>NW_026125640.1:0-1326250 GCF_943737965.1 Phodopus roborovskii | reverse complement strand
ACCTAGCTCACTACAGCTTTCTTCAGGCAAAAACGAGGGTCGGAGCAGCCCAGACCTGCACTACCGTCCCGCAGCCCGGACTCAGCACCCGGAGCCTGTCTCCTTATCCGCCTGCTAAGATTGGGTTTGGGGTTGGGGTTTTCCTTCCACCTTTCTTTCTAGGAGCATCACCACACGGTCTGATGGACCGCGTCCTGGCCATCAGTCAGGCGTGGGCACTCACCCAGAAGACGAAGGAGTAGATGATGAGGAGGGTTTTGAGACAGGTTATCACAGGTTTGGTCTCCATTCTCCTTGATGCCATACTACAGAGCTCCGGCGGCGGCAGAGGCGGCGGGCGGCGGGCGGGCGCGAGGGAGGGGGAGTAGGCGGGGCCAAAGGAGGCGGGGCTGGGGAGGTGCGCGCAGGCCGAGCTTCCCGTGCACGCGCAGGCTAGGTGACGCGCGTGCATTAGCGCGCGCCCTGCGGGGCTTGGGCAGAAGGAGAAAACTGGCTGGCGACTCCATACTGAAAATGCAGCCCATGGCTGCACTCCTGCTCTGGCACAGCCCCCCCCCCCCACCGCCAGCTGAGGTGGAGGCTGTAGTGGTTCCAAGAGCCTAGACTAGGCCGAGTTGGAGTTCAGGGCAAACCTCAGATCACCCCAGCATTAAGATTTCGGCTTTGTACGAAGCAGGAGCTGCACCTGGCTACAAAGAGATTGTGTAGTGTGTCCCTGCGTTTGGACACTCAGGAGTCACGTCCTTGGTGATAAGCACACCTGGTCTGTGCCAGGAACAGACTGTGACAGCCAGAGAGACAGCTGGAAAGATAGTAAGGAACCAGGGAGCCCAGAGACCCCCAAATGCTTGCTATTTCACTGGTATCTATAGGTTCCCTTTGAACTCCATAGTTTTATATTCCTTCGCGTTTGGAAATGATAAAACTACAAAATCGCAAGTAACAATCATATACATAAGATGTTTAACAAATAACAACAATCATTTAAACTCCCGGAGAAACACTTGGCCTCACTTAGTGAGCACAGACAACCTCACTCCTGTGAAGCACACTGCAGCAAGGAAACATTGAGAAGTAACTTGGTATGTCCTCCAAAAGTTGAATGTGGAGTCACCATAAGAATTCTACTCCTAGATATATACCCAAGAGAAATGAAGCCACAAGTCCATGTGAAAATGAGGGTGTGGCTATGTCTAACACTAACTCATACTAGTAACAAGTGGAATCAACTGAGAAATGCATGATGTATTCATTCATACAATGGAAAACTATTCATCTGTAAAAAGGAATGAAGTGCTGCTGGTACATGCTTCAAAGTGGATGAGCTTTCAAAGCAAGCATGGTGAAAGAAGCCCAGACACAGAAAGATCACATACTGAATGATCCACATCTAAAATAAACCAATAAAGAAAAAAATCAGTGGTTAATAGGGGGAAGGAATAAGGAAGGAGTAACTATTGATGGGTTGGGTGGTTGCTTTGATTTTTGGAGTAACGAAAGTGTTGTGAAATTAAATAATGGTGGTTGTATGGTTTAGTGAGAATAATAAAACCTAATGAACAGCATACTTTTTCAAGAATGACCTTCAAGGTATGTGGTTTATTTCAGAACAGAAAATAATATACACAGTACCTAGATTTTTCTGTGGCTAGTTCAAAGAAGAACGCATAGTATAGATTCTGCCAGAGATTTAATCTTATTCCTGAGAGAAAATACAATAGGATGCAGCAGCATCACAGGCTAGCTCCATGTGGACATGGTTAAGAATACATTCTGTGAAAGAATAAAATAATAGTCTATAAAGCTTGGCAACGCCTTTCAAGAACAGTTGTGGCTAATATAATTATTACCTGCAATAAACTAGACATGGTTGCAGGTCAGGAAAGTCACTGAACAAACAAGAAACAAATATGAGAAAGAAGACATGGTGAAGAAAATGGCCAATAGTAACACTGTTAGGTGAAAGGGAGACTTGGCAGCAATTCTCAATAATTGCTGCTCAGTGGTACCACCTGCAGAGCTGAAAAGAAACAGTGAATGCCCTGACCCATTCCTAGCTAATCAGAATTATTTGGTATGAATTGAAGACTCAGAGCCTTTAAAGCTCTTCAGCTGGTTCTAATACTAAGCAAGAGTTGAGAGTCATTATTCTTATTGTGATGAAATTTCTTCTTGACAAAAGAGATTCCTTCTTCACCTTGAAAGGTTGCAGACTGATATTTACAACTCTGTGGAGGAACAGAGAGAGGCTTCTATTGATTTTAGTCTCATATCTGAAAAATACCCTGGCCATGTCTAACTGATTCTATAAAGTTAAAGATCCTAACACCTCCTCAAGGATAATTTGATGAGTTTATACAGACTAGAGGATATTTATGGATGAAAAAATCAGTTTCGACCAATTCACCACTACAATTTGGAGCTTTAGTTTGGAATGTCTAATTAAGTCTAATTTCTTGAACACTTAGATTATTCTATGCCAAATAAACAATTTAAATGTGTATATTTGCATATATACCTTAAGTAACATAACTAATGAGTAAATTAAAATCTTTGTAGCCAGCCTTGCTAACAAATCGTGATCTGTGGTTTGGGGTTAAAAAAAAAAAATCATTCTAGTTTTATAAGGACTGAGGAATTTCCTTGCATCCACAAATTTCATTACTAAATCCAGAAAAGTCTTGCCCCAAAGAGGACAGTTGGTCTTGGTGAAACAGATAGGGACTGCTGCAAAGGGACAAAAGGCAAATAGCCTCAGGGCCATTAACTTATCGTGTATTCTCTTCTGTCTTTTTCCTCCTACTTTGCCAACAGCTTTGTTCTGTCAAAGGTCAGAAAGCCAGAATGTTTACAGACTAGGAGCCCTTAAGACTGAACCAAGCTAAAATTAGTGTGGTCTGAGATAACAACACAAATAAAAGACAAAGATAAGAAAGAGCTGTCACTGAAGACAAATCTAACTAAGCTCTCTGGCTTCATTTATTCTTAGTTGATCTAAATAGCACTGATTTCAGAGGTTGAATATATGTTTTTAAAACAAATGCTTCCACTGCCTTGTCGGAGACAATGCATCTGGCATGTGAATTATAAAGGTTGGCTTGGTCAATTCACAAACACTTAAAGACTGCTGCCTTTGCTGCAAAAAAAAAAAAAAAAAAAAAAAAAAAAAAGAAAGAAAGAAAGAAAGAAAGAAAGAAAGAAAGAAAGGAAAACAAAACAAACAAACAAAAATCCTGATTCCTTACTATATCCCACGGGAGTGGGATAAGCTTGGAAGCTCTGTCTTCTTCAAATCATTCTCTCATCTTTGCTGCCCTAACCTGTGTATCAGACTCTGTTCAGTTCTGCATGTGGACATGTTGACTAATTGAGAAGCTTTTTTTCCAAGACTATAATCCAGAGTTGACCCTGCCTATTGACTCTTGGGGCAGCTACCTTTGTCTGCATTGCCCTTGTGATTTCTCAGCAGCTCAACCACTGAGAATCCTTCAGTTCTGTTATAAAGCAAGAACATTTATGTGTCATGATGACACGGGTAGTATCTCAGTTCTTCCTGAGTTATCCCCCTGACCCTTAGCCCACCAAGTACAAATCTAGGATGTCAAAGCCCAAGAGGTGAAGTATCTCTTGAAACTATGCCCATGACTAATGGTCAATTACCAAATTCTAGCCCACCCTCCACCAAATATATGAAAGTTGCTGCTCTCATTTGTCCAACAAGCAGCAACATGGTTCCTCTTGATCATTGTTGTCTCCCTCCAGTTCCAGGTGATATTGGACTAGTGTCCTAATTAAGCTTTGCCTGTTTGATTTGCAAACTATGGTCCAGTGACCAATCCTGCCATCTGGTGTCAATCCTATCCCTGAACTAGTAGCATTGACACCCATTAGGAAAGTCTGTTGAAAATGTGAGACCTCAAGACCACATTGCAATTCCATGTTATCCCAAGATTCAGTTACAAAGAAGTACCTGACAGGGCATCACTGATATATCCTCAGAATACGACTTCATTTCAAATACCTTTGTGACAAGTCAATATGGGGTCATATTAGACTATTGAGGGCCCTAAATCAATAATGACTGGGTCTTTTAAAACAGGGATAAGTATGTAAGTTCATGTAAAGACTGAGTCACGGAGGAAAAAGGCCATCTGGCAACAGAAGCAGACATCAGAGCATTACGGATCAATGGTCATCCTCAGAAACAATGAGGACAGTAAATATTCATCTAAGAGTAGCACCAAGAGCAGGTTTTCTGACCCTTTGAACTGGTTTAACTCTAGCTCCATGGTATACAATGCCCTCTTCTGGGTAGCTAAAGTCACATTCACATACTCACACATGCATACACATAATCAAAAATAAAATAATCTTTTAAAAAAGATGCACAGTTTGTCATGCTTTCTTGTGGCAGCCACAGAAAGAAAGAACACCCTTATGTATATATTAAAAAGAATTGAAAACAGACATTTAAACAAACAGTTGCATAAGGATGTTCACATTAGCACTATTCACAACAGCCAAAGTGTTTCATCAGATCATGAATGGATAAACAAAATGTAGCATATGTATGCAATGAAATGTTATTCACTCATAAAGAGGAATGTATAAAATATTATATGTGAGAATGTGGATGAACCTTGAAAACTTTACGCTCAAGGAAAGAAACCAGACACAAAGGCCACAGATTTAATTATCCAATACATGTGAGCCATCCTAAATTGCAATTTAAATTGGGCAAAGTGGTAACATTTATGTTGTATGTACTTAACCATATACAGAAATGATACATAACTACAGCGAGTCCAAAGGTTCTGCCACCTGAAGAAAGGGTGTGTTTGGGGAAGCGAAAGATCTTCTGGAGGCAAATAAGAATGTAGGAGGCTAGAGAGGAGTCAGTTTCTCCTGGCCTTCTAAAGTGATAATAAGAATTTTCTCTGTTTATCTAAAAGTGAGGGAAGCTTTTACTATTTGTTATCTCAAAACTGGGCAAGTACTTAAAGGTGAGGAGAACTACGATCAAAGCCCCTATCTGGTCCCTGATTCTATTGTCATCTCTTCAATCTGTTGTCTGTAACATTTCAACAGAATCTTCAAACACAATCCTTAGCATGTCACACTCTTGCCTTCTACAAGCCTCAGAAGAAGACTTTCTATTACCACATTAGGAATCAAATTTCAACTCTTTACCTCCGTTTAAAAACATCCCTGAGCTGGTTCCAACTTTATCTGCTACTGCTCTCACTGGCCCTGTATTTCAGCTGCTTTCACATAAAGCTTTCACATACAATCTGGTCTCCGTGCCACCCAGGGGCCTTTCCCACTATCTAAACATGCACACACACACACACAAACACACACACACACACACACACACACACACACACACACACACACACACACACCTGAATGGTTAGTCACTTCCTTCCTTCATTTAAATCTCAATACAGATGTCACCTCCTCAAAGAGGTTATTCTGGATGAAAACAGTCACCGTCAAAACAGTCACCTAGTAGTCATTGTTTGTTGTCTAAAGTTTTCTTGTTTTACATACTTGAGTTTGGTGTCAGGTCTGAATTTGCTTGTGCTTGACCCTTTTGTGTGGTTGATTCCCCCTCCATCACCACAACCACCACATCATCCACTAAAATGTAAACTCTAAACAGAGGAAGGGACTTTTGTCTGTTTTGTTCACTGTCATATCTTTGGCACACAGATACAGTAGGGACACAAGGAAAATTGCTGGACACAGTTGTGATGCAATGGATGGCTGTTGACTGGCTGAATAAGGGCGTGGCATTTGAAATAGGCCTTGAAGTACAAATGAGATAATGGGGGTGGTCTTTGAATATTATGGAAGCAATTCAGCAGTTCAGTACTGGGTAGAAACAGCATGACAAAAGGCAGCTTGAACCAAAGAAGAAAATTTCACTCAAAAATGTAGCAAAATAGCTAGAGGACCCAGGGAGCCAAAAAAAAAAAAAAAAAAAACAAAAAAACAAACAAACAAAAAAAACCTTTGGCTTTTTTGTGGTGGCAGTAAACCCCACCCTCACTCTGGCTATAACCCTAAGTTAGTGTCTAGGGCAGGCAGAGGAGTAGTGGAGCATCCTCCCTTACTGGCATGACTTAATCTGACGTGCTTTAGGGAATTAATTTGGGAAGCTGTATGAAGGATGAGAAATTTAGCAAAAGAAAAGACAAAAGCAGGAGAGGAGTTGGGAGGTAATTATAACAGCCTCACTGAAAGCAGAGCAGGGCAGGGCCTAAGGAAATGGCAACAGTGCTGGGAAGAACAGGTTGGAGCATTTTCTAAATTTTGCTTGCATTAGACTGTTGTGGAGTATTGGTTTAAGATGTGTTATATTCGTTTATGCTGTGGAACATTTGTTTAATGATGCAAAGATGTGTTGCACTCCTTTATGTTGCATTTGTTTAACTGTGCATCTGTGTTAGTTTGCCTGTCTAAAACACCCGATTGGTATGAAAAGAGCTGAACGGTAATAGCTATGCAAGAGAGAGGCCAGCCTGGTCTTCAAAGTGAGTTCCAGGATAGGTCTTAAAGCTATACAGAGAAACCTTGTATCAAAAACAAAAAACAAACAAAAAACAAACAAACAAACAAACAAAAAAAAACAGAAAGAAAGATATATAGAGTAAAGAAAGGTAAAAAGCCCAGAGGCAATCTTTGTCAAAAAATAAACAGGATAATTTAAGTTAGAAAAGCTGGCTAGAAACAACTCAATCTAAGCCTGGGCACGCATAAGTAAGAATAAGTTTCTGTGTATTTATTTTGGGAGTTGGGAAGTGGGACCCCTAAAGAGTAAAAAAATAAAAATAAATCCACTACATTAGACTTTACTGGGAACTCAAGGATTTATGAAACATGGGCTTCCTTTCCCAGAGATTCCAGTTGTTTTTGTTTGGAGATGGGAATTGGCCATTATTTTATAAAGCTCCCCAGGTGCTTTTGGGAGGTCTAGCAAGAAGCTGTCTTGACATCCAATAGATATCCTGAGACGTGAGAAAATCTGGATGATGGTAGAAAACATGATTGACCTCTAGTGTAAGTAAACTTGGATGTCAGATTTTAACACATGCAACCATAGCATATCACAGATGCCAACAATGAATTAGAAGATAATTATTCAGAAATACACAGATGAACTTTTTTAGTCTTAAAGGGTTAATAATTAATTAAGAAAATGCCACATAGACTAGCCTACAGGCCAATCTGATGGAAGCATTTTCTAAACTGGGACCCCCTTCCAAGCTGGCCCTAGGTTTTGTCAAGTTCACATACTCAAAATCTACCAATATATGTTCATTTATCTCCATTTCCATATTGCAGTATCAGTGTCTCCAGGATCCCTACCTGACTTCCCAAGTGACTTTTACCCTGGAATTCAGAAATGTCTTCAGAACACACTGGGTCTGCTTGCACAAAGGCCCCAGGAAAGCATTCTACCAAAGAGCATAGAAGATGAAGTTTAGGAATCTTGGTTGAAGGGGATGTGGTAAGCATATCAGAAGTTAGGGTCATTCAGACAACAGCTTGACATACAAAGACATGGAATGCAGGCCCTCACCTTTCCTATACAGGCTTCCCATGAGCTGTGAGGAGAAAGGAAATATTATAAAGCCTACATTTAAAAAAAAGTCATGAAGATACTGGAAGCACAAAAAGGGTTGTAGTTACTATAGCCTGCTTAACAACAAAATGGCAGGACAAAGGGTACTCTTCTCATTTTATCAGAATGACAGTTGAATGGCTCAGAACATGGGGTGCAGATGTAAAAGAGTCAACTTCTTTAAAACTGAACAAGCCTAACAAAAGAAAATGGACAACAGCACTAATCGAACTCCAATATATGGGTTCATTATGAGAGCACTCACTCATAGCAAGGGAGACAAAGTTGTAAATAGAAATGTCACTTCCTTGTACACTAGGACTAGGGACTTCCTGAACACTTTGGAAAGAATTTGAGAGAGAAGTTCTTCAGTTTTGTTTTTGATTGTGTGTGTGTATGTGTGTGTGTGTGTGTGTGTGTGTGTGTCTTTTAGAGTGTCAAATTTTATTTATTTTTTGCATTTTGCCCAAATATATCTATGTGCACCATGTATGTGACCTTAGAGGTCAGGAGAGGGTGTTGGACCACCTAGAACTTGAATTACAGATGGTTGTGAGTCATCATTTGTATGCTGAGAATCAAACCTTGGTCCTCTGGAAGAGCAATAACTGCTCATCCATCTCTCCAGCCATTGTTAATTTTTGATCCATCATCTCTTCTCCTATGATCTTATGGTACAAAATGTATTTATAAGAATTCTAATTGCAGAATTTATTGTTGGAATACTGGAACTAAAACCAGCCCATAAAGCCTAGTGTTGTGATGCATGTCTGCAATCCCAGGACTCTGGAGGCCAAGGCATGGGAATTTTGAGTTTGAATCAGCTAGGGCTTCAAAAGCAGACACTCTCTTTTAAAAAAAATGAATACAGGCAACAGTGTTGTGGCTGGGGCAGTATATGAGGCCACTGGTAGTGGGACCAAAATCTGATGCTAATACATAAACTGACTTTTTGGAGCCCATTCTCTATGGAGAGATACCTTGCTCAGCCTAGACATGGGGGGAGGACCTTGGTACTGCCTCAACAAGGTGAAGGGGCAGCCTTAGTTTACATCCTAGGGGAGGCCTTACACTTTCTGAGGAGTGGATGGGAGGGAGTATGTGTTGTGTGTGGGAGGGGAGGGAAGCTTGAGGAGAAGAGGGAGAAAGACCTGGAATTGGAATTTAACAAATAAATTTAAAAATAGAGAAAAACACTGGAATTGAAACTTATATTGTAATAAAACATGAAATCCAAGTATGGTTAGACTAAAAAAGAAAAAAAAAAAAGATGCTATTAAACAAAAACCTCTAAAAAAATACATCAATAATGATTTTAGATACATTTGTTTGTCCTATCAAAGTATGTACTATCTGCAAGAAACTAACGACCAGAGATTATAGCTATGAGCCAAACAAATAAGATCCCTATGCTCAAGGATATTATTCCCCACTTGGGAAGAAAAACAGTGGAACAAACTTTGATGGATCCATACTATAGAATGTGTAACACAAGGCCTAATGATGGGCTGTATTTAACTGTATTAAAGCAAAAGGCTTATTAAGATTAAGTATACCATAAATCATTTTCACAGGTGTTAGAGTGGAATAATAGAAATCAAACTCCAGTGATTACAATTACAAAATTCATTAGTGTGCATAAGTAAATGTTCTTAGGAGAAAGTTGACCTGTGAAAAGTACACATTTGATTTTTTTCAAGTTGTGTTCAATTTGTAATACAATTATTTTCCTTCTTGAAAAATTATTATGGGACACAGGAAGTATGGATCGACTTTCTGAGGTAAACCCTGAACATTTGGTACCACAAATGAGCAGAACAGTGCTTGAAAAGGAGCACAAATCCACCAGGGCTTTCGTGCTTTATCCATTATCCATTTGTTGCTAAGCTCAGGGAGGACATGACTATGTTTAAATGCATTTCTTGGAACTGAGTTGTCATTGTTTATTGTGTTGGGAAACTCTCATTGATGTGTTTACTGTCTGTATTTATAGTATATCTCTAAAGAAACCAACTAAATATCTAGCAATAGAGGATCAGTTTAAAAATGATATCATTTCATACTCAAATCTCACTTGGCTCTCGACTATTAGTTTTGATACTCTTTTTGGTATTACAGAGATAAAGAAACTTACAAAGTACATTTTTCTGGCTCCCTTCCCAGATGGCTTCCTGTTAGGTTTGCCAATGAGAAGCACTAGTAGACAGACTATAGTATGAGGGGGGAAAAAAGAAGCCTTTTCTCCCTTCTCTGGGGTCCTTCCAGAAGAAGCAACAGCAAGACTACAGGGAACTCTTTCTTCTCAACAGCATCTGTGGCAGTTTTAACAACACTGAAGCCTTTAGATCCCTGGGCTCCCACTCAGTGCTTGCAGTGCCTCTAAAAGGAGTAGCCACAGAACCATTTGCAGAGCTGTATTTAATACAGCCTAGTAGACCTCAGCATAGTAGTGCTCTCTCGGCAATACACACTGTGGTCAATTGTTTGCAAAGGTAGAAAATTATTTCTCTCTGTGTCGTTTAAAAAATTTCCAAGTTGGCACACAAAATAATGGATTTCATTCATTGCTTTCATATGTATATGTCATATTACTTTTTTCTTACTCACTCCCCTGCCCCATTGCCCTCCTGTATTCCCTTTGACCTCTTGTTATGTGTTCCTTTTTGTCTCCCGAATTATACCCCTCCATCTGCTTTCATGATGTGTTTTCACAGTGATGATGAAGCCATTTCCGTAAAAGTGAGATCTATTTTTTCTCTTGTGAATCTGGGCTGGCTTTGTTCCCTTTTTTGAATCACGGAATGCCATGAAAGTGGCATTGTGTGAGTACCAAGCTAAGGCCTTCAGATAACTCTTGTTTCTGCTCACTGTCTCACAACCCTATGAGAATGAGTTAACTGTATGCATCAGTATCTAGCCAGCCCACTTGTCCCAGTGAAAATCAGCAAAGCCAACAAATCATCAACCAGAGATGAAGGAGAGAGCTCAAGGGAGACCAGAGAACTGTCCAGAAGAGCTCAGTTGACACTGATGACCGCAGAATTGTCTCTTAGATAAATGTATTAGTTATAAGTAAGTTTGTTACACCTCAATAACTTTAGGATGGTTTATTATAAGCTAATAACTAACTGATATAAACCCTTATCTAATTTTCTGAGACTTTATATCTATGTGGAAAATCATAGCATCAAGTCCTTTCCTGCATCAAATCTATAAAGGAGTTTCTGCTTGCCTGAATGGAAACTCATTCACACATATTATGTCAGCAAAATGGAATTCTATATAACCATTAAATGCATGGTATTAGATTTTTTTAAATCTAAAATCCCCAAAATCATGTTTATAAAAAATGAGATGAAAAAAGTATTTATAGTATAACCCCAGTGTGTGTGCATGTATTTGGAGATAAACATAGTTACTAATAAACATTGATTAGTGATTCAATACTTCACCATTTTATGATTGCTGTCTTTTATAATCAATCTGTGTTTTTACATTTATTAAATTGTTTTTGAGCATGTTGCTCTTTTATAATCAGAAAAGATCTGTTTTTAGTGGTTATCTTCAGAACATCTGCACTGATACTTGATTTGGGAGAGCCATAAAACCCTCTAACTCTCTTTTAAGCAGCATTTTAAAAACCAGTTTATTCTTTAAAAAGTCAGTGGGCCTGAGAAGATGGTTTTATCCATGCTAATATTATTGCATGCTAGGTTGCAGCCACTCCTATTACCCTATAATCCATAGTACTACTATCTGAAGTGAAACCTCCAGCATTATTTTCCTTGTCAGGTTTCTTTCAAGTCCCCTTGTATCCTAACTAGACAGACAACAACCAGATAAACATCCTCTAGCTAATTCACTCTAAAGGCCTATGAATCTTTGCTTACTGGGGATCTTTTATTAATACCATGTTATACTTGCACACCGACTACAATACTTATAATAAATATTGTATTTCTTTGACATGAAATATACAACTGATAGTGATAGTTTGAATGTAATTGGCCCCCATAAGCTCATAAGGAGTGGTACTATTGGCAGGTGTGGCCTTTTTGAAGTAGGTGTGGCCCTGTTGGAAGCAGTGTGTCACTGGGGTTGAACTTTGAGGTTTCTTTAGCTCTAGCTTTGCTTAGTGTAACAGTCCATTAGATATAGCTGTTTCTCCAGCACCATGTCTGCCTGTGTGCTGCCATGCTACTTGCCATGATGATAGTGGACTGAACCTCTGAAACTGTAAGCTACCCCAATTAAATGTTTTTCTTATAAGAGTTGCCATAGTCATGGTGTCTCTTCACAGCAATAGAAACTCTAAGACACCGGTGAACATTTAGCTTAGAAAATTCAACCAAAATGACAGTTTCAGGTGTTCAAGATCTTCACAGAGGAGATGCCAATATTAATCACATTTATCATGCTGATTGACCTTTCTTTTAAGATCAAAACATGAGTTAATTTTTACTAACTTCCGTGTAAAATTTTCTACATATCACTGACTAATCTATTTTAATTAAGTCTGTTGTTTTATTTACTATCTTTGATTGTACTGTAATTAGCAAACCAATACATACAAATAAATAAGGATGGATGGATGGATGAGATGACTCAGTGGTTCAGGGTACTTGCTGTTAAGCCTGGTGACCTGATGACCATGTGACCCACATGGTAGAAGGAGAGACCAGACTCCCATGGATTGTCCTTTGGTCAATACACATGTGCCCTGACACATGTGTACTGTCCCCAGTGAGTTAAATATCTTCTATCTAGTTAAACTGAAATGAAATTTAAACGTTAAAATATGCGGATGCTGGGGGAATGAGAGGGGAGGGTGGTCAGGGTGCATGTGAGAGGGCAGAGAGGGTAAAAGTGAGGGAGGGAGGGGGAACTGGGATCGACATGTAAAATAATAAATTAAAAAAATATGTGGATGCTATATAACAGAAGCCAAAGCTCCATATTACTGGAATGTGTGAATGATTACATTTAAGGTGAAAATTGAGCCAGTATAACTGAAGCACAGTAGAACACTGTGCTATATATCAAATATGGATTTTTTTGGGGGGGGGAGAGAGTTTCTCTGTGGAGGCTATCCTGGAACTCTCTTTGTAGACCAGCCTGGTCTATAACTCACAGAGATCTGCATATCTCTGCCTCCCTAGTGCTGGGATTAAAGGCGTTTGCCACCACTGCCCAGTTTTAAATACAGATTTTAATGCGATGTGATAACCTTGGACCTAAAATTAATTTTTGTCAGAATGATCCCCATCTGGGAGCAAATAACTTCTAATAATTGGCATATATCATCACAGTTGATAACAATAATTTATCAACTGTTGACATTAGAATTAGTTTTTACAGTTCTTTTTATTTGACATCAGAATTATAACCCAAATAATTTGATAGACCATTGTAGTTTGGATAATAGTTTCATACTATCAGATCACCTGGGTTCTCACCCGGCCCTGGTACTTACCAGTTTTTCCATCTGTAATGTGGGTCTGTGATGTTATTATCTTTATATTAAATATTGGATGTGAAGTATCTGGAAAAGTTCTGCCATGGGAAGATGATGAATGAAGTTAATTATCATTGTAACCACAATATGCTATCCCATAATTCCTGAAATTTAGATCAAGATGGAAAGCTAAATTTTTTGAGAGATAATCTGCTTTATTCAGTAAGCAGAGATACTAATTACCTCCCCACACCATCCAAGTCTTACTTGCACTGTATTGGAACAAACATCTAGGCACCACATCATAGTCAGTGTGACACTGTAAATTACTCATCTCTTTTGGCATCTTTTTAAAAATTATTTTATTATTCAAACTACATTTATTGTTTTCAACATTATGAGTCAATTTGTTAGTAGATTATGAAATAGACTTAAGAGGTCATCTCTAGCATTTTAGAAAACAAAAATTAAAATGTGATCAAAGTAATTGTAATTCTCAAAGAAATAATAAAAATAGTTTTAAAAAGGAAACAGAAACAAAGCAGGAACACATAATATCAGAGTACCTTACATGTAGTAAGAGTTAATGTTGTTTCATGAACCATTAGTTTTAGTTGACTAGCAGGCCTGATATTTGTAAAGTGGTGGTGGTGATAATGAGTGCACATTAGTCAATATAAAACATTTTTTACTACAAGCCACAATCAAAACTATGGAATTTAGAAACTCAGAAAGAGAGAGGGAGAGAACATAAAGTTTTGCATTGGGTCAGAAGGAAGTCAGAGGAGTTGAAGGAGGGAAAATGGGATCAAAATATATTGTATGAAATTTTTAATGAAATTTAAAATAATAAATAAAAACAAACTCCAATCTTTTATATGAAAATATATTTTAATTTTACAATAGAGTAAATTGGGGTACAGTAACTGATTATCCTGGAATTACTAAAGCCTTGGTTTCATTTTGACATCCTATGCTTAAACTGTGGTTTGCAAAACACCTGCCATTAGCTTAACTCTAATTCTACCTCTGGGTGGTTTTGTGACTTAAGTCAGCTCAGTTTGTTCCTCCATCACAGGCAATCTGGAACAAAACTGCTGAGTAGAAGGGCTATACAAAATTAAAAGCAAATTCTCACTCTACCATTCACTGGCATATTTTAAGTGCTGAGTCTAGAACAAAAATAAAAAATCATGAATGTGTGAGGGTTTCTAGGTTTTTTTTTTGTTTTTGTTTTTGTTTTGTTTTGTTTGTTTGTAATTCAGAAACTGGTAATGTTTCTGATAGTGACCACAAATAAGATGATGGTTAGCCTAAAGAGCAATGAATAACACTGAATATAAAAAGTTACAGTATATGTTGACATCAGCTTATTTAACCATTGGAACTTAATAACCACCCCTTCCTGATGGATCAAATATTTCAAAACTTTAAGGAATAATGGTTGAAAAGAAATGTGTTATTTAAGCAGAACTTTCCCCATAAACCAACCAAAGAAAACATGTCTGAAAATGTACTCATTTATGAATCATATTTTTAAATCAAAAGCCATTTACACATAGCTGAGTTTGTCTGCAAACTCTAAGAATGAAATTTCTCAGGATGAGGAGTTGGGTGGAAAGGGTGAGGGTGCTTTGAGGGGAAAAATCTTGACTATGTGAGCATATATGAATTAGGGGTTTTGATTTCCTATTTGATTGGCTTTTAGTCAGGTAATTTCTTTTCTTGAAAGTCCGAGCACATTGAAATTATGCCTGCTCCCAATAAAGAAACAAATGCAGATACATTTTCAGTGGAAACTGAATATTAATATTCATCAAAAATACCTTTGGGTTTGAGTCAAAAATTTATTGAATAGTACACATGTACACATGCACAAATACATACACATATAACAATAACTATACAAATTTGTTCATTGTAACTTTTTTTGTAAAAGTTTGGAAGCCACTCGATGTCCATCAACTGCACAGAACTCAAACGTATAGTACAACTACACATTAAAATGCTATGTAGTGTTAAACTGGGCATGTTGGTGCTCACCTTTATTCCCAGCACAAGGGAGGCAGAGATTGTGGATCCATAAGTTCAAGGCCAGCCACAGATTGGGTTCCAGGACAACCAGCATCTAGACACCTGCCATGTGGGACAGCACCAAATTTGATGCATCATGTAATGACTTCCTTGTGATATGATGCTACATTGTCATGGAAATACAAAATTAAAATTCTTTAACCAAACCATGTCAGGGAATGTTGAAAATTGTGCCATTTCCTTGTACGGCCTGGGTTCCAAAAGCCTGAAAAGGGGTGGTGAAGAAATGAAGAAATAAGAAAAACACGGGCTCAGAAAAGCTGTGATCATAGATAAGTTGAAGCACTCCAGTAGCTCAGCGTGTTTACCATAAACAGTTGAAAAGGGAGATGTGGTTGCTACAAATAATACAGCTGATCACAGAGGCAGGTTTAGCTCATTTCAGTAGGAGCAGTCTTTGTCAAGGAGCAGAATAGTGTTTAGGCCTTGCACAGAAATGTGTGCTAGACAAGTTCTGCACACACTATCATCATTTGTACTCGGACCAGAGGAAGTCATTGCTCTTCTGAGTCTCACTCTAAGAAGGCTTTGCCACGTCCACGGTGCTGAGGCACTGGTCCTTGATATAGTTGTGTCCATGTGTCTGACATGTCTCACACAGCTCTGGTTTTGAATATTTGGTCCCTAGCTGGTGGCACTACTTTGGAACCTGTGGAGCTTTTAGTAAGTGCTGCTTTGTTGTAGAGCTACCAGTCTGAACTTTCTGGTTTATTCCAACCATCATCAAATGTTGTGTTTTCAATGAGCAAAGCCAATTAATTAGTTGCAGTTAAGCTGCCGAGAGAATAAAATTTATGTTGCAGACTGGGAGAAACATTATAGACTAAGAAAAATGGGAATGGCAGCTGAATGTGGCAGCTCATGACTGTGATTCCAGTACTTAGAAGGTTGAGGCAGGAGGATCACTGCAAGTTTGAGGCCAGCTTAAGGTACAGAGTGAATTTCAGGCTGTCTTGGACTACAGAGACCTAGGATCAACATGAAAGGAAAGGGGGTGGGTGGAGGAAAGTCTTACTGAAGTGATGTCAATAATGCGACACAGAATAAGAGTCCTTTCTGGATCTTGAAACCCACCAATGTCAGCTTTATAAGTAAAATAGACATTGCTTTCAGGCAATTAAATATTTTAAGGTGGACTTGTAAATACTTTAAAATAAACAGAGTAAGAAAATCTCCACATCTGAGTCCAGGATTCCAAATTTAAAAACTTCACTAGCAGCACTGCTCAGGATTATTGTGCAAAACTTCCTAGTTCTGTGAATGAGATGCTGTCTTCAGTAAGACTCGTGATAATGACAGCAGCTTCCTGGTGATTGCTACATCGAGTTCCTGCCATGCAGGATATTGGCACTGTAAGCTTCCTCTAGTAATTACTGGCAATAATTCATCAAGTCTGTTTTAAGGAATGGTTTGAGTTATGCTCCTGGAAATTTGGTTTCAAGCCAAACTCTCTAGCCCACTGAGTAATCATGAGAACTATCTATGAATTACTTTTCTCAACAATCAAATTTTAAAAAATTGGTGGTAGGAGTGATTGCAAACAACAGATCCTGAGAAAAATCTATTATCTCTTCAAATTGTTTTTCATGCCTCTAAATTTCTAAATGTAGTTCAAAACAAGCATCAATTAACAAAATATCAAGTAATTTATAATATATGCTCTATCAAAATAGCACATTTGTTTGGGGGCAGGGTTCTAAAGGATCTATTGATAATTGTCAAAGGATAATATGTGAGTGTCTTAGGGTATTTATTGCTGTACAAGAGACACCAACTCTTATAAAGGAAACATTTAATTGGGGTCTCTTACAGTTTCAGAGATTCAGTCCATTATCATCATGGTGGGGAGCATGGCGACAGACTTGGTGTTAGAGCTGAGAGTCCCACATCTTGCAGGCAACAAGAAGTCGACTGAGACACTGAACAGTATCCTGAGCAAGGACAACCTTGAAGCCCTGCCCCACAGTGACATAATTCCTCCAACAAGCTTATACCCGCTCCAACAAAGCCATGCCTCAACAAAGCCACACCTCCTATGAGATTGCAGCAGCCAATTACAATTCAAACTACCACAGTGGGTTAGCTAGATTTTCATGAATTTAAACAAATACCTGAGATAATAACTTAAAAGAGGAAGGATTTATTCTGGTTCATGTTTTCATGTTAGTATCAATGGTCAGATGGCTCCATTGATTCCAAGTCTGTGTGAGACAGAACGCATGGAAAGAGTGTGATTGAGCAGGCCTGCTCTCTTTATGGCTGCCGGGAAGAAGAAAGAGACAGAAAAGAGCTTGGGAATAAATATATTCTTCAAGCACATACTCCAGTGTCCCACTTCCTCCAAATATACCTCACCTCTAAGAGTGCCCACCACTTCCCAGCAATGCCATCAAATTAATACGTGAGTAGAATTAACCCATTGATTCACTCAGAGACCTTGTGACTCAGTTTTAACTAAGGTCCATTCACTGGCTGACAATCAAGTCTTTGACATATGAGCCTTTCGGGGAGACATCTCATATCCAAACCACAATAAGAATTAAAAATTTAGAGTATAAAAATTTATTTGCTTTCAGCTGAAGTTGGTGTGCTGGATATTTTGGTGTCAAATTGACACAAGTTAAAGTCATCTGATTTGAGGGAACCTCAATGAAGACAATGCCTCTGTAAGTGCAGGCTGTAGGTAAGCATTAGTGATTGACTGGGGAAGGGGGTAGCAGCCTTTTGTGGGTGGGGTTACCCCTTGTTTGCTGATCCTGGGTTCTATAAAAAATCAGGCTGAGCAAGTCAAGACGAGCAAGCCAGTAAGCAGCACCCCTCCATGGCCTCTGTATCAGCTTCTGCTTCCAGGTTTCTGCCCTGTTTGAGTTCCTGTCCTGACTTCCTTTGATGGTGGACAGAAATATGGAAGTTGCTTTGGCCATGGTATTTCATCACAGCAATAGTAATCCTAATTAAGAAAGACACTTGGCCACTCAGTTAACAGAGAAAAGCAACCTAAAAGTCTTAATAGCTTGTCTCAGAGGAAAAATAAGCACCAGGAATTTAATGCTTTTCCTCAAAGAATCTTATCCCAGGATCACTGAACTCAGACAGCATTAAGCCATAGCCTCAAGATGCATAGAATTGGTGCTAGAGACAGATGGTTCAGTGATTAAGAATGCTTCCTGTTCTTCAAGAGGACTCAAGTTTGGTCCCCTGCGCTATGTCAAGTGGCTCACAACTAACAGCAACTTCAGCTTCAATGATTCAAAAGTCTTTTTCTGTCCTCCACAGACATTTAGATATACACATTTAGATATACCCACATTTAGATATACACAAAAAACATAGTCAAGAGATCACAAAATCTTGAAAGGCCACAATATATGAGATAGTAGAGGATTATAAATTAGGTCAGTGATCCTTAGCTAGAGGTGATTTTGCCTAGAGGAGGTATTTGGCAATACCTACAGATGCTTTTGATCATTGCAAGGGGAAGGGTAAACCTGGTACCTTTTGAATAAAGAAACAGATGCTCAGTGACTGGGACAGTTTCTCCATTACAAAAGGAAGCCAGCCCCAAGGAATCAATAGTGCTGTGGTGAAAGCTGGGTTTGTAAATTACATGCTGGACATGAAGGCCTCCAAGCCTTGTTATTTCACAAATGGAACAATGTCTTTAATAATATTTAAATAGTTACTGGGCCACATGGAAATAGTTTAGGCTTTGTGGGCCATATGGCTTGTGCTGCAACCATAGACAATACTCGTAAAGAGACTGTGTGTGCTCCAGTAAAACAGACTGATGGACAGTAGTTTGTCAGTCCTCAATTTGAAGAGTAGATTAAATGCAACTTGCTGGTGTAACTTAGTATAGGATGCAAATGCCCAATGGTTTTATTGTTTATAATGTTTTTATTTTTCATAAAATCCTTTCAATTACCATAAACTAAAAACTAAATGCATGATTTCTAACAAGCTACCCACGTTCCATTTCTTAAGAAAGTTACATATGAACATGTAATTTGAACAAAAATTTTGGAGATATTTATCAACTGACCTGAGAGTCAAACTAATAGCATAAACAGACAATAAAGAAATAAAGGAAGCAAATGCACGAGCAGTGCATAAATGCATAGTTTCAACTTGGTAATTAATAATTACCTGTGCCTGATGACAAGTTTAACATATGTGTATTCAGAAGGTGCATTTAGAGGCCACTCAGTAAAAAGAAAAAAAGAAAGGAAGAAAAGAAAAACAAACCTGCTTGCTTTTCCTCTGCTTTATTTGAAACAGTTTTCTGGTGGTTGGGACAGCCTAGAACTTGCTAGGTAGCCTAAGATAGCCTGAAATTCCATATCCTCCTGCTGTGATTATAGATGTGAGTCCCAAGGCCACGATAATAATCGTTTCCTGACATTAATTAATTAGTATAATTATTTTTTAAAGATTTTCAGAGTTAAGGAGAAACTTAAAAAATAATGAGACAAATGGGAAGTTCACCTTTTTAAATGTTGTACAAAAAGTATGAGTAGAATGAACAATTACTGAACACTGTTACATGTTTACATCACTCTCCAGTTCATATTAATTTACTCTTCAAACAGAAGGAGGGAAGAAGGTGGCAATTCAGAGAACAAGAGAAAACCAACAATTCTTTATAATTCTATGTGTATAAGCTGTGCTCACAGAGACGGCTTCAATATTTCTAAAACTCTAAATGACAGATACTGGGTCATCAAGATGGAGTCGTACAAGACTGGGTCATCGATGACTGCATTGGTAACTGCTGGAGAACAAATTTTGAACCTTCTCAGTATCCACATATTCCTGAACATATTATATAAATCCAAGGAACATAAGTTGTATCCCGTTCGGCTTCAAGAGAAAGGCTTGTTTGCAGTACCAAAAAATTACAAGCTGGTAGCTGCACCATTATTTGAACTATATGACGATGCACTGGGATATGGACCAATCATTTCTAGTTTTCCTCAGCTGTTGAGCAGGTTCAATTTTATGTAATTCTATTTTTATTCCAAACTTTTTATATGTACATATTTAACCCATTAGCACAAGGATATCAACAAAACAGTAAATAAGATGGATTTTCTATTAGTTACATTGGATCCTTCAAATAGGGGAAACATCTATTAATCCCAATGATGGCTTAATTTTATTCTCAAACAAATCATAGTATCACCATGAAGTTATTAGAAGTTCATCTGTCAAAAGGAATACACAATGTTACTATTAATCCTATACAAAATTCAACTGAAAGGTCAACATTTAGGATACAGATGTTTTGTGTTATAACATGAAAGTAATGTTTGTGTAACACAGTGTCATTCATGGCAAAAACAAAGGCTTTTGTTTCAGTTTTACTGGATAAAGATGTATATACAGCAGAAGAACTGACTGAAAGGCAAACATGATTAAAAAACACATTTCTAGCCAAGGAGTGATGACACACACCTTTAATTCCAGCACTATTCATGCATATCTCTGTGAGTTATAGGCCAGCCTGGTCTATGGAGCTAGTTCCAGGACAGGTAGGACTATTACAAAGAGAAACACTGTCTCAAAAAATAAAACGATGCACAAAACAAACAAAACCCCTGATTTCCAAAGAGATAAATCAAAATAGAAAAGAGAATTGTCACATTTTACAAAGACTTTACACACAGACATTAGCTGAAATATGTATAAAACAAAAAGCCTTTTGTGATATCATTTATATTGAATATAGAAATATATATTTTCTTTCATACATAGGAAAGCTGCATATGTTACAGACTGGAAATTTTCAAAAATCAACTTGAGGCTTGTAACAATCTTTATATTGATATTTGGTCCTTGTTCTTCCCTCGAAAGGTGGTTTTCTGTAACAGTAAACATTTTGTTGTGGCAGCGTGTCAGTAAACTAAAATCTGAACAGCTTTATCCTAATGGTTCCTGTGTGTATCCTGAGATACCAGTTCCTTTCCATGGGGTTTTGCAAGAAGCCATCATTTTCTCTTAACTTTCATAAGTGAAAAAGAATGTACCATCATCATTCTTTCATAAGTGAAAAAGAATGATGTCCTTAAGTATCTGATCTAGCTTCTTGCTGACATCCACGGGAAAATGCAGCGACTATTGAGAAATATGGAGAAGAGGTCACTAATGAGGAAATGAATTGATACTCTCTGCTGCTCTGAGATGTTGCGATGAACTGAATAATGGGATCACAGAAAAGGTCACTGAGCTCCAAATACAAAGTCACTTCAGAATCTAATAAGGAGAAAACAGCACTTTGTAGCTTTCTGCTACTCTGCCCTGTGTACTCTCTGGTCATTTTTTTTTTTTTTTTTTTTTGCTATTTTTTCAGCTGCCTGGTACCCATTGCTACTTCCCTAGAATATCCAAAGTTTCCTTGGGAACTACCTCTCCCTTAGAGTGGACATTTTTAGATAGACTCTATAAGCTAGTGCTAATTCTAGGTTCCTGTCTGATCCTGTGGAAGCCAAAGGCATCTATCTGGTCTTTCCAACTCTGAATACCAAGACCAGAGGAGTTGGAATATAGAGCAATTGGTGCAAAGAAACAATCTGGGGACAACACGCTCAGTAGTTGTTTTCTGCTTTAATTTGGTGGCTGTAAATTCTGCACCTTAGGCCTATAGAGTTACTTTGGTTTGACAGAAGCTAGGCCTGATGTGCTGGCTAGATTTATGTCAATTTAACTTAAGCTGGAACAGGGAACCTCAACTGAGAAAACACCACCAGAAGATCAGGCTTTAAGCAGCCAAGCATTTAGGGTATATTTCTAAATTAGTGATCACTATGGGAGGGCCCAGCCCATTGTATGTGATGGCATCCCTAGGCTGGTGGTCCTGGCTTCTATAAGAAAGCAGACTGAGAAAGCCAGTAAACAGCATCCCTCCATTGTGTCTGCATCAGCTCCTGCCTCCAGGATCATGCCCTGTTTGAGTTCCTGTGCTGACTTACTTCCATAGTGGATTGTGATGTGGGACTGAAAGCTGAAATATGCCCCCCCCAACACTACCACGTTGCTTCTGGTCATGGTGCTTTATCAAAGAAATAGAAATCCTAAGTCACTTGATGTTCTAAACTCCTATCTTCAGTTAAGCAAAATATTTTTCTTCCATTTACCTGCTAATTGTGTGACATGTCCTCATTTGGCAATGCTTTTTCCTAAATCCCTCTAGGAAAATGACCCTATAACCTGTCCATCTTGCTTATCTCTAAGGAAATCATATCTTGGTAAATATAAATTGCTCCAAGTTTTTCATTTCTTGTTTTATTTTTCAGATTATATTAAATGTATCTTCCTTCCCTTTCCTCCCTTCAAACCCTCCAACATACCCCTTCCCCTATCCTTAGCCTCTTTTCTCACTAATTGTTCTAGCATGTACACACACACACACACACAGAGAGAGAGAGAGAGAGAGAGAGAGAGAGAGAAGAGAGAGAGAGAGAGAGAGAGAGAGAGAGAGAGAGAGAGAGAGATTCAATAAGCCTCTCTTGGAAGAGCTACTACTACACATTGTTGAAAGGATCTTTAAGAATAAGGTATTAGAAAAGTCTTAAGGAAAGTCTTAAGGGGAGATATCTGGACATTTTGTCCCTGTGTAACTATAGGATGAAATGCTAAAATATATTAAGTATTTCAATCTGTGCTAGTGAAGAGAGAACTTTATATGGTAATGCTTCAAACAGATTGTTATTATAGCTATTAAAAAATTTCCCTGGGCATACTTTACATCTCCAGGTCAGATCTAATATTTAGAGTTAACTGTCAACTTGACAGGAACCTAGGTACAAGCCTTTAGGCACACTGGAAGGTAACCTAGGCTAGTGTTTGGCCATGCCAGTGAGAGATTATCTTGATTAGGTTAAGTGACGTGCAGGACCTGTCACTGTGGTGCGAACTATTCCCCAGGTCCAACTCCTGGAGAGTTTAATATGAGGAGAATGTGAACTGTGCATATCTTTACTGTTCTCTGCCTCCCCACTAGCTGCATTAAGCACCTCCTGATTTGACTTTCCCACTATGATGGACTGTTCCCTCTAATTATGATATGGAATAAGCCCTTTCTCCCTTAAGTTGTTTTTGTCACTCTATCTTATCACAACAGGAAAAGAATTAAGATACCAACCCTGCCCATAATCATGGGTCTCATGCAAAGGCCTCAGATGCAGTATTTATTTATTTATTTTGATTGTTTAAGACAGGCTTTCTCTGTGCAGCCCTGGGTGTCCTGGAACTCACTTTGTAGATGAGGCTGGCCTCAAACTCACTGCCTCCTGAGTAATGGGATTAAAGGCATTGCCACTCTCCAGTCTCATATGCCATTCTACAGGCACATTGTAGGAGACTTGGGACAGGAATTTGCACAAGGCCATCCAGATAATGTTTGGGGAAATTTGAATTTGAATGTATGTTAGTAAAGTCATTTTTTTGTCTTGTAGCATATAATGCTTCTCTATATAATAGAAATCTTCATGGGATAGAGATTTTCTCTTTTGGGTATTGTGTAAGCAAGCTTAGTCACTTTTGTGTGTAATTAGCCCAGCACGTGTACCTATGGGCAACATGTAAACATGGAGGCTGGTATTGCTTTCTTGTATAAAGATGGTCAGAAGCACCATTGTCTGCTTCCTTTCTGTCAAAATCTAGATATTACTTTAATATATTACTGAGGTCTACTTTATATACATTAAAATGCACAAAATCTTACATGTAGAACTTTAATAAATATATAATTCCACATAACCATCAACCAGTTGAGAATATAGAATATTTTCATCTCTTCGAACTATCCCTCACTCTCTTTCTGATCAGTTCTCCTTGCCCACAGTGTAGGAGGGTTTTTTTTTTTGCTTATTTATTTGTGCAATTGTTTATGTTTGCAGTGCTGGGATTAAACCTGGGACTTCATGCATATAACTCTACCCTGGTGTTACAGTCTTGTGTCTTCTTAAAATTTTACACCATGATCATTCTAAGTTACTCTGATTGGCCTTGAATAAGAAACTCTCCTGCTTCAGTGTTTACAGAGGGGAATGCAAGTCTGATCTAACAGAATACTGATCTACAAATCACAGTCAGTTTTAAATAAATCTGCTTATTCTTGAAACTCACATAAGTGGAATTATGTAGTAAATATTCTTGTTTGGTTTTTTCAACCTGTTGCTTAAAATGAATCTATGTTGATGAATGCAGTCTATTTTGTTCTTTTTATTGTTCATTCATCATGTAAATATACTATAAATATTTTTGGTTTTTTTACTTTTCTGTTGATGAACATCTGGAATATTATAATTTAATAGATAATTTGAATAAAGTGGCTCTGAAAACACATGCGCACTTCTTTTGTAACATACATTTATCTGTTTTGGTTAATAGATATGCACAAGTGAAATTTCTGGCATGAAGAAAAATTGTTAAGTTATTAGAAACAACTAAAATGAGTAATTCGCCATGTGTGTTGGCAATGGGAACATTCCAGTTGCTCCACATATTCACCAACACCTGCTGCTTCTATATTTTACCACTCTGGTATGTCATTTGATCTGATTGTGGTTTTTGTTTGGTGATTCCCTAATGACTAAGGAGGTTGAACACATCTTCCTGTGATTGTGTGAACTTAGATTCCCTCAAAGCATGTTCAGCTCATTCTTTGGTTCATTTTAAAGAAATATTGTCAGAGTCTGTGAAGGCACAATGACACAACATTTAACTAGCCAAATAATCCATATCTTATGCATGGGTCTAAGAGTATAACATTCATTTCACTGGTACTCAACAGTTACCAAAGCTACACTGACTGAAGTCATATATACATGGATTGCCTTGCATTAGATGTTCCAAATCAGAGACTTTCAGTTCTTTTCAGTTACTTATATAATTGCTAGGAAGCAATGACTCATTCAAGTCCAACTTCACAGTTGTTCTTTAAAATATGGAAAATATGTAGCATGGGGCCTTTGATTGCCTCTTCCTGTTATTAGATGAGGGTGAACAATAGCTGTCCCTTTAATCTGTGCATGTGCTTTCCATTCTAACAAAGGTTCAACCTGAATCCCTTATTGTCTTATTGTCAACCTGTTTCACCTACAGTAACCTCTGTACACCTAACAGAAGGAATTTCCACTCTGTCCTCAGAATCATGTTGGAGATCTTTGAGCTTCATTATTTTCTCAAGACTGTTGTGAACCAAATAACTTAGCATAGCTCCCTCGTAAGTGTACAAAGGCACAGACCAATTTGCAAGTCAATTGTGAGGGGCATTATGTATTTTATTTTTAATCTTATTCCAGATTTAATCCTCCGCATATTTTTAATTCCTCATGCACTTAAAATATCTGGTAGAAAACACATTTAAGTCTTTTTTTTTTGGAATGTAGCAGTTCATTCTGTTTCTTCATAGATATCATAAGTGCTTTCTAAGAAAAGCAAACTGGGGCTGGGGAGATAGATGGCTCAGTGTGTAAGTATGCTTTCTGGGAATGTATAAGGCTCAGAGTTTGTTTCCAAAATGTTTGCATAAAAAAAGTCCAAGTGTGGCGATGCCCACTTATAATCTTAGTGCTGGGCGGTAGGTAAGCATCAGAGACAGGAGGATCACTGTGTCTTAACTAGAGTTGCAAAAAACAGAAGCTATGCTTGTGGTGAAAATACATAGAATTAAACACACACACACACACACACACACACACACCATCCATTTATAAAAAAGGCAAGACCTGAGTTAGATTTGTGGTGTGTATCAATGAAAATTTCCTGTATGTGACATTTTGGTATAATTAGTGACAAATGTTATGATGAGAGAAGTGAGGTAAAGATTGTATGGGAACTATGTATTACCTTTTACAACTGTATACAAATCTATAAGTGTCTCAAGGATCAAAGTTTAAAAAAATACCATTTCTTGAGGCTGGAGAAATGGCCTGGGGATTAAAAGCATGTCTGTTATAGATAAGACCCAAATCCTGTTCCCAGCACCCATGTCTGGTAGCCCAAACCACAAGTAACTAACTCCAGGGGTCCAGGGAATGGACTGCTGCCTTCTGTTACATCAGGACACAAGTGCACACAAACACACACATAAACATAATTAAAAATAAAATAAGTCTTTAAGAAAATAATATTACTTGTATAAAAGTATTGACTAAAATGACAAATAATTGCCAGGCATTGGTGGCACACACCTTTAATCCCAGCACTCAGTAGGCAGAGGCAGGTGGATCTCTATGAGTTTGAGGCCAGCCTCATCTACAAAGTGAGTTTCAGATAGGGCTGTTACACAGAGAAACCATGTCTCAAAAAAAAAAAAAAAAAAAAAAAAAGAAATATATGATTTAAGAAAACAATATATATATACCTATCATTATATGGCATTTATTAATCTGAACAATTGACTGTCTCTTTAGTATAGTCATATAACAAATACCCTTAAACTTGGTGACATAGAGTAATGGAAACGTTAATTGTATTCATATTTGTAATTTGGGCAATACTTTGTGAGCTTTTTTTTTTCCTTTTGATGTCAGTTGCAGGGGCTGATACAGATTAATTAGCTAGATAGTAAGATCATAGCTAGAGAAAAATGTCAGCTAGCTCATACAGATAGGTCAGCCCTTCTAGGTTGAGTTTCCTCATAGTATAAGGACCAATGCAATGTTGAGACTTTCCAGAATGAAAGCAAGAGCCCACTGGATATGCATTATCTGTATCCTAGCTCAGAAGGAATGCAGTGTCCCCTCTCTCACAGTTACAGTCCTGTTCGGATTTGGGGGAAGTGAGCATATAGACCTCATCTCTTGATATAGGAATGTCAACCCTGCAATTTAAGGGAAACATGCTGCAGTAGCAATGTCAGGACTCTTCAGTACTTTCTAATCTCTTCTCGCAGCACCCTGTCCTTTTCTTCACAATCCAGACAAGGGTTTCAGTCCCACCTTTTAGTATTTAATTCTCAGCAAATGTACCTCTCCTTTCCCTAAAATACAGTGACCTCACTGTGATGCCTTTGTAACATGTTAACTTGGAGTCTTGGAATCTGAGCATATTTTCCAGGTAATGTATACACACACACACACACACACACACACACACACACACACACACAGAGAGAGAGAGAGAGAGAGAGAGAG
Source organism: Phodopus roborovskii (assembly GCF_943737965.1). NCBI lineage: Eukaryota > Metazoa > Chordata > Mammalia > Rodentia > Cricetidae > Phodopus > Phodopus roborovskii. The sequence goes on along the minus strand of NW_026125640.1, from coordinate 1,298,931 downwards.
AGAGAGAGAGAGAGAGAGAGAGAGAGAGAGAGCTAGGTTGACGACAAGAGAGCTTCTTAGATGAGATTTGGAAAGTGGGCAAAAGGACAGCCATGAGGGAACATAGTGTACACTCCTCATCACTAGTCTGCTGACTCAGTTGGTATGAGACCCAACTGAGTGCAACTGACTCCTTTTGGGGCTGCTTCCACTCATGGCTTGGTTGTATAGGTTTAGGAGACTTCCCTGTTTCTACGAGACAACTGTACTGCTAAGGAGGGTTTCACTTGTCCTTGACTGCATGGCATTCCTGCCTTGCCTCATGGCATGTTCACTTTCCCCCACTCTACTGTCTATGCTGAGGCTTTTAATCATGAACACAAGCAAAGACCTTATAAGGATTTTTTTTTTTACTAGCTTCCACAAATACACATGAAGTCAAATACCCTGTCCATGCATGCATTTGTGTGTGTGTGTGTGTGTGTGTGTGTGTGTGTGTGTAATGATTTTGTTTTTTTGTGTAAAATCTGATACAGAAAGAATGTGATATGAGAAGCCCCTAGTTCATATACTTAAGTTTGGAGAAATCATTTAAAAAGATTTATTGATATTTAAATAATACACACAGTTAATCTTTTAATTCATTAATACAACTGACAATTATTCTATTGAATCCATCCTATGTCTCTATTTATGTAGTCTTTTTAATATTCAAAAAAGACTTTTCTTTGAAAATAAGGCTATAATTTAACTTGTTATTTTTGAAAGACTTGTTAAAAACAGGTAAGAAAATAAAATTTTGTGATACCCTGACCTCATTTTTCATGGGATAAAGAAGGGTATAAGTACTCGAGGTTTTAAAGTAATAATTTTGCCTCATCCTGGAACTCTCAAAGGCAGAGTGGAATGTTGGATTTTACAGCTGTGAAAGAGATATTTTGGTGGGGGGTAAAGAAACAGGTGGAACATTTCTGTACATGCTAGTCTTTAATTTTCACATATGTTATGTCTCATGCACTACCTCCTGAGACAATGGAAAGAAAAAAAACAGCACAAGAGCACAAGAGAACAAAGAATCCTTTTAACACACACACACACACACACACACACACACACACACACACACTCCTGCCCCTTAGTAATTTGGTATTCCTAACTTCCCTTCTCTGAGAAAGGAGGAATTGTGTTGATTAGGTAACTTATCCAAAATGGCTTCCATCAAGCAGTCTCCTGCTAGCCTTTCTGACAAGGGCCACTTAGCTGCTTTTAGACTGCACAAATTCCAATTACAAACCCGCTGTGCAGAGCAGAGCATTACTGTGGCTCCTTTTCCTTGAAGACAATGAGCAGCAGGTCATGCATTTTTAGAGCTCTCACAGATGCTATGTGGATGCATCTATTTTGCAATTGAAATATTTCATTTTTATGACTGATATTAAAATCTACATTGCACTGATACTGTAGGATGTAGCAGACAGATTCTGAGTTGACTGTGTGTTGCTTTTGGAGGACCCGATAGTCATTTTTATGATGCCTGCATTTTGAAAGATTTAAAATATCATTTTTTCCAGGAACTCTGAGTCTTCTCACATGAAAGCATACAAATACAAATAAACGATACCTAAATTTTATATAAATTAAACCAAAGCCCAGTACAGATACAACTGTTATGGAACACCAGGAGATGACTGTTACTAACATATTGAAATACCTATATTGGTTGTTCGAAAGGTATTATTTTGAGCTCCATAAACCCTTCAATAGCAACTGAAGCAACATAGGCCCTTGTCTCAGGATCTCAGAAGTTACTCCTTGACTTAGCAAATAAATGCTACAATCTACTACGTCAGGCTTTCTCCAGAGCCCTGCCCCAATACTTGAGTGGGTTATTAGCTGGTGCTGTATATAGCTATGAAATATTTTGAATATCTGTCCAGTACACACATGCAAAGCTAGAGGTCACACATGAAATTTTGGATTTTTAAATTATTTATTTTTTTGAGATTATATCAGTTACCCCTTCCCTTTACTCCCTAAACCCCCCCATCTGGAATTTGGGGTTTTTAAATTTGGATTTCTTGCTTAATCTCTCTGGGCCTCAGTTTGCATAATTAATAGAATGAGAGTTTGCACAAGCTAGTATCTATAGCTAATGACCTTTTCAGGTCTACTCTGGGATTATATGATTTGGAAACATCTGAACAGCTTCCACTTTCAGCTGGAGGTTTTTCTATCTTACAGAAGGCCAAGTATTGTTAAACAGAATTTGATAACTAGTTCCAAAACCTGGCCCATACTGGGATTTGTCAATAAAAGCGATAGATACAAAACAGAACACTGGATAAAATATCTTTACAAACTTGGGGGTACTGGGGTATGCCTTTAATCCCAGCACTCAAGAGGAAGAGTCAGGAGGATCTCTATGAGTTTGAGGTCAGTCTGGTCTACAGTGTGAGTTCCAGGACAGTCTCCAAAACTACACAGAGAAACTCTGTCTTGAAAACAAAAAACAAGAACAAAAATCTTTGCATGACCATGCATGACCATGGGGAGCAAGAATTACAATTCTTATTTTGAAACCTCTCAAAAAATGTATAGTGGAGATGAATAGTGCCTAGAGGAGAGATGACTGGGAATGCAGGGGACCTTCTCTTGGAAGTCATGTGACAGGACTTACAATTCTGTTAAGGATGAATAGGAGCTACAGTCATGGTTTATATACATTTTTGAAGGAGGTTCGTGTGTCGGGGTTGAACACACACATGCCTTGATAATTCTACACCTGGAAAAAACCCATGAAGACTGAAATGGATACATTAAGTGCCTTTTAATGTAGGTACCCCTGATAGGGATATGTAATTGAAATAATAAATGTATGAACCATGAACTGTGTGTCCCATGAGAAGTTCTATGAGCTCTTTGCATTTACTCAAAAGTACAAAGACAGTCATTCATGATGATGAGCCTAAATAATCTAAGCATGGACACAAATGTGCATCAAGGAAGGGAGAGCTGACCTCTTCTAAAGCAGCATAGTCTTCTTTCAGAAGAAACAGTAGGAATAAATGGTAGCAATTTGCTTTTCCTTTCTCCTGTTTTGGTTTTTATTTTCTTATTATCCTTAGTATTGCCATTCCCAAAGAGCAAATACAAGCAACTCAGAAGATTATAAAGTGTAAACTGAATTTTCTCCCCTGCCAACGAAAGTACTTGTTCATTTCTAATTGTAAAAAAGGCATCTACATATCTGTATATGATATCTATATGATATATATGTATCTTGAAGCCCTCTATATGATCAGGTTATGTAATCAGATTTCTTGATAACAATTATGTAATATTTTACTGTGTGATTTGACCATAATGTATTTAGCCTAATAATGAACATTTAAATTGTCTCCAGCATTCCTCACATTCACAGTGTTACAGTAAACATTTTTGAATCTTGTTCATATTTTATTTTCATTCTCTTGTCTTTCAAGTTGCTTCCATACAATAATTTTCTGGAAAAAGCGTTCTTTTAACTATACTGCATGCTGTCTTATACCAAAATAGCTAAATTTGCTTTCCAAAATTTGGTCTGTTTATGAGTGTCCCCGTTTCTGTACTTTGTCATGGTGTGGTGATTTTTATGTTTCTGTGTCTTTATACATCTTCTCCTGGATAAACAGAAACCTATTCCATTAAGTATGTTATTAGTCTCCTAAGAGGAAGAGCACAGATGTTGTGACGAAAGCAAAGTGGAACTTGGAGAAATGCCATAGAATCATATCTCCACTGGCCAAATGAATAAACCTGAACTTTCTGATGAATTTCATTCCCATATTTGCAAATACAGAATTTAATTAATCATAAGTTTATTTGGTTATAATTTCACAGAATTAGCATATATGTAGAACCTTCATAGCAATTAGGTCAGGTTAAATGAAATAATGGTAGTTTTCTTTAAACACAATTACATAGGTTATGCTGTTTGTCCTTTTTGCCCCTTTCCTTGCTAGTCCCCTCTCTACCTATATCTAGTAAAGTAGGAATTATTAGTACAGTGTATTCCTTTTAATTTGAAACAATTTTTAAGGTATTAACTATAACCAAGGTTATAGTTTATTTGAATTCAAAAGCTAAGGAGTTGTAGTGTCAAATAAGATCTCAGAATTATATGCATAATACTAACAAGGAAGTTACATCCAAAGAATAAATCCATGTATGAAAATATTTCATCATAGCTGGGCGGTGGTGGTGCATATCCTTAATCTCAGCACTTGGGAGGCAGAGACATGTGTTTCCCTGAGTTCAAGGCCAGCTTGGTCTACAGACTGAGTTCTAGGACAACCAGGGCTACACAGAGAAAAACTCTCTCAAAAAAAAAAAAAAAAAAAAAAAAAAAAAAAAACACACAAAAAAAAGAGATCGGAATGTGTTAATAAAATGGACCTTTAGTTAGTGAGGTGTGTGTGTGTGTGTGTGTGTGTGTGTGTCTGTGTGTTAGTGGCCTGTGTGCTTCTGAAATGTACCTCCTGTCTCTAGTTATACAATATGGTGAAAGAATGCCAGATCTTGGCAGCTAACTAATGGGAAAAATAGCCTTCTTTCTCTTCCACCTCAGCTTGCAGCATATGGTCCTAGACTATCTCAGGCAGAAAGACAACCTGAGCTTGCACAAGACCTCCCCTTACTCCTGTCTTGCTACAACCTAAAGCACCAGAGAAATACAGATCAAGAAGATGTTTTTCCAGCAGGATGTGGAATCTAAACTAGTAATTTCAGTATGCTTATAGACTGGAACATTGGTTGACTGCTCCCTGGCACTGTGGCTTTTATTACCATGGCTACACTTCCTTGACCCTGAGACCAAGAGCATTCACTTGCTCCGTGATGCTTTTTCTTTTGGAAAACCATACAGAAAATTTGAAGTCCTAGCATTCAGAGAAATTTGTGTGCAGAACCTAATTCCCATACAAAATAAATAAGAATCCCTTCTTCTTTTGCAACCCTGCCAACTTGTTTACTTCAAGGGGCAATTATGCACTGCCAAAACCACACTGATAAATAGTCTCCCTGTATTTGAATTTGAAAATCAGGCCCTCAAGAGGGTTAGGCTCAGAAAGAACCCAGTGAGAGCTTATTTGGGGGGACTGATGCTCAATCTGAAATTTGCATTTTAATAAAGAGAATTTCTTTCTATTTGGGGCTGAAAGAGAGAGAAAATGATGAAAGGGAGTTAAGATTTACCTTCCCAATTAAGGAGTCCCAGTGGATCAGACTTGCTAATAGAAACCCAATTAAAACACATCTTTTGAAGGCTTTTGTGAGAACTTGTAAATATCCAGATCTGGTACTGGATTGTCACCTTTTTTGTATTTTTTAAATTTACAATTTATAATTTTAATGCATGTTGCATACCAAATAGAATTAAAGGAAATTAAGTCTGGTTAATCACACCCTTAGCAATCAGCAAAATATTTTAGAGCTTGAAATGGATTTAGAATTCCTTGTAGTTCACGAGTCAGATCCCCTCATTTTAACGGAGAAGGCAGTGATTAATCAGAGAATCTGGGCAGCTTCATTTGTGACTGAAGATTGAAAAACACTGCACTTAGTAAGTTCACAGCCTTACTGCCAACAGGCAGGAACCTGCCAGGTTGGGAGGGTACAGCCATCTGGAACAGCAGAGAACTGGGTGAGGAAAGCCTTTTCAATTTGCAGAGAAAGCAATTACTACATAAAATGAGCGAGATGGGACCCAAAAATGAATGCCCTGTCTACCCACCTGCTGTTCTTGATCTAGAAATAATTTAGTCCTTTGGTTATTTGCAGGGAGCTTTGGGAAGGGAACACATTCCCTAAATCCCTATGGCTACCGAGATTGCTGCAATGGTTATCATCCAGTCCAACACCCCTGGATCCCTGTGGACTGTTACATGGCTCGGCTGACTCTGAGTCACCAGCACCTGCTGCTATCAAGAACCTTGTTGTCCTCACTGCTGATAGGCTCAGCTTGAGTGATGCATCCAGGAAGAAGAAATGCCCGCCTTGGGCTCATTGCAGGTATTAGCACTCTCAGTTTTGTCACTGTTGCAAGTCAGAAGACTGGAATAATAAAAGTTAAACCATTCATCCTTTAACTCATTATGCTACATTTCTGAGACTATTATGGAAAGAGCCTTTTATTGGATCTACTTCTAGGATTCCAAGGATTGAAAGACCCTTCCTGGGGTCTTCACAATGTCAAAGCACCACAGACACTCAACTCAGTGATTAACCATCTAAACTGATTCTTAATTTTGTTTCCCTAGGAAATAGACCTCAAACCAAGCACTAGGACTGTGTTTGGGACAGGAAGGTGGGGGTGGGAGGAGGTGGGAGGGGAGGGGTTGATTCCAGGAAATATGATTGGATGAGGTAGGAGACTAAACAATCAAGAAAAGGAAACTAGTAAAGGAGATTTTCCAGCAAGATACTACTACTGTGGAATCCATAAAGAAGCTTTAAGAGACAGTGCAGAACAAGGGCTAGATATCAGAGACGATGATAGTCAATTTATAAAGACAAAAGGATTAATTTTGCTTCACAGATTTGGAGTCTGTGATGATATAGCCCCACTATCCTTGGCCTCTGGTAAGGCAGTGCATAAAGGTGGGATTAAACAGTGAGTAGACACACTTGATGAGGTAGGAAACAAAACGATAGGGTTCAGACTAGAGTCCTACAGTCCCCCCTGTAGGCAAAAATGACCTAAAAACCTCTCATTAAAGTTCTTACAGCCTTCCAGTAGTACCGCCATGGGGACGAAGCCTTTAGTACTACAGCTTTTGAAGGAAACTTTGATCCATCAGCTAAGAATGCAAATGTTTGCAAATGTCAAAAAAAGAGCTATTTTGTAACATAAAATTAAATAAGATTCATCCTTTAGTGCTCACAAATAATTTTAGTGGAGTCCAGCCATGTTAATTCATTTCCGTATTGTTTGTGATTCTCTTCACAAAACACAGAAATGAATAATTTGCTCAAGAGATCATGTGGCCCACATAGACTAAAATATTTACAACATAGCCAAAATGTTGCTAAACTATGATGTAGAATATGCACCTCAGATTGATTTCATCTAGAGAGCATGAAAGTACTTACCCACCAATTTCCTTCTGCCACTGAATGAATAGTGAGCCATCACTGCTCCTATATGGATTCTAATTTCCAAGCTCTTCTACCCTGTCCTGTCATAAATGAAGAATGCTTAGATATTGCAAACTTCTGTGAAGACTCATTTCTGACATCGGAAGGCATAATTTCATATATCCATAATTAAATAAGAAATTTTTAGTTTTTTAGTTTCCTGAGAAAACTCCGTTGTACCCTGGGCCCAAGAGCATAGAATAAAATAAATATTTCTGCCTGTTTTCTAAATGTGTTTTGAAACAAACAATATTAACAAGTTACATAAACTTGTGGTGCAACTAAGTACTCTTTCCTATGGAAATGAGAAAGTAGATCTGAGGAGTAACTTTTTATTTTACTGTGATGCCTAATCTTGGTTGTCAACTTGACATACCTTGGAAGAAGGAAACTCAACTGAGAAATTGCCTGTGGAGGGCATTTTCTTAATTGCTAACTGATGTAGAAGTGCCCAGGTCACTGTGTATGGTGCTATCCTTAGGCTTATGGGCCTGGACAGTATAAGAATTGTATCTAATATTCAAGCCAGAACTGCAAGTCAGTTAGTAATGTTCCTCCATGGTCTCTGCTTCACTTCCTGCCTTGATTTCTGTCCTGCTTTCCCTATAGCCTGAAGTTAAAGTTAACCATTTTCTCCCATGTAATATTTAGTTAGTGTTTTATCACAGCAACAAAGGGACACACTAAGATGTTCACTATGAAGATTGTAAGATATTTCTGTTAGAATGTCACCAAAATCCAAATGGACACAAAATGTCATGTAATTGTTGCAATGGGATAATTTGTTGCTTGTAAATAACTGAAATGAATGAGTAATGAAAGGAGGAACTATTGAATAACTGTAAGATAAAATTCCTATTCACCAAAGACAAACTTGTTCTGGTAGTAGATTCTAGATTACTTATTCCCAAGACTTATATACTCTTCTGTGTGCACTTTCAAAACAAAGACTAGGAGCTGGAGAGATGTCTCAGGGGTTAAGAGCACTGGCTGTTCTTCCAAAGGACCTGGGTTTAATCCCCAGCACCCACATGGCAGCTCACAACCTATGTGTAGGCAAGAACCAACACACATGAAATAAAAGTAAATTAAAAAACAAATAAGCAAAAGTACAAAGACTAATTTGAGTAAATCCAGCAGTCCTAGTTAGGGTTTCTGTTGCAGTGATAAAATACCATGACCAAAAAGCAAGTTAGAGAGGAAAGGGTTTATTTGGCTTACATTTCCACATTGCTGTTAATCACTGAAAGAAGTCAGGACAGGAACTCAACAGGGCAGGAACCTGGAGGCAGGAGCTGATGTAGAGGCCATAGAGAGGTACTATTTACTATCTTGCTCAGCCTGCTTTCTTATTGAACCCAGGACCACCAGCCCAGGGATGGCACCACCCACCATTAGCTGACCCTTCCCCATTGATCACCAATTGAGAAAATGCCTTACAGCTGGATCTCATGAAGACATTTCCTCAAGTGAGGCTCCTTCCTGTCTGATGTCTCTAGTTTGTATCAAGTTGACACACAAAACAAGCCAACCCACCAGCCTTACATACAAACATTGAAATTCTCAAAAATTAATCCCCCTTCTGTAAAAGGGAGAATGGTGATATTGCTTAAAACCCTAAAGGAGCAATGCATAAAATAGCAAATTCAAACCAAATTCCATTTCCCATTCAGAAATTATTTCAAGTTGTTCAGTCATCCAACATAAGCATAGTTGCTTACTCCAATAATATTAAAGGCTCTTGTATTTTAGATGTAATCTCCTAATCTAACATTATGTGGCTGGAAGAGGAAACTTTGTTTGTTCAAGCCCAGACCCACAGTTAGAACAAATTGTACACTTTAGTGATCTTGTTCATAACCTTATTATTTCATGCTGCACACTCTAGAGAATGCTTAGATTAAATGCAGCCAAATTTCATCATGCCTGCATGAATTCCCCTGTTGATCTGAAGGTTGACCTTCCCTTCCTGGGGTTTGCCCATAAACATATGTGCCTCCTATGCAAAGATCTCCTTGTGTTTTAGCTTTAGGAGAAGCAAGTCAGGAAAATAGTCATCTTATCTGTCCTGGACAGCTTTTGGTGTTCTGGCTTATAATGTTGTCCCAACAAGCACTTTTCTCCAATTATTTAAGGTAGTCCCATAATTCCTCAGATTCTTTCAGTTATTTTCTTTCATTTGATAAATCTCTGAGTTTCAATGTTAGGAAGTATCCCATTGTTACCTTCTACTCATCTCTAACTGACATATTCATATCCTCCCCCCTCCTCTGCACTGATGCATAGGAGGCAAAGAATGTATGCACTATACCAGGGTCTCTCATTAAAATGGGCACTAGAAACACATAAGAGCTTCCTTCAACTTTAAGTGGTAAGGAAGGGGATATTGAATCCAGACTTGAAACACTGTGGGTTGAATTCCCATAAAGATTTCAATTATGTTTTACAAGCAAGATTTATTGGACCTTGAAGGTCATTCAGCAGTTGAATATGTCTGGCCAGCAAAAGAAATAGAGATTACTAAACACAACAGGGTAGAGTTCCAGGTAAGATATTAATAGACAGTGTAGCTTTGTGTTGAATGGTATAGCTTTGGGAATGTATTATAACTATAGGTCAACTATGTGCTGTGAAATTAGTTCCATAATCAAATATTAAATGAATACTACCTGTGCCCTCAGCTAAGTTAAGCAGTGTGGTACATGACCACAACAATGTCAGTTTTGCTTCTACTTTGTCTTAAAAAAAAGTTTATTTATTGATTTTACAACCAGTCCACAGTTTCCCTTCCCCCCTCTCCTCCAGTTCCTTCCTTCCACCCTCTTCTGTTTCCACCCTGCTCCAATCCACCCCTTCTCTTATATCAGACCTTTATGCTTTCAACCTTGGGCTACTAGGTTTGAAGAAAAGGTTTCTGCAATTTTAGTGTACTTCCCTCTTCTATTGGCTCTCTTTGTGTTAAATTAAAAAATTAGTAGCTGTTTTGGTCATATTCTTGAAAGGAGACAATCATACAATACACCAAATTTCACTCATACCCATGAGATCACCTTTTAAAACCGAGGTGAATTGCCAATCTTATTTGGGCTGCTATGCAGTGTAGCACCCATGTTACAATCTGCTCCACTAATAGGGCAAAGGCCTAGAGATTGAAATAAGAGACAAGACTGCAGGTCATTCCTTCATCAGACATTAGTTCACCAGCAATGTTGGAATGCCGGCTGCCATTTATTGAGGGGAAGGGGTGGGATTATATTCTGACTCACAGCACAGTGGAAAACAACAGGGTTTTCAAGCTTAGCTCCTCCCCCAAGATGTGTGTTGGCAAAACAGGAAGAGTACCAATAACAACTCTGGGGCAAGATGTTTCAGACACCAGCTTCAGGCTTGCTCAAGGTGCCTTGGGGGTCCATGCAGGGCCCTACAATGCAGTAGGAGTAGGAACTGTCTGCTGAATGTATTGTAATCCCCTTGCCTGAGCAGGACCATCATTGCTAGCCATCCACATATCTCTGTATGCAGATTTAGGATATTTCTCAATCTAAGTTCAGATAACACTTAACAGTATGAAGCCTAGTGAAGTTTGTTTGACATTCTTGGCATATTAGGCCATGAATCCCATCCTTAGGGATTGAGATCAAGAAAATTATTTTTGAGATAGGATTGACTTAGTTTTTTTTTTTTTTAATTTGGAAGGGATGAAGAGAAAGGAAGCAAGAACAAATAGAGCTTGCTCATACAAAGACTCCCCCCCCCCCCCGAGGAAGATGCTTACTGGATTTAATTTCTATCCTAGCAGATGGATTTTAGCATTTAAACACAATCACAGGTTTGAAAAGTCCTCTCATGGGTCATTTAGCTCATCTCTTAGCAGGAACACAAGGTAGATCTCATTATTTTTCTTAAACCCTGTCTTAAAGATGAATGAGCATCTAATGAGTCTTTAAATGATGACTTTACTACCTAATATGGTAATTTGTCTCATGATTTCTTTATTCTAATAGCTTCATAACTTTCATATCCTAATTGCTGTCGATTCTCTGATATTTATCTAAAATTTCCCCATAGCATTAGAAGTCCATTGCTGTATCCTCTGTACTCGGTTATTCTTCACTTGTTCCTGCTTTAAATCTCATCTTTCCTAATGTCAAATGTGTGGAGGATGAAGAGCAGTTGTACCTCTGGTCCTCTGGATTTAATGCCATTTGGGGTAGGTCTTGGTATTGCCTAGTTGCTTCTCTATATTCTTTTGTATCTAGCACTGTTTCAGCCAGGAATGTTACTCCCTATCATTCATCTATAACATCAAAACAAGAGAAACTACAGCACATTCTTTCCTACTCGGTTCTTTCCACCCATGGATCAAGTGGAGAGTTATCTTTATGGAATGATTCGAGGGAGTAGCTTTACTAATCAAAACAATCTTCCTATATCAATAGAAAGGCTGAAAATCCAATCATTAATGAGTCTTTCCTCTTGGTTAATTAATAAAATAAGCTAAGATCGATGCTAATGGGCCAAAAGTGTTACCCCACTGTCAGACATCTTTAGTATGGGTTACATACTTTTCAACCAACTTTCTTCCAAGATGAGCAAACATTAGCATTAGGCTGGTGTCCTTGGTAGTGATGTTGAAATAAAAATAATAATAATAAAATTGAGTGACAGAAAAGCATCCAAATGAAACTTTTCCTACTTCCCCATGTGATAATAAGATAGATAGCATAACATCACTTCTCATGCACATAAAAGTAAAAGCTTTTCCTATTGTGTTTCTTCAAGGCTGATTTTAAATCAATATCCTTCCTATTTATTAAGTGTTCTCTACTCATTAATCCAACCTCTGGCTGTCTGAGATTTCAAAGAGTATGCTCATGCTATGCTAGTGTGTGTGTGTGTGTGGGTGCCTTTTTCTTCCTCTTTCTCTTTCTGACTTATTTCACTTTCCACTCAGGGTCAAGATTATTGCATATCCTCATAAAACCTTAGCTGAGACATCAAGTTCACCTTCTACTTCTCCAGTAAAAACCACTCCAAGGTATGAAAACAAAGAAAATGGAGCTATGCTCATTGAATAGCCACTATTATATGCCAGGCACTGTGTTCTGAATATCTTCATGGAGTGTTTCATTTTAATGTGTATAATAATCATAGCACGTAGGTGTGACTCAAATCTTAAATAATGGAAGAGGCCTGATGAGATACATGGCTGAGCATTCAAAAGCACTTGCCATTCAAGCCTGATAATCTGAGTTTAATCCCAAGAACTGGTGCAGGTAAAGCGGGAAAAATAACATCACAAAGTTGCCTTCTGGCCCCACACTCATGCCATGAAGTGTGTGTGTGTGTGTTTGTGTGTGTGTGTGTGTGTGTATGTGCGCGCACGATTAAAACTAATTATTAATATAAGAGGCTATGAATCTAAAAGAAAGCAAGGGGAGGATCTGGAGGGAGGAAAGAGAAGTGGAAATGATTTAATCATCTTATTTCAAAAATAAAGGAAATAATTTAACAACAGAATCAAGAAGGAGAATATTGTATCTGTCCAAATATCAACTATTCATATTGCTTCTCTTTCATTTCTGATATCTACCTGGAGTATCAGAATGTTTCTTCTCAGTAACATTTCTCTGAGAAAATGTCTGTCTGTTGGCACCAAATTCTCTTTTTTCACATTCATCTGAGAATATCTTGTTTTTTTTCCTTCCTTAATGATTTGGGTTGTCAGTTCTTTTACCTAGAACTTCTTTGTGGCTGTCACAAAAATCTAATGGAAAACATTTTGAGATACTCAAATTGTTATTCTTTTGTAGTGACTATATTATTTCTCTGATTGTTTAATGATTTTTTTTGCCACATTAGTTTTTAGTAGTTTGATCCTGGAATGGATTTTTTGAGTTAATCCTATTTAAGGTTGCTATTGGTTCATCAACAATCTTGCTATATCTTTCATAAGGTCAACTTTTTTTTTCCATTGAGCCCATGTTGAGAATTTTAAATTCTGATTATTTTTCAATTTGTAAAGATATCTATTTGATTCCTCTATGCATACTCTATTTCTTTACTAACATTGTCTCTTTCCATTTACTTCAAGATTATTTTCCAGTACTTTTATAAGAGTACTTTTACAATTTTATTATATTTTTAGTGGTAGGTACCTTTGTCAGTTGAGCCATCTTGCTGTCCCTTTCTTGAAGTATTTATGTAATAGTTGTTTTAAATTCTTTGACAGTTTTTACAAGCTATTTTATTTTTAGCACTGATTTTTTGGTTGTTTTTCTCCAGCGTCGTTAGTTACATTCTCACTTTTCTGAAGTCAGAGACTAAACAAAATAAGCTTCAGGGAAGAAAGGTAATTGGGAAAGTTTGGGAATCATGGGAGAAACAATTCCTGAAAATTGCCCATGAACTCATAGGGAAGATCTGACATTAAACAACAAAATTGTTGAGATCTAATTATGGGATAAAACACTACTGAGATACCAGATAAGCCAGTGGGTGACACATATATGAGTTAGATCTAAAGATTAAACTGATGACGCTATGCTATGTCTGAGACCACACACATTAGGAAGGCAGAGGGACAGGAAAAACCACCAAAGCAACATTGAAGAGAACTTAAAGAAACAGAGAAGAGGTACAGGCAAACAAGGAACACCAGTATGTTCTTTGATCCTCTGGGCATCTCTTTTTAATTGAAGCTGAAATAGAAGGTCCCTACTTAAACTTTTTCTGTCTTTGCAGAGAAAGTTGATACTTTATTTCAGTGATGATTTGGGGCTTCTTATAGCCTTGGCCATGAATAGCAACGTAAAAATAACATATCAGCACTGCTTTGGTAGAACTTAACTTTCTAGCCAGTGATGGGAGATGTCATTCTGTAAATATATTTCTCATACTCGTTAATGAATAAGGCACTGTTGGCCAATAGTAAAGCAAGATAGGCAGGACTAGGCAACAAGGAGGAGAGAGGAAGTAGTAAGGAGGAGTGAAGATGGAAGACAGAGAGAGCAGAACACCGGACTCTCTCCGGTAAGATAGACCACGTGGAAGTACTTAGATTAATAGAAATGGGTTAATAATTAAGGCAGAGCTAGCCGATAAGAAACTAGTACCTGGCCAACAGAATTATATCAAATACAGAGTCTTTGTGTGTTATTTGGGGCTGGTGTGGCAGTGGGTTTAGACCAGGCCGGCAGGAAAAATTACTCGCAACAGGCCAGTGTTTCCCTCCATCTGATGGCCAGTGTTTGCTTTTGAGAGTCTTCAGAGATCTGCTGTGTGCTTTCTGCCCAGCTTTTACATCTCTACTGAGTGGGAGAAACAGACTGGATTAGTACATTCCTCTTAGAACGACAAGGTCACACACACTTCCTAGCTTGTTGCAAATGTCAGAATTTGTATAGTAGAAAGTTTTTTATAGTAAAGTCATGAACATTTTAATTTTATCGATAAATATAATATAGTATCTAAAATATCAATGATAAATTAGTCTGAGCCATCTTTTCCTTTGTAAAACAAAATGCTCATATCTCTCCCATCATTGAACAAGCAAAAAGCCAATCTTTATGAAACCCTGTTCCCCTTAGCTAATACATCATTCCTTTTTATTGAAGATAATATTTCATACAAAATATTCTGATCATAGTTTCCTCTTTCCCATCTCCTTCCAGTTTCTTCCTACCTCTCCACACATCCAACTCCACCCATTTATCTCCCTATCTTTACAACACAAGCACGTATATTTGTTCTTAGAAAGAAGTAAAAGCACAAGAAACACAACACACACACACACACACACACACACACACACACACACACACACCATAAAAGTTCAAGGGTAGGCTACATCTTTCTTTTTTTAAAAATATTGACCTTCAAACTTTGTGAAGATAGGCCACATTTAAATTATGTTGTCATTAATTCGTCATTATATTTCTACTTTTATTAAAATAGGTCTTTTCTCATATACTATGTCCTGATAATTGTCCCGCCCCTACATCTGCTCCTCCAAGTTCCTTCCTAAACCCCCTCCCATCCAGATCCACCCCTTTCTGTCTGTCATAAAACAAAACAAAAATGAAAAGCAAAAAAAAAAAAAAAAAAAAAAACCCAGACTTCTGAGGGATAATAATAAAATAAAATAAGACAGAACAAAAACCAATACATCAGAAATGAACAACACAAACAACCAGAAGAAAAAGAGTCCAAGAAAAGGCACAAGAAATAGAAATAGACTCATTTAGGGTCTATATCACACACTAAAGAATCCCATTAAAACACTAAACTTTGAGCCATAATATATACACAAAGGACCTTTAGGGTAAAATGAGAGAACAAAATACACATATAAATTAAGTAAAATAAGAATATGATAGATAAAAAAGCCTTGACATAAAATTATCAGACAAGGAATCTCAAATGATGCCACTGAGTTCATTTTCTGTTGGTCATTTAGTGCTGGGCAAGCAGTCTACCCTTAAGAGTAATTTGTTTATGGAAGTGGATGCAGAAATACACAAGTAACTAATGGGCCAAGCTCCTGGAGTACAATTAAAATGAGGGAGGAGTAATATGAACAAAAGAGTCAAGACCATGATGGGAAAACCCACAGAATTAGCTGACCCGAGCTAGTGAGAGATCACTGACTCAGGTCTGACAAATGGGGAACCTGCCGTAAGATTGAACTGACTCCCTTAATATAGGTGATGATGGTGTTACTGTGACAATATATGAGGCCACTAGCAGTCGGTCCAAGATCTAACTCTAATGTTCAAACTGACTTAGGGGAGAGATATCTTGCTCAGCCTAGACACAACACAGGGTTATGGGGGTGGAGAGGTATCTTGGTTCTGCCTCAATGAGATGATGGTATAGTAGACACCTTACCCTCTCCAAGGAGCAGATGGGAGGTAGGGGAGAAGTGGGGATAGAGCAGGGAAGGGGAACTAGGTTTGGAATGTGAAAACTCAAGTAATTAAAAAAAAGAAAAAAATATTTTCTCCACAGTGAGAAAACTAAATGTTCATTTGCAAATGGTTATCACAAGCTTCTAGGTTAGGGATGGTGACATGTGTCCACTTCTCTAAATTCTAGGACCCCATTTGGTGTAGACCTGTGTAGGCCCTGTGTATAGTTCCTCAGTCTCTGAGTTCATATTTGTATCTATCCTATGATTTAGAAGGCCTTGATATCTTGGTGTCCTCTATCCTCCCTGGCTCTTACACTTGTCTCACCTTTTCTTCTGCAGGGCTCCCTGATCCCTGAGGGGAGGGATTTGATGGAGACATCCTATTTGGGTCGAGTGTTCCCAGGTATCCTCAATCTTTACATATTGCATAGCTGTGAGTCTTTTTATTGTTCCCATCTGCTGCAAGAAAAAGCTTCTGGGATGATGGCTTAGCAAGGCAATGATCTATAATAGGATGTCATTAAGAGTCATTTTATTGCAATAACTTTTTAGTCCAGTATTATTGGATTTTACCGTAGATTGCTGGATTATCCAGTCTCAGGTTTTTGATCACCTAAGCAGTGTCAGATATGATTTCCATTTCATGGAGTGGGCCTTCAGCAAATCAGACATTGGTTGGCTACTCCCATAAGCTTTGTGCCACCATTGCACTAGCAATTCTGCAGGCAGGACACCATTGTAGATTAAAGGTTGGAGTGTTTCTCTTTAAGTAGCTAGACTACATTCTTTTCTGGCAGGCTTGGCTGTCAGTTTCCTAGGGAATTCCTGCTGGAGTTGAAGACTGGGATAACAAATGAGTGGGAGGAAGATTGGAAGAGAAATGGGGAAGGCAGCATCAAGTGATCAGCCACAGAGATAGGGGTGAGACTTGGAGGAGAGGAAGGAGAGATGGAGATTAAAAGTTAGGCTCATTGCTTTCCTTGCCAGAGTGGCCTGCAGGTTCCCAGGGAATGCCTGCTGAAGCTGAGGACCTTTAATATAGCAATGAGGTGGGAGGGGAAGATTCTTACTACACTGAAGATGGGGTAGGAAGGGAGGCGAGGCAGCAGCAGGTTGTCTGCTACAGAGGTGAAGATGAGAATGGGGGGAGGAAGGTCTGCAGTTAGCCTGCCTACTTCCCTAGTCTGAGTGCCCTGTGGGTTTGAAGGAATTCCTGCTGGAGTTGGGGGCTGATATAAAGTGATGAGTGGCAGGGAACACAGGAAAAGGAATTGAGGAATCTAAGCAAAAATCTGGCTTTAGTAGAAGTCTAGCTAGCATCAGCCTGATCCTACAAGGAACCCTAGAGCAAGGACAGCATCACAAACTATTTTTCCCTTGTGGCAAAGGGCTTTTGTTCTGACAGGCTAAGTAACCCTTGACTGGAATGACTGGTTCAAGAAGCATTGAGATTTTAGTGTTTTGCAGATTTTGAATTACTCACATAGACTTTGCTTGTTGTGCTCTCTTAATTAGAACGAAAAGTACCATATCTTTTCGAGTGTCATGTTAATACTTAAAAGCATCATTTCAGACCTTTTATTATTCTAGATATTTTGAATACCCATGCTCAATCTATACATAGCAATCAGTCATTGGTTGTGTTGTGGAGTTTATAGCCTTGTAGGCATCATTGGGCGAGGTGGCCACCAGCTGAGAACAATTCTCCACAGAACACTACAGCTGCTAGCTGTTAGCAGCCACCACTCAGAGCTGCTAAATATAAAATAAATAGAGCTGGCCCTGACTCTTGGTAAGCTAGAGTAAGCAGCTGGGGATGGGTGTGGTAGACTCATAAACAGGGCCTGGGTGGGGTAGTCACTCCATCTTTACAATGATTAGTCACACATTTCAGTAGAGATAATCACTGAGTGCTGCCATTTCCTTCTAACTCAGAGAACTACTAACCAGTTGTGACACTGCGGGAAACATGCCTACAGTGAAATAATCAACCTCCAGGGCACACATGGAGAGGGCATGAGACTCACTTGAGAAGCTTATTAAAGATGCAGATTGCAATGTCAATGCAGAGATTCTTCTTGAGGAGCTCAGCTACAGGAGCTGCTTTGTGACAAGGACAGACGCTCCTGTTTCTCTTGGAGATTATGGGGGTAGTCATGAAAGCCAGTGATGACAAACACCATTCTATTTAAAACGTGTTCCCACAACCAAAGCCGAAGCACAGAAGAACTCCTGTTAAAATTCAGCACTTTCATCTTTCTACAGTGATGTTCACAACCGTAAGATGTATTGTATAGGATATGCCATTAAGCTCGTATCAATTTCCTGTTGGAGGGATCCAAGCAATTGCTGTATAAGGAGCCTGGAATGAAGTAATTGTAAGCATCTGGGGCATAGAAGCAAAAGCTCACAGCATGCAGCACAGGGTTTGCAGAATTCTGAACGGCAGTTGACTCCATCAGCAGTGAGTCATAGCTTTTTTAGAATCATCTTCAGACTGTCCAAGGGAATCTGAGGTTTATCAGCACAAAAATTCCAAAGGCTGCTAAGTACCTGGCACCCTGAGTAAAAATGTATTGATGGGTGGAATTGGGAGGGAAGCATCTGTTCCTGCAGCTGTGATTGTCCATATAAACTTATATTAGCATCAATTATATGGCCTTCCACTAGAAAAGACAGTATATTGATCAGTATCCATGTCTGCTTCACAATGACATCTCTGTGTTGGCAATCTAGACAGAGCCTAAGATCAGAAATGAAACAGTACTTCCAAAGGAACAACATACAAGGAAAAAGGAGCTAGTCCTATGACATGCAGTTGTAATTTAGGAGGCATGATAAGCAAGGCTTTATGACTAACCTTGGTTATACAGCAAGCTCCAGGCTGGGTAACAGATCAAGATCTTGTCTGAGAGCTGAGCATGATACTTCATACCTGTAAACCCACAACTCAAGAAGCTGAGGCAGGAGGATTATTAAAGCCAAACTGGACAACATAGTGAATTTCAGGACAGTCCAGGCTATCGAATGAGACTCTCTCTTTAAAATGAATTAAGAATTAAAATTTAAAATATAAGATCCTAAACTCACAGCAACTGTGATTACCTGCACAAGATTGGGCCCCCAAATATTCTTGTCTATGGAGGAGGAGTTAATGAGGCCCCACTTCTAGCTGAGGAGCTATGGGCAGTTAATAGTTGCTATGCTATGGGAAAGGGAGCTGTTTTTCTTAAGAAGTGTACACGAAGTGTACGCCATGCTCTACTAAGCAGCCCCACAGCCATGATCATGTAAGAAACCCTAATTAAACCCAGTAACAAAAAGAGACATGAAAGTAGAAAAGGTAATAGTCGGGGATAATGTATTGAGGGGTTCAGAGTTAGGATGGGGATAGGGGAGGGGGTGACTTACTCAAAATACACTATATACGTGTAGGAAATTGTCAAAGAATACGTAAAAATATTAAAACCCCAAAACATAATATCCTGTTTATAAATGAATGTGTAATAAATAAAAAAGTAAAAACTAATATCACAAATCAAAGGTCAATTAAGTACTTTTTTCATGTATCTGTAGGAATTTGGCTGTATACTTTGATAGCAAAATGTCACTTAGGAAAGTCTACTTAACTAGATGAAGTATCTTCCCACAGAAAATTTTTAAAAATATAAACAATTATATATATACTGCTGCAATTTTTTCTTTCACTTTATTATTAAGTATACTCTTAAATAAAGAAGTTGTTTTACTTATTTTAGGATTATTTGTCTTATTTATTATTTTATTTCAAATGCTTAATTTTACTTATTTATGTTTTTTTAAAAATCCTATGCAGAAATAAATACATTATTATTAAACACATTCCGCACCCCCTCTTGTTAGTCCCCTTTGTGCTCAAAGTTTGTTTGACTTAAGTTTTAAGATCAAATGGAATCTAAGTTCCATATAGTTCTATTTCAGAAAAGCTGACATGTAAGGGAGTACATTATAATTTTATTCTCCACTAAAAACACAGAACTTTTTTAATGATTACTCAGATCAATATGCCATTCATGGTCAATGCAAATACTAGGCTTGAGACTGGCTGTTTCCAAACAGGTATCATAGAGCTGACCTCTGCCCAAGGCCATGTTTATAAATATATCATACCTTTCCAAAATGTGTGAAGCACCTGGCTATTTATGAGCCTCGTAATGACTGACTCTTTGTCTGCTTTTGACATAAGTTAAATGAGCTTGTTGTTTGTTGATAAATCCTCAGAGGACTCAGGAGGTCAAAATAAAGAATGAGCCTTTTGTGTCAACCCATGATCATCTGTCTCCCTTCCTCGAGGAAAGAGAGGCCCTGAGGTGAGGTGATGAGTAGTAGGCAAGAATTGATTAATGGGCTTCATTTTTCTAGCTCCATTTACGTGCAGACTACACTAATCATGCCTCTGAGAAGAGGTTAAAAACAATGACCAAAGATGACGTGCTGGGGCAGCCAGAGAGCTGTGATCCTGTGAAGCCATTTTGTTGCCTAGATTTAGTAGAATTTCAGGTAATAGAGAGATCATTTAGTGAGTATGGATAAACTTGGCCAGGTATACCTTCCTTACAGGGGATGGTTTCTGGGAATCAGATTCTGAGATAAAGTATAGTAGACTTACATTTATTCAGAGTTGTATCCTTGGGATCAACATCTGGAAAAAAGATAAGGAGACAGGAGTGTGCAGAAGAAGACCAGCTGTGACAGTGTCTCAGTAATGGCCTCAAAGACTCCACAAAGGAATTCTGGGGCTAAAATCTTACCTCAGAATTGTCTTCAGTTGGAGCAAGATGGGTGGGTATTTATATATCTTCAACTGTATGTCACCATATATGGTCACCCTAGAAACTCATCAAGATAACTATCTGATGGTTCCAGTCATTGTCATCAGCTGAGGCAGTCTTTAAGGGAACTATGAACCAAGAGCTATTTACTATCAGTTATCCTCACAGCTGAGATGCCATGGACCTGCTCTAGTTAGAACACTGCTCAAAGTTGGGCTTTTACTTCTCTAAGTGATTCTATCAGCTAATGGAAACCTAGAACTTCTGCTAGCTCTAAAAGGCAAGTCATGATGTCTGAATTTGGTTGCATCTGTCTCTCAGAGTGATTTTACTTCAAGATGTGACACGAAAGGACAAATGTGCAGACTTCTGGTTCTAGCCATTACCCTGTCTGCAAGGATAAGATGAAGTGCAAAATGGGAGTGATTATAGACATGGAGCATCAGAACTGTGGATGAGCATATAATTCAAGATGTTTGGCAACAGTAAAGCAGTCAATATAGAAAATATAAAATAAGATAGTCCAGAAATGGTGGCTTAGGCCTTTCCTCTAAGTACTTGTGAAACTGAGACAAAAGGATCACTATGAGTTCTAGGCCAGTCTGTGTTGCCTAGTGAGAAATTGTCTTAAAACCTCCAAAAGGAAGCTGGTAAAGACACTTGCATGCAGGCTTGAAGAGTTCAATTCTCAGCACCCATGTAAAGGTGGAAGGGAAGAAGTTGACTCCCCGAATTTGTCCTCTTATCCATCCCCACATACACACAGTGACACATGCATGTACACAATCATTAACAGTCATAAATACAATTAAAATTAAACACAAGTCAGGTGGAAATAATATTTAAAAGCCCATACAGCAGCAGGGATATGGGGGAGGGGGACCTGACACTTGAATGAGCATTATGGACACAGATCTTGACTAAGTGCTTATGCATTTTACTTATATAGTCTCATGAAACACTTTTGTAGTTTACTCGTGTTAGGCATTATTGTGCCAATTTTATGGACAAATAAGCCAGTTCCAAAAGGAATTTACTCAAAATTATATAGTTTCTAGGTGGCAGAGATTCTAGAAACAAATTCTAGTTCACTGCATCATATGACTGAGGCAAACTAATCTCTGTTCCTCAGTTTCTTCAGTTTTTAAGATAGGAATGGTAGCACCTACTTGTAGCTGTTATGACTACTATATGTATTGTGAGAGTCCCCAGAACAATCCTGACATGCCTTAAGAGCTACAAAACTGGTGAATTGGACAAGGCAGTTCCAAAGAGTGGTATGCTACCCTGACATATCCATTCTTGGGACGTGCCTGGAGAGAGGTAGCCAGCCTAAGTGGTTAGAAGTACCCATGTTTCTAGGCAACCAACCATCCAACTATTCATTCGTTCATTCATTCATTCATTCATTCATTCATTCATTCATTCACAGATAGTGTGCATCTTTGTATTTGTGCTAGGGCAATTTTCTAGGTAGTAGAGTTAAAACAAGAAATAGTGCAGCCAAATGCTCAGCCATTGCAGAAGTTATATTCTGTCTATTCTAGAGGGGAGAATTACACAAAACAAAGCAAGTAGATAATTATATAAACAAGTGGAAGTGTTAGAAATGAATGAACTGAAAGCAGGAACAAGGTATAGGGAGGGATGGTAGTGAGGCAATGGGTAATTCATAAATGTCTGCTGTTTTAGAAAGAGACATGGAGAAAGTCATGATGATATGACACTTGAACAAAGACCTGAATGAAATGAGAAGGAATTCAGGTAGTAATTGAGGAGACAAGACCCAACAGGGAACATCAATGGTAATAGGCATGGACCTACAGAGTTGTCCCAAGTTAGGGATAGAAATTGCCCTTGGAATTATAAGTCCTTAAATCTAGCAGTGGTCTTCACTGAAGACAGTGCCTGGAGAGTGGCTGACACCTGAAGGTGTCCTTCCAACAGTATTACTAGCATCAAGGGAAGTAACTGCTTTATCTTGGAGGGCCTTCTGGGTGTCATAGCTCCACTTCCAGCCCCCTATGTATTTGTGTAGCTTCTGTGGGTAGACGGAAGTTTTTGTCTTACCTGGTCTTGTAACACAGATTATATTAATTATAAATGGTTTGGCCAATGACCCAGGCTTCTTATTGGCTCACTCAAGATAGAGTATTGGCTCACTTAAGATAAAGTATTAAACCATTTCTATTTATCTGTGTATTTCCACATTGTTTTTTCTTGCAGTGAAGCCCGGGTCTCTTGCTTCCTCAGCAGCTACATGACATCTTCTTGACTCTGCCTACTACCTTTCTCTATCTCTGTTTGGATTTCCCGCCTGGCTAAATCCTGCCTGTTCATTGACTGAAACAGCTTTATTAATCAACCAATAAGAGAAACATATAGTCACAGCATACTGAAGGGCATCCCCCATCATCTGTGTAGATCAGTTGTTGCTTCCAAAAAATAAATACAGAGTATTCTAACCAACATTCTTAGGCAAAAGTGTGAAGGTAAAAATGGTACTTTGGATTTAAATAATTAGGCAGACAATGTAATACAGGCCCAATGATCCTTGGATCACACAGGAGCAAAAGCAAAAGTCTACATCTGAAAATTCTTTGGAAGAGAGCAGTGGCAGATCAATGATTGGGAAATGAGATACCATAAATTCTTTTGCAACTTGATAACACATCAGCACTGCCCACATATTCTAGAAGCCATGTGAGGAAAGATGGCTGTCATTAGAATTAGAAATTGCTTTGTGATGTTGGCATCGGTTTGTTTTTCGTCCAGGTTCAGATTTTCATGTTTTTGAACCCTAACAGATAACAGTTGTTACTTTATTCAGAAGATAGTCACTGGAGACTGTGGTAAAAATGAATTCTCTGTCCTTAAAGTGCCTTAATTGTGATTTTGGCAGCATGGGCATCTTGGACTTATTAAAACCGAGCAACAATTTCCATAGCAGATAAATAAGCTACTGTTTGACCCAGAGAGGGAGCTTTCAGCTGTCGTTTTTTGACCTCAGCTGAGAGAAACAAGATGACAGATTGGGCAAGCAGCACACCATGCAATATATGCCCTTCACGGACTGTCAAACATTAATTTAATTTAATTGTAATCATTACCATCTGGCTCTTATATTGTAAGACAGTCCCAAATATATGTTTCCTCATCTTGAACTGGTGAACAGAACTGTGGTTTGGACAACAGCCACTTCCATTCACCCCACAGAAGGGGCAGAAACAGCACTGGAGGGGAGACTTGTAGTAATATCAGGCTTGTAGCCATTGGTATCCCAGGAAAATGAAAGTGGGATTGGTTGTTGTGTTGGTCCCATTATGGCTCAGTAGACCCTTCTGTAACTCATTATGGAGGCAGAAGTACTAAACCATGTACTTGTATTCCTGAATGTTGGCAAAGGGCTGGGATGTATTTTGGGTGAGCGGAGGCACTTAACTGTGGTTTATACTCCTAGAGAAGCCAAAGTGACTATTATATAATTATTAAGCCCTGACAATTTGGATGCAGATTGGAACCAAATGGCCTTTAAGGTTCCTTCATTCCTAAGAATTGGTGATTTTTTTTTAATATGGACAATGGTACAAGACCATTGTTAGATGACTATATACAGCCCCAGTAAGGAACAGGACAGGGGATAAAAGCAGCCCCTCCACCTTAGAAGTCAAGTCAGTTCCAGAGGAGATTTCTCTTTCTTCC
This sequence comes from Phodopus roborovskii, assembly GCF_943737965.1. Lineage (NCBI taxonomy): Eukaryota > Metazoa > Chordata > Mammalia > Rodentia > Cricetidae > Phodopus > Phodopus roborovskii. The sequence goes on along the minus strand of NW_026125640.1, from coordinate 1,274,355 downwards.
CAATCCCAAGATTGAACTTGAGGCTAGTATTAGTGGCTAGTTGGCAGTAAGAAGGTGGCCAATGAACTCATAAGATTATTAGTGGCTAGTTGGCAGTAGGATGGTTGCCAGTGAACTCATGAGGATTGAAGAAGGAAGGTTTTCATTTTTCTTCATTTTAACATCTCCTTTGCCAAGTAGCATCTTAAAAGCCGGAGGATGTCATTCAGAAAACTAGTCCTGACTCCAGGAGTTAAACACTGAGGCTTGTTTATTTCTTTATGAACAAAGATCATGTGGCTTCATGAGAGGAGAATCTGTTCTTTCTCCACTGATTTTCCTATAGTAATCTCTTGTACTTCACTATCCCCCAAGCAAAAGAGCTGCCACCTCCACAAGATCAATCGTGCTTATCTGTATGAGTTCATCACTATGAGAATCACTATGGGGCCTGTAGACTGTGAACACTCCTTCTCAGAAGGATGCAGGGACTGGGAGTCTCCTGAGACCCCTCTCCTGAGCATTCACCCATTCTTCCCAGCCATGTGTGAAATCCAGCACTAATTGCACTGTCGCCTCAGGGTTTGGGGGAGAGTTACTTTATATAAGCTGGAGTATACTGAGGGAAAGGCCCCCATTTACATGGATAAGGGGAAGCCATCCTCCATGCTGGGTTAAGAGTTTCTAGTGTATCTGCTATGGGCTTACCCACACTCCTGTCAGTAGCCCCTCATCCATGTTATACAAGTAAGCATAAAGGCTCTTTGGTCCCCACCAGTGTGAACTGTGGTAGAATCATATTTTGGTTTGTCACTGTAACTTTGGGAGGAGGGGATAAGTATTGTTCACATTTTCCCCAGGTAAGGACCTCTTCTGAGGTAGCACATATATATTGACTACTAGTAATCTCATTTTGTTATATATATCTACACACACACACACACACACACACACACACACACACACACACACACACACGATCATGTGATGGTTCAAGGAAAGCAATATATCTCTAGTTGGGTGATTTTTCTTCTCCAGTCAAATGTCAGAATGGCCAGAAGAATTATTCAGAAGCTTCAAGTAGGGAAAAGGAGAATGATACTATGAAAGTTCTCCTTTCGAATTTCAAGACTGCATGTTCTTTCCAACTCCAGCTCTGTCTGTCTAACCCACCTATTGGCAACCATCAAGGACAGACCTTCCAGCACTTCTGAAATACAAGGCCACCTCCATGCAGAATGAGTGTCTTCCATTCTTTCTCTGAGACATTAAATGTCTCCTTATAAGGAGCAAAAAGCACTTTTCATTGTAGACAACAAGGGGCAAGTACAACATGAACAAATGTGCAAATGAGAAACCACAGCACCCCTAGAAAGCAGAAAGTCATTTTTGTCTGATTGTTCTTACTTCAAGGAGCATCTTTGCCCATGTTTTCAGGGGATGTTTGTTATATAGAATGGTTTCTTCATACAGAACCCCTTTGGATCCATGACAAGCACATTAAAAAAAGATACAACCTACACATGTATTTAGCCTTTGCTAAGGACAGAATTTCAGCTATCTGCTTGGAGGTAAATCCAGCCCCAAGTTCTAGATTCACAAGATGGTAAAAGTCCACAGAAGCAGGCTAGATAAGGAGCAATGGAAGGCACCCATCATGTTTCAGTGAAGAAGGCATGTCTCAGATCAGCGGGAAAATGGGATGGACTGATTTTCTGCTTTTGTGAAGTTAAAACTAGAGAGGATCAGATGTAGAATGAGTCACAGAGACAACACCTGCAGTTAGAGTATGTGGGGAGGGAAAAAGTGTAAAAACAGCTAATCTTTACAAAAAGATTATTTTTATTTGACATGTACCAGTCTTTTTGTTTGTACATATGCATGCATGGGCTCTGCCTGTGTGCTTGGAGGCCAGTGGTGCTACAGATGGTTGTAGGAGCTGGAAATTAAACCTAGGTCCTCTGCAAGAGCAGGCAGTGCTCCTAATTGCCGAGTCACACCTGGAGCTCCCAAGTCAATGAATCTTTATTGAGTTATCTCTTTTGTATTGTAAGCTGTGCTATATTCCTTGTATTACTTCATTTCTTCACAGTAATCTTAAAAGATAACTAAAGAGTATTTTTTTTTGCAGCTAAAAAGAATAAGAGTTGGAAAAGCTAAGCAACTTGAACAATGCTACATAGGTCTTGGTAGGACAAGCAGATAGAACCTCAGACCTGCTTGGCTCCCATTGGCCTGTTTCCTCTAGATTACATTGTCTGGAAATGGAATGCATAGTCTTTATGAGCTAATGTGTTCCTTGGTACTTGGATAAATTAAAACAAAGAATAGCTACTTATTTGTGGGGATGACCTTAAGGAGATTTGCACTCACACAGAATTGGCATACATAGTTTCTGATAATACTTTCAACTACATCTTGAAATAAGTTCCCTGACTAAAACCCATCACTTTGTCATCCAGAATGTCTATTATGTTCACAATTAGAATGAAGTTTTGGGTTAAGGCATCATTCTCAAAAAATATAACTGAAGGTATAGACCCATGGAGTTTAAAGATCAAATTCAGTTTTTGTTGTTGGAAGCCTGCCCATATTCTTTCAACGTTCACCATCCTAATTTATGCTGTGGGATTCTTTCATAACCATCCACAGTTCTGTACCTTAGGAATGTCATTTGGTTCTTTTTACCTGGAAAAGTAAAAGGGCTAGAAAATGGATAGCATCTGAGGCAGCTCTGAGCCAGTGACTGAAAATGTACCCAAATGTTGCCAGATGTATCTGGGAACACAAAATGAGCCCTGGTTGAGATGTTCCTATTTGCTTGCAGTGCCCATAGTAAATGTGTGTAGAGGTATGTAGGATGTGGTGAGGCAGCACTTTTTGGGTGGACCGTGGGTGAGATTCTCATTGAGCTACGGAGTTTAGTGGAGGGGACAGGTGGGGTGAAGAGGAGGATGTGTGTGTGTGTGTGTGTGTGTGTGTGTGTGTGTGTGTGTGTGTGTTGGAGGAGAAATGATGATTTAATCTGATTTCATAACACTGGTGTCAGGCAGTCCCTTGAACAAAACAGATGAACAGATTAGAGCCAAACTCTGAACCCTTATAGTTCCTTTTAGAAAATGACAAGAACACAGAAACCATTTTGCTATTTGTGTAACATTAGTTTTCAGGTGAGTTCATTTTGGATGACTAGCCCTTAAGCAGCCATTTCAAAGCTTTTCAGGTTCTGGCCCCCAAGGGATATTTTGACTTTTATTTATTTGTTTGGAGCTATTAAAAATCATGCTGGGCAGTGGTGGCACACACCTTTAATCCCAGCACTTGGAAAGCACAGGCAGGCAGATCTCTGTGAGTTCTAAGGCCAGCCTGGTCTACAGAGTGAGTTCCAGGACAGCTAGGGCTACACAAGGAAACCCTGTCTTAAAAAAAAAAAATCAGTATGCTGATTGTCAGTCAGAGGAGAGGGTTAGACGAAAGATGCAAATGACTTTTAGCTGAAGTCATTTCCGGACCAGATTTGGCTGGTATGTGGACAAATGAGACCCCTGAAGATCTTGACAGATTTTAGAGGATGGTAAAGAGATAAAGATATCTGGTATTACCCTTTAATTGGAATTCCATCTACACATAAGAATATTAACCATGACAAAGTCTTTATCCAATATTTTTCTTATAAAAGCAGGTCCTGTTAGAAGTTTCTCAATACCATCGAATTCTGATACCTCCCACAGCCAAGGGGCATAGCAGGCTAGAGTTGCAGGCTGTACATTTCCTGCCTAACTCCCTTCTTACCACTTCTGCCAGTTTACTCTGCTCAACACTCATTGATAGTGTGTTCCTCTCCTGACGAATAGTACCAATGACCTCTTTTAGTGGCTTGTTCTTGGGCTAAGGTAAGGCCCTGGGACTTTATATTACCCTGGGGAGGCTTACAACTCGTGGGCAGAACTAGGAAGGCCTTGTCTCTGTACCTCATGTTGAATAACTCTGAGGGTAGTTTGTACTCTGGAGCTAGACTATGGAGTTGGGACAGAACAGAGACTTTCTGAAATTGCAACTTTATTATTATTATTTTTTTACATCTTTATCTGTCCAGTTCCCTCATGTCTGTTTTGTCTTCCCTGTCAGTAGTTTTCCAATAAATTATTTTCATGGGGATCTTCATGCTGGTGTTTGTTTCTGGAGAGTCTGTCAAACACAGAAACTTTGTAGGTTCATTTGAGTAGAAGGGGAGGTAAATTTCGTGAATTGTATCACTGATATGGAATGTTCCAGAAATTTACCATCACCAACATGATAGGTCATTATATGTTTCTTGGAATAACACAACTCTGTCATTTATATACTGCATCCATAGTCAGCAGGACTACAAAGGACTATAAGAAGTATTATAGAAGCCTGTTTAGCCAAGTGATGACAGGCAAGCTAACTTTGCTAAGGTTTTAAATGACTTGGATCTAGACACTCAAACCTATGCCTGCTTTGTTTCAAGCTTGAAAGCCACAGGGAATCTCATTTCAGAAGAATAGTTCTTTAGTGAAAGGCTCTCCATAAGTATTTGTTGCATAATGAATTGATGAAATACCTCTCATGTTTTGAGTTCACAGTGTTTCCGCATTCACTACATAATTTAGCTTGGTAGCACATTTGCAAGGAAGCTGAGGCTAAAAGAGGGTCTACTACTGACATGATTCTGATTAAAAAGTGTTTAATCACCCAAAACTGTATGGCTCTGACTTGGTTTCTCTCCAAAGTGATAATGGGGGGATTTTCCAGCTACCATAGGTGGCACACTACTAACTCATCTAGAAATGTTTATATAGATTATGCCAGTTTGCTTCTCATACACTGAGATCTGAGACAGCAAGTTGACAAAGGCAGAAGTTATAGTGCTTACCGTTTCTCAGGGCTGAGTCTACAGATGCTAGTACCACATATTTAGATATAGGGAATGTGTTCATATTTTAACCACAGCAGTGAAAGAAGACCGCATGCTTCCATTTAAGTTTTTTACATGTATGTTTTCAGCAACTGGGAAGTTAAATTTGAAAGGAGCTGCAAAATATGTGATTTACTTTCATTTATAGTAAGTTTCCAAGTTTAGAGTAGGGGTTTTGTTTCTTTTCTTCCCTGGGGTTCAGAGTTTTACCATGAGTAGGATATGCCTAATCAATCAAAAACACAAGAATATGTTCTAATTGTGAAACAGCTCAAGGCAAATGACACTTAACAAATAAAAGCTCAGTATGTTATCATGAAGCTGAATGAGGCCTTATGAGGATATTAAGGTCTGTTTCTACCTTTCTATGGAGACCAGCTAACTTATAATTGTCAGTATGTATTTAATTTTGATAATATTTATAAATATTCATTATTTAATTTTTATTCTCATTAGCATTGTGTTTCAGTTAATTTTAGAGTGTCTATAATCACAGTATTCCAATACCTAGTTATGACAACTGACCTTTATAGCATTCCATAGGACTTTCTAGGTGCAATGAGTACAGGAAGTAAATAATACATACTGCATAGAAACTTATAGCAGAAGTGGCAATGTGAAACAAGGTTACAGGCATGCATCATCACATTTTCCTTGAGTCAGAGGTCAACTTCAATTTCATGAGAGAATCTCTCTCAAAACAAAGAAAAAGAAACAAATTATTATACTCATGCTCAAAATTTTGTGTAATACCATTTTCACATTTATCTATAAAGAACAGAGAATTCTCAACATCCTTCCTTAGCCATCATGTAAAAGCAAATCAAGGCAACTCTGAGATGCCATCTTACTACTGTCAGGATGACTGAAATCAAAAACCAAAGACAGTTTTTGCTAGAGAGGATGTGGAGAGAGGGGAACACTCCTCTACTACTGGTGGGAGTGCAAACTTGTACAGTCACTTTGGAGATCAGTATGGCAATTCCTCTGTAAAATGGGAGTCAGTCTACCTCTAAATCCAGTAATTCCACTCTTCAGCATATACCCAAAAGATGCAAATTCATATAGCAAGGACATCTGTTCCACTATGTTCATAGCAGCATTATTTGTAATAGCCAGATCCTGGAAGCGACTTAAATGCTCCTCAACTAAAGAATTGATATACAAAATATGGTACATTTATACAATGAAGTACTGCTCAACGGAAAATAAAAACAAACAAACAAAACACAAAAAACAAAACAATGGAATCTTGAAATTTGCAGGCAAATGGATGGAACTAGAGGAAACCATCCTGAATGAGGTAACCCAGTCACAGAAAGACAAACACCACGGTATGTACTTGCTCATATATGGATTTTAGACATTTTAGATCACCAGCCTACAATCCATACCACCATAGAAGCTAGGATACAAGGAGGACCCTAAGAGAGACATACATGGTCCCCCAGAGAAGGGGAAAGGGACAAGATCTCCAGAGAAAATTGGGAGCATGGAGGGAAGGGAGAGAGAATTAGAAGAAAGAGAAGGGGAGAAGAGGAGGGGAGAGGAGAACATGAGACAGGAAGATTGAAGGTGGGGGGCAAGAATAGAAAAGAACAAGAAAAGATATACCATAATAGAGGGGGCCAGTGTAGGTTTGAAGAGAAATCTGGCACTAGAGAAATGTCTAGAGATCTACAAGGATGACCCCAACTAACAATCTAAGCAATAGTGGAGAGGCTACCTTAAATGCCCTTCCCTGATAATGAGAATGATGACTACATTACATGCCATCCTAGAGCCCTTATCTAGTAGCTGATGGAAGCAGAAGCAGACACCCACAGCTAAACACTGAGCTGAACTCTTGTAATCCAGTTGCAGAAAGGGAGAAGTGATGAGCAAAGGGGTCATGACAAGGCTGGAGAAACCCCAGAAATAGATTTCCTGAACAAGGGGGAGCTCATAGACCTCAGATTGATGGCTGGGAAACCACTAGCATAGGACTGATCCAGACCCCCTTGAGTGTGGGTCTCAATTAGGAGGCCTGGGAAGTCTATGGGACCTCAGACAGTGGAACCAGGATGTATCCCTAATGCATGAAAGGACTTCGGGAGCACATTCCCCATGGAAGGATACTCCCTTAGCCTAGAGACACAGGTGAGGGTCTAGGCCCTACCCCACATGACTTGACAGATTTTGATGATCCGTTATGGAAGGCCTCACCATCCCTGGGGAGTGGATGGGGGATGGGATGGGGAGTCTGTGGGGGACATGGGAGGATGGAAGTGAGAGGGAACTAGGATTGATATGTAAAATAAGAATATATATATATTAAATAATAAATAAATAAATAGTAAAGCTGTTCTAGGAAAAATAAAAAGAATAAGGTGACTATATAATACAATTTCCACACAAGGACCATGGTAGGGGATAGGTTGTTATTCGCTTTATATTAGAACAGTAAGACTGCTCTGAGAAAGGGGGATTAATGGCTACTCACTGAGACAATGAAGGATTATATGCAGAGTAAAAGTGCTGTATCCAGCTGTAAATTAATAAGCCAAGAAGTTTGAAGTCACAAATGATTAAAGATATTTCATTATGAAAACTTCAGATGTTCTTACCTCATCTTGTAATTATGGTTTTAACAAACAGCACACAGAACAAATAAGTACTCCATTCCAATAACTTCAAGATACAGGAAAATTAATCATATTTTAAAAGATTGTGCACCTACTGCCCTACTAGAAACTCCCATCCCTGCCCCCTAAACTCGTTACTACTCTCTGTTCCTACCTCTACACACACCATTTCCAGGACACTCGGCTTTATTCTGTTTCTGGAAGCTGACTTCTTCATAAGCTCCATCTTGCTCACTAACTATGAGTGCCAGGATCCCTCAAAGTTACACCACGGAGGTGGAGACCACTATCGACCGCCTGATCAGCTTGCATCGGCAGGCCTCAGCTACCCACCTCTCTCTGGGATTCTTTTTCAAAGATAACACATATGTGAAAGGCCTGGTTCACTTCTTTCTAGATCTGTCTGAATAGAAGCGTCAGAGTACCAATCTTGTCCTGATGCAAAAATCATCACAGCGGCAGTGACCTCGTCTCTGACAGGCAGACACTGCCCTCACACCAGTGTGGCGAAAGCCTGGATGCCATGGAAACGTCCTTGGCCTTGGAGAAGAATGTGAACCAAGTTCTCGATCTGCGCGCCCTGGGTTCAACCAACTCAGACTTCCATCTCTGCCACTTCTTGGAGAACCATTTCTTAGAGAAGAAGATGCAGCTCACCAGGATTAGCAACTCTGTCTGCAGGCAAGTGAGAGCAGCCTGAAAGAGTGTCTCCTGAACAAGTTCACATTCAGTGGTGACTAGGCATTCCCAGGAGTCCATGGCCAATGGCCTTGGAGTCACATGGGTTTTTCTGATACCATCTTCCCGCCCAGCCCAGCATCACCTGCTAAAGCCACATGCCGAACGGAAGCAAAAAGGTTTCTTTGTGCAGACAAAAACAGCTAGGCCGGGGGGGGGTGTTATTGAGAATAGCATGGAGGGCTCGTTGTCTGGCAGTTTCTAGCAGTGTTAAGTAAAGCATTCTTTTCTGAGTCATCTGCACACCAATGAAGTGAACCTGTGTTTTTGTCTGCCAAAAAACAAACAAACAAACAAAAAACCTGTAATAATTCATGCAATTGTATGCAGTCTTAGAGGTGTGATTTGAACCAATTTTGGCTGCTGGATTACATTCGAGATGTTTTCTAAAATGTATGGTTAATTTTTGCCTAGTAGAAGAGTGAACTGTCTGGACTGTATCTTAATGAGCCTCACCCACTCCCCATCAATCACCATATAATTGATTTTGCCGATTTCCAAGTTGATGTAATGCCATCTGCTTATTTGGGGGAATCCGCATCCCTATGAAAGTCATCATGTCATCTCCTGTGAGGCTGCTTCTAAGAACACTGACTATTACACCATGTACTAATCATTCCACGAAGTTTCTCCAGAGAAACTTTGCAGGCTACTCACTAGGTGCTTCATTTTGGTAATTGACTTTTTTTGCTGTATGGCCTTGAACAATAGAATCAAGCTCCCTTTTTCTAATTGATGGTATAACAGCTTAAGACTAACTTTGCAATCCAGATATAGTAAATAACTAAGACTGTATAAACATTACTATATGGTACATCTTTTACTAATGTGTAAGTGTGTGTAAGTGTGTGTGTGTGTGTGTGTGTGTGTTGTGGATTCTCTTATGCCACATTAATGTTAATCTTTTCACATTACAATTAAGTAATCTAGGTAAATAATCATTGTCACTGAAGAATAAGTTTCTGTTGTTTATTTTAAAGAAAAGAGAAGAATACATCAAAGCAGCCCTAAGAGAGCCAAAGTAATTCAAGTGGGGTAGGTCAGATAGGAGCCCAAATTTAGAAGCCAAGACAGGAGAAACAGCAAAAATGTAGCATTTGGGAGAGGGTGATTTGTTTTTCTGTCAACCTCTTTTCTAAATTTATACCTTTTTATCCTACAGATATCAATATAGTAGGTGTTTATAGTTTCCTTTACACTTTGGAAAACTGGAGCTGGGGTTGTATCTTTTTCTCAAACCCCAGACTTGAGTTGGGGGGGGTGGAGATGGCCAGAAGTAAGTCAAGATAGCTTTGATGGAGTTGGAAATTGTGTTAGGGCTTTGCGTTGTCACACTCCAAGTTAAACTAGTTTGGAAAGAAAAGCTGGCACAGAGACCAGAGACCAGCGTATATTCTTTGCCTACACAATTTTCTCTGTGGCATGAAGACCAAGCACATGCTATTGCTTCTTTTATATTAAAAGAGAGGCATAGAAACATATTTTACAGAGATTGAGGCAATTCTTTTGTTTAGTTCATAAAATAAAAAACTTGATCTTCCTGTTTCATCTAAAGTATCTTTGTAGAGTCTTTGATTTTTACTCAAGTGAATGGAGGTTTGTCTATATGTATGTGCACCAGATGCATTTGTGATGGTTTGAGAAGCCAGGAGAGTGAGTTGGATGACCTGGAACTGTAGTTAGAGATGTTTATGAGCTGTCATGTGGGTGCCAGGAAACAAACCTGGGTCCTCTGCAAAAGTTTCAAGGGGTCTTAAATGCTGAACTATTTCTCCAGTACTCAACAAAGGCTTTGATAATAAAAAAGGGCTATTCCTAGAGAAGAGACTCCCATTTGTTTGTAGTAAGCAGTAAGATATATATGAAAGCTGATAACATCTGTCTTTGGAATTATATTAAACATTCACGTTTCTGTGCTTGACATATAGAGAGAGCCAAAATTCAAATTAGCACTCAAAGTGCTAATAAATAATAAAGCCATAGGTCCAATTTGTTTCCTGATATTAATAATATTTTGTGAGGCCATTAAAGCTTCCCAGATAGGGCAAATATTCTTTAGTCATCAAAGAATGCTTGAAAAAGAGCTCTTTGCTGAGCAGAGAATGAATGATTCAAAGACATGATAAGATAGTACTTGTGCTCTTAGAAAGGGCTAACTAAGGTCCTTGGCAAATTTATCTGTGGAAAATGGGGATTTCATGACATCATATTTCTAGAGATTAATTTAGAAAAAAACCCAGCAGTGATTTTTCTCTGTGGGTAAGCAGTTTGTGCATGTGCTCATACGGAGACTTACACTAAATAGTTTTTCTAGGCTCAGGCCAGGTTCCTTATATCAGTTTTCAAGCCTTTCCTTGCTATACCATATATAATAATCTTTTAAAGTCAAATTGCAATTTGGGGCCTACCCATTGATCAGTCTTCTTTTCATCCAATTTTTTGGTCAGCTAGAAAAGATGAGAAGCCAGAAGGAAGTCAAGACAGCTTTGCTGATGGTAAAGTTGAGTTGGGATTTGCATTAGGGCTTCCTGTTGTCATACTCCAAGTTAAGATAAACCAGCTAGTTCAGAAAGAAAAGCAGGGATGGAGAGCAGAGACTAGGCAAGGATGGACAGAGGCCAATCCAGACTTTTCAGTTAAGCTCACTGAGACCCAGGAGAATGTTGGTGGGGGAAAATATTCAGGAAGACTGTGGTTGACTCAATTGCCAAGGCATTGCCTTTTCCCTGTTCCTTAGCCGATGAGACCCAATATACATCATGATGTCCAAGTTCTCCATATTCACCTTTATGTCCCTTTCTTAGGGACAGATGGTAAGTATCCTTTATTTATAGAAGTGGGGCCTAGGTCTTTTGAAGGGCACCAGAAATGTTTTGTCAAAGGCAAATACTCAGTTTGCTTTCACAGGTATTTGTAATCCTCATGAGGTTCCCTTATCTGGGGGAGCTCCTAAACACCCCCTTCACCAAATCAAGCTGTGTTTGCCTTTATAGAGCAGTTTCAATTGGCCTCCTTTGAAAAAGTCCCCTCAGCCTTGATGGCTTGTTCTTACTGGCAACTTGATTGGATTGAGGGATGCCTTGGAGACTAGTAACACACACCCTTGGGAATTGTTTGGAAGATATTGCCAGAGACAGTTCCATAATGGATGCTCCAGTTTAATGAATAGGTTAATCCCTTGGTGGGTTCCTAGTATGATGACACTACTGGGAAGTGGTAATAAGGTAGGAGGGACTAGTTAGACAAAAATGGTCTGGGGGGCATGTCTTAAAGGTACCATATCACACTTTGGCCCCTTCCTGAATTCTCTCTCCTTCTTGTTTGCTATTCTGTAACATGCTGTACCACACCTCTTCTATAAAAATGGACTGAACACTCTGAAACTGAGTGAATAATTCTTTCTTCCCTTTGATTTGTTTACATCAACTGTTCTGTCTTGTCCAAAAGAAACCGTATTTCGCACAAACAACAATCCAGTCATCTGGCATTAGTTCATTTTCTCTTAGATAACTTATGCTCCCATTAGAATGAGGGTAAATGAGGATGTGGAAGGCAGTGGTGTACAGTGGTGAACAATGAACCCTGGACCAGACTTACCAGCATTTAAATCCTGTCCGCCTCTACATTTAATGTGCTCTGGTCCAGTTCCTTTACCTCCTTCAGCTCTCCCATCTTAAAAGGTAGACTTAATCAGAATGACAATAGTAATGATATGTAACTCATAGACAGTAATGTATATGAAATGAGGTAACCATTTGAAGACAGAAATGATGGACCAGCACATGCTAAGTGCATAACGAACTTGTTGCTTTTAAAATCACCTGTCTTGGTAGACCAATGGAATCGAATTGAAAATCCTGATATTAACCCACACACCTGTGAACACCTGATTTTCGACAAACCAGCTAAAATTATACAATGGGGTGAAGACAGCATCTTCAACAAATGGTGCTGGCACAATTGGATGAGGGTGTGTAGAATACTGCAGATAGACCCGTGTCTGTCACCATGCACAAAACTCAAGTCCAAATGGATCAAAGACCCCAACATCAATCCAGCCACATTGAACCTCTTAGAAGAGAAAGTAGGAAGTACCCTTGAACAGATTGGTATAGGAGACCACTTCCTGAACATAACTCCAGGGGCACAGACACTGAGAGAAACAATTAATAAATGGGACCTCTTCAAACTTAGAAGCTTCTGTAAGGCAAAGGACACAGTGGACAAGACCAAATGGCAGCCCACAGACTGGGAAAAGATTTTCACCAATCCTATATCCGACAAAGGGCTGATCTCCAAAATATACAAGAACTCAAGAAACTAGTCAACAAAACACCAAATAATCCTATTTAAAAATGTGGTACAGAACTGAAGAAAGAATTCTCAATAGAGGAAATCAAAAAGGCTGAAAGGCACTTAAGAAAATGCTCCACATCCTTAGCTATCAGGGAAATGCAAATCAAAACAACTTTGAGATACCATCTTACTCCTGCCAGGGTGGCTAACATTAGAAACAACAATGATGACTCATGTTGGAGAGGATGTGGAGAAAGGGGAACACTCCTCCACTGCTGGTGGAAGTGCAAACTCGTACAGCCACTTTGGAGATCAGTATGGCGGTTCCTCAGGAAAATGGGAATTAGTTTACCACAGGACCCGGAAATCCCCCTCTTAGGCATACACCCAAAAGATTCACATCCATGCAACAAAGACATCTGTTCAACTATGTTCATAGCAGCACTATTTGTAATAGCAAGAACCTGGAAGCAACCTAGATGCCCCTCAATTGAAGAATGGATAGTGAAGATGTGGCACATCTACACAATGGAATACTACTCTGCAGAAAAAAATAATGGTATCTTGAAATCCGCAGGCAAGTGGATGGCACTCGAAGAAACCATCCTGAAAGAGGTAACCCAGTAACAAAAAGAGGAACACAGTATGTACTCACTCATATATGGATTTTAGACCTAGATCAAAGGATCACCAGCCTATAACTCACACCACCAGAGGAACTAGGATACAAGGTGTATTCTAAGAGATTCATATAAAGTCCCTCACAGAACTGGGAAGGGAAAAGTCCCCCAGAGCTCAGGGGAAGTGGAGGGGGGCAGTGAATGGAGAGAGAAGTAGGAGAAAACCAGGGGGAGGAAAGGAAAACATGTGCAACCAGGAAGATTGAGCCTGGTTAGGAATAGAAGACAGGAAAGAGAGAGACAGAGAGACAGAGAGAGAGAGAACATAAAAGAGGGAGCCAATATTGGTTTGAAGATAAAATTGAACACAAAGAAAGGTCTAGAGAACTACAAGACTGCTCCCAACTAACAATTTCAGCTTCCGTGGAAAGGCTACCATAAATGCCCTTCCCGGAGAGTGAGATCAACAACTAACTTATCCATGGAGCCCTCAACGAATGCCTGTTGGAAACAGGAGCAAACACCCATACATAAACACTGATTCGAAGTAGAACCCAGATGCAGATGGAGAGGACAAGACCAGGCGGCAGAAACACATACAGATAGCTTACCTGAACAAGGAGGAGCTAATGGGCCACTAGACTGATAGCTGGGAAGCCAGCATGGGACTGACTCAGGACCCCCTGAATATGGGTCTCAGCCAGAAGGACTGAGCAGTCTAAGGGAACTCAGACAGTGGAGCCAGGATGTATCACTGGTGCACAAAAGGACTTTGTGAACACATTCCCCATGGAGGGATAACTGCCTTAATCTAGAGACAGGAGAGAAGCTCTAGTCCCTGCTTCACTTGACCTGTCAGATCTACATGACCCCAACTGGATGGCATTCCCCTACATATGGAATTGGGGTGGGGGGATGGGAGGGGAGGGTTGTTAGAGTGCATGTGAGAGGGCAGAGAAGGTAAAAGGGAGGGAAGGAGGGAGGGGGGATGGAAGGAGGGAGAGAGAACTGGGATCGACATGCAAAATAATAAATTAAATTAAAAAAAATGCTTTGCCTCCAAAAAACAAAACAAAACAAAAAAATCACCTGTCTTCATTTGAGCTCTGCTAGTAATACCTCTAAGCTTGCTTCTCAGTTTCAGGAAAACAGATTACTTTGGAGTCTAGGATCTAGCTTTATAATCATTCCTTCCTCTATATTGACCTCATATTCTGAAGTATTCGGAATTAGCTAATTTGGGAGATGTGCTCCTCAGTGTGTAGGAGAAATGCAAATGAAGGAGGGCAACTGGTCAAATAAGTTGAGCCATTTTATTTAGGACCTAGGATTAATTGTTTTAATTAACACACTGCTAAAAGCATTTTAACTTCTCTCTCAGGAAGGACAAGTTACACAAAAGGGTCATTTCTGAGCTGAAACTAATTAACTGCTGGCTGTTACTCTCTACATAGTTGCCAATTCTTGGTGGCCTTCTCCACTTACTCTTTAATCTTCCACACCCTCCCCTTGCAGGCTGTGGGAGACTAAGATATATCAGTGTGAGAAAGCAGGGGCTGTAAAATAGTTTGACTCCAGACATCACTGAGACCTTGAACTTCTTTGCACTGGGGCCTGTGTAAATCTTATGCTTTGGGGTTCCTATGCAGTTGGTTTTCCCTCTCTGGAAAATGGCAATTTTGAAGATGGAGCTATAAATGTTACCTATTTGGTAGAGTGTGGAAAAGGAAATAAAGACCAAAAAAAAAAAAAAAAAAAAGAATAAAAACAAAAACTACAGGGAGAAACTGTCTTTACTACATTCATGCAGTGTTATCTTTGTCACCCACATGGCTGAATAATTCAGTTATCACAGTAATAACAAAGCAGGCACTAATCCATGGGTGAGTGCAGGCATACACTGGGAATTAATATAAGGTTTCAGCAGAGTGTAAACTCCCGCAAAAGACTTGTAGCAGTTCTTAGGATTTAATTAATAATTATCGGCGGAAGCAAAGAAATGACTAAGCTCCCCAACAATGTATAAGTTTAGGCCAAAGTGATATAGACCTGGGTAGAAACAGATATTCTACAAGTTAAAAAACAATTGCTTAAACTGGACAGAGTGATGTATGCCTGTTCCTCAAGTACTCAAAGCCCCAGGATGATGAGGCAGGATAATTGAGGCCAACCTGGATTACATTGTGAGTACCCATCTCAAGACAGCAAATGCCAGTAAGGGTACAATGAAATAGGAAGCCTTATTCACTTTTGACCTCATGCAAACTGGTGCAGCCTTTATAGAAATCAGGCAGCAGATTTTAAAAAAGACTGAAAATAAAATGACCACAACACAGCTGTACTTATTCTGGGCATATACCCAAAGGACTCTTTATCCTACCATAGAGTTCTTAATACTCACACATCCATGCTCATTGTTGTTCTATCACAATAACAAGGACATGGAATCAACTCGGATGTCCATCATCAGATGAATGGATAATAAAAACTTGGTACATACACACAATAAAATTTTACTTAGCCATAAAGAACAATGCAATCATGACAGTTATAGGAAAAGTAATGAATCCATAGGTTTTATGTTAAGAGAAGTAACATAATCTATTATTTTATATAAAGGTAAGTAATTCAGAATCAGAAGGACAAATACTACACAGGCTCTTTTAGATGTGTATCTAAGCTTTTTATATTTACATATGTATATATGCAGGTATGACTGTGAATATAAGCCACAAACCTAGAAAAGTGACTACAAGTGGGAAAACTGGTATAGGGGTAATAGAGCGCATGTGTAAGGGTATAAATTGAAAGGCAGAAAGATGGCAGAAAAAGGAGGATCAACAAAAACCAAATTGTGTTTGAGATGCCACAATGTTATATATCAATTCCCAATAAAATCATTAAAAGTAAGTAGATTAAATCATTAAAAAAGAAATCTAACAACTTATTCTTCCCAAAATTTTATAGCCTGAATCTCAGGGTGAGAAAACCTCCCAAAGGTCAACCTTAAGAGAATAACTAGCCTATGATGCAATACTCATGAGCAGGAAAAGCTATTGTCCAAAGTTAATGAAAACTATAAAGCAAATGACTGCAATAGAGCAGGCTATTGTTAATACTATTGAACCATCTAAGAAAATGTGCATGCCGGCCTCAACCTTGAGAATGACACTGAATCAATGGTCAGTTCCCTAATTTGTATAATCATATGAATGTTAAAAAGGAGCGTACTTTTAGAACATACACATTTAAGTGATTAGAACTAGCTAGCTTGGCAAAATACCTCCAACTTTCAAGTCGTTGAGAAAACTGGTTGGTAAGTTTGGTTAAGGCTAAACAGGAATTTTTATACTATTAATTCAACTTTTTCTGTAACTTAGTAACTATATCTGAAGTTGCCCTGCTCCAATCAATTTAAGATAATATAACATTTATACATACAAGTTATCCAGAATGAGAGGCAAAGTAAAAGAAACTATATTATTTGTTTCTACACAAGTGATATTCCTATTGTCTTAAGTGTTGTGATTCCAAGATATACATACATACATACATACATACATACATACATACATACATGAGAGGATGAGGGGATCTATGCCTCTTACCTTTTTTTTTTTTTTGGTAAGAAAACTACTTCTGTCTGGCATTATATGATCCTGGAACTAGTCAAAGATTTCAAGTCTTGTCTACCTGAAAGGTCCGAGGTCAGGTTATGTGGTCCATTTAGCTTTCTGCTTTCACTCTTTCCCTTGATTTGGTTCTCATTGCCTATGAGTAAGAATGATCAGCATAAAATCTCACTCTTCTGAGCCATTCCATCATCTCAAAGAGCCATTGTCTGATGTTCAGAATTTGCCTGACATTCGCAAATAGATCTTCCTGTTGCAATCTGGCCAAGTGCTCATAGCCAGGCTGTGTGGGTCTGTGGGACAAAAACAGCCTCACCTCCCAAGCACCTGCTTCACATATGTTCTTTGAGAACAAGATGCAGTAAAACCAAGCAAGCTCAGTTTATAATTTTACCTAAGCACAGACAAAATGAAAGGTATATTCTCTTTACAAAACACCTAATTTTAGGATTAACTACTGTTTCTCATAGCATGGACTTTAGAGCAAGCCTTGCTTCCTTGGACCCTTTCTCCAAATCACAATTTGAAACCCCCAAACACTGTCACAATCTCCAAGGTACACTTACAGAAACACCCTTCAAACCCACTGTATGTGTTTGTTCTTATTGTATGTGAATGAATGAAAACAAGAAAGAAAAAGGAAGGGAAAGGACATGCCTGCTCCTAGATCTGGTGGAGGAGAAAGCTTTATTGTAGATTTGTGGGAGAGCACTGTGAGAGGCAGAGACATCTGGGAGAGTTCAGAGTGGACATGACCAGAATGAGCTGGGCCATGTGGAGAGAGAGGGAGGGGAAGATAAAGGGGAAAGAGGAGCCAGGTGTAACAGCCAAGAAGCCAATTATATAAAGAAGCAGGTAATCAAAATGCCTTGATTATATAGGGAAGAGCCTCTGGGAGAAGGGTGAGGTAGCCAGCCATATCCTGTAACAAGTAAGAGGTGAGGGATGCTGCCATAACCTGGAGGCCAGATCTTCTTTGGTGTGTTAAATAGGCACCTCAGTTTGAAACTTAACAATGAAAATTCAATTTGTGTAGCTGCAGGGGTTCTTGGTCATGTCTGGTTGAAGAACACTAGCCCTTGATTCTGAAGAATAATTGCCACACCCATACACACGTTTAGGCTGCCAATATCTGGGAGGCATTTTAGGGTTACCCACAGTAGGCATTTTCTGTTTCATGTTTTGTTGAATCCAAAAGTATTTATTACTTACATTCATTTATATACCAAAAGTGTTCCTTGCCAAGCATTGAGCTGTGTGTTACAGATAAAGAGATCTGTGACACTATTCAATTTTTCCATGAGTTCATACTCTGTAATTCAAGACCAACACACAAAACAAAATTGAGTGGCCAGAGCTGTAGCTCAGTGGTGGAACACATGCTTTAGACAAGCACCATATATTATGAAAACATTGATACACTATGATAAATTGTATAGCAGAAGAACCAGATAGTGGTTTGAAAATGGCCATGAGTATTCTAAGGTAGAACTTGGAACATTTCAATAATGGAGAGTTACTTAGCTGATCCTGTAAGATGACGTAAGTCAATGCATTCACAATGGAAGAAAGGACATTGTAGAAAGAGCAAGCCATAAAGGAGGTACTTAAGGAATGGCTGGAATGCATGACATGAGAGTAGAAATCCAAGTATGTCTTCATCCCCATAACTCATGGGTGACTGGATGGATTAAATCATGTAATAGCAAGGAATTCACCAGAATTCATAGGGGCAGGGCAATTATACAAATACAAGAACTGGCCCATGTACCCCAAGAGTTTTTATTCCTCTTGAAGAGATCAAAGTCATACATTAAAAATAGTTAACAAAAGCAATATAAGAATTATGGCTTTCATATTCTGTTAATCCATTTTAGCAATTTTCTGTAAAATCCTTGACATGAAGGATCATGCTTCATGCTTGATTTACAAATGAGGCAAGCCTGAAATGTGAAATGTTAACTTTAACCTCTTCCTTCATAGTTAACCTTGAAGCAATATGGAGTACAACTTAATGAATAAACTTCTTTGTTTCCTCAAGTGTCATCAGGCAGTTCTGAGGCATGTTTTACACAGTATTGTTGTGAGATAGTTGTTCACTGTGTGAAGATGTGTCACTGAGATTGGTGTAATAAAAAGCTGAATGGCCCATTGCTAGGCAGGAAAGGATAGGCAGGACTTCCCAGCGGGGAGAGAGGAAGTCAGAGGAATGAATCTAGATGTGTGAGAGATGAGTGGAAAAAGTTGGATAAACAGGGCAAAAGAAGGGTAACAGCCATGTGACAGAACATGGATTAATAGAAGCAGGTTAATTTGAATTATAAGAGATAGTTAGAAAAAAAGCCTAAGTTAAGG
Organism: Phodopus roborovskii; assembly: GCF_943737965.1. Classification (NCBI taxonomy): domain Eukaryota; kingdom Metazoa; phylum Chordata; class Mammalia; order Rodentia; family Cricetidae; genus Phodopus; species Phodopus roborovskii. Next base: position 1,255,172 of record NW_026125640.1, on the reverse strand, counting down.
CCAAGCTTTTATAATTAGTAATAAGTCTCCATGTTGTTATTTGTGGCTGGGGATCCCAATGAAAAAGTACAACTACACAGTATCTCAGAGAATGCCCAGCACGACTCATCACCAGCGATCCATTTACCTGCCATTTCAGAGTTTTCCTTTCCCACACTTCCTGAGCCCAGACTGCCTTTTCTTATCAATTAATTGTTGTCATATCTTTGATCAAGGTCTTTCTTTTTTCCAGACCCTCGAACTAAGACAAGCATTGGTGTTATGCTTTGACTCTTAAATGTCCTCTAAAGGCAATATATTAACAGCTTGGTTGCCAGCTTGTCAGCTGATTGAGAGATCATGGAATCTTTAACAGGTAGGGTCTTGTTGATGAAATTTAGGTCACTGGAAACATGCCTTTGAGGAGTATATTGGACACCAGATTTTTCCTCTCCTCTAACCCCATGTTCTGGGTTAGTGATCACATTACAGATTGGTGGGGGACATTGCCATCTCAATGTAATGTCTCCTATTTATGGGGGCTAGATGCAGATGTTGCACTCTTCCTTGTCCTGATATGTTTGATAAGTTTAGGCCTGATTCTTTTTCTGTATATGGTGTTTAATATACATATGTGCTATACGTTCTCAGTCTACTTTGATAAACATATAGGGTAGTATTTTTTTTTTTTTACTTTTAGGAGGCACTTTTGACAGGTGGTGTTATTTATGTGGACAATGAGATGTATAGTACCATGCCTCTGCAATTGCACTCAAAATAAACCTACGTGCTGCTCATAAAATGGAATCACCCAGGGAAAGGCACAAACCATTCTTACCCCATATACAATAATTTAGAGCTGGGCACATCCTGCTCTCCACAGGGTGATTCTTATGGGAATTTCAAAGAACAAATTTCTTATAAGAATGTAGACAGTAAACATAGTGTTTGTGATGTTCCAGATGAGGACAAGTACTCTACTGAATACTAGACTAGGTGTCATTCATAATCCCACGATTTTGTAGGAGGCTGAACAACCCTCCCCAACAAACCCCAATAAACTAATAAGTCACAGTGACGAATGTTAAAGCTGCACAACATTAGATACTAGTATGAATTTTGATGATCATTGTTTTCTGGATTTATGAAAAGAATCACAAGTAATAGAGCAGATCTAAAAAACTTCCATAGGACTACAAATTGCGCACATTTAACTTTTCCATCAAGAAAGGTGCAGTTGCTGCAGAGATGACTGGCATTACACAGAAGCCAAGAGGTTTAACTGTGTCTCATGTGTCTCAGGAACTGTTCAGACCCTACTCATGGCAGGTTAAAAGATTTGTTTACAAACAGAGTTATCGGGTACACTTCTTACACAAAGGGTGCCTAGGGAATTTTTTTCCTTGGGATTTGTTTCTTAAGATTCAGGTGTCAAGATATTCTGGCCACAGAAGCCACACCTTCAGAGGACTCAGCAGGTACATGTTGGCGATACATCTTAGCACCTTCCAGGTGGTTTTGCATGTATACCAAATGCAATAGCTGTGAGGATGTGGTGGTGTCTACCCAAGTCTCTAAAGAAAACCTGGGGCTGAGCACGGTAGTGTACATCTGTAATCCCAGCACTCAAGAGGCAGCGATGGGAAGACTGTTTTAAATTTGAAGCCAGCCTGTTCTGTACAGTAGCTCCAGGCCAGTGAGGGTTACATAACAAAACTCTGTCTCAAAAGACTTTCAAGAAAAAGAAGCACAAGAAAGTTGTAGGGTGTAGCAGGGTTAGTCTCTGGGCACACAGTCCTTGAGGTGGAAGAACAAGCAAGCAAACAAACAAAAAGCAGTAGGAGTTTACTAAAACTACAAAGGAGGCCTCTAGGATGTTAGGATGCCAGGAACTTGAAATGCCCACTAAGGGAAGCTGTGGGCAATGAGTGGCATTATGTCAACAGAGCAGCCATCAGGGCTAAAGCTAATAATGCGGTAGATGGGTTTGCTTTAGGAGTGCACATAACACCAGCATGTGTCCCAAATGCTAGACCTGGAACTACAGAATCTAACATTTACCTTGCTGACTTTAGGTGTTGTCTTGGTCCCATTCCTCTTTTCTAGACTTTAATTTCTTTCTTTTGGAATGGGAGTGTTTAATCTGTGCCATTGTATCTTAGTAGCCTATAGCTTTAAGAAGGAAAGAAGGACTTTAAAGATGTGCACAACCAAGACTTTACCCTGAGTTGAGTCTTGGTTTTATTCTCATTTTAAAAAATTAGCCTATATTTATTACACAAAATAATGAGTTTCATTGTGGCACTTTCTATAATAGTGTACTTTGATCATGTTATTTGACTTGGATTTTGCATCATGCTGGATCTGTTAAGTCTATGGGGATTCTTGGAGATGAAATGGATGTATTTTACATTGTAAGATGAAAATGAGCTTTTAGAGACTAGAGGCAGAATATTATGGTTTGCATCTGAAAATGCTCCCTGAAAATTACAGACTTGTCCCCCAGCATATGGCAATATTGGAGGGTGATAGAAATTTTGGGGGTAGTCTTGCTAGAGGAAGCAGAGACATTGGGCATATGCTCTTGAAGGATGGCTTGGGATCCTGATCCTTCCCCACTACCCTCTCTGTGTTTTGACTGTACAATGTGAACAGCTTTACTCTGCTGTAGCTATTTGCTATGATGTTCTGGCTAGCCACAACCACAAAATGATAGGACAAATAAGTCATGGATTGAAAAACTTTAAGTCAAAGTAAATTCTTCCTCTTTATACATTGGTTGTCTCAGATGTTTTGCCACAGTAACTAAAGGTCACCTTTTCACAGTCTCTACCAGTTCTAATAAGTACAGAGATGATCCATTTTTTCTCCTCACCAGTCTCCCATAACACTGCTGCCATTGCCCATACAGTCTAGCCTTAGAGTCCACATAGTTTCAGCAAAGAGTTGGCTGAAAATATCCACACCTCTACAATAAAGTTGCTGCTGTTTAATCTCAGCTAGCTAAAACAGTTGATTTTCATCTGTCATATAAAATTGTCATGGTTTGGTGATACTAAGTTCATTGCCAGTCACTGTAGCTTCCTAGATATGAATACAACAGGACTTGGGGAAAAACATTTGTACAAGTATTGGTCACTTGAGGGCCTCTGCATAATGAGGACCTTTAGTATTGGGCCCCACTACAAATGCATTCATTTAAGTATCTAGGTCATGGACCTATTGAGACTGGAGAAAAACACTTGAGGCTATTTTTCTGAAGCAAATATTAATGAGCGGGAAATCTATTCTCGAGTCAGCTCTCAATCTAATTACTAGCTGCTTACATCAGTACACTTGTATTTAGAGTCACACCTGTTGCAAAGAGGATCATGTTTCTGTATGCCCGTAATAGCAATTGAAATATTTAGGAACAGCTAGCATTTCACATGGAATTTATTCTTGTTAAAACATTGACTGGGAAAAAATCATTTTAGCATGCTGTGAGTGGAAAGTAGAATTGAAAGAAAATTTCAAAACAGGTAGAAAGATGAAAGTAAACAAAGAAATAAGAATGCTTTATAATTTTAATGATTGGTTAAGTATAATAATGGTTTTGAGGATATATATTGAAAATAGTTTATCAAATTAAAAGATTGTAATGACAACATAAGAAAATTTGAAAAGGACAGTAGTGATTAAATGGACATATTTATATGTGTCAACTTTACATTTTAAATATGATTTTTATAAATTATAGTGTAATGAAGCTTATTAAAATTAGTAATATTCATATATACAAATAATAAAAATTTAGAAATTTAGCAGAAGTAATGATTCCACTTTTAAGACCCCATCATTTGTTATACAAATAATAAGTTAGAATATATAATAGAAAGAAAGACTCCATGATTAAACAAAGAAAAAACTAAACTAAGTTAAAAGAAATACCCATTTGAAAACTTATTTCAAACATGTCCAAAATCTATATGAGAAAAACTAAAATACTCACTTCTGGAATGCACAGATATACAAGGACAAATGAAAAGACATGGCATTGTCAAGAACAGTTTACTTTGAAGTTCTTAATTAGTTTTATTTTTTACTTTAACTTTGAGCAACACTTCACTATACAAAAGAGATTAAATATTTTTAATGGGTTGAATGCTAAAGGCTAGTTTTATAAGTAAAAACTAGAGAAGGCTTTAAATAAAAGCAGACTGGTGATTGCAAACTCACCTCCCTTGTAAAGTGGGTTCAGGGCTATAGAACAATAGAATATCTGATGGATTTGCATTCAATTACCTCATTTTCCTTTTATAAGGATTAAAGAATGTATGAGGACATTTTATTTTCATGCTAATAGACCTGTTATGTAAATGTGACTAAAGGTCATGTTCTTGGCATCTTCAAAGGTCAGATAATAATTTAGTTTTGGTTTGACAAATGTGGACATTTTTAACAGTTTGACTTTTAGTCTGGTCTGTCCTGGCTCAATGCAAGAGCATAGTCCACAACAGCTGTGTGTAGAATTTTTATTTTGTACTATATTCTAAGTCTGGAGGGTTCATATTCACTGAAGTATCAATTCTTAAGTTGCTTGATATTTGCATATCACATATTTGATTATTTGCATAAAATTAAGAAATTACTTTTAACCTTTTAATTTGTCATATAATTGCTTAATTTATGGCGTATATTATTGTTAATAGTGTGTGATAAATGTATTGAAACCATACTTAAAAGAGTTTTTATTCATTAGAGAAGTATTTTGAAGGATGCATGAATAAATGTGCATTATCTGGAACTTTAAAAATAATCCAGTGATGAGGAGAAGGATTATGTATGAAATCAAGATGATTATGGTTTACAGATCATGAAGCCAAGTGATGGAACATGGGAGCATTCTCTCATGTTTTAAATTGCTTTATGGAAAAGTTAAAAGTGCAATTATTTTTTTTAAAAAAATAGGTGTATTCTAATTATCTTTATTATTTTCTGTTATTTCTTTCCAGTGATTAGGCAGACAAAGAACCTCCCCCCAAACATAAGTCACTATGTACAAAAGCAAAAGCAGAAAGATACCAGGGAAAGAAAGAAAGAAAGGAAAGAAGGAAGGGAGGCAGGGGGGAGAAGGGAGGAGCGAAGGTGAGAGACAGGGAAGGAAATGAAAGAAAAGAGAATAAAGCATATATAGTTAAGTTAGGTTCCTAATGATAGTCTCATAGATTGGTTCCTAGCCTAACTGTCATTAGAGAGGTGTCATTCAGCAACTGATGGGAGCAGATAAAGAGACTCATGGCAAAACAGTAGGTGGATCCAGGGGAATCCTCCCCCTACACCACCCCAGCAGAATCTGGGGAGAAAGGATTGTAGGAGCCAGAGGGGTTTAGGACATCATGAGAACACAGCCCATAGAATCAACTAAGCAGTGTTCATAGGGGATTACAGAGACTGAAGTGACAGATACAGACCCTATGCTAGGCCCTGGCATATATTTATAGTTGTGTAGCTTTGTGTTCTGGTGGAACTCCTTACAGTGGAAGCAGGTAGTGTCTCTGACTCTTTTGCCTGTGCTTGGGACCCTTTTCCTCCTATTGGATTGCCTTGTCTAGCCTTAATAGGAGAGCTTGTGCCTAGTCTTCTGCAATTTGTTATTCCATGCTCGGTTGATATCCCTGGAAGGCCTACCAATTTTTATTGAAGGAAAATGGAGGAGAAGTGGATCTGGCAGACAGCTAAGTTGAGGGGAAAGACTGGGAGGAATAGAGGGAGGGGGAAATGGGTGGTCAGAATGTAATATATGAGAGGATATAAAAATACATTTTTTTAAAAGTATCACAAATATTTTCTTACTCTTTTAGCTCCACAGTGCACAAGAGTCAGTGGTTCTTTAATTAAATAATGTTCTGAAATTTGCAAATATAAGTTCCATATATCCATCATATGTATGGGTTTTGAAATACGTCTATTATTCAGAATGCCTAAATCAACCAATCAATCAGCGAATGTATCACCTCATATACTTGCGAGTATTTTGTGTCTGTCTTTGTGTGTGTGTGTGTGTGTGTGTGTGGTGAAAACACTTTTCAGCAATTTTAAAGAACATAATGCATTGTTGTTAAGTATAAGTCCCCACAGGCCACTGGGGACTATAATTTTCTTGTTTTCCTTTAACTTTGCATCATTTGACCACTATCCCCCAGTGCATCTCCCCTAGCTTTCTCCTCTTATGGGTTCTACTGTTTTAGATTCTATGTATTATTGAAATCACGCAGTAGGGGAGGGGAGTACATCGGTGTTTCAGACTGACAAAAAAGGAGAAAGTGATCTGGATGCAAGCCTTGATTGCTCCTTGCTTTCTACCTATGAATACAATATGACTTGGTGACTAAAGCTCCTGTTCCCATGACCTCCTCACCAAGGTAGACAGCATGTAAGCACATGAACTGGATAGCAAATTTCTGAAGTCAAGAACTTAGTTTTGCCTAGTTTAGCCTGCCATATTTTATACATATGTGATGAAGATACCATTCATCATGCAATAGCCACTAGGATCCTCCAAAATCACTGTTTTGTAATAGGCAGAAAATGCTTCCTTGAATATTGTTTGAGAAATAGAAGTTTGGATTAGACTACCTCTAAGGAATCACTGTGCCCTGTAAGTTGAAAATTGCAGAAACCTGATCTCTAGGGCTGAAAATATACAGTGCACTGACTATGTTCTAGTCACCTTTAATTTTCAACTTGACACAGCTTAGAGTCATTTGATAAGGGAGTCTTAATTGAGAGATTGTCCCCGTAAGATGGCCTGTGGGTATGTCTGTGGGGGATTGCCTTGATTATTAATCAGTGTAGAAGAGACCTGTTCATGGTGGGCAGGTATTTCTGGTCCTTATTAGAAAGCTATCCAAGGACGAGCTTGAGTAAATCAGGAAGCCGGCAAACCAGCAAGCAGCTTTCTTCCATGGCTCTGCCTTTAAGTTCTTGCTTGAGTTTCTGCCTTGTCTTCCCTTGATTATGGGCTGTAACCTGTAAGCTGACATAAACTCTTTTCTCTCCTATGCTGCTTTTGGTCAGAGTGGTATTTAAGCCCAGCCACGTACAGGAAATAGAAGAGAATGGAAGTAATTTATCCCTCTGTATCTACTCAAGTGATTCCATCAATTGATAATGCACTAGTAAATTCAAATTATTTCTTAGGGCATGTTTTTAATTGTTTTCTTCTTCAAACTCACACTCCTGTCTCTATTTCCCACCTTTCATTTCAATATACCATGGAAGTAAAGTTAGTAAATCTTTCCAGTATCTGCCACCTCCATTTGTAGAAATAGAATTTATAGCACTACCTTAAATTATAAATTCTGTCAGCAGGGTATTTATAGCTTTCAAGGAGAAAAATGTAAGAAAATAGTTTCTTTATTGCTCCATCTCCAATTGGAAAGCAAGAGAGCTGAGCCTTTTGAGCATTAATTGTTGTTACCAGGGTGACTACCCATTCTGATTTATCCAGGACTGAGCTGTTTCTAGGGACACAGAGCTTTCTGTGCTAAACTTCCCCATTTTGTTGCCAACTATTGTTTGACAAGGATGGGGGATATGTACATGTTTCCACGTGAGCCAAAGGACATTATTCACTTTCATTTATATTCTGGCCTTTTCCTACTTCTATCGTCATAGCTATTGACTGTTATTAAGTGTGTTTCATCCCTTTATTATGTTTTCTTGTCTACTAAAGGGATTGTTTCAGGCTGATGAAGTAGTAAGAGGGCTGCATCTTTTTCACTTTTTCTTTTAACGTTTCATGTGTTTGATCTAACATTCCATGTCAATAAGAGGGATAAAGAAATGGAGAACACATCCTTGTTTTGTGTTAGTGTCAATGATGTGCATGGGAGAGAGAGAGACACATATTGAGGAACACTCAGTCTACTAGGAGGTACTGAACACAGCTTTGTTTAAATAAGCAATAAACCAGCTAGTACCAAATTTACACTGTCCCTTATTGATTGATTAACTGGTTGAAACAAGCACAGAAACAAAAGCTTATTTTTAAGGTGTTAAAATTTTTTCTGTATTCAGTCCTCACTAAGAATTTATTTCTTGTTTGCCTAGCTCTAGTAGTATCAAGTATCAATCATGCTGGAAATATAATGCTCTGAAGGGGCTTATTGCCACCATTCTAACTAAGTTTATTAGGCTGTAATATCAACAAAATTGATAGATTATGATTTAGAATTCCTGTTAATAATTCCCCAAGCTGCAGCTTTCAAGTGTGCCACAGAATAACAAGACTCTTGTGTTTCTAGGCAACAAGATTCTTTTTACTACCCCACATTTACTATCTCTCGACTTCAGTGGGTCAGGAATCCAGACCCAGCTTTCTCCAAAGCCTTCTGGGTCAATATCTTCTAAGGGCTTCTGGCAAGGTGAAGTCAATAAGTACAATTTTATCTCAAAGTTATTTGCCTGAGAATGACTGCTTCCAAGCTCGCTCATATAAATGTTGGCTTGGTCACCTGATCTGAGAGCCTCAGATCCTCATTGGATCTTAACTAGAAGCTACCCTAAATTTTCCATCAACCAGTTCCCCCAACATGGCAGCTTGCTCACTGAAGCCAGTGGGATGATCTGCTACTAAGCCTGGCATAACTAGCCAAGGATTTAAAATTAATTTTACAATATTTTATTTGTGGAAAGCAAATCACAAGATCCAGCTAGCAATAATGAATTAGGGGTTATATATGTATATTTATAGCTATAGTCATTGATCTCAGAGTCTATATTAGATGTCTGCCTTCTACAAAACAATGTGCTACTGAACAGATTATAGCAAATCAGTCCTGTTTGGATTCTGAGCATTGCCAACTGCTAGCTATATAGATTCCAGAAGACTTAACTTCTTTAAACTGTAGTTTTCTCTGCTGTTAAATCATATCATAATGTTACTTTTCACTCAGAATGGATTTAAGGGTTACAAAAGGAAAATATTGATGGTATTGGAAGGCACATTTAGCATGGTATCTGGCACTTGATATGTACAGTTGCCCAGAAGTTGACACTAAGAGACAAGTAAATGAGTTAGGGAGTATGGAATGAAACCAAGACAAGCAAAGGCGAGATCTTGGCAGAAATCCTACACAATGAAAACACTCTAATCCCCAAAGGATACTTCTACATAGTGAATTAGACCTCCAGGCTGCATCTCCACAAAGGCCAGGATCTGTGCTTCTCAACTCCTACACAGTCTTCATGTGGGAGGATGAAAACTCCCAAGTGATCCTTCTGAGACTTTGGACAAAGCTCCAGTAACCCAAGGGCAGCTTTCTTTGGAAAAACTCATGAAAGGCACTGACCTTGCAATTTGAAGGACACTGAAACTGGTGAAGGGAGATCATAAAAGAGTAAAATATTGTTTTAAAATAATCTTCATGGAGCAATGATGTTGTCTAACATACAGCTACATGGAACTCAATAATAACAGATTCTGCTAAGTCCTTCCCTAGCTATATGGTATATGATATACATCCTATTGATTAGTAAAATATGTTTTAGTCAATGATAAACTACCTCTATTACAGTGGTACTCTAAGATTATAATGGAGCTACAGTGAGTATATAGACAATAAAATTGTACTTTTGTTGTTGTTTGAGGGAGTGTCACAAGAGCAGGGGGGGTGGACGGGTGAAGGCTGGGATGTGAGTGTGATAGGGTGTATGATGTGAAATCCCCACAGAATCAATAAAAATATTATATGGGAAAATATTATAATGGACCTACAAAATTCCTGTCACCTTGCAATGTTGGAGGCTTCATGACACTGCAGCACAGAGCTGTGCACTCTAGCAAATGAGTTTAATTTTGTTGGAAAAGAAACAACAGAGAAAGTACATGCTTATTACAAAAGACAAAGTGAATGATTATGAGAATTGGGAGCAGGGTAGTTGCAATGATGAGATCCACGGCATTGGTTTGGAGAAGCAAAAATGAGCTTTGGGCTCTGAGATATAAGATACGTTGTAGAAAGTCAAAATGAAATTAGCATTGGACCTGTTGAATTTAAGATGCTGTTGTATTACCTGGTGACAGCTACTAGGAAGTCCTAAGCATATGAAGAGAAATCGAGAAAGCAAGTGACTCAACAGATGCAGCTTAGGGAGGCAAAACCATGGACATTACTGTACTTACCAAGATAAGAGAGATAGGCAAGAGCCAGAGACAAAGGCCTGGTGCAACTTTATGATCAAATGTAGGAAGAAAATCAAGTTTGTGAAGGACTATAAAGAATAAAGAGTACAAAAAGTTGTCAGAGTTATAAATGGCAGGGATAGGGGAGGTTAAGGGTAATAATGCAAAGATCTCTGTGAGGTGAATAAGAGAAAAGGAAACAACAGTGGGATTGACATTCTGTAGACGATCACAGTGGGCAAGCCATCTGTAATATTGGTGACTGATTTCAATACAGTGACAGAAAAGCTATCTACATTTCAAAGACTTGAATAGTGAGAAGGTATTGGGAATTTCTTTCAAAAAAATTGGAGTGCAGTTAGTTTTGTGGCTTGTGGGGGGGCAGGAAAAAAGTTATTTTAAATACAAGATAGACTCAAAAATATAAAGAGAATGGCTGTCAAATTAGTAGAAATTAAAAATGTAAGTAGATAAACCCAGCTCAATAGCATCACCAGAAAAAAATGAAGTTAATATTTGAATTCTTCCTCTCTGTAGACTCTAGTCAACCCCTTTGTGGCAGCTTACTGTCATTGGTGTTGATGTTATTATTACAGCCTTCACTCTTCCTTTTGAGCTTAGAAACTGTCAAATTGTGATTTAAATAGCATCTCTAGTAAAGTGCCTAATTTCAGATGAAGCTTGCCATTTGAGAAAGTAATATGCAAAAGACGACTATCAGGATGCAGTAGAATGGATGCCTGACTAGAGTGAAAGCTCACAAACCCACCCACATACTCATCAGTATGGAAGGGAGCAATCATCCTCAAACAAAATGCCATACAGACATAATTTTTGGTTTCTGTGGGAATGAAAATTTGTATCAGCACACAGAAAAAAAAATCACTTGCTATTGGACTTCCTGTGCCGAGGTCCCTCTTTGGAGCATTAAGGGGGAAGATGAAGGGGCAAAATTGCTAGTCAAAGGCTGCACACAGAACCCCAAATGATTGAATGCTGAGGCTAATTACTGTACTGTTATCACCTTCAGTGCATTGCTGTTTCGGCTGTTTGGATTCCTTTTCTCAGACAACGGGGATTTGGGCTCATAAAATTGGCCTGGTAATGAAGGAAGTAAATCTAGATCTGTACCATCACCACTGTTTCCCCTCAGTTTATTGCAAGTACCAAATGAGGGCTTTTAGATACAGAAAGCCCTTACTTTGTGCAGAACCTTGCTACACTGTGCAGTTACCTTCCTGCTGCTAGATTTGTAAATTTCCAGGTAAACAGAATGTTTAGTCATATGGTATGCACATGGGATAGTTTCGTTTCTCCAACTGTATTCAACATCCAAAAGGAATCTAAGGATCAAACAATTAAACAGAAACACAGCTCACAGACATTACTGAAGAAAGCTTTGCTGGAATGAAAGGTGTCTTGAATATGCAGAGTGAAGTGATATATTCTGGAAAAACAGATAATAAATGAATATGCCAGTAAGGTCCTCAGCTGTTAACTCACCTACCTCTATATTCCACTTGGTAATACTGGAGCTGGGATTCTGAAAATTCCAGTTTTTATTACCAGTTGGCTCCCTAGAGTCTTGTCATAAAAAAAGAGGGGAGTATCTAGCCTCCTGTTAGCATAATGCTCTTGTTCAAAGTATTCTAAGGAAGGCTCTTCGTGGCTCCAGTTTCTTTTGCCTTTCTCACAACTGACTTATTTTGCTACCTCAATAATAAGAATAGCATCCAGGAGCATGTACTGTGCAGAGTTCTGAAGTTCATTTCAAGTTCTTGAAATGTTAGCATCAATCAGACTGCAATGAGTCCCTCCTCCAAGTCTGGAGGCTTTGTTCGTTCTTTTTGTTTCCTCTGTCTTAGACATGGGAGCTATTTTCTGCAGGTAAGTTAATATCTTTGGGTTCCAAGGGTGCTTCCCCTTTGTTCAGTTAACTCTTTGATGTTTATTCAAATAATTATCTATTCTAAATCTTCTCAGAATGTGATATTTCTTTTTATGATGACAAATTGATAGGATGGTCAAGATCAAAACTTATGCGTTTTCTAGAATTTATATTTCATTTTTTTCCTTTCTGATTTAAAATTTTTTCATACAATATATTTTGATCCTGTTATCCCCAGTCTTTACTGATCCAATATCCTACTCATCTCTTTACACACACAATTATATGTTCATTCTCTTTCTCTCTTCTTTCAAAAAAAATAACAAAAACAAAAATCAAAACAGAAAAAACTGGTAAGGCAAAAATGATTAAAATTTAAAAATATTTTTGGTTGTGACCTAGCCTTTAATGGCTCAGCCATCTCTCCAAAATTGAGTTGGGGGAAGAATAGAAAAGGACAAGAAAACAGATACCATAATAGAGGGAGACATTACAGGTTAAAAGAGAAATCTCACACTAGGGAAGTGTCCAGAGACCTACCTATAATGATGACCCCAACTAACAATCTAAGAAATAGTAGAGAGGCTATCTTAAATGCCCTTCCCTGATAATGAGATTGATGACTACCTTAGAGCTGATGGAAGCAGAAGCAGACAGCCTCAGATAAACACTAAGCTGAATTTCTGGAATCCAGTTGCAGAGAGGGAGAAGTTATGAGCAAAGAGGTCAAGACTAGGCTGGACAAAACCATAGAAACAGCTGACCTGAGCAACGGGGAGTTCATGGACCCCAGACTGACAGCTGGGAAACCAGCATAGGACCGACCCAGACCCCCTAAATGTGGACCTAGACCCTACCCCAAATGATTTGACAGACTTTGAAGATCCATCCTGAAAGGCCTCACCCTCCCTGGGGAGTGGATGGGGGGGTGGTTGTGAGGGGCATGGGAGGATGGGAGGGAGAGGGAACTGGAATTTATATGTAAAATAAGAAAAAAATATTAAATAAAAAATTAAAAATAAAGGATAACTTAAGACGTAATACACTGTTAATGGAAAAGAATCTATGAGTATTAAGGCAAGAGAAAATATTGTTCATTTATGAAGCCATTTTTTTAGATATGCAAAGGTTCAGGAAATTTTTTTGATGAAACTGAAATAAGTTTTCTCAAGCAAGCAATTGATAGACTATGGTAAATGAACTAGTAATAGAATTGACTTTAATAAGTAATAATAATGCAAGACAGTAGATTGCAGATAGCCAAATAAAATTTGCATATTAATGATATGAATGTGCTTGTTTATTTTTACATAAAGAATTAAATCATGGCTGAGTGATTGACACTGCAGGGCACAAATCATCTGCAATGCTTTTCAGAGTTGATCTACATTTTGATACTATAATTATCAATGCTAAAACCACAGCTTTGCATACATATATAGTACAAAATGACAGAAGTATGCATTTAGATTTGAATTAATTTTTCATTATTGCATATTCAAAAACATTTGTTGTAGCTAAATAGTTCATGACCCTTCACAGTTTAAAAAATGGTGTTCCAGAAAAAGCAACAAGTCAAGAAAGTAAATACATGCATCACAAGAAGGCTTGCTAATATAATAAACACACCCCTATGATAGTTAACCTATTGTTAGAGCTAGCAGCATTAAACTATTTGTGAGGTGGAGCCCTCTAGGATCCAATTACTTCTTTAAAATGTCATTCTCCCCAATATTATCATAGTGATAATTGAATATTTTTCATATTTTATTCATTTTTATTTTGTTTCATGAGTGTTTTGCTTGCATGTACATTAGGTGTCTAGTGCTCACAGAGGCCAGAAAAGGGTGTCATATCTCCTAGAACTGAAGTTACAAGTGGTTGTGAGCTGTCATGTGGGTGTTAGGATCGAATGCCCTTAACTGCTCAGCCATCTCACCAGCCCCATGGTAATAAAATTTTAACACAAATTTTGGAAAAGAGTCTCATTCTTACCATCAGTGTGGTTTTTCAGTATTAAGTGATCGATTTAGTAGCCACATGTATTGATTTTTCTAGTATCAAATAAATTTGCATTTCTGAAGTCAACTGAAAAATGATGTATTTATTTATTTATCTGTCTATCAATTTATTTAATTTTGCCTTTGTTTTTGTTTGGGGCTTAAAACACCATTTGGTTTTCTTTTTTCCTATTTTTCATAGTAATCTTTTTTTATTTATTTTATATAACCAAGTCCATTTAAATGAAAACAAACATTTATAGACAATATTTGGGAATTTGGGCATCATTCTTTCCAAACTAGTTCCTGCATAGTAATCTTTTTATACATTTTAAGATTCATAATGTAATATCTAAGGCCCCTTCATGCATGCTCAGTGATGATAATAAGCCATGACTTTCTCTTCTTGTACTATCCTTAATTGGTTATTGAATCAAAGTTGTCCTAGCCTTATCAAATGAATCGGAAAGTTTCTGTTGAATTTTACTGACACCCAAATATAAGTACTGTTTATGTGAACAGGATTGGGCAGATTCCTATTTAAGAAATGGTCTCCTTACTGTCTATGTCTGGCATGACAGGTAAATTGGGAATACAATGATCAACATATATTGATAGGGCCAAATTTTCTTATTGTCATAATTAAATTCACACCTTACTACTTTTTCTGCTTTCCTTAATTCCTGAGGTAAATTTATTAGTATTTTTCTATGAAAATCACAGTCTAGTTAATTTCTTGTTGTATTCATATTTCTATACTTATATGCCATATACAAATTTATTAAGCTATATTTTCTTGTTGATTTAAAATATGGTAAAATAGAAATATACTTATCCTCCTCTTGAGCAATACAAGTACCCTAAGGCATTCTCTTATGACAACTTTTAGGCAGGTGGTGGTGCCACACACCTTTACTCTCAGCATTTGGGAGGCAGAGGCAGGTGAATTTCTGAGTTTAAGAACAGTATGGACTACAGATCAAGTTCAGGACAGACTGGGCTACACAGAGAAAATCTGTCTTGAAAAAAACAGCAAAAAGACAGCTTTCCATACAAACACATTGGTTAGTATGTTAGTTTTATATTATTTAGATGCCACTATCAGTATATATCAGCATATCCACTTGTCAGTTTGATTTCACCCATTAACGTTTGTCCTTAGGTCTGAGATTATTTTCTTTTACTCAGATGTGGCATACTTCTGACCTTTAGTGGGTGTGGTGGTTTGAATAAGAATGGCCCCCATAGGCTCATTATATCTGAATGCTTAGTCACCAGGAGTGGCATTACTTGAGAAGGATTAAAGGGTATGGCTGTGTTGGAGGAAGTGCATCACTGGGGGGGCGGGTGAGCTTTGAGGTTTCAAAGGCCCAATCCAGCTCTTACTGTCTTTTGCTGTTGCTTATGGCAGCTCCTCCAGCATCATGTCTGCATGTCACCATGTTATCCCTGTGATGACAATGAACTAAACCTATGAAACTGTAAGCAAGCTCCAATTAAATATTTTCCTTTAACAGAGTTTCTGTGGTCATGGTGTCTATTCATAGCACTAGAGCACTGACTAAGACCCTGGGATTGGAAGAGCAATACAGTGTGTTCCCCATTACTGGAAAACTTGTTTTCCTTCAATAAAGCATCTTTCTTTAGAGAAGTTCTGCAAGAACCTTCCAGTTTACAGTGCCAGCTTGGGCATGCTGAGGCACACAGTCTTCTGGACCAAGAATGCATCAGAGTATCACCCTATCCAATGTGAGGTAGCCACTGTGACCACTCTGACCCTTAGGCACAAAGCCTGGGACCCTTTCTGCTTGGTAATCTTCAATTTTGCAATCTCCTCCCAAGTCTTGTTTTTCACCATAGCAACATAGAGACAGCATCCCCCCCACCATCCACACACATACACACAAGTTATCTGGATAAGGAGAGTGAAACTGGTGAAAGAGTAAAACTCAATGTAAAGCAATTCTCTTGATGCCTCCATCTTGGCTTTGAGTCAAGCACCTTGTCTCCAATCCAGTAAGAGAAAGGAAAATGGCAATGGTAAGGAGTTACAACAACTTTCTTTACAGATACTAAAGAGGCAAGGGATCCCTCATCTTTTCTAGGTCTAGTTTTCCTGTTGTTTTGACTTAAAAATGTGTTGGATAGACACTATTTTGTTGTAAGTTCTTTCATTTTTATGAACTTTGTTTTCCATACTATGTGTTTTAATCATGTTCACCATTTTGACTCTTCCTACATTCAGATCCCTTCTGAACCCACAAAATTTTGTGTTCTTATTTTGTTTTTCCCATTAAATTAAATTTGTGCAGTCATATAGTCTTGGGTGTATAGTCTTCCATTGGAATGTGGTTGATTTACTAGGGCCTTATATAAAACCGATTCTCTCTCAGTAGCTATCAACTGTCAATTGCTCCTCATCTTGGGTGAGAATTCATGTCCACCTCTCCTCTCCATTCTGAGAATTATTCTGGTTTCAGCTTCCACAGACCTCACAATCATTGTGAGTTCATATATGTACAGCTACCTTGTTTCTAGTGGACACCATCTCTGGCACTAAACATTCTTTCTACCCTCTCTTCTATAATGATCCTTGAGCCTTTTGGAGTGTGATGTTGCATATGTCAGATCTAAAGGAACTCCTGTTTTTCCAAATTGCAAAAGGTAGAAGGGACAAATGGTTGCCTGTGGTATCTATCAGGATACCAAAGCACATACTGGCCTCCAGGATCCCTCAGTATCACAAGTACCTGTTACACATTTTAGAGTCCATGCTAGCATCTTAGCCATTCTCAGATCCTTCCCTTCCCTAAACTTCCCCTGCTCAAGGATTACCTCTCCTTAGCTACTCATTTTTGGCTATAGTTGCTCTGTCTTCCTCTCTATCTCTCTCTACTGCCCCCCCATCTAGCTCTGTTCCTGCTTCTCCCATGACCAGGTTAGATCTGCTGGGTATTTTCCATCTACTAATTTCTCTCTCTACTCTGGACTCTTCCAGATGCCTCTAACTTTTCTTTCTCTCATACCATACCATAAAGCAGTCATGTCATCTGTTTATACAGTATATATGTTTCATTTAGGCATGAGCATTCTGCGATCTCTTATTCTCTGAACCTTGACCAGCAATGGGTCTCGTTAATCACAATCTACTACAGTCAGAGACTTATCCAGTTAGTACTAAGAGATGGATGAATCTATGTCTCCACAAAACATAGGCCCATTAGAGGGTCCATAGTGGGCAACGTTTAGGTTCTAACAAGTCCCAAAGGGTGGTTGGAGTACCTGGCAAGCAGCTGCAGAATGACCAGAATTAGAGGGAGAGGGACATGTACATGTGATTAAAAAAAAAATCTCCAAATCATTTTGCCTCCTGGAGAGTGGCTTTTTAACTTAAATTTAGGATGTTAATTGGTGGTTTGTCATCAGCTTTAGGCATTAACTCTAATTTCAGAGATACAGGAAAATCTCATTCAGTATCTGGTTACACAGGGAAGTGTTATTTCTGAGAGTTCTTGAATTATTACTCTCAGGTACATAACTCTACTCCAGTATACTGTACTTTATCTCAACTAATTAAATGGATACATGTTCATGAGAATCACTACAGGCTCTTTTAAAAAAATTTATGTGGCATGAGTATGTATATGTGTGTGTGTGTGTGTGTGTGTGTGTGTGTGTGTGTGTGTGTGTTGTGTATAAATTTGCCATGTATGATCCTGTACAAGAGACAAGAGGCTGTGGAGGTCACATCCTCTATTGCTCTCCACCTTATCTTTTGAGACAAAGTTTATCACTAAATGTGAAGTTCATCAATTAGGCTATGCTGGCTGGCCAATAAGTTCCTAGGAATCAACTATCTCCACCAAACAATGCTGGGATTGCAGGCCTGCTCTCTTCTGTGGGCACTAAATTCAGAAACTCTTACTTCCACAAAAAAGCTCTTACCCACTGAGCCATCTTCCTAGCCATTCATAAATATTCTTGAGATCTTAATTCTGATGTAAGGACTTATTTTTCTATTCAACAAGGGGAACAGGAAGGCTAAATGCAAATTTTCATCTCGCCCTCAGCTCCTCCAAATTGAATCCCCATTGCTATTCTTAACTCTGTAGCATACCACTTGCTGTGGCTTCTTCTGCCTCTCTACCCCCATCTCCTGTCCATCACACTTATCTTCTCCTCCAAACTTCCTTCATTCTAGTTATTATTTTGTCCCAGTCCCCAATCTGAGAGGGCACTTCCTGGAAACTTTCAGTCTACTTAGGCCAGAAAAGCAGTGAAGGAATTTCTAGAAAGTTCATAGCACTTGAGTCAACATTAAAAAAACACTGGAGAGGTCTCAAACAAGCAACTTAACAGCACACTTGGAAGTTCTAGAGTAGTGGTTCTCAATCTTCCTAGTGCTTTGACCTTTTAATACAGTTCCTCACCATAAAATTAATTTTATTGCTACTTTATAACTGTACTTTTGCTACTGTTATGAATCATAATGTAAATATCCGTGTTTTACAATTGTGATAGTTTGAAAGAAAATGGCCCCCATAGGCCCATAGGGAGTGGCACTATTAGGAGGTGTAACCTTATTGGAGTAGGTGTGGTCTTGTTGGTAGAAGTGTTTCACTGGAGGTAGGTTTTGAGGTCTCAGATGATAAAGCCATGACCAATATAACGGTCTTTTATTTTTGCCTGTGGATCAAGATGTAGAACTCTTAGCTCCTTCTCCAGTACCATGTCTGTCTGTGTGCCACCATTCTCTCCACCATGATTACTATGGACTAAACCTCTGAAACTGTAAGCAAGCCCCCAATTAATTGTTTTCCTTTATAAGAGTTGCTGTGGTCAAGGTGTATCTTCACAACAATAGAAACTCTAAGACACTGATGGTCTTAAGAGACCCCTATGAAAAGGTCATTTGAACATATCAAAGGGTTTACTACCCGTGAATTGAGAACTGTTGCTCTAAAACAAAAAGAAAAGATCAAACCCAAAAGGAATAGACAGCAAGAAGTAATCAAAATCTGGGCTGCAATCAATAAAATAGAAACAACAACAAAAATAAAATAACAAAGAATGAATGACACACATATTTGGTTCTTTAAGAAAATCAATAAGATTGGCAAGTCCTTGTTGAAATTAACTAAAACACAGAGACAATATCCAGGTAAACAAAATTAGAAGAGAAAAGGAGGACATAACAACAAACACAAAGGAAATCCAGAAAATCCTAAGGACATAGTTTAAAAAAATAAATAAAACCATACTTCACAAAATTGGAAAATTCGAAAAGAAGTGGATAATTTCCCCAGCACATACCACTTAAATTAAAATCAATCAGAGAGCTTAAACAAATTAAACAGATCTTTAATCCCTAGTGTAATGAAAGCAATCATTAAAAGCTTCCCAAACAAGAAAATCTCAGAGCCAGGTATTAGTACAGACACCTACCAGACTTTCAAAGAAGAGTGAATGCCAATATTCCTCAAAATATTCCACAAAACAGAAACATAAGGAACATTGTCCAATTTGTTTTATGAAACAACTGTTGCCCTGATACTCAAAACAAATGAAGGCCCCCAAAAGAAAGAGAGTTACAGAAGACCAATTTTCTTTATGAACACTTGCAAACCAAATCCAAGAGAACATCGAAAAGATCATTCACCATGATCAGTGATGCAGGGGTGGTTTTACATATGCAAAACAATAAATGTTATCTATAGTATAAACAAACTGAAAGACAGAAACCATATGACCATCTCATTAGATGCAGAAAAGCCTTTGACAAAATCCAATACACCCTCATGATAAAATTATTGGAAATACTAGGAATACAAGGGACATACTTCAACATAAAAAAAATACCAATTTACAGCAAGCGTATAGCCAACATAAACTTAAATTGAGAGAAATTCAAAGCAATTCCACTAAAATCAGGAACACAAAAAGGTTGTTCATGTCTATTAAATATACTTTTTCAAGTCTTGGCTAGAGCAATAGGACAATTTTTATCAAATTTATAAAATTTGAAAGGAAAAAATGAAAATATGTTTATTTGTAGTTGATATGGCAGTATATATAAGTGACCCCCCAAAAAAAATCCACCAGGAAACTCCTACAGCTATTAAATATTTTCAACAAAGTGTCTGGATACAAGCTTAACTAAAAACAAAATCAGGATCCATCCTATATACAAGCGACAGACTGAGAAAGAAATCAGGGAAATAACACATTTTCAAATAGACTAAGTCACTAAAGAAGATATCAAAAGATAGAATGATCTCCCATGCTCATGGATCAATAAGATTAATATAGTCAAAATGTCTATCCTACTAAAAGATATCTATAGATTCAATGCAATTCCCAAGACAAATTTCACAGCACTTTAAAAGACAACATTTAGCTTCATATAGAAACACAGAAAACCTAGGATATCTAAAACAATCCTGAGTTGTAAAAGCATTGCTGGATATTCCACCACTCCCAATTTCACATTGTACAAATCTATAGTAATAAGCAACATGGTATTGCCACAAAACAGACACATTAACCAATGGAATAGAATTGAAGATCCAGATGTAAATCCACATAGATACCTCATTTTTTTAAAAAAGAAGCCAGAAATACACACTTCTGGGCAAAACTTCTTCAACATATGGTGCTAGTCAAACTGTACAGCTGCATGTAGGAGAATGCAAACAGATCCACATTAATTACAAAACTCAACTCCAAATGAATGAAACAATCTCAACATAATACCAGATACAATGAACATCACAGAAGAGAAAGTAGGGAGTAGCCTTGAACTAATTGAAACAGGAGAAGATTTTCTGAACAGAATATCATTAGTATAGGCATTAAGATCAACAACTAATAAAAGGGACCTTAAGAAACTGAAAAGCTTATATAAGGTGAAGGAAGCCATCATTCAGACAAATTGCTGACCTACAGATAGGAAAAGATTTTTGTCAACTCCACATGTGAGAGAGGGCTAATATCTAAAATATATCAAGAACTCAAAAAAAAACCTACATATTAAGAAAACAAATAACTCAGCTGACCTAGGTTGTCTGCATATATGTTACGGTTGTGTAGCTTGGTCCTCTTGTGTGTCATCTAACAGTGGGAACAGGGGCTGTCTCTGACTTTTTTTTTTTACAGGACTTTGAAACCCAACTCCTCATAATGGGTCTCGTTGCCCAGCCTTAATACATGGGAAGGTACTTAGTCTTATTGCAACTTAATATACCATGTTTTTTTGATAACCATGGGAAACCTGCCATTTCCTGAACAGTAAAGGAGGAATGAAGTTGGAGATGGGAACAGAAGGGGATGGGAGAGGGGCTTGGAGGAAAGGAGGAATGGGAAATTTTGGCTGGGATGTAAGAGAGAGGGGGAGTGAGTGAGTGAAGGAAAGAGGAACGAAGGAAGAGAAATGGGATACAAAACCAAAAAAAGAGAATTTTCAAAAGAGAAAACTCAAATGGATGAGAAGCACTTAAAGAAATGCTCAACAAAGGGGTCAAGACCATGCTAGGGAAACCCATAGAAACAGATGACCTGAGTAAGTTCACTGGCCCCAGTCTGACAGCTGGGGAACCAACATAGGAGTGAACCAGGCCCCCTGAACGTGGATGTCAGTTAGGAGGCCTGGGCAGTCTATGCGGCCTCTGATAGTGGATCAGTCTTTATACCTAGTGCATGAACAGACTTTGGGAGCCCACTCCCCATGAAGGGATACTGTCTGAACCTGAACACAATGGGAAGGGCCTATCCCAAATGATGTGAAAGACTTTGATGATCCCCCATGGAAGTCTTCACCTTCCCTATGGAGTAGAAGGAGTGAAATGAGGGGATCAGTGGGGGCCATGGGAGGACGGGAGAGAGAGAGGGAACTGGGATTGGTATGTAAAATAAGATTCTTTCTAAATTAAATAAAAATTTATATAAAAAAGAGTGTAAGTCCGGATGGGATGGAAGACACTAAACAAAGGAGGTCCTCTAAGTAAACATGATCAAAACTCTCATGAACCGAACAGAGACAAAGGCAGCATGTACAGGGCCTGCACAGGGCCTGCACAGGTCTGCACCAGGTCCATCTTGGCTTGCAGTCTAGTGTTTTTATGGGATTCCTGAGTGTGTAAACAAGGGCCCTTGGGCTCTTTTCCTTTCATTTGTTTTTTTTTTTTTCTGTCCAATTCATATGTGTTAGTTTCTGTTTTATCATGTTTTAGTATTATCCTTTAGAAGGTTATTTGTTTTCTAATGAGAGACAGAAAGGAGTGGATCCCTATTAGAGGGGAGGTGGGGAGGGACTTGGAGAAGTAGAGGCAGGAGAAACCATAATCATGATATGTTATGTTATCACTACTTTGTGATTTCTATACTTATATCTATTACAAACAAGGAGGAACCTAAAAGATTCATACAAGGTCCCTCACAAAAGGGCATATTGAGAGTGTGTGTGTGGGGGGGGGAGTGAGTGGAGATGGAGTTAGGAGAAAGAGAAGGGGAGGAGAGGAGAACATGTGGGACTAGGAAGATGGATTCAAGGGACAAATAGACTAAAGAAAGGGATACCATAATAGTGGGTGTAATCTGTAATGAGTATTAGCCACGTTGGGTGCCATTTGTAAGGTGTATGGTTTTTCCGCCTGCCGCCTGGCCTTGTCCTGCCACCACGCCGCCAGCCCCAAATAATGTACAGAGACTCTGTATTTGATACAATGCTATTGGCCAGGTGCTAGTTTCTAACCGGCTAGCTCTGTCTTAATTATTAAACCATTTCTATGTATTTCCACGTGGTTTTACCAGGGAGAGGTGGTGGGCGGTTCTGCTTTCTCCAGACTCTCCATCTTGACCCTTCTTTCCTACTTCCTCTTTCCTCCTTGTCTCCTAGTCCCTCTTATCTTCCTTTCCTATTGGCCAACAGTGCTTTATTCATTAACCGGTATAAGAAACATATACAGAATGGTATCTCCCATCAAGTGGGAGCCATCAGTGGTTCGAAGAGAAAAATGACTCTAGAGAAATGTCCATGATAATGAAACTGATAACTAACTTATATGCCATCATAGAGCCCTCATCTAGTAGCTGATGGAAACAGAAACAGACACCCACAGCTAAACACTGAGCCGAACTGGAATCCAGATGCATAGAGGGAGGAGTGATAAGAAAAGGGGTCAAGACCAGGCTTCAGAAACCCACAGAGACAGCTGACCTGAACAAGGGGGAGCTCATGGACACCAAGACTGATAGCTGGGAATCTAGCATTGTACCAACTCAGACGCCCTAAACATGGGTCTCAGTTAGAGGCCTGGGCAGTGTAAGGAACCTCTGACAGTACAATCAGGATGTATCTGTGGTACATGAAAGGACTTTGGGAGCACATTTCCCATGGAATGATACTCCCTTAGGCTAGAGGCAG
Source organism: Phodopus roborovskii (assembly GCF_943737965.1). Classification (NCBI taxonomy): domain Eukaryota; kingdom Metazoa; phylum Chordata; class Mammalia; order Rodentia; family Cricetidae; genus Phodopus; species Phodopus roborovskii. The sequence goes on along the minus strand of NW_026125640.1, from coordinate 1,231,716 downwards.
GAGGGAGGGCCTAGTCCCTACTACAAATGACTTGACAGATTTTGATGATCCGTCCTGGAAGACATCACCCTCCCTGTGGAGTAGGGGGGCAGGAATGGGACTGTATGGGGAGGTGTGGGACATGGAAGGGAGGGGTAGGGAACTGAAATCAATATGTAAATAAGGAAAAAATATATATATAAGAAATTTAAAAAATCGAATATAAATTTAGCAATATATGTAGTCTAGAGAGCTCAGTACACCCTATCCTTATTGTGAGTATTCCTCCAAAATAAAAGCAAACAAACAAAAACATTAACTTCTGGTTAGCTTTCCAAATTTGAGTGAGTACATGTGCAAACTATTGATTGTATGGGATGAGCACACACTAATATCATCCATTAACAATTTAATTAGGGGAGCCATCAATTAATGCAAATCATGCCTTGGGCTGACAATAGACATAACAGAAAGCAGTCAGACTCTACTAATTACCTAATCATTAATGGACATTTGGAAGTTGAAGGGCATTATGACTCTCATAAGAACAATAAAAATATAAAGGACAATATCACTTATTTATTATATAAAAAGCTTAAAAAGATAGATAAACCTTAAAAGACTATAATCATCTTAAAAAATACCCAGACCTACACAAAGACACTATTAATATTTTGTTAAATTTTTGTCTAGAAAAATAATCCATGAGCTTCTATATGTTTTTATGTGTATGTGTTTTGCCTGCATTTATGTGTGTACACCACATTTGCACCTGGTGCATGTAGAGGTCAGAAGAGGTCATCAGAACCCCTGAAACTGCAGTTACAGACCGCTATGATCCACCATGTGGGTGCCAGGAATGGAACCCACATCCTCTGCAAGAACAACAAATCCTTTTAACAGCTGAACTACCTCTCAAGCCCCAGTCACACACTCTAAAAAAAAATCTCACTTTATTATTGTTTAGAGTACACAAAACATTTCATTTCAAAAGCATTTCAGTATTCACCATAAATTTTCCACATTTCCATTTTATGGGTTATTGAATATTAGCCTGTGTCTATCTGTAGATGTTTACCTGGAATGATCATCCTCATGAACACAATGCAGAGAGGCAATGGATCCTACTGATGAGCAGCTAAACTTTCAATTAACTATAGTGTTAAGGAAACTCTCCAACACTGATGAGGAAGAGTGTATTTAAAGTCATGGTGTTAGTATCCCATGCTGGTGATAAAGCAATGGTAAGTTCATTTTGGTTTCCTTCTCCATGACTATTCTTTTTTTTAATTATTTATTTTACATGTCGATTCCAGTTCCTTTTCCCTCCCTCCTTTCCTCCCTTCCTCCCTCTTACACTCTCTGCCCCCTCACATGCTTCCTGACCACTTTCCCCACCCATCCCCCACACCAGTTCCACATGTAGGGCAATGCCATCCAGGTAGGATCATGTAAATCTGTCAAGTCATTTGAAGTAGGGACTAGAACTTCTCTCCTGTCTCTAGGTTAAGGGAGTATCCCTCCATGGGGGATGTGCCGCAAGGTCCATTTGTGCATCAGGAATACATCCTGGTTCCACTGTCTGAGGTCCCTTAGACTGCTCAGTCCTTCTAGCTGAGACCCATATTCAGGGGAGCCTGAGTCAGTCCCATGTTAGCTCCTCCTTGTTCGGGTCAGCTGTCTCTATGTGTTTCTGCAACGTGGTCTTGTCCTCTCCCTCTGCATCTGGATTCTAGTTGGACTCAGTGTTTAGTTATGGGTGTTTGCTTTTGTTTCCAACAGGTAGTAGATAGCTCCATGATGGTGGATAAGTTAGTTGATGATCTCACTATCCAGGAAGGGCATTTATGGTAGCCTTTCCATGGTTGCTCAAATTGTTAGTTGGCAGCAGTTTTGTAGGTCTCTAGGCCTTTCTTTAGGTTCAGTTTCCTCTTCAAACCAATAATGGCTCCCTCTTTTACCTCTTTTATGTTTGTTCTCTCTCTCTCTCTCTCTCTCTCTCTCTCTCTCTCTCTCTCTCTCTCTCTCTCCTGTCTTCTATTCCTACCCTGACTAAATCTCCCTAGTCACATGTGCTTTCCTCTCCCCGCCTTCTCATTCTCCATTCACTGCCCCCACCCCACTTCCCATGTGCTCTGGGGGATTTGTCCCTTCCCCCTTCTGTGATGGACTTTATATGAATCTCTTAGAATACACCTTGTATCCTAATTCCTCTGGTGGTGTGAATTATAGGCTGGTGATCCTTTGCTCTAGGTCTAAAATCCATATATGAGTAAGTACATACCATGTTCCTCTTTTTGTGACTGGGTTACCTCATTCAGGATGGTTTCTTCAGACTCTTCTTTACAATTGTTGTCTTTGTAATTTTTTTAATTGCTAAGCAGGACTACCACCTTGCTTTGGTTGTCTATGCTTTCAGAATGTCAGTGCTTCTATCAGATAATGAATGGTCAAAATAGAGGTCCTGTCAAATTCCTCATCAGTTATCTTTATCACACCACAATGAATCTCTTCATTTGGAGAATGAGGGTTTGGGTTTGGTTATATTATCATTGTAAGTAATGAAGTTTTCAGAAGAAAAAGTACTACAGTTTCTCCTTGTGTGAGCAGGGGATAACATAAAAGAACAGAACCTTTGGATATGCTGAGGATGAAGCAAAGAGGACTGTGTCATGGCTCTTGGTTAAGGGTAATTAGGGCACCCTTCCCCTACCAGGAGACTGACTCTAAGTTGCACGCATCACCATAATAGGAGGTGCCTCCTAATAGAAATAGTTTTTTTTTTGAAGAACTTCACAGTCAATAGTCTTTAATCCTGTGTGCACATTAGAATTTTCTGAGAGGTTTTTATACTGCACCAATTACTAGTTCTCATCTTCAGAGACACTGATTTAATTGTTCCTTAGGCATGGGCTATCTGTAAGTTTCTCAGTGATTCTAACACTCATAAATTCAAATTGCAGGTAGACATAAATAGAAAACAGAGGCTTCTTTAAAATTCAAATCTACAATTTAAAACATGCAAGATGTTTACCACCAAGCTGGACAACACAAATTCAATAAACTTTTCTATACTAGAATCAAAACTGTATTATGATATTGATGAAATGTGTTGTTTGAGGAAGATTTGCTATTGGGAAATGTGCCCAAAGGAAGGACACATTTCATATTTAATGTGAAATTCTAAATAGAAAAAGCCTATAGATTACATTCAAGTCTTATATATGAAGTATTTCAAACCCATATAGAAAAAAGCCCTTGTAAAATAAGGATAAGAATGCACAACTCTGAGTTAAGGTAAAGATGTAAATGTCTATATCAATCTATCTATATATGTATATATATGATTATAATATGAGCTTGTAGTTAAGACCTGCAAATTAAATTGAAATTAAGAAAAGACCAAGTTCAAAACTTGTTCAGAAATTTAAAGACTATATCAAAATACATGCAAAGTAGAACAGCAATCATAACCAAAAAATTTTCTATCATTTCAAGTATTTTCACTATAAATTAAATAGCCTTTCTTATAGTGTTTTTATAACCATAAATATACTTTTGTCTAGTAACTTAATTTTCCTTGCTTCCTCATGAATGTTTGTGGTGTCTATGTGCCTGAGAAACATTCAGAATCATCCCACCTCTGCATTTGCACTCAACATGGAGCTAACTAAAATCCAGGAAGACAGGCCACAGACCTTCTCTTTTTTTCTGTTCCCCTAGACTCAATCCTCCAGTCTCATCTCTAATGCTGCAACAGAACAGCAGTTGCAGCCTTCCTTCCCTTCCTGTCCACATCTCCTGTGGACCCCACAGACCTTCTCCTCCTAACTTCCCCTGATTTGTTGCTTTGTTCCAGACCCCAACTCCAGCAGGCATCCCCTGATAACCCAAGGGTTGCTCCTCCCAAGGCACTAAATAGGCTGAAGGCAAACACACACACACACACACACACACACACACACACACACACACACACACACACACACAGTTCCTACTGCTCCTGAGATCTGTAGCTGGAAACATGCTATGTTTTCCCTTCCCTGTCTGTCACCATCCACAGGGATCACAAAGACCTTCTCTTCCAAACTTCCTTCTGCAAACCAACACCAGAAAGCTTTCCCTATGAATACACCAGCTGAAAAGGCCAGGAAAATAGGCAACACACAACCACCACACCCTCTGAAGATCTAGAGGGGTAACAGAAATTAAGAATAAAACACCTAACAAAGACAAATCTAGAAATAAACACCTAGACCTATAATTATCTCAATCCTAGATGCTTAGTCTCCTGCATAAGAATAAACCAGTCTACTTTAGAGCCCAGCTATCCTACCATAGCAGGTCCTGAATATTCCAACATAGCTGAAGCACAAGAAAAAGATCTTAAAAGACCATTAATGAATATGATAAAGGTCTTTAAAGAAAAAATGAATAATTCCCTTAAAGGAATCCAGGAAAACATAAACATAATGGGAAAAAATTGAATAAAACTGTTTAAGACCAGAAAGTGAAAACAGCACCAGTAAAGAAAACCAAAACTGAGGAAATTCTGGAAATGAAACATTTAGGAATTTGAATAGGAACTACACAGGCAGGTTTTACAATACAATACAATTCAAGAGATTGAAGAGAAAACCTCAGGCAGGCTTTGAAGGTACAATGTAAGAAATGGATACATAGGTCAAAGAAAATGTCAAATCTAAAAACCCCTGGACAAAAAAACATCCAGGAAATCCAGGATACCATGAAAATACCAAGCCTAAGAATAATAGGAATAGAGGAAGAAGAAGAAACCCACCTCAAAGGCCTAGAAAATGTTTTGGCAAGTGTAGATTGGTTTATTTATATAGCCCCTGACAGTAGGATCAGGATCTACCCCTGGTGCATGAACTGGCTTTGTGAAGCCCATTCCATGTGGTGGGATGCCTTGCTCAGCCTTAATGCAGTTTGGGAGGGTCCTGCCTCAACTTGATGTTCCAGGCATTGTTGACTTTCCGTGAGAGGAGTGGATGAGAGTGAGATGGGGAGAGGCAGGGTAGAGCAAGAGGAAGAGAGGGAGAGGGAAACTGTGATTGATACGTAAAATGAATAAAACTTAAAACAAAAACAAAGTGCTTTCAACAAAATCATAGAAGAAAATTTTTCTTTCCTAAAGGTGATGCTTATAAAGGTACAAGAAACATACAGAACTCCAAGTAGATTGGACCAGAGAAGAAAGTTTCCTCAGCACATAATAATCAAAACACTAAACATAGAGAACAAATAAAGAATATTAAAAGTTGTAAGGGAAAACAGCCAAGTAATGCATAAAAGCAAACCTATTCAAATCACACCTGATTTCTCATTGGAGACTCTAAAAGCCAGAAAGGCCTGGACAGATGTGCTACACACTCTAAGAGACCACAGATGCTATCCAAGACTACTATACTCAGGAAAACATTCAGTCACCATAGATAGAAAAAATAAGATATTCTTTACAAAACCAAATTTAAAAATTATCTATCAACAAATCCAGCCCTACAGGAGGTCCTAGAAGAAAACCTCAACCCTAAGGAGGTTAACTATATCCATGAAATATAGGGAATAAAAAAAATCCCACACCAGAAAAAAATCAAATCAAAAGAAGGGAAGCACACACACACACACACACACACACACAGAGAGAGAGAGAGAGAGAGAGAGAGAGAGAGAGAAAGAGAGAGAGAGAGAGAGAGAGAGAGAAAGAGAGAGAGAGAGAGAGAGAGAGAGAGAGAGAGAGAGACCACCACCACCACTAAAAGAAATAACAAAATAAAAGGAGTGGTCATTGATATTTCTCAATATCACTGGCCTCAATTCCCCAGTAAAAAGACACAGACTAACAGAATGGATAGTCTTTCTGCATCCACCTTTCTGCTGCATCCAGGAAACATACCTCAACATTAAGGATAGACATTACCTCAGGGTATAGTGTTAGAAAAAGATAGTCAAAGCAAATGGACCTAAGAAACAAGCTGGTATAGCCATTCTAGTATCTAACAAAATATGTTTCGAACAAAAATTAATCAAAAGATGTAGGGAAGGATGTTACATACTCATCAAAGGGGGAAAAAGCCACCAAGATGAGATTTTAATTCTTAATATCTATGCTCCAAACATAAGGGCACCCAAGTTTGTAAAGAAACACTACTACAGCTTATGTCACTTAATGAACCTTCACTAATAGTGGGAGACTTCAGTACCCCACTCTCACCAATGAACAGGTCATCCAGAAAAAAAACTAAACAGAGAAATACTGGAACTAAAAGATGTTATAAACCAAAACAGACCTAATGTATTTTCAGAATATTTCACTAAACAAAAGAATATACCTTCTCAGTACCTCATGGAACTGTCTACAACACTGACCACATACTTGGACACAAAACAAGTCTCAAAAAATTAAAGACAGTTGAAATAACTACATACAACCTATCAGATTACCATGGATTAAAGCTAGATATCAACAACAACAGAAAGCTCACAAACTCATGAAAACTGCAAACCACTCTACTGAATGAAAAATGGGTGAAGACAGAAATTAAAGACTTACTAGAATTCAATTAAAATGAATACATAGTATATGTAAACTTATGGGATATGAGGAAAGAGATGATAAGAGGAAAATTTTAACACTAAGTGCCCACATAAAATTATTGGAGAGACCTCATACTAGCCACTTAACAATACTCCTGAAAGCACTAGAACAAAAAGAAATAACCATGCCCAAGAGGAGTAGATGTCAAGAAAATAATCAGAGAGCTGAAATCAATAAAATAGAAACAAAGAGAACAATACAATCAATGAAATAAAGAGTTGGTTCTTTGAGAAAATCAACAAGATAGACAAACCCTTATCCAAACTATAAGGCAGATATAACCTATTAAAAATAACAAAATCAGAAACTAAAATGGGAACTTAACAACAGACACTGACAAAATCCAGAGAATCATAAGGACACACCTGAGAAAATTGTAATCCATAAAATTGAAGAATCTAAAATAAATGGTTAATTTTCACAGTAGGTACCATTTACCAAAGTTATATCAAGATCAGATAAACAATATAAATGGGCTATAAGACTTAGTGAAATAGAAGCAGTCATTAACAGTCTCCCAATTTAAAGAGAGAGTGGGGGGGGGGGAGGAAGGAAGGAAGGAAGGAAGGAAGGAAGGAAGGAAGGAAAATACTAAGCCCAGGGCCAAAAGGTTTTAGCACAAAATTCTATCAGATTTCAAAGAAGAGTTAGCACTAATACTTCCAGTAGCCCCAGTCTCATTCCCAGTTCGGTAGCTGGGAAAGCCCACTCAAATTATTGCACATAATTTCTTTTATGAGGCCACAATTATACTGATACCCAAACTGCAGACAGATTCAACAAAGAAACAGAATTGTAGACCAATTTCTGCTATGAACACAGATGTAAAAATACTCAAAAAAAGTTGCAAACCAAATCAAATGATCAGTATTATCAAATAGATTTCATCTCAGAGTTGCAGGAATGGTTCAATATATAAAAATCAATAAATGTAATCTACCATATGAACAAAATAAAGACAAAACCCACATATCATCTCATTAGATACAGAAAAGGCATTTGACAAAATCCAGCACCCTTCTAGATAAAAGTCCTGGAGTAAATAGAGATACAAAGGATATTCCAAAACATAATAGACGTAATTTACAGAATGGCCATGGCCAACATCAACATAAATGGGGAGAAATTCAAGGCCATTCCACTAAAATCAGGAATAACACAAGGTTGTTCACTCACTCCATATCTGTTCAATATTGTATTTGAAGTTTTTTTTCTAGAAAAATAAGACAACTGAGGGAGATCAAGTGGATACAATTTTGAAATGGAAAGTCAAAGTAGTATTATTTGAAGATGATATGACAGTATACACAAGTGACCCTAAAAATTCCACTGGATAACTCCTACAGCTGATAAAAGTAGCTGAATACAAGAGTAACCATCAGTATCCCTAATATATAAAGATGATAAACAAACTCAGAAAGAAATCTGGGAAATAGAACTTCTCACAAGAGCCTCAAATAATATAAAACATCTTTGGGTAACTAACTTAGCAAGTGAAAGACTTGTATGATAAACCAAGTCTTTGATGAAGGAAATTGGAGAAGATATCAGAAGATGGAAAGATCCCCCATGCTCATGGATCATTAGGATTAACATAGTAAAAATGGCCATCCTAACACAAGCAATCTACAGATCCACACAATCCCTATCAAATTTCCAACACAATTCTTTACAGCCCTTGAAAGGACAATTCTCAGTTACACATGGAAAAACAACAACAATAAAAACAGGATAGCTAAAACAATCATGAATAATAAAATAACTGCTTGAGGCCCCACCATTCCTGATTTCAACTTATACTACAGAACTATAGTAATAAAAAAAAAAACCCAGCATGTTGTTGGCATAAAACACCATTTTGATCACTGGAATTGAATCAAAGGCCCAGACACAAATCCACATGCCTATGGGTACCTGAATTTTTTATAAACGAGCCAGAAATACACATTTGAAAAAGGACAGCCTATTCAACAAATGGTACTGGTTAACCTGGATGTCTACATGTAGAATAATCCAAATAGATCCCTATTTATCACCCTGCATAAAACTTAAGTGGACCAAAGACCTTAACATAAATCCAGTTACACTGAACCTAACAGACTAGCAGAGAAGAGTCTTGAATGCATTAGCACAGGAGATAACTTCATGAACAGAACACCATAGTTTAGGTATTAAAAACAACAATCAATAAATGGGTCCTCATGAAACTGAAAAGAACGTGTATTGAAAAGGACACCACTAATAGGACAAAGCAGCAACCAACAGAATGGGAATTTTTTCCCCCATCAACTCCACATCTGACAGAAGTCTAATATCCAAAATATATAAATAACTCAAGAAAGTAGATATCAACAAGTAAAATGGGATACAAATCTAAGCAGAGAATTAACAGAGGAATCTCAAATGCCTGAGAAACAAAGAACTGTTCAACATCCTTAGCCATCAGTGAAATGCACATCAAAACTACTTTGAGATTCCATCATACACCTGTCAGAATGGCCAAGTTGAATACCTAAGTGACAGCTCATACTGGCAAAGATGTAGTGAAAGGGAACCACTCCTCAACTGCTGGTGGGAGTACAAACTTGTACAGCCACTACAGAAATCAGCATAGTAGTTCCTCATAAACTTAGAAATCAATATACCTCAAGACACAGCTTCGCCATTCTTGGGCATATACCCAGAGGATGTTCGAATCTACCACAAGGACAGTTTCTCAACCATGTTCATTGTGGCTTCATTCATGATATCCAGAAACTGGAAACAATGTAGATGTTCCTTAACTGAAGAAAGAATAAGGAAAATGATGTATACCATGGAGTATTGCTCAGATTTTTTTAAAATGACATAAAATTTGCAGGTAAATGGACAGAACTAGAAAAAAAATCATCCTGAGTGAGGTAACCAAGGCCCTAAAAGACAAATATGGGGTATATTTACTTATAAGTGGATATTAGCCATTAAGTAACTAATACCCAATTTACAATCCATAGACACAAAAAGGTTAGGGAAAGAAGAAGGTTTGGGGTACATGGACCAGCTTGCTAGGGGGATATAGAACAGATTTTATGGGGTGAGTGAGGATGAGAGTGGGTGGATAAAGTTAGTGGAAGATGGGGCAAAAGGAGAGAGTGTAGAGAGAGAAGGTTTGGTTTGGCAGGCATTTGGGGGGGGTGTTGTAGAAACTTGGTGCAGTGGATAATCCCTGGAATCTATGAAGATGATCCTAATTATGAATCCTAGTAATGCAGGATACAGAATCTCAACTGACCGTCTCTTGGGGCTGGGCAAGGCTTCCAGTGGTAGGACTAGATTGCATTCAATTAAATTTTTAGATAAGAAGGTTTCATGGGAATCCCCAAACAACCCAGGCTATTACTAAGACGAAGGGTTGCTCTCTACAAACTGACAGCAAAGTCCCTTTGCCAGTGACAACACCCACACAACTCATTGAACATGGAGAAATTGAACTGGTGCCTACATATAGCATTTACTCCTAAGTTCTAGTGTCTTTGGTGTAAAAGGTACTCTGAAGGCTATCAAAAGAGAAATGTAAACACCAACCCAACTCTAAAACTTTTTTTATTTATTTATTTTTATTTAATTTTTTTTTAAAAAAAATAAATTAATAAAAAAAAACAATAAAAAAAAAAAATATTTTTTAAACGCCCCCCCCCCTTAACACCACCCCCCTCCAACAAGCCCCCCCCCCTGGGGGAACAAGAAAATTCAAATTACCCAACCAGCAGTCCCCAGGCCTGTTTTTTCCACCGCTTTGAATGTAGGAACCACCTCTACTCCTTTCTCCCACGCGCTCAGGCGATCACACCCCACATTACACTGGGAGGACCCCACATCTTTCCTTTTCTTGTGAAACAAAAAAAAATATTCTTTTCCCCAAAAACTTTTTCTACAACTTAATTTTTGAGGCCAAGCGTTTTTTTTTTTTTTTTAAATTTATTATTTTACATGTCGATCCCAGTTCCCTCTCCTTCCCTCCCTCCCTCCCTCCCCTCCAGCCCTCCCTCCCTCCTTCCCTCCCTTTTGCCCTCTCTGCCCTCTCCCATGCACTCTAAACACCCTCCCCTCCCAAACCCCCACCACAATACCATATGTAGGGGAATGCCATCCAGTTGGGGTCATGTAGATCTGACAGGTCCTATGAAGTAGGGACGAGGGCTTCTCTCCTATCTCTAGAATAAGGCAGTTATCCCTCCATGGGGGATATGTTTGCAAAGTCCTTTTGTGCACCAGGGATACATCCTGGCTCCACTGTCTGAGGTCTCTTAGACTGCGCAGACCTTCTGGCTGAGACCCATATTCAGGGGGGTCCGAGTCAGTCCCCTGTTGGCTTCCCAGCTATCAGTCTAGTGGCCCTTAGCTCCTCCTTGTTCAGGTAAGCTATTTCTATGTACTTCTACCGCATGGTCTTGTCCTCTCCATCTGCTTCTGGGTTCTAGTTCGACTCAGTGTTTATGTATGGGTGTTTGCTCCTGTTTTCAACAGGCATTAGTTGAGGACTCCATGGAGAAGTTAGTTGTTGATCTCACTCTCCGGGAAGGGCATTTATGATAGCCCTTCCACGGAAGCTGAAATTGTTAGTTGGGAGCAGTCTTGTAGTTCCCTCGACCTTTCTTTGTGTTCAACTTTATCTTCAAACCAATATTGGCTCCCTCTTTTATGTTCTCTGTCTCTGTCTCTGTCTCTGTCTCTCTCTCTCTCTCTCTCTCTCTTTCCTATTTTCCATTCCTAACCAGGATCAATCCTCTTGGTCGCACATGCCTTCCTCTCCTCCCTCTCATTTTCTCCTACTTCTCTCTCCATTAGCTGTCCTCCCCCACTTTACCTGAGGTCTGGGGGACTTGCCCCTTCCCAGTTCTGTGAGGGACTTTATATGAATCTCTTAGAATACAACTTGTATCCTAGTTCCTCTGGTGATGTGAATTATAGGCTGGTGATCACTTGATCTAGTTCTAAAATCCATATATGAGTGAGTACATACTGTGTTTCTCTTTTTGTGACTGGGTTACCTCATTCAGGATGGTTTCTTCAAGTGCCATCCACTTGCCTGCGAATTTCAAGATACCATTATTTTTTTTCTGCAGAGTAATATTCCATTGTGTAGATGTGCCACATCTTCATTAACCATTCTTCAATTGAGGGGCATCTAGGTTGCTTCCAGGTTCTTGCTATTACAAATAGTGCTGCTATGAACATAGTTGAACAGATGGCTTTGTTGCATTGATGTGAATCCTTTGGGTATATGCCTAAGAGGGGGATTGCCAGGTCCTGTGGTAAACTAATTCCCATTTTCCTGAGGAACCGCCATACTGATCTCCAAAATGGCTGTATGAGTTTGCACTCCCACCAGCAGTGGAGGAGTGTTCCACTTTCTACACATCCTCTCCAACATAAGTCATCATTGTTGTTTCTAATTTTAGCCATTCTGGCAGGGGTAAGATGGTATCTCAAAGTTGTTTTGATTTGCATTTCCCTGATAGCTAAGGATGTGGAGCATTTTCTTAAGTGTCTTTCAGCCTTTTTGATTTCCTCCATTGAGAATTCTTTCTTCAGTTCTGTACCACGTTTTTAATAGGGTTATTTGGTGTTTTGTTGACTAGTTTCTTGAGTTCTTTGCATATTTTGGAGATCAGCCCTTTGTCGGATATAGGATTAGTGAAAATCTTTTCCCAGTCAGTGGGCTGCCGTTTGGTCTTGTCAACTGTGTCCTTTGCCTTACAGAAGCTTCTAAGTTTGAAGAGGTCCCATTTATTAATTGTTTCTTTCAGTGTCTGTGCCCCTGGAGTTATGTTCAAGAAGCGGTATCCTATACCAATTTGTTCAAGGGTACCTCCTACTTTCTCTTCTAAGAGGTTCAATGTGGCTGGATTGATGTTGAGGTCTTTGATCCATTTGGACTTGAGTTTTATGCATGGCGACAGACATGGGTCTATCTGCAGTCTTCTACACACCCTCATCCAATTGTGCCAGCACCATTTGTTGAAGATGCTGTCTTTGCCCCATTGTATAATTTTAGCTGTTTTGTCGAAAATCAGGTGTTCATAGGTGCGTGGATTAATATCAGGATTTTCAATCCGATTCCATTGGTCTACCTGTCTATTTTTATGCCAATACCAGGCTGTTTTCAGAACTATAGCTCTGTAGTAGAGCTTAAAGTCAGGAATGGTGATGCCTCCTGAAGTTCTTTTATTGTATAGGGTTGTTTTGGCTATCCTGGGTCTTTTGTTTTTCCATATAAAGTTGATTATTATCCTTTCAAGGTCGGTGAAGAACTGTGGTGGGATTTTAATGGGGATTGCATTGAATCTGTAGATTGCTTTGGGTAAGATTGCCATTTTTACAGTGTTTATCCTACCTAACCAAGAGCATGGGAGGTCTTTCCATTTTCTGGTATCTTCTTTAATTTCTTTCTATAGAGTCACAAAGTTCTTATTATATAGATCTTTTACTTGTTTGGTAAGCGTTACACCAAGATACTTTATGTTGCTTGTGGCTATTGTAAAGGGTGATGTTTCTCTGATTTTTTTCTCTGCCTCTTTGTCCTCTGAAAAAAATAGGGCTACTGATTTTTTTGAGTTTATCTTGTATCCTGCTAGTTTGCTGAAGGTGTTTATCAGCTGTAGGAGTTCCCTGGTAGAGTTTATTGGGTCGCTTATGTAAACTATCATATCATCTGCAAATAGAGACAGTTTGACTTCTTCCTTTCCAATTTGGATGCCCTTGATCTCCTTTTGTTGTCTTATAGCATTAGCTAGAACTTCTAGTACGATATTGAAGAGATATGGAGAGAGAGGACAGCCTTGTCTTGTTCCTGATTTTAGAGGAATTGGCTTAAGTTTCTCTCCATTCAGTTTGATGTTGGCAGTTGGTTTGCTGTATATTGCTCTTATTATGTTTAGGTATGTTCCTGTTATCCCTGACCTCTCTAATACCTTTATCATGAAAGGGTGTTGAATTTTATCGAAGGCTTTTTCCGCATCTAGGGAGATAATCATATGGTTTTTCTTTTTCAGTTTGTTTATATGGTGGATCACGTTGATAGATTTTCGTATGTTAAACCATCCCTGCAATCCAGGTATGAAGCCTACTTGATCATGGTGGATGATTTCTCTGATGTATTTTTGAATTCGGTTTGCCATAATTTTATGAGTATTTTTGCATCGATGTTCATCAGGGATATTGGTCTGTAGTTTTCTTTCTTAGTTGTGTCTTTGTGAGGTTTGGGTACCAAAGTTATTGTGGCCTCATAAAAAGAGTTTGGCAATAAACCTTCTGTTTCTATCTTGTGGAACAGTTTGAGGAGTAGTGGTATTAGTTCTTCCTTGAATGTCTGGTAGAATTCTGCACTGAATCCATCTGGCCCTGGACTTTTTTTCGTTGGAAGGGTTTCGATGACTGCTTCTATTTCATTTCGGGTTATAGGTCTATTTAAGTTGTTTGTCTGTCCTTGATTTAATTTTGGTAAGTGATAGTTATCCAGAAACTTGTCCATTTCCTTTGAATTTTCAATTTTTGTGGAATACAGATTTTCGAAGTATGACCTGAAAATTGTCTGGATTTCCTCTGTGTCTGTTGTTATGTTCCCCATTTCGTTTCTGATTTTGTTAATTTGCATGTTCTGTCTCTGCTTTTTCGTTAATTTGGATAAAGGTTTATCTATCTTGTTGATTTTCTAAAAAACCAACTCTTTGTTGCATTGATTTTTTTGTATTGTTTTCCTGGTTTCTATTTTGTTGATTTCAGCCCTCAAGTTGATTATTTCCTGGCGTCTGCTCCTGCGGGGTGAATTCGCTTCTCTCTGTTCTAAGGTTTTCAGTTGGGCTATTAATTCATTTATGTGACTATCCACTGTTTTCTTCATATGGGCACTTAGTGCAATGAACTTCCCTCGTAGCACTGCTTTCAAGGTGTCCCATAAGTTCAGGTATGTTGTATCCTCATTCTCGTTGAATATTAGAAAGTCTTTAATTTCTTTCTTTATTTCTTCTTTGACCCAGGAGTGGTGCAATTGCACATTGTTAAGTTTCCATGAGTTTGCAGGTTTTCTGCTATTTGTGTTGTTGTTGAACTCCAATTTTAAAGCATGGTGGTCCGATAAGATACAGGGGACTATTCCTATTCTCTTGTATCTGTTGAGGTTTGTTATGTCTCCTAGTATGTGGTCGATTTTAGAGAAGGTTCCATGTGGAGCAGAGAAGAAGGTATATTCTTTTGTCTTTGGATGGAATGTTCTATAGATGTCTGTTAGCCCCAGTTGAGACATAACTTCTGTTAATTCTTTTGTTTCTTTGTTGAGTTTCTGATTTGTGGTCCTGTCTAGTGTTGAGAGTGGTGTATTGAAGTCTCCCACTATAGGTGTGTGAGGTTTTATATGAGCTTTGAGTTTTAGTAGTGTTTCTTTTACGAATGTGGGTGACTTTGTATTAGGGGCATAGATGTTCAGAATTGAGACTTTGTGTTGATGGATTTCTCCTGAGATGAATATGAAATGACTGTCTTCATCTCTTTTGACTAGTTTTGGTTTGAAGTCTAACTTGTTAGATATTAGGATAGCTACGCCTGCTTGGTTCTTATTTCCATTTGATTGGAAAATCTTTTCCCAACCCTTTACCCTGAGGTAATGTCTATCTTTGGAGCTAAGATGTGTTTCTTGTATGCAGCAGAAGGATGGATTCTGTCTTCGTATCCATTCTGTTAGCCTGTGTCTTTTTATAGGTGAGTTAAGACCATTAATGTTGAGGGTGAGTAAGGTCCATTGATTGTTGATGCTTGTTTGGTTTAGGTTTGTTGTTGGCAGTGGTATTGTGAATATATGTGTTCTGCTTCACCCTAGGTTTCTGGTGTAGTTGGATTATCTGTTGTCTACATTTTTTGTGGGAGTAGTTACCTTCCTTGGGTTGGAATTTTCCTTCCAATACTTTCTGTAGGGCTGGATTTGTAGATACATATTGGGAAAATCTGGTTTTGTCATTGAATATCTTGTTCTCTCCATCTATATTGACTGAGAGTTTTGCTGGATATAGTAGCCTAGGCTGGCGTCCGTGTTCTCTTAATACTTTTAGAACATCTATCCAGGACCTTCTGGCCTTGAGGGTTTCCATGGAGAAGTCAGGTGTAATTTTGATAGGTCTGCCTTTATATGTTACCTGTCCTTTTTCCTTCGCTGCTCTTAATATTCTTTCTTTATTCTGTATGCTAGGTGTTTTGATTATTATGTGTCGAGGGGTCTTTTTTCTTTGGTCCAGCCTATTTGGGTTCGGTATGTTTCTTGTACTTTCATGGGCATGTCCTTCTTCAGATTTGGAAAGTTTTCCTCGATGATTTTGTTGAATATGTTTTCAGCACCTTTGAGCTGGGCTTCCTCACCTTCTTCTATGCCTATTATTCTTAGGTTTGGCCTTTTCATGGTGTCCCACATTTCCTGGATGTTGTGTGTTAAGGATTTGTTGGATTTATGGTTTTCTTTGGTCGATGAATCTATTTCTTCTAGTTTATCTTCTGCGCCTGAGATTCTCTCTTCCATCTCTTGAATTCTATTGGTTATGCTTGTGTCCGTGGTTTCCGATTTTTTTGCCCAGCTTTTCAATTTCCAGTTTTCCTTCCATTTGTGTTGCCTTTATTTTCTCAATTTTGGTTTTCAAGTCTTGAACCGTTTCCTTCACCTGGTTAATTGTTTTTTCTTGGCTTTCTGTACTTTCCTTAAGGAATTTGTTCATTTCTTCCACTTTTTTGTTTGTTTTTCCTCCATTTCTTTAAGGGATTTTCTCATATCTTCTTTGAGGGCCTCTATCATTTTTATGATGGTGATTTTTAAGTCGTACCCTTCTGCTTCCTCTGCTTTGTTGTTGTGTTCCATTCTAGTTGGTGTAGATTCCCTAGATTCTGGTGGTGTCATGTTTGTCTTTCTGTTGTTAGGTGTTCTCTTATTTTTTCCTTTTTTCCATTGTTTTTTTCAGTAGGTGTTTGTTGTGTCTCTTCCCTCTCTCTGGATGGTCCTTCCCCGATGGACTTATGTGGATCAAAGATTCAATGTCTGTAGTTCTGTGTGGTCCAAGCTCTCTAGGAGGTTTCTCTCTGGCCAATAGCCGGCAGAAGAGGACGAGGGCTGGGCTGGAACTTGAGAAGGTTTTGCAGGGTAGTGGGATCTCACTGGAAACTGTCGCTCTCCAGCTGAGACCTCCTTCTTTGGCAGGGGCCCGGATTTGGGAGTCAAGGATCTTGCCCGCAGGAACTCCGAGTGTACCCACAGAGATAGGCGGATCTCTGGGAGGGGCCCGGGACTCCAGCAGAGGACTAGAGACGGGGTCAGAGACCAAGCCAGTGGAAATTACAGGTGGTCCCGCGTGGATAGTCAGGTCTCCTTTGTTCGGAGTTGCTCTGAGAGGTCCCCAACTCTAAAACTTTTTACCTACAGTCCTTCCTGCCTGAAAGATACGCTAGGCCAATGTGGCACAAATTAGTAACCAACTAATGTCCCATTTGACTTAAGGCCCACTCCATGAGGCAGAACACATGCCTTGTATTGCTTGGTTGATGAAGATCCAGAAACAATTTAACCCATAGATCTAGGGTAAAACCAAACACTATGTATCTAAACAAATCAACAAAAATGATTGCTAATGACATTCTGCTATATTCATACATCAGTGCAATATCCAGTTATCAACAGACAGGCTTCCTCTGGCACTAGATGGGAACAGATACATACTCCAACAGCCACACATTATGCGGAGAGTCTAGACAAGGTATCTTTATAAAATTCCTCCCCTCAGTCATCAGGAAATGCAATGGAAAAGGAGGTGGAAAGATTATAAGAGTCAGAGGGGGTGGAGGACAGCAGCAGAATAAGGTCCTCAGAATCAACTAAGCAAGGCACATATCAACTCACAGAAAGTGAAGCAGCAAGCACAGAGACTACCTAGGTCTATACTCAGGTATTCAGTATATATGTTAAAGCTATTAGCTTAGTATTTTTATGGGACTGACTATAAGAAGGAGAGGGTCTCTGACTTTGTGCCTACTCTTAGGACTTTTTTCTTCCTATTAGGCTGCAGTGTCCAACTTCGATACGATAGTTTTTGCTTTGTCTTACTAAATTTTATTTTGTCATGTTTGGTTGTTGTCCCTTAGAACTCTGTTCTTTTCTAATTATTGACAGAAAGGGAGTGGATGTGGAGGGTATTAGAAGTGGGGAGGAATTGGGGGAATGGGAACTATGATCAGGTTAATGTGTATGGAAAATAATTTATTCTCAATTTAAAAAATGGTGCTAATTCCTTCCTTGTAAAATGGATGGAGGTGCCTGGGGCAAAGCTCAGCTCAAAAGCCACTGATACATAGGATATAAAAGTAGGGCAAGGCAGTAACCTTAAAACAGAGCACAGCCTTATCTAGAGAGTAGAAAAATGACTCCGTGTGAATGCTTATTGCTTACTCCTGTTCTTGTACTTTACATTTCTGTTCACCAGTTTTAAGTATTCAGAAAATAAATGGAGACTGGAGGGATATCTCAGAAGTTAAGAGTACTGGCTACTCCTGCAGAGGACACAAGTTTGATTTCCATGACCTACATAGCTGCTCACAACTGTCTGTAACTCCTATGCCAGAAGATCTGAAGCCCTCATCTGGCTTCTGTGGACACTAGATACACTAGTGCTACACAAACATGCATGCAGACAATATACCCATATACACAAACTAAACTTTTTTCTAGTTAAAAAAGAAATGAAATGAAATGGCTCACTGTCTTGCTTGACTTTTGCAGCTCCTTGGATCCTCAATAATCAAGAGAATGTCACAAAGAGTGAGGTCCTACAAGGCTGAAGAGTTAGCATATGAGGAAAGTAATCTGACATAAAGAAAAGCCAGATTTAGCCCAAACACACACCCCAGAATGTCTAAAGTTGACCTATAGTTCAACTTAATACTAAAATGTACATTCCTGAGGCGAAATTAAAGATGTGAATGAGACTTGTGAAGTGAAAAGTTGAATGTGAAAGTACATGTAATAGAGAATTCATGAGAAAGTCCATGCAGTGCCAATGAGCCCATAGGCCCAATGGCATCAAAGTCTCATCATGACCCTTTGAGCTATTCAACTCTCTCTTACTCTACCTCATATCTCCCCTCATTTGAAGCTTCTTTTTTCTAAACCAACCATCTCTGCTTCTACTGCAATTGTAAATCTCAGTTCACTTCCTTGTTTCAGACACAAAAACCTAGAATCATCAGGCAGTACCTTCTGACCCTTGATATCTACTGGTATCACTCCAATGAATCAAAACACAAGAGACCAGAGTTGAAAGCATAAGTGTGTAAATGTGTTTTGTCAGTAAGATTTTGCCTCTGGGTTAAAGTACTTGTTAATCTCAAGCAGGTTCTATTCCTTTTCTGGGTTTTCATTCTGTAATTTTGAGCTATACTTCTTGCCTGTCTGTGATCATCTCATAGTTGCAAAACTTCCAAAGAAGGCCTCCAGGGATAGAGCTGTTTGCTCTCATTAGCAGGAAAACAAAGCTCTGTTTATTCCTCTTGCTACTGTCAGGGGAACTCTGGTTTAATTCCAACACAAGTCTGGGTGTTGATTTCACATAGAGGGATTACCTTGCACATCTGTGAAATTTCAAAGGCAACCTCATAGGAGCCATCTGACTCAACACCGTGTGACTAGGGAAAACCGGGTATACATAATACACTATAATTTTCTCTTACCATGTGATTAGCAAATAGTTGTGAAGGAAAATCAAGTAAATAAAACACCAATGACACATTCTTATTTATTTAGAATATTGATTCTGATCATTACTAACAATGCCCCTGTGTACATTACTGATTTCCCATTGGATAGACAGTACTCGTGGAAGAAGATGCTGCCAGTGTTCTACATATAACTTTTCCAATTCCTTTATAATTTCATGCTTCTTAGTTCCCTGCAGGTATACATCTCCAGCAGTCCAAATCCCTTAACTAAATTGTTATTGGTGAAGAGATAAGACATATAGTATCATGCTGTCTCCTTCAACACCTCTAGGAATTCCCTTGATCTTTTAGGGATTTTGACTCAGGAAAACTCAGGAGGTGTGGCTTGTATCATAAGAGAAAAGTATTCGGGGTTACCCAGAATGAAGCAGGGTTAGAGTTGTACTAAAAATTAATAAAGGGGCTAGAGCTATGGTTCAGCAGTAAAAAGTGCTTCCTGGTCTTCCAAAGGACCTGAGTTCAGTATCCAGAGTCAATGTCAAGAGGGACCAAGGGGCCTGATGCCCTCTTCTGACCTCTATGGGCCAAAACATAAGTGTATCTAGCCTTTCAAGAGAGAGTTAAAATTAGGTGTCTTAGCTTTAGCCATACATACCCATTTGGTGACCTTTACAGTAACGCTGAAAGAAACTTACTATAGGCTAATGCAGATATATTTGATGTCATTGCAATCTGATAAGATAAAAGCAGAACCCACTAAGGTTTCACAAACGTTTTATGGTGAAATTCCCAGAAAAGTGTAAGCTTTCAGCTGGGAAAGGAGAAAACTTATAAACTATAGGTTATTATACTGAAAATTCTGCTTCTCAGGTGGTGAGAGATTTTAGTCAGATTTCTGGTTGAGGGCTTCTCTCTCTTCTTATGTCCCGATCTTTTGGTTCTGCCTGCAGATGAGCACCCTCAAATGGTTAGGGCTTGATTTGCCTTGAGAGATAGAATCTGGATCCCCAAGGACCACCCTTAAGCAAACAGTGTATGATGGTGAAGAGAATAAACATCCCAGATCTCTTGGCATTAGCTGGTTACAATACTGAAGTGCATCTCACATTGTCTTTGCCAACTCCCCCGAGTCCAAGCCAAAGCAAGATTCTTTGGATTTTTCCTTGCTCTCATAATCCAGGTTTCAATTCCATCTTTTCCCCTTCCTCCACCAACACATTGCATTTTTATGGATGTATTCCTTCATTCATTTCTATAGGAATCCTTGCCTTAAAGTCAGCCCTGGGAAAATTAAACTAAAATATTATCTAGAGAGTGTTCTAACCTCTAAGATCCCAAAGAGATGGATTGCAAAAATTGGCATACAAAAGGCTTATGAAAACATTTTCTACAATAACCATGATAGAAAAATGTATACTAACTCTACATTGAACTACCATCCTCCCCCTTATAACATTAAATTTTATTTCCCCTTTATTGAACAATTCATTCCCCTAGCCATTTATGATCTACCTAACCTTTATAGAAATTCTAAATGAAACAAAAATATCTAAAGCTTAAATGGAGAAAATACAATAAGAGGATTAAATGAGAGTGGAATAGAAAGGAAAGATAAAAGAGGAAATATGGGAAGGCACAACTACCATGAAAGGCCTTTTGAAAAGTCATATGGAAACCTACTACTCTAGACGCTTTTTACAATATATAAAGATATTTAAATTTAATTACCATACGATGAGGGTGACAATAGCCACAACTAGACATCATATGCTGCCAATTGAAGCCCTCAATACTGGGAATGAATTACATCTTCTCATATAATTTGCCAAAGAAGTCCCCAAACATTACAAGCTATTCCCAATGCTATTGATTACTCTCCACAACATGATGGTAATGCTCTATTGCTGAGGACACCATTTAATTATGTCAGTGAATATGGATGTGATGGTTTGAATAGGTATGGCCCAAACAGACATGTGTTTGAATACTTGGCCCATAGGGAGAGGCACTATTTGGAATTGTGACTTTGTTGGAGTAAGTATGGTCTTTTTCAAGGAAGTGTGTCACTGTGAGGGTGGTGTTTAAGCTCTCAGATGCTCAAACCCAGGATCACTGGCTCACAGTTCTTTTCCTGATGCCTAGATGTAGATGTAGAACTTTCGGATCCTTCTCTTATACTGTGTGTGTCTGTATGTCACTGTGATTCCTGCCATGATGATAATGGATTGAACATCTGAGCTGTAAGCCAACCCCAATTAAATGTTTTCCATTATAAGAGTTGTTGCTGTGGTCATGGTGTCTCTTCACAGAAATAGCACACTGAATAAGATAATGGAGAAAGTGAGCTGGTGGATAAGTAGACGCTTCAGCCCTACTGACTATCTTTTATGATACTAAAAGAGAAAAGTACACTATTAGAAAAGAAAAGTAATCAATATCATCCAGCTACAAACTATGTGACCTACAACAGCACACTGCATGAAAAATATACTGGTGCAATAGTGGCACAAAAACTTTTGGAGTAACCAATCACTTTTTGATTGGATTTAAGGTCCACTCCATGAGATAGAACCCATACCTGATGCTACTAAAGTAGCCAAGAATTTGAGACTAGATAGTGATAGGATATGTCATTCTGTAATTATGTTTCTTATATTGGTTAATGAATAAAGCACTGTTGTCCGATAGGAAAGCAAGATAGGCGGGCCTAGGAGACAAGGAGGAGAGAGGAAGTAATAGGGAGGAGAGTCAGCATGGAGAGACTGGAAAGAACAGAGGTCTGGCCCTCTCTCCGGTAAGATTAGACCACGTGGAAATACTTAGATTAATAGAAATTGGTTAGTATTTAAGACAGAGCAAGCCAATAAGTAACACTAGTAACAGACCAACAAAATTATATCTAATACAGTGCCTCTGTGTGTTATTTGGGGCTGGTGTGGCTGTGGGACAAGACTGGTGGGAAAAACTTACTCATAACAAGATTGGTCATGGGCCCCAGGGAGAAAATCTGATGGTATTAGTCTGCTAAATGAACATAGCAATGAAATGACTTCTAGTGCCATATTGCTAGCTATCATTGATCAGTGCCTCTCTCAGCCGTCATCAGAGAAGCTTCTTCTTGCAATGAATGGTAATCAAAGAGACCCACAACTAGGAAATGTGAAGTGAGAGACCTTGTAGCAATCAGCTGTAAATGGGGTGTCTTCACCAAACCCACCTCCTTAAATCTCAGGGATCTATGTGGAAGAGGAAGCGGGAAGATTGTAAAAGCCAGAAGTAGTGAATAGCTTTCTAGACACAGCAGGGCTGATGCACATGTGAACTCACAGAGACTGTGACATTATGTACAAGACCTGCACAAATTTAAGCCAGACAACATTTTAATATGGAAAAGGGGCATGAACACAAAGTCCACCACTAACCAAGAAGCTATTTGCAGTTGATAGCTGCTGGGAGAGGAAAAATCAATTTTCTTCAGCTCTCCCAGGGCCAACAAAGGGCAGTGCCAGCTCAGCACAGCCCTCTGATTTCAACATGCATGGTTTCTGTATCCCCTGTAGTAACATGGACCACAGAGGTCAACACAGATTCCAGCTACAGCAGGACCATGGATCTAGGCATGGCCCTCTGCAGAAGCCTGGGCCCAGATGTCAGCATGGCTCCAGATGGCACTGCTGGCCACTTAGATTGGCATGGCCGCAGTGGCAATGTGGCCTTTGGATATCAACATGGCCCTAGGTGGCAGCCCAACCACATAGCTTTTAATGGTAACAGGGGCCATGGACATCAATACAGACCCTGGCTGTGGTTAGGGCTATGGACCAGACATGGCTCTCATCTGCAGCTCAGGCCCAGAAGTAACCTTGGCTCTGGTGTCAGTGCAGGCTTCCCATATCTGTATGACCCTAGTGACAGTATGAACCTAGGACACCAACATGGTCTCAGGTAGTTGACCAGACACCAGGTATCTACACAGCCCTCAGTGGTAACAGGAGCCACAGACATCAACTTAGACCTGGCTACTGCAAGGTCACAGACCCAGACATGGCCCTTGGCAGCAGCTTGGGGCTCAGATATCACCATGGACTCACATGGCAAGTCAGGCCACTCAGATCTGTATGATCCCAGTGGCAGCATGGCCTTTGACACCAACATGTCCCCAGGTAGCAGCCCAGACCCTGAGCATCCATGTAGATTTTGGTGGCAACACAACCATAAGCTTCAACACACACCCCAGCTGCAGTAAGACCATGGACTCAGAGATGCAGCAGTCCAGGCCCAGATGTCACCACGGCCTCAGATGCCAGCACAGACCACTCAGACTGGCATGGGCCTGGTGACAACAGAGCCCTCAGACACTGACATGGCCACAAGTGGTGGCCCAGGCCCTAGGCATTCACTTGTTCTTCAGTGGTAACTGAAATCATGGACATCAACATACCCTGGCTGCTTGTTGTAGAGTCATGGGCCTAGACATGGCCTTTGGCAGCAGCTCAGGCCAAGACATCATCAAGGCTCTATGGCTCAAGCCACTCAGCTTGGAGTGGCCCCAGTGGCAGCAAGACCCTCAGATATCAACATGGCCATGGTCTGTGGCCCACACCCACACTCTGGTCTTCCATGTGGCATGGATATCAACACACATCCCAGTTGCAGTAGGACCACAGACTGAGACATGGTTCTTAGCATCATCCCAGCCCCAGATATTACCATGGCCCTAGGTGGCAGCACAGGCCACTCAGATCAGTATGCATAGCCTCAGCATGGCTCTTGAACACTAGCATAGCCTCAGGTGGCAGGCAGCATCCTGGGTATTTGCATAGCCTTTGGTGATAACAGGAGCCTCAGTCATCAATACAGAGGCTGGCTGCAGTTCATCCCTGGACCCAGACATGATCCTCAGCTACAACTTGGCCCAGGTGTCACCATGGCACAAAGGGGCAATGCAGGCCACTCAGATCAGTATGGCTCCTCCAGCACACAGCCTTAGGGCACCAACACAGCCACAGTTGGTGGCTCAGAACCCACTCTATCCTGGGCATTCATGTAGCCTTTTGTGGGAACATGGGCCATGGATGACAGCACAGAATCTGGCTGAGGTTGGACCATGGACCCAGATATGACCCTTGGCAGCAGCTCAGGCATGGGCATCACTATGGCTCCAGGTGGTAAGCAGGCCTACTCAGCCTGTTTCTCACTTTTTCAGTTCCTCTTTTCTCCTAGAAAACTAGGTAGGCTGCCTGCAAATCTCTTCTCTCTGTGTTTACCTATATCCAATCTTCTAGTCTTATCTCCAGATCTGCAGCAGAACACATGTTGCAGCATTCCCTGCACCTCTATTCCCATCCTCCATGGACCCCACAGATACTCCCCTCCTAACTTCCCTCTCCTTACTTATCATTTTATTCCAGCCTCCAACTCCAGGAGGTATCTCTTGATAAACCCACAGGTTATGCCTGCCAGGGGACCAGGCAGGCTGCCTGTAGACCTTCTCTTCTCCTTCTGTTATGGAAACTCCATCTCTCAAGTTTCATCCCAAGCTCTGCAGCAGAATACCTGTGGCAGCCTTCCGTGCACTGCTGTCCCCCTTTCCTGTGAGCCCCACAGATATTCCCCTTCTAACCATCCCCATTTGTTGCTTTGTCTCAGCTCCCAAACCCAGGAGGCACCCCCTAATAACCCAAGGGTCACTCCTGCTAGGACAACAAGTAAACAGACATCAGATCCACACCCTTTTATTTTGCTCTTCCAGATTCAATCTCCCAGTCTCTTCCCCAGCTCTAGAGCAGGCCACCTGTTGCTGTCTCCCTTTCCTCTACTGATGTCTTCCTTTCCTATCTGATCCCATCCCAAAAGGACCACACAAAGGCTTCCTCATCCAACCTTCCTTCCCCAAAGTCATCCCAGTATCCCAGCCTCAAACACCAGCAGGCACTCCCTGGGAACACAACAGCTGAGCGGGACAGGAAAACAGACCTCTACCCCCTCCTCTCCAAACCCAATCCCCCATTCACATCCTTAGCTCTGCAGCAGAGCACCTGCTATAGCCTTCCTTCCTCTGCCCACATCTCCAGTAGATCCCACAGACTTTCTTCTCCTAACTTTCCTCTCCCCAGTAATACTTTATCCCAGCCCTCAACTCCAGCAAGCACTCTCCACTAACCCATAAGAAAACAGGTAGGCTGTCTGTACATCTTTCCTTTCCTTGTGCTCTTCCAGATCCAACCTTCTGGGATGATTTCTCTTCACGGTCTACCCCTCCCAAGGAAATTAGTAGATCCTGGTTGAACACTCTGTTCTCCTCCTTCCTGTGAACCCCTCCAGACTCCCAAGCCTATGCCCATTCCTAAGGGTCAGCTTCCAATCAATACTCAGAAACTCATTGTATCTGGAAACCCCAGTGGCCACAACTATCAAAACCAAAGAAAATTTCCTACAAGGCAATGCACAGCCATAACACTCAAAATCCAGTGAGAAAACAGAAACCAGTGAATAAAATATCCACCCAACAAAGACAAACCTAGGTATCAGCACCTAGACTGATAATCACCCCAATCCCAGATGCCTAGACATCAGCATCAGAAGCACAATCAATAACAGCCAGGTCAATATGTTTTCACTGGAGCCCAGAAACCCTACCACAGCAGGCCCTAAGTATGCTAACATAGGTTAAGCACAAGAAAAAGACCTCAAAGCCATCTGTATGGATATGATAGAGGTCCTTAAAGAGAAAATTAATAAATCCCTTAAAAGAAATACAGGAAAACAAACCCAGTGCAAGGAATTTAATAAAACTGTTCAAGACAAGAAAATGGAAATAGAAATCATACAGAACATATGAGATACTATGAAAAGATCAAACCTAAGAATAATAGGTATATATACTATAGACACTAAAATAAAAAAGTTAATAAATGGGACCTCATGAAACTGAAAAGCTTCTGTAAGGGAAAGAACAATAACATTCAAACAAAGTACCAAACCACAGAGTGGAAAACTTATTTTTTACCAACTCCACATCGGGTAGAGATCTAATATCCAGAATATATAAAGAATGCAAGAAACTAGATATAAAAACTCAAATAATCCAATTAAAATTGTGTTACAGAACTAAACAGACAAATCTCAGTGGAGAAATCTTAAATGGCTGAGAAACACTTAAAGAAATGCTCACCAGCCTTAGCCATCAGTGAAATGCAAATCAAAACTACTTTGAGATTCTATCTTACACATGTCAAAATGGCTAAGTTTAATTACACAAGTGACAGTTCATGCTGGAGAGGATATGGAACAAGGGGAACACACCTCCATTGCTGATAGTAGTGCCAAATTTTATAGCAACTATGGAAATCAATATGGTAGTTCCTCAGAAAGTTGAGAATCAATCTACCTCAAGATCCAGCTATACCACTCTTGGACATATACCCAAAGGAAACTCCATCTTACCACAAGAACACTTCCTCAGTCATGATCATTGCAATTTGTTTATGACAACCAGAAACTGGAAACAACCTAGATGTCCCTCAACAGGAGAATGGATAAAGAAAATATATACACAACAATTTATTACTCAGCTCTCAAAAGTTACATCATGAAATTTGCAGGCAAATGGATGGGACTAGAACAACATCACTCTGAGAGAGGTAACCCAGACCCAGAGAAGTTAGGAAGGACACATGGATCTCCTTTGGAGGGGTGAATAAAGTAGCTATTACAGGTGGACTGGAGCAGGTGGGGAAAGGTATGGGAGTATCAAGTTGGGATAGAGAGGGGAGATCTTGTTGAGGGAGGGACTGTGAGGAAAGGCAGCTGTAATTGAGGGCCATTTAAGGGATGATACATACAGTAGAAATTTCCTAAGCATTTGAACGCGATGCTAATGAGGTCTCCTAACAGTGGGAGATACTGGGTCCCAAGTGGCCATCTCTTCTCACCTAATGAGGCTTCTAGTACCAGGGCTGGGTTGCAGTCAATTGAGTTGTTGTTTCCAAGGGAGGCCTATGGAAATCCTCAAATAACCCAGGCTACTGCTAAGACAGTGGCTGCTCTCTATAAACTAACAGCAGGGCCCCATTGCTACAGAAAACCCCCATACAACTAAACGTGGGGAAGGCAAGCTGGTGCCTACATGGAGCCTGCTCCTTTCTGTTCTAGTGTCTTTGGTGCAGAACAGTACTCTGCAGGCTGCTGAAAAAGAAACATGAAAACAAACAAACCACAAAACCTTTGACTTACAATCTGTTCTGACTGCAAGACATGCTAGCGCAATGTGGCACAGAGCTTGTGGGAGTTGCTAACCAATGTCTGATTTGACTTAAGGCTCACTCCACCATATAAAACCCTACCCTGACACACCTTTGGTGACCAAGAACCAGAGCCTAGATTGCCCAGGAACTTAGGATAAAACAAAATGCTACTGATATTAAAAAAAATGTATCAATAAAATGACATCTAATGATATTTTGCTATACTCATAGGTGAATTAGTTATCCAGCCATTATCAAAGACGCTTTCTTCTGCAGCAGATGTGAACAGACATAGAGACCCACAGGCAGACATTATACAGGAGAGGGGGATAGGGGGAGGGAGGGAGAGAGAAAGGGATTGGGTCAGCTCTAAAAGGGATGTCTCCATCAAATCCCTTCCCTCAGACCTTAGGGAACCTTGTGGAAAAGGAGTAAAAAAGATTACAAGAGCCAGATGGTATGGGGGACACTAGGAGGACAAAGCCCTCTAAATCAAGTGAACAAAGCTCATATGAACTCACAGAGACTGAAGCAGCAACCAGCAAGTTCATACAGATCTGCACTAGGTCCTTTGTAATTATATATATATATATACATACACAGATAGATAGGTAGGTAGGTAGGTAGATAGATAGATAGATAGATAGATAGATAGATAGATAGATAGATAGATAGATAGATAGTAATTTTATGGGACTCCTGAATGTATGAATGAGAAGGTTTCTGATTTTTGTGCCTTCTTTTGGGGCTATTTTCCTTCTGTTGAATTATGTTGTTCAGCCTCAGTGTGATGGATTTTGTCTGATCTTTTTGTATTTTATTTTGACATGTTTGGTTGTTATCTCTTATAAGCTGCTCTTTTCCAGTGAGAAACAGAAAAGAAGTGGATATAGAGAGGAAGGGAAGTGGGTAGGCACTGGGAGGAGAAGAGGGAGGAGAAACTGTAATCCAGATAAATTATGTGAGAGAAGAATGTTTTCACTGAAAAAACAAAACAAAACAAAATAAAACAAACAAAACAAAAACAAAAACACAATAGTGAAAGAACATCAAGTTGAATGAGCAAGGGGGTGTAGGAAGACTTGTGAAGACTTAGAGATGGAGAAAGAATATGATCAAAGTGCAGGGCATGAAAATTTTTAAAACATAATTTTAAAATGCAATTTTTTTGGTAGAGTTTTTAAATTTTCTCTTATTTTACATATCGATCTCAGTTCCCTCTCCCTCCCACCATACTATGCCCTCCCGAACGCCATTACATTCCTCACCCACTCGCCAGGGATGGTGAGGCCTTCCAGGAGGGATCATCAAAATCTGTCAAGTCATTTGGAGTAGGGACTAGGCCTTCCCTCCTGACTCTAGGTTAAGGGAATATCTCTCCATGGGGAATGTGCTCCCAAAGTCCTTTTGTGCACCAGAAATACATCCTGGTTCCACTGTAAGAGGTCCCTTAGACTGCCCAGACCTTCTAGCTGAGACCCATGTTCAGGGGGTCTGAGTCAGCCCAATGCTCATTTCCCAGCTATCAGTCTGGGAGCCCATTAGCTCCTCCTTGTTCAGGTCAGCTGTCTCTGTGGGTTTCTGCAGCCTGGTCTTGTCCTCCCTCTCTGTATCTGGATTCCAGTTTGGCTCAGTGTTTAGCTGTGGGTGTCTGCTTCAGTTTCCATCAGCTACTAGATCAGCTACTAATGGTGGATAAGTTAGTCATCAATCTCATTATCAAGGAATGGCATTTATGGTAGGTAGTCTTTCCACTGTTGCTCAAATTGTTATTTGGGATCAGTCTTGTAGGTCTCTGGACATTTCTATAGAGTCAGTTTTCTCTTGAAACTTATAATGGCTCCCTCTATTATGGTATCTCTATTTTTGCTCTCACGTATTCCTCCCCTGACTCAATCTTCCTGCTCCCTCATGTTCTCCTCTTCCTTCCTATTCTCCCTTTCTCTTTCTCCTAATTCCCTCTCCACTCACTGTACCCCTGTTCCCAATATGCTCAGGAGATCTTGTTCCTTTCCCCTTCTTGGGGGACCTTGTATGTCTCTCTTAGAGTACTCCTCATAGCCTAGCTTCTCTGGCAGTGTGAATTATAGGCTGGTGATCCTTTGTTCTATGTCTAAATTTCATATATTAGTAAGTTACATACCATGTTCCTCTTTTTGTGCCTGGGTTACCTCACTCAGGATGGTTTCTTCTAGTTCCATCCATTTACCTGTGAATTTCAAGATTCAATTGATTTTTTCCACTAAGTAGTACTCCATTGTGTAAATATACCACATCTTCACATCTTCTTTATCCATTCTTCAGTTGAGAGGCTTCTAGCTTCTTGCTATTACAAATAAAGTTACTATGAACATAGTTGAACAGATGTCTTTGCTGCATGGATGTGCATCTTTTGGGTACATGCCTAAGAGTGGAATTGCCAGATCCTGTGATAGACTGATTCTCATACCTAAACATAATAAATGCAATATACAGTAAAACAACAGCAAACATAAAACTAAATGGAGAGAAACTTAATGGGATTCCTCTAAAATCAGGAACAAGACAAGGCTATCCACTCCCTCTTATCTCTTGGGTATATAGCAGGGCTACTGATATTGGTTTTTTTTAGTTAATCTTGTATCCTGCTACATTTCTGAAGGTGTTTATCAGCTGAGAATGAAATCAGAGAAACATCACACTTTACAATAGCCACAAACAACATAAAATATCTTGGGGTAATGCTAACCAAACAAGTGAAATACCTATATAGCAAAACCTTTGCGTCTTTAAAGAAAGAAATTAAAGAAGGAACCAGAAAATGGAAAGATTTCCCATGCTCTTGGATAGGTAAGATCAACATAGTAAAAATCGCAATCTTGCCAAAAGCAATCTACAGATTCAAATGCAATCTCCATCAAAATCCAAGCACAATTTTTCACTGACCTTGAAAGGACAATACTGAACTTTATATGGAAAAACAAAAGACCCAGGATAGCCAAAACAACCTTGTACAATAAAGGAACTTCAGGAGGCATCACCATCCCTAACATCTAGCTCTACTATAGAGCTATGGTCATGGCACAAAAATAGACAGATAGACCAATGGAATCTTATTGAAAACCCTGATATTAATCCATACACCTACACATACCCGATTTTTGACAAAACAGCTAAAATTATACAGTGGAGAGAGGAAAGAATCTTCAACAAATGGTGCTGGCATAACTGGATGATGGTGTGTAGAAGACTGCAGATAGATCTATGCCTATCCCCATGCACAAAACTTAAGTTCAAATGGATCACAGACCTCAACATAAATCCAGCCACACTGAACCTCTTGGAAGAGAAAGTGGGAGGTACTCTTGAACAAATTGGTACAGGAGACTGCATCCTGAACATAACACCAGTAACACAGATACTGAGATCAACAATCAATAAATGGTTCCTCCTGAGATTGAAAAGCTTCTGTAAAGCAAAGGACACAGTCAACAAGACCAAATGTCAGCCCACAGAGTGGAAAAGATCTTCACTAACTCCACATCTGACAGAGCCCTGATTTCCAAAGTATACAAAGAACTGAGAAAACTAGTCACGAAAACACCAAATAACCCTATTAAAATGTGGGGTACAGAACTAAGTAGAGAATTCTCAATAGAAGAATCTAAAATGGCTGAAAGACACTTAAGTGCTCAACATTCTTAGTTTAGGGAATTGCAAATCAAAACAACTCTGAGATACCATCTTACTACTGCCAGAATGGCTAAAATCGGAAACACCAATGACAGTTTATGCTGGAGAGGATGTGGACAGGGGGAAAACTCCCCCACTGCTGGTGGGAATGCAAATTTGAACAGCCATTTTGGAGATCAGTATAGCAGTTCCTTAAAATGTAATTTTAAAGATAACCAAATATCAGTTGGGCATGGTGACTCATTTGGAGCACTAAGGAATCTGAGGTAGAAGGAATGCAACAAAGCAAAGGACAATCATGGGCTACATATTTCCAGGCATACCAATGCTACAGTATAAGACTCAATCTCAAAAAATAAGGACTTATAAAAGAAAGAAAGAGAAATAAAGAAAACCACACTTTGATACCACATGAGGGTAAAACATCCGAGGCTTGCTAACATGCTACTCTGATCAAGTTTTGTGGAAATAGGCATTCTCATTATAACTGTTGGAAGCACAATTTGTTTGAGAAATTTCTAGCATCTTTTGATTGTCAAGTATGCATTAATGCTTTGATGATATAATTTCCTTTCAGTAATAAATTATAAAATACAGTATTGAATTTACCAAATAATTCATTCATTTCATTGTTATTTATAATAGCAAACGTTTGGAAGTAACTAAATACACTAAAGAGGAGTATGCTTGAATAAACCATAACTATTCTAAATAATGAAATATATGTTTACATTAAAAGGAGATGAATATATACATATTGCTACAGAATATTAGTCAGGCTAATTTTTAAGTGCAAAATAAAGGATGCTTGGTACCTTTGATAAAAGTAATGACTTGGACACATGCATATGAGTTTTACTTTTCAATAATACACAATAGAGGGAAATAAAAAAACGTATTATTTATATGAGGCAAGCAGAAATATATTGGAAAGAGCAACTAAAGCTAGAATTCTCTGAATGTAGCTTGTTCTATAGTTTTGACTTTGAATTATATGACTGTTGTAGACAAAAAATAGATGAAATTAAATTAAAATTAGAAACAAAGCAACCAATAAAACATAAAACAATTGTAACCACAGATCTAAATAAAGTTACATTGGGGCATAAAGCACAAGTGACTTTAAAATGTACTCCTTCTAAATCACCATTTATTCCTTGAGAAACACAGTCTGAAAACCAAATAACCCTAAGATCAATGTTACACTGCACATAATAGTCATATTTCAATAATAATATTGTTATTTTTGAATCTTGATATGTAAAGTAGGAATATGTTTCATGATACTTATGTCATTAGGAATACTTTCGATGTAAATTTGTCTTGGAATGGTCTGTATACAGTCAGGATTATTTGTAATTTCTAAAAATATATAGATTTCTGAATTCTCTTCATTGAAGAAAATATAGCGGCAATGAAAACCCAGTAGGAATGAGAATCTTCAATGCCCCAATTATGATCTCTAAATAGTAGTTGCCAGAAAAAGAATCAGGGCTTGTCAGAGCAATGTTTGCTTCCAAGTTTGGAGCATAAAATTTAAAGGGAATTTGAGATATTTCATTGTTCTGGAAATCAAGGAAACTATCAAAATCTGTTGGGGTCACGATGAAATAGCAACACCATGAAGGAACTTCCACTGATGACATGGACCAATTTGAGCATCGAAAGAAGTAATGGAGCATTCCAGATACATAAATAGTTGTGGGTTTGTACATTTTGAAATGGGAAGAGCTTCTTTGGAGTACCCTCGGCTATCAATACTATTCTGAAAATTGATAAAGAAAAACAATGAAGGATTTATGATATTTCTTATATAAGCTATGATTTAAGAAGCTTCAGTTAGTGAACAACATACAGTAAGAATCATCGTAAACTGTCAAACTCATTAGGTCTATCAACCAATACCTTAACCCTGTATCATCAATAAAGATATGTCAGACTAAAACATTATGGCACTGCTAAATGAGATAAGTGGAATATAGTTTCATAAGGACTGCTTACCAAGTACTACTGCTACTTTTCTCATTGCTGTGACAAAACACCCAGCAGAAACTATGCAAGAAAAGAAGTATTTATTTAACTCCCACTTTCGAGGATTAAGTCCACTATGGTAGAAAAAAGAGACCAGCTGGAGTGGCTCAGTCCATGTTGAGAGCACAAAGTAACTGATCATATTGTAATAGGCAAGAAGCAGGGACCCAGGCTGACTCAGAAACAAGTGTAACCTTAAAGAACTACTTGTGGTAACCCTACTGTGCCCTAGGCCCTGTATATCCAAAGTTCCCAAACCTCACCAGATAGCTCCACACACTGGGGGGCAAGTATTGGAACATATGTGTGTGAGGGAGACATTACAAATACAAGAAAAACATATAAGGAATAATGAAGTGTCTTAGCATTCTGATGATTGAGTCTCACTAACCCAATGCCTAAATAGTAGAAAGGAAGAGTTAAAGTACTAGAACTTAGAGAGTGACAGCTATAAGAGAAGACCACCTAGTCGGGGTAGTACTGTTTGGTCGAGAAATGAAATCAAGGAAGAATAGAAAGGTAAGGGATTATCCTGACCTGGGAAGAGAAGCTTGGGAGAGGGAAGGGATCCACTATCCTGATCTGTAATCTGATTTTCTGCTGAGAAAGCCAAGTCTCAGTTGTTACTAAAAGGCTCAAATGGCTCATGGAGGCAATATATGCTTTCCAAATGCATCTTGTCAGATAATGTATTCCTGAAGACAGCTTAATAAAAGAAGTCAAGAACAGTAAATAAACAGTGCTAACTTAGGGCCAACGTAACATATAACCTGGTTTCTTTTCTAACTGTAAACAGTATCCCTCATGAATCCATTTTGCAACTTTGTGAGCAAAAAATAATTCTTTAACCTTTAACCTTGTAACAAACTACCCTCTGTGGGCAATAATTAAAGATGTGATGTGAGAGCCATCCACATCTTGTAAAAACATTTGGGTGCAACTTTGTCTCAAGGAGCCATGCTCAAAGTAATGTATATGCTGTTTTCTTTTGGGGTCACCTTTCTGTTTCTAATAAATAAAATTCTACAGCATATTGGCTTATCCTGAAATTTTATTATTCATCAAAGCCACACATCCCAGTTTTTCCTGAATGGAGATCTCCTAAAGAGAAAGGGAATTCTTTAGACTTTTGTGGAGGTCAGGCCAACACAGAGGGCAACTGTGCCTCTGCCTATATCATAATCATCGCTAACATTGAATGCAAACGACTAGGGTATAAACGCTCTTTTTACTCTACCAATGCGCAAGCAAGGGCTGTAGCCCAATTAGCACTAGTCTCCCTGTTTAATACACATAAAGGAAAGAAGAAGTTCTGCAATGATGCTTCCAGAAATCTGAACTCAATTCTTCTGCTTTTTAAAGACAATCTGGAAGGATTGAAGGAATAGGGTGGGGTTGCTGAGCCATAGAACATGTAATTGACACACATAAGGTTCAGTGTTCAATTTCTAGTACAAAATATAACGAGAAAAAGGAATATGAAACAAGTGGTTGTTGCAATTGATGCCACCAACTTCCTCAGAATGGAGGTTACAGTGACCTTGTTTTTGTTTCTCATCAACAGCAGACAGACTAAAACACAATGAAATTAAGGAGTTCTGGACAATTCTGAGCTCTGGGGACTCCAGAGAAAGATAAAACCTGTGGCAAAGCCTTTCTTGTTCTCGAACACCAAGGTTTCACTTTCTTCACATCTTTGTCCCTCATCTTCATCAGCATACAGCTTTTCCATGTTCCTAATGACAGGCCGAATTTTAAGTAGCACATCTCTAGCCAAGGAAGCTATTGGCATAGTATTCAACAGGTCAGTGAATTGGTGGAGATGAACCTGTTAACAAACATAACATAATACAATACAATATGTAGTTGAACACAAAACCTAGCTTAAAATGTTATAGATATGGATCAGAGTTTTGAGGGAGTCCACTGAAACTTCTAGGATCTTGTATTTCAAGACAAAAATCATACCAGGTCTATATGGTTAGAATAGAGACAGAGATATTTTATTAAGGGAAGGAAATAATTCCTGGTAATGAGAAAGGAATAATGAACATGGACAAGTCATTGGCCCAAAAGGTGTTGAGCCACAATGCTCCTGATTTCATGACATTTATGTAGCACTCAGCTCTAGTATTTGCATATTGTGGTTTGTTTGTTTGTTGTCCTGAATATGCTTTATCTGATGCACACAGCTAAATAGGGAAGGTTTCCAGATTTTCTCTGCAAACTGGAATCTTTCACATGTTAATCTTTATGTTGCTTTCTCCAGTCCTTTTTCTGGTGTCACAAAAGCACATGATTATATTTCCCCCAAACCCCACCTTCCTGTCTAGAATGACATATGCGATTCACAAAATGCCAAGTAAACTATTTAATGCACATGGACTACTGGGAATTATTTTTTCCTTGATAAAGAAAAATATGTACTCAAATCAAAATTTTCTGCTGTCTCATTTGTTTGTTTTACATGGTGCATTGTGAAATTTAAAAAGAAACAAAAAGCTCAGCTGGCCTTAGTGGTACATATCTATAATCCCAGAATTCAGGGGGCAGAGAAAGGAAGATGGTGAGTTCAAGGTACATGAGATACAAGGTGAGAATTAGTTTCAGCACAAAGTAAGAGAGGAGGGAGAGAGAGAGAGAGAGAGAGAGAGAGAGAGAGAGAGAGAGAGAGAGAGAGAGAGAGAGAGAGGAGATTTTTTTTCATAGCTGTCATCATAAACAAGTTTTGGTGAATGAAGATTCAGAAAACTTCCAACTCAATTAGTATTGGATCTCTGATCATGTCATGTCATATGACTAAAGAAATAAGAACTCATGGCAATGTGCTAGCAACAAGTTTTAGATGAGCATCTAAAGGTAGATAGGAGGTAGATGGAGCTTAGCTTCTTGAAATGTGATAGTTTCTGGCTATTCCCCTCCAGATGTCCTGAAAAAACAGTTGCATCATATACTTGACTCACTTAAAATTTGAGCAACTTTTCTCCTTATAAAAATTACAAAACAGAGAAGAGATAAGTGACATAGTATTAGCTTTAAAATGGATAAATTTAGGTGCTAAAGATTAGGTGCTTGATCAACGGGCACTTAGGGGGTTTAAATCAATTCAAACCCAGTGTTGGAATAGACTTCTAATACATGTTTTGTTCCAAAGAGAATAAGCATGGAATTTTAGCCACTGGAAGAAATAGCTATGGGCACAGAAATGAAGAGTGTTCTCATTAGTGTTCTTTTCCCCAGCAGCCTCTTTATCCCCAAATCTTGCTACCAGTACCAGAATGCTTCACAGAGCTGTTGCTCTTAACAACGGGCCATTTATTCCTTCCTTTGCTTTCATAAAAAGGTTTCGCTTCTGCTTAGACTCCAGATCCAAGCCTCACTTTTCTTCTAGTCTCATATGATCCTAGAAAAGCCATGTAGTCTGTCACATGAAACTGTTGGTATCTGGGGGGCTGGGCCGTGGAAACACCATAAAATAAGACTTTTACCTCATCTTTTTCAAATGCATCTGTGCATATTTGAATGTGTGACCAGATACGTGTAGGCTCAAAGGCAATCTCAGACATCATCCTTAGGGATGCCAGCATGTTCTATGATACAGGGTATTTATTTCATTTCCCTGGAGCTCATCAGGTAGGCTAAACTGGCTGGCCACCAGAGTCCAAGAAATTCTCCTGTCTCTGCCTCCCCAGCTCTCACTACCATACCCATGGGTGCTAAGGATCAGACTTTTTCCTTGTCCTTAGGGTGAGCACTTTATGGGCCTATTTAGATCCTCAATGCTCTACTTCACTGTTTTGAAGACCAAAAACTCAGGAAACCTTACCAGAAAAAGTGGGATGGGACAAGCAGAGCATATGGAAAGTGCTTGACACCATCCATATTTTATTACACTGCAAAATATTGGGATCATTTATAATAATATATGCATAAATAATTAGGTCAAATAGATGGATTTAGCATTGCCACTAATAATAGAGAAGAGAATTGCCATCCTTGAAAATCCTCTCCCATGGGGAACGGATCTATTAGGTGGCAATCATGTCTGCTTTTACAGCAGAACACAATTAATGTCATAGAAAATATTCAAGGCTAGTGAGGGAGAACAATGTGTGTGTAAACCCTAAAATGTATGTATTTAATTTTCTCCAGAAGTGGTTTGCAGTCATCTTGCCTTGCTACTGCATTTCATATTTTTTTAGAGTAACTGATGATGATGATGGGAGAATTTGTAGTCCTCTAACATTATTTTAATAAATATTTTAATAAATTCATTTAAGGTAGATTGTTTCTCTAGCTTAATTGCTTCTGTGACATTCTAACCAGTGCCAATTGGTCATATAAGAAGGCTGACTTTCTTGGAAGGATGACCTACCTGGTCAAAGTGAAGAGAAATTACTTTGGGAGATAAACGTCTTCCAAGCATTGACCCATTTTCTAAGATGCTGCACTACAATCATCTTGCCTAGGGATGTAGAAGGAGCTGTCTACAGCTTGGTCAAGAACTCTTTTATATTCTCTTTCTGGTTCTTGCAAGGCAGCAATGCAAATTCTGCATTTAGCCAATGGACCAGGGGCAGGGGTAGATGTGATTTGAGGGAACTCCTATAAACCTGTAGGCCAGATCTTTCTCCATGGTCAAACTCAGAAAGAGATTAGTGAGATGAATGCTGTGCTTTGGGGGCTAGATTGGACTTGGAGCTGAAGTTGTTGCTTATCGTCCTCGCCTCTGCTAGCCCTTCTAATTTCCATCACCCTGAGCCCTCATCCATACAAGTCTTACTGGTTTTACCAAGTAGTTTGACCTGAGCTGTCCATCATTCCCGAGTACTTTGAGTCTTTGGCAATCATACCCTCTGACAATAGGGCCACTACACTTGCTCATTCATAGTCATCCTTAGGCAAAGGAGTACTGAGAACCATCCAAGTGTATCATCACCTGGGTAACACTTGGACCAGAAAAAATTTAGTCCTAGTATATGAGAACTGGCTACAAAGGGTTATGAGAACAATCAATGGGTAAAAAGATACAAAATACAGAGTTTGGAACTCAGAAATAAAAGTATAATGTTGGTATTTGCAAGATCAATGGATTACTGAAATTCTGATAATAAGAAAGAGGCTTGTATAGTGATTAAGATAAATGTGACTTTCTTCTGAGTTGAGATGTTAATTAATGAATTAATTAATTGATCTTATTTATTTATTCAAGGTGAAGTAAAAAAAAAAATCAGGTAGATTCCTGATGCTGAGAGCAATAGATCTGCCCATAAGCTTCCATGTTTTTATTTATTTATAATATGTAGGAAAACTAGGCAAAGGAAATAGAGCAGGGATGCTCAGATGTAGTCATGATAATTACAACTCAAGATCACTGGAATCAGGTATAGCTGGATACAAAACACATGGTCTTTCATTGAATAAGATCAGCCCCTCTTTCTCTTGAAAATGAGTTTTGCCTCAACTTGCTTGGTCCCCAGTTGGTAGAACTATTTAGGAACAATTAGGAGGTGTGTATTCATTTGAGGAAGTGTGTCACTGGGGATGGGCTTTGAGGTCTCTAAAGGCCATACCAGGCCAAGTTAGTGCTCTCTCTGTCTGTCTCTGTCTCTCTGTCTGTCTGTCTCTCTCTCTCCTGTTTCTTTTTCCCTCATGCTTGTGGATCAGATGTAACCTCTCAGCTATCTCTCTAGCATCATGCCTGCCTGTCTGTTGTCATGCTCTCCACCAATGATCATGGAATAGCCTAAAAATGTAAACAAATTTGCTATTAAATGCCTTTTAAAATAAGTTGCCTGGGACATGGTATTTTGTCACAGTAATAGAAAACTACGACCGTATGTGAAGGCTTGTCCCCTTTATAATAATTGTCTCACAAGAACTCAAAGAGTCAGATTATATCTACCAAGGAATCCCCCCATAAGCTGTCTCATACCCTCAATGACCTAAGGACCTCCTGTTATGTTCAACCTCTCAAGGTTTCAGCTACTTTGCAACAGCACCACCTTAGGGACCAAAGTTTTAATCACAATGGATGGTAGGAATATACTCAGACTGCATCTAAAACAATAGCACTCAGTCAGCTCTTACTTTACATGGGAAGCTTTGCATATGAATCAGGCTTTCAATATTCCCTGGATGGGCATGTTTGGTGAAGTTTCGAAGCAGGAAAGACAAACTTATGTTGGAAAATATATCCATTAGTGTAAGGACAAATTGCTTGCTATCCTTTATAGAAGGCCCTTTTATTGTCAACTTGAAACCAGGTGACCAAGAGGAAATACTATGGACCATATCTGGGGAGTTCAGTATGGGTCACTCTTACTAACTAGCTGGCAATCTAGAAGCATCTATAGCCAGATACACCCCGGAAAACATTACTTGCCTATGTCTGCCACCATAAGCAATCCATATATACATCCATTGTGGTTGTTCAAATGGTGTAGAAGGCTGGCTAAGTGACTAAGTCACTATACTCCTTAGGTGGCACTTTCTGTGATGGGTGCTTACTTGTGGATATTTTTGTGTGGTGCAAAATCTTTACATGCTGAATTCAGTTTAATGAGCCTCTATCTCAGAACTCCTTCTCTTTTTATACAGATTTTTCCTTAGCCTTCTGACCATGTGGCTAGAAAATATAAGTCAGTTGCCTGTTAATCTGAAAGTACTGTTAACATGGCCTACCTCTATTCCCCCATACAATAGGCGATGAAAGGTACTACTCCAGTTCCATGTGTTTAGAAGATTTCCCTGTCTAACTGTCTTTCAGGCTACCAGATATCACAATCCTCCATTTACAGCTTTCATACACATATTGAGCAGTTCCCTCAGAAAACAAATCAGGAGTTTTATTCTTCTCATTCAATTATTTATTTATGTAAGAGTCTTCCCCATGTGAGTATGGGTAAGAGGCATGGGGGAAAGTACCAACATACCTCACAAGGGTGATGTGAGAGTTTATCCTACCTGCCTCATGCAACTTACTTCTGTCCTCAGATTTCATTCAGGCTCCACACTGGATGTTCCAATTCCACGGTAAGACAGATTGGCATCAGGCCTGTCTGACTTTCTCACTTGGTTAACTATAAAGTACCCACTCATAAGAGGTAGCACAAGCTACATGATTATTTGCTACCCACTGTCAACTATTCTATCCCTGTCAGGATAGAGCCTGTTTCTCAAAAGACATGGGATGTTGTTTTGTCTTGTTGACTGTGTTCTATACCTTGGAGAAGCTTCTCAGTTTCATGAGGTCCCATTTATTAACTGTCGATCATAATGTCTGTGTTACGGGTGTTATATTCAGGAAGCAGTCTCCTATACCAATTCTCTTCTAAGAGGTGAAGTATGGCTGCATTTATGTTGAGGTTTTTAATCCATTTGGACTTAAGTTCTGTGCATAGTGATGGATAAGGTTCGATCTGCAATCTTCTACATGTCAGCATCCAGTTGTGCCAGCAGCATTTGTTGAAGATGCTTTCTTTTTTCCATGGAATAAGTTTATTTTTTGTCAAAAATCAGGTGTTAATATGGATTAATATCAGGGTTTTCATTACTATAGCTCTATAGTAGAGCTGGAAGTCAAGGATTGTGATGCCTCCAAAAGTTCTTTTGCTGTACAGGGTTGTTTTGTCTATCCTTGTTTTGATTTTGTTGTTTGTTTTTTTGTTTTTCCATATAAAGTTGAGTATTGTTCTTTAAAGGTCTGTGAAGAAATGTGCTGGGATTTTGATGGATATTGCATTGAATCTGTAGATTGCTTTTGGCAAGATTATTATTTTTACAATGTTGATCTTACCTACCCAAGAGCATGGGGTATCTTTCCATTTTCTGGTATCTTCTTTAATTTCTTTCTTTAAAGATACAAAGTTCTTGCTATGTACGTCTTTACTTGTTTGGTTAGCATTACCCTAAGATATTTTCTGTTGTTTGTGGCTGTTGTAAAGTGTGATGTTTCTCTGATTTCTTCCCAAGCCTCTTTATTGTGTGTATATTGTAGAGCTACTGATTTTTTTTTCTTTAGTTAATCCTGTACTCTGCCACTTTGCTGAAGGTGTTTATCAGATGTAGTAGCTCCCTGGTAGAATTTTTCAAGTCACTTATGTAAACTATCATATTATCTGCAAATAGTGACAGTTTGATTTTTTCCTTTATGTTTTCCCTTGATCTCCTTTTGTTGTCTTATTGCTCTAACGAGAACTTCAAGTACAATCTTGAACTATGGAGAGAGTAGACAGTCTTTTCTTGTTTTTGATTTTAGAGGAATCACATTGAGTTTCTCTCCATTTAATTTTATGTTGGCTGCTGGTTTACTGTATATTGCCTTTATCATGTTTAAGTATGTTCTTGTTATTACTGATCTTTCCAAGACCTTTATCATGAAAGGGTGTTGGATTTTGTTCAAGGATATTTCAGTATCTAATGAGATGATCATGTGGTTTTTCATTTTCATATATATATACATATATATATACATATATATATATATATATATATATATATATATATATATATCTTTAGGAACCTATTCCCCATAGAGTGCTACCATTTCAGCCTAGATATAATGTATAATGATGTGACAGACTTTGATGATACCTCATGGAAGGTCTCACTCTTCCTCAGGAGTGGATGCGGGTGAGATGGGGGTGTCGGTGAGGGACATGGTCAGATGGAAGGGACAGGAAACTGGGATTGATATGTCAAATAATATTTTTTATAATTAAATTTAAAAGTATTTTGAAAAAGACATTCTTCATGTTTTAGAATTACATAGGCCACAGACAACATCTTGGAAAGTGATCTCTGGAAAAAGAAATTTAGTTCTACTGTTGGAACTGAAGTGGTACAAGGTTGCAAGTAGTCACTTCAGATACAAGACAAGTGATCAGAACAAGAGGAAAGAATAGGTCATGTTTTTATTACTGTCAACAACTTCCCACGCTTCCTTTATACATTTATTATTTCTTTCCAGTGACATTTAAAGGGATCATCATTTGATTATGCAAGAACTTGGACTTTTGTCAGGTTGAAGAAACAGAGATGCTCACCTAAATTTTAATGCTGTTATTGAGCTTTTGCTGATGCAATTGTGAAAATAATGAGCACAAAATGTTTGCTTGATGCATTAATCTGCAAGTCAAATTTAAAGATAAAAAACAAGGGGGCATTAGTGTTGTTTTCTCTATCAAACTGTCTTGACTTGTTTATTAGGCTATATTTCCAAAATAGCAAAAACAATTAAAAAACGAACCAACATCTATCTATTGCTTTTCTTTTTCTAGTTAAGTAAAAGGAAGGAGCCTGAATCATCTATTATATTTATATGCTACATCATGCTTTGCCCCTTCTATTTCCATAAATCAAGAACCAAATATCTGTCCATACAGTTTACTTCTGCTGGGTTTTGTTTTTGTTTTTTGTTTCTTGTTTTTGTT
Organism: Phodopus roborovskii; assembly: GCF_943737965.1. Classification (NCBI taxonomy): domain Eukaryota; kingdom Metazoa; phylum Chordata; class Mammalia; order Rodentia; family Cricetidae; genus Phodopus; species Phodopus roborovskii. Next base: position 1,189,015 of record NW_026125640.1, on the reverse strand, counting down.
TTTTGTTTTTTGGGGTTTTTTTTTTTTTTGTATAGCAATATTGCCACACAAATAGGTGAAGTGAGGTGAAGTGGAAGACTTTTCCTTATGAAAATTTCAATTTAAATGTTTGATCCTTGATCCTTGCTTAGGTTTTAGACTCAATCACAAATTTCTGCCAGGTTCTTCTTGGCTCACGTCTTTCATTTCCTTGACTGCTTGGCCTAATTCAAGGCACAAGGTGTCATGAGATTGACTTTCCCCCCAAAATCTATATGGTATTACCAGATCAACCTTGATGCAATTTTACTTTGATTGCATATTTCTATTAGGCCAAAGTTTGCAGTAAAAAGTAAATGTAAACTTGATGGTGAAGATGTACCTTAGTTTAATATTACCAAACTTCCCCAAATATTTCCACAAGCAAATCCCCCAATTGTATGATATAGAAAACTACTTTATTTCCAAATAAGCAATGAACATTCTCTTCTCACATATTTGCTCACAGTCCTCTCAAATTCAATGTCTCTTTCTTGGCCCACTTAATTTTTGGCAGCAATTGACTTATATTCACCCACAGACTTGAATGGTTTTTCCTCCTTCCCTCCCTCTCTCCTTCCCTCCTTCCCTCCATCAGCCTCTGCCTCCTGCATGCTCAGATTAAAGGAGTGTGCGACCACCACCTTTCACTAAATGGTTTCCTTCTTGGCTTTAAAGGTGGTAGTTTCCCCCTCCTCTTGAAACTTACTATGTTTCTAAGTTGCACCTCCTAGCAGGGTGCAAATACTTACAGAGCGCAAGTAGATTTGACAATGAATGATATATTTTTTAAGTTATAAGAGGCAAACCCAGATGCAGACGGAGAGGACAAGACCAGGTTGCAGAAACACATAGAGACAGCTGACCTGAACAAGGAGGAGCTAAGGAGCCCCCCCCCCAGACTGATAGTTGGGAATCCAGCATGGGACTGACTCAGACCCCTCCTGAATATGGGTCTCAGCCAGAAGGACTGAGCAGTCTAAGGGATCTCAGACAGTGGAACCAGGATGTATCCCTGGTGCACAAAAGGACCATGCGAACATATCCCCCAGGGAGGGATAACTGCCTTAATCTAGAGACAGGAGAGAAGTCCTAGTCCCTACTTCAAATGACCTGACAGATCTACATGACCCCACCTGAGTGGCATTGGGAATTGGGGTGGAGGGATGGGATGGGAGGGTGGTCACGGTGCATGTGAGGGGGCAGAGAGGGTAAAAGGGAGGGAGGGAGCAAGAAGGAACTGAGATCGACATGTAAAGTAATAAAATAAAATAAAATAAAAATAAAGAGGCCAAAAAATAGCATAATCATGGATAGTTCACATAGGGAACAAAGATACATTGTTAACTTTTTTTAGCATGTACTATATAGGAGACCATGCACTAAGTATTTCCTTTGTACTTGCAGTTTTATTTCTGTAAGTAGGCACAATAATTCCCTATTTATAGGTGATGGATTTGAAGCTATAGGTGTTAGCAAAGGTCATCACAACAGTAAGAAGAGAGGTGGAATATTCTCATCACCAAGCTGTCTGTAAAAAGGAATAAAAAGTTTCAAGTTCAGTTGCCTCATGAGGAAATTAGGGAGACTTTCAGTGTGTTGAAATAGTAATGGAATGGTGAATAGAGAGAAATGGAGAAGTGTGTGTGGCAAGAAACATCAGGAGTATTGGGCTTTTGAGTATCTGAGTATGCCTGTGAGGGGCTATCACATTAATTGATGTGGGAAGACTCATCTTAATATTGGCTGTTTCATTCACTGGGCAGAGGACCCTGAAGTATGTAAAACAAAGAAAGTGAGTTGAGCACTATCCTGCATTCATCATTCTATTTCTTTATTGTGAACACAATGGAACAAGCTGCTTCAAGTTCTTATTGCCTTGATTTCTTCATCAAGATGTGTTAAAATGAACATTTTCTTCCTTAAATTTATTGTCAGAATATTTTACCACAGCAACAGGGAAAAAACAAACGAAGGTTGAGAACTAACACAACTAGAATGAAATATGTGTCAGGACAATGTTAGCTCTAGCATCATTGACTGTCCCCCACAATGCTCTTTTTTATGGACAAATTCATATCTAGATTCGATCTTGCCTCAAATTTGGTGATATATATATATATATATATATATATATATATATATATATATATATATATCAGTTTAAAGCTGTGGAAATTCTATTCTACATTTTTGTGTTTTTTGTTGTTGTTTTTGTTTTTGTTTTCTGGCTTGTCAACAGTAGAGTAGACTTTAGGGGCTGTGTCATATCCAATTAAATAGCCAAGAAATTAATGTAATCATAAACTTAGCATATGGTATATTAATTTATAATGACTAAATTTTATGACACATAATGACATACTTTTATGATACATTGCCTCAAAGTTGTCTTCACAGAACATTTTCCAATAGATAGGCCCTATTGATGCCCTCTAATTAAATGGGAAAATAAAAACAAAACTACTTCCATCAGCCTGAAATGTCAACATGGGGTAACTCCTGCCAAACTTTCCAGAGCATCTCTGTGTTCATTTCTTCCTTGTTCACTTCATTTCCATTACTCTGTCCTTTCAGTTCCTCAAAGAATAAATTCCTCTTTCCATCTTACACCAATGTATTCACTATTCTCCCCAGCTAGAATTCTCCTCCTCTCTATTTTTCACTTAATTATATAGGAATCAGAAATTAAATACTTTAATGTCTTTTACTGGCCTTAGTTAAAGAAATGTAATTTTTACAATTATATTTAATGAGAAGCCTTAAGGTGAGATAATCTTATTAGCACAAGTATTTTGAGAATTAATTTGAAGTGTCAAGCTGGCTGTTAACCTTAGCAATACAATGGAATGAATTTCAGAGAACATATATAGTCTACTGAGCTTGTAAAAAGACACTATGAGAAAGATTCTTGTGTTATTGGTTGTTTTTTACTCTTTATTCTTTGCTTTTTCGGTACTCACCACCCAGCTCCCAAATAAATCACACTGGGAGTCGTATTCTTAATTATGAATGTCTCTCCTTAGCTTGGCTTGTTTCTGGCCAGCTTTTCTTAAATTATCCCATCTACCTTTTGCCTCTAGACTTTTGTCTTTCTCTATTATTGTATATCTTTTCTTTCCTTTTTATTCTGTGTCTGGCTGTGTGGCTGGGTTGCTGGCCCCTTCTTTTTCTCGCTCTTTTCTCCAGCCTTGCTATTGGTTGTTAGGCTCTTTATTAGATCAATCAGGTGATTTACAAAGGCAAAATAGGCAAGCTTCACTGATTTAAGCAAATGCAATATAAAAGAATGTAGCACATCTTTGCATTAGTAAGCAAATGTTCCACAGCATAAACAAATGTAGCACCACATCTTCAATTAATATCCCACAACATACCTGTTTGGTCAACAGTTTTTAAAGATGTACAGTCTATCCCATTTTTCTTTAAAAAAATATAGCTTTACATGTCTTTAAGCGTATTTAAAACTGTTCCATATTTTAGATATGTGATCAGAATTCAATTTTTTGTTTTTGATATTATAATTTATCATTTCTCCCTTTCCTTTACTCCCTCCAAACCCTACCATACACCTCTCCTTGTTCTGTCTCAAATTCATGGCCTCTTTTTCATTAAATGCCATTACATGAATATATAGGCACCTGCTGTTAAATAATGTATAAATATTTTTTTGTGATAAATGGAATTCAGGCCAGGGAAGATGGTTCAGTGGTTAAGAGCACTGGCTCTTTCTGAGGACTAGGGTTCGATCACCAGTACCCACATGGCAGCTCATAGCTTTCTGTAACTTCAGTCCCAGGGAATCCAATGTCCTCTTCTGGTCTCCATGTATACTAGGCAAGCACATGGTGTACAGACTTACATGCAGGCAAAAAATTCAATACATGTTTTTAGAAAAAGAAATAAATGGGCTCACCTAATGACTCAGTGAGCTTGCCAGTCATATGGGTAAGCCTTCAGCAGAACAACATCACCTCCAACAAATCTGACCCAATCCCAAGGTTTCCTAGTTGGTCTCATCACTCTAGATTCATACTCACTCACTCACTCACACACACACACACACACACACACACACACACACACAATTTAATTTAGAAAGAATCTTATTTAACATATCAATCCCAGTTCCCTCTACCTCCCATTCTCTCATGGCCCCCACCAATCCCCCTCATCTGACCCTCCATCCACTGTTCAGGGAGGGTGAGATCTTCCATGGGGATCACCAAAATCTGTCACATCATTTGGGGCAGCACCTAGCCCCTCCTCTGTGTATCTATGCTGAGATAGTATCCCTCCACGGGGAATGGACTCCCAAAGTCCATTTGTGCACTAAGGATAAACACTGGTTCCACTGTCAGAGGTCCTAGAGACTGCCCAGGCCTCCTAACTGACACCCACTGTCAGAAGGCCTGGTTAAGTCCTATGCGGGTTCCTCAGCTGTCAGACTGGGGTCTGTTAGCTCCCACTTGCCCAGGTCGGCGGTTTCTCTGGGTTTTCCCAGTATGGTCTTGACCCCTTTGCTCATCACTTCTCCCTCTCTGGAACTGGATTCCAGGAGTTCAGCTTAGTGTTTAGATGTGGGTCTCTGCTTCTGCTTCCAACAGCTATTGGATGAAGGCTCTAGGATAACATTTAAGGTAGTCATCAATCTCATTATAGGGGAAGGGCATTTAAAGCAGCCTCTCCACTATTGCTTAGATTGTTAGCTAATGTCACCTTCTTTGAGAGGTTTGCTCTGGCTACTACATTTAAAGCACTACTTGTAAAAATTTGGAAATCAGTTTGTAGAGCCACAGTGACCCTGACTCTCCCTACTTCTACAAGTCAGAACTCCTCTATTCTTATCACCTCTCCAACTGACTCTGTCACCCACCAAAATTTGAGACCTATTGATTCAAATATGTATTTTTATAGAATCTATTCATTTTTCTATGATCTTTGTTTCCCACTCAGCTCTTGTCACAACTTTGATTTACATGTGGTTGCCAGTCTCAGCTTCTAGGCTAGGCAACATAAGAACAAGAAACAAATCGTTCCAGCCAATTTCTTTCATCGCAAACATCAACACAAGGCCTGGCACAAACCTGGGGCTAAAATCTTAGACTAGTAAAATAGTCTTTGTAACAGTGAGTCACAAACATTTTAGTATCCAGGAAAATGTTTTGGGAGACAAAAGAAGTATATAGTCAGTTGTTCTAGTATAATCAAAATGGACATTCCAGCCCTTTTCTCATTGGTTTTTGTTGTATCCCTGAGGGCATTATAGCACCAGGATTCACAAAAACTCTGGACCTGACATATCAGGGAATGAAGTGAAAGGAATGACAGGTTAACTTTAGCATAAGTTGAAGTTGCATAACCAAGAGCTATTGTATTCCTCCCAATCACACAGAGGCACTTTGAAAAACAGCTAGGTTCACTTTTAAAGGTCTTCGATTAAATGGTAAAAAGGACGAATGTCAAATTTCTTTTTTTCCCCTTTTTAAATTTAAATTGGAAACAAGCTTGTTTTACATGTCAATCCCAATTCCTGCACCCTCCCTTCCTCACCTGCCCCCTACCGGACCCCATCCCTTCCCCAGGGAAGGTGATGTCTTCCATGGGGAGACTTCAAAGTCTGTCATATCATTTGGAGCAAGGTCTAGGCCCTTCCCCATGTGTCTGGGCTGAGAGAATATCTTTCTATGTGGGATGGACTCCCAAAGTCCATTCCTATACTAGGGATAAATACTGATCCACTACCAGAGGCCCCATAGACTACCTAGTCTCCCTAAATACACCCATATTCAGGGTGTCTGGGACAGTCCTATGCTGTTTTGCCAGCTATTAGACTAGAATGAATGAGCTCCACCTTGTTCAGGTCAGCTGTTTCTGTGGGTTTCTGTAGCCTGGTCTTGACCCCTTTGTTCATCACTCCTCCCTTTCTGGAACTGGATTTCAGGAGTTCAGCTCAGTATTTAGCTGTGGGTGTCTGCTTCTGCTTCCATCAGCTACTAGGTGAAGGCTCTAGGATGGCATATAAGTTAGTCATTAGTCTCATTATCTGGAAAGGGCATTTAAGGTAGACTCTCCACTATTGCTTAGATTGTTAGTTGGGATCATCCTTGTAGATCTCTGGACATTTCCCTAGTTCTAGATTTCTCTTTAAACCTATAATGGCTCCCTCTGTTATTATATCTTTTCTTGCTCTCCTGTATTCTTTCCCTGACTCAAACTTCATGCTCCCTCATGCCCACTCATCTTCCTCCTAACTTCCTCTTCCCTCCCTCATGCTTCCAATTTGCTTGGGAGATCTTGTCCATTTCTCCTTCTCTAGGCATCATGTATGTCTCTCTTAGGGTTCTCCTTGTGGATTGTAGGCTGGTAATCCTTTGTTCTATGTGTACAATCCATATATGAGTGAATACATACTGTGTTTGTCTTTTTTTTGACTGGGCTACCTCACTCAAGATGTGTTCTTCTTGTCCCAGCCATTTGCCTGCAAATTTCAAGATTCCATCATTTGGGTTTTTTGTTTTGTTTTGTTCCCCCTCTGAGTAGTACTCCATTGTGTAAATATGCAACATTTTCTCCATCCATTCTTCATTTGAGGAGCATTTAGGTTGCTTCCAAGTTCTGGCTATTACAAATAATGCTGTTATAAACACAGTTGAACAGATGTCCTTGTTGTATGCATGTGCATCATTTGGTTATATGCCTAAGAGTGGGATTACTGGATTTTGAGGTAGACTGATTTTCATTTTCCTGAGGAACCGCCATACTGATTTCCAAAGTGGCTGTACAAGTTTGCATTCCCACCAGCAGTGGAGGAGTGTGCCCCTTTCTCCACATCCTCTCCAGCATAAACTGTCTTTGGTGTTTTTCTGACAGAGTTTTTTTGATTTGCATATTTCTGATGGCTAAGGAAGTTGAGCACTTTCTTAAGTGTCTTTCAGCCATTTGGCATTAATATATTGCGAACTCTCTATTTAGTTCTGTACCCCATTTAAATTACTTAGTCATTTGGTGACTAACATCTTGAGTTATTTGTATAGTTTGGAGATCAGCCCTCTGTCGGATGTGGGGTTGGCCAATATCTTTTCCCATTCTGTGGGATGCTGTTTTGCCTTGTTGACTGTGTCCTTTGCCTTATCTAAGCTATTCAATTTCAATTTCAGGAAGTCCCATTTATTAATTGTCGATCTCAGTGCCTGTGCTAATCTAATTTCTTCAAGGGTACCTCCCATTTTCTCATCTAGGAAGTTCAGTGTGGCTGGATTTATATTAAGGTCTTTGATCTATTTGAACTTAAGTTTTGTGCATGAGGATGTATGTATGTATGTACGTATGTATGTATGTATGTATGTATATGGGTCTATCTGCAGTCTTCTACACACCATCATCCAGTTATGCCAGCATCATTTGTTGAAGATGCTTTCGTCTCTCCATTGTTTAATTTTAGCTTCTTTTGTCAAAAATCAGGTGTGTGTAGCTGTGTGGGTTAATATCAGGATTTTCTATTAGATTCCATTGGTTTACCAGTCTACTTTAGTGCCAATACCAAGCTGTTTTCAGGACCATAGCATTATAATAGAGTTTAAACATCAGGGTTGGTGATGCCTCCACAAGTTCCTTCATTGTTCAGAGTTATTTTGTCCATCCTGGGTCTTCTATTTTTCCATATAAAATTGAGTATTATTCCTTCAAGGTCTGTGAAGAATTGTGCTTGGATTTTGATGGAGATTGCATTGAATCTGTAGATTGCTTTTGGCAAGATTGCCATTTTTACTATGTTAATCTTACCTACCCAAGAGCATTAAAGAAGGTACCACTTTACTGAAGATGTTTGTTAGCTGTAGGAGTTCCCTAGTAGAGTTTTTTTTTGGGGGGGTCACTTATGTAAACTACCATATCATCAGCAAATAGTGAAAGTTTGACTTTTCCTTTCCAATTTGTATCCCCATGATCTCTTTTTGTTGTGTTATTGCCCGCTAGAACTTCAAGTACAATCTTGAAGAGATATGGAGAGAGTAGGCAGCCTTGTCTTCTTCCTGATGTTAATGGAATCACATTGAGTTTCTCTCCATTTAGTTGGATTTTAGCTGTCGTATAATGTTCTTATTATGTTTAGGTATGTTCCTGTTATCCCTGATCTCTCCAAGACCTTTATCATAAAAGGGTGTTGGGTTTTGTAATGCCTTTTTCAGCATTTAGTGAAATGATCCTGTGGTTTTTCTTTTTCAGTGTGTTTGTACAGTGGATTACATTGAAGCACTTTGTTTTGTTGAACTATGCCTGCATCCCTGGGATGAAGCCTACTTGATCACGCTGCCAGCAGGTCACTTCCGCCCATGGCTCCACCCCCAAATGGGCGTGGTCAGTGCCACAGAAGGACTATCTCACTACAGCTGTATGATTTCTCTGATGTGTTCTTGGATTCGATTTGCCAGTATTTTATTGAGTATTTTTGCATCACGGTTCATGAGGGATATTGGTGTGTAGATCTTTTTTTAGTTGTGTCTTTTTGTAGCTTGGGTACTAAGATGATTGTAGTCTCGTAAAAAAAAGTTTGGAAATGACCGTTCTGCTTTCATTGTGTGGAACACTTTAAGGAGTATTGGTATTAAATGTTCTTTAAATTTCTGGTAGAATTCTGCACGGAAACCATCTGGCCTTGGTTTTTTTTTTTTTTTTTTTTTGGGAGATTTTGATGAATGCTTCTATTTCATTAGGGGTTATAGGTCTGTTTAAATTGCTTATCTGTTCTTGATTTAATTTTGGTAAGTAATATCTATCCAGAAAACTGTCCATTTCCATTAAATATTCTAATTTTGTGGCATACAGGTTCTCAAAGATTCTTTGGATTTCCTCAGTGTCAGTTGTTATGTCCCCCTTTTCATATCTGATTTTGTTAATTTGCATATTCTCTCTGTATCTTTTGGTTTGTTTGGATAAAGGTTTGTCTATCTTGTGGATTTTCTGGAAGAACTAACTCTTTGTTACATTGATTCTTTGTATTGTTTTCCTAGTTTCTACTTGATTGATTCAAGGCTCAAATTGGTTATCTCCTAGCATTTACTCCTCCTTGGTGAGTTTGCTTCTTTTTGTTCTAGAGCTTTCAGTTGTGCTGTTAATTCTCTAGCATAACTATTTTCCAGTTTCTTTGTGGAGGCAATTGGTGCTATGAACTTTCCTCTTAGTACCATAAGTTTGGGTATGTTGTGTCTTCATTCTCATTGAATTCTACGAAGTCTTTAATTTCTTTCTTTATTTCTTCCTTGACCCATGAATGGCATGATTGAGCGTTGTTCAGTTTCCATGAGTTTGTATTGTTTCTGTAATTTGTGTTATTGTTGAATTACAACTTTAAAACATGGTGGTCTGATAAGATACAAGCTATCTCAATCTTTTTGTACCTATTGAGGTTTGGTATATTGCCAAGTATGTGGTTGATTTTAGAGAAGGTTCCATGTGGCTCTTAGAAGAAAGTATATTCTTTTGTGTTTGGATGGAATGGACTATACATGTCTATTAAACTCAATTGGGTCATAACTTCTGTTAGTTCCTTTGTTTCTTAGTCAAGTTTCTGTCTAGTGGACCTGTCTAGTGTTGAAAGTGGGGTGTTGAAATAGCCCTCTATAAGTGTGTGAGAATCTACACGATTTGAGTTTTAGTAAAGTTTCTTTTATGAATATGAGTGCCTTTGTATTTGGCACAGATATTCACAATTGAGGCTTTATCGTGATGGATTTCTCCTGTGATGAATAGGAAATGACCTTCTTCATCTATGTTGATTGATTTTAAAGTCTAATTTGTTAGATATTAGGATTGCAAAACCGCTTTTTTCTTGGGTCCATTTGATTGGAAAATATTTTCCCAACCCTTAACTCTGAGGGAACGTCTGTCTTTGAAGTTGAGGTGTGTTTCTTGTATGCAGGAGAAGGATGATTTTGTCTTTTCATCCATTCTGTTAGTCTGTGTCTTTTTATAGGCAAGTTAAGACCATTAATATTTAGGGATATTAAAGACAATTGATTGTTAATTCTTGTTTGTTTTGAATTTGTTGGTGGTGGTGGTATTGTGTGTGGATTTCCCCTCATTTTCCTTAAGCTATTGGTAAAGTGGGATTATTGCCTATGTCTTTGTGAAGATAGTTAACGTCCTTGGGTTGGAGTTTTCCTTACAGATTGAATGCTTTGCTGAGCAGAGTAGTCTGGGTTGGCATCCTTGATCTCTTAGTGTTGGTAGAATATCTATCCAGGACCTTCTGGCCTTCAGAGTTTCTATGGAGAAGTCAGATGTAATTCTGATAGGTTTGTCTTTATATGTTACTTGGCCTTTTCCCTTTGCTGCTCTTAATATTTCTTTATTCTGTATGTTTGGTGATTTGATTATTATATTGTGAGGGGACTTTCTTTTGTGATCCACTCTATTTGATGTTCTGTAAGCCTCTTGTACTTTCACTGACATGTCTTTCTTCGGATTGGGAAAGTTTTCTTCTATGATTTTGTTGAATGTATTTTCTGCACCTTTGAGCTGGGTTTCTTTACATTCTTCTATACCTATTATTCTTAGGTTTGGCCTTGTCACGGTGTCCCACATTTCCTGGATATTTTGTGTTAGGGATTTGTTGGACTTAAGATTTTCTTTGGTCAATGAATCTATCTTCAGTGCCTGAGACTCTCACTTCCATCTCTTGTATTCAGTTGGTTATGCTTGCATCTGTAGTTCCTGATCATTTACCCAGTTTTTCTATTTCCAGTATTCTCTCAGACTGGTTTTTATTTATTTTTGTTTTGTTTTTGTCTCTATTTTAGTTTTCAAGCCTTGTTCTGTTTGAATTGCTTCTTGTGATTTTTCACTTTTTGGTATGTATTTTCCTCTATTTCTTGAATTTTTTTTTCTTCCATTTCCTTAAGGGATTGTCTCAATACTTCCTTGATGGTCTCTATCATCATATTAAAGTTGGTTTTAGGTCATTCTTTTCTGCTTCATCTGTATTGGGATGTTCAGGTCTTACCAGTGAGGAGTCCCTAGACTCTGGTGGTGTCATATTGATCTTTCTGTTGTTGACTATGTTCTTACACTGTCATCTACAAAACTCTTCTTCCAGTGCTTACCAGTAGGGTCTCCCACTCTTCTGGTATATATAGGACCAAGGTTCTCTTCTGTTGGGTGCAAGCAGGTCCAATACTCCAATGGCTCTCCTCTTCCAGTGGTCAGTGGTGGGACTCCTCCTGCAAGTGTAAGTGGAACCAGGATGCTGGCAGACTCTGGTAAGTGGGCCAGTCTGCCAGGGTGAACTCTCCAGCATGCAGTCCCCAGTTGTTAGGAGGCTCTTAGCAGAGCCACGGAAAGCAGGCCAGAAACAGGCCCAAGTTTACTTCTTCCTACCACGGTTGGAGTTGGGACCAGGTTGCTGGCAGACTCCAGATGGGCTGGTCTGCCATGGTGGGCACCTGTCCCTGCACAAAGACCAAGTATAAAATTTCAACCTGTGAGCACACATCTTTTTGTATTCTCTTGTTTTAAAATTTAGAGCTTTAGACCTTGTATTGCATAAAAAAAGTATGTACATGATAAAAGTATACTAAAAAGGAAGATTGTACAGTTCTTTGAGTTATGCATGAAGAAGTAATCATTTTCAAAAATTAGGATATTCATTATACTTGGAAAAAATTGGCTAGCTATGGTTATTTGGATTTTGACATTTGCAAAGTGTTGCACTCTAAAACAAAAGGTAAGGCTGCTACTTCCAAGGAGTCAACTGATTATTGTCAAAGACAAAACTTGAGATTTTAAAAAATATTTCAAATTCTATAAATTTGTATTACCTTCCAAAAATTAAAAAAAATGTTTTCCATTTCTTTTTTTCTGGTGAGTCCATTCTTTGTACTTATGTTTATATCAGCTATTCTACTTTGTCATGATAGGTCATATGTATACATACATATACCTCTCTCTCTCTCTCTCTCTCTCTCTCTCTCTCTCTCTCTCTCTCTCTTCGACCCTTTGTAATTCTTTTAAAGAATTTAAGTATTAGAAATGTTTAAACAAATCAAATGTGAATAATATTTGCTTAGCATTTTTATGGATCAAACACTAATACACAATACTACATCTACTCTTCCCAATAACCCTCTGAGAGGAGGTGAACATTAATGTTTGCATTTTGGATATGATGAAAGTATATCAAAAGAAAGACAAAATGCAGGCCTAGGCCTCAATGACTTTGAAGATGAACAATAGTTACAGCCTTGAGCTCTGTGGACTGCTGTACATTTATACTTCGTTGCTGTGGAGATGAAAACAACTTTCAAAAATCTTCAGACCTACTTCAGACTGGTGATTTTCAAAGCGCAGTCCCTGGACCAGAGGTACTAGTAACTCTGGGAGTTTGTTAGAAATGGAGACAGGGCTCACAGGGACTCACAGAGACTGAATCAGCAAGCATGGGGCCTGCATGGGTGGGCATTAGGTCCTCTGCATATATGGTTGTTAGCTTGGTGTTTTTGTTAGACTTCTAAAAGTGGGAGTAGGGGCTATCTCTGACTCTTTTACTCTTGGAACACTTTTCCTCCCTCTGGGTTGTCTCTTCCAACCTTGATATGAGAGTTTATGCCTAGTCTTACTGAATCTTTTTATGACTCGTTTGACTAGGAAGCCTACTTTTTTTCTGAAGGAAAAGGAGGAGCATTAGATCTGAAGGAGAAGGGAAGCAGTGACTTGGGAGGAAGGAAGGGAGGGGAAAGTGCAGTGGGGATGTAATGCATGAGAAAAGAATAAAGAAAAAGAAAAAGAAAAGAAAGGAGACTCTCAGGCCTCACTATAGACCAGCAGAAACAAATTTGGAGGTGAGATTCATCAATTGTGTGTTGTCCATCTCCAGAAAACTCTGCTCCACCATCAAATGAAAAGACTACTAAGTATGCCAACACTATCCCAGAAAGGCAAAGCAGAGGCAGAAGCACTCAACAGTTCTAAAGATTGCCTAGCTTTAGAAATGCAAGATCACCACAGTGATACATCACAAGTACTGGGTCAGTTAGCTTATTTCTGTTATTCTGCAGGTAAGTAAATTGGTCTCAGTCCTGTCCCATCTAGGTGATGCATTCCCTATTATGAATTTGAACATGTGAGATGAAGTATTTGCTATCACTAATATTCAGAATACTAATGTATGATCTTGGTAACTGAAGTGCTTATTTCCAAATACAACCTTGTCAATATTTGTCTAATGGTTTGTTCCTACTTCTCCTTGATGCCAGAAGGATAAGTAGTATAGTACCCTCCAAGTCCCAAAATATCTTATTCAAAGACATCTTTGATCCAATTTCCTGGAAGCAGAGCGTGGAGTGGGAATTCTGTTGTAAGCAATGTACGGAAGAAGCATTCTCAGAAAAAAGGAAACAGAGCAGTGAGAGGAAGATAAGTATATTAGTTATAGGGTGGTGGTGAGTATGATTTCCTGGCTGAAAGTTCCCTGAATCCTGATAGTAGCACTACAGAGAAATGGGTAGCTAAGAGCCATCATCAGAAAAACGTAACACCCAGGGATGGGGGAGGTGGGTGGATAAATATAGGCAAAAGGACCCAGATGGACCCTCCCCAGCAACTATTGCATAGATTTTTTTTGTGACTCTGTTTATAGTTTCAGATACTGGTGTTTATTTCTGCCTAATGTGAGATTTCTCCTATTGTTTAGCCTCTGACTCCACAGAACTCTGTGCCAGCCAGTTTCCTATTTCTTATAAATTTCTTATTTATCTATGGATAATCAAGCTAAGTAGCTATATCCTAAACAGTTTATAGAGGAGTACTGAGCCCAAGAATTACCTTTATCAGTTGAATATATATTAATTTTTGAAATACTTGTTATTTCTTAATTTTTTTCCCGTATAATGAAGGCATATAGTGAATTACTATTAAATTCTGCTGCATTCTTTTTAAATACATTTTTATTTAAATTAAAAACAATAGTATTTTACATACCAATCCCAGTTCCCTCTCCCTTCTGTCCTTCCATCCCCCCCACCATCTCCCCATCCCACCACCATCCACTCCCCAGGGAGGGTGAGGCCTCTGATGGGAGATCATCAAAGTCTGTCATATCTCTTGGGGCAGGGCTTAGGCCCTCCCCCGTGTTATCTGGGCTGAGAGAGTATCCCTTCATGGGGAATGGGCTCCCAAAGCTCATTCACGCACTAGGGATAAATACTGGTTCCACTGCCAGAGGTCCCATAGACTGCCCAGGCCTCCCAACTGACACCTATGTTCCGGGGCCCCGATTTAGCCCTATGCTGGTTCTCCAGCTGTCAGAATTCATTTGCGTAACAGTTTTTGTTCAGAAAATAGTTCTTTCACAAAAGCAGAAATTAAAAACTAAATCTAGTATTAATGATAAAATTAAGTATTAATAGTGTTTAAGCCCACAGGAGGGAATCCCATGCCATTTGATAGGACTATGATTCTTTCATCCGTAATTGATACTACTTTTTCTTGATAATTTTAAAGAATTTCTTTACAATATCATAGAACTGCAAAGTCGATCCTCAAATCTTTGTTTCAATGATTTATGTCATGCATACATGCCACACAAAATCATCAAATGCCATCCCCCCCTTTTTTTTAACTATAAGCTTTTAAAGAACACAGCAGGAAATGAGGCAAGTCATCAAAACAATTGCTGCATTATTTCTGTGTGTTTTGTCCTCAAGTACAAGGTGATATTGAAAAACTGCCTGATGTAAATTGTAGATGACTTATATACTTACCAGAGGATACCAGCCTTTTGTGTTCATGAAAACAAAGCACCTATTCAGGCATAAGCAACATTGAAAAAAAATGTCCCCACTGAGGGGAGAAGTTCCAACAGCAACAGCAAAAGGCATTTCTCCTGCCTCAAAGGCCTATAAGGCAACACAAGATTGACACTGAGATACAGATTAGATCTCAACCTTGTCTTGGACTTTTCCATGTTGTTTTTGCACAGAGTACAACTTGCATAGCACCGATGACATTTGTGCTTGCAGGACCCCTTGACTGATTTTCCATTTTCAGTATGACCCTTCATATTTGTCAAAGGTAACAATCCTGAAGCACAGCTAAGTCATGCCATCTCTCAAGAAGTAACTTAAAGAAGTCATCAGTGAGGACTTCTAAGACAAAAAGGTCCTGAAGGAATGTTTCCTGGCAATCTTCTCAATCAATATGCATTCTCCACTCTTAAGATCACATGAGACTACTTGCCTGGAATTTTAGCAGTGGAAGAAGGAATTCCCAGCCTGCTAACTAAGGCTACAGAGTTATGTTCCATTGTGGTTTCAATATGAACTATCAATCCATGAACTCATGTATTTGAAAAGTCGGTCCCTAATAGGTGGCATGTTCTGGAATGTTGTGAACTTACAAGATGGGAAGCTTCTGTTTTCATATCTTGTTTATACTCTAACAAATAAAGCATGCCTGAAGATCAGAGAGTGGAGCTAGCCACTAGCTAACCATAGAGGTCTGGAGGTCTGCACAGACAGACAGGAAGTGAGATGGCTAGACAGAGAGAATATAGGCAGGAGGAGACAGGAACTCGATCTCTTATCAGACTGAGGATTTCATAGAGCTAAGAGCTCTAGTGGCTGGTTGCTCTGCTTATCTGGTCTTTCATCTTTCACACCCTCATATCTGACTCCAGGTTTTTATTATCAAGATCTATGGTAACTTGCATTACCAGTTTCACAGATAAAGGTGGGTCATTGGCCATATGTCTTCAAGGATCACAGCTTGGTTCTGTGTCCACTGAGTTCTTTGCTTCCTGAACTGTCCAGAAGTGAACAAACTTCAAGCTCCTGCCACCATGACTGAATGTTCTGAGATGCCTTTCCAGCTGCACCGTCAAGATAATAAACCCTGTATTTTTGTCATAGTGGTGTAGGAAGAAACTAATACACATGCATGAGATATATAACATAGTGTCAGTTGTTGATCTTCTGGAAAGATGTTTCTACACTGGGATTTTAGATTAGTCAAATCATTAAAACTATGTATATTAGAAATAGCTAACATTAAATTGTATTTCTGGATGTAACTAAAGCTTGATCTCCAAATAAATAAATAAATAAATAAATAAATAAATAAATAAATAAAACACTACTGATGATTCCTTCCCAGTGTAGAAATCACTGGAGTGCAATTATGTGTGCTTTTCTATTCCCAGTGTTACAGCAGAGAAAGCTTGGAAGAAAATAACTCTATAGTTAGTTTTGTTAATTAAATGGACAGGATTTCTTATATATGCCAGTGACCTAAGGGTGACTGTTAGAGTTTTGTTAATCTTTGGAGTTGTAGTAATCATATAAAGGGCAGGTAGAGCAAGGAGGAAAGTGTAAGAAGATACATATATCATTGAAAAAACTTTAAGGTCAAACTTTCTTCTTTCACTATTTTTTTCTAATGATATAAATAATGCTTTCTTAAAGAGAAAAGTTTTCAGAGCTAAAAATTTCTTTCCAGATTTTTTTTTTAATAGAAGTTAAATCATGTGGAACAAAATACTTGGAGAATACTGAGGAAAAACTGACTACAGTATTTACCAAAGAAAATGATTTCAAGTTATTTCTGGTTTAGGAACAACACTAGACCATACATGTGGCTCAGGTAAAGTATGAGAGCCCATCACATGGGAGACCATCTGGTACTTTGTGTATATGTACATGTCTTTCTCCACGTGTGGATATACATGCCAAAAGTCAACATCTGATATCTTCCTTAGTTGCTCTACAGAGTATCTTTTGAGATGGGTTCACGCTCTAAACCTGGTGTTCACCTATTGCCTAAACTGACTGTCCAGTGAGCTCTCGGTATCAGCCTGGTTCCACAACCCAATTCTCTCATGGCCATGTTAAGATTACAGACACAGAAACCACATGTAGTTTTTAAAACATGGATTTGGAGGTCAGGATTCTGATCCTAGTGTTTGTGCATGGGCAGGTACTTTACCAACTGAGCCATTACCCTAGTCCCATGACTTTTGATGTAGTAGTTTGAAGGTGAGCCTTCATAGTCCATATAGGACTTGCTGGTTGAATTGTTCCAATATTCTTTGCTGAAAGAAGTTATTCCTATAAACCCCATTTTATTTCTCTTTTAAGTGCTTCCAATAAACTTCAACACATGTGAAGGTCACTTTTGACATTTATTGGAAAGCCTGATATTTTTCATGATATTATAGAATAATGTCTTATTGTATCTTCTTTGTAAATCTAAATTTTTTTAACTTCAGTATTTTTTATTTTACTATATATATATATATATATATATATATATATATATATATATATTATAACCAAGTACATTTAAATGAAAACAAACATTTATAGACAATATTTGGGAATTTGGGCATCGTTCTTTCCAAAATACTTCCTGCTGGTAAGGGGCGCTGTCATGGGGGATTCGAAGAAGATTCAGAAATCCTGGCTGTACTAATGGAGAGAGAAGTAGGAGAAAATGAGAGGGAGGAGAGGAAGGCATGTGCGACCAGGAGGATTGAGCCTGGTTAGGAATGGAAAATAGGAAAGAGAGAGAGAGAGACAGAGACAGAGAGAGAGAACATAAAAGAGGGAGCCAATATTGGTTTGAAGATAAAGTTGAACACAAAGAAAGGTCGAGGGAACTACAAGACTGCTCCCAACCAACAATCTCAGCTCCCGTGGAAAGGCTATCATAAATGCCATTCCCGGAGAGTGAGATCAACAACTAACTTCTCCATGGAGTCCTCAACTAATGCCTGTTGAAAACAGGAGCAAACACCCATACATAAACACTGAGTCGAACTAGAACCCAGAAGCAGATGGAGAGGACAAGACCATGCGGTAGAAGTACATAGAGACAGCTTACCTGAACAAGGAGGAGCTAAGGGCCACTAGACTGATAGCTGGGAAGCCAACAGGGGACTGACTCGGACCCCCTGAATATGGGTCTCAGCCAGAAGGTCTGGGCAGTCTAAGAGACCTCAGACAGTGGAGCCAGGATGTATCCCTGGTGCACAAAAGGACTTTGCAAACATATCCCCCATGGAGGGATAACTGCCTTATTCTAGAGATAGGAGAGAAGCCCTAGTCCCTACTTCATAGGACCTGTCAGATCTACATGACCCCAACTGGATGGCATTCCCCTACATATGGTATTGTGGTGGGGGGTTGGGAGGGGAGGGTGTTTAGAGTGCATGGGAGAGGGCAGAGAGGGCAAAAGGGAGGGAAGAAGGGAGGGAGGAAGGGAGGGAGGGAGAGGGAACTGGGATCGACATGTAAAATAATAAATTAAAAAAAAAAAAAAAAAAAACGCTTTGACTCCAAAATTTAAGTTGAAGAACAAGTTACTGGGGAAAAGTATTTCTATTTTTGTTTCCACAGAAAATGAAAAGATGTGGATTCCTTCCAGACTAATGTGGTTTGATCACGCCAGACCACCTGAAACAGAGTACAAGCTGATCCTACATTCCAAACAGCTGGACAAAACAGCCCTACAGACTACAGCTAGGATATATGAATCTTCTTCGAATCCCCCTAGACAGCGCCCCTTACCAGCAGGAAGTAGTTTGGAAAGAACGACGCCCAAATTCCCAAATATTGTGTATAAATGTTTGTTTTCATTTAATTGGACTTTGTTATATAAAATTAAATAAAAATAAATAAATAAAAAAATATATGTTGTAGCATGTTAGGATTTCTTTCCTTTTCACACTGAATAATATTCTCTATATTCATGCCACATTTGGGAGGCATATCTGTTGGTGAACATTTGCTTCCACCAGTTAGTATTGTGTGAATAATGCTGCTATAAGCAATAAAATAAAAATTATCTGTTCAAAAAAAAAAAAAATCCTGGCTGTAGTCTGTAAGGCTGCTTGGTCCAGCTGTTTTGAATGTAGAATCACCTAGTACTCTGTTTCAGGCGGTCTGGCTTGATCAAACCACATTAGTCTGGAAGGAATCCACATCTTTTCATTTTCTGTTGAAACAAAAATAGAAATCCTTTTCCCCAGTAACTTGTCCTTGAACTTAAATTTTTTTAATTTAATTTATTATTTTACATGTCGATCCCAGTTCCTTCTCCCTCCCTCCCTCCTTCCCTCCTTCCCTCCCTTTTACCCTCTCTGCCCTCTCACCTGGACTCTAACCACCCTCCCCTCCCATCCCCCCACCCCAATTCCATATGTAGGGGAATGCCATCCAGTTGGAGTCATGTAGATCTGACAGGTCATGTGAAGTAGGGACTAGGGCTTCTCTCCTATCTCTAGGTTAAGGGAGTTATCCCTCCATGGGGTATGTGTTCGCAAGGAACTTTTGTGCAACAGGGATACATCCTGGCTCCACTGTCTGAGGTCCCTTAGACTGCTCAGTCCTTCTGGCTGAGACCCATATTCAGGGGGGCCTGAGTCAGTCCCATGCTGGCTTCCCAGCTGTCCACCTGGTGGCCCTTAGCTCCTCCTTGTTCAGGTAAGCTGTCTCTATGTGTTTCTGCCACCTGGCCTTGTCCTCTCCATCTGCACTTAAGAAAGTGCTCCACACCCTTAGCTATCAGGGAAATACAAATCAAAACAACTTTGAGATACCATCTTACTCCTGCCAGAATGGCTAAAATTAGAAACACCAATGATGACTCATGTTGGAGAGGATGTGGAGAAAGGGGAACACTCCTCCACTGCTGGTGGGAGTGCAAACTCATACAGCCATTTTGGAGATCAGTATGGCGGTTCCTCAGGAAAATGGGAATTAGTTTACCACAGGACCCGGCAATCCCCCTCTTAGGCATATACCCAAATGATCCACATCCATGCAACAAATACATCTGTTCAACTATGTTCATAGCAGCACTATTTGTAATAGCAAGAACCTGGAAGCAACCTACATGCCCCTCAATTGAAGAATGGTTACTGAAGATGTGGCACATCTACACAATGGAATACTACTCTGCAGAAAAAATAATGACATCTTGAAATTCGCAGGCAAGTAGATGGCACTCGAAGAAATCATCCTGAAAGAGGTAACCCAGCCACAAAAGAGGAACACAGTATGTACTCACTCATATATGGATTTTAATCCTAGAGCAAAGGATCACCAGCCTATAATTCACACCATCAGAGGAATTAGGATACAAGATGTGTTCTAAGAGATTCATATAAAGTCACTCACAGAACCGGGAACAAATCCCCCAGAGCTCAGGTGAAGTGGGGGGAGGCAGCGAATGGAGAGAGAAGTAGGAGAAAATGAGGAGGAGGAAAGGAAAACACGTGCGACCAGGAAGATTGAGCCTGATTAGGAATAGAAGACAGGAGAGAGAGAGACAGAGAGAGAGAGAGAGAGAGAGAGAGAGAGAGAGAGAGAACACAAAAGTAGGAGCCAATATTGGTTTGAAGATAAAATTGAACACAAAGAAAGGTCTAGAGAACTACAAGACTGCTGCCAACTAACAATTTGAGTTTCCATGGAAAGGCTACCATAAATGCCATTCCCAGAGAGTGAGATCAACAATTAACTTATCCATGGAGCCCTCAACTAATGTCTGTTGGAAACAGGAGCAAACACCCATACATAAACACTGAGTCGAAGTAAATATAATTTTTTATTCATGTCTTGCTCACTCATTTTAGTCATAAATGTCTGTTAAAGAGTATCAGTCAACCAGACTGAACACATTTTTGTAGTTCTCTGTATTTTTTTAATTACTTATTTTTCTTATTTTACATATTGATCCCAGTTCCCTCTCCCTTCCCTCTCTCCCTCTCTTCCACCTCCCACGTCCGCGGAACCACCCTCCCATCCCACCCACCCCCCTCCACATGTAGGGTGATGCATTCTAGGAGGGGTCATCTAAATCTGTCAAGTCCTTATGTCTATGGCCATACCACCATGAATGTGCCCATCTCAGCTGAAAACATTTTTTTAAGTAGAGGGGGAATATAAAGTAAATTACATTATTTGGTCCTGTGTAAAATTGTTATTTAGAGGAACAACTACCTGTAGTATTTAAGATTTCAACTGAAAACATTTAAAATCATGTCACTGTCATTTGATGACACAGATTTTGATCCTCCACAAAGAAGATCTATTCAAATTGTAATGATTCCAGGTAGGGAGAAGATGACAAGCTAAATTATGACAAATAGAAGATTTATGAAAAAAGTCAATGCATGATATGAATAGATTTGTGATAAATACAGATGTGAAAAATTAAATTGCTCCTACTGGAAAAATCAGAATCAAGGGCTACATCAGTCTCTAATGGATCTGCATTCCTGGATCAGTCCCATGGCTTTACCATATGCTAACAGGGCTTCTTTCCACTTATAACATGAAGTAGTCAATAAACAGAGATGTATACTTTTGAAGGGCTCCCTTCTTCCCATAAATACCTTGAAAAATACTTCCCTGTGCTCAAGTTGTTATTTTAAAAGAATTTTATGGTTTCTCTGTGACTGTCTGTCTTCCTCATTGGCCTGAAAACTGCACTCTATTTGCAGGATGTCTGTCACTTAACTTTTTCTTAAGGCCCGTGAACATAGTGAACTACTAGCACTTGACTGCCTGGCAAATGTTTATTTATAAATGAGCAAGAATTATCATTCATTAAGGTAATAAGCATAGGTTAAATTTAATGAGTAAGACATTATGCATTGTAAGTGTAGTGTTTTATGTTTAACAGAAGGAAATATGTATGATAATTAATTTGATACCCAAATGTAATTCAGAAACTGTGAACTAAAGAGTAAGTTTAAACCCAGTCAAGCAGGATATTAAAGTACCTTGACACTTAAACCAGGGGCTTCTAGAAAGTCTCACAAGAACAAAGCAATGACATATATTATTCATACCATTTATTAGGGATTTGTTTACATTTTAAATTCTCCTTTTTTCCCATAAACTGACTTATTCTATTGCTAAAGAGCATTGTTTTTCTCTTGGCATGCATCACAGCATCAAAATTTTGGCTTCTGGAGCATAGGTGAGTAGTCTGTCAGCAGGGATACCATGACAGCCTGGGATGACATAAGAAAGATAAAGAAATTGATAAATATTAACAACACTCTGCCTTGGGACCCAAAGCAAGAGAATTAGGTTTCAGTTTCTTACACCTAGAGTTAAAATGTGTTTTCCCAAGGACATGATATAAGGACAGTTCTCAACTGATACTCATTTTTGTTCGGATAAGAGAAGACCCTGAGGGATTAGACAGACTCAAACATATTCATAAGCATCATGCTTACTTAGGACTCACTCAGAGACTGAAATTTGAGGCCATAGTGATTGAAATGACTGGGTGTTTCAGTAAGTAGATGGAACATGCATACTGGCTGGTCTTATAGCCATATAATTCCCCCTAGCCCCATTCCTCATGTTTACTCTGTGGTTTGGCCACTTGGAACCTAGAGAAGTTTGGGAGAAGCCATATGCAAGTAATAATAAATGTAAACTATTCAGGCTGATGAATAACTCCTGCCGTCTGAATTTTTGTCCTCTGGAAAAGATGGTTATCTTCAATTTATAGGTGAGTTAAGACCATTAATGTTGAGGGTGAGTAAGGACCACCCTGGTGCACAAAAGGACCTTGCGAACACATCCCCCATGGAGGGATAAGTGCCTTAACCTAGAGACAGGAGAGAAGTCCTAGTCCCTACTTCACATGACCTGTCAGATCTACATGACCCCGCCTGGATGACATTGCCCTACATATGGGATTGGAGTGGGGGATGGGAGGGGAGAGTGGTCAGGGTGCATGTGAGGGGGCAGAGAGGGTAAAAGGGAGGGAGGGAGAGGGAACAGCGATAGACATGTAAAATAAAGAAAGAAAAGATGGTTATCTTTACAGACAAGAGTGTAACTTGGTCTTGGGCTGTGAACCACAAATAGTCATTGACACTTTTACTTTATTCTCTCCAATATCCATGCTAGGGACCGTAGAAAGCTATCAGAAACAATAATAGTGAACACACACACACACACACACACACAGAGCAAGTACTTGTTTGGGTACTTGTCAATATAGTATACTAAATACCTTATTATCTGTCAGTCAAAAATATTTCCTGCCACTAGTACAAATAACTGGGTGAGTTAGAAGTGAACTGTCATGCATTATCTCATTTAATGCAATGACCTTCTAATTTGGGCATGCATCATTATCATTTATAAATGAAAGAGCAGAGAGTAGGGGGGCAGTGAGTGGAGAGGGAGTTAGGAGAAAGAGAAGGGGAGGAGAGGAGATCAGGTGAGACCAGGAAGATTGAGTCCAGGGACTAATAGACCAAAAAGGAGATACCATAATGGAGGGAGCCATTATAGTTTTGAAGAGAAAACTGATTCTAGAGAAATATCCAGAGAACTACAAGGATGACCCCAACTAACAATCTGAGCAACAGTGGAAAGGCTACCTCAAATGCCCTTCCCTGATAATAAGATTGATAACTAACTTATATGCCATCCTAGAGCCCTCATCTAGTAGCTGATGGAAGCAGAAGCAGACACCCACAGCTAAACACTGAGCCAAACTCTTGGAATCCAGTTGCAGAGAGGGAGGAGTGATAAGAAAAGAAGTCAAGACCAGGCTACAGAAACCCACGGAGACAGCTGACCTGAACAAGGGGGAGCTCATGGACCCCCAGACTGATATTTGGGAAACCAGCATTGGACCGACTCAGACCCCCCCCCCCTGAACGTGGGTCTCAGTTAGAGGCCTGACCAGTCTAAGGGACCTCAGACAGTGGAACCAGGATGTGTCCCTGGTGCACAAATGGACTTTGGGAACATATTCCCCATGGAAGGATACTCCCTTAGCCTAGAGGCAGGAGGGAGGGCCTAGACCCTATTCCAAATGACTTCATAGAGTTTAATGATCCCTCCTCCTAGAAGGCATCACCCTCCCTGTGGAGTGGGCAGGGAATGTGATAGGACAGGGAGTCAGGGGGGATAGGAGGGAGGGAGAGAGAGGGTACTGGGATTGGTATGTAAAAATATTAAAATATATTTAAATAAAAAATGAAAAGAAAAAAGCTAAATTCTCCGATTCTACTTTTTTTTGGTAAAATTTTGCTGTTTTGTCACATTTTAACTTTTAGAAACAATATTTTCTCATTTTTAAATACCAATCCCAATTCCCACTCCCTCTCCTCCTCCTGCTATCCCATCCTTCCTTCACCCCAGCTAAGCACTGGGCCAAGCTCCCAAAGTCCTGTCAAAAAGAACAAGGTTCGATAACATGAACAAAGGGGTTGACCATTTTGGGAAAACCCACCAAGAAAGCTCACCTGAGCTAGTGGGGGCTCACTGACTCTGAACTGACAGTGGGGGAACCTGCATAAGATCAAACTAGACCCTCTGAATGTGGGTGACAGTTGGGAGCATTGGGCAGTTTGTATGACCACTCACAGTGGGATCAGAATTTATTCCTAGTGCTTGAACTGGCTTTCTGGAGCCCATTCTCTTTGGAGGGATGCCTTTCTCAGCCGACTTTCCTCTTAAGATTCAGTTTTAGGGCTGGGCAGTGGCAGCACACACCTTTAATTCTAGCACTTGGGAGGCACAGGCAGGTGGGAGTTTGGTCTAAAAATCTACACAGAGAAACCCTGTCTCAAAAAACCATTAAAAAAGAAGCAGCTTTGTTGCCTCTGAAATACATTCTTCTAAGCAAGTGTAATGTACCAGTGTACTCAGGCTACAGCAGCAATGTAGTGTTGTGTTTCAATGAAGTTCACCAAATATGCTTTAACAGATTTTATTTTAATTGTGGGTATATGTGTTCACGTGTGTGTGGGCATGTGCATGTGATTGTAGTTATGTGCAAGTGTAGACAGTATCCAGGAGAGAACTCTGGATCCCCTGGAGCTGAAGTTAGTAGGGGGTTATCAGCTTCCTTTTGTGGATGCTGAAACTGACCTCATGTTCTCTGCAAAAGCATTATGCACTCCTAACTGTAGAGCTATCTCTCCAGACCCCCAAATGTACTTTTAAGTAGCTATCCTGTGCTGACTGGTTTGTGTACATCATACCATTTAAGACTTTTTATATTCATGAAGTGGTAAGATACATGAACTATAAATAATAAAGATGAGGTACAATTCTTCTCAATGGTTGGTGGTAAGAAGTAGGTCTGTTCTTCTTGTCCTGAGAATCTCATCTCTGTGCTCAGATAACTCTTGCCTCATTAAATCCTCAAGACCATTCAAATCTGCTTCATTTTTTAGCCTCGGTTTTTTTCATGTGAGAAAGTTTGGTTAAATAAAGTTATTTTCCCAAGATCACAGAACTAAATTTAAACCCATTTTTCAAAGCCTATTTTCCAAAGACCAGTATCATATACTGCCTTTAGAGTAGAAAATAATGCTTCCAACACATATTTAGGATACGTTGCAAGCACTCTTCTAGACATGGTGAAGAACATCACAGACAAGGTCATTATTCTTAGGCATGATCACTGTCTCTCATTTCAGTACAACAAATAGACAAAGAAATAAAAAGTACAAGGTGTTACTTTAAGATAATAAAATTTTAAAGTAGTTAAAAGGATGCTGAAGAATCAAGTAAGAGTAGGTGATAGCCTAGGGAGGCCTTGGTAAAGAGAAACATTGATAAAAAGAAAAAGGGACCCAGTGAGGCTGTTCTAGAACAAAATAATGTAACAGGCAAAACTGTTTTAATTCTTCTATGAGATTCTAAAACTGCATTTTCAGTTTTCCTTTATTACTCATACACGTCAAACTGATATCTACACACACACACACACACACAAATTAGAAATGGGCAGTGTTGCCAGGTAGACTCAAATTAAAACTTATACTTACATAGAGATGTCAGCTAAACGATACTTTTTTTCATTGCTGTAAGTATACTGTATGGAATATATTTATATTAAAGATAAATTGTTCATCTGAAATTGAAATTTAACTGGGCATAGAGCATATAATATACCAATCCTAGGTTGGAGAGGAGTGAATGATTTCGACTACTGTGAATTGTATTTGCAAAGTTGTTCTGTACTTAAGGAAAACCAGATAACAAAGCTTTTAAGTATTTGCATTTTTCAAAGGAGTCTCTTTTGGCTTTTTCAAGCAGTGAGGGTAAAAGAAAATGTAGACAAAGGGAAGAATATCTACCATGAGTTTTGCAAGTATTGCTTTCTTACTAATCACATAAAAATACACAACCAGCTCTCTTTCCCTGTTCTCTCCTGCTGTTTTCCTGGGGCACACAGGACTTTTCCTGTCTCCTTTTGCTCTCTGTCCTCTCTCTGTCTCTGTCTGTCTCTTTGCCTGTTTTCTCTTTCCTCTCTCTCACTTCCCTTTCTAATAAAACTTATCACTTAAAGAAAACACAAAACCAAACTTTCTGGAGAGGAAAGGGTGCCTTTTGCTAATGTTTTAAAATGAAAGAGCCTAAAGGCCTGGGTACTATGGAGAGAATGATGTGTACATGAGAATGCTGGGAATGGATCCGTGCCAAATTACTTAGTGTGGAGGTCTTATAAAGGAACTGAATGAGAACACTTCTGCTTAAAGATCTTACACATTTTAGGAACAGGCTCTACCTTCTGCGAGCGACATACCTCCTAGTAGTCATTGTATGCATCTCAGACATGGAAACAAGGTCGTATCTTTTCTTCTTCCTTCCATTTTGATTTTAAATGAAGTTAGATAGTAGAAAATCATTCCCCATGGTAGTATTGTTCAATAGAACTGTCTACAGTGATGAAAAGACCGCCTGTACTGTCTAATATGGTAGCCACTAGCTCCGTACAGTATTGAACTTAATGTGGGTTTTGAGGTTAGTTTGACCGAGAAATTGGATCTTCAATTTATTAAGTTTAATATAAATTTAAATAGCTATGTGTACCTAGTGGCTACTGGAGTAGTAGAACAATTGTAAGGCATCGTCCATTTACAGCATCCTGTCAAAATTATCACAGTGGTGCTGAATCTAAAGGCCATTCTGAGCAAGCAGAGAATTTCATTGCCTGTAAAACAGGAATGCAGTCTAGATGACCTCCAAGGTCTCATTATGCTTGTAAATGTTCTGCACTTTGAATTGTAACAGGCTGTGGGAGGGTTGCATATTATCCTCTTGTATTTTCATTTGAAATTTCCCAGTGACTGGCAGAGCATTTGGCGAAGTTTGGAAGCTAAAATCATGTGGCTGAAATGAACGGAACTCAAAGAGTCCTACAAATCCTCCAGCATAGCCACAAGGAGTACAGCCATGTGCTGTTACCTCTTCAATATTCATGTCAGGCTTCTTAATTAATCATTTATGCCTTAACAGATTTAATTAGATCATCTTTGGGACATCAATTGCCCTCTGATTAAAACAATGTGGGTGACAGATGTGTGGTGTGGGCAGTCTGTGAGGCCACTGGCAGTGGAACCAGGATTTATCTCTAGTGCTTGGATTGGCTTTTTGGAGCCCATTCCCTATGGGGGGATATCTTACTCAGCATAGATGTAGGGGGAGGGCCTTGATCCTGCCTCAAAGAGATGTGACAGACTTTATTGACTCCCTATGAGAATCCTTATCCTCTTTGAGGAATGGATGGGGGTGTGGTTCAGAGATGGTGGGGGGAGCGAAAGGACAGGAGGGAGAGGGAACTGGGATTGGTATGTAAAATGAGGAAAGATTATTTTAAAAATAAAAAAAATCAATCAACAAATCAATACAAATAAATAAAAATTAACACTAATAGTATTTTCATGATTTAAAAAAAATAGAGTTGGAGGGGGAAATTTACTGTCTTTTCCTAAGGTGAATGTCGGAAAGCTTCCATTTTCTGTTTCTTATCATCTAGATCATTACTAATCAAATGGTGCACCATAATACAATAGCACCCGAGTTCTCTAGGTCCTCATTAGAAATACCAACACTTTGGTCCCATCTCAGAACCAGTAAGTCCAAACTTACACCTAGCCAGATACTTGGTGAGTAAAATGAACATTAACTCTTCAGGGACTAGCCTAAATGACAAAGCAATTGCAATTTTGGACAAAGTTAGTGTCCTGCTGTTCACTGTATCAGATCAACCCCAAATAAAATAATTATGTTAATTGTGATAATACTTATAATACATTAGGCACTATACTAAATATTTCATGTATTATTTAATGTTTACAATGATTCTATCCTCACTGACAGATAAAGAAAGAATAAGATGATAGTCCTTCCTGACTTGCTTTACTCTACTATGACTAGAAGCTAATACTACATTGCCTAGATTTCCTTGAAGTTTTAGTTCAGGAATGGTAATAATTTATATCTACTATACAAGTGAACAACATACAATGAAAGCCATTCTCTGAAAGATTGAATCTTCTGTTCCATGTGCAGGTAGAAGCTAGTGCATCCAATTTCAATGGTCCTAGATACCAGACGGGTGTCTGTATCTGTGGTTTTTAAGGCTATGAAATATCCACGGCGATTTGCTGTAATTCCCTGCCTGTGGCAGATGTTCTTGCTATGTGATGCTCCACAATGATTCACTCTATGCCCTCTTCCAAGAGATTGTTAATGTCTATTAATGATCCTCTTTCCATTTATCCACCTAGGATGGAGTCTTCTGTTTGCAGCTAAGACTCTGCTAGTGTAGTAATTGAGATCGGTTAAATTGCTTTAAAATGGTAGAACTAACTTATAGTATGTATGTTTTCAGTTTTCCAGAGAAATTTCCCACTGAATATTGCAAAACAGTTTTAAGGTTGATATTTCTTAGCATATCGGTGATAAAGATGACCAATGGCTTCATCTGAAAGGGACTAAAATTTGACATTAATTTTGGAAATGTTCTATACCTATGAACACATGTATCTATATGGCTAAACTCAAGCAGAGAGCTATAATCATTTGGTTAAGGTATCAAGAAAAGAACAAAAAAGGAAAAGAAGGGAAGAAAGGGAAGGGTAATTTTTGAATGCCTGTTTTATACCAGGCACTGGATTATCTTTACTGAACATAGATTAAAATCGAGAAATTCTGTAACATGTAACAGTTGGCCAATAATAGTAGCTATTTCTCATAGCACTTAGAATTTAGATTAAAATCGATGAATTTGGGAGGGGATCAGTTTTAGTTCATTAAAATATACTATGTGCACTAATACAAAGTACTGACTTATGAACGTCTGAACAAAAAAAGATACTAGACTGGCAAAAAATGTCTCAGCAGGTTGAGACAAGTTGCTACCAAATATGAGGAGCTGAGTTTGTTTCCCAAGACACACATAATGAAAGTAAAGAACTGACTGCTGCAAGAATCTCCCCTGGCCTCCAGTTACATGCCATGTGAACTGCATGCCACCCCTGCATTCAAAAACAAGTAAAATATAACCTAAAAATAAAAATAGATGACATATGAACACCCAGTACAGTTCTTACCCTTCCACACACCCCTTTCCTTACCATGATTGTCCACTTCCTATTTTCTGCCTCTGGGAATACTAATGACCGTGGAGAATAAAACACTTCATCATCCACTTCTTCTGGCTTCCTAGGCAAGCAGTGTAAAAATGTCCAGTCAGACGCAGCAACTTTAGCGGTCTAAAGAGATAGGGATAAGATTGCATTTTAAGTATTAACTTTATTCGGTATTTAATAACACATTTTCTTGGCATAATGTATCCCTACAAAGTAAAGTAAAGGGACAGAGTGAAGTTTTAAAGATACTAGGGATAATGAATAAGTTCCTGTAACTTATGGCATTTTGTAGTCACTCTTTTAAATTTGGGAAATCTTCACTACAAATTAAACCAGTAATTCTCTTTTCTGGTATTCAGTCTAGCAGGGTAATGGACATTTTTAGTAATGAACTCTCCTAATATGTAGTTGATAGCGAAAGTTTGCAATATACAAAAAAAAATTACTTTGATGCAATAGTATTATATTTTGAGCCTCTTTTCAAATTACGAGTTTTAGAATTTGAAGCATACTTTGACACAGATTAAAATAATTTTGAGGACAGCAGTGAGGTGGGAGCACATTAAAAAGATTCTGAGCACTTTGCCCTAGTTATTTTCCTCCCAATGAAAATGTGCTACCACTCTCAATTTTCACCTACAGTTAATCCCCCAAAGTGCCATCCCCCCATTCATATCCATTTTTCACTTACAGATTCAAAACTACATTGCCTCATGCTTTCTTACCTCTAAATTACTACCTTCATACTGAAATTTTATTTCCATTTTAAGTTGAGAATAATTGAGCTTCTAAAGTACTGGCAAAATGGGATGGAAAGGAAGTAACATTTATACCTGTCATACATCAGTAAAATTATTATTCTGCAAGCTTACAGTACCAGAATCAGACAATCACCCAAGGCAAGCAGGAGGCAAACCATAGGTAAGTTAAAATAGCTCCACCAAGTTTTTGAAATATATATGACAAAAGAATAACCACAGAGTACAAAAGGCTCCTACATACAGTAATAAAAGGGGGGACAGAAAACAAGTAAAGATATGATAACAATGTAATGACATAGAAATGGAAATGACCAATAAATATGAGAAAGGCTTAGCATAATCAGAAATAAGGCAAATTTTAAAAATCACAAGATACTATTTTCTCTTCAATTTACAAAACATAAAATGTAAATAGAAAAGATTACGGAGAAAGAACAATAATATTCATCTAGAAGAGTTCAAATTATTCACCCTGTTGGGATGGACACCACTAGCATTTTAAAATGTATATAACACATCACACAAAAATTCTTCCTCCAGAAACTTATCATGAGTGCCTGCATCCATGAGGAGGAGTGGACCAGGGGTGGGCTGAGGGTAGGCCAGGGGGTGGGAGGAGGGGTGGATGAGAGAACTGTGGCTGAACTGTAAAATGAAATTTAAAAGAATAAATACATATAAAAATAAAGAAATGTGAATAAGGTAGGATTGTTTAAAATTAAGATTCTTTTAAAAAGAAAGCAATAGGAATCATTATGAATAAATTATCATTCAGTTGTACTTTGAAATTCTATGTGCAACATTGCAAAGAATAAAATACCTAAATAGAGTTAACCTCTGGAAATGAGTTGTGATTGAAAGGAAGTGTCAGGGATACCGGTCATGTTTCTCCATCTAGATGCTAAGAGTAAATTCACTCTGTGGAAATGGGATCATCTTTATACATATTGTTTGTGCTTTTTTTCTTTACATGCATGCTGTTCCTTAACAAAAACTTTATTCAAAAATGCCCTGGGGCTGGAGAGATGGGACAGCAGTTAAGAGCACTGGCTATTCTGCCAAAGGAGGCAGTTTCCATTCCCAGTACCTAGATGGTGGCTCACAATTGTCTGTAACTCCAGCTCTAGGGGACCCAATGCTCTCTTCTGACCTCAATGAGTACTGAATGTAATTGGTGCACAGACATACATGGACCTAAAACACAGACATAAAATAAAAATGAAAGCAAATTCATTTTTACAAACATAAAGTATCTAAATGAATTGATAAGAAAATCTAAATTTTGTCAAATGAAAAAAAGCAAGTGAGAATAATATGTCTAAAGTACCATGTATCAAATGGGCAAACATATGTAAATGTGTAGAAATGGACTGAAAAGAAACATGTCAGATAATGGCTATCTGTGAAAATAATCATTGTTGTGAGAGGGGCAGAGAGAAAGGAAAATAACCATGTTTGTTTACAATAGTTGTTAAAGGGGAGAAACATTTTTGCTGTGTTTTTTTTCAAATTTCCATTCTATTTGATATGTAATGAAAAGAAAATTATTTGTTATTTTATTCATAATTTTTGTGTGTTTGTGCAATTACTTCTCCACCCCAGTGTGCTCCTGTCATTTGGGGTAGGCTTTCAACAGAGGTTCTCAAAGTGTGGCCCTCAAGTAGCAGAATTGCATCACCTGGAATCAGATAGAATGAAAATTCTTATGTTTATGACCTACTGAGTCAGAACCCCTGCAGTTGGGGCTATCCAGCTGAGTATTAGCAATATACACAGACCATTCTGATGATTACTCAAGATTGATGGAAGCAGAGAGTGTGTGGAGGAAGATCTAGTTGAGTGGTAGTTTTCTTTGCTTAACATGCATTAGGCAGCGTCCAACATTACAGATAATACAAGAAAGAGTCGAGGTAAGGGAAGGAGGCAATCAGGAAGAAAAGATTGATATGCAGCTTTTCTGGTCTTCCTGGAAGGCATTAGATTGAAGGGGTGTCCCTTGCGAATCCCTAGGGAGAGTTGGCAATGCTATTTAACAGACATTAGTAAATAAAAGCAAGAATTAACCTGGCGAGCACAGTTATGGAGCACTCCTTATGGGAGAAATTTTAAGAAATTGCATTCACCCAAAGTAACCCAGTGTTTCCAGACTTACACACAGTACAGCATTTGGGGATCTCGATTATTGTTGGAGAGGGAAACTTAATTTTCTCTAGAGCCTACGTTTCATAAGTGTTTTTTTCCAAAGGATATCACTAATGTTTCAGAGGAGAGGGATCATTTTGTGATGCAGTGAGTTCTTAATAGGATATAAAAGGCCAGTCTACCATCAATGAGTGCTGAGGTGCTTTTAGTCTTTATAGATGCAATTAATGAACCTTCAGTGAAGCAGCTGTTTGTACCTTCATTGTAACCTGGTAACCCTGGAAAGCCTGAAGGCGCTTTTTCTTCTCCTCCTCTTGTCCCATACTTATCCAAGTGTCTGTAATTAATACATTGCCTCCACGTGCTGCTTCCAATGGATCATTTGTCATTGCAAACTTGGTACCATTCTAGCACAGAGAAATTCGCTGGTTAAAAAACAAAAACTGCATGGAACAATGAAAGACAATTTGAATATTCTAAGTAAAGAGCATACCTCCTTGGCATACTGCTCTGCCAGCTTGACTATATTAGGATCTGGCTCATAACCCTACAAGGAGAAAAAAACAGTTATTTGGGTAATTAGATACTTTAATTATATATGACACTATTATATCTTTTACCTACCACATAGCTAATGACTTAAAATAAAACAAAATAAAGCTCAATAATAGTCTCTCTTTTTGCTTTAAAAAAGATGTTCCGTGTTCACTCGAGGAGCACATTAGCTTTCATGCTGTCTTCTGGTCTTTAAAAAGGCAAATAATTGTTCCATGTTTCCTGGACTATCTCTGTCTTCCTTAATTGTAAAGACAAATATAGAACATGATATTTTCTACCTAATGACAGATCTCTCTTTGACCCTTATAATGGCGTAAGAGGGTAAGAAACATAATTGTACAGCCTAGTGCATTTTTATCTGTGCCTTTGTGCACATGGCTTTCCTTCATCCATTCCAAGAACAATATTTTGAAGTCTCTCCTTAGGTATGTTTTGATCATTCAATTTAAATACTAATGGGCTCTTGCCTTACTCTTTGCCAAGAGAGTGGGACTTGTATTGAAATGCCATTGATACATGTATTTAGAATGATTTGAAGAGATAAGCAAGTTGCCTGTAAAGAGGTACTCATTCTTAACACTGATAAGAAAATGGGGACAAGACCAGGCTACAGAAACCCACAGAGACAGCTGTCCTGAACAAGGGGGAGACCATGGACCCCCAGACTGATAGCTGGGAATTCAGCATTGGACCGACCCAGGCCCTCTGAACATGGGTCTCAGAAGGCCCGGGCAGTCTAAGGGACCTCTGACAGTGGAACCAGGATGTATCCCTGTGCAAGAAAGGACTTTGGGAGCACATTCCCCATGGAGGGATACTCCCTTAACCTAGAGGCAGGAGGAAGGCCTAGTCCCTACTCCAAATGACTTGACAGATGCACTCCTGGAAGGCAGCACACTCCCTGTGAAGTTGGGGGTGGTGGTAGGAGGGGTGCCGGGGGTCATGGGAGGGAGAAAGAACTGGGATTGGTATGTAAAGTGATACACACACACACACACACACACACACACACACACACACACACACACATATATATATATATATATATATATATATATATGATTAAGTAATTTTGCATTCTGGGGGTCTTGTTTACTTATCCTAGCACTAATGGACATTCTGTGAGCCACCATGAAGAGCTTCCCCCACCCTCTTGTTTGTTTTGTACACAACATTATGAATTGTTTAGTACTTGCTTCTTATGTCAAAGCTTAAGAGTCTCCAGCCTCTCTGGCTACATCCTCTACTTCCATCTCCTTTGATTCTTCTCAGTGTACTGCCACAGACAAGCCAATCTTCTTGGCGTCCCTGTACACATTTTGTTCTTTTCTGCCATCCCAGCCTTTCACCCTTG
Organism: Phodopus roborovskii; assembly: GCF_943737965.1. NCBI lineage: Eukaryota > Metazoa > Chordata > Mammalia > Rodentia > Cricetidae > Phodopus > Phodopus roborovskii. The sequence goes on along the minus strand of NW_026125640.1, from coordinate 1,154,760 downwards.
AACACCTCCTTCTGGTGGGTGTCTTCATCAGAACATGTCAGCTCACGAACTCTCGTCTTATCTCCAGTGCCTCCATATAGAATTGTGTCAGTTCAAACTCCACACTTATACTCACCCTCCTCCATCTTCCTCAGTTTTGAATGCTTATTATTTATTATGAATCAATTTTTATGCATTTTTAGTATGAACTTCTGCTGAATATTGTGATATCCCCATTCCCACCCCCACGAATATGAATAATCATGATTAAAGGACTTATTATTCTCAGTTGCTATGGTGGTGCCAGAAGGTGGCCTCTTCTGTCAGCTCCCTTGTGACACTGACTCAGCTGTAGAAGATTACCTCACTCAAACAAACATAGCCTTCTAGGGCCCCATATATTCAAGGAGTGATTGATAGGTAGATATGAAAATCAGACCCTCTCTGCCCAAGCCCAGACAGTTCTATGTTGCCATTCCATATATAAAATGCTCTGTAGGTCGACTGACACTGTGGTTTGGGACATCATAACTCAACTTCTTCTCCTGCACACTCATTTTTTTATTTAATTATTTTTTTAGTTTACATGTCGATCCCAGTTCCCTCTCCCTCCCTCCCTCTTACCCTCTCTCCCCCCTCACATGTACCCTCTCCACCCTCCCCTCCCATCCCCCATCTACCATTCCACATGTAGGGCTATGCTATCCAGGTGGGGTCATGTAGATCTGTCAAGTCATTTGAAGTAGGGACCAGGACTTCTCTCCTGTCTCTAGGTTAAGGCAGTTTTCCCTCCATGGGGGATGTGTCCGCAAGGTCCTTTTGTGTACCAGGAATACATCCTGGTTCCACTGTCTGAGGTCCCTTAGACTGATCAGTCCTTCTAGCTGAAACCCATATTCAGGGGGGGGGGTCTGAGTCAGTCCCATGCTGGAATCCCAGCCATCAGTCTGGGGCCGGTTAGCTCCTCCTTGTTCAGGTCAGCTGTCTCTATGTGTTTCTGCAACCTGGTCTTGTCCTCTCTCTCTGCCAACTCAGTGGCAAAGTAGTTAGGCAGAATATATGAGGCCCTGGCTTTGATCCCCTTGCACCACACACACACACACACACACACACACACACACACACACACACACCACCACCACCACCACCACCACCACCACACACTCTGCCAAATGGGCAAAATATAACTTTATTTGAAAACAGGGTCTTTGCACATATAAGGACTTTAGATGAGGCCATGGTGAGTGACAGTAGACCTAAATTTAATATGCTATTATTTTGAAGGGCAGTAACATTGCCCATAAAGCTATATGAACACAGAATGAACATGATAGAGGAAAGGCTTGGAGTAATTCATGAAGAGGTCAATTAAAAAATGGAATATAGCTGTGCCAACACCTAGATTTCAGACAACATATTACTGTGTTTTTTGAGTCACCCAGTCCATGGTAATTTGATTTGGCCACCCTAGGAAACTAAGAGAAAAGGATGCATTGACCCAAATTGACTCAGCTGAAGACTAGAGAAAATGATGTAGTGTTTTATGTTAAATTGTTTGGGATATATAACAGGCCATGCAAGTGTATTTCCAACACAGAACTTGCAGCTTTTGTCAGAAGGCCACTCTCTGGCTAGCAGGCTGCTCTTCTCACTGTAAACATCAAAGAACTTGCCACTCCACTATGCCTGTTGTCACTCAGCAGTAACCAGTCCAGAAGGATGGAAACCTGCTCCTGTGCCTCCAAGTTGGGACAATTCTAAAGCATACCTTACACTCTAGAGCTTGCTTGTTGTATCAAGTTAAGCTTCTTTTTGTTGGACTGGACACATCAGGGTGCTAAGATGACCAAATCATGCTTGGTTCCCAAATGCTCTTGAAATTTTAGCATTTAATGTCTCTCATCTCCAGGAATACCTCAGGTCTAGAGAAACCAGGATGGTTGGTTCCCGCAAATGGTACCCTTCTTTGATTAGTTCCTTTCCCTGATCTTCTCTTACTAGTTTCCTGTAAGTTTCCTAAATCCCTACCAGGGATACTTTAGGAGGAAACTTAGCCTAAAACAGTGGTCAGGTTTGGTTTGGGTGAAATGTGCATGAGATACTCAAGGTCTGGGTGATTACTATTCAAAAACTTCAGCTAGTCATCTTTATGATGTAATTAAGGTTCTTGGTAGTTGATAAATAAGCATTAAATTCAAAAAGCAGAAGCAGAGAGAGAAAATTTGAAGTTCCCTATATTCAGGTCAGAATGAGCCACAAATATGACTATTGAGAAACAGCAAACTTTCCCCCTGGGGAGAGAGAAATCTCCCTTTTACCTCTACTATTGAAGCTTCTAGTTCTATATAGAGGCAACAACAATTACCATTTCCTTATATAGCAAGAGTTAAGAAATGAAAGAGTGGACTTCCCATACAGTCTATGAAAGTGTATAATCAGAATAGAAGACATGTAGGGATAGTTTTCACAGGCACATGAGACTCAGATTTAAAAATCCCAAAAGACCCCAGAGAGGAGGTTTGAAATTTTAAGCTGGATACCAGCAATATGCCCTTCACAGAAGACTGACTTTTCTTTCTTTAATTTTTTTTAATCAAATTGCTGTATTGGAGAGATTACAGTTCCATTTCCAAGCACTAAGGATCCTACATTGTCTGCTTTCCACTGTGTTTTTCAGCCTGTGTGGTGATAATACACAAAGATGTCAGTCATCATAATGACTAGTATTAGGGCATTCAAAGGCATAATTTGGATGTGCTTTTATCACAGACTAGAGGAATAAAAAGCATCAGCCAAGACTAGCTTCCTCTACAGAAATGGAAAATTGGGCTCTTAAGAAGCCAGATAGCCATTCAATAGAAATGTTAGTAATATACCTTAAATTGGGTGGCCTCAGCTGTGCTGTCCTTGATCAGAGGCTTGGGTAATAGCATCTAATCAACAAGGAAGTTCTTTCAGGGCAGAAAGCTTTCCTACCTTTGGAGTAGCTGCTTGAAGGTGCATCCCGAATTTTGCAGCACTCATCATGATGGAGTGCAGGATGTTGTTCCCATCCCCTATCCAGCTGAGGGTAAGGCCTTTGAGAGAGCCATAGTGTTCCTAAAAAAACAAGAGGTAAAGGAGATTAGCACTGGGGAGGAAACTCATTTTATGGAACAGTTAATAGAGTTAAGATAAAGGAAATAGTTTTTCACTCGCAATAAATGTGTCTTTTTGGAGTGTGTAAATTCTATTTTTGTATTAAATTAAAAAACACGAACATACAATCCAAAAGCAGAAGCTTAAATGTTCTAATAGCTTGATGAGAAGTCCATCCCCTAACTGGGTGGAGACCCTCTACTCAACCAAAAACCACTCTGAACAAGAGATGAGAGAGTACACAGACACCAAAGAACAAAACAACCATCCAACAAAGACAAACTCGGAAGTCAGCATCTAGACCTATAATCACTCCAAACCCAGATGCCTAGATGCCAGGATAACAAGAGAGCCAACAACAGCCAATGCAATACGTCACCACCATAAACCAGATATTCATTCCACTACAACAAACTCTGAATATTCCAACACAGCTAAAACATAAGAAAAGCACCTTAAATCCAACTTTATGAAGATGCTAGAGGTCCATAAAGAGGAAATGAACAAATTCTTTAACAGCATCAAGGGGAGGACAAACAAAATAAAATTGGAGGAAATGAATAAATCCTTTATTTAAAGAAATGACAAAAAGCAAACAGTTTAAGTAAATGAACAGAACTGTTTAACAGCTGAAAATGGCAATAGAAGCAATAAAACACACACACACACACACACACACACACACACACACACACACAAACTGAGGGAATTTTGGAAATTAAAAAGTCTTGGCAAATGAACAGGAGCTCTAGATCTAGCATCACCAATAGACCAAAAGAAATGGAAAAAAGAATATCAGGCTTTAAAGACAGGATAGAAGAAATCAATACCTAGGTCAAAGAAAATGTTAAATCTAAAACATTCTGGTAATTTGGGACACTGTGAAAAGACAAAACTAAGAATAATAGGAAGAGAAGAGGAGAATTCTGGCTCAAAGACACAAAAAAATTCTTCAACAAATCATAGAAGAAAATTTCCCTAGTCAAAAGAAGGAGATGCCTATAAAGGTACAAGAAGCATAGAGACCACTAAATAGAATGGACCAGAAAAGAAAGTCCCCTCAAAACACAACAAACAAAAATTGAATATACAGAAAAAAGAAAGAATATTTAAAAGCTGCAAGGGGAAAAGGCAGACCTATTAGAATTACACCCAAGTTTTCAATGGAGATACTAAAGTTCAGAAGATCCTGGACTGTAGATGGACATTGAGATATGTCATGCAGACCCTAAGAGGCCACACATGCCATCCCAGACTAATATACCAAGCAACATTTCAACATATGGAAATCAGTCAATGTAATACACCATATAAACAAACTGAAAGAAAAAACCAAAAGCACATCATCATCTTATTAGATGCTGAAAAGGAATTTGACAAAGTCCAACACCTCTTCGTGATAAAAGTCTTGGGCAGATTATGGATAAAAGGGACATACATAAACATAAGAAAGGTAATGTACTGCAAGATTATAGCCAACACCAAATTAAATGGAGAGAAACTCAAAACAACTTCACTGGAGTCAGGAACAATACAAGTCTGTCCACTCTTTCCATATAGTACCTGAAGTTCTAGCTAGAGCAATAAGAAAACTGAAGGAGAGCAAGGGGATACAAATTTAAAAGGAAGAAGTCAAAGTATTGCTATTCACAGATGATATGATAGTATACACAAGCAAGAGGAAAACAACTAGCAGGGAACTATTACAGCTTATACACTACTTCAGTGAAGTAGCCAAATACAAAATTAACTCAAAACATCAAAAGTCCTCTTATATACAAATGATAAATGGGCTGAGAAAAAATCAGGGAAACAACACACTTCACAACAGTCACAAATAGTATAAAATATCTTGGGGTAACTCTATCCAAGCAAATTAAAGAGTTGTATGAAAAAAAAAAAAAAACTTCAAGTCTTTTAAGAAAGCAATTAAGGTGACACTAGTAGAAGGGAAAAATAGTAATAAAAATAGCCACCCTACCAAAAGCAATCTACAGATTCAATGCAATTCCCATCAACATTTCAAAACAGTTCTTTATAGACCTTTATAGGTCAGTAATCAATGTCATATGGAAAAAAAACAAAAGACCCAGGATAGCTAAAACACTCTTGAACAATAAAAGAACTTCCAGAGGCATCACCATCCCTGATTTCTGACTCAACTACAGAGCTATATTAGTAAAAACAACATGGTTTTGGCATCAAAACAGATAGTTTGATCAAGTGAATTTAACTGAAGACCTAGATATAAATTCACACACCTATTAACACCTGATTTTTGATAAAGAATACAGAAATACACAACGAAAAGCAGAAAGCATCTTCAGCAAATGGTGCTGATCTAACTGGACACTGACATGCAAATTGATCTATATCTATCACCCCCACAAAACTCAAGTCCAAAGCAGGTCAAAGACCTCAACATAAAACCAGATACACTGACCCTAATAAAAGAGAAAGTGGGGAATACTCTTGAACACATTGGCACAAGAGACAACTTTCTGAACACAACACTGATACCACAAGCACTAAGAGCAACACTTAATAAATGGGACCTCATGAAACAGTAAAGCTCTGCAATAGGACAAGACAGCAGCCTACAAAATGGAAAAAGACTTTCACTGCCTCCACATCTGACAGAGGGCTAATATCATATGTATGTATATATGTATATGTATATTTTTTTCAAGAAACTAGAAATCAACAAATCATATAATTGCATTTCAAATGCACACATTTGGTTTCAGCTCAATCATTTCATTTTAAAACAATAAATAAATCCAAAGTAATTGCTTCAGCACCTTAGAATTTGACATAAGTGCTCTGAACATGGGACTTACTAGTAAAGATCTTTTCAAGCATGCATGGGGCCATAGATCCCATCTGTATCCCATCCCCAATACCAAAAAAGAAAAAAATTATGATAAAGTATTATAATGTACACATAATAATTGGTTTTCAGTTTTGTTTATTTAAGTTTAAAAATATGTATTTTATGGAGGTGATTGACACAGGACAACTTCCCCAGTTAGTTGTCTTTTTCCACCATGTGACTCCCAAGAATTGAACTTGGATAATGAGGATTGGTGACAAGTGCCTTTACTCATGGAGCCACTATACCAGCCCCAGTTTTTATTTGTCTTGAAATTTCTGTAGGCGTAAAATAGTTAAGTATTTGCAAAGATCATAAATGGAGGAAGACTAAGTAATTTAGAGATCATGGAACTACCACGTGGCTAACTTAGGATGTAAAGCCAGGTTCATCTCACTTACACTGCATGCTTTTTAGTCACCAAAACCCTATTTTGGTGTCACCTTGGTGAAAGCACTGCACAGGGACCAGCAGGAAACCCTATGATGAATAGAACAGCTCATCCCTGCCCCCAATGAGCTCATGATTTACCAGTGATAAAGTTCCAGGAAGAAACATGAATCCACCTAGTATCTATGTAAGGTTTCACAAAAAAAAAACAAAACAAAAAACAAACAAACAAACAAAAAAACAGCAACTACCCATCTGACTTCAGTATTTTGTTTTCTGTGTGGATCTCATTTTCATCTCTAAACAGCATTTCTTTGTATTTGATCTCTCATTTCAATCTTCCTAGCTTATTCAAATGAGAAGGAAGGTGAACATATCCAATTTGTCCTGTCTCCTCAAAATCATTCAGAAACACAGAACCCCTGATTGTTAAGATTCCAAGAGAAAAACACCGGGGTTGGGCTGTGTCTAAGTAAATAACATCAGTCTTAAAAGTTACTCAAGTTCCTGATGTGAAATGAAAGCACATGGCTGAATGAGACCGTTAACTCTATAACATCTACATATTCTTCACTCTATTTTTAATCTATTTTATAAAAAGACAGACAATGCTTCCCTCTTTCTATTACTAACCAATAATAGACCATCTCAAGCATCTGCACTGAACTCCCCTGATTTTCATTTCAAATGTACAAAGTCTGGTGAATGTCAGATCACTGTATTACTTACTTTCCACAGTGCTGGATTGCAATACCTGGCAAAAGCAACTTAAGGAAGGAATGAAGTCTTATTTTTGGCTCAAAGGCTAAAGGATACACTCTACCATTGTGAGAAAGTCAAAGCAGCCAGAGCTTGCAGCAGCTGGTCACATGGCATCCATAGTCAGAAAGGAGAGAGAAAGATGAGTAACAGTATTCAGCTCACTTCCTCCTTTATTTTCCACTTCAGGACCCCAGGTAATGGAATAGTGCTGCCCATAGTTAATGTGGCTCTTCCCACCTCAGTTGACCTAGTGTAGACAGTCCCTCACAGACAAATCTAGAGGTGTGTCTTCTGGGTGATTCTAGACCCTAGCTACCAAGTTGACAATCTTAAGTAGCAGATTCACTTAAGTAGTGTTAATTCTACATGTAATTGCAACCCTTGTTGCAATTGTTAAATGGAGCACAGAAAGCAAAGTGATTGAAAGAAGAGAAGATGTGAGGGGGGCTAGAAGGGGTATGGAAATGGGATTGAGATGAAAAGTGTCATACAATCTGTTTATAGCAATGCACTGACTGTTTTCTCTATCTATAGTACTCACATATATGCTATAATTATTTTTCAAGAGATTGAGAAGTGATTCATAATAATGATTCAACATCATTTAAATAAGTGGTTCCACTTGATGATAGTCAAGAATTATTTGCAATTTTTTTTCTGTTTTGAAAAGCACAGAAATACACCAACCTGGAGTGTGAGGTAGTCAGCCAGGATCTGGACAGGATGATACAAATCTGAGAGTCCGTTGACAATTGGAATGGATGCTTCCTTAGCCAGGATGTCCAGATCTGATTGTTTATACACTCGAGCTAACACTGCATCTGTCATGCTAGATAACACCCTGTGGTAAACCAAGAAGAGACATTCTAAGCATGTTTTGATTAATAAACCCTCCTTTAATACAATATCCTTAAATATATGAATGAGTACTAACAAATGAAAATGTGTGTTACAATATACCTATGAACATGACAGATTGAAAACTAACACTAAATATGTACTCATTATAGAAAACAGATGTTGTTCCATCCACATCCTATCCATCAGCCATGTTACATTTTTGTGGAGATAAGAAATCAATTTGATCCTCAAAACACAATAAGCTGTAATTGATAAATGCCAGTTTGTCAGTTTATCTGAGTTTAAAGGGAGAAGACCAAAAGGAAGACATTCAAAGAAATGTTAATGACCTAATATACTGCTAATTTTCTCTTACATTAGCCCACAGAGGGAATTTTTTTACTGCTTCTTTAAAATATAAAGTATCCATGTAGCAGCTGTGGAAACACACATGAACTGTATAGCAGACTATTCACTGACAGACTCTGGATGGCATACCTTTTACAACTGCAGCATGAAAGCCAAGGCCACCTTCTCCACAGGCTGTTCCCATTCGATGGCTTAGTTCAGTAGAGGGGAATGAAGCTGGGCTATTTAGTCTTTGCTTTGCTTTACCTACTTCTACCTATGTTTTCCTTACAGGTCAGTCCTGCATGCTGTTATGAAGGCTCTATCACAATCCCTTCAGGCTTTCTACCTCTTTTATCTTCCATGGGTATTTCCTCTAATAAATGTCTTGTATGGCTAATTCCATCTTGAAGTCTGCTTCATTGTGGGTCTGTACTAACTGCTCAAAATGAACTCTGGTGCTAATAAAATTCAAGTAAAGCATTCCCCCATGATCCCTTGCTTACAGCATCAAAGATTAAAAGATATACTTACATAAAAACATTTTCTAGGCATTTCGATTCTTTCAAATGTGAGTAGATTGTTCACAGCTATGATTCCTAGATTCTGTTGCTGATTTTTTTTTCTTGTCCCTCCAGGTCCCAGGTCTTTTTTGAATCAGTAAAGTTCCCCAAAACATCTATCTACAAAATATTTCCAACTCTCTGACTAGTAACTCAAAGGTATTTAAAATAAATAAGTATAATACATTGTTACCCTTCTCTAATAAAGCAGAGAACATTTGAAGATAAAGAGGTGTGGTGAGTAATCCTTAAAATCCATAAATTGAACTGCCTGAAATTCGCTTTATTGCTTTACTTCTCTTTTTTATCCTTTTTAATTTACATGTAAATTACATAAAAACAAGGTTGTCAGTCCCAGTTCTAGTACCCACCCATCCTTTCCTATCACCCCCTCCAAACCCCAGTCCATCACCTTTCTGTTCCCCAGGGAGGGTGAGGCCTTCCATGGGGTAGTCTTCAAAGTCTGTCACATCATTTGGGGCAGTGCCTAGGCCCTCCCCCATGTGTCTATGCTGAGAGAGTATCCCTCTATGTGGGATGGGCTCCCAAAATTCATTTGTACACTAGGGATAAATTCTGATCCATTACTAGAGGCCCCATAGACTGCCCAGTCTGCCTAACTAACACCCACACTCAGGGGGTCTGTGTCAGTTCAATGCTGGTTCCCCAACTGTCAGACTGGGGTGCATGAGCTCCCCCTTGTTCGGGTCAGCTGATTCTGTGGGTTTCTCCAGCCTGGTCTTGACCCCTTTGCTCATCACTTCTACCTCTCTGTAATTGGATTTTTCAAATTTTGTTATGGATGGGAGCTTTTCCATAGTAGGGCCTCAGGAGAGGAATCCAGAAATTTTGTACCTCTGAACTATGGAAGTACATTCTGTATTATAACATGAGATATGTGAATAAGAAGCCACTTTATAGTTTAGGCAATATCACTCTTCCCCAAGGCTCAGGGACCACTGCAGAGGACAGGATTGGAAAGATTGGGAGAACCAGTGGTTGGAGAATACCATAGTAAATTCGTGTCCTCTGGATACGACAGGGTCACTCATGAACTCACAAGAATTGTAGTTGTCTGTACAAGACCTGCCCATAATTAAAGCAATCAACATTCTACCATGAAGTAGGAAGGGGTTTATGAGCCCCTACCACTGAGGAGATAGGAACAGTTGATGGGTTCTGGGGGAGAAAGGGTTAATTTTCTTTAGTTGTGGTTTCTGGTAGCTTAAACCACACTCCAATGGATAGGCCTATATTGAGGGTAATATGGGCAATACAAAATGGATTCTGTGGATTATTATTTTTATAAGACAAAAGTTGTATGTTAGTTGGGAGGTGGGGTAGATTTTGGAGGATTAGAGGGAAGAATGGGAGTTATATAATCAAACATATTATATTAAATTCTTAAAGAATCAGTAAAATATTTTTAGAAAACACACATGGTGTCTGTTATCCTTTGGTGGTGTACTAAGACAAGGAATTTCAAATATTGCTCCACATGAAAATCACTCACTTTTGAATTTTTTGATGTTCTCTCTACATAGTATACATTATGTCAGAAAAGTCAGAATTTCAAGGGGATGCTACTTAGGGATCAATGGTATTTTTGTTTCTTTGTTTGTTGGTTGGTTGGTTGATTTAATTTCCAAGTACATGCCAATTTTAAATTAAAGCCAAAAACTAAAACTAGCACACTGTTCTTCATATCAGTATTGGTAGCACCTGGACCCTTAGCATCCACCCAGATTTACTGATGCATAATATTCAATGGAATTGGATCTTCATGCCCTAATTTGCAGACTAAAGTTTGAGGTTCTTATGAAAAGTGGAATCAAAGATAACATATTTTTAAAAATATCATTGATTCTTTTCTTAGAATCCTAACATGTTAGAGAAAAAAATCAAGAATTAAAAATGCTTCTGAGGTAAGAGCTTATAATAGATGGTAGAGAATACTTTCTGAGTCAGTTAAAATAAAAAGGTATCTCAAATCTTCTGAATGTAGAATGATTCACCAGTAAATATTTTCCAGTAAAGCCTCCTGCATTAGAACAACCAGATAACCACAGATCTGATAAGCTGAGACATTGTTGACCTGTAGTTTGTTGACTAGCAGAACTTTCTCCAAAAATACAGGATGATTTCTGAGTCCCTTAGGTGTTTCAGATTACCTTCCAAAGTTTAACAACCAAGGCATTGATACCAATGTTAAAATAATTTTATGTCTGTTTTTCCTTTCTTAGGAATCATAATACAAATCTTCCCAGTAGAATGCACATTTCTAATTCTACTATGGAAAAATAACTCAGTGAAAGCAGACAAATCAATAAGATCTAAATCATAACCAATGACTATGTCCATATTTAAAGATAATTAATTTTGTGGTACCTATAGCCCCATTAGAGAGATGCAGACATATATTTGAACTTATATAACATGTTTTAAACTTCTTTAAACATGCATGAGTTCCTACAGTGTATACAGATGCCTAGGTCTCATCTCCTAAATTTTCAACACCTCCTATTAACCCAACAGCTAATGATTCATAAATGAATGTGCTAATCTACTGAAGAGTCACAGCACCCATGATTTAATCACTCCAACAAAGTCTCAATTCTGAACATTTCTGCAATAGTGACAAAGCCATGAACCCGTGGGAGATATGTCAAATCCAAACCACAACAACCTCAGCGTGGAAGAGTAGCTAGGCATGGGGAGGAAATATGTGTGGTTTGAAGACATATGTGACTGAAATGGGAGGACAATAGTACTGGACATGGTTCTAGATTTAGAGTACACAAGTACTATGTAATGTATCTTGGGAAGATTATACTCTAGAAAATTCTCTGCACTCTATGATCACAAAGAACGTGGGAGTAGAATCTTGTGGTTACACAATAAACCAGCCTTCAGAAAGCAAAAATCAACATATGCAGTTTTGGAGAGGTATAAATTCATGAAATGTCTGCTAACATATGCTCTACAAGTTTGATACCACAATAAAGGAATGTAAAAATAAAAAAGCTGCCAGTAAGAACTCGGAGAGTAAATCAATAAAACACCATCACCAGCACTGAGGGGAAAAGTCAAGTATGGTGGTGCACACCTTGAGTACAGCACTCAGAAGGTTGAGATAAGAGGATTACCACCCATTCAAGGCAAGCCTTAGGTATACAGTAAGACATCCCCCCACCCCAAACACACACACAAATACACACACACACACATACACACAAAGCAGAAATAAATCTGCATTCTAATTCCTTATGCAGGGTACAAAGAAAGCTACCACTTGGGATAATCTCTTCATTAACATGCAGAATCCAGTATCAGAATGGAAGTTTGTCATGACAAAATGGTACCCTACACTTCAGGAATATGCATGTCTCACTATAGATCTATTACAGCTATTCAAATACTAGAAAGAACCTGATGTATTCTGGTAAAGTCCCTCTTGTGTTAAAAGAGCAAGAATGGGAAAACAGCATGATACAATAGACTGGAAGGATTAAGATTTTATACACACATTAAGTATTTTCATTTTAGGTCAGTCAGCTACCACAGTCAACAGTACAGAAACTGTTATTTTTTTTACCCCCTAGATTCCTGCAAGCATCTTTAGCACAAACAGTTTGGTCTTAGCATTATTCCATTAAAAAAAAAATGGAAAGAGACCCATTAGAGGACATTCAATTCAATGTCCTTGGCAGGATGAAATCAGAACAGGTCTGTAACATCACATTGTTGCCAGGAAGCAAGAGAGGCTTTTAAATGGCAAGGGCACAGCTAATGAGGAGGGAGTCAATTTAAAGGAGCTTCTATTTTCTATCTATAATTATTTATAGCAGTAAAAATTATTACATGAAACAAGTTCTATTTGTAAAAGGCAGTGGTACTTATAAGAAATGGATTAATAGGAAGAAAAGGAACAAACATAAAAGAGAACTATGACAGAGAATTGAACATTACCTCTGCATTTAAATTTATTTAAACAAGTATTTCAGATATATATTTTATGAGATTTTTGTTAAATATATTTTCTGAATATTAAGCACATAAATCTAATATTTTAAACCTGCATAATCCATAACAAGTTCCCATAATTTGTCAGTCAACTGGCCCTAGAAACAGTAGAAACTGTTCCAAAAATGGGGCTTGTCAGCATTTGTGGCCTTCTATAAAAGAGAAATAGCAGAGATGTCAGAACTTAACTAGCATCAGTTTTCATGGGACTTCCCATAGAAATGGGATAGAACTGTTATTCTAAAATAATGACTTAGTTTAACTGTCAATCTAAAGTTTCAGATTTATTTTCCTGTTTCTCTGAAGGGGAAATATTTTCATGACTTAACTAATTCTAACGCAATTCAAAGAAACAAGGTATATACTTTAACATATTGAGAGAGGACAAGAGTGGTATATTACAAGGCTGTGGCAAAGAGTAATGTCAGAAATAAAAAGCAAACTCCAGAATGAACATGAAATATAGTAATAATAACAAAAAAGAAATATAGTTATAAGGATCCTGTGGTAAACAGAATAATGGATTGCAAAGATGCCCATGTTCCAATCCTCAGAACCTTCATAAAATGGATTGAACAGAGATAGTCAAAGTAAGGATTTGGGGAGAAAAAATTTCTACTGGGTTGTACTTAAAAGAAGCTCAGATGTCGTTATAAGATAGAGAAAAGAGATGAGAAATGGAAGAAAATACAGTAGTAAGAGGTTTGGGGATGAGCTGAAGGGTGTGGGCAACCTCTGAAAGCTGGGAAGGGCAAGAATTCAAGTATTCCTTGGAACCTTCAGAAGGAAGGAACTTTTCTAAATTTCTGACCCCAAAATATTAAGTTTGTTTTTTAATTGCATAAGCCAAGACATTTGAGATATGTTAAAGAAGCAAAAAGAAACAAACATCCCCATGACAAAAGAGAAAACTATTGTGATAACAATATACATAGCCCAGTTGCCATGGAGTTCAATTCACCATGATCTCAGCAACCAGTCCTCACTAACCAATCAGAATCAAGATCAAGTGCTTAACAACCCACTTAAATTGTACCCCTGTGTTCCTGAGATTACTTTTTTCCTTTCCATCCTGGTCAGATTATTTAAACCCTGAGAGGATAAGAAAAGCACATACAGCCCAATATTGTTTAACTTCTAAGACTATGTTATCATCAAAATATAAGACTATGTTATATATCAAAATATCATCAAAATAAGCAATGTGATATTTTACGTGTACATTTTCCTTTGTAAAATGCTTAGAGCATTCAGAGAAATATGAAATATTAAGATGTGCTTTAAAATGTTGAAAGCATTTGATTGCAATCAATATTGAAATGTTTGAGATATGTGTTGTTTGCTTATTACATTTATTACACCTTTGATTGTATAAGCAATATGGATCTTTTTTTCTATTTGTAGTGCTAAGGATAGAACCCAGGACCTCATGCATGCTATACAAGTGCACTACCATTGAGTTATAAAGTCAGCACTTCCATACACATCTTTAAAGAAACACAAATTTGAATGCACATTAGAGTCACCAGGAGGGCTTGCAAAGCATCATCAGCTCTATTTCTCATTCAGAAGATCTGGTTTCAGATCCGAGAGTTTGCATTTCTAACAAGCTCCCAAGGGTTGCTTATGTTTTGCTTTGGTAACCAAATTTTGAAAGTAAGTGATTTACAGGAATGCATTCTGTATTCTACTGAAACGATTGGAAAATGTTTGAGAAATCCATGTGGTTAATAGATTGGACCATAAACAAAGGCTGGCCTAAGGAATATTGCAAAAAGGAACTATGTCAAAACTTTATTGAAAATACCATTTGGTCCCCCTTTAGCCACAAAAGGTGCAGGTCAGGTGGCATCCAATGATGTGGCTGTGATGTGGGTCAATTGGGAGAAGCAGTTTCCAGAATGTATTTTACATTAGAAACACTTGGGGGAACAAAAGATATTGAAAACACTTTTAGGTAATTAATACTCATAATTTTGTCTGTGGCACTGGTTTATTCATGCTTATAGTTGCTTGAAATAGAGAAATCGCTCTTTTTATGCTTCCATGCTAATAAAGATCATTCTAAAATATAAACAAACCCTCTCACTGAAAACAACGACAAGCTTGCAACTAGAGCTGGGGGCTTCATGCAGCTCTTTAGCCATGTAAAACCTCAGCATCTTAAGATCTTGATTGTTACAGATGAAAGGCTAGCAAGTTAAAAATACTTCTGACTCTGTGAAATTTTTTTTTCCTTTTGGTCTCTCTTCATTTCTACTGAATGGAAATTGAGTTTTGCTTGATTTGCAGTAAGTTCCTGCAAGTTTTTAAATGCTCTCAGGCCTCTGCCAACAATTACAGCAAAAACAGTTTTGGCAAAATCTGTATTTCCTATATTGAATATGTCCCTATACACACCATCATGCCATATGTAGTTAATAGCCAATATTGAAATTTCTCCACTTTAGATATAGCTTAAAATATTTATACATCCTATTTTCGTCTAGATCGTTGATATGGCAAACATCATGTGTTCCTCTCTGTTCAGTAAAAGGAATAGTTGAAGACTTTCAATGGAAAGATGGTAAAGGACAACCGATGTTAACTCTGACTCTATCTGGATAATGGCAGTAGGCATCATTGTCAATAATATCTTTGAGTGGTTTTTATCAAAAGGAGTTGTACTGTAATAATCAGAAAATAAATGTCTGCATGATTATAACAATAAAAAATTTAAAATGTTTATGAAAATTATAATTCAACAAAAGAAAAAATGTCTAGTTGTTGTAGTGGGTGCTTGCCTATAATACCAGAATGAAATATGCTGAGGCTGTAAATTTACTGAAAGTTCAAAGCCAATCTGGTTTACATATTGATTTCAAGTCTATCAACTGATATATCCCAAAACTATGTCTCAAAGATGGAGGGGCAGGCTAGGGATATAACCCAGTGACAGGGCACTCACTTAGCACATGCAAGGCCTCCTCATGGCATAAAAAAATTTTCTCTCAAATATGATCTTAAAAATAAGTGAAAGAGCTGGGTGTTAGAGGTGCACACCTTTAATCCCATCACTTGGGAGACAGAGGCAGGCAGATCTCTGTGAGTTCGAAGCCAGAGCGAGTTCCAGGGCAGGCTCCAAAGCAATACAGAGAAACCCTGTCTCAAAAAACAAAAAAACAAAAAACAAAAACAAACAAATAAACAAAAAGAATGAAAGTAGCATAAAGCCCCTTACATTAATAGCTAACTCTTGGTCCTGTTAAAGAAATGAGAATATTCTAGAATGTTTTGTCATCAATGATGGATGGGGCTTGTTTCAAAATGAGCCAACTGGGAATACATCACATTTTCCAAATATGGGACAATATGTACATCCATCAGGATAACAAATGTTATTCAACAGTTTGTTGAAACTTTCAAATATACTAAAATCCCTGAGTTTATAAATATGTTAAATTAGAAGAATATTAAGAATTATAAGCCGGGTGGTGCTGCTGCACACCTCTAATTTCAGTACTCAGGAGGCAGAGGCAGGTGGGTCTATAGTTTGAGGCCTGTCTGGTCTACAGAATGAGTTCCAAGACAGCCAGGGCTGCACAGAGAAACTCTGTCTAGAAAACAAGAACAAATAAAAAAAAGTATTATAATAAAAACCAAGCTAAACTACATGAAAATGGAAGAAGGTTGTTCAGTATGTCAAGAGTGCCCTGGGGCTGGAAAGGTGGTGCAGTGGTTAAGAGCACTTGCTCATGCAGAGGACCTGGGTTTGATTCAGAGCACCCAGTGTGGCTCACAACCATTTATAATGGGATCAGATGCCTTCATCTGGTGTGCATAAAATACAGTAGATCTTAAAAAAATAATGATGACACCAAAAAGGAATGCCATAATGACTATCATACCCATGCAGGACAGTGATCATTGAAAGGATGGTATGAAAGATACTTGCCAAGTGTGGCTGATCTAAATCAATCTTTTCCAGAGCACAGTATCTGCTGTTCTTTGGTATGTTTTTCTTTTACTTGACTGTAAACTTATTTGGGAATTAACTTAAACACCCTTACAACCAAACAAAACCGAATAGTCAAGTCTCCCGTGGTCCACTGAAGGTCTGGTACAGAGTTTGTGGGATTAAGTGAACACACTTTTAAAAACACAGGTCATGTTTTAAGGCACATATTAAGAGACAATGTGGGTGTTTATCGCTTATCAAAATCTTTAAAAGTTCAGCTTCTAAAATTTTTGCTCAGGGTTCAAAAACAAGGAACTACAAATAAGCAAAGGAACTAAAATCTGAGGGAAAAGGGAATTGACTCTCACACAATTGCTTCTCTGCATGTTCATTATTCTTCTTCTGATCTCTGATCTCTCTCTCTTTCTGTTTCTGTGTTTCTCTCTCTCTCTCTCTCTCTCTCTCTCTCTCTCTCTCTCTCTCTCTCGTGTGTGTGTGTGTGTGTGTGTGTGTGTGTGTGTGTGTGTGCGGTGTATGTGTGTGCATGTTTCTTTGTCTCTCAAATTCTCTGTTTTTCTCTCTAACTCTCTCCAGTTCTTGGGGGGTATATATACATTTGCAACAGTGACTCTTTTTTACAACACAATATGAGGCTTGAGTTCCTCAGGGTCAGCAAGGCTGATAAGATTTACACACAGGGTCATGAACTAAAGCTGCTAGGAGAAACTTTTAGCATCAGTTACTTAGGGCTGTAGGTCAAAGAGAGAGTCTAAGTTTAATTTGCACAAGAAACAAAACCTGGTGCCTTCCAGTGCTCTGGCCTCAGTGGCAGCACTGGTCTTCAAGAAAGTTGACTTTTCCCGGAGGATGAGCAAATGAGCTGATTACCTTTGTCTTTATCTTCTCAGGGGAAACAGGAGGGAGCAGTAAATCTCTGAGCTAGAATCTTGAGTTAATACAACAAGAAGTTTGAGAATCTTTTAGTGCAGGGTTAGTTTAGGTTATCACTTCTCTACCTACCAGTGAGGTAAAGACAAGGGCATGCTTATTTTTTCTATCCATCTAGGCAACTATGAAATTACAACTTTGAGTGTGTAGTAATTCTGTGTCCTTGGATGTCTGAGAATGTCTTAGATGGGATCCTTTTGCTTGGGCCCTAAACACTGACCAAATACCTGTTAATAAAATAAAGGTAATTGCAGGAAGGTATATCTCTGCGATTACAATGGAGAGGGGAACAAGGACCTGATAGTTCTTCCACATAGCTAAGGAATATATTCAGTAAACTAGGACCTGTTAATGGAGAACAGGGATTTACACATAGCTAGGGAGTATAACCAGTAAACTCCCAATGCATGGGAGAAATTTGTTCCCAGTAAATGATCAGACAGTGCTAAACTGTGGGAAGTAAATCTCAAGTTTGTTACAGAAAGGAATAAGCTACAGAAAGAACCTACATCAAGACACTGTCAATTCATTCATGAGATACAGCTTTGTACTGGTTTCATCTATCAGGAGAATTCTTAATTCTTTTGAATTATCTCATGATATGTTGGCTGTATAATTACTGCGTGACCTTGTGGCTTTAGCAGATGTTGATGAGATAGACAATCACACAGCAGTTTTCATGCCCTCAAGAAATTGATGAGGAATATCTACACTGGTATATGAAAAGCAGCCGCAAGGTGCCTGAGAAGACAGAAAGAGGTGGAGACATCAAAGACTGCTCAGGGCACAATTTCCTGGAGATTTGCTGATGTTAAAGTGAAGGGGAAAGACTTGAGGAGGAACAGGGAAGGTGCTCTTAAATGTCACCAGGGCAAAGTGACTTTCAGTCAAGCTGTGTGTGATCACATACTGACATAGTCTAACTTAAAAAAAAATCATCCATATTCCAATACCTAAGATGCCAGGGTTTGCTTATATAGTTTCATAACACTGGTTGCATGGTTTTTGTATATTTATCTAAAGGCAAGAATCATATAGGGGATAATCAGGATGGCCAAAGATTATGATGTTCACAGTAAGGTAAAGATAAATCCCTATGAGGTTATAAAAGCCAAAAGCCAAAAGCAAATGTAGGTTTAGTCTCATAGGGTTCTGCAATTCATACCTCCTCTGGTCCCTATCCTACTTTCACCTAGACTGTGTACCTTCTGAACTCCAGTGAATTACCAATGACAAATACTACTTGAAAAGCTGAGCAGGAAACAGTGGGAGGAAATTTGGTTGTATATAGTGACAACAGTGAGAACTTTGTAATCAATTTCAATGTGAACATTTCCTTTCTTCCTTTCTTTTTAATTCCAAAACAGTCTAAGGCCCTACAGAGGACACAGTCAGTCTCTCTAGTGTAAAATGATCAATACTCTCTAATGAATATGTTCCAGGACAGAAAATACCTCAACCCTCTAGCATCTCTAACCAGGTTAAAATAAGCTTGGCCCCTTTGCACTGTCTTAATAAAGATTGATAAAGAAACAAAAAATATATAGCTTCAGGAAACATAATCTTGTCAAATGGATTGGTATTGAAAGACTAGGGATGAATTCAATTGCCATATTTATTTCATTATGAAATTACCTCCAATGATCAGATTGTCTTGGTTTAGATGTTAGATTCTGAGTCTGAGGACTCCAGTGGGAGGGGGGCATTTAAGGTGTAACCGTATTTGGAATGACCTCCTCACAATGTACCCTAGGAATTTCAGGGTGGAGTCTGTGCAAGCTGTCCAGGAAACCACAGAAATGACTGGAGTTGAGTCATAGAGTGTCCTGAGATTGAGTTAAACCATAACTTGCGTAAATCAACATTACATGAACTTCTTCTGTACCCAGGTCCTTTACAACATGAACCCATTATTCTTCATGAAACTCATGAAATATTATTTTCCTTTTACAATTCAGAAAACTAGGAATCAGAAATAACTGAACCAACCCATAAGGGCTAGTATGTGGGAAAGCTGTGAATTGAATTCAAAACTGGCCCTGCTTCAAATTCCTTGATCATGACCCTACACTGTGGTTTCTTTAAAAGAATACAGCATGATTCAAGCCTGAAGATATTGGCTTTTGTGACCATTTAACCAAGGCTATACAACTGTCTTGGACATGTCATATAGGTCATAGTAATTTATTAGCATCTAATTAGGCACCTATCTATTGTTGGGGGTAAATTTGAAAATGTTTTACCAAAAGCCTAAGAAATTTCACCTTTCTGATATTAATGATGCTAACATAAATATTAATGAAAATAAGTCTATCCTTTTACAATATTCTTTTCAATAAGATGATGATTTGCTCCTTTCAACTGTTTCTCATGCTCAAATCCCTCCCTGAAGTTTACTGTTTGAAGTATCAGCATGGTACTGATAAGAAAATCTTCCATTCTGCTATAAGGATAAATGTATATGTGGCCAAAGTGGTTTCACTGGTAGCCCTTCAAAATATCTGTACATGCAGAAACTCGGAGCATGCTTGCAAGTAGTGTCTTTGAAGACTAAATTAGTTAAGATGAATGCTATTAACGTAAAAGAAATCCTAAAGTCAATGGATACTGCTCCTCAACACAAATTCAACTCTCCTCCTCCTACTTTTCCTTATCCTCCTTCTGGTGTGTGTGTGTGTGTGTGTGTGTGTGTGTGTGTGTGTGTGTGTGTGTGTGTGGTCACAAGGGTGGGGGTGGACCTGGACAGACTAGAAAGTGTGATCTGGGTGCATTCTGGGAAATTCCCAAATAATCAACAAAAAAATTATTTTGATATGTAGGGGAATGCCATCCAGTTGGGGTCATGTAGATCTGACAGGATATGTGAAGTAGGGACTAGGGCGTCTCTCCTGTCTCTAGATTAAGGCAGTTATCCCTCCATGGGGGATGTGTTCGCAAAGTCCTTTTGTGCACCAGGGATACATCCTGGCTCCACTGTCTGAGGTCTCTTAGACTGCTCAGACCTTCTGGCTGAGACCCATATTCAGGGGGGCCTGAGTCAGTCCCATGCTGGCTTCTCAGCTATCAGTCTAGTGGCCCTTAGCTCCTCCTTGTTCAGGTAAGCTGTCTCTATGTGTTTCTGCCGCATGGTCTTGTCCTCTCCATCTGCATCTAGGTTCTAGTTCGACTCAGTGTTTATGTATGGGTGTTTGATCCTGTTTTCAACAGGCATTAGTTGAGGGCTCCATGGAGAAGTTAGTTGTTGATCTCACTCTCAGGAAGGGCATTTATGATAGCCTTTCCACGGAAGCTCAAATTGTTAGTTGGGAGCAGTCTTGTAGTTCTCTAGACCTTTCTTTGTGTTCAATTTTATCTTCAAACCAATATTGGCTCCCTCTTTTATGTTCTCTCTCTCTGTCTCTGTCTCTCTCTCTTTTCCTATCTTCTATTCCTAACCAGGCTCAATCTTCCTGGTCGCACATGTTTTCCTTTCCTCCCCCTCATTTTCTCCTACTTCTCTCTCCATTCGCTGCCCCCCCACTTCACCTGAGCTCTGGGGGACTTGTCCCTTCCCAGTTCTGTGAGGGACTTTATATGAATCTCTTAGAATACACCTTGTATCCTAGTTCCTCTGGTGATGTGAATTATAGGCTGGTGATCCTTTGCTCTAGGTCTAAAATCCATATATGAGTGAGTACATACTGTGTTCCTCTTTTTGTGACTGGGTTACCTCATTCAGGATGGTTTCTTCAAGTGCCATCCACTTGCCTGCATTCCACTAAATATGGAATTGGGGTGGGGGGGATGGGAGGGGAGGGTGGTTAGAGTGTATGTGAGAGGGCAGAGAGGGTAAAAGGGAGGGAAGGAGGGAGGGAGGGAGGGAGAGGGAACTGGGATTGACATGTAAAATAATAAATTAAATTTAAAAAAATGCTTTGACTCCAAAATTTAAGTTGAAGGACAAGTTACTGGGGAAAAGGATTTCTATTTTGTTTCAACAGAAAATGAAAAGATGTGGATTCCTTCCAGACTAATGTGGTTTGATCACGCCAGACCTCCTGAAACAGAGTACAAGGTGATCCTACATTCAAAACAGCTGGACAAAGCAGCCTTACAGACTACAGCCAGGATTTCTGAATCTTCTTCGAATCCCCCATGACAGCGCCCCTTACCAGCAGGAAGTAGTTTGGAAAGAACAATGCCCAGATTCCCAAATATTGTGTATAAATGTTTGTTTTCATTTAATTGGACTTTGTTATATAAAATAAAATAAAATAAATTAATAAAAATATTATTTTGAAAAAAGAGGAGAAGATAAAGAGAAACACACAGAGGAAAAAGAGCTGAATAGAAAATGAAGGCTGACTTAGAAGTGATGTGATGCACCTTCAAGCCAAGAAATATGAAGAACTTTTAGGAGAAAGCAGAAAGGAAACCAAGATGCTAGTGACACATGAATATGGGTTTCTACCCTCTAGAATTATGAAAGAATAAAGAAGGCCATTTTCTAACTTTATGACAATTTGTTATGGTAGCTGCAGAAACCTAATATAGTGATTCGTGCTGGCTTTCTTAGTGTCCCATCAGCAGAAGAACACTTTAGCAATCACTACCATAAGTAAATTACATCTTCAGTGAGAGCTATTAGAGTAGAACTAAACTATTTGTTTTTCATATTGAGCCTTTCGCACATAGGACTTTTGAAGCCATATCACTAAGTACTGTATTAAAATGAAAATGACTGTGAAGCCATTATACACCTTTCAGTAGCACGCTCAGAACATTAGCATGAACAACTGTCATTATGGAAGAAACACAAAGCCTTAGTAGTAGAGAGATAATGCCCTACTATTGTAGCTGAGTTACATCTGACTTTAAAATTCCAAAGAATCAGTGACTGGAATCATAGTTAAGTGTCACTCCTGGTATGACACCTAAAAGTACAATCTCAGAGCAAGGAACAAAATTCAACTCTTAACCCCAGTAGAACACCAGAGAATCTGAAAATACCTTCAAATCTGAAGCAAATTTCAGGGAGCGTCCACAAGTTTGTTTTGTGTTTTCTGATACATTAAGTAGTGGAAGAGAGTTGCAAATAAGGAGTTTGAGAAAGGCACGGAAGCAGTGGGACAGATTTTGTTCTGTTAGATTCCAGTCCTTCAATGATCCATGCTCCATTAAGGAAATGACAAAGTTTAAGACTGTCCTTGCATGGTATAGTATAAATTCAAGTTCTCTGATCAGTTTTTAAATTGAGTGATGCTTGATAACTGAGAACCTATCCCTTTATCCGTGAACATCTGAAAGGGAGCCTGTCTATCCTCTAGGAGATGCTTTGAAAAAGAAATACAATAGGGGACAATTGTTTAGAAAATTATTAGGAAGATCTTGATGGTGTCATTGTTTATGACCAAACTTCCTCGGACTATTTCCTGGGTAGCAAGGTTGAAAAGCATAGTTGTGTAGGAAAGAACCATGTAGCAGTCTTGAAAAGGTTATCCTTTGAAATGACCCACTCACAAGGGTGAACCTGGGATGGCATCTTCAAATGTAGCATTTAGGAGACCAGACCCCAATAAAAACCCTGGAATCTGTTTTTCTGTTTTTTGTTTGTTTTGTTTTGTTTTCCTGAGGGAATAATTAAATGTGTTCATGTGAAAAGTCTCCAGAAAAAAAAACCACACACACACACACACACCTTGGGAACTGTTTTGATGAGTGATTTAAGTACATCCTGACTTCACTCAGTGAAGACTTAGAAACTTGTGGCTAGTCTGGTCCACATTTCACCCCATATGTCTTTTCCTTTTGTAATTTTTTTTCAGTGTTGGGATGCAACTCATTGCCTTGCACATGCTAGGCAAATGCTGGTTCACTGAGTTGTACCCTCAGTCTTCATCTTGTGATTTTTCTTGTAGTTTTCAATTGCCATAAATCTTGATCAAGAAGCAACTGAACCCACCTAATGAATCAGTGAACCTGTATATGGTGTTAAGAATGTTCAGCATAGCAGCTTCTCCCCAATATCACTGGACAGGTTAATCTCAGATTCTCTCTCTCTCTCTCTCTCTCTCTCTCTCTCTCTCTCTCTCTCTCATGCTCTCTCTCTCATTCTCTCTCTCATTCTCTCTCTCTCTCTCTCTCTCTGTGTGTGTGTGTGTGTGTGTGTGTGCGCTTCAGCACAAGGTTTCTATGTGTAACAGTCCTAGTTGTCCCAGAACTGACTTTATACACCAGGCTGGCCTGGAACTCACAGAGATCCATTTTCCCCTGCCTCCTGAGTGCTGGGATTAAAGGTGTGTGCCACCACCGCCCAGCACTCATTGTCTTTCTTAATTTACCTACCTTCAGATTAGCCAGTATTCAACTAAGGCTTAGCTAAGGAGAATTTATCCTCAATATGTTGTATGATAAACAGGTTATATTATTACAAATCAAGAAGAAAAATAGAATATTTGTTCATTAATTGTAAAATCATCATTGGCATATTTTTCTACTAATCTCTAAGATCTTGCTTGATACTAAATATAAAATTTTAATGTGGGAAAACAAGTCAGAAGAACTTTTCTTTAAGAAAAGAAAAAAAGTATTTGCAAAGCAGGTATCTGAGTACAAGGGTCAGATGCAGAATATTTAAGGAATTCCTACAACTCAATACCAAAACAAACCCTAATTTTAAAAATGCACAAAGCATGTGAGTTGACACTTCTGCAAAGAAGCTATACACTGGCCAACATATATTATGAAAACATGTTCACTATGATCCTAAGGGAAAGGCAAAGCAAAGCCACACTGAGCTAGCACTTCACACCTATTAGAATGGATGGCATCCAAAAGATAAAAGGTAAGTGGAGGTAAAGGTATGGGACACAGCAAAGCCTTGTATACTGGGTGAGAATGTAAATAGGTATTGGACTTAGGGAAAGGAATAAGGAGTGTCCTTCAAATATTAAAAATGGAATTATCTATCATTTGGCACTAACAATTCTTGGCGTTTACTCAAAATAATTGAAATAAAGACCTAAAAGACCTTTGTATTTTCACATTTTTGGCATCATTAGCCACAAGAATTGAGATGTGGAAACCATTAGATAAACATATAGCTGGAAAATTAAAATGCAGTATATACACACAATGGAATGTCACTCAGCTCTCAAAGAAGGAAATCCTGCCACTTGCAAAAGTACAGCTATTCCTAGAAGACATCATGTCCAATGAAATAGACCAGCCACAAAAGGCCATATGGTGCAATTCCCACTTATATGATATATCTGAAAAATTTAAACTCATAGAAGTAAGGAACAGCATGGTGCTTTCTAAGGAGTTAAGGAAATATGGACATGCAAAAAACTCAGAGTTGCTATTCAATAGGCCTAAATAGCTTGATATAAAAAATGGATGAGTAAGCTTCAGGGACATTCCATATACTGTACTCTGAGATGTTTAGGTAGTCAGTACCTGAGTAAGGAAATGTCTATGCCACTAGCAAATCACCCTGCCTTGTCTTCAACCTAGCACACCGTCCAATCTGATCTGCTATTCATGCTTGTTTATTTGTTTAATATAGAATTGTGCATATCCCCACTCCAACAAAGATCTTGTTTGACCTAATCAGCATTTGATTCTCAATCCTAAAACAAGGTTTAATAGAAAAACCAGACATTTAACAATTGTTTTTGAATAACTAAAAAATTCAATCATTTGAAATAACATGTTATATTTTGGAAATTGCGTGTAACAGCCATCAAGAAATCAGCCAGTTTTGCTTTTATCTCCCATCTTTTGGTGGTTGCATCTATTGAATCTCCACCCAGTTTCATCTTCCACCAACTTTTTATTGTTCCAAGCCCCCAAAGCAGTCAGACAGGTAGATTGGAAAAGCAGTGCCATCAATCAGTGTCAGATGTGCACTGTTCTCTTGACTAGAAAGGGCAAGCACTGTCATTCAACCACCACACAATGCCTTTGCATCTTCCAAAGTGAAACTTCTACAAAAAGCAAAGGATCCAATCGCTAAGGGTTGTTTGGTGTATATTGCAGAGTAGATGTCATTAAGATTCACTTCCCTCCTCCTGTTCAATTGCCTCTGTGGATTTCTCTTGTCTTTTTCAATTTGAATTTATTGAATTTCTGAACCTCAGCATATCTTGTTTGTCAGATATTTGACAGATTAAGCAGTGATAGGATACAGAGAAGATAGTCAAATGTCTACAATAACTGCTACTCTTTTCTGACGCCTCCATCTCCCAGCCCAACTTCTTATATTGGAGTACACAAACTCTCTGTTTTACCCTAATTGCGTCTGCCCTTGAGGTATGGTCTTCCACTATTCTCCCATTGGGAACCCATGGAATTCAATTTTTAAACCACTGAGTTAATAAAACTTCTCCAGATCTCAATGTCACCCAAGGTTCTTATCTCCATTAGCTGTAGATTATATGTGCTTGAAGGTTCAACCTTTAATGCAATATACCCAATAGTTAAACTATTCCTTCTTCCAAGGGCAAACACATACACATATACTTAATTAACAACAAATATGAAATAATTTAGCTACCATTATTTTTCATCTTTTATAATCAATTATCATGAAATCATGTGGATCTCGTATTATCTATTCCTTTATTTACTGTGACTTCATTAATAGATCACTGTGCAATAGCCTAGATTTCGCACACAGCTTCCCAAACCTTCTCTCTCTCTCTCTCTTTCTGTTTCACTCACTGAATCACACACACACACACACACACACACGTGATGTATGCACATTTTCATGTGTATACATTCACACATGTGTGGAGACCAGAAGTTGACCTTGGTGTCTTATTGCTTGTGCTCTATTGTATTTATTTGATAAGGGTATCTCACTAAACCTGAAGCTCATTGATTCAGCTAGGCTGATTGGGTGTCTGCCTAAAGAACTACAAGGATCTACCTGTCTTCATTGCCCACCAGCGCTGGAGTTAAAGTTTCATGCCACAGTACCTTGCTTTACTGTGGATACTGAGAATTAAAGCTTGAGTCCTCATGCTTGCACAGCAGGCACTTTGCTGAACAAGCCTTCTCCCTAGCCCTCAAAATCTCTCAAAGTGACTTCAGTTGCTCTTATATCATCATTATAGTCCTTCAAACTATCTTAAACTTACCTGGGGGGGAAATTTGTGAGGGGCAGGAATTTTAACAAGTTTACCAATTCCCAAACTAGGTTTTAAAAGACTTGTCATTAATCTTCTTACCTTCCATTTCTACTGTAATCCAAATTACATCTGTTCACATATGTACAGATGCTTACATTGGAACACACTTCAGTTTAGTGATCACACTTAATATGTTATACATTACATGCATTTGGTAATTGGTGAGAAGGATCAGGTAAAGACATTGCTGCCAAGTCTGATGACCTGATTTCAGTCTTAAGAATCTACGTTATGGAAGCAGAGAACCAATTCCCACAAGTTGTTTCCTGATTTCAACATGCACAAATGTATGCTGTCTCTCTCTCTCTCACACACACACACACAGAGAGAGAGAGAGAGAGAGAGAGAGAGAGAGAGAGAGAGAGAGCTCCACACAAATAAAAGAAACAACATCATCTTCTAAAAACTAAAAACCCAAAGGATCCTAACTTCTTCATCTCACAGAGGAGACAGTGGTTTGAATTAACAAAGCAGACCTGACTGTTAACCTTTACAATATCTGAATCTAAAGCTGGCTCTTGGAATAACATATGGAACTTCATTTGGGGGAGTTTTCACCATTTTCAGGAAATTATAACTGTGCCTTAAATGTTTTCTATAAACAATATGGCTTGAAATAAACACATACTTTCTGTTGGCGGGAACAGGAATTTGAATGGAATGTGCTAATGTGACTAGTCTTCATCAAAAACTGTGAGCGGCCTCTTGTCAATATTTCACACACTGTCACTTGTCATCCCATGCATTAGGTATATCTTGTGTGGCTCCATCAGAAGAGTTTTAGAAGCTTGTATCTAGTATCTCCTGAACTCTAATTCATGCGTCCTTTCCATTTGGTATCTTATCATTACAATAAATCATGACAATGAGTATGACTGTGTAAAGTCCTATGAGGGCTAATATAGTGACTCACCAAACCTCAGCATCGTCTTGGAGAGCTCCAACATGCCAGTTCAATATTGTCTATAATTTGCTTCTTTGCATGGAATAGAAGCAGCATCGGTAGGTAATAAAAACTTGGAAACTCAGACTCAGCATCTAACTTTCATTACTTCTGTGTATCCTGGCTTCTTCATGGGCTAATAATACATACTTTGTAAAAATTTTACGGTGATAACAAAGAAGACTGTGATAAACATACTTTAAGAAGTGACTATTATTTTTATTTAATCTTTTAGGTTGGCTTTGATGATCAGAAATAATTATATGGATCCAATTTTACCCTTATTCCACCATATAAAACAATAGAAGTTACTGTATGAACTAAAAAGGGCACAGTTACATTTTAATGGCCTGTCATTTTCTTTTGCTAATCAGGAATATCTATATTATATTAATACCTTGGCATTTGAGACAGTGCTGTCTCAGCTAGTATGCATGTTATTAATTATATCATTTTACTTTTGTGTATCAATATGTTTTGACAGTTACCAGGGTTAAATAAGTTAAAATAATACTTGCCCATATAGTGTCTGATAAGTGTTACCTATATGTATTATTGATACAGATGAGCTATGAGCCATTTGAAATGAAATCTATCAGTGTTTGAAGTAATATTTAGAAAGAATAAATTTTTTACAAACCGAGCCGTATCCGTGAGACTTTCATTCACACCCAAATGAATGTCTTGCGTGGTAAGAAAAGAAGGGTGTCCTCCCAGAAGAGCAAAGCCTACAGTGAAAGAAAAAGAAAGCATTGTTTTGGAAAATAGAACTAAAGTGCAAAACAAAATCATGAGGCATCAGCACTCATACCACCTCAACTTAAAAGTTTCTACTTTAAGGCTCTTCAAACATTCTGTAGGGAATTTCCAAGCATAGCAAGATGATAAATTGAAGAATGAATATGAAAAATATGCAAAATATGAATATGCAAACCCATCCAACTTTCAAATGCATCCTTATTTCCCCACCTCCCCCATATTTAGGAGTTAGCAATTATGGGACATTGCTGCCTTTGGGAAACTATGCCTACTTTTTAAGTCTTCAAATTATACAAAGATATCCTTCTGAAAGGACAGAAAAAATAAACTGGAGTCATACACGATGTTCTGGGTTATGGAGTATTAATTAGTAATAAAAAAGGAACAAACCTTCAGAAATGTTGTGCTAAATGAAAGAGAACCATTGTAGGGAGAAAGTATCTGGAAGAAATTAAAATAGCTGTTGCTGTAGCTGAGAGGGTGTGAATGACTGGAAAGGAGCACTGAAGTATTTCCTGTGTTAACTGAAGTATTTTACATCTTCATAGAGTTTACAGGTTACACAGGCATGTGCATTTGTCAGTGCTGAATAACGCATTCAATATTGGCCATATTATAAACATAAATTATACTTTAAGTGAAACAAGAAAGCAAGCACTAAGATGGTAGTTTAAAGTCACTAAGAGATAACAGGTTGCTGGACATCATCTTCTATTGAAGCCAAAGTTAATTACCAACTGGGCCATTGCCCTCACTGCTTTCCACCATATATCTGCTTAGAGTATTAAAGGTGCTGGAGCACAGAAGCCTGATGCCTTCCCTATCCCAACAATTCTATTGAGAGGTTGAAGGGGATTAGACACACACGAGTCAGCCTCAAGCCATAGTTCACCTCTGTGATGACAACAAGCAGTCTCTTGACACAGGATTAGAGGCAAATTTGTGGGAGGTGGTGGCAGCTGACCAGAACTTTATTATGCCACTTGAGACACAGTCCATGGGCAGCATTGCTCCAGTATATAATGAAGGACAAAGAAGCATAATTTCAAGATAAACACTTGTATTTTATAAACATACTTTGCCCTTTATATTGGGACATGTCAAATTTATGTCCTGAAAAACATGTAACTGTCACAACTTGCTAATCCCATCTGTTTAGGGAATTAGTTTGTAAGGAGGAAATTATGAATCTCTCAGTGAATTGGATAAAGAATTCTGGACCTATGAATTGGAGTTTGATTCAAAATTTCCTGAAACTCCCCACTGATGTATTAGTATAATTTGAATAATAATAGTTCAATATGAACAATGTCCTGGCTAGACATTGTTTTATCAACTTGACACAAGGCTGGTTCATTTGGGAAGAAGGAATTTCAGTTGAGAAATGTCTCCATAAAATTGATTTGTAGGCAGACCTGTAAGGCATTTTTTAAAATAGCAGTTAATGGGGGAGGGCCCAGCC
This sequence comes from Phodopus roborovskii, assembly GCF_943737965.1. Lineage (NCBI taxonomy): Eukaryota > Metazoa > Chordata > Mammalia > Rodentia > Cricetidae > Phodopus > Phodopus roborovskii. The sequence continues at coordinate 1,124,620 of NW_026125640.1, read as the reverse complement.
TATTATGGGTGATGCCAATCCCCTGTCCTGGTTTCTTTAAGAAAGCAAGCTAAGCAAGCCATGGGGAGCAAGACAGTCAGTAACCAGCATTTCTCCATAGCCTCTGCTTCCCTTCTTGCCTTCAGGTTCCTGCCTTGAGTTCCTGTCCTCTTCATTTCATGAAGGACTGTGACCTGAGAGTTCTAATTAATATGAAATAATCCATTTCTTCCCCAGGACAGACTGTTATTAAATGTTATTAAGATCATTGTGTTAATGACATTGCAGCTACAGAGGAAAATATTCTGTATGTTTTAAATAATATAAAGGAAGGTTGGGGGATAAAATGTCATAGTTTTAATTTACATTAAAAGTGCTTTAGCAATGAAAAGAAATAGACAAACTAAGGCAAACAATATTCTAACAATTGCTAGATCACTATAAGTGGTATTTTATGTCCTTTAATCTAATCTACTTTTGTATTTATTTGAAAACTTCTATAATAAAAAGTAAACATCAAAAACTACAATAATCATTATTAATCATTATTTATGCTACTAGTTCTGTTAATTTACTAGGAGCCAGTGTGTCCTGTATCTTACAATACAAATAAAGAGTGTTTATTTGCACTTTACACACCTTTCTCTATTGATTTCCTCTGAGAAACCGAGGAAATTTTATATGAATTTTATATAATGTAACTCTTTGCTTTTCTGTAATTTATATTCTAGCGGATGAAATACTGATTATAAGTAATGTCATACATATATTGGATATGAGATGCTGATAAGTGTTATAAGATTTCAGTAAGAAAAGGCAACAGGAAATATAAGATAGGAATTGCCATTTTATGTGTCATGGTCACTGAAGAGATATTTGAGTGAAAGTTAAGGAATGCTTGAGTGTGAACCATGACAAATATATAAGATGGGAGAAAGAACAGTTAATTGTCTTGTGTAAGGATCCCAACTGGTGGATTAAGAGGATAGCAAGAATGTGGGTGTGAAAAATACAGAGTGTGTGAGGAGGGCTAGAAGTGAGGCTGCAAAGGAAGGTAGGAGTAAGAGGCAAGAACTGTTTTTTTGTCGAGGTAAATGGAAAGCTATTGATTGTTGGAGCAGATGAGTAAGAAAATTAGGCTTAAGCTTTAATGGAGTATATAAATAATGGGACAGAATCAAAGAGGCCAGAAGGAGAGACATTTATAAAATTTGGATGGAAGTTCAGAATTCAGACCAGGATGACAGAAGCTGGAGTAATAAGCAAATGGTTGTACAATTGCTACATTTGTACTTTGAAGGTAGCAGCAGCATTAAACTGCTGGGCCTATTTCCTCCCTCAAAGAGTATATTACAGCTATCAGAGGACTTCCAGGTTCCTTAGCCACACTCCCCTTACCTACATCTATATCCACTTATTCTGCTTTATTTCTCATTAAGAATAGATGAACTTCTCGTCTCTCACGTTTCCATGTCTCTTCCTACTGTCTTAACATGCCCAACTCACCCATATTCATTAGCTCTTTACTCAATGTGTCATCTTTATCCCATGCTCCCCTTCATACACTAGAATTCAACCCCTTTTACTGCTCATGAACATTATCAGTTCTTTTTCTCTCATATCATAGCCATCCAGAACTATGCTCAATCATTAATAGAAACAATTTCTTGGCACTACATTCACTTTCAAGTATCTCTCAAATTCATTGCTCCCCTTTAGTAAGTCTTTCACTGTTCTCATTTCCATCAAAGCTCCATAAAGCTTTGCTAATCATCACTGCAGCAAAACTCCTCCCATCGATGTTTACATGTCCTCCATATTGCTCCATCTTTTTGCTCTTTCTTCTCAATCTCTTTAACAAAATGGAACACCTGTTTCTCCTTAATAATCATCTTTCCTTAATAATCATCCTTTATACAAACTCCAAGATACCACACCTTCTTACTTTTATATCCAGCTTGGTAATTATTTCTTCTTGGTTTTGATTTCTGGTTTCTACTATTTTCCTTGACTTCTAAATATTGGAGCCTTCCGGGGTCAGTTCTTGGTCCTCTTCTCTCAATCATCATTCACTGTATCAAGTTTTGTGTGCCTAATGAACATCTCAAACTCAATACAAGCAACAATTAATATCTGGTCATTCCCTTTCAAACTATTCCACCTGAAGTTTTCATAATTTCTCAGGCAGAAATATTAAAGTTATCTTTGACATCTATCTTTTGCCAAGTAAATTTATTCACTTTGCATATCATTTTAAAGCATATTTAGAATCCATCCCTCTTAACTTTCTCATTACTCCCACACTAGGTCTAGCCTTTCTTTTGTAATATTTCCATACCCCTTACAAAGTCTATTTTCAACAGAGTAGTCTGTGTAACTTTATAAAATACAACATAAATTATGTCTATCTTTCCCCAAAATTCTCAGATGATCTTCTATTTCATTCAGGGTAAAAGCACAAATTCCAGTAATGATGCAAACCTTTCTTTTTTGTCAGTAGACACATTCTCTGTGCTGAAAGTACATATTTTCATTCAACATATTCTGTAAGTTGTTTACTTATTTTGTCTAATATTTGTTATCTCTGTACCAGTTAGAAAATAAGCACCATGGGAGAAGGGAGAGGACTCATTTCCCAAACTGATATGCCTTCATTTGATTCATCACCATCAAACATCTCTGTAGTGTCGATGAAAGAACAGAAACTTCTTATCAGTGGAATCAACTACTGAAGATCAGTGATGACTATAAATGATAATTATACCTGAATATTCCATGTGTGTGTAAGCATATACAGTTACACGAACTAATTTGAATACTGCATATTTATCAAGAAAATATTTATTTTCTCCTTTACCACATGGCAAGAAAAATGATAAGCATTACTGAGGATTGTTACTCTGAAGAAAGAAGGCAAAGAAAATTCAATAACATTTAAAGGATAGCTCATTTGATGCATGAAGATCTCTTTTCAATGCCCAGAACCCATGTAAATATATTGGACATGGTGGTATGGTATGTGTTTATAATCCCAGTTCTGAGAAAGTAGAGATAAGCCTCAGGGCTCACCAGGCTATCAGCTTAGTCTATTTGGGGTCCAAGTCAAAGAGATGCTTGGTTTCATAAAACAAACAAACAGAAGGTAGATAGTGTGTATGGAATGACACTCAAGGTTGAATACTGCTTCTGAGAGGGGTTTCTCTTTATTAACTGTTCAAAAACAAACTCAGACCGCAATCCAAAGGCTTGAGACAACTCTTGGCTAATTTAGTAGGCTTGGTGGTGATGTGGTATTTAGGTGGGGGTTAGAGGATTTGAACATCACTAAGATCAGATATGGCAGAGGAGAGGACAGAGTATGGGTCTCTACTATCCCTCCACCCTTCATTCAGACAAATCCTTTTACCTATTACATTTGTTCCTGCTCTCATACCAGATATTTTCATTCAGTGGTTTTTCTTCTGTTAATTTTTCTATTTCTGTTTGAGAAAATAAAGTAAATCTTATGTTTCTTTTTGTTTTTTGTTTTGTTTTTTCATATCCCTGTGGGCTTTGGAACAAAGGATATAACTAGAATCTATTCAGTCTAAATTGGAGGGATCTGATGCCTCTTTTTGGTAGAACTGAGGCAGTTATTAACCTCTCTGTGTGCTACTGCCTTGGCTTTAGACTAGAATCCCAATTTTTGTATTTATAGCTTTGTAAAGATGATGAATTTGAAACAGCTGCTATAGTACCAACTTCAATTTCACCTTGAAGTGACATGCTCGTGTTAAATAATGGGAAGAACCATCACTTGGAATTCTCTGTGTTTTTCTCTCAGCTACTGCATTTACAAAGATTAAAAAGCATGTGTCTGTCTATCAGCTCAATTAATTTGCAGTAAAAGAATGCAATTTCCAGTAGATACATAAGAGAATTGCCTGCTTTGCCAAGGAGCCATACACTGAGGGATGCAGAATGAATAGTCTAAAACTACTGTCCTACAACAAACATAATGCAGAGGAAAGAAGCCAGACCGGAAAAAAAAAAAAAAAAAAAAGGAGCACATGGTAAATGGTTCCTTTAATATAAAAGTTGAAAACAGGCTAGTCTGTGGTAAGAGAAACATACATAATGGTTCCCCTTGGATGAATGAGTAGCAGGTTGAATGAAAAACAGGGTTGATGCAAAGGGCTTCTGAGTCCTGTTAACATTCTTCTTTCTTGGGTATTTGCTACAATTACGTATTTACTGTAAGAATTCATTGAATTGTCACATACTTAGTGATCTGCACACTTGCCTGGAAGTGTGTTAGGCTTTAATATACATGTTTCACAAACAATTAATATGGGTGAATAATCATGTTCTATTTCCTGAAATAAGAAGAAATGTTGTTGGATACCTGTGTCTCCGGCTTAAAATGGAATCCTAAGGACTATACTATAATAATTGCCTCATCTCAGAGGTGGTACAATTCTGTGGCAGTAATAGACAATGAGATACAATCCACTTTCATTCTAAATACCAAGGGTATATGTTGTAACTGTTGAAAAAAGTATTCTAAAGGGCAACCATTAATATGCACATGCAGAGACTGAGATGCAGTGCTTTAACAAAGTGCTCAAACAAGATCCCAGTGTCTATCCCCAGTGACAACACATTTACATAACACAACTGTTTTGCCATGGCTTTGCCATTTCTGCAACATTTAAGGCAGCTTCTCACTCTGATTTGTCTGTTACTGAGTTTGGTTGGCAGCACGCCATATCCAATTAGTCCCGTAGGGATTTACTGAGAATAATGACAAATACTTTGTGAACCATATATTTTAAAGGCCAAATATTCCTGTCCTCGTGAATTTGTTGATAGAGTTTGCAATTTTTTGCATGTTTTAGAGCATTTCTTTTATTATTTTATTATTACTTTTTACTCTATTTTACATACGGTTTCCCCTCCATCCTCTCCTCCTATTCCCTCCCCAATGCCTACCCACTCCTCATCCACTCCTCCTCCATCTCCATTCAGAAAGGGGCAGGCCTCCCATGGGCTTCAACACAGCAGGCCACATCAAGTTGAGGCAGACAAGAGTTCCTGCCCTCGTGTCACAAGGCTGGCCTAGGTAATCCAGCATGGGGAACAGGTTCCCAAAATCCAGCTAAGACTCAGAACAGGTCCTTCTTTCACTGCTAGGCGACTTACAAACAAATCAATCTACACAGCTGTCACACACATGCAAAGGGACTAGATTAGTCCCATGATGGCTCTTTAACTGTTGGTTCAGAGTCCACGAGCTCCCAGGAGCTCAGGTCAGCTGTCTCTGTAGGTTCCCCATCATGATCTTGAACCCACTGACTCCTACTATTCCTCCTCCCTTTCTTCAGGATGACTCCTGGAGCTTGGCCCAGTGCTTAGTTGTAGATCTCCACCTCTCCTTCCATCAGTTACTGGATGAAGACTCTCGGATGATAATTAGGGGAGTCACCAATGTGATTACAGTAGATGGCCAATTCAGGTATGCTCAAAGCACTTCTTTAAAGACAATTGTCATCTAACAACATGCTTAGAGCCATTTGTGGAAAGTATTTCACTAGAATAAAAGGTGACCATCTCATGCTTCAATTAAACTAGAAATTTTTTTTTAGAAATAATTGCTTCTAATCACATGTCTGCCATATATTAGCTATATGCACTTGAACCATTTCCTGAGCCTAGGTCAACCGGCTATCCTCCATATTACTTTCATAGCATTGTCAAGAGGATGGAGTGAGGTGATTCATATAGTTAATATGGAGCATTTTCATGTATTCATTACCCAAAACTGTGATATAGCCTTACTCTCTCCATTATGATTGCTTTAATACATCATTATGGAGGAAACTATTAGACATATTTCAATATCAAGTACAATATTTAAACAGAAAATTATGGAACACCAAAGGCACATTCATTATAAATATTAAAAAGTGAAAAGTTTTTATAAACTAATTCTTTTGGTGGCTTGGAAAAAGTCTCTCTCTCTTAAAGTACTAATGGCAATTTTTTTAAAGATAAAATAAAATTCTTCCCAATTCCTAGAAGATCAGTGTTGGAAGGAAACAGAGTTTGAGAATGACTGGCAGGTTTATTCATTTCTCATCACTATAGCTCAGATGCCAAAGAAATGTCTTACAGGAACCAGATTTAAAGGGGAAGATGAGCCATCTGTTTCCTTCCTAGGACTTCTAAGATTCGGTGACATTTTATATATTTTCCTCTTCCCATTTCCGTCTCTCAAGGGGTAAGAGAAGTATTTCAATAGGAGGAGATCCAAACCTTGGTGCTACTTTTACTGAGTAAACTTAATTCTTGTAAGATTCTTTCTTTTTTGGGGGGAAGGGGCTACCTATTTGATGAATTTCATGATTAAGCACTATGAAGCCAAATCTCATGTAATAGAGTACTAGCTCATTTTGAAGCCTGAAAAAGTGCTCACTGATGCTTATAAGGTAGGGTAAGGCAGTTGAGGACTGAAGAATCGGCAAATGTTTATGTGGTGCTACTTCCTTCTCAACCCTGATTGGTCATTTGGACCACATCATTGATTCAGTTGAGGTCTGATAGAGGAGAAATACAGAAAAAAAGAAAAGAGGTAATTTGTGGTTTTCAAGCTTCAAAATAGACTTTTTGAAACTCATTATGGCGATAATAGCTTTAGAAAAATGAAAACAACTTGAATTTTTGACTGCCTAGCATCTAGGCACAGACAGTAGCACTAGATTTGGAAGTCAGAGCAAGTTTTCCTTGTCTTTTCCTCACATGACCTCTAGCACAGGAACCTGGAAGCGAAACAAGGAGAGTATGAGAGAAGAGGTAACAGCAATAGAAAGAGGTGGACCTTTGCCACTGTACATGCTGTGTGCTCCCCAAACCAACGTCCAAGGAATGGGAAGCATAAAACCCTCATATGAGTTCGAGGAACACCAATGCTGAGAACATATGTTTTCTGCCTTTAGGACAGAGCACACTGGGAGGCAGTAAATGGTCTGGAGTTTCCTTGCACTGTCTTTGAGAAATGCGCAATTAGGTAAAGATGGACTGCCTTATGGTATCTCTGTTTCAGTGAAGTATGGGGCACTACCAGGATTGAGAACAAGACAATCTTAATAAGTTTTTGTACTCAGAGTAAGACAAACCCTTCATCAAACTGCAGAGCCATTAGAGGTACCCCAGTGTAAACATTACATGGCCGTGCCCTGATGACCAAGTGCACTAGCTGATCCATAGCTATCTAGACATTCACGTATCCATCAGAGCTTAGGAATAATAACTAGAGACAGGAAAAGGAGACCCTATATCCACAATATAAACCCTTAAACAAATATGGACTGCTGAATGCAGAAGAGGTTAAGTTTCCACAGTCTAATAGAATCATCACAGAAAAAAATTTTCATGAGTAAAAATAGATACATTTCTCACATGAATATAGGGCCTCAGGATTTGTGTTCACTTATGCTTGACCATTAACATGAAACAATATCTGAAGATTCTGGTCAACTCTTCACAGGCTTCCTACAGATGAGGTTGGTCTTTCTGCCTATAGCTTTTACAAAAATTGAAGGACACCCATGCACTGCTGCCCCCAGTGAAATACTTACTCACTGTAGCTGTTACACACACACACACACACACACACACACACACACACACACACACACCCTCTCTAGTGACATAAACTCTATAAACTCTCCAAATGCCAACACTGAAGCCAACTCTTCAACTCCAGTGTGAGCTTGTCAGTGGACTCACCTGTTTCTGTGGACAGTCTTGTTCGAGTACTTCTTTTCTCAAAAATCATTCCTAAGGATTTCCCTTGCAATAAAGGCAAATACTGAAAATCAAGGACAAAAATAAAAACAATTAAAATGCAAGGTATACTTCCTATCTAATGCCTAGGATTGTATTTCAAAATGCTAATAAAAATACAAATCAATTAATCACTACTTCTGAAGAATTGGTCACAATATTATTTAAAATTGCAATAAAAGATGTTTCTCATTCAATGCACATAGCTTATTAACATGAAATAAGGAATTAACACTGGTTTAGGACACAGGTTTCTCATGTCTAGTCTTGAGCTTGCTGTGTAGCAGAAGCAGGTTTTGAATTCATGATCCTCTTACTTCCATTTTTCAAGGCCTAGGGTTACAGAGGACTATCACTATGCCTGGCACATATTACTTATGAGTAGGTTCAATTTAGGAGCTTATCCAAAGTATACTATTTCACACTGGAGCCATCATATTACTGAACTTGATTGCATCCCATTCAATTTTCAGTGATGCTGAAGATGTTTTATTCAGCAGGACTTTCTGAGCTAGGAGGATCCTACTCTGTCACAACATGTGACACTAAGAGTCCTACTTAGGACACTGATGAACCTCAGTTTTTCAGCTTCATATTCCTCAGTCTCCCTCATGATAGAAGGCTTTGTTCCTGGAAGTCATTTGAAAACTCTCTGGGAGCTTGGGTATTGGGTGGAGCTCTTCCTCCTTCCTCTGGTGTTAGTTGACTTCCTGTTAAGATGTACTCTGGTCTTCTGGCAGAGGTTTGTAACCTAAGGAAGTCTTTCCCCCTATTTTGGGTATTCTACAAGAACATCAGCACATAGAAGTTGGAGCATTGCCTGACCTCTTCAGGGCTTGAAAAGCTAGCCAACTAGATAAGAAAGCCAGAATCATATCAAACTTCCTCAGCTTTGAAACAAGTCTTTAAAAAAAAACACTTTTGAGCCAAGAAAACTGACACATCCCAGCACTGAGGAGGCTGCAGCAGGTGGATCTCTGAGTTTAAGGCCAGTCTGGTTTATTTAGGGAGTTACAGGTCAACCAAAGCTATAGAGAGACCCAGTCTCAGAAACAAATAACATTTGAACAAATTCACAATACAAATCTGCTTTCACAAATAAGATCTCTAAATGAAGCTGCTACATTAAGTATTTTGAAACATAAATTGCTCAAAATGCAGAACAATGCCCAGAGTTAAGCACCACATTCAATTTTCCCCCTATTGTTCCTTCATAATTGGAATGTTTTTTAAAACACAATCTCATCATTATAAATATTGTCATAATGATGACATATCAGATATATATCTATAACAGTGCATTGTTAAAAAAAACAATGTATCATCTTTAAGTTTTAACTGATAGAAAACTCAGAAAGAAAGGGAACGTATAAGAACAAAATCTTTCTAGACAAATGATATCTCAGTTTCTTATCCAGTTACTAATGAATTTTGGCATTCCTCTGAGGAAAAAAATGTACAAGCCTTTTATGCTTATTTATATGCCTGTACATCCGTTGCTAATCAATTACCTTGCCTGTGTAGTTTCATTCCTTAGATAACACTCAGGAATTTTAATGTACTTTGTTTCCCTCTGCCTTAGGAAAGCTGCGTCCCAAAGGTAATGGAAGAGAAGAAAGAAAGAATGTCACTTACTTCTCCTTTGTTCTTTATCCGGAATTTCAGATCTGCAGATAGCCATAACATGTACTGAATCTCCTCTCCAGTGAAGTTCTTCAGGGTGAGGAGGTCACGGCCTTTCAGCTGTACTTGGCCCTGAAGTGGCTTCCCACACCTACAAATGAAGGATAAAACCAGAAGAGGACAATATGTATTCAAGAAAATGGTGCTATGGGGTTGTCCATTGGCCTATTCTTGAAATCAAACACAGTAAATCACATGATATAGCATGTCACTCTGCAAAGTGTTAATGAAACTGATATGCCTGTGATTTTGATTTTTATACATCCGGGAATTGTTTGAGAGAAAAGAAAAATCTGTGGACATTGAATTCTGAAACACTTGAACTAGCTCGATGGGCAGTTTTGTGTATTTATTAACTCATACCACTTCAGGCAAGTTACCCAATCTCTCTTTGCAGAGGTTTCTCACCAACAAAAATGAGTTTAATAGTCTATAATGTCGTTGGGAAAATACAAACCAGTATTCGACATAACATGCACTAGGTAGAACTTACTTACTCTTATTCAAATCTATGCAAGCAGCATTTATAATGCTCAACAGAAAACTGTGTTGTTTAACCCCTACTCTTTTCTGATCTCTTTGTGAAGACTTGCATTCCTTTCATCATTAGGGGAAAAATATAGTCAGCCCTGTAGCTTTTTTTAGCATGGTGCAGAAAGAATGTTTAACTCTGGTTATTTTTGCACCCAGAAGAATGATAGTAAAGTAATAAACAATAATTCATTGAAAATTGACACCTCTTGCCTTCAGCTTATGTCTGATTCAGATTGGTCTCCTTTATTGGGGGAAAGACAAGTCAGAAGCTGGTTCCTCTAATTTTTTTTTTTTTTTTGCCTTCAGTCAACCAGAGGAGACCAAAGCTAGTCACATTCTAGTTTTCTACTATTGGTGTAGGTGTTTAAGGGCGACTGTTTATTTTTGGGAGCCCTCTAGAGAGACTCCCAGAACACTTTTTGATGTGAATGAAAACAGTTCTTCAGGTATTAATTATTTCGTTTATCCAGTCACCACCACCCCAATGAGATCTTTACACCTCTCCAAAAACATCTCTCATGATTAGAAACAATGCCATACTAACAGTTCTTTTTCTTATTCTATCCTGTATCATGGGAAGCATTCCATATTGCTGATAAGAGAAGTTCCATCAAGAGAATAAACATTATTTTTAAAGGAAAAAAATATTTGGTTGGAAAACCCCACACCCTGTGTTTCAGGGAATATAGGAAACGTGACTATACCTATTGGATTTTCATCTACCAACAACAGGAAAACATACTCATGAGCTCATTTTAAGGCTTTACCCTTGACACAGCATTTAAGCTCAGTCTTCTGATTATTTTTGGAATACACAGAAGCTAGCTTTCCAAGTCAATGTCCTTAAAGGATTCACTACCCTCGCTCTAACTAGCATCCTCTGAATGATTTCGATATGCATTTACTTCCTGATTTCTATAAAAGGAAGTAGAAAAAATACCAATGCCTTTCAGTGATTCATACCTTCTAACTTATAATCTTTTCTTGATTTTTTAAAATTATTATTATATTACATATCAATCATAGTAGCCTCTCCCTCCCATCCTCCCATGCACCCCCCAACTCCCCTTCCCATCCCATTCCACACCCACTCCACAGGGAGGGTGAGACCTTTCAGGAGAGATCATCAAAATCTATCAAGTTATTTGCAGTAGGGCCTAGGTCCTCCCTCCTGTCTCTAGGCTAAGGGAGTATCCCTCCATGGGGAATGTGCTCCAAAAGTCCTTTTCTGCACCAGGAATACATCTTGATTCCACTGTAAGAGGTCCCTTAGACTGCCCAGGCCTTCTAACTGAGACCCATGTTCAGGGGGTCTGAGTTGGTAAAATGCTGGTTTCCCAGCTACCAGACTGGGGGCCCATTAGCTCCTCCTTGTTCAGGTCAGCTGTCTCTGTGGGTTTCTGTAGTTTGATCTTGACCCCACTTTCTTATCACTCCTCCGTCTCTGCAACTGGATTCCAGGAGTTAGGCTCAGTGTTTCGCTGTGGGTATCTGCTTCTGTTTCCATCAGCTACTAGATGAGGGCTCTATGATGGTGGATAAGTTAGTTATCAATTTCATTATCAGGGAAGGGTATTTAAGGTAGCCTCTCCACTATTGCTTAGATTGTTAGTTGGAGTCATCCTTGTAGGTATCTGGACATTTCTCTAGAGTCAGTTTTCTCTTCAAACCTATAATGGCTCCTTCTATTATGGTATCTCTTTTCTACATCTTATTATCCCCATTTCAAAAAGAGCAGTTGGAGGAGGCATGGGGTCTCCAGTCTTCCTCATATTTGTTATTGTATATTTCAAATCCCATGTTAAGGCTTAAGGTAAATGTCTTGCCTTTGAGATTCAAGGTAAAATGTTGATATTGATATTTCTCCACTGCCAGAAGATTTGAGTATCAAGGTACAGGTGGCAGACAAACATCATGTTTGACTATCTTTTGGTCAAGCCCTTTAATTTATAAGTTTATTTACATCAGAAAAAATTCTTCTCATGGAGTATGAGGGACAGAAAACTCTCTTTATGACACAAGCTAGATTTTCTGCAGCATCAGCTGATAATGTTGCCCTGACTTTTATTACCCAGAGACTATAACAAGAATTTGCAAATACACTTTCTTGATCAAAGGCTCCTTGTGCCCTTTTTGGCTTTATTTTGCAATAAGTAAATCTAGGCTCTTCACAAATGTTGAAGTGGAAGATACCGTTGTAGTCATTACAAACTACTGTACCAAACAGGGCTCTCAGAATTTTTTTGTGTAGCATAACTAAAACTTAATTCATATTGCTCATTCTCCAGCCTCACAATCACTGCTGCAGTCTCTGATTCTCCAAGCAGGACTATTTTCTATGTGATATGTATGTGAAATTATGTAGTAGTTGTCCTTCAGTGGCTAGCCTAATTTACTTAGTGTTAGATCCTCCAAAGGTGTTTCCTGCCTCGGCATACTTGTGTGAGATTACAAATAAGCATTAAATATAATAATTAGTGGGAAATTGCTAGTATTCTGTGACTTCTAATAAATCATCACCAAAGCATTAAAAAGTTCTCTTATTTCCCAGCATGATTGTGGAGAGAATGGCAAAATCATCACAGCATTCATGCACTACAATTCTTTTATGCACTACAGTTCCTTTATAAAACCCATCAAGAGCAGTTTTCATAGTGTTTGATTTTTTTTAATCATATATTTTCCCAAATATAACTAGGCCATCTTCTACCCGTTGAGGAATCGCCATATTCCTTCCACAGATTGGATTAACTGCTAATGCTTTACCCTTTGCACTTTCAATGTTGTATATTATCTCTCAAAAATTCTTTAATAACATGTGTGTAGTCAGTATCACTTCCTCACAGACAATTTTGTTTTTTCCTTACAGCCATTTTCTGCATTTATGTCAAAAATTATTCTTCATTAGTTGTTCTGGCTGTATAATTAGTGTCTTTCAAGCAGGGGAGCAATCAACAATCCCATAGCCAGTTGTTTATTCTACAATTTCATGTGGATTTACTCAAAGAGTTGTGAGGTATGAAAAATAACTATTCATGGCCTGTGATACTGCTAAAGCTCAAATTCCCCTAGGACTCAAGTTAGTTTGTGACAATATTTGATCTCCTGAGAAAAATAAATGGGCATGTGTTCAGAAATTAGTGTACATCCTAAACATACATATCTCTTAATGTCAGGTGTCTAGAACCTACAAAAAATACTGTTGGGAAAAACAGATGGAATTAACATGTACCCCCAGCACCAAGATGAGTTTTAAGGATGCTAAGAATGATCCACAATCCCCCTTCAGACAGAATAAGTTGCCATCGTTCTCAGTGTCAAAAAGTGTAGATAAATAGGCATGCTACATTGTGAGACACCAATATGGGAGAGTTTTACCTATTGACTAGAAAAAAATATTAAGATGAAATGTACCTCAACCTGTTTATGCCATTGAAAATTCATTAGAGTAGTCATTACCTTTTTGAATTCTATCCAGGAGGAGGAGCAGGAAATGTTAGCTTGGGAAAAAGTTGTTTTTCAGAGATACCAAGAACTAACCAGGAAAATTTATCATTAAAAGGAAGCAAAGACAATGGTCTTAGTTTAATTCCTATCCTGTTTATTATCAACTCATAGAATTTGCCTTGGCTACAAAATGAAATTGCCACACCTCTTTCCCAAGCTAATAAAAATTAGAGAAAAGTACAAGAGCTCCACAATTGGGCCACATTAAGAAAATGCACACACAAACCTCTTTTTCCTCGTCCTTGTTAAACATTGTCTGATTGGGGTGATAAAGCCACATTCAAATTTGCCAGATAAAGGCACTGACATCAAGATACTAAGCTCCAATCAGACATAGCCTGCTCTAACTCAGGAGAGCTGAAACCAAGGAACGAATCACTCTTTTCAAAAAGAAATTTCTTTAATTTTTGGTTGAGTGGGTAGTGGAGAGGTATGTGCATGGAAGTGCAGGTTTCTACTTGGACTAGGGACCTTGGATCCCCCTAGGCTGTGGTTATGTGTTTGTAAGTTGCCAGATGTCTGTGCTAGGAACAGCACTGAGACCTTGTGCAAGAGCAGGATAGGCTCCTGACCACTGAACCATCTCTCCAGTCCCACACAAACCACTCTTCATTTTTCCCATGAAGTATTTACCCTTGTTGTACTACAGCATATAATAAAGAAACTAAAATTAAATAAAGGCATCTCTCACATCAGAACCAAGCTACATTATCAGTCTCCTTTTTAAAAGAAATACCTTTATTTTATCTTATTGAAAAACTGGGGATTTCCAGAACCTTGTGCATGCCAGAAAAGCCTCCTGCCAGTGAGTTACATTTACAGCCCCACATTATAATTCTTCAGCTCTCATATAACAGACAGAATACAGTATTGGGACCAATGAGAACTGTGTACAGTCTTCCCATTAAGGTTGTCAATGGGACATGTATACCAGTTGGGCTTTACTCAATTTTCGATTCATAGACATGAATCTAAAGGTATTGTGCCTTGCAAATATATACAATAGTATGTGCCAATTCAAAATTAAAATAAAATAAGATTTAAAAACCAATTTGCAGTCTAATTAGAGCTAGAGCCTTTGAGAAAAGCATAATTAGTTCCTCAAATTACACGATTTGAAAAAATAAATGAAGAGCTTTCTTAAGCCCAAATCACTAAATACTAAGAAGCTCAGTGAAGAGTCATATATGAGCTTTACCTAAATATCTTTCTAAGCTAGGAAACGGAAGTGTATGGGCTACTGGCAGAATAAAGCCTTTTATTACTTCAGTCTGAATTTTCCAATTCTGACAGATTAGTTGAGGGGAGTACTTAGATGTGTTCTCTGGGATAATTGTATTTCTTTGGAATAGAAACTGGTTGATTTGAGTAAAATGTGTTCACTTAGGAACTGATTTTTTGAGAATAGGAAAAACTTTAGTATTAACTGATCCTCTGATCCCTACAGAGAATTTGATGAAGACTTTAGCTTCTGAAGACGTTAGAGAGAGACAATGGACCTCATGCTGAAGATTTTATGCGTCTTTAACTTTGCAGTAATGTGAAAAGTTAATACATATTTCTTTTTGTTGATTTATTAATATATTTTGGCTATATCTAAAAAAGAATATTGGATCCTTATAGCTTGGCCAATCTCACCAATTTGGAGGGATCAAAAGTTTCAAAGTTGGAGAATTACTTTTTTATAAGTAGTTGAATTGCAGTCCTAGGCACAGGAATAAACTAAGACCTTGATAAGGTCATTTGTCAGATCTAGCATCAATTTCTTTTCTGCAAAGCTGAGTCAGGGAACTAAGTCAGTGGTTGTTCCTGTCTTTGGTTTTCCAAAAAGTTAGTAAACTCAAGAATTTTCAATGGCCAACTTTAAACCCATTCTTTTTCTTTTCTTCTTTCCTTTCTTCCTTTTTTCCTTCCTTCCTACCTTCCTTCATTTGTTTCTTGTTTTCTTTTGATACACGGCTTCTCTGTGTAGCTTTGTAGACCAGGCTGGCCTTGAACTCACAGATATTCACCTGTCTCTGATTCTCAGGTGCTGGGATTAAAGGTGTGTACCTCCAGTGCCTGGCTGACTTTCTTAATAAGGCACATTAGAAAGCAGTCACAGGACTTTATTTACACACAAAACTCCTGATTGGATTGCATTGGTGTTAACAGACAACCACAAGTCTTTTTCTAAATTTAGAAACTTTATTATAAGCTGTTGTAATAATTTTTCATGGAATTATTTGAAACCTTCCTTACTGTTGCTACATGTGTGTGTGTGTGTGTGTGTGTGTGTGTGTGTGTGTGTGTGTGTGTGTGCCATAACTTACTGTTGATAATTCAATGATGATTTCTAAAAACATTTTAGAACATCAATAGTGAAAATTTGTGAAAATTCTTTGAACACTGAAGAATAAAGACTGGCAGCAGCTTTGTGTGGACCTATTACTAAAAGCCTGATGACTTTTCTTCACTAAAATCACTAGAGTACTGAAACTAAATGGCTTCCATTATTTTAGTGAAATTACTAAATAGTAGATGTGGAGGGGAATCCACTGTTGGCCAAAGGAGAGCTTGTTATCCCCATTCCAGTTTGGTCCCATGCTTTATATGGTTTTCTAAGGTCAGAATAGGAAAACCATTTTAGGGCAGTTTAAAAAGCAAACAATCAAAGATCCTTCATGCTTCTCTCTCCTCTGTGCACTGTTTGTGATCATGTTATCCATGTGTCTGTGTGTGTATGGGGGAATGTATGTCTAGAATGAAGAAAACATAATGAGTCACGTGAGTCCTTGTGGAGGTCTGGAATGAAATGCCCCCAAACCAGTCACCTCCAGCTGCAATCCATAACCTCCACAGAATTGGCTGGCTTGGCTCAATATTCTCTGAAGAAATTTCTATTTGGAAGATGAAATTGAATTGCACTTATAAATTGGTCTTCTCTGACAAAGAAAGAGATTTTTAGTGGTTTCTTTAAAAGCTATAAGTGGTTTTCCTAACTTCCAACAAATCATGGACTACTATTATCCAAACCCAGCCAGGCTCCACAGCCTTGTGCATGACATGGAATGCATGATGATTTGCTGTTTTTACCATTCTCAGTGTCTGATCCTATTGATTTTGAAAAAGAAACAAAAAGACAAAAATTAATTGGCTAGAACTGATTGATCCAGGTGTCTGTCGATGACTTCAGCATCATTCCAGCTGTTATTTTCTTGTGTACATTTTAATATGTGGCTATACAGTTCTGTTAAAATCCTAACCACACATCTCCTGTGAGTCTCTAATGGTAAATTCATATGGTATGTTGTGTAACAGGAACCCTCCGCTTTCCCCCAGTGATGGAAAAGAGAGAAAGAAGTCAAACTTGAATGAAGGCTGGAAAAATCTAAGAAGAGTTATAACTGTGAATACAGGGAGCTTTTCTCTGTTGTAAAGGAACCTTGTCAAAGTCTGGGGGTCATGAGAGAGACTAGCAGTTCAGAATTAATCTATATGGCATGTAGGCCTAAAAAATGCAGCAGGAATGCCAAATGCGCACAATACATGAGAATACCCCATGCAAAACACTTCAGTGTGTGTTCATAGCCTTTGTGTCATTGGAATGATATAGATGATAATATAAACAACTTAACGGAGATATCATTTTGTTCAGACTTCCAGAAAGTTCAGTTCATTGTGTTGGAAAAGATGTGTCAAAGAAGAGTAGCTCACATTATGGCGGCCAGAAAGCAGGAGAATGGGCAGGTTTTCCTAATGAGTTGATCCTCTCTGACACACCTAGAGCTGCGCTTTACTAATATCCTAGATGCTCTTCAGTGTGGTCAAGTTAAAGAGGTTAATCATCACATAACATCATCTTATTTTTAATAAGACATATACTATTCAGTTTTCCAAAAACCTAGGTGACTTGAATTTTTTTAAAGCCAATACAGATGTGGGCTAATTTAGCTGATTTTACTCCAGATCCTATTTGGTTTTAGAAATGGCTGACTAGGAATTTTAGAAATGCAATCTTGGTAGTGAATGCTCAGATGAGACTATTGGTACTGAGGCTAGTATGTATGGATAAGAGGATATCAGTACTGGTCGAAGAAGAGGTTTCATTTATAAAATTCAACCTGCAGACTTTGATGATCCCCCATTGGATGATTCTCCCTGCAGAGTGGGTGGGGGTGGGATGGGGAGATGATGGGGGAAATGGGAGGACAGATGGGAGAGTGAACTGAGATTGGTATGTAAAATAAGATGGCTTTAATTTAAAGAAAAATTAACTTAAAAATTTCAACCTGCTATGAGTATAAAACTTAAAGCAGAATATAACCTGCTAAAAAGAATAAACGTCTGAGTTCTAAGCATTGGTTATTTATTCACCATAGTATTTTCAGTTCAGTGATTTTTCTTTGTTAAAAACTATAGAGTAAAGAGGAATCACCCTTTTATCTGATGTTACTCAGAAAGGTGAAGTGAAAAACAGGGAGCACTTACCTGTTTTTTTTATAGGTTTTGCACAAATTATCTCATCGATTAACACTAGAGTATCACTTCATGTGACTGGAATGAAGTATCTTATATCCTACTTAGGGTTTCTATTGCTGTGATGAAATACCATGGCCGAAGCAACTTTGGGAAGAATGGGTTTATTTCACTTATGTTTCCAGATTGCTATTCATTGCTAAAGGAAGTCAGGACAGGAACTCAAACAAGGCAGGAACCTGGAGGCAGGAGCAGGTGCAGAGGTCATGGAGGGGTGCTATTGACAGTCTTGCTCACATGGTTTGCTCAGCCTGCTTTCTTATAGAACCCAGGACCACCAGCCCAGGGGTAGCACCACCCACAATGGGCTGGGCCCTTCCCCATCAATCAGTAATTAGGAAAATACCATACAGGCTTGCTTACAGCCCCACCTTGTGGAGACAGTTTATCAGTTGAGGTTCCCTCCTTTCAGGTTGCTTAAACTTGTGTCAAGTGAACATAAAACTAGCCGGCACACCTTATCTGCCATTGTATCTCTCACATAATGCATACTGAATGGACCAAATTTGTACTCAAGAATGAATTAATGAATCACTCTATAATATGGAGCATATGTTAAATCCCTGTCCATTTTATAGGTGGAGTACATTGCAGAAAAACTTAGTGACTTGCTCAAGGTCATACAGTCAATAACCAATGCTGCCAAGCCTGGAGGCCAGCTCTATAGATTCCAAAACCTCCGGACAAGAGTATACTTTTAGTGATTATTTCTGCAGTTGTTAAAACCTGAGGGTATTTTTTGTTTTTTGTGGTTGCTTTCTAAGATTTATTTATACAATAGCGTTAATTGTTAATGCACCACGATCTCTGGGCTCCACTTACGTATCTATCTATAAAACAAGAGAATGCATAATTAGATGACTTGAGTTCTCAGCTGGTCTGATAACATGAGATTAATTTACAATATTGTGTATAATATTTTTGTCAGAGCCAGATATCAGAGAAAGGGTGTTAAAGATGGAGGCTAATGAATCTAGATCAGGTAGTTGAGAGCAAGGAAACCCAAGAATCACTGCCACACATACATTTCTTTTTTGCTTGTTTTTCAAGACAGGGTTTCACTGGGCTGTATAGCCTTGGTGGTCCTGGATCTCACTCTGTAGACCAGGCTGGTCTCAAGCTCACAGAGAGCTCTGCCTCCTCCTGAATGCTGGGCTTAACTGCATGCACCACCACTGCCTGATTCAGATACATACATACATACATACATACATACATACATACATACATACATACATATTCTTATTTTACATATTGATCCTAGTTCCTTCTCCCTCCCATGCCCCCTTGAACTCCCTCCCATCTCATCCCCCCTCACTCCACAGGAAAAGTGATGCCTTCCAGGAGGGATCATCAAAGTCTGTCAGGTCAACTGTCTCTGTGGGTTTCTGTAGCCAGATTTTCAAATACATTTCTTAATACTGAGAGAAAACTGTCAACTGGAAGCTCTCCTTAGTAATCCAGGGATGTTGTTCCCTGGTAGATTTAGACTGCAAAATGGCTGTGGGGAAATTCTGATTGTCATCAAACAACTTTTCTACAAGCTTTCTGGCCACCAGGTCTGTACCTGATAGCTTTGCTGACCAGCTAACTTCTCTCCCTCCCTGTTTACCATTGGTGCACAGGATGCCAACTTCGGCCATGTGCTCTATGGCTGTGAGTGGTCAATGGATAAACTTTTGTAACACATTCATTGGAAATAGACTCTTGCTGTACTTGCCACCAACTATTTCAGAGATTATTTTCAAATTTTTACTTCATTAAAAAAAAGCCATTGTAGGTACTGGTAGCCCAAATACTTAAGCGTTCTTTGCAGCAACTCTGTAAGTATTCACTTCGATTCCATTTGCAGCTTTTTTTGTCTTTTCAAGACTGAATTAGTCCTGACACCTTAGAGTGACATATTGTTTTCCAGAAAAATCAAATAAGAGTTGAAGGCCCTTGTAAATTACTGCCTCTAGTTTCCTTCAGCCAGTAGCTCGTTTAAAATGTACTCAAATAGGAGATGTCAAGAACATTCAGTCTAGTGTATTTGCCTTGGTTAGAATGGTATAATTCAACTACACAATGACGGAGAAATGAAAACCCAGCTAGAATGAGAGACGCTGTCTCATGCAACTGTTAACTATGACACTACATTTACTGAGCAGAAGGAAGCACTATGTGTGCTCCCCTGCAGAACATAATTCTAGGGTTCAGACTGGCTAGCTCCCATTCTCTGCCACTTACCAGAAATTTCGAACGATGGAATTGTGACCCTTTCTAAGAGTTGCATTGTTGAAAAGTATCCTCAAATTAGACAGCATCTTCTTTTACTAGTGCAAAAGAGGAAATCTCTGTTCTGAAGAGCTCCTCAGCCAGCCAGGCAGTGAGGGCCACTGGAAAGCAGAGAACGCTTCAGTTGCAGAGAGGGAGCAAAGGTCTTAGCACCCTTCCCCTAACTTATCAGATCAGCCTGCTTAGAGATAGAGCAGGGCACAGTGTGGGGCCACTTGGACTTTAAGCCTAACTCCAGTGTTGATTTTTAAAGAAAGAACCTAACTGTTTCAGAGCCCAGCCTCTTCTTTATTCAGTATGTATTTATGCTGTCACTTGCTTGTATAAAATCAGTTGACAAGTACCCACTGAGCACATAATATATGCAAGGCACTGCCGTGCTGGCTGCTGTGAAGGTACACAGAAATAACTCATTCAGAAAATGGGAATTGTCAGTACAAAACCACAGATGGAGATATGACAGCCCTGAGTATTTCTGTTGACTTCACTTTCCTACCTGGCACTCCCATCCTTTCTACAAAAACAGATAGGAAAAAGGGCAACTCGAAGTTGGGTTTCCATGGCAAAAAGCTAGAGACGCATAGAGGTATAATAAAAAAAGATCTTGGTCCCAGGGCTCCTTTTATGTCTTGCACATAATAGGTCTTTAATAAATAAGTAGGTATTTATCAATTCTGGTATGCACTTCCATTGAGTAGCTGTGATTCCTCATGCAACTCCCCAGGTCACTGAGGTCCACAGCTTCACATCCATTCCTTTATCCATAGCTTGGAATTGACTAGTTTCAAATTCTCATCTAGGATAGACTAGAATTTCAAAAGAGGAAATGATCCTATCACTGCAGAGCTTAAGATTTCAACAATAGTGACGACATCTGTAAATAATATTCCTAGTACAAGCCCATATGAAAGGTTCAGAGAAAGATGTCCTTCATAACACACAAGAGGGAAAACTAAGCCAGGAAGGGTGGAAGACAAGACAGGGGGGGGGAAAGGATGTCAAATGCTATAGGTCTGACCTGAGCAAGTGGAAGCTCATGAACCCCAATTTGACCTCTAGGGAACCAGCATAGGACAAACCAGACCCCCTGAACATGGGTGTCAGCTAGGAGGCCTCTGGCAGTGGAACCAGTTTTTATCCTTGTGCACAAATTGTCTTCGGGAGTTCATTTCCTGTGGATGGATACTCTTTTAGCCTAGATACACAGGTGAGGCAGGGGAAGACAGACATGCCCTGCTCTTCCAAAGGACCCAGTTTCAGTTCCCAGAACTCACTTTGGATGGAGCTGCCTCAAAGATCAGCTTCAGGAAATCCAACACCCTCTTCTGGCATCTACAAGAACACACACATGCACACACACACACACACACACACACACACACACACACACCCATGCACACATATATATTTGCATGACATACACTCACACAGAGACCTCCCTACATACTTATATAATACTAAGCGTTAGAAATCACAGCATTTGCATACAGTACATGTCTAGATCTTAAAAGGTTTGTGAAATTTTTGAGGGTGATATACCTTAAGCTAGATTTGAACAAATAGGGCTTGTTTTGGTGTCTGAGATGAGCACACAGCATATAAGCAGGATGAGAGACAACCTTAGAATGGGGTCATGATAGGCAGTGTTAGAAGGAGGGCTTAATCATTCATGACCTTATTAAATTTTCACACCAGCCAACCTCATGACCTTCCCTACCACCAAATTCCTTTGCAATGTAAAATAATAAATGTCTTTAGTATTTAAAGCATTCTGGACATATTTTTTAAATTGTGCATTGGTATTCAAATGCCAACAACACAAAATTAGCTCAGTGTTTGAAGTTTTTTTCTCATAGAACAATAAGGAAAAAGCAAAAACTTTCCAAAGGGTGTGGATTCAGCTAAAGATCCATATTTATTGGTTGAATGACCTTGAAAAGTTAAGTTTCTTCTCTTGCAAATGGAAAACAATATGTATACAATTTTTATTTTTGTTTAAATTAATGTATTTTATCTTTAAAGATTTGACTTTTAATTATATGGTGTGTGTGTGTGTGTGTGTGTGTGTGTGTGTGTGTGTGTGTGTGTTTGTGTTTGTGTATGAGTATGCATGAGCACATGTGCAGGCACCCACAGAGATCAGAAAATATTGTTAGACCTTCTGAATCTGGAGTTACAGAGTGTGAGTTGGGTCCGTTTTAAGAGCAGTATGTACTCCTAATCACTGAACCATATCTCTAGCCTGATAAGTTCTATTATTGGTTAAAATTGTAAATTAACATATCATAACCTTATTTTTGTTCTGTGCATACATGAGTTTTAACACCTACCTTCATTTAAGAGTAGACTATTGAAGTACCCCACTTTATAATTGTGTGAAGTGTACAGATTAGATAACTACCACCACAACCTGGGTACAGAACAGTTAACACAACAGAAGACTACTTTTTAAATGAACAGGTAACCACATTCTCTTCTCTCCTAAGCTATGAAATATTAATCTTTTCTCTCTTCCCTATACTTTTGTTTTTTCCATAATGCAATACAAACAGAACCATACAGTATGTGCTCTTTTGAGACTGGCTTCTTTCAGTCATCCTAATGCCTTTGAGATTTATCCTTTAGCTATATTATTGTACTGTCATTACTATGTTCCTTTTTTATTAAGCAGTATCTCATTGTGTGGATGTATCAGTTTATTTCCCAATTTCTTCCATTACGTAGAACTTCGATTATCTCTTGCCAGGAAGTTTGTTAATAGATCTTCTGCAAATATATATGTATAGATTTTTGTAAGAATATAAATATTATCTTTCTAGGGTAAAGACCTATGAGATAATGGCTTTACTTTTGAAGAAATTGTCAGTGCTCTCCAGGATGGCTGCATGATTTTGCAGTATCATAAGAAATACAAGGAAGGTTTAGTTGTTGCATATCCATGTCAGCATTTGGTATTGTAAGTAAGCTTTCATGATTTCCATCCTAACTGATGATGATAATTTGCATTTAGTTAAAGGATAATAATGTTAAATGTTTTTCCTGTGATTAGTTTTCATCACTCCATCTCCTCTTGAGTGATATAGGTTTAATCTTCTTTCCTGCTTTCAAAAACTGGTTTGTTTTCTTGTATCCACACACACATGTATGTAGAGGCAGTGTTTTCTTGGTATAAGACCTTTATTGGCAAAAGGTGAAAGATTTATATGACCTGAAGTTAATACTACTCAGCAGAAAAAAACAAAAAACAGAAAAAAAATGGAATCTTGATATTCTCAGGCAAATAGATGGAACTTGAAGAAACCATCCTGAGTGAGGTATCCCAGTCACAAAAAGAGGAACAAACATGGTGTGTACTCCCTCATATATGGAATTTAGACATAGAGCAAAGGATCACCAGCCTATAATTCACACCCCAGAGAAACTAGGATACAAAGAGGAACCTAAGAGATTCATATAAGGTCCCTCACAGAAGGGGAAAGGAACAATATCTCCTGAGAATAATGGGAGTGGGGGGTTAGTGAGTGGAGAGGGAAATAGGAGAAAGAGAAGGGGAGGGCATGTGGGACCAGGAAGATTGAGTTGGGGGATGAATAGACAAGAACAGAAAACAAAGAGAGAGAGAGAGAGAGAGAGAGAGAGAGAGAGAGAGAGAGAGAGAGACCTACAAGAATGACCCCAACTAACAATTTGAGGAACAATGGAAAGGCTACCTTAAGTGCCCCTCACTGATAATGAGATTGATAACTAACTTATATGCTATCCTAGAGCCCTCATCTAGTAGCTGATGGAAACAGAAGCAGACACCCACAGGTAAACACTGAGCCAAACTCCTGGAATCCAGTTGCAGAGAGAGAGAGGAGTGATAAGAAAAGTGGTCAAGACCAGGCTTCAGAAACCCACAGAGACAGCTGGCCTGAACAAGAGGGAGCTCATGGACCCCCAGACGAATAGCTGGGAAACCAGTATTGGACCGACTCAGATCCCCTGAACATGGGTCTCACTTAGAAGGTCTGGGTAATCCATTTGATATATATATATATATATATATATATATATATATATATATATATGTATATGTATATGTATATGTATATGTATATGTATATGTATATATATATATATATATATATATATATATATATACTGTATTGGATGTAGTTGCTTTTTAATTCTCAGGGCAGTACCTTTCTTAAAACAAAAATTTGTTCTTTGATCAAGTTCAGTTCATCATCTTACTCTGTTATCTTCTAAAGATTCTATAGCCTTACAGTTTACAATCAATTCAGATCCATGATCCATTCTTACTTGTTTTATGTAAAGGTTTAGGTTTATGTTGAGCTCCCCCCCCCATAAACTGGTGTTCAGTTTCCCTTTTCTTATCTTCCTTTTATGTCCTAGGTCATATACACATGCTGGAGAATCCAGTAATTCTTATTATCTTGGCAGTGCTTCATAAGCTGCAAGTAGCTTGGATGTGCATGAGAACTAGAAATAGGAAATAAAGTTGAATCAAGATAGTGAAAACACCAAATTACCTATCATCTGGCTATATTTTTCTTTCCTTGTATAAATATGTCATCCAAAGAGCTCATGATTTATAGAAAGCTGAAAATTACTGTTCAATTAACAGATGGTAATGGGACTTTGACTAAAAATATTGACTCAGGGATGTTTTCTTTCTACGTCATTGCTAAATATTTGTTCAAACAGGCAGGCCTTAGGGAAAACTGTGAAATCAGTAAAGATTATCTCCACCCCTTCCTCACCATACCTTTTCAAGTGAGACATTTAAAGACCAAAGTTCTGAACCCTGTGCAATGCTGATCAACGGACTGAGTTCTACTATTTCTTCTCTCTTGTGAAATAGACCATATTACCATTGAAGTCATTCTCCATTTATCATTTACTCTGGTAGTTCTTGATTTTGAGCAGAGCAAAGAATTTTTCAGAGTTTACACAACAACAGAAAAATCTCAACTCTTCCTGGGTGTTTTTCATTTTTGTGATCTGATAAATTTCAGCAAAACAGAGAAGACTGTGAAACTGCACAGCACAATTTATGAGATTGGAAAAGGGCAAGTAAGTACGGTAAGTAATCCATGTTTGTGTCTGAGGCAGATGAGATGCAAGGGGCCAATTCTTTTTCAAGGATAACTCTGTTAGCTCAGGATCCCACTCAGAATTCTCAATCCATCTCCTCTCCCATAGGCTGATTCCTATCCCACCCCTTAGAAGTTCAGAGATCAACCTGTGCATAAAGCAGATTTATTAGCACACCAAAGGCTATCAGATATTAAGCAAACAAGGAAATCACAAAAGTTTAAAGTTCATCAAACATCTAAGTGACTAACAGACACTTCCATGGCCAGGAGAACGGAGGCTCTGTGAGAACCTTGGCATTGTTTTCTGTTGACAAGGGTTTAATAGAAAAGCACTGTCTGGGAAATATTTTCCATGACAATATTCTCTCTTGGAGCCCAGGTCACATGTCCTTGAATACCCTCAAAAGTCATTGCTTAGTGGATGTCCCCTTTCTCAATTTCAGATCTTGATGAAATCTGTAGTCATCTTTCTGGTTATTACCTCTCTCTTCTCTCTCTCTCTCTCTCTCTCTCTCTCTCTCTCTCTCTCTCTCTCTCTCTCTCTGTCCTGTTTAAGAGTGATGTGACATTCAGGCAATGACTTTATTCTTTCAGTTAGCATATCCACCCCCAATACAGCACGTATCACAAAGTAAAATTTGAGGAAGGGAATGCCTTTACTAAGTCATAAAACTTGGGCAATCAATACAGTACCTGTCAATACAATAAAATGCTATTTTTGTTGGAGTCATATGTTACCTTAGTGCTAATTTTCACTCCAAAAATATCATTTAAGTACCAAATGCAAACACCGGTTTCCAATAGAGCAAGTTATTTTATACAAATTAATGTCATTTGAAATTACACAATTTCTCTTTTCAAGTGAGTTCCTCACAAAAACCATTCTAGTTCACAGCAATGGGCAACTGCTTGGACTGGAGAGCACTTGGATTGTGTTCTGGTTGGTCTACAGACAGATAGTGTTCCAGTACCTGAATGGCTCTAAGATTCTACCTAAGGAGATTCAAGATCAAAATTAATTCTAAGTACTGAAACACCTAAAGCAAACAAACCCATGAACTATTTGCATGAACACAAGACTCCAGTCTGTTCCCTCAAGCCCTTCCACCTCAGAGGATCACTTTGGTCTAGAAGCTCTCTGAAAATAAGAGGAGAAATATACATATCACAAAATTGACCTTAAATTATATCAATAAATGAAAATCCATTCCAAAACAAAGTATTCATAGCTATATTATAATCCCATTTTTACCTTTAAAAAGAGATTGGTTGTGGTCATTAACCATTTATAACCAACCAAATTTAAATGGAAACAAACATTTATGAATAATATTTGAAAAATTGGGAGTTGTTCTTTCCAAACTGCTTCCTGCTGGTAGGGGGCGCTGTTATGGGGATCCTAAAAGATGCAGAAATCCTGGCTGTAGTCTGCAAGGCTGCCTTGTTCAAGCTGTTTTAAATGTTGGATCACCAGGAACTCTGTTTCAGGGTCTGGCCTGATCAAACCATGTTAATCTGTTTAGTCCACAGCTTTTCATTTTCTATGGAAATAAAAATAGAAATCCCCATACATAAACACTGAGTTGAAGTAGAACTCAGATGCAGATGGAGAGGACAAGACCAGGTGGCAGAAACACATAGAGACAGCTTACCTGAACAAGGAAGAGCTAATGGGCCACCAGACTGATAGTTGGGAAGCCAGCATGGGACTGACTCAGGCCCCCCTGAATATGGGTCTTAGCCAGATGGACTGAGCAGTCTAAGGGACCACAGACAATGGAGCCAGGATGTATCCTGGTGTACAAAAGGACTTTGTGAACACATCCCCCATGGAGGGATAACTGCCTTAATCTAGAGACAGGAGAGAAGCCCTAGTCCCTACTTCACATGACCTGTCAGATCTACATGACCCCAACTGGTTGTCATTCCCCTACATATGGAATTGGGGTGGGGGGATGGGAGGGGTTGGTCAGGATGCATGTGTAACTTTTATCTGTCCTGGAATTCACTCTGCATACCAGGTTTACATTGTAATCACAGAGATCTGCTTGCCTCTGTCTCCAGAGTGCTGGGATTAAAGGTGTGTGCCACCACACCCAGCTCCACACTGTCTTTTAAAAACCATTTTATTCTTTTTCTCTCCCAAGCCTATGTATATTTTAGAACACACTGTAAACTTTTAGTGCTTTTTCTTAATGTGAATCTGTCTTTACTGTAAATGTTTTATCTTTTTCTGACCAGGAGTCTTTATCTGGTAAACAACAATATTGCTGAAAGTCATATGAAAGTCATAGCTGTGTTAGCTGAGGTCTATTCAAAATGGCGGTAGGTACTTTTACCACCAGAACTGAGAGCTGTGCCCACTGCCTTGGTCTACTCTGCACCCAGCACCATGTTGCCGGCTTGGAGATGTGGTCACTGCCATTGCCAGTTCTTGTACACACCATTCAGTTGCTAGCAGAGCTCTTTAAAAGCCTTGTGGTTTTTTGCAGCTTATGCTGAGTCAGGAAACCTCCCTTAGAGGAGCTGCACAAGTCTTTGCTTGTCTCACTCAAAACAGAGTACAACCCAGAAAAATGCTGTTAGCAAAAAGCCTTGCTTATCTTTGTTCTTTTGTTTGTAAAACCCTTTTTTAAGCTTTTGTTAAATTTTAAGTGGAAGTTCCTATTAGCCACGTTGCGGTGCCATATGTTAGGAGTAGATTTCCCCCCATGGTCCCACAGCCATGCCTGTACCAAACAACACACAGAGACCCTGTATTAGATATAATTCTGTTGGCCATGTACTAGTTTCTTATCGGCTAGCTCTGTCTTAATTATTAACCCATTTCTATTAATCTAATTATTTCCTTGTGGTCTCATCTTACCGGAGAGTGAGCCAGGATCTCTGTTCTCTCCTCTCTCTACATGCTGACCCTCCTTACTACTTGCTCTTTCCTCCTGGTCTCCTAGTCCCTCCTATCTTCCTTTCCTATTGGCCAACAGTGCTTTATGCATTAACCAATAAGAGAAACATATTTACAGAATGACATCTCCCATCAGTACTCCATCTTTTGTTTTGATCAAAAGTTACAGCATTACCTGAGATCATTAAAATTATAATAAAAATCTATGTAAAATAGTTGTATTTTTAAAAAACAAACAAATATGATATCAGCTTAGAGAGTCCTGGAGGCCTTGTCAATTTCACATTGTCATTTTTTCCACCAACACTGCCATGGTTGCCATTGGTGTCCTTATGCTTTCTCTTACTGATGCTGTCAATTCTTCAATCTCAACATTCAGTTTATGTAGCACTCAGTCTGTTACTTCTCGACCTTTGTTAGCATTGGAAAATATGGTGCTTGCTGTGAGTACTTCCAGGTAGTTGCTGAGTCTGATCCCTTTCACAGTGATGATGACTTCCTGGATAAGGAATGTTTTCTCTGGGTCCTGGGGGTACAGCTTGGAAATGAGCCTCTCATTTACTGAGACCATATTTGTAAATGAGATGTTAGTGGACACAGAATGATCTTGCATATGTTTTCGCTCTTACTGCACCAGTAAGAGACTTCACAATGGAAGGCACGGCTCTTCCTGCCGAGACTGTGGCTGTGCATTTTTCAAGAGGGATCAACAAGTCTGTCCAACACATAAATGCCCACCACGTTTGGGTTCATGGGGTTTGGGTGGTGGTAACCATTTCCCATGGGTGGTCAAAGACATGCTCCGAAGTCCAGTTCTTCATGGTGCCAGCTTCCTGCATGGGGTCCCAGAGTGTCCGGGGGATGATGAATCACAGAAGTTCACCAGCCCCACCCTGTCCCGGCTAGCCAACCTTGCAGCTCACCTACTTGTGAATTCATCTTGGTCTTCTCTAGATTGTCTTAGATCATATCTGCTACACAGTACATTGTCTCACCTTAAGCTATTGGTTTGCTCCAGCCATCTTTTCTTAAGGCTGCTCTACTATTAACACTATCTAGAAGACAAATTTCATTAAAACCTTTTGTATCCAATATTAATGTTTGCATAGAACATTGTTCATTGGGTTTGGGTGCTCACCGTCCCTGATTTCTTCCTTCACAATTCTTCAGTGGAGTTCAGTTAGACAATTTCTTCCAGGGAATTAAGTAGGTCATATATATTCAGTTACCCTGGATTGTTACCCAGTGTACTTCCATTAAGGAATATTCAGGTCATGTGTGGATTGTTATAAGAACTATCAAAAGGTTTGGAAGTCAGTTATGGGTTGGAGAGCATCTTATTGAGATGAATTATTCAGTCTCTCTAAAACTCAGTTTCTTCCCCCATTAAGTGACACTAGCAATTGGTAGATTTGTTATGAGGCTTAAATATCATAGTAGACTGTAGAGTGCTGTAGCAAAGTGCCTATTACAGCCCTTGATAAATACTAGCTTCTGAAAAATCTCTGTCCTAGTTGTAGGCAAGCTCTAGTTATTTTCCTAGTAAAACAAGTATTGATGTCTGCTTCTTTCTTTCATCTATTATTTGGAATTGTTATTTAAAAGTCACTTTAAAATAATTGTCAACCTCTAAATTAATCAAAGATCAAAAAAGAAAGATATTCAATGTTTCTCAATGGGAAATGGTGTCTTCTCATGGTTTCTATTCTCTATACATGATGTGAAAACAAAAAATCCTGTTCTCAATATATCAACTGCCTAATATTGTGAGTTTCTAATTTTTTACCGTTCTTGCATAAACTTGTCATGCTATAGCCTACTTCATTTGAGATAGAAAGGAGATAATGTAATTAATGATTATGAAGTGCCTCAAAACTACAAAGCACTCTATAATGCCAAGAGCAAATTTTTGCCTGCCAGTGGAAAGTAGAAGTATAAAAATGTCTCACAAAATCACTTCCTGCTATGGCCACAACCCTATTCTTCCCATTAACATTTACAATTCAAGCCTGCTTATTCAAAGCAATGAGAAACATGAAAGCAATCCAGTCATTTTCTAAAATATGCTTCCCTCAGTCAAGATCTGATGACAGTAATGTATGAAGATCACCTTCAATTCCTGATGTCATTGAGTCACCTAACCCAGAGTTCCTCTCTGTAATTAATGAATGTGCTGCTCACATCTCTTTGGCATGTGTTGGTTAGCTTTCAAATGTTCCTCAACTTATAATGGGAGTTACGTCCAAATAAGCTCATGCATTCAAAATGCCTACTCTATGGAAAGTTGTAGCTTAGCAACGTAGTACATGGTAAATTGCTGGTTATTTCCCTTTGTGATCATGCAGTTGAGTGGGCACTGTGACTTGCTCTTGCTGTCTAGCACAGGAGCTTATTGAAC
Organism: Phodopus roborovskii; assembly: GCF_943737965.1. Taxonomy (NCBI): domain Eukaryota; kingdom Metazoa; phylum Chordata; class Mammalia; order Rodentia; family Cricetidae; genus Phodopus; species Phodopus roborovskii. The sequence continues at coordinate 1,093,893 of NW_026125640.1, read as the reverse complement.
TGTATGATGTTCGAATAGAAAAATGTTTAAAATTGAATTGCATACTCATTTTCTGTTAAATTTGTATTGTTTCATACACTATAAAGTTATAAATCACAAAGAAATCACTACCATGGGTTTTTTCCCTATATGTGCATTGGATCATATCAGAAAGACCCCAGACAGAAAGCATAACTAACCCGGGCAATCTGGTTTAGGAGGAGGTAAAGGGGAAAGTTCACTATTTAGTTTAAGAGAAACTATAAGATTGACTTAAAACAAAAGCTATTTGCTAGTTGTCCTACTATAATTTTAAGTGGAACAGCATTTTAATCTTGCCAGATGAAACTGCCTGGAAGCCCATCCAATTTTCTGTTTGAAGGAAACTGACGACTTTCACAGGAGCCTACAAAAGATCACAGCATGTAAAAGGATGAGAAAAAAAATTATGTTTTCATTGACTGGCATGAATATGTCCTTCACTCATGATTTAGAACTACTCTGGAATCAAAGTCATGTGAAAGTATTTCGCAATTTTGAAAATGACCAAAATTTTCTGTACACTCTGTGATGTTTTCTTGCTTTCACCCTGACACTGCCTTTTATTTTGCTAGAGTGATGTTGGCACCTGAGATCTTTCCTTAACTCTATTAAGTAAGTATAATTAAAAGTTATTTGTGTTCAATTATTTGCTTATCTGCTTGTCTGATTGTGCTTTCTCTTTTCATCAATACCAATTTTGCCTTTATTTAATCCAAGTGGTTAAATAATTAGATAGATAAGAGATTTAAATAAAGCTGATGCTTCAACCTTGATAAGACCTTTAGGCCTCCTAAAATATCAACTTCCTTTATCATTGTGCTCCGTTAGATTCACCTTGATGTTTATACGCATTTTAAATTGGTAGAGAAGAGATAAGTTATTAAGGAAACTACGAAAATCAATATGAAATGTCAAGAAGCAAGCGAGGAACAATGCTCCTATATTTACTATTATAGAGAATTTCAATAAATACATAGAATTGGCATGTGTAAAAGCCTCATAGTCAAAGAGGAACTAGCTTAACACAATCATTTGAAACAACTCATTGAATAAAAAGGAAAATCTTACATGGTGTATTTCTTAAATTCTTAATATAAGCATAATTCCTTCCAAACTACATTCAGGAGATGTCGTCAATCATGCTTTAAACAGATGGACTCTGAATATCTTAATCCAATTCTCTTCTCCAGGAACACTAGATAAGTATAGCGACATTCTCCAAAGTTGAAAATGTAGGGAGAATGTGAGAAGTAGTAAATAACTTTGGTGTTCCTAATAAAAGCTCTTCCAGCATGGTTTGAGAAATAAAAGGAGTTTTTAGTACAGAGAATCAGAACCTCACATCCAGTCCCCATTGTATGCCTTACCATATAATTATTTTGTTGTGCTTCCCTCTATAACCTACAAAGCCAGGTTATGAGGAGAGGACCCAGTGGATTCTTCCACGTAGGATTTTGAAACTTGGATCACTGAAGAAATGATGCTGATGAAATTGACAGTATCCTTAACAATAAACAGAGCTGATTGTGTCAAGGCCTTTGCCTGGCCTTGCCTTGGCATCCAAAACCAATGCCTGTAGACTATGCAAAGGCATCAACTGTATCCAGACCCAGGCTTCTGTTGCTCTTGCTTTACTTCCACAGGTTATTATCTTCACCCAGGGACTTGTCTCCAGAATGCCTGCTAATTCTGAGTTATATGATGTTTTCTTACTAAATTATTTTCTTTCAAGAACTCTGATTCAGAAATTGCTATCATAAACTAAGCTGCAGAAAAACTTAATAAAGATCAGAATTTGCTGGCAGGAAGTAACATCCCTCTTCAGAAATACAGCAACAAATTAGCTTGTCAGTTGCCCATAGTCATCTGCAATGCCCATCATTTATCTAACTCAGAAAGAATAGTATGAAGAGTCTTAGGAATTAATTCAATGACAGATAATGAAGTGGCTGCTCTTTACAATAAATAGCTTAATAGTATTAAAAAAAGTAATTTGCCTTAGTAGAACTGAGATGGTCAAATATAAATTCAGACTTAGATCCAGTGTGCGGATTATAATTATAATATCTGTGGTATTCACAGCTCTGACAGGTTTCAGAGTTGCACATTGTGGTATTAACAGAGTTAGTTTGAAAGCTGAGAAATTGACACAGAAATATACGAGAGGATTTAGAAGGCCCTATGAGGGCTGAATTCTTAATTCCCATTGAATGTCCCTTGCTAGATTAAGAAATCTCTCCTACCTTTCCTGATGAAACTGTTGTTACCTTAATTGAAGATATTATTTAACCTGAGAGAGTTACCCCACAATGTGAAACCAGTTCTCTTCATTCACTTTGCTTCCATATTGCTTGTTGGATTTAACATGACCTTGGGGAGGTGACATTAACAAAGGCAAAAAAACAGAGAATACAACCACATTTCTACATTTCTAGCTTTTTTTAAATGTAAAACCCCAGGAAATATATATAGGGAAAGACAATGAAGATGCTTAATCAAGGTTGAGAAATGCAACGTTAGATTGCTGTGAATCTAACACCCCAAGATTCCTGGTGAAATGGGCAGCTACCCTTAATCCAAGGGATGCATAAGGCAAAGGAGTGAGAAAATATCTGGGGCACTAATCCATACAACTTCATGAATTAATAGTCCCAGAGAAGTGAAAAGATGGAAGAAATAAAATTAAGGGCTGGAGATAAGAAGGTTTTGAGAAAAAAATGTGAATGAACGTTTTTTTCTTTCTTTTTTATTATTTATTACTTTACATGTGAATCCCAGTTCTCTCTCCCTCCTTCCCTGTCTCCTTCCTTCCTCCCTCCCTTTTACCCTCTCTGCCCTCTCACATGCACCCTAACCACCCTCCCCTTCCATCCCCCACCCCAATTCCATATGTAAGGGAATGCCATCCAGTTGGGGTGATGTAGATCTGACAGATCATGTGAAGTAGGGACTAGGACTTCTCTCCTGCCTCTAGGTTAAGGCAGTTATCCCTCCATGAGGGATGTGTTAGCAAGGTCCTTTTGTGCACCAGGGATACATCCTGGTTCCACTGTCTGAGGTCCCTTAGACTGCTCAGTCCATCTGGCTGAGACCCATATTCAGGGGGGCCTGAGTTAGTCCCAGCTATCAGTCTGGGGGCCGTTAGATCCTCCTTGTTCAGGTCAGTTGTCTCTATGTATTTCTTCAGCCTGGTCTTGTCCTCTCCATCTGCATCTGGGTTCTAGTTCGACTCAGTGTTTATGTATGGGTGTTTGATCCTGTTTTCAACAGGCATTAGTTGAGGGCTCCATGGATAAGTTAGTTGTTGATCTCACTATCCGGGAAGGGCGTTTATGGTAGCCTTTCCATGGATGCTCAAATTGTTAGTTGGCAGCAGTCTTGTGGGTCTCTAGACCTTTCTTTGGGTTCAATTTTCTCCTCAAACCAAAATTGGCTCCCTCTTTTATGTTCTCTCTCTCTCTCTCACACAAAGACAGGAGAGAGAGAGAGAGAGAGAGAGAGAGAGAGAGAGAGAGAGAGAGAGAGAGAGAGAGAGAATGAACTTTTCTTTTTCTTACGGTCAGACTGTTGATGGGCCTGTGAATGGAAACTAGAAGATATACTATATGGAGGAAATTTCAGTCTGTCTTATTTATTACTCCTATATATTTCCAAAATAAAACTACCCTGGCTCTTACAAAATGTTACATTGTGTTTTAAGGTTATAAACATTTTATAAATATCTATGTAAATGATGGCTAAAAAAACCCTAAGGTCATATTGAAAGTCATGTGCGTTCATTGACATTTAGAAATCAGTAGTCCCAAGGGTTGAGTGACTGCATATATGTATTTCAACTGTCCAACATTTGAATTCCTAAGTAGATATGTAACTTAGCCCTGCCTTATTGTATAAAGATCTAGAATGATAACAGTGGAAGGGGCATTCTTGAAAACAGGAAGTGGAGGAAGGAAGGAAGTGAGAAAGACAACTTGAAACTGCAAATACAAAACCAGGCACCCTGTATTCTCTATTGTCTTAAACTGTTGTAGTTTAAGGATTGAAGAGGCCATTTAGCAGTGAAGCATTCTTTTTAAAAAAGGGACAGAATATTCTTTCTGAACTTCATTTATGTATTTGCACTGAAGAATGAACCTGGTACCTTGTACATACTTAAGAAGCACTGTATCATTGAGTTGTAGGCCCAATCCTGAACTCTTCTTTAATATCTAGAAATCTCCAGTTATATGAGTATTTTAATATGAGTGTTGAAAGAAGGAAGCACATGGATTCCCAGCAAAGAAGTGTAAGGTGGTTGATAGTGTCTATTCCTCAGCAAAGATGTAGGCAGAGCAATTAACCTACTCAAATGGATGTTTTCACTCAGGACTTTGCTCTTGAGAATGTGAGCAAATTATAAAGGGACAATGAAATTAGCAGTATGCTGAACGCAATTGCTGTGCCTGGCACTAATAGCCTATCCAATTTGTGTCTGCTAGGTTGCCGTTCTAGATCAGTCTTTTCTTTTTTCTGAGGCCTGCTTTCTCATTTAGTCTGGATATCAGCTGCTAACTTCAAGTGGCAGGTGTAGTGCCTACTGAGCACATGTGCATAGGCTTTATCAAAGAATTACCATGTCTTTCAGCCTCTGGCTAGGTTTGGCCACTGGAGTCATACAGGGAGAATGGAGGGACAGAGTGAAGTGAAGTTACATATACGAACTCATTCTTCCACCCTTATGTTGACGCCTTGGTTTGGCTTATTCTCAACAGAAATTCGGTTTTTCTCAAGGCAGTGCCACTCTGGCTGTCTCTCCTTTTGGGTTCTAACAAATGCTCTGTTCCTTCATTGCTTCGGGCCACACCATATCGACAGTCCCACTGATGTTAGCCCTAAGTGGTCACACCATTCTTTCTGTGTGTTCTAACAACTTTTCAAATGAATTATTTCTAAGTAAATTCTTCTCAAATTATCTTTATTATTTATTTATTTATTTTTATTTTACATATTGATCGCAGTTCCCTCTTCCTCTCTCCCTTCCTCCCTTCCTCCCTCCCTCCCATGCCCCCAACCACCCTCCCATTCCATTCACCCCCCCACACACACACTCCCCATGGAGGGTGATGCCTTCCAGGAGGTATCATTAAAATCTGTCAAGTCATTTGGAATAGGGTCTAGGCTCTTCCTCCTGTCTCTAGGCTAAGGGAGCATCCTTCCATGGGGAACATGTCCCCAAACTCCATTCGTGCACCAGGGACACATCCTGGTTCCACTGGCAGAGGTCCCTTAGACTGCCCAGGCCTTCTAACTGAGACCCACATTCAGGAGGTCGGATTCAGTACAATGTTGGATTCCCAGCTATCAGTCTGGCGGTTCAAGAGCTCCCCTTGTTAAGGTCAGCTGTTTCTGTGGGTTTCTGTAGTCTGATCTTGACCCCATTTTCTTATCACTCCTCCCTCTCTACATCTGGATTCCAGTTTGGCTCAGTGTTTACTTGTGAGTGTCTGCTTCTGTTTCCGACAGCTACTAGATGAGGGCTGTATGATAGCATATAGGTTAGTCATCAATCTCATTATCAGGGAAGGGCATTTAAGGTAGCCTTTCCACTGTTGCTCAGATTGTTAGTTGGGGTCATCCTTGTAGGTCTCTGAACATTTCTCTAGAGTCAGTTTTCTCTTCAAAACTATAATGGCTCTCTCTTTCATGACATCTTTCTCTCTCTTTGTTTTTTCTCTTGTATATTCCTCCCCTGCCTCAATCTTCCTGGTCCCACATGCTTTCCTCTCCTCCCCTTCTCTTTCTCCTAGCTACCTCTCCACTCACTGCCTCCCCACCTCCTCCCCATATGCTCAGGAGATCTTGTTCTTTTCCCCTTCTGTGAGAGACCTTGTATGAATCTCTTAGGTTCCTCCTTGTGTCCTAGTTTCTCTGACGGTGTGAAATATAGGCTGGTGATCCTTTGCTCTATGTCTAAAATCCATATATGACTGAGTGCATACCACGTTCCTATTTTTGTAACTGGGTTACTTCATTCAGGATGGTTTATTCACGTTCCATCCATATCTTAATAACAGACTGCTATTTGTTAGTTGGAAACTTGCCTGATAGACATGTATGTACATCCCTTTCTGGTTAATGTTTTCAAAAGGGACCACAACATCCTAGTAAGAGGACTAAGAAGGAATAATACCTCAGAATTGACATGAACGGTGAGAATTTTAGTGAATGATTATAAATGAAACTGAATTATATGAGGGACCCTGTTGAACAAAAGCTATTGATGACCAATAGGAAAAGAAGGGGACAGGAAAAATAATGGGGTATGAATATGGTAAATTGTACCACATACTTTTGTGAAAGTATCATTTATGAAACCTATCATTTCACTGAATAGATGCTAATAAAATGGTAATCACACAAATGCACAGATGAAAATAGTTCAAAATACACTTAGAAAGTTTAAAAGCCTTATTTCCAGTTACAAAGGGCAAGGACTAATAGCTGATATAAGAGTTTGTGTTCATAGACACACAATTGGTCAACAGTGGGGCATTCATTTTGAATTGTCTGGCAGAGATTAGGTTCTCCCTCCCCATTCCTATAGTGCTGTTCAAAATGGAAAATGCATGCAGCTTTTTCCAGCTGCCTCTTCTCCCGTTTTCTTTGCTGTCAAAGAGAAAGGCTGTGCTGTATTTGGAATGATGCAGTATGAGAAAGCTATTAATCTGGCTCCATCTAGATGCACCAAGTTCAACTGCAAGGCTGCCTCCTTTTGAGAATGGGAGTGTGTGCAAACCATGTGATTTAAAGAGCACAGGCCAGGAGACACAAGAAACGGGAATGGAAACCAAGTAACAGGAGAAGGAATGTGTAAAAAACTTGCCGAAAGCAGGCAATGTAGAGAATTTATCCACACCCTCCCACCCTAAAACACACAATCCTGCAAGTTAGAAGTTAGAATCCCAGATTAAACAGATGAAGAATGAGAGACAGAGCAGAAACAACTTGACCAGGCTAGTAAGCCAAAAAAAAAAAAAAAAAAATCATGTGTCTGAAGCCTGGCTTATATCAGGCTTGTTCTCTAAATTGAGGGGACAGGACAACTTCCCTAGGAATGCTCAAGCCAATCTATCTTGGTTGAAGAAAACAAATAATGGAACATTTAGTTATGTTCTCTATTACTGTGATAAATACCATAGTCAAAAGTAGTGTGGGGAGGAAAGGGCTTACTAATCCTGATTATAGTCTATCACCAAGGGAAGTCAGCTCAAGAGCCTGCAGACAGGAAGCGAACTAGAGACCATAGGGGAACTCTGATTACTCTGATTACTGCCTTGCTTCTTTTGCTCAGCCCGCTTTCTTCTACACCCAGGACCATTTGCCTAGGAATGGCACTGCCCACAATGGACTGGGCCCTCCCACATCAATCACTAATCAACAAAATGTCCCAGAATCTTGCCTACAGTCCTATCTGCTGGCAGCATTTTCTCAGTTGTCATTCCCTCTTCTTGGATGATCAAAGCTTGGGTCAAGTTGACAACAAAATAACCAGTACAATGATCATTCCTTTTTTCTCCCTAATGATGTTCTAAGTGTCCACCAGCTCAAGCTTCAAAGTATTCTTTAAAGTAACTTTGTTTTCTAAACTTTAATTCAATCTGTTTTTGAATTGTATTTAAATGTGAAGACTGGGCATTCTCTATATCTATGGCTTTTGGTAACATATCACAATATATCTTATAGTCTAGCACCTGTTTAAAACAAAGAGGCAAAACAATTCTTAGTAATCAAAGCAATGCTAGACTGGGTGATCTGCTAAAAGACAATAAATGTCTCATTTGGATAAATAAGTTATACCTTAAGAAAATAATTCTCAAGGTACTGCAAAAATCTCACCATTTTATAAGTGAATGGTGTAATGGGACAAGTCCAGTCATCCGTGTCTAATAAAACTAGGGCTGAATCATGGGCCAATGTTTTCTAATGGAATCACCTACAGATCACTAACCTCTATAAAGTGATTTAATAGTTCCTAGGACATATTTATTAAGTCATGCCAGGTGGTGCAAACCTATATATAATCTCTGCTGCTTGGGAGGCTGAGGTGAGAAGATTACAAATTCAAGGCCTGCTTGGCTGACCTGGTGAGATCCTGCCACAAATGAAGAGTAACATGCAGGCCGAGGAGCAGCTCAGTGACACAGCACTTTGCCAGTCTAAGCCAGGCACCAGGTTTCATTCCCTGTACCACAATGCCCCACTCCCACTATGAAGAAAACAGGAAAAAGGGAAGTAGGGGAAATTGAATTATTTTGTTATTTTATTGAAGTCATTTAGACATCTTTAATTTTATTCTAGCAATTATATACTTCTAAAAATAGTCTTACTAAGATTGTTTGCTTACAAAGAATAAGGTTTCAGTATGACATTTTGTTTAAAAAAAGTTTTTCTACTCCACCTCACACCCTTCCTTCTTCCCCATGCCTTCCACTACCAGCATCGTCCTTTCCACATTCTTGTCTCATGTGACCTTTTGCCCCCTTATCCCTATTTCTCAACACCTCTTGTCCACTTGTGGTATCCTATTTAATTTCATATTCTATACCCCCTTTCAACCCCTTCTTATTTAAAGACATACACACATTAAAAGTTAGCATATTGCCTGGTGGTGCTGGCACACACCTTTAATCCCATCACTCAGGAAACAGAAACAGGGTCTCTCTACAGAACTCACTCTGTAGACCAGACTGGCTTCACACTCACAGAAATCTGCCTGCTTCTGCCTTCCAAGTGTTGGGAGTAAAGGCCTGTGTTACCATACCTTTCTTTCTTTCTTTCTTTCTTTCTTTCTTTCGTTCATTCGTTCTTTCCTTCCCTCCTCCTCCTCATTCTTCTTCTTCTTCTTTTTTTTTTTTTTTTTTTTTTTGCACAAACTCCCAATCTCATTTGATACATTTCGTCAAGGTGTTTCATCACAGCAACAGTAACCTTAACTAAAACAACTCTGGGCCTCTAGGACAGCAGTAAGTACTCTTAACCACTGAGTCATCTCTCTAACCACTTTGATCATTTTTATATGTCATATTTTGCATGTAATTTTCTAATTTATTAATAGAACATTACATTTTGAGAACTCTTCCTGTTCACAGATGCAAGGTAGTTTGTTAATTATCTTTTATTATTTATTTTGTATTTTACATGTCGATCCCAGTTCCCTTTCCCTCCCTCCCTCCCTCCTTCTTACTCTCTCTGCCCCCTCACATGCAGCCTGACCACCCTCCTCTCCCATCCCCCCACCCCCATCCCACATGTAGGGCAATGACATCCAGGTGGGGTCATGTAAATCTGTCAAGTCATTTGAAGTGGGACTAGGATTTCTCTAGGTTAAGGCAGTATACCTCCATGGGGGTGTGTCTACAAGGTCCTTTTGTGCACCAGGAATACATCCTGGTTCCATTGTCTGAGGTCCCTTAGACTGCTCAGTCCTTCTAGCTGAGACCCATATTCAGGGGGTCTGAGTCAGTCCCATGATGGATTCCCAACTATCAGTCTAGGGGGCCTGTTAGCTCCTCCTTGTTCAGGTCAGCTGTCTCTACGTGTTTCTGCAACCTGGTATTGTCCTCTGCATCTGGATTCTAGTTTGACTCAGTGTTTAGTTATGGGTGTTTGCTTCTGTTTCCAACAGGTACTGGATGAGGGCTCCATGATGGTGGATAAGTTAGTTGTTGATCTCACTATCCAGGAAGGGAATTTATGGTAGCCTTTCCACGGTTGCTCAAATTGTTAGTTCGCGGCAGTCTTGTAGGTCTCTAGACCTTTCTTTAGGTTCAGTTTTCTCTTCAAACCAATAATGGCTCCCTTTGTATGTTCTCTCTCTCTCTCTTTCTCTCTCTCCTGTCTTCTATTCCTACCCTGACTCAATCTCCCTTCTCTTTCTCCTACTTCTCTCTCCATTCACTGCCCCCTCACTTCCCATGTGCTCTGGGGGACTTGTCACTTCCCCCTTCTGTGAGTGACTTTATATGAATCTCTTAGAATACACCTTGTATCCTAGTGTATCTGGTGGTGTGAATTATAGGCTGGTGATCCTTTGCTCTAGGTCTAAAATCCATATATGAGCAAGTACATATCATGTTCCTCTTTTTGTGACTGGGTTACCTCATTCAGGATGGCTGCTTCAAGCGCCATCCACTTGCCTGCAAATTTCAAGATACCATTAATTTTTTTCTGCAGAGTAGTATTCCATTATGTAGATGTGCCACATCTTCTTTATCCATTCTTCAGTTGAGGGGCATCTAGGTTGCTTCCAGGTTCTTGCTATTACAAAGAATGCTGCTATGAACATATTTGGGCTGGAGAGATGGCTCAGCCATTAAAGGCTAGGCTCACAACCAAAAACATAAGTAATTTGTTAATTTTAACTGCTAATATTCTGCTTTGTAAATAAAGTCCATCCATATTCCTCTACTGATGCAGGAATTGCGTATGTGTGTTAGCTTTCCACCACTGTGACAAATTACCCAACATAAGAAGATTACCCTCTAAGCTTCACTTATACTTTCAGATGTTTCAGTCTATGTCTGGTTGACTCTATTGCATGTGGGCCTGTGACAATGAATGGTTGTTCCTATTACCATAGTAGGAGCCTGTGACAAAGAAAACTGCTCCAGAGGAAGTCAGGGGGAGACCAAGGACCCTTCAAGAACACATTCTAAATAAACTAGCTTTGTGTCACTAGGTCTCACATTCTAAATTTGCACCACCTGCTGGTAGTATTGAAAGCTGGCATCTGAGCCTCATCACATGGGCCTTTGGAAGAATCTTATCTAAATGGAGCAGGTTATTTCCACATTTTTTTAACTAGACTAAATACTATGATGAGGCTCTTCTTTCATGCCTCTTTGTAGACAAGTTATCTTTTAAATTGAGCTTAGTTTGTGCTTAGCATTGTGCTTTTAAATCACTTAAGGATTTATATTCAAGTTAAAGATAAATACTGTATCTAATAGAATGGAAATAAAAGTGTAAGATTTTCCCTCTGGAGCATAGTTAACTAAACCCTAACTGCCTTCACTTTTTTGTTAAAAAATTATTTCATTTATTTTGAGTTCATAATTTCCTTATTTCCCCTTTCTCTATCCTTCATCCAAACCATGCTATGAATCTCTCCCTGCTTTCTTGAAAATTCACGGCCTCTTTTTTCATTAACTGTCATTATGTACACATAGGTTATATTTATATCTATATATTTCTGTATATATCTGTCTCAGTCTATATAATGTTACTTTTGTATGTATGTTTTCAGGGATGACCATTTGATATTGGGTAACCAATTGGTGTGCTCTTCTCTGGGGGAAAATGATTTCTTCTGCTTAAAGCACTCCTTGTCAGTTGTTCTTTATCTAGAGCTGAAGCCTCCTGAGATTTTCCCATCCACTTTGGAATATTGAAATTTGTCCTTTTCAACTAATGTGGAAGCAAGGGTGCTGGTGAGACTCGCTGTGTGTAGCTTGTGACATTACTAGGAGACAGTCTCACATCAAACTCCCTGTTTTACTACCTCTGAAAGTCTTTCTACCCCTCTTCCAAAGTGGTCCTTCAACCTTAGGTGCAGGAGTTGTATTGTAGATGTATCCATTTGGGCTGGGCTCAACAACCCTGGATTTTGATTGGTTGTGGTTTTCTGAATGGTATAAATCTGTTGCAAAGAAGTTCACTTGATGAGGGAAGAAGACTATACTTATAATGACAAATATTTCAAATGTAGTTAAGGATTATGCTGGTTTAGTAAAGAGGTGACTATAAGTTTTCTTCCAATTTCTATGGCTTCACTAGCCCTGGTAGTTGGCTGGGTTTCCAGTACCAGACATGACTTTCTTCTTGTTGAGCAGGCCTTAAGTCCAATTACAGAGCTAGTAGTTACCACTACTGTACCCTTGGTGTTATGTTACCATGTTGGTCATCATTGTTCATATGCATCATAGCTGGGCAGGACTGTTGGTTGCTTTGGGAACTTATGTAGCTTGTTTTGATACAATGAAAGTTAGTCCTCAGGGAGGAGGCTTTTGGGCCAGTGCTTAAAAACTTATTTTCACCACTAAAAAATAGTCAATAGGAAAGAATCCCTGTCAGCTATACATCTGAGAGAGGATTAATGTCCAGAATTTAAAAAAAATACCAAAGAATAAAATATAATGTATTCAAAAATAAGCCCAGGACTCAGACAGAGAGTTCTCAAAGGAAGGAAAAGATGATGAAGAAATATCTCCAAAGGTGCTCATTGTTCCTTCAATAAGGAAAATGTAAATCAAAACAACATTGAGATTTTTGTTTTACCCCAGACAGAATGGCAAATATCATCAAAACAAGTACTAGAGAAAATACAGAGAAAGAGAACCTTCATTCATTGTTGGTTGGATGGCAAAATAGTGCAGCAGCTATGGAAATCAGCATAGATAATTCTCCACATCTAAAAATAAACCTACTATCACACCCAAACCAAACTATACTTTGTTATATGACCAACAACTTGACATCCTATCCACAGCTTCTTGCTCAGCAATTGTATTGTTGCTCTATTCACAATAGCTAGAAAATACAAACAACTTGAAGTTCTTCAAGCAATAAATGGAAAATGAAAATGTGACATCTTACACTATGAAATACTATTCACTTATAAGAAAAAATGGAATCATGAACTTTGCAGGTAAATGGATGGATCTAGAAAAGATCATACTGAGTGAGATAATCAAGATCAAGAAAAATAAATGTTGCATATTCTCTCTCTTCTGAGGCACCTAGCTCCAAATCTTCAGATATAAGTCCATAGCCTAGAGTAAATTCAGAAATCATGGACGTAAAAAGGGACCATTTTCAGTTAGGGTGATGGGAGAGCAATGAAGTAGGGACTATCAGGGTTCAAGTGATCTCAGTGAAGAAATGGAAAAGGAGTGGCTCTAATTAGGGATGCAGAGGGAGATAAATACAGAAGAAGGATGGAGGATGGGAAAATAACAATAAGGATATCTGAAAAAAGTGATAAAGAATCATACTACCTACCTAAAAAATTAAGACATGTTAAGTCTGAAAATTTATGAAAATTTCCATCTGGTCTGACAAAGCTCCTTCCCTTCCAAGAGCCTAAGACACAAGAAGCCATCTTTGGGGTGGCTGATCGGGGTTGTTCATAAGACTCCCAAGACATTACAGAAGTTAAAGTCCCTATTGTTGAAAACACCATGCACTTCACTGTATTTTTCACAATTGAAACTCCATAGTTTGGGACCTGTAAGTCCTCAGTTCACAGATGTGAGTGCAGCTAAAACTATCAGAAATCACTCTGGTCATGGAAGCAAGAAGGCTGACTGCAGGACTTCACATCTCCCTCTTCCCCTCCAAATCGACTCCTCTAGTCTCATCCCTAGCTCTGTAGCAGCCCACTGATGCAGCCTCTCCACCACCCTCCCAATATCCAGTGGATCCCACAGATCTTACCCTACCCCAACTCATTGTTTTATCCCAGGACCCAACTCCAGCAGTAACTCCCTGGGAAATTGCATACCACTCCAGCTAGGGAAGCAGGTAGGGCAACTACATACAGACCTTAACCTTTCCTTCCTTTCCTCCAAGTCCAATCCCCAGTCTCATCCCCAGCTTCATAGGAGACAACATTTTGCAGCCTTCATTTCCCCCACCCCCATCTATCCATCTCTAATGGATCACACATAACTTCCCCTCCAAACTTCCTTTCACCAGACTGATAGATTTATCCCAACCCCAACTCCAGCAGGTATTGCCTGGGGACCCACAAGCCAAGCCTTCCAGAGAAGTAAGAAGGCCAGCAAATAGGCAGATAGGCAAGCTTCTCCATAGCCAATCCCTCAGTCCCAACCACAATGTTATAGCAGACTACTTGTTTTGGCTTCTATTATTCTCCACTTCTGTTCCCAACGGAATAAAGCAGATCCTGTTGGAACACCATGCTTTCCTCCACCCTGTAGAACGTCTCAGGCCCCCTCCCATGCTTCAAACTCATCCACATTCCTGATGGCTCCATGTACTTAGAAACACATTTCACTCAGAGCACTCAGTGATCACACCTATAAGGACCCTAGAAGAATTTTCTACAAGGCAGCATATAGCTACCACATTTTCCTAAGTACCAGAGAGGGCAACAGAAACCAAGGAACAAAATGTCCACTCAATAAATAAGACCAACTATCAGCACCTAGAATTATAATCTAGCAATCCATATACCTATATTCTAGGAAAAACACTAAACAGCATCCACAATAATATCTCTCCACTAGAGCTCAGCATTACTACAACAGTAGGCCTGGAGTATTGCAACATAGCTGACACATAAGACAAAAGCCTTCAAATAGTCTTTAAGATTATGATAGAAAACTGTGAAGAGAAAATGAATAAATCCCTTGAAGAAATCTATGAAAACACAAACAGGAATGAAATGAATAAAACCACCACAGAACTGAAAGTGGAAATAGAGTCAATAAAGAAAACCCAAATAGAAGGAAAGCTGGAAATGAAATATTTAGGAATTCAAACAAATACCTCACACATCAAGCCTTGCCAACATAATACAAAAGAATCTCATGCACTGTAGATGTGATAGAAGAAATGACTGCTGGTTCCCCAGGTGTCAAACTGAGATCCAAGAGCTCCCACTTGCTGAAGTCAGATGCTTCTGTGGGTTTCTCAACATGGTCTTGACCACTTTGCTCATCACTCCTCCCTCTCTGCAACTGGATTCCAGGAGTTCGGCTCAGTGTTTAGCTGTGGGTCTCTGCTTCTGCTTCCATCAGCTACTAGATGAAGGCTCTAGGATGGCATATAAGGTAGTTATCAATCTCATTATCAGGGCAGGCCATATAGGGTAGCCTCTCCACTATTGCTTAGATTGTTAGTTGGGGTCATCCTTGTAGACCTCTGAACATTTCCCTAGTGCCAGATTTCTCTTAAAACCTATAATGTTTTCCTCTAGTATGGTATATCTTTTCTTATTCTCCTCTATTCTTTCCCTGACTCAATCTTCCTGCTCCCTCATGCCCATCTCTCCCCACCTTTTCCTCTTAACTCCCTCTCCCCTCCCACCATGCTCCAAATTTGCTTGGGAGATCTTGTTCCCTTCCCCTTCTCCAGGAGACCATATGTGTCTCTCTTAGGGTCGTCCTTGTTTCCTAGCTTTTCTGGTGGTGTAGACTGGAGCCTGGTGGTCTTTTGCTCTTATATGAGTGACTCTCACTCAGGATGGTTTCTTCTAGTTCCATCAATTTGCCTGCAAATTTCAAGATTCCATTCTATTTTTTTTCCTGCTGAGTAGTACTCCATTGTGTAAATGTACAACACTCAACTTTATATGGAAAAACAAAAGACCAAGGATAGCCAAAACAACCCTGTACAATAAAGGAACTTCTGGAAGCATCACCATCCCTGACTTCAAACTCTATTTTAGAGCTATATTTCAGAAAACAGCTTGGTATTGGCACGAAATAGACAGACCAATGGAACTGAATTAAAAACATTGATATTAACCCACATACCTATGAACACCTGATTTTAAAAAAAGAAGCTAAAACTAAACAGAATGGAATAAAGAAAATATCTTCTTCAAGAAATGGTGCTGGCATACCTGGATGCTGACTTGTAGAAGACTACAGATAGATCCATATCTATTGCCATGCATAAAACTTAAGTCCAAATAGATCAAAGACCTTAACCTAGAGCCAGCCACATTAAACTTCTTAGAAGAGAAAGTGGGAGGTACCCTTGAACAAATTGGTACAGGAGACCATTTCCTGAACATAACACCAGTAGCACAGACACTGATATAGTCCATAAATGGGACCTCGTGAAACTGAGAAGCTTCTATAAGGCAAAGAACACAGTCGACAAGACAAAACAGCAGCCCATAGAATGGGAAAAGATCTTCACCAACCCACATCTGACAGAGGGCTAATTTCCAAAATATACAAAGTACTCAAGAAACTAGTCACTGAAACACCAAATAATCCAATTAAAAAGTGGGGGACAGAACTAAATAGAAAATGCTCAATAAAAGAACCTAAATTGGTTGAAAGACACTTAAGAAAGTGCTCAACATCCTTAGCTATCAGGGAAACACCAATGACAACTTATGCTGGAGAGGATGTGTAGAGGAGTTTGCTGGTAATGCAAACTCGTACAGCCACTGTAGAAATCAGTATGGCAGGTCCTCGGGAAAATGGGAAACAGTCTACCACAAGATCCAGTAATTCCACTCTTAGGCATATACCCAAATGACCCACATCCATGCAACAAAGACATGTGTTCAAGTATGTTTGTAGCAGCATTATTTGTAATAGCCAGAACCTGGAAGCAACCTAAATGCCCCTAACCTGGTAACTTTTTAAAAATTTGTGTTGCTGGAACATTAAAATTTCACATTCTTCATGATCATCTTAGTTCCATTTGCCTTTCCCTTTCATTCTTTTCTCCTGTTCCTTAGACTGCCATTATCATGTTTATTTGTGCATTCCATAAATGTCCAGCTCTCTCGGGCAGTTCTGCTCATCAACTGCTGACCCAGCCCAGCCCCTCCACTGTGGTGTTTTATGTGTTCAAGGGCAATACTTACTATCTTCTCTATTCCCTTACTGACCTAACTCTGCTTGTGCTTCCCATCCCTGTAAATGGCATCACCCTGTCCTAGTTACTTACTCTGGGTTGGAACCCAGAGTATGTGCTCAATCCAAATTTTACTTTATTACTCTCTGAAATTTATTTTTAAAAGCAAATTAAATCATATTACAGGGAATATGAGTCTTATAATATTCTCATTTGTCTCTTTGTGATTATTATGAGCCTGTAAAGAACATGAGTTTCAATCAGGTCCTCCTTAAAAGTAGTCAAGCTACATTTTTGTTGTTGGTAGGGTAGTGTAAGTTATTTATCAGTTCAGTCTTTTCCAGGAGTTGACAATCAGACACCATTTGTTGTGTACCAATATACCAGACAACAAACAGCCTGACCACTTCTGTGACTAAATACCTGTAACCTTTTAATTCTCTCTCACTGCTCAAATTTCCTGATAGAATGTAAGGAGTACAGTTTTTCCTCCCGCCACCTGGTCTTGTCCTGCACCAGCCCCAAATAACACCCAGAGACTCTGTATATGATATAATTCTGTTGGCCAGTTACTAGTTTCTTATTGGCTAGCTCTGTGTTGATTATTAACCCATTTCTATCTATTTCCATGTGGTCTTACCAGCGAGAGGTGGCTGGTGGTTCTAATCTCTCCAGACTCTCCATGTTGACCCCTCCTTTCTACTTCCTATTTCCTCCTTATCTCCTAGCCCCTCCTATCTTCCTTTCCTATTAGCCAACAGTGCTTTATTCATTAACCAGCATGAGAAATATTTATAGAATGACACCTCCCATCATCTCCTCTTTTCTGTCTAAATAAAAAGGGTTTTAACCTTAACATAGCAAAATATATAACACAACAGTTATCAAATAAGAATCACAGTTAATATTTAGTCCATTAACATAGTAAGATTTGAAGAAAATATTCCATCATCTCTCCTATATTTGTGTTTAAAGTCTAAGTAACTTATCTTTAATACTAAGGAAAACTATAACCATAACTATCTGTCTTCAACTCCCTCAAAGACCACCGAAGGATAGTATATAAACTCTAGAAATGACAGAGACAACTCACTGCCTGGTCACCCGAAGTTCTTTTGTAATCTTCCATCTTCAGCCCATAGGCCATAGTGTGTCTGGCAGACTCTTTAGCAAAGCAGGAAACTTTAAACTGTCTTCTTGTATTGGCAGTTTGTCAGTCACTTTCCTCTGTGTCCTGCAGACTGTCTGGCAGACTCTTCCATGAAGCAGGGACTCTATAGCAATGTCCATCTTGAATCAGCAGTCACGTTTCTATGGGTCCTGCATGTCCAGTTTATATAGCACAAAGTCAAACAGTCCAGACAAGAGCAGTATCTTGTCCAAATGGCTAGTCTTGCCATATTGGAAGTAAACACCATAACGAGTTTCTTCAATGTCCATCTTCCTTTCTGATGCAGGTGGTGTTGCCAGGAGCAATTATGTCTCACTGTCAAGAAAAACCCTAAGCCATTTTAAATGCCATATTCTGTAGGTCTTTGAAATGCCTATCTATCTCAAATACATCTCTGTGTATCTTGAAAAACCTAACTAACTTAACTCTAAGCTTTGACTATCATAGGTAATTATCTATAATCTGTACTAAGTTATACACTACATTTCTAACTGAGCTATATAAACACAATACCTAAACAAAAGGAGAAATATAAACATCACAAAATTGACCTTACATTGTATCAATATAAGAAAATCCATTCCAAAACAAAGTATTCATATCTATACCATAATCCCTTTTTTACCTTTAAAAAGATATTGGTTGTGATCATTAACCATTTATAACCAACCCCATATAAATGAAAACAAATATTTATAAACAATATTTGGGAATTTGGGCATTGTTCTTTGCAAACTACTCCCTTCTGGTAAAGGGAGCTGTCATGGGGGAATCCTAAGAAGATACAGAAATCTTGGCTGTAGTCTGCAAGGCTGCTTTGTTCAGCTGTTTTGAATGTAGGATCACCAGGAACTCTGTTTCAGGGGGTCTGGCGTGATCAAACCACATTAGTCTGGAAGGAATCCATAGCTTTTTTATTTTCTGTGGAAACAAAAATAGAAATCCTTTTCCCCAGTAACTTGTCCTTAGACTTAAATTTTGGAGTCAAAGCATTTTTAAAATATATAAATTGAATTAATGCAGCAGCATTTCCTTTATCAGTTGTTGTTATTTTCTCATCAGTCAAACAATGCAGAGACAATACAATAGCATACAGTAACCAGATTCTCTCTGAGCTTTTCATCTTTACATGGCTTTATTATTACTCTGTTTATTTTACTTTTATTTTTTCATTTTTTGAGACAGGGTTTCTCTGTGTAACTTTTATCGGTTCTGGAATTCACTATGCATACCAGGTTTACTTTAAAATCAGAGATCTGCTTGCCTCTGTCTCCCGGTGCTGGGATTAAAGGTGTGTGCCACCACATCCAGTTCCTGTCTTTTTTAAACCATTTTTTTTTTATTCTCTCCCAAGCCTATGTATTTTTTAAAACACACTGTAAAGTTTTAGCGCTTTTTCTTAATGTGAATCTGTCTTTACTGTAAATCTTTTTATAGCCACAAGCCTTTTATCAGGTAAACAACAACATTTCTAAAATGAAAGTCTTTATTTTTTCTGCCACGGTTTATAAAAGATGGCGGTGGCTATTTTACCGCCAGTACTGAAAGCTGTGCTCACTGCCTTGGTCTGCGCTGCCATCCAGCAAGCATGCTGCCGGCTTGGAGATGTGGTCGCTGCCATTGCCATCTCTCATACACACTAATAAATTGTTAGCAGTGCTTCTTAAAAGCCATGCGGTTTTTTGCCGCTTATGCTGAGTCAGTAACCTTCCCTTAAAGGAGCCGTGCGAATATCTGCTTGTCTCTCGCAAAGCAGAGTTCAACCGAGAAAAAAATTCTGTTAGTAAGAAGACTTGCTTGTTTCTGTTCTTTTGTTTGTAAAACCCTTTTTAAAGCTTTTGTTATATTTTAAGTGTAAGTTCTTATTAGCCACATGGGCACCATTTGTAAGGTTTTTCCTCCCGCCACCTGGTCTTGTCCCGCCGCCACGCCAGCCCCAAATAACACACAGAGATTCTGTATATGATATAATTCTGTTGGCCAGTTACTAGTTTCTTATCGGCTAGCTCTGTGTTAATTATTAACCCATTTCTATGTATTTCCATGTTGTCTTACCAGCGAGAGGTGGCTGGTGGTTCTAGTCTCTCCAGACTCTCCATATTAACCCCTCCTTTCTACTTCCTATTTCCTCCTTATCTCCTAGCCTCTCCTATCTTCCTTTCCTCTTGGCCAACAGTGCTTTATTCATTAACCAGCGTGAGAAACATTTACAGAATGACATCTACCATCACTAGAAGGCAGCCAGGGTAGGCAGAATGTCTTCAAGTTACAATAAATGTAACTGATTCTATCCTATCACTCCACTGCTTAAAACTCTGGGTGATTTCCCATGGGCTTGAGGATAAAAACCTCAGATTCAGTAACATGCCCCAAACTCTGCCATCTCACCTAGAGTCAGGCTCTTCAAGGCTCTGGAAAGAGCCAAGCTCCCATGAGTCTTTGCATACAATTGGCTATGGCCAGAGTACTGTAATCCCTTTCAGTTTCTTTTTCTTCAGTTCTTACACTTACCACGTTTTCATTAGACAAGCTTTTGTCTTTTTAAAACTCCTATTCCAAGTCGATGCTCCTTTTTTTAGCTTGCTATTAGCGCCTCAATTTCAGTTTCTTTATAGAAATGCCGGATTTCATTTCTTCCCGTTTTAAATAAAATGACCTGCTTATGTGTAGGTAATAAAGTCGCCCAGGGCGCCCTAAATCCAGTTGTGCTTGATTAAGACCCAACTACCAAAGGCGTACACATTTTCTCATTCTGGAAGATTTTTTTTTTTTTTTGTATTTGCTTATGTATTTTATCGTGGCTCACCGATGTGGTATGGGAAACAAAGGTTTAGACAGAAAATATAATATTTCTCAAGACATTTTATATATCTCAGCCTTTTCCTTCTATAGGAGCTACAGGCAGATTGTTCAGACCTTAGGATTGACTACTTGAGCTGGGCTTCCCTTCCCACGTGTAATCGGTATAAATCTGCAAACAGGAGTGACATACTGAACTTACATGATTGCAGTAGTCGTTTATTCAGTGAACTTCTAATGTGTGTATCTAGTTTTGTTTCTGGGGCTAGAAATGATATCGCTGATGTAAAACGCTTAGCGACTATCTCTGTTACAGATCTTCACTGCTACTTGTTCTGCCAAAGCTGTGCGTTGACGTTGGCATGTGTCATAGAAGTTATGCTGTCACTATCCCCTCTAGGTCCCTGCTTGGCCAGCATCCCTTCAGAAGTAGATGCGCTCCCAACACCTAGCAGTGTGCGGCGTGGCCGCTCTTCCAATCACAACCGATAGGGGGCGCGCGGCGGGGCCACCTACCGCCTCGACCACGACATCTACGCTTGCGCCCCATTGACACCGCTTCCGCATCTCTCCTTCCAACCACCTTTCGCCCCGCCCCGCGCCTCAACGCTCCGCCTCCGTTGCCCCTAGCGTCTGTTTGTTGACTTCCGGGAGCGCAGTAGTGGTCGATGCCAAGAGGGTCGCTATGGGGGCACCGGGGGCTAGGGCAGTACCTTAGGCCCAATCGAGTCGCCCCTGCTGTCTTTCCGAAGCAGGCACAGATTCCCTTCACGGTTTTCGGCATGGCGGAGCCTGAGTCGTTGGTGCCGGGTGAGTCGCGCCCGGTTCATTGTGGCTGGCCAGGAGGGAGGGTCCGCGGGCGGGCGGGAGGCCAGGCCCCGCCTCCAGGCCGGCCCTGTTGGGGTACAGGCCGCAATCTGAGCCACTTCAGTGAGAGCAACCCTAGCCTTGCATCTGCGAATAAATAGCTTTGTTGGGACTGGGAGGAAGGGACTCGGAACTAGAGGAAGAGGGACCCTCTGTGTGTTTTTTAGTAAGCATTCCTTGAGTTTTCTCGGAGGTTGTGGCAGCCATTATTCTCTCACTGAGCTTCCCAAGGTCTCTACTTAACACTTAAGTTTATGGCTTGTCCTCAGGACTCACTTAGATACTGAATTCAGTAACGAGTGGGAGGACATGAAGAATGGAAGAAACAAACTAGACAAAGGAAACCCTTTTAACGATTGACTGTCCATCCTTAAACGTTAGTTTGACGTATGTAAAAATTATGACCCAGTATGGCTTCCGTACCCGGTACACAGGTAGACATTTCCAGAAGCAAAATTTACTACAATCCTTTGGAACGTAGCTGTTTAATAATCTGACAAAATGATGGTCATAACCCACTGAATTGATTTTCACATGCACTATAATGAGTCACCACTAACACTTTGAAAAATAACTAGTAATATTGGAACAGAATTATACATTTAAATATGTATTGCACTTTCTGCCATGCTCTTGCCTCAAACAGGATTTGGTTTTATGTTTCCAGGAGTTCATACCTTAGTAAGGGTACAGAAAAATAAAGTGACAATAGGCTTGACATTAGAAGCCAGCCAAAGAATAGAACAGGGCCAACAAACTCTGGTTCTGGGTTGGGGGAGTGCCTGAAGAGGTTTTCTAGGGAGCCAGACTGAAACAGTTAAATTATTTCTTGTAAAGAATTCTTGAATCTTTCTAGGCCCTGGCCTCCCAAGGCTCAGTTATTAAATTGGAACTGGTTTGCCTCACATTTGTTCTCAAATGGCTTAGCCCCTTGCACATCCACTGTGGTTTCTCAGAAAATTTCCCAGAATCTGGGTCTGGATTTCAATTTGGGGTGTGTGTATGGAAGGATAACACTGGGGAGTGTTAATGGATTTTTGGTCTTTTGAAATGGTGCTGTGTGCGTTTGTATAGTAACTGGGAAGTGTTAATAGATTTTTAGTATTTTCAAAATGGTGCTGTGTGTGTAAATAGTTACTGGGAAGTGTTAATGGATTTGTGGTCTTTTGAAAATAGAGCTCTGTGTGTGTGTGTGAGTGTGTGTATGTGTGTGTGTGTATGTGTGTATAAATGCTGGAAACAGTTAATGGATTTTTAGTCTTTTGAAAATAGTGGTGTGTGTGTGTGTGTGTGTGTGTGTGTGTGTGTGTGTGTGTGTGAATAGTCACTGAGAAGGGTTAATGGAGTTTTAGTCTTTTGAAAATGGTGGTGGTGTGTATGTGTGTGTGTGTGTGTGTGTGTGTGTGTGTAAATAGTTGCTGAGAGCTGTTAATGGATTCTTGGTCATTTGAAAATGGTCTGTATGTGTGTGTAAATATGTCTTAGGAAGTGTTAATGAATTTTTTCTGTCTTTTAAAAATGATGCTCTGTGTGTGTGTGTGTGTGTGTGTGTGTGTGTGAATAGTCACTGGGAAGGTTTAATGGAGTTTTAGTCTTTGAAAATAGTGGTGGTGGTGGTGTGTGTGTGTGTTTGTGTGTGTGTGTGTGTAAATAGTTGCTGAGAACTGTTAATGGATTCTTGGTCATTTGAAAATGGTCTGTATGTGTGTGTAAATATGTCTTAGGAAGTGTTAATGAATTTTTTCTGTCTTTTGAAAATGATGCTCTGTGTGTTTGTGTGTGTGTGTGTGTGTGTGTGTGTGTGAATAAGGGTTAATGGAGTTTTAGTCTTTTGAAAATGTTGGTGTGTGTGTGTGTGAATAGTCACTGGGAAGGGTTAATGGAGTTTTAGTCTTGAAAATGTTGGTGTGTGTGTGTGTGTGTGTGTGTGTGTGTGTGTGAATAGTCGCTGGGAAGGGTTAATTTAATTTTAGTCTTTTGAAAATGGTGGTGGTGGTGGTGTGTGTGTGTGTGTGTGTGTATGTGTGTAAATAGTTGCTGAGAACTGTTAATGGATTCTTGGTCATTTGAAAATGGTCTGTATGTGTGTGTAAATATGTCTTAGGAAGTGTTAATGAATTTTTTCTGTCTTTTGAAAATGATGTTCTCTCTCTCTCTCTCTCTCTCTCTCTCTCTCTCTCTCTGTGTATGTAAATAGTTACTCAGAAGTGTTAATGGATTTTTAGTGTTTTAAAATGGTGCTGGTCCAAAAACAGTTGGTGAATAGTCCTCAGATCAAGTAATGACAATTTAAGAATGTTAAATCTCAACATCCATCTCCATGGCTTGATCCATTAATTGAAGTTTCATTTTTCCTCAGTGGGAATAGGAAAGGCTAAAGTGTTTCAATGTGTTAAAAGCCTGGGTGATATGCTGTCTTTCACACTAAAAGTATTGAAATCTGTGTTTAATTTTCTACCCGCCAATATAGTGACATGCAAACAGTCATGAATAGTGTAGAACAGAACTTTTCTGTGAGAAAATCAGAACAAACTTCAATGTAACTTTTTACTATAGGAACACCTAGGTATAAGTAGCAAGGAGAACTATATTATCAGTAATATAGTTGAGAAAATAAACACCCATCATTAAACGTTTTGGTAATGATTTGAGAGATTGCTGTGTAGTGCATAATTGACTTTTAAAGCCTTATATGGCTTGCCATAGTGGAAGTAAGACAGTATGTATATAATGTTTATTTCTGCTCTGCCCCTGGTTTTAATGGATAGTCACAGGCATTATCAGTAGAGTTTGGTATTTGTAGTAGCATTCCATCCTTGAATGCAAACACTGGAAGTTCCTTGGAAGAACTAAAGAAAATCCAAATTCACTTAAAGAGGTCCTCTACAAAAATTCCTGTAAAGCTAAGGAACAAACTGCAATGCTGCTTTGGTTCTGAGTGTGGAAAAAGGACCAGACTATGAGACCTTGGCCAGAGTGAGTAGTAGAAGGCACAGACTGCATCAGCTTATTCAGAACTGGCTGTCTATTTAGTGAAAGCAGAACAATTAGTGATGGATGACTGCTTTCTTTGCCATTGTATATATTTACTTGATGTCATAGATGAAACTAACATGAAGTACATGGAATAGGGCTGAATTAAGGTGCAAGAAGGAAGGCTTAAATAATGTTCAGGCAGAGCCAAAGCTATCATGGGAGGAAAAGAGTTTAGATGCATGTGATTTGAATGTGCTTTAATAACAGGCATTGTGGTTCAATTTGTGAAATGAAAACTGTTTTACATTTGCAGATACAGGTGCTGTGTTTACATTTGGCAAAACTAAATTTGCTGAAAATATTCCTAGCAAATTCTGGTTTAAGAATGACATACCTATATGTCTTTCGTGTGGTGATGAACATACTGCTATTGTTACAGGTTAGTATTACAATCCTAAATGAAGATAGAAATTCTTGAATAATCCTAAATATTGTCTGTCCTGTTTAATAAAAATTGTTGCTGCTTAATGTTAGAACTCTTTACACGTAATGGAATCAGCTCATCCATAGAAGGACAAGGTAACCTGCCTGAACACAGTAGGATGCAGTTTAAACATCTGTTTTTATTGCCTATAATATATTTGTTTTATGTCTAAAAATTGTCATTGATTTGGAACCCAAGAACCCCAAAAGGAGTGATGATATTATAGCATTGCATTTGACCATATTTTTACCTTAAAAAAAACTACTTAAATGTTTCTGATATTGTATATACATAAAGAACAGGGTTTCTCGTGTGTTAAACATATTGAAAGTGTATAGAAAGTGGTTTTGTATTTGTCAGAGGATCCTTTAAAAATTGTTTCAAGAGTCTTTTCAAACTTAACCTTAATATACTTAAATGGTTTTCTACATGTGAAACATTTTTGGAATCTATTTCATTGCAATAAAAAATGTTAATATGTAATCTTCAAAAAATACATTACACTTAATGTGTCCATACATGGACAGAGAAGGTAGCCACTCCTATTTCTTGTTCTTTAGTATTTTGAAAAATATATGTTTTTTGTTTCCTTGTGATTCTTTCATCTACTGTTATCTATGTGAAGATGGCTTTAATTTGTTGTTTCTCTTTCCCTCCCACTAGGAAATAATAAACTTTACATGTTTGGCAGTAACAACTGGGGTCAGTTAGGATTAGGATCAAAGTCAGCTATCAGCAAACCAACATGTATCAAAGGTTTGGGGCCTTTTCTTCTTTATATTATTTATATTCTTCTTGATATTTTCCAGATGACATTTAGTAGCTTTAATATTGATCCTTTGACTCTTTAATGTTTTTATTGTTTAAGATTTTCTTGAATATTATTAATACCTACTCTTATTCTTTATGGGAAACTCACAAATACTTTTATGGTGGAGTCAAAAAGTCTCTTTGACTCAAAACCCAAGAATCACAAAGGAAGTAATGATCCTCTAGTATTGAATTTGACTTCTAAACAATTGCTTGTTTGGAAAGGGGCTTAAATATTACTACTATTACGTATAAGGAAATCAGTCTTTATAATGAATTGTAATTTGGAGTTTTGTCTCATCATGGTTATACATAGTTACTGGTTATTAAAATACTACAGAATAATGAAATGACTAAACAAAGCATCAAGACTATGGGTTGATGAATAGCATATAAGAACAACAGAGCAAAGTATTTCACATCAGTATTGTCTCAAATACATGACTTTCTCACCATCATTTGTAAACTTCTGGGTGTAGCTTATGAACATAAATAAGTTTACAAGGTAGTAGATAGTCCTGGGGATGTGGTAAGAACAGTGTTCTCTAGCTTCAGGGCCCAAATATAAATTTCAGCTTAAAGTTTCTGTGTGATTTTATCATAGCCATGCTATCTATAGGCATTATTATGAAACTATTAATGTTATGATTAGAAAATATTTAATTGGACACAGACTACTAAACACTTAGTATTGCCAGTGACCATGACTTTACAAATACCTAATAAATGTTATCACAACCTATGAGATCCTGGAAGCAGAGACTCTTAGCCAGCTGTGCAGATGCTTTGCCAGTTAATTAGGAGATATTTGTATATGTTGAAAAATATGTAAATGAAGCCAGTGGTAGTGGTGCACTCCTTAATCCCAGCACTCAGTAGTCAGAGGCAGGTGGATCTCTGTGAGTTTGAGGCCAACCTGGTCTACAGAGCCAGTTCCAGGAAAACCAGGGCCACACAGAGAAATCCTGTCTTGGAAAATCATATGTATGTATTTATGTATGTATGTATATTTATATGTATGTATAGTTATGCATATATAAACACATAAATATATATGTGTATATATATGTATATATATATGTGTGTATATATATATGTGTGTGTGTATATATGCTCAGCTGAACTACTTCAACCCATGTGTATGCCCATGATTATTAGTTTTAGTGTTTTTATTGCGTGTCTCAGAAGTTTGTGGCAGGTTAGGTAATAAATAAAGTTTGGAAGAGGCAATATAATAGAATGCACTGGATCTTGATATATTAATTTCCCATAGTTATTTTTAATTAGATGCCTTGGCCCTACCTTTGAGCCAGGAACTCACTGTTTGCCACACTCCACTGATTTTTATGCTGCACTGTGCACTATGGATAAACATTTGGATTAGTAGTTACGACCACTGATTTGGAGTCACCAAGTTTATACTAGATTTTAGTTGCAGTTGTGGGGTTTCAGAGTACATGCAGAGCATGCTCCAAGTCCTGGATCCCATCCCCTGTAGTACAATAAAGAAACGCCAGTTGTACCAGTTAATTATCATTTGACCTAGATTATTTATCATATTCATGCCCAGAAAATCTTGTAATTGTCATATTCTCATGTCTAGCTCTTAAGCCTGAGAAAGTGAAGCTGGCTGCCTGTGGAAGGAACCACACCCTAGTTTCAACAGGTACAGTATACATTCTGTGTAGTTGCTATCTAGCCTTGAGAACTGGCTTCTGACTTCAGTAGTAGTTGTGGCTTTGTAAAATTACTAGGCACGATACTTTGGTGTCATTTAGAATAGAGTTTTAACAATGTAAGTGTTTAGAGCATGCACTTTGCCTTTGTGAGTCTACAAATAAATGCCGAGTAGCTAAGGATCAAGAGCTAGCATCTTTTTCTCTGGGGGCACACCTGGGGATGCTTCCTCCTGTTCCTTGCCCTTCCTTCTTTGCTACAGAATTTGAATGGAAGCCACAGGAAATGCTCTGGATAGGAGTCATCTCAGTTTCACTTAAAATCTACCTAGCAAGTCTAATGTGTCTAGAAGTTCATTAAGTGAATCTTAAATTTATATAGAAAAATCAAAGGAGACACACAATAGTCCAAACAATTTTTAAAAGGAATAAAGTTTGGAGCTAGCAATATTCTGATTCTAGTCCCTATCATAAAGTTACAATAATAGTGGCAATGTATATTGACAAAGAGTAGATGAAATTTAATGAAATAAAGCAGTGCAAGAAGCAGGCCAGCGCATGTATCCATGGCTGATTTCTGCTTTCATGTTTTCTCCTGCTGAACTATAGCCCCAGCAGCTGACTTCTAAGAGCTTTGAAGACAGTTCAGTGGAGGGAAGGATGGTTTTACCACATGCTGCTGAAGAGTTAACAGTGCCTGTTTACTGTCTTTCCCTAGCCCTGTTCTTCCCGATCACTGTTTCCTAGCCATTCTCTCTACCTTAGCTCTCTATACCGCACTCCCCTTTGCTCATACCCTTTTCACTGTTAATATAGGATGTATCTGCCGTTTACCAGAATGTCTCAGACGTTGGGTGACGACAGTATGTTAATGAACATTTTTTTTTTTATGTGTACAGATAGAGGCAGTGTATACGCAGCTGGGGGAAATAATGAAGGACAGTTGGGGCTTGGGGACACTGATGACAGAGACACTTTTCATCAAATATGCTTCTTTACACCTAAAGATACCATCAAACAGCTCTCTGCTGGTGCTAATACATCAGCTGCATTGACTGGTAAGACTCGTCTGTGCTTCTTTGTGGACACCTCTTTTCTTTTAAGGGTATATGAACTCAGTAAATGTGTGTTAGTATTAGCATTCTGTGGATCTTCAAAACTAGAACCTGAAATCTACATGTATATTTTGACCTGTATAGAAGGTGATTGATAAATATATTCTCAGCCCTGCTGGCCAGCTATTCTTTTAGCTCTTCTTTTGTTTTGGTTCTGGTTTTTGAGATTGGGTTTTACTGTGTTGTATAGCCATGGCTGTCCTAGCTCTCACTCTATAGACCAGGCTGGCCTGAAAATCACGGAAATCCTTCTGCCTCTGCCTCCTAAGTGCTAGGATTAAAAGTATGTGCCTCTGCCGCCCTAGCTAGATATTCTTAAATGTTGTCTTCATTGTATATTCTGATTGGTATGCTTGTGGCTTTAACTGAAGTCTCTATGAGAAATATAGATAGAAATCTGTTGGGATGTATGTTGTTTTAAAATTGTGTGTTATATTGGTCACTACATATCTCTGTCTTCCTTCTCAAAAGTAGATATGAGAACTTGGAGCCATGATCCATGTGTGACCTCACTGAAGCTGCAAGCTGCTGGCTTACAGCTTTCGTCCAAGCAGAAAGAGATAAAACAACATCTGGTGTTGTTTAACTATATAGTTTATTATTCAGTGTCACTCCTTCAGTTTTTACTTTCAGTTTTAATTTTGGCTTATTATTAAACTGTCTCAAAAATCAATTTTTTCATTCACTAAAAGAAGTTGATGGGTATTGTTGCACAGTTAATCTCTTTAACTTTACTGTCAGAGGCATGGTGGGCATGAGTTCATGGCTACACAGTTAAGATGCGGGTTTTTTTTTGTTTGTTTGTTTCTTTTGCTTTTTTTAAGTAGTAAATACCCTCCATTTAGCTTAACTATCCCCAACACTAAAACCTTATCAGAAAGGACATAACTGAATGTGATTTTAAGGTGATGAATGTTAATATGTCTCATTCTCTGAAGCTAGGCAGACTGTATTTTCAGGTATACGATAATAAAAAAAAGAGTGAAATTCAATGTGTGTTTTGTTTTGTTTTTCTTTCTCCTTTGAAGCATTTCCATGGTGTCTCCCGAGCAAGTTTTTATTTGGGACCTTGCTCTTTTCGTTTGGAGACATGTAGATGCTTTCTGTTGTCCCTCAGTTCAGTGGCAGGCACACTCCCTGGAGGGAGGGAACCCTTTCTGTGTGAAGACCTTAAAAGGATACAAAGTGACTGTAGAAAATGGCATCTTGTGTTTACTATTGAGATAAAAATATGAGCATAACTAAAGTGATTTACCATCCACTCATTCTATGCTCTTTATTCTTATACAGCATCCAACAATAGAAGTTGAACTTGCAGGTCACAATCTGATGTAAATGGCTTTTATGACTTTCCATTTTCAGTATTCAGAATATGTAAGGAGGGACATAATAATGTGTTGTGTATGACTTTTTTCTCTTTTTGTTTGTTTTGAGACAGTCTTACTTTGTAAACCTAGCCGGCCTGGTGTATATTATGTAGCTTAGAGACCGGCTGTATTCACAGCAAGCCCCCTGCCACTGCCCGCCCCCTGAGCTCTGGAATTAAAGGCATGAGCTTCCTTCCATACCTGGCTGAATTGTTGTTTTCAAAGTGACTGGCAGAGGATTTTGAGTTTTCTCAATTGAAGGAAAAGATAGATGTTTAAAATTCTAGATAAATCTCTCTGAGTTGATCATTATATTGTATATATGCATTTTGACATATCATGTTGCATTCCATAAATGCCTACAGTTATTATATATCAATAAAGAATAAAATAAGATTTAAAAATTGTAAGCCAGAAGACAAATGATAGCCTATAGGAAATGTCATAGCTTGAGAGCCCAGTTTGCCTTTTGAAGACCTTTATCCCCTCTTGCTTTCTTTACAGAGGATGGAAAACTCTTTATGTGGGGTGACAATTCTGAAGGGCAGATTGGTTTAAAAAATAAAAGCAATGTGTGTGTCCCTCATGAAGTGACCGTTGGGAAGCCAATCTCATGGATCTCTTGTGGATATTACCATTCAGCTTTTGTAACAAGTAAGATGAACACTTTACATTGTCTCATTTCTCAATCATTACTAATAATGATGAGTTACATTAACAGGTTGTTCAGCTACTGAAATAATGTATGTTTTATGAACTATAGAAATGATCACTGAAAGTATAGTCATTAATGTATGTTTTAATTCAAAACATTTCTCCATTTCTATATTGACAGTTTGTAATTTCAAATTTTCTCTGACATGCCAACTTTTTAGAAAGTAAATACTGGGTCTGTTATAAAAATGAGATTGCTATTTTAGAAATCTTTCTAAATTTTGGTTCTCAAACTTCTTAGCCTTTTTTGACATTAAAAACTACTCATGAGCCACTCTCCCCTGATTCGCCTGCTCTATTCTTTCTGTACTGGTATTTTTTTTTTTATTGTTTCAAATAAGTGTGTCATGGAGTATTCTTGGGAGAACCAGGGTGCAGATTAGATGCAGAAGGATGAGACCTTTGTCCTTTGGTAAAACTTTTCTCGGTATCTGCAGCCCATTAAAATATTAAAATATTGAACTGTTGGAGTCTACATGTATGTTGACATCTACATTTACAGCTCTCCTTCTAACTGACTGTTTCTTATAATCAGATGCTCAGATGAAGTAGTGTAGTGGATTCATTTAGAACAGCAGTTAATTCAGAAACCCATAAGTGGGCAGAGTGCTAGCCTAAGTGATTGCCAAGCACTCAGCCCTAAACAGGACATCTCTGTATCACCCCATCTCGAGCTTAGGGAATATCCCACAAATCAGCAGAGAGACAGTAAGATCTGGGAGATATGGAGAAAGCTGTCTTCTGAACATGATGTGATGGCTCTACACAGAATGTCACAGTGCTGTGGTTATTTACACAAGGGATAAAGGCTTTTGACTTTCTAGGCATTAATAGTTCCTATCAGTACATGGTTTTTCTACATCCATACACAGAAAGAGGAAGATGTAGCAGCAACTCGTAATGAATAGACACTGCCTATGTTTCCCGAGTACTTTTCTAGTCACTATTTTTGTTTGTTTGTGTGAAACAACAACCCATGATGTGGCATATTTCCTCCAGTTTCATAGTAACAGTGATTACTAGTGGATTCAGCAAGTAAGTCGCAGGGTTACAGATATGAATATAAAAGTCTGAGCTTTAAGAAGCTCACAGTCATAGTGTGATAACTAATACAGAGGAAAGGAGTGTTAGTGTGGACAAAGTGGAAATAGTTCATAGCGCCATCTAACCAAAACGTTTTCTTTACAGTTATTCAACTTAGGCATTTCATACATAAACAAGCTTTCCTGAGCAAGTGTCATAAAAAAAAAAATGAACTGTCTGGGCTTGGCTGCTCAGGCCTATAATTTTAGCTAGTCAGGAGGCTAAGTAGAAGTATTCTATGCTCAAGGCCTGCTACCAGAGTGGGTTCAAGGCTAGCCTGGGTAATGTAATGAAATGCAGTCTCAAAATGTGAAACTTATGAAGAACGCTGGTGCTTAAGCTCTTTGGTCAAGCTCTTGCCTAACATGTTCGAGGCCCCAGAGTTAATCCCTGGTACCACCAACACATATGCATGCCGTAAAGGTATAGAGATAGTCTTTGCTGTATTTTCTGGAGAAACTAAAATGATTTTCTAATTCTTTATAGTCATGAATTCTTTGTGAAGGGTAATAGATTAAAATAACTGAGATTAAAGTAACTGCAAGGTGAAAGATATCTTAAGAAAGATCAGAATAACTTCATTACTTCATTTATGGAGCATGAGAACAAGAGCCAAAGGATCAGCATTCTGTTTACATTTATGTCCCCATGAATCTTTCTACTTTTCTTCCGACAGTGGATGGGGAACTGTACACATTTGGAGAACCCGAAAATGGGAAGTTGGGCCTTCCTAATCAGCTGTTGATCAATCACAGATCACCCCAGCGTGTACTGGGGATTCCTGAGAAGGTGATTCAGGTAGCCTGTGGTGGAGGGCACACTGTGGTTCTCACAGGTATGTGCAGAGCCTGCTATGCTCCTCTCTGTGTTCAGTGGTAGCTAGTGACATTCTCATGATCCTCTTTATTGTGACAAGAGAAGCATACTTGGGGCCGGAGAGACGGCTCAGTGGTTAAGAGTGCTTGCTTTTCTATCACAAGGACCTGAGTTTGGATTCCAGCACATGAGTTGGCCAGCTCACAGATTTCTATGTAATTCCAGCTCCAAGGGACCCAACACCCTTTTCTGACCTTGGTAGGCACTTACACATACATACACACATACACACACATCACACTAAAAATAAGTTTAAAAAGAAGAATATTTAACATGAGCTGTAACTTCTAAAGAGATTTTAAAGTTTATACTGTAAGATTGTTACATTATATAAATATATATATATATATATATATATATATATATATATATATATGATGTTGTATTTTTAAAACCTTTTTAATCTAACTGAGTTATGTATCTGATCTGAAGTTCATCCTCTCCCTTGGCTCCTGAAAACCACCATTCTTGGTCTCTATGAGTTTGACTTCTATAGATCCTATAGGGAAGCAGGCCTTGCATCTCTTTGAATTATGAACCCTGCCTTTCATTTACATAGCTAAGACATATTTCTGGTTCTGGGAAGACTTTTTTAAGTAAGAAAAATTGAATCTTAATTGTTCTGCTAACATAATTGACAATTCCCCAGCCAACAGATGCTTAGTGGCAGCAAACTATATTCATATGTATATTTCGTACTCATCTAAAAATTAATGTTTTCCCTACAATACTTGCATTTGAAGAAGCTGCCTTCCTGCTATTTTCTGATTTTGATGTTTTATATTTATAATGTGTAAGTTTAAAGATTTCTTTGTGATTTTTATAATCTGTTATAATAATTCTTTAAAAATTGGTAAAGTTTTAGAAATCCTTCAAAATAATGTCTTTGGCTTATGAATTTCTTACTTTGTGAAATATACCATCTTATTTTTAGTTTTCTAGTCAGTATGTTGAAATATACTCACTATTTTGTAATATGAAAACCAAATAGAGGTCTCCAAATTTGTTCAGCATCAGATTTAATATAAATGAATATTGTAGTACTAATATATTTAGATAATGGGTTTTTAATTTTAAAACAAAAAAACTAGTAAGGGCTGGGGAGATGCCTCAGCAGTTGACCCACTAGCTGCTTTTACAGAGGACCTGAGTACAGTTCCCAGTACCCACACTGGGCATCTTGTAACTGCCTGTAGCTCTGATTCCAGAGGAGCCAATGCACTCTTCTGACCTCTGCAGACACTTGCATGCACATGGTGCACCCACATTCACTCAAGAACGCACAGAAATAAATATAAAAATTAAAAGAAAATTGTAAGCCCAGTCATTACTTAATCTGTAGCTCACACAATGTGTTTTGTAAAATAGTTTTATTAAATTACTTTTAAAAGGGGATATCTTTGTAGGATTTTTAAAATTCTGGCAGTGAAAGGAAATAGTTTAATAATATTTGAGATTTTTGTGAGCTGGTGCGGTAATTATAAATACATACCAGGCAGTTCTCTGAATTATACATCTTGTAACCCACCTGATGATACCCATCATTCCTTTTATGGTTATTCATAAAAGACAAAGTCAGACCCAGGTAGTTATTGTGTAACACTTCAGTTTTCTCTGCTTTCATCACTGAAAATTTGCACTCCATATCAGTATTTTTAGACATAGCTCTTTCATAGTCAATTAATGTCCCTTGTAAAAGTTTAAATGTCACAGTTATTTCAGATATGATGTACCTCCACGGAATTCTTTTCATTTTTGTGTCCATTCCCTCTCAGAGAAAGTTGTATATGCCTTTGGGCTGGGACAGTTTGGCCAGCTGGGCCTTGGCACTTTTCTTTTTGAAACATCAGAACCCAAAGTCATTGATCGTATTAAGGACCAGAAAATAAGTTATATTTCCTGTGGAGAAAATCATACAGCTTTGATGACAGGTATGAGATCATTTCTCTGTTTTCCGTTAATAGAATTGGATATAGCTCATTATAAAATGAATGTATAATTCATATGAAAGCAAATGTGGGGGCATGGTGTAGCTCACTGATAACACATGTTCTTAGCTTTATGGAGTTCAGTCCCTAGCACCCAAACAAAAATGACTTGCATTCCTGAATCCTAAAGTAGACCTTTGGTGAAGAGTAAGACAGTAAAGTCCTTTTGAAATTGTATCAATTGAAAGGCTCGTAACTGTTCTTGAAACTCTCATCAAGCCAGAAAGGGAAATCACACAAGCTACAGTGTAGAAGAATGACATTTTAGGATGCTATGTCCCCCAGGGGGCGTTTCATGACTTACTTTTTCTTTCCTTTTGCAAAGTAGTAGAAAGAGAAGGGCTCTGCGATGACCACCAGGGGGCGTTTCAGGATTGACTCTTTTCCTTTCCTTTGGAGAAGGATACTGCAAAACCCACCGAGCAAACACATCTCTCTTCGTTGTCTTCTGCTTTACTTAAGGAGATGTTCTGTTGGCGTTGGCCTGCTTACTTCCTAGTCTCATAAATCAGATGGTGTTGATATGTAGGACTCAATAAAATTCTCCCTTAAAATGACTTAACCATTCACCACAAGGAACTTATATATTTGAAAATTTAAGTGCTTTGTAACAAAAGAACCTATAATTCCTCTGTTTCTTCTAAAAACAATGTAAAATATGAAAAATGTCAGAAATAATTCTAGTATATTTGAATAACACAAACTGTCATATTCTTGTTTTCCTTCCTTTAGAGAAAGTAGGAATTAGAAAACACAAGCTGCTACCACAAATAGTTCCCTCTTTCCCACAGAACCCTTCAAGAAAAATGACCTGCCCATCGTCGTCTATTGATGCTCTCCTTTGCATAGCATGTAACAGCACTATGTAGAATCAAAAGCAAAAACATCCTTGCCCCATAGGAGCTGTTGATATATGTCCCTTACTGTGGTGCCCCAATAATAGCTTTTCTGTCCATGGTACCATTTTTCATCAACCCTAAATTGTCACTGATGATAAATATACTTTTTATGTATCATTTGTCTGACTATAGAGAGTTCAGTTAATTTTGCATAGTACTTTTTCTATCTGATGGAAAGAGTTATGGCACTAATAACTGAATATTAAGTTTGTTTAACTTTTTTTCATCTACCCTCCCCAGAAAACAAGCGTTACATATTATTCTTTAGTACATCTAATACAATTATATCTATTATATCTATTGATTTTCTTAAATTCTTGTTAGTTCCCTATCAATAGCTCATAATTTTTAAATGTTCTTTGAGCTTGGAAAAACAATCAAGCAAATAAGGATTTACTTTTTCAGGCAAGAGAAAAGCAGACATCAAAGGGATTTGCTTACTTTTGTAAATTAAAATAGTAACTTACCATCTTACTGAATTCTATTCTATCACTTCAAGTCAGTCTTCAGTTAGGTGTTACAGATTCTCTTAGTGTGCAACCACTTGGCCTTCTTCAGTCTGAAATCCCCAAATATGAGCTAATCATTTCCCAGCTTAAAGTCATTCTCTTAAAAAGCTTGCTACTCTTCAAATACAATAAAATATACGATCTAAACTAATGTCACCCCCCCCACACACACACACACCCCATAGGTTGTGCCTTACTGCTTTAGACTCCGATCTCTCAAAGTTTTGCTTGTTCAGCGTGCTGATTACCTTTCAGCCTGACCTGTTATTATGTAAGCTTTTCCCTTGTACTGTTGACTCTGCCTGGAGGATGCCTTATTTCCTTCTTATAGTTAAATTTCATATTTTGGGATTCACTTTGAAAGCCTCCTCTAATCCCTTACCTAGTAGAAAATTCCCCTCCCCAGTGTCCCAATTGGCCTCAGTTTCTGTGGCACTTAACACACACCATTTAAATTCCTTTAAAGGAGGGGCTTGCGAAGAAGTGCAAAAATTAAATGCAACTGCGTGTCAATGTGTGGTGGCATTAGAGAGAAGTTTCAGGATTGCTCATCATTGTGTGCTAATCAAGACAGCACTCAGATATTGAAACAGGGATTGATCAGAGTGCTTGGTTGACTCCAGGCATTGCTTAGGCAGTGTCCCACAGCCCAGGAGCCAAATTAAGAAGAGACAGCTGCATTCTACATGATATAGTTCTTTACCAGTGATAAATTTGCACCCCTTGGAGAGAAGGATGATATCTGGAGACATTTTTCAATTTCACTACTTCAGCATCAGTGATGCTGCTGAATATACTACAATGCATAGAACAGACACATAAGTCTTTGGCCACCAAGACATAGTGATCCATTCTCAGTTCCATTGCCTACTGTTCTGTGAAGAACCACAAACACTATGCCTTGCAGAAGTCAGTAGACCAGAGAGAATCATAACTCAGCATTCTTTCTTTGAAAAGATTATAATTGCAGTAGAAGTTGAGTATTTGTCTATAACTAGACCTGTACAAACAGAAATTGAGTAACTTCAATTTTGTTTGCTTTTTAGATATAGGCCTCATGTATACTTTTGGAGATGGCCGACATGGAAAATTAGGACTTGGAATGGAGAATTTTACCAACCAGTTCTTTCCTACATTGTGCTCTAATTTTTTGAGATTTACAGTTCAATTGGTAAGGGTTTCTTTCACATTCCCTTGTGCATATTTTCATATTTCTAGATAGGAAACTTGTTAATTACATATATTTATATGAACATTTCATAAATGTAGCTAATAACTATAAGTAGATTTATAAGAACCCAATGGTAGACATCATACTACTCTGAAATATTTTTTCCAGTTTTGTACCCTCATGAACATTTTTTGTACAGATACTGGCTTTTCTGCTTCATCTTCACTTCTCTTGAAAACCAGGACTATACCATGCCTGTAAGCTTTGTGTCTCATGTAGCAAATACCCAGTAGATGGCCTTGCTCACAAGGCCAAATGCAGTATGACTGGGGAAGGTTGGACACTCCCAAACCCTGCACATGAAGAGACATTGTAATCAGTGCACAGTGTTGCTAATGATCTTCTGGCTGAACACTCAAATAAGAACCTCTCTTTGAAGTGCCATGCCACCATCAGCCTTCCTGATTCATTATCTCTAGGCTTTTTGCCAGCTAAGAGCTGTAGACATGTAAGTGCTGCTTACTTGGTAGTGCTCATAATGCTTCTCCAAAGACACTGTGTCTCATACTATGGAATACTTCTCTTATTCATTTGATACCTGTGATAGTTTGAGTTGCCAACTCAACACAATCCAGAATTACCTGGGAAGGGGGCTTTAATCAGGGATTGTCTAGATTAAGTTGGCCTGTGGACATGCCTGTGGGAATTTTCTTAATTGTGTTCAGTAAAGTCTGAAAACCCATCCTGAGTGTCGGCAGTCGCATTTCATATTCTGGGCCTTCCTTGTACTTCATAAAATGGAGAGAGCAAGCTGAGCACTAAATATCATGCATGCATTGCCCTCTGCTCCTGCCTGTGGAACTGATGGATTTAGTCGCTCGAGCTCTGCCACTGAGACTCTCTTGTTATGATGGGATTCACCCTGCACCCAAGAGCTGAACTGAACCCCTAAGTTGCTTTTATCACAGGGAGAAGAAGAGCAGCTAATCACCATTTAATGAAAGCTCACTATATAAAAGACCTATATATTAGGAATACAAATTATCCAGTGATGGACAAGATACCCACTGCTTACTTTTGGGAGAGGATACTTTTAAATAGATGTAATTTTAATCAAAGTCAGGTGCAGAGTATGCACTCTTCTAATATCACCAGGAAGAGCACTGCAAATGGCTAGAAGCTAAGTCTGAAAAACAGTATAGGCTCTTTTTTCATTAGCTTTTATTGATGACTTAAGACCTTTTATATTTAGGATTATTATTGAGATAGATTTGCTAATTTCTATAATTAAAATATAATTTTATCCCTTCTCCCCATCCTTCCCATGGCCCTGTCATCCAAATTTGCATCCTCTCCTTTATCCATTTTTACACATACATATAAACAAATAAGTACATAAGTATAACCTCCTTAAGTACATAAGTATAACCTCCTGAGTTGTTCATTGTTGCCTACATGGACATATTTGAGGGCTGGCCAATGGTATTGGATAAACAGTGAGGGCTCATTTCTGGAGAAGACTAATTCTCTCTCTCACTGTAGTCTTTAGTATAGGGTTTTTGTTAATATTTTTGTGAAAAGCATTTACTACTTAAAACTCATTAGCAGGTTTATCTTTCATTATTTTTTTTTTTTTTTGGCCTGCTTGTATTTTCTTCTAAAGACTTGTAAGACTTTAATTTAGAAAGTGTTCTTTGGGAGGCTTGGAGACATAATATCTTTTATTTTTGACAATATTATGATTGTATTCATCTCCTTAGTCTCTCATATCCTTTTCCCTCTCCCTCTCAATGCTTTCTTTTTTTCAACTAGCACATCTCTTACTCTCATGCCTTTTCTCAGTTCACTGAATTTAGGGTTGCAGGCATGAAAAGAAGCGTATGTATATGTATACTCATACATACATACATATTTTACATATGGGGAGTGATAGAACAGAGAAAATCCATGAGCCAGACAATCTTAGGAGCTTACCTCTAAGTTAACATCTTGTAGCTGATCTGACAACTTTTAGCCCATTTGTGTTTGATGTTAACATTAATTAATTAATTTTTCTGTGAATTTATGCTTGCAGATTGCCTGTGGTGGGTGTCACATGTTAGTTTTTGCCACCCCACGTCTTAGTGCACTGGAGGAATCTGAATTTGAAGAAGTGTATGAGCCTTTCCTAAGTACGGGTTCTATGCCCATTGGTGAACTCGCTCCAGGAACTCCACTGAATAGATCTTTATCAGCACGTCTGCGGCGAAGAGAGCGGGTACAGTTGTGGTCTAGTCTGTATGATAGTACTATCTACCACCACAAAGAAAACAGGAATGACTTTTCTTTTAAGTCAAAGGAGGGTCTTTTAAGATGAAAATGGTCAGAGATAAAGGCTTTTAAACTTTTGTAGTAAGTTCAGAGTTGATGTTAAAGAACACAAATTGGAAAATTCAAATTACCTTGAATAACCTTTGCTTATAATCATCAACAATTCCACACGTTTGTATAGATCTCCCTTACCTCAAAGTGAGTGGTCCCTTGATCTTTTCTTAAGCTGTATGTGGATTGAATATTTGTTACATGTTTTTTTAATACTATGGTAAGAACATTGCTGTCCATGGAACAGCTTTAAGAATGTACAAACAGTGTTAGTATAAGAGATACTGTTCTATTGTACAGCAGATGTGGGACATTCAATCGTTAGCATTATACGGCCTTCTGTTAGTTAAGCCTCCTAAGCAGTGGGAAGTTATAGATCATAATCAATGAGACGCGGGAAACAGAGAAATTGGTCCTTCACTTAAATAGAGAAAGTTTGCTACCAACTACATTTAGAGACTCTCTGTGCTTCAACATTGCTATATAAGTTACATGTCTTTGAAAACTATTTAAATACTGGAAAGCTTTGAAAATTATTTTAGGTTCTAAAATGTATTCCTTTTGAAGTAAAAGGTATATGTGAAATATTGAAGACTATCCCTGTCTTATGAGCAATATTTTGCCTCTCAGAGTAGATGATGAAATACAAACACACTCCCTAACACATGACAAATAGACTTTGCTAGTGACAGTTTAGGGTACCCAAGATACAAAGACCAAAATCCAGAAGGCTTTTGAGTCCTTGGGAATACTTATGTTCAAGTTGTGGACCATTGCCAGACTCTTAAGACTTTTGTCTTAAATATTTTTAATGACTATAGGAAAATGTGTGCAGATATTATATGTAACAATATTTGACAGTTTGTTTAACCTTCTTTTAAAGGAGAGACCCCCATGTTCCCCTTCAGTGGTGGGAACACTGCCTCCATTAGAGGGCACTTCTGCTTCTACTTCAGCTGCCTATTTTTCCCCCAGTTCAATCCCTTTCCGCTTGTCTATGGATAACTACCCAGAGAAAAGCCTCTCTGAATCCGTGGAGCCACTGGACTCAGGTAATGTTGGCCTGCTTTCAAAGGAAGTGGAACTTGCACTCCTGCCATTTTCATGCTTATCTCCAGATGTTTTGTCCTGGGCCAGGGACATAGGTCAGTGGTATAATTATAGCGCTTGCTTGATTTGGGTAAGTCCCTGAGAATCATTCTAAGAACTGGAAATAAATGAAACACCTATTTTTTTTCCAGTTTGTTATATTATCCTCCCCCTAGTTAGAGTGTGACATTTCTAATTGCAGCTGAAATCTGTGTACACCATACAACACGCACCACAGAAGCAACTCTGTGGAGCAATGGGTAATACACATAGAATCATTCTAGGCCTGCAAATTCCAAAACTTAGGTGGGAATATTGTCTTTATTTTGTGGCTAAGAAAAGCAAGGCTCAGAGAGACAAGGTGACTTTCCTACTGTCATTCAGCTGATGAATGTAGTAGCCAGGGTATAACTGGAAGTTCTGTACTGCCGCTGTAATTATCCACAGTTCATATGTGCTCCGGCATGGAGTTATGCACTTCAATCTAAATTGCATGGTAGGCCAGGTACTTCTAAACTATGGGACCATCTTAATTTCTCAAAGCCTTGGTTCCTTTATTTTTGAAATGGGTTTGATAATACTCAAAGTTCTGGCAAAATCACACAAAAGACAAAGGCCCTTGCTATGTATGACTGACAACCTAAGTTTGATCTCTGGAACCCACATAAAGGTTAAAAGAGAACTGGCCAATTGCATAGTTGTCTGACATGGCACATATGTACATATACATCATGTGTACACAATAAGAATAATTCAGAAAAGTTTTAAAATGCATAATTGAATAGATGTGAGGATTAAGTGAGATCTAGCATGTAAAATACCTGGTAATACATTCAATATCTCTATAAGCCCCGTTCTAAATATACCTAAGATCATTAATACCTCTACCTCATTACATATTACCTATAGATTTCATATTTTAAATTACAGTCCCAATTCATTTACTATACTCTGCTTTTTCTTCAGTCTTCAGATCATATATGTGTGTGTGTGTACATACATATGCGCGCGCACACACACACACACACACACACACACACATATATTTCACCTTTAACTATTCTGTACCTCTTCTACATAATTGTACTTGGAGATGTTACTGTATCTTAGGAGAATTTGTCTATTACTACAGATGTATACTTGAATGTAGCCTCACGAGCAAGAGATCAGAGAAACTGTAGTTTGGGAAATGGAAGCAGGTGAGATGGCTCAGAGGTTAAACACATTTGATGTGAAGGCCTGGTGCCTGAAGTTTACTCCTGCTTTCCACATAAAGGTGAAAAGAGAGAACTGACACCACAAACTTGTCTTCTGACCCTCACACACATACCATATCATGCAGGCACCCATATACACAGAACACATACACGCACACACGCACGCGCACACACACACACACACACACACACACACACACACACACACAGGCACATGCACACCAATAGTTTTAAAATGAAACCTAAGAGTTGAAGATGAAGCATGGTGGAAATGACTTTTTGTATCTTTGAGGAACCTAGGCAAATGACTGAATTAATAAAATTAATAAAGGGGGCCAGGGACCCTGAGCAGACATAGAATAGTCACAATAAGCAGGACATCGATAACGAGTTACTTACGTGCACCTCTCTCATGGGGTTCACTTTGAACATAAGCATCAACGTCAGATGGTGCTTTTTAAACTGTAAACATAAAAATATGAAGTCGGGAGGGAGCATGGCAAGAATTAGAGGGAAATGTGTGGAATAGAGATGATCATAGTTCATTGTATACATGTTTGACATTCTTAAAAAGAGAAATTTCAAAAACATTTAAAAATGTTGAAAGTAATAACAGATTGTACCAAGCAGTGTGCTCAGAGAAAGATGAGTTTATAAGTGTAGGAAAATTATTTCACACTTCAGGAACTTCTGACATATATCTTCAACATAAGCTGCTTCCTTCTATCTCTCTACTTCTTTGTTCTGTTAGTATTGGGCTTCCCTTTCTTCCCCTTCCACCTGTACCTCCACCTGTATCTCAGAATTCTATGCATCCTTCCATGTGCCATGAAAGTGAAATCTTTCCTGACTCCCAAGATCCATATTAAGGATTAACAGTTACTATTTCTGAATGAACACACACACACAAAAAAAAAAAAAACACACACACACACACACACAAAAAAAAAAAAACACACACACACACACACCATCTGTCACATACCTTAAATATATAGATCATTTAAGAACAGAAATAATTGGCAATTAAATTTTCTCTGGAACTAAGGTATAATGAACAATTTACATTTATTTACATTAATTACAATCAAATGAAAGGATTTAAAAAGAGAAATGAGTGATTACTGACATTTTTAATGGAGATTTCATCAGGGAGTACCCATAGATATCCAGGTGACCAGAAAGGACATAGTGGCAAATGGACAAAATATAAGTTAAATAGAGGTAATTGATTTAGAATTTTCTCCTTTGTGATATTACCAGTTTTTGAATTCCAAGTGCTTATACTAATTTTTCATTGCTACATTTTAAAATGCCCAAAATTTAAAAAGTCAAAATCATAGATATTTATTATTTGATACAACGTCTGAGAGTCAAGAATCCAGGAGCAGCTTTGCTGAACATTTTATGTTCAGGCTC
Organism: Phodopus roborovskii; assembly: GCF_943737965.1. Lineage (NCBI taxonomy): Eukaryota > Metazoa > Chordata > Mammalia > Rodentia > Cricetidae > Phodopus > Phodopus roborovskii. The sequence continues at coordinate 1,050,679 of NW_026125640.1, read as the reverse complement.
TTTTATGGACTTGCATGTTAGATTGGATGGTAGTATCTGGAAGCTTGACTTCTAGATCATTCATCTGACCATTAGCAGGGCACTTCACATCCTTGACATATAGACTTCTCCAGAGGGATGTTCATAATGTAGCTTGTCCTAGAGCAATGAGTCCAAAGAGAGAAATAAGGCACACATGTGACTAAAAAGCTACAGACATGTCACAGTTAAGTCTACTTCATTTGATTGATCATGCACATAGAGCTCAACCCCATATCATATGCGTGGGGAGCTGTATTGAGATGAGAATACCAGGGGAGTGTGCATCACTGGGACTGTCTTAAGGCTAGCTGGCAGTACTTGATACATACAGCTCAACTGAAAAGTACTTATTCCAAAGGAGTAATGTTTTCAAGTCCTTGTAAATGAAATTGTTGCTACAAGTTGGCAACAAAGTAGTTAAACTTTCAATATGAGATTCGAAAATATGCTGCTACTATGAGTGACTGCTATTCATCTTCAACCACAAGGTTAAAGGGCCTTGCATGCAGTTACACCCATGATATATTGTAGAGTGAGTTTTTGTTCACTTGCTTTTCTCATTTGTGTTAGATCTGAGCCTGACATTTTGCTTTTATTAATTCAGATTATTTTGAGGATAAAATGAACAAAGAAACAGAGACAGAAAATTCTTCAGCAGTGGATTCAGAAAACCTTGGTGAAACTACTGATATCTTAAATATGGTAATTATTTCCTGTCTATTTATATCAAAGTTATGTGACTTTTAGTTCCTCGTGAACTTGTGTGTATATACCTTCTATATTCTTTTATGTGTAAAAAGCTGGTTTTGGTTACTATTTAATAGTGTATACTAATATTACTGGGTTTCACTGTACCATTTCCATACCTCCATAATCCAAGCTTTGATCATGTGTATTCACTCTTTAACCCTCTCTTACCCTACACTTACTCCCCTCTACCAATCTCCTCCCTTTTCCTTAACAGCCCACTTTCTGCTTTTGGGTTATCTTTCCTTTTATTTTCTGTTCATGAGAGAAAACAGGTCATATTTTTCTATGCTAGATTTATTTTGCTTAACATATGTCCTATAGTTACATTCATTCTCCTGAAAATGACATGAGTTAATTATTCTTTATAGCTTTTGTGTGTGTGTGAGAGAGAGAGAGAGAGAGAGAGAGAGAGAGAGAGAGAGAGAGAGGAGAGAGAATTGTCTTTATCCATTCATCTGTTGACAGAATCTCTAACATAGCTAATGACTTACTGTGATAAACATGGATATACAGGTCTCTCTTTTGTGTTCTCACTTCATTTCTTTCACATATGAACCTCAGACTAGTAGAATTAGATTATTTTGTTATTACATAATAGTTTTAATAATAGTAATACTTAATAATTGGTAATTTAATAATAGTTCAGTTCTTTTTAAATAACTAATAGTTCTATCTTTAGGTTTTTGAGGAACCTTTGTACTGTTTTTCACCATGGCTATCTTACTTTACATTCCTTTTTCTCTCTTATTTTATATATTTGGATTTTTTTTCTCTTTGGTTAGTTTAGTTAAGGTGTTGTCCATTTTGTTTATGCTTCAGTCACGTCATTGATCATTCAGTCATTGATCTTTTCTGCTGTTTGTTTAGTCTCCATTTCATTCATTTCTGCTCTGATCTTTATTGTGTATTATTTCTTTCCTTCTACTGACTGGATTTTGCTCTTCTTATTTTTCTGAGGCATTGAGATACATTGTTAATTTTTGTGATCTCTTTGGCTATTTTGTTTGTTTGTTTTCCTTCAGCACTCACTGCTATAACCTGTGGTAAACTAATTCCCATTTTCCTGAGGAACCACCATACTGATCTCCAAAATGGCTGTATGAGTTTGCACTCCCACCAGCAGTGGAGGAGTGTTCCCCTTTCTCCACATCCTCTCCAACATAAGTCATCATTGTGTTTCTAATGTTAGCCATTCTGGCAGGGGTCAGATGGTATCTCAAAGTTGTTTTCATTTGCATTTCCCTGATAGCTAAGGATGTGGAGCATTTTCTTAAGTGTCTTTCAGCCTTTTTGATTTCCTGTATTGGGAATTCTTCAGTTCTGTACACCATTTTTTAATAGGGTTATTTGGTGTTTTGTTGACTAGTTTCTTGAGTTCTTTGTATATTTTGGAGATCAGCCCTTTGTCGGATATAGGATTGGTGAAAATCTTACCAGTCTGTGGGCTGCCGTTTGGTCTTGTCCACTGTGTCCTTTGCTGTGTCCTTTGCCTTACAGAAGCTTCTAAGTTTTAAGAGGTCCCATTTATTAATTGTTTCTCTCAGTGTCTGTGCCCCTGGAGTTATGTTCAGGAAGCGTTCTCCTATACCAATTTGTTCAAGGGTACCTCCTACTTTCTCTTCTAAGAGGTTCAATGTGGCTGGATTGATGTTGAGGTCTTTGATCCATTTGGACTTGAGTTTTGTGCATGGCGACAGACATGGGTCTATCTTCAGTCTTCTACACACCCTCATCCAATTGTGTCAGCACCATTTGTTGAAGATGCTGTCCTCGCCCCATTGTATAATTTTAGTTTTTTTTCGAAAATCAGGTGATCATAGGTGCGTGGGTTAATATCAGGATTGTCAATTCGATTCTATTGGTCTACCTGTCTATTTTTATGCCAATACCAGGCTGTTTTCAGAACTATACCTATGTAGTAGGGCTTAAAGTCAGGAATGGTGATGCCTCCTGAAGTTTTTTTTTAATTGAATAGGGTTGTTTTGGCTATCCTGAGTCTTTTAATTTTTCCATATAAAGTTGATTATTATCCTTTCAAGGTCGGTGAAGAATTGCGGTGGGATTTTAATGGAGATTGCATTGAATCTGTAGATTGCTTTTGGCAAGATTGCCATTTTTACAGTGTTTATCCTACCTATCCAAGAGCATAGGAGATCTTTCCATTTTCTGGTATCTTCTTTAATTTCTTTCTTTAGAGCCACAAAGTTCTTATTATATAGGTCTTTTACTTGTTTGGCAAGTGTTACACCAAGATCCTGTATGTTGCTTGTGGCTATTGTAAAGGGTGATGTTTCTCTGATTTCTTTCTCCTCTGAAAAAAGTAGGGCTACTGATTTTCTTGAGGTTATCTTGTATCCTGCTAGTTTGCTGAAGGTGTTTATCAGCTGTAGGAGTTCCCTGGTAGAGTTTATTGGGTCGCTTATGTAAACTTCATATCATCTGCAAATAGAAACAGTTTGACTTCTTCCTTTCCAATTAGGATCCCCTTGATCTCCTTTTGTTGTCTTATAGCATTAGCTAGAACTTCTGGTAAGATATTGAAGAGATATGGAGAGAGAGGGCAGCCTTGTCTTGTTCCTGACTTTAGAGGAATCGGCTTAAGTTTCTCTCCATTCAGTTTGATGTTGGCAGTTGGTTTGCTGTATATTGCTCTTATTATGTTTAGGTATGTTCCTGTTATCCCTGACCTCTCTAATACCTTTATCATGAAAGGGTGTTGAATTATGTCGAAGGCTTTTTCTGCATCTAGGGAGATAGTCATATGGTTTTTCTTTTTCTGTTTGTTTATATGGTGGATCACGTTGATAGATTTCGTATGTTAAACCATCCCTGCATTCCAGGTATGAAGCCTACTTGGTCATGGTGGATGATTTCTCTGATGTGTTCTTGAATTCGTTTTGCCAGTATTTTATTGACTATTTTTGCATCAGGGTTCATCAGGGATATTGGTCTGTAGTTTTCTTTCTTAGTTGTGTCTTTGTGAGGCTTGGGTACCAAAGTTATTGTGGCTTCATAAAAAGAGTTTGGCAATGAACCTTCTGTTTCTATCTTGTGGAACAGTTTGAGGAGTAGTGGTATTAGTTCTTCCTTGAATATGTGGTAGAATTCTGCGCTGAATTCATCTGGCCCTGGACTTTTTTTGGTTGGGAGGCTTTCGATGATTGCTTCTATTTTATTGCCGGTTATAGGTCTATTTAAGTTGTTTTTGTTCTTGATTTAATTTTGGTAAGTGATAGTTATCCAGAAATTTGCCCATTTCCTTTGAATTTTCAATTTTTGTGGGATACAGATTTTCAAAGTATGACCTGAAAATTGTCTGGATTTCCTCTGTGTCTGTTGTTATGTTCCCCTTTTGTTTCTGATTTTGTTAATTTTCATGTTCTGTCTCTGCTTTTTTGTTAATTTGGATAAAGGTTTGTCTATCTTGTCAATTTTCTCAAAAAAACCAACTCTTCGTTGCATTGATTTTTTGTATTGTTTTCCTGGTTTCTATTTTGTTGATTTCAGCCCTCAAGTTGATTATTTCCTGGCGTCTACTCCTGCGGGGTGAATTCGGTTCTCTGTGTTCTAAGGCTTTAAGTTGCTCTGTTAATTCTCTTATGTGACTATCCTCTGTTTTCTTCATATGGGCACTTAGTGCAATGAACTTCCCTCGTAGCACTGCTTTCAAGGTGTCCCATAAGTTCAGGTATGTTGTATCCTCATTCTCAATGAATATTAGAAAGTCCTTAATTTCTTTCTTTATTTCTTCTTTGACCCAGGAGTGGTGCAAATGCACATTGTTCCTTTTCCATGAGTTTGGAGGTTTTCTGCTATTTGTGTTGTTGTTGAATTCCAATTTTAAAGCATGGTGGTCCGATGAGATACAGGGGACTATTCCTATTCTCTTGTATCTGTTGAGGTTTGTTATGTCACCTAGTATGTGGTCGATTTTAGAGAAGGTTCCATGTGGAGCAGAGAAGAAGGTATATTCCTTTGTCTTTGGATGGAATATTCTATAGATGTCTGTTAACCCCAGTTGAGACATAAATTCTGTTAATTCTTTTCTTTGTTGAGTTTCTGATTTGTGGTCCTGTCTAGTGTTGAGAATGGTGTATTGAAGTCTCCCACTATAAGTGTGTGAGGTTTTATATGAGCTTTGAGTTTAAGTAGTGTTTCTTTTACGAATGTGGGTGAGTTTGATTAGGGGCATAGATGCTCAGAACTGAGACTTTGTGTTGATGGATTTCTCCCGCGATGAATATGAAATGACCATCTTCATCTCTTTTGACTAATTTTGTTTTGAAGTCTAACTTGTTAGATATTAGGATAGCTATGCCTGCTTGCTTCTTATTTCCATTTGATTGGAAAATCTTTTCCCAACCCTTTACCCTGAGGTAATGTCTATTTTTGAAGCTTAGATGTGTTTCTTGTATGCAGCAGAAGGATGGATTCTGTCTTCGTATCTATTCTGTTAGCCTGTGTCTTTTTATAGGTGAGTTAAGACCATTAATGTTGAGGGTGAGTAAGGACCATTGATTGTTGATGCTTGTTTGATTTAGGTTTGTTGTTGGCAGTGGTGTTGTGAATATATTAGTTCTGTTTTACCCTTGGTTTCTGGTGTAGTTGGATTATCTGTTGCCTACATTTTTGTGGGCGTAGTTACCTTCCTTGGGTTGGAGTTTTCCTTCCAATACTTTCTGTAGGGCTGGATTTGTAGATACGTATTGGGAAAACCTGGTTTTGTCATTAAGTATCTTGTTCTCTCCATCTATAGTGATTGAGAGTTTTGCTGGATATAGTAGCCTAGGCTGGCAATCGTGTTCTCTTAATACTTTTAGAACATCTATCCAGGACCTTCTGGCCTTGAGGGTTTCCATGGAGAAGTCAGGTGTAATTTTGATAGGTCTGCCTTTATATGTTACCTGTCCCTTTTCCTTCGCTGCTCTTAATATTCTTTCTTTATTTTGTATGCTAGGTGTTTTGATTATTATATGTCGAGGGGTCCTTTTTCTTTGGTCCAGCCTATTTGGGGTTCGGTATGCTTCTTGTACTTTCATAGGCATGTTCTTCTTCAGATTTGGAAAGTTTTCCTCGATTTTGTTGAATATGTTTTTGGCACCTTTGAGCTGGGCTTCCTCACCTTCCTCTATGTCTATTATTCTTAGGATTTGTTGGATTTATGATTTTCTTTGGTCGATGAATCTATTTCTTCTAGTTTATCTTCTGCCCCTGAGATTCTCTCTTCCATCTCTTGAATTCTGTTGGTTATGCTTGTGTCCGTAGTTGCCGATTTTTTGCCCAGCTTTTCAATTTCCATCCTTCCTTCCGTTTGTGTTGCCTTTATTTTCTCAATTTCAGTTTTCAAGTCTTGAACCGTTTCCTTCGCCTGGTTAATTGTTTTTTCTTGGCTTTCTGTACTTTCCTTAAGGAATTTGTTCATTTCTTCCACTTTTTTGTTTGTTTTTTTTCCTCCATTTCTTTATGGGATTTTCTCACATATTCTTTGAGGGCCTCTATCATTTTTATGATGGTAATTTTTAAGTCGTTCCCTTCTGCTTCCTCTGCTTTGTTGTTGTGTTCCATTCTAGTTGGTGTAGATTCCCTAGATTCTGGTGGTGTTATGCTTGTCTTTTGTTGTTAGGTGTTTTCTTGTATTGCCTTCTTCCCACAGCTTCTTCCAGTAGGTGTTGGTGGGGTCTCGCCCTCTCTCTATGGTACTTGCCCGGTGGGCTTATGTGGGTCTGAGATTCAATATCTGTAACTCTGTGTGGTCCAAGCTCTCTAGGAGGTTTCTCCGCAGACAGGGACCCAGGGATGGGGTCAAGGGTGAGGATCCAGTAGAAGATGCCAGCTGGTAGTCACAGTGGTCCAGCAGAGATAGGCAGATCTCTGGGAGGGGCCCCGGACTCCAGCAGAGGACTGGAGGTGGGGTCAGAGACCAAGCAGGTGGAAATTACTGGTGGTCCCTCGTGGATAGTCAGGTCTCCTTTGTTCTCCGAGAAGTCTTGGAAGTAGGGTGTTGGCTCCACCCTCTGTCCCAGTGCTCAACCAGGGCAGCAGGACCGTGGGTAGGGTAGGGGGGTAGGCTCGCGGTGGGGATGGGTGGGGTTGTATAAGAGCTGCAAGGGTGCTCTCGATGGGGACAGGAGACAGGAGCAGCAGGATCAGGGGCACGCTGATAAATCTCTTATTCTAAATTATTTGCCTTTAAATGTAATCAGGTGTTTCCTCTCATAACTTGTTTGTTTGTTGTTGATTGCTTTTTTAGATGTGATCTCATTCTGTAGCTATTCTGTCTTAGAATTCACTCTGAAGTTCCATCTGGCCTTGAAATTACAATGGTGTAAAGGCCACAACCTTCATAGTATATTTCTATGTTGAGATTTGCACATTTGTTGGAATGGATGTGGGTTACACTATTATGTCAACCCGCCTCAGTTAGTACCCCTTTCCTTCTATGTCTTGAGGTATCAGTTTGTTCTGTAGTATTGAGTTTAGTTGCAATTAGACTTCCTGCTGTGAAGTTTATGTGGAATATTTAGCAGTGATCAATAAGTTTTGACATGATGTGTACAATGTATGTGAGTCTGTGCACATAACTGGTTATCATGAAGAACCTTATACAACTCCTTGGTTCTCAAGTTTCTGAAAGTTGGATTCCTGAGGCTCCTATTTTTAAGGAAAGCACCTTCCTTTCCACTCAGCATTGCATTCTAATTTCCCACTGCACATAATTCTCAGAGGGATTGTGTCAGAATCTCTTCCCCCAGACCAACCTGACTCTAGGCTGCTGCCTACCAAACTAATACAATATTGCCTGGAAACTGTTTCGTATCTTTTGCTTGTGAGACATAACCAAACATGCACCCATTCCACACATGGAACTTACAACAGACCAAATATACAATACCACCAAATTCCAACTTGATAAACCGATGGTTTATTGTGGGCTACTTGCAGGAATGTGTGTGATGGGTTTGCAAATGCATAGATGACTCCAAGGTCATCTATGAAAATCACTGAAAGTCCCATCCTAGTACATGTGATGCTGCCCAAAAATTACCTCCTTGTAACCCCCTGTATTGTTTGAAGGCAACTCAACAGGTCAGAGAGCCTCCTCTCACCAGTAGTCTTTACTGCTTATATCACCTGGAAGGGGGGAGTATGTAATCTTGCATGTTTCAGTGACTTCTTGAGACTTGTGATTTGTTTAATTCCCAAGTCTTAGTGACCTTCCCTTCAAGATGGAATGCTTCAATTGGAAATCGCTACACAACATGGTTGCAAAGATAGGAAAATATAGGAACCTTCATTTCTCAGAGCAGTTAAGCATAGACAGTAAAACCCATCACAAGATGACTGCCCAATTACAACACTCTGAGAATAATCTTGGAAATACAGATAAATTCTCCAGAACGAGCTTACTGTACTGATTTTAACTCTCTTGGCTATCTAGACTGTCTTCCCCAGCCCCACAGTGTAATTTCTTATAGTTCTAATGCTAATTGCTGAGTGGTAATTAGTGCCACAGCTCAGAGGAAACCAAATATAAGTCAGAAAGACAGCACATTTTGACTCTCATGTATGCAACCTTGACTAAAAAGAAAAAAGAAAAAACTCTGCCATGAAAGAGGAAGGAGAACTGTGTCGGGGGACAGGGACAATGGGGATGAGAAAGAGTGGCAGAAGGACAAGTGTGGCTGAAGTATACACTGTGCATGTACGAGAATGTCATTAGGCATAGTATTTTCTTGAAATTATAAATGATTTTACCTTTTTAAATCTAGGCCTACAGAGGCTAACTTTAGAAGTCTGTTAGCTCATGCCAGGACTTCCATATACCCTGAGTACAAAAGTCTGCACTAGTGGTGCTCACTGAGGCATTTTTGTCTTTCACTCTTATCTCTTGGTGCACCTGCCAACTGCATGGCAGTTGGTCTTGAGACACCTCTTTTCTTAGAATTCTATCTCCAAACCCCAGCCATCTCTAAGACTCGGTCACTCTAGTATCACATTCTGCCACTGTCCTTTACTCATCCATCTACATAAGCAGGCAGGGTTCCTGTTTTGCTGCTAATATGAAGAAGCTGAAAGGCGCTAGGTTGCTTTAAGCTGTATCTTGAGTATCAGGTCTATTTGTAGAGTCCTCAGCAGCTTTCCTATGCTGACATCATTAGTATGGCAGTTATAAATAGATTGTAATAATGTCTGAGTATCTTTGCATTCATTACATTCATTATTTATATATAGTTTTTCCATTTTATCTAGAACATATATTTTTTATTTATTTCAGACACATGTGATGAACCTGAGTTCCAATGAGACATCATTACAATTTTCACCAATTCAAAAACAACAGGTATAACACATAGAGTTATTAGTGTAATTATGGTGGGTAAGAACAGTTTTAATTATCTTTCTTTGAAATTTTTTGGAAAGAAGTTAAAAAGGTAAACATTCAGTTGTATTAAAAATTAAAAGACAGGAATATCATTTGGTTGCTTTTATTGGTATATATTTTCTCATCGAATTTTATGGCTAGAACTTGCTCATCCACTTATTTACCTAAGTACACTGACCCATTTCTGTCAAGCAATAAATAGATAGTCATCATAGCTCTTATTTGGGAAAGAAGCTACTGTTTATCAGAATGTTAGTATATGACTTTGCTGAAGTCACTATGCAGACTTTACTGGATAATACATCTTGCTAGCTCTATAATTTTGTGGATCATTGTAGTGTAAATTGTTTGATAATTATTTACAAGATTTTGATTGGATTTTATTTATCAAGGAGGGATTAGCATAAAGCGGGATTTAAATGAAAATTAGGAAATAGTAAGCAGTTGTAGATAGGCTAGAGAGAGAGACTTTAGTTAGTAACAATGTCAGAAGCAAAAATCAGTCTGTGGCTTATACAACCCTAGACAAATGAAGACCTACTCTTCATTGTTTTATTTGTCCTGACTTTAGGGGCCAATGAAATAAAAATAAGAGGTATTTGAAAATTACTAAAATAAAGCAATTTATTTGATTTTGTTTTATTTTTTAAAGTTTTGACTTTGGAAATCATTTAATTTCTATTTTCTACTGCCTTCACTACATTGTTAGGTTAAAAATTCTTAAATGCAGATCCTATAAAATGCAGGGGGATCTTTCTGAGTTATAAAATCATATAGGCCACCCACTAAAATGAGGGGCACAGCAAGTGACAGCCCATCTTTGAACATGGGAGAGCTATTCTCTTGACGTGGCTGGCTAAACTCATGTGAGCTCACTACCACCATGGTTTACTGTGCCTCAAGTCCTTTGTCTTTCCTTCCCACTGTCTTAGATGCTAGGCTTGAATTTTTCTGGGTTGCTGCGAAAAGAAAGAGACATACAGTAAGAAATAAGTTCTGGCAGTTGGGCCTGGCTCCCTTAGAATTCAAATTTCAAATCTTTTTAAAGAACAGACCTAGAAACAGTAGAAATGGGAACCCCTTCTTTGTAAACAAATATGTAGTCCATATTTCACATACTGCTTTTATGTTTGCTCTGTAAGGCCTACTTTAGTGAGTAAAAATGGTTGTATTTGTTATGCTATTTCTGTATATTAGCCTGTTAATTTGTAATCATGTTGTAATAATTTATTTGGCAAACCAATGAACCCCCAAGCCTAGCATCTATCATAGTTTATAAAGTTTAACTTAGTGAGCCTTCACCACCAGTTAGCTTATAGATGCAAAATGTATTATCTTTATAGTGGTTTATATAACTGTGACACCTTTGTCTACTAATAATAGTATGATGGTTACTTCAAACACTTTACAGAATCAAGACACAGTTGAGAAAGTGATGGAAAGTGAACCTGGTACTGAAATTGATGATAGTTATGAATATGAAGAGATGTCAAAAATACAAGAAGGGACAGTATACAAACAATATTTAGCAAAAGGGATCTTCATGATACGACCACCTGAGATTATGGGAGCATTTTCAGATGATGAAGTAGATAATGACCTAGACCTGGCAGATCCTCAGGTCAACACTGATGAAAATGATTTCCAAAAAGAGGAACTAGAACAGGAAAGTATTGAAGAAATGGTCCCTGAGAAGAAAATGGAAGTGATGGAAATGACAGATGTGAAAGATATTAGTGAAAGGGAAGACAATGCAAAGTCAGATCCATTTTTTGATGACTTACAAGATAAAGACATGACTACTGAGAGTGAAGAGAATACAGATATTGTGCAGGAAAGGGAAGGCAGTGAGCAGAACTTGATCTTTGATAGTGAAACAGAAGTGTTAGAAGAACCAGACAGTTACATGGAATATGAAAGGCCAAGTCAGCTAGACAGAGCTGAGGAGTTGGAGCAGCCCAAGTCAGTAGAACCTAGTAGTGATGAGAAAGATGACGATGAAGTGGAAACTGAGCACTGCTTATGGTACAGCAGGAAATGTGCTGAACAAGAAAGTGAGAGTGAACCCAAAGCAACCAGATTTGTTGCAAAATATGATCTTAAGCATGACCACTTGTCAGGGATACCAGAGGAGCAGGAAGGACCAGAAGACACAGAAGGAAATGCAATAGTGGAGCAAGAGATTGATATACAAGAGGAAATTGTGGAATTGGAAGGAGAAAGAAATGAGGCAATATCAGAAACCCTGTCAGATGTCAGTACAGAAAAAGAGGTGAGTGGAAGTGAGGGAGAATCACAGGGAGAAGTGGAGGATGGATCTGAGGGTGAAAGGGATCAAATCTGTGAAAAGGGTAGTTTGAGAGCAGAACAGCGGCAAAGGGTGCGGGGAAAACAAGAGAGTAGGAGTAAAGGAGAAAGACATATCTTGTTTATGGAAGAGAAAGACTTAGAAGAGGTGGAAGGATGGGAGAAGGAGGGTGAGAGGGGAGAGAAAATGGAGAATCATGAAGGCAGCCAAGAGGAAAGAAACCAGGAGATACAAGCAAGAGAAGCAGGGGGTGCAGGAAATGGAGAAGAGGAAGGTGAGGATGAAGGGGAAGAATCAGAGGGGGGGAGGGAAGAGGAAGAGGAAGAAAGAGAAAAAGAGGGAGGAGAAGACACATCAGAGGAGAAGAGTGGGCGGGAGGAAGGGGAGGGAAAGAACAAGGAAGGAGATAAGAAAGAGAAAAAAAGAGAAAGGGAAATAAAGAGAGGTGAAGAAGGTGAGGGAGAAGGGTTGAAGGAAGGAGAAGAGGGAGGGCAAGGAGAAGAAGGGGAAGGAGAGGACAAGGAGGAAAGAAACAAAGCAAAAGGAGAGGAAGAGGGAGGAGAGGAAGAGGAAGGAATGGAGGAAGGGGAAGGAGATGAAGAGAGGGAAGGAGAGGAGGAGGGGGAAGGAGATGAAGAGAGGGAAGGAGAGGAGGAGGGGGAAGGAGAGGAAGAGGGGGAAGGAGAGGAAGAGGGGGAAGGAGAGGAAGAGGGGGAAGGAGAGGAAGAGGGGGAAGGAGAGGAAGAGGGGGAAGGAGAGGAAGAGGGGGAAGAAGAAGGAGAGGAGGGGGAAAGAGAGGAGGAGGAAGGAGATGAAGAGGGAGGAGAGGAGAAGGGAGAAGGAGAGGAAGAGGGGGAAAGAGATGAAGAGGGGGAAAGAGAGGAGGAGGGAGAAGGAGAAGAAGAGGGGGAAGGGGAGGAGGAGGGAGAAGGAGAAGAAGAGGGGGAAGGAGAGGAGGAGGGGGAAGGAGAAGAAGAGGGGGAAGGAGAGGAGGAGGGGGAAGGAGAAGAAGAGGGGGAAGGAGAGGAGGAGGGGGAAGGAGAGGAAGAGGGGGAAGGAGAGGAGGAGGGGGAAGGGGAGGAGGAGGGGGAAGGAGAGGAACTAGAAGAGGAGGAAGGAGAAGATGCAGAGGAAGGAGATGAGGAAGAGGGACAAGAAGGAGGAGAGGAAGAGGGAGAAAGAGGAGAAGAGAATGGAAGGTGTGATGATGACAATGAGGAGGAGGAAGCATATAGTGGGGAAGAAGGGGAATATGAGGAGATAGGTGGAAGAGAAGATGACAATGAAAGTCGGGAAGATAGAGATCAGTCCCAAAAAGTGAGTAAAAGAAAAGGTTCTATGAAACATGGCCGATATGGGGCATATTCAGAAAAGCCCATTATTAAACCAGGGAGAAGGGGGAAAGAACAGAGGTCTAAAATGCCAGTGGGGTCAAAACAACTTTCAGATAAAGGACACCCAGGTTCCAAAAAATTCTGGAATAATGTTTTACCACTTTATTTGGAATTGAAGTAACAGAATAAATTTGACCTGATTGTGGACAACATAGCCATTTGTATGCCTGATGTATAATAGGTATACTCACTCCAAATTACTAAACTGATCTGTTACTATGGTACTTTTATACATGGTTAAAAAAACAACTGATGTCAGTTGTACTAAGGAATCAAAGGCAACAGGAGGCAATGTTAAGTCTTGACTCCTCCTAAACTCATATCAGTTCCCCCCAAGTTACTAAACTATAACTAGAAAATATTAAAAGGCTATTTGTTATACTTAATAATGTATATTCATCATGAATGACAGATCTCTATACTAAAAGCATACTATAAGTACTATGTATATAAACATCTTTTTAAAAGAGTACAGATTCTTAAGGGCTCTCAAAACTTCTGATTTTTAATAAGTATTTAAGTACCCCTTTTAAGTCTCTGCAACCTAGAATAGCTTTATAATAATTGATGATAATTGAAGATAATGGATGATATTTGGTGATAACTGAGGTGAGATTTCCTATTTTAAAGGATTGATATTTCCCTTTACTTTTGTGTCCATTTTCATAAAAATCTAAGGCCTGTTTATCAGGCCTTAGAAGCTAATGATGTTATCTTTTGCAGTTGCTGCCTAGGCATTTGACAGCATAACTCATGAAATGGCAGTCAACTTAAACACATAATATAGGGCCTCATATGAGTTTAAATGTTTCAAGGAAGAAAATTATACATTAAAATTATTTTTCTGCTCTTAAAAGTTATAATAACTTTAATGTCTCTTGTGTTTTGTAATTGTAAATTTCTGAATTCAAGTAATTTCTGTTTTAAATCCACCATCAGAGTGTTCATTCTCCATGTGTGTTATGTGTCCTCAGTGTGTTTTTATTGACTTTTTAAATTGTTTTTCTGTTTCCTATCAGAATGTTTCAAGTAAAATAAAAATTAAATGTATATACTCAGTATTGTTTGTGGAAAGAAAAACTGTCTAACATTAGATACTGAATTTATGAAAAGCCAGGCTCCACTAGATTTATATAATGTAGCTAGTTTGATTGTATAACCTTACCCTCTTTTTTTAATTGATTTCCTTTCTCATCCCGTTCTACACCTTGGGCATGAGTGATTTCTTATACATTTTTCAAGGAAGACTTTTACGGTAATGTTTGTGGATTTTATATAGTTGAACTCCATATATTTGATTCTCTGTAAGAACGAACATGAGGTAAACGACAAGAATCACATGATGTAGCATTTCCTTAGAGAAATCAGTAAATTATAAGTTGCTGCAAAGATAGTTCGTAGCATCCCTGGAGTAATGGACTACATTGTTTTGACACTGCAGCCCTTGACCCAAATCTACCATATTGGTTGTTTGTAGAGTAGAACTAATAGTATGGTAAAGTATGGGTACCAAAGGTGATTATTTTAAAATTTCAAAAGAATAAATAAGAGGGATGGCAGACATGATGTTCATGAAGGAAATTCATAAGAGAATATCAGGGAGATGAGAATCTAAACTTTCAGTTATTTATGGCAAAGCATGATCTTCCAAGAAGAGAATCAGCTGGCAGTACTGAAGTCATGTTCTTGACCACACCCATTTAATCATTTGAACTGATATAGCCACTTTTGAGGAGCATGTCTTACCAATGTCTTTGCGTTTCCCTGCCCAAAAACTTGGTGCAAACTTTAGAAGTAGTACTTCCTACAAGTTATGGTCAAGAGCACTTAAATAATCATTTTGAGTTCAAGGCCCTACTGGCATGTGCTTTCAAGCTGTATAAAGTCACCTCTGTCTTCTTTGCCTCTGTAAGGGTCTGTTTTTTTGGTTTTGGTTTTGGTTTTGGTTTTTCTAGAAACATACAGAACAAGAATGGGAGACCTAAGTAATATAAGCAGCTTTATTAGAGCTTTGTCACACCAAAATTTCTACTATCCTTGTTCCTCAATTTTAAAATAAGGCTTGTTTAGTCCCCCAAATCATTTAGTCTTCAAGCAAATGAAAAGTTATATGAAGTGAACAATAGCCCTAAACGAAGCATGCTGACTTTCTCTGCCCAGTGTTCAGCTGCCACTTACTAAACTATACATGTGGCAGGCCTAATACCCTCTAAAGTTGATGGATAGGAATTTGGTGGTGGTTAGTGATGCATTGAGACAGGGTTTAAAAGAACATAAGCTTTCATAAGAAATTATTCCATATTCATGAATCTCATCATTAGAGAAAAAGAAAAATGAGGAATAAGACTGCTTAATCCCTTTAGACTTGCCAGCTGGTTACATAGAATTCAATAGCTTGTTCTTTCTTATTTATTTTGTTTTTGAGACAGGGTCTCTCATCGCCCAGGCCTGCTTAGTACGTTGTTCACTAAGTAGCCAAGGGCAGCCTTGAACTTCTGATCCTTCAGTCTCTACCCCTCCAGTGCTGGGATTACAAGCATGGTAAATCTGCTAATTGTTCAAGTGTTTGCTATAGTTTTCTAATCACTGCTGTGGGGAATGTGAGATACTGTATATGTAGACTCCCTTGAGTTACAGTTTCCTAATGTGGACTCTGGCAGAAAGAGACTTTCAGGTAAGCTTCAGAGAATTTCTGTAGAGCATCTGTGGCTGATCAACATCAGCCATCAAGGTGAGTGACCCTGAAGTATGTTTTGATTGGTAATGATTCACTGTAAAGATCAGCTTACATGGCGTGTGCTCTCTCCCCCTAATGCAATAGTGAAGGAAGGTGCTGTAATCTTTTCTTTCATTCTTTTCATTGTGAAAATTCAGTGTCATATGGCATGATTAGTTCCTATGAGATAATTTAATGTTTGGTACATATTATTGGATCAAGTATTTATGTATCTGTCACCAAAAAATTGAGTGGTCTTACTCAAGTCAGATAGACCTCAAAATGTGAGGGCAGGTTACAATACCGCCTATGGCCCTCTTCCCCCACCCCCCATCATAACTGCAGTAAGACTAAAGATGCAGTTTTCCAAAGAACACTTGGAAACACCAATGCCATGATCTTTTTCATTTTTATCATGTTTTTTCTTAATTATAATTCATGACTATTTCTTAAAAGTGCTATTTGTTTTTCATAAACAGAAATCCTTTTCCCTAGTAACTTGTTCTTGAACTTAAATTTTGGAGTCAAAGCATTTTTTTAATTTATTATTTTACATGTCGATCCCAATTCCCTCTTCCTCCTTAGCTCCCTTCCTCCCTCCTTCCCTCCCTCCTTCCCTCCCTCCTTCCCTCCTTCCCTCACTTTTACCCTCTCTGCCCTCTCACATGCACTCTATCCACCCTCCCCTCCCACCCCCCCCCCGCCCAAATTCCATATGTAGGGGAATGCCCTACTTCTGTGTCCTCAGCCAAAGTCACCTTACGATGAAAATTTACCTCTAAAATGCATGCATAACTTGCATTTTTTCAAATGGAGTAATTAAAGAGAAGTTTTGTGTCTTGGCTGTGTAAGACATGAGATATAGCCCCTGACTTCAACAGGAAAATTCATTAGTACAAGCAGAGTCACTTGAGCTCCCATGTGAAAGGGTTGTGAAGGAACTTGTCAGGAGTGGATTCGGAAACTTTGAAATGAGTCATGTTAATTAGAATTTAGCAATCAAAGGGTCTTACATACTCATACAAGATGTTACAGGAAAAAGAATAAGGTAACCACACTTGAGGTTTTATACGGTTATTCTTATGGCAATATGAAAATGATTTGAAGCAGACAGAACTACATGGATGGATGCTAGGAGCCAGTTATGGTAGACCAGGTAAAGAATGAAATAGATGTGGTATAGGACAGTGGGGATGAAGGATGTGGGGATATGTATTAGGCAGCTGGAGGGCATAGAACAAAGATGTATCTAGGAGGGAAAGGGAAGGTAAAACCTCTCTTTTTTTCTGGCATAGCGAACTGAGTGGAAAGAGTGCTGTTTACTATGACTGCAAATAAGTGAGTAGGAACAGTCCAGGAAGACAGTTGTGCATGTGCTAGCTTTTGATGGTCTCCAGCAGATGTTCATTGTGTAGGTCACCATATGTGTCTGGAGCTCAATAGAAGTTGCTGGGGATCACTAGCTTAGTCATATAATTAACTGAATCTAGTGCAAGTAACCCTTTTGTGAATATAGCACTTCAGACAGGATGCAGGGAAAATATCAATTGGTGGTTAGACACAGTGGTTCTCAACCTGTGGGTCATGACCTATTTGGGGATCACATATCAGCTGTCCTGCATATCAGATACTTATATTACAATTCATAACAGTAGCAAAATTACAGTATGACTGAGAGTCACTGCAGTATGAGGAAGATTGAGAAAAAGAAAAGTAAAAGAACAGTAATTAAGTTGAGAACAAAACTTAGAGAAAAGATGTGGGGTATATTCTAGGAAAGTAAAATGCTACCCAAGCTAAGAATGGGTTTCAAAGAAGAATTGATAGCAGCAAAAGAGTATTGTGGCCTGATGGAGGGGCAGAGCAAACACTAACAGGAGAAAAAAAAAAAAGCAAAAGAAGTCCAGGAAGTCTGCCTTGCAGAAAAACAGAATCCAAACTAACTACACTTTACATTCTGAAATTGATCTGCCAGAGCTGTTTGTATGGTTCTCAGATCAGGATGGGAGATATGCAATGCAGAGACTTGGATACTATGGATAAGACTTCTTAACTTTTAGTTTGCAGTTTATACAAACAGTGAAACATGAGATAGGGTGTTGGAAACTTAGGAAATAAAATAATCTGCAATGTTTAAAACATCAGTGAGTGGAGAGAACATGGCTCTTATGATCTTCAAATTATTTGGACAGAGTTAGGGGAAGAATAGAGACTCTGCAGTCCTGAATTGTGAACTCAAGCCCAGCCCTCCACTGATTATCTTGTAGCCACTGAGAAAGAGTTTTAACTTTTAGTGCCTGAAGCACAGAGAAGTTGATCTCACTCATGTGGTTACCATAAAATGTATGGCTACAAAAGGAAGTAAATTGTCTAAGGAAAAAATAATGAGAATGACATATAAATATAAATATGAGAATAAAAATGCCTATCACTGCAATGTACACTACTCTGAACATTACATTCACTTTTGTAGACTTGCTTCTCCATCAAACTGCAATGTGTACAGTAGTTGCAGTAAAAGTTTGGGAATGAAATAAGGAATTGTGTGTAGAAAAAAACAAGACTGCTTTTATGTATAAAGTTATGTCATAGGAAGAATACAGAGATCAAACTGGCAGCTTGTAGGTATACTCTGGCTTGTAGACTTTATTTTTGCTTCCTGTACAAGTGATTTCTTCTAATTCAAATTGTTTGCCAGTATTGAAATAAAGCAGATTTTATATATATATATATATATATATATATATATACATATATATATATATATATATAATCATGTAATTTGAGAACAAAGCATAAATATTTAGATGTCAAGTAAAAGAAATGTTTGTTTGACTTAGCTCACCATCTAATACACTGTTTACAGCAACAATGGAATGTTACTGATCCTTGTTAGTTTCAATTTCCTATAGCAAAAAAGCATCATGCTTAATGCTAGCACGGGTGAAAAGCTATAGGATCTTTGATTTTTTTCATTAAAATACAGGATTTAATATGAACAATTAGATACTTCTCTGCAAGATGTCATTTGTTACCTTAAGCATCAAGTCACAATGATCAGTTAAAAAGAAAAAAAAAACTTGAACCTATAATAACTTCATTAAAAAAAAACTAAATATTCCATAGTTATATGCCAAAAAGTCTACAGTGTGTGACAGCATGTTAAAAAGCTTTAAAAGAAACTCCATAACTTTGCCCAAACTGTTATAAAATTTTGATTACAGAATCACGTTTTTGAGATTTTAATATAATCAAAACATTTTTCCCTTCTCCTTCTTCCAAAACTTCTCATATATCACTTCTTGCTCTCTTTCAATGTCATGGATTCTTTTGTCATTAATTGTTAGTATATGCATATATGTATATACATATGTATTCCTAAATATAACCTGTCAAGTCTGTATAATCATACTCATATGTGAGTAATCAAATGTATATTTTCAGGGCTGACCATTTGGTATTAGATAACCTATTGGAGTGCACTTTCCTTGGGGAGACTAATTCTACTCTGAAGATTTCTCAGTTGCCTCTAGTTCTTTGTGTAGGGTTGAGGCTTGTGGACTTTTCTTTGTTCACATTAGC
Source organism: Phodopus roborovskii (assembly GCF_943737965.1). Classification (NCBI taxonomy): domain Eukaryota; kingdom Metazoa; phylum Chordata; class Mammalia; order Rodentia; family Cricetidae; genus Phodopus; species Phodopus roborovskii. The sequence continues at coordinate 1,031,525 of NW_026125640.1, read as the reverse complement.
ATGTCTTTTGGTGCCTTTGTCCAGCTCATGTTTAAGCTGTCATGTTGTTAAGACTTTGTGGGTGTCTCTTCTCGCATTACTAAAAGACATAGTCTCAAAGCAACCTTTCTGATCCTCTGGCTCTTTTGGTTTTTCTGTCTCCTCTTCTAAAATGTTCCTGGGCATTAGGGGTGGAAGTTTATATAAATATACCTGTTGGGACTGGGCTCGCCAATAGTGGATTTTGATTAGTTGTGGTTTTCTGTAATGATCTCTCCATCTGTTTCAAAAAGAAGTTCCCTTGATGAATGGTAAGCACTACACTTATCTGTGGGTATAAAGACAAATGTCTATATTGCTATTAGTGATAGTTAGCTTAACAAAGTAGTGGTTAGTGGTTAAAGGTTGTCCTTTAGTATCCATGACTTCACTAGCACTGAGTAGTTGCCTAGGTTTCCAGTATCAGACATGGTTTCCCTCCTTTTGAGCAGGTCTTAAGTCCTATTAGAGAACTGTTGGTTATTGCCAAGGTATGTGTGCCCCTACAGCACCCTTCAGGTTGTGGAGCTATGCCCATCATTGTTCTGGTTCATAGGCATCATAGCTTTCTAAGAATGTTGGTTGCTTCCCTCCTTTGGAAACTTGCCTGGTGTCTTCTAGTACTATGAAAGCTAGTGTTTTCAAGTCAGTTTTAGCCCTGAAGCCTCTAAGGCCCTGAATTCCATTGCTTGGAGGCAAGCAGGGAAAGTAGCAACAGCTTATATGTTTTGGGAGTCTCTTGGGCAGCCCTGGCAAACAGCTCAAAGGAAGGCTTCTCATGTCTGCTGCTGGGATATTTGTTAGTTGATCATTGACTCTGAGAAAGAGCATTGTCCGCCCAAATGAGAAATTTTCTTTTAATCTATATATGTATATTTATACACAGTTACATGTATTATAGATTCTTTTAGATAATTAATAGTATCATTCTTTTGATGTTTTCATACATTAATATTGTTAGTTTACCCTCCTTTTTCCTTGTGTGTTTACCTCCTTTCCCTTCTCCCTAAAGATTCCTCTTTTGGAGGGCTTTAGCTTCATTGATCACTAAATTTTAAGGCTCCTATGGCCTAAAACTTTATCCCATGGTAACCTATCTTCATTGGTCACTGTGGTCCCATGGCTGTTTCTGGTAAGCACAGAACATCCTTCTCCATGCCTGTCTTAGCAACCAAGGTATTAATCTAGATTAAGGATTTTGGAGATGAAGGGAGAAAATGTGGGTAGGTAACTGACCCATTTTATATTGATAAGATCTAGGACATTGTACCAAATGGAAATATCACAAGGAACATTAACTTTTTTGATATCCTTCACAAGTAATACAAAGAATATTGCCATGAGACAAACCAAAGACCAGTGTAATCAATGAAGTTATGGTTCAGTTGTATTTGTCTGACCTATTGATGTCTTCACTGTGGTCCTAAGACAAGACATTTACTTGACCATTCCATACTCTCTTTTTAAGAATGTATTTAAACTTTAACTTTTCTGTTTATAAAATGACAGTATTCTGCCAGTCTCTCCTAAGTTATCTTATTTTAAAGGTAAGTATTTTCTGTGGTTTATAGTAGTTATCCAGGTATCTTTAAATTTTTAAATGTGCTTAACAAGTTCAAAGTGCTCCAATCTGCGTGACTTTTAGTGAAAAATGCCATGTTTAACAGCATTTAAATGTGTTCATTATCTTTTTTTCTGGGTCATAAGTAGCTGTGCTTAACTCATTCATGAAAAATGAATTATAAATTTGGGGTGAGAGGAACTCTAATTCCCTGTTTTGGAAAACAAACATAATACATAGATATGTTGTAGTAAGGAAAAAGCTTTTTAATTTCTCTCAAGCTTAAGATCATTCTTTGGAAAAAGCTAAGAAAATACATTTTTTCCATGTTGGCCTTACTATAGTTGCTAACAGATTTTCAGGAACACTAGGCATTGTCATACATCAGCAGACATACCCGGAGCAATAGCCATGAAATCATTAATGATGCAGTATCTTGATGCTCAGTGTGGATTCTACAATATTCCATACCTTTGGCTTCTAAATGTCATTTGATAGTGTACACATTCATTGAGATTATCATATAGGTTTCAAGAGCATTATCTTATATCTATTCATTTAAAAAAGGAAATTGTATAATCAATTTTGTCACAGGATCAGCAAATTTTAGAAACTGTGAAATCAGAACCAGGAGACATGGATGAGCAAATTAGTGCCCCAAATGTAGAAGACATTGTGGAAGAAGAAGAAGAAGAAAAAGAAGAAGAAGGAGAAGGAGAAGAAGAAGAAGGAGAAGGAGAAGGAGAAGGAGGAGGAGAAGGAGGAGGAGGAGGAGGAAGAGGGAAGGAAGAAGAGAAGGAAACTGTAGAAGAAAACTTCCCTGAAGTTGGCCTTCCTGAAACAGAAGGCATAGAAACTATTGATGCCATCGATGCCAACCCAGATGAAATCCTGAAAGAGGTATAATGACAAGGGTTTCTGTCCTGAATTAGCACCTAAGGGAAAGGAGAGGATAGGTTGCTGTTTCCTATGGTAGCAGAAGTATATTTATGTGTCACTTCATTCATAAACTGAAAAAGTAGGTTTATCTAGACTAGGAATTAAGCAAACCTTGTCTCTAGCACACTTGCCACACTGCTAGGTAGTATTTTATTCCTACATGAGTAGAAATGGTTACAGGTGGTATATATGCTCTTGGGAAGTGAACTAGAAAGTTGGATATCTGTCTTTGAAATGCTTATGATAAAGTTGAGAACCTAGGTGCTGGTCACAGAAATTATATGTGTCATGTGCATATATTCATACATACACACATGCAAATGCAGAATGCTACAACAGTATTTGAGTTCATAACCAGTTTGTCATGGATGCAGTCTGCTGACAGTACTCAGATTAATTTCAGAGGTGTGGAATGCTGAAACCCAAATGAAATGGCATTGTGTTCATTTTCACCTTCATGACTGCTTTCAGAAAAAACTGAGTTAGTTATGATAAAATACTCTCATTCCTGCTCCATCAAACTCTTAAAAAAAAAACTCATTCTCTTTCTAACAGAAACAACTACCAAAATATATTTAACATGCTATTTTAATGTGTACTTTTAAAGTACATATTGTATATTGTGTTCCTATTTTTTTTTTAAATTTTCAATAGTGTCTCATAGCTCAGGCTGGCATCAACCTCACTATGTAGCTGATGATGGCCTTGAACTCTTGACCCCCCCATGTCTCCACCTCCCAAGTGCTGGCATTAAAGATATGCTAAATTATGTGCCTGCCATTTTTAATTTAAAAGGTACTATTGTCATGTAAAAGTCATGTTTCTTTGTTTCTATATTTCTTAAGGCTCTTTCACTGAGAAAACATTTGTTCAGTTTTCTTACAGAAAGAAAAAATTATCCTGCTTGTGGGAACTTTTGTTAACTCAGATTTTGGTGATCAGTAAAAAAAAATAACACTAAGCACTCATTTATTATTACAAAATTTTGACAAAAATTGTGTGCCATTTAGCATTCTTTAGTCATAGATGATGAAATCATATAGTTTTCTTAAATCCATAACTATTTTTTAAAGATGAGGTCTCGCTTTATAGCCCTAGCCATCCTCAAACTTGCTATGTAGACCAGACTGACCTTGAGCTGTGCAAACTACCTGCTTTTGCTCTCTGAAAATTATAGACATGTGCCACTGTATGTGGTTTAGAGTCACTGAGGGCATTAGCACTCACTGAGCATCTGAGGATTCCTATTTCATAGGATCCCAGCAAAGTGAAGCATTTATCACATACCTGTGGTGTTAATTAGAGGCAGGATATAGAAATGTGCTTTTAAACCAATACTAGGTTTTCTAACAGAGCACAAATATGGGAGGAAAGTTCTTTTGTTTGTTTGGTCATACTGTTTCTTTATTGTTTTTAGGAAGGCAATGTCAGCCTACTGAAACGGACTCTTCGTGAATACAATGAAAATCCAAAAGGTATGAGCACATTTGACTTGAAAATGGTATTTAAAATTAATCTTATTTTTAATTACATGTTTATGTATATGTGTTTGTGTGGAAATCCTTGAAACCCAGAGTTTCAAATGGGTTGGAAGTTGTCTGATGTGGCTGCAGAGAACTGAATCTGTAGCTGCTGACCCATCTCTCCAGCCCCTCAACCACTTAATATCATTTTTATCATCAATGAAATACACAATGTGGACAAAAAATGCTGTTCCAATATTACATCTGTTTCCCATATTTCTCTAAAACCTTGAAATTGGGAGATTACTGAGCTAATTCTATGAAAGGGAATGGAGGGAAACAGTGGTCCATGTCTTTCTAGTGTTAGAAGTACAAATGATAGTCTTGCTTGACCAGGACATTTGAGTGAACATGTAGAAAGAAATTTCCACTTTCCTAAGTAAGCTGTGATGGACATAGACTCGCAGAGGTCAGAAGTAAACCATAGATAATAGTTTTAAGGAGATAAGATTCTTACTGTGTTTATTTTCACATGACCCTTTAAATAGATTTACCCATTTTTACTTTTACTTTTTCGGCTTCTTTAGATGCACCACTCTACATTTATTACCCATGGGTGCTTATGTGAACTGCACAAGGATTTAGAATTAAATCAACCTCTTCTTCCCTCTGCTCAACCAGTATTAAGTTAAACCCTTTGCCTCAAAACCCAATTTAATCTCTGTCAAATACTAAGGACTTCTTGGCACAAGTTAATATGAGTAGGCTATTCTGCAGCCCAGTTACTTCCCCCAGGACCTGTACCTATGTCTAATGTCACCATAGGCCCTGAGGAAATATCTGAAGTTTGTCAGTGTGGCAGCAGGTGCACATAAGGCAGGAGACTGATTATACTCTGTGTCTGTGCTGTAAGTCTTGTCTGCTAACGTTTTTACATCACCACTTTGCAAAAAGGAGTTCTTCATTGGTCTAACTAATAAACCCTGGTACTTTACAGTGTGCATTCTACTGTGTTCTCATTAGAAAGAACTCTTCATGGGCTTGGGGTGTAGCTCTGTGGTAGAACCAAGACCCTGGGTTTGATCCCCAGTACCTCAGAAATAAATAACTATTCATGGTACTGATTATCTGATATGAGCTAAAGAGGAAAAACTAGTTTCCTCTATTGTTTTGTTCTTATGATTTCTAAACAACAGCATAGTAACTTTTAGATTAGTTTTAGTAAAATGCTAAAATATTACCATCTTTAAGGATTCTTAGAAGTTGGAGAAGAACCTAAATATAAGCTTCAAATAGTTAAGCATATCAAACCAGATAATATAATGCTTCATGAGTTCTCTTAAAGATTATTGTTTAGCTATATTAGCTATATTCTTCAGCCATATTGTCCAGCTGGATTAGCTTGGAACATCAAAAGTAACATGTTCATTTAAGTGCAAAGAATCAAAATAAAATGGTTAATAAAATCAGTAATGTTGAGGCCGAAAAAGTAGCCTGGTCATTAAAACCCTGGCTGTGTAATCATGAAGACCTGAATTGGTAGTTCCATCTCCCACATTAAAGTTAGCTATACTGACATACTCCAGTATTCCTAGTGCTGGGAAGAGACACAAGAGGGTCTCACAAACCTGCTAGCTAGTGTTGCCCAGTGAGTGAATTTCGGGTTCAGTGAGAAAACCTGTCTCAAAACCTAAGGTGGAGAGCATAAAGGAAGACATCAACCATTGTACTCTGGCCTACACACGCACACACACACACAGATGCCCCCCGCCACAGACTTTTTAAAACAGTTCATATTTTCATGTTTTCTTCTAGTACATATTTCACATCTCTAGCATTTCCTAATAACTCTTCATAGTAGGAAATATTTGGATACTCATAATCCAAATGTTTTTGTGTTGGTTAAGTTATTCTGGACATCTAACCATAACTGACTGCAGTTTTCAGGAGCTGTGGTGTGACATTGCCCACTTCTCCAGTGGTGAGCTCTTTTTGTATTATCTCACAACTTAGAGTTGATAGAGTTTTCCTGAAAACATCATGACTTTTCTTTCTCTTTAGTTAGAATGATTTTTTACATGTATCCAATTGTAGGACACATGTATGATCGTATAAAGAGCAGTTCTTCAGAAGTTCTGGGAGGTATTGAACCAACAAGTAAAGACATAAAAAAATCTAAAAAGGTAAGTGAAATGAATGTTTGCATTTTGGTGGTAAGACTGAAGTATTGGACCAGGCATTGGTGGTGCATGCCTTTAATCCCAGAACTTGGGAGGCAGAGGCAGGCGGATCTCTGTGAGTTCCAGGACAGCCTAGACTACAGAGTGAGTGTCAGGATAGGCTCCAAAGCTATGCGGAGAAACCCTGTCAGCAAAAAAAAAAAGAAAAAGAAAAAAAGAAAAAAAAAAGAAAGAAAGAAAGAAGAAAGAAAAAAAAGAAAAAAGAAAAAAGACTGAAGTATTGAATTTACATTCTACTTTTCCTATGATAATCTACATACTATGAGTTCCTTAATTAGTTTTATAACCCTAATATATACAAAGGGTTTAAAGTGGTGATTTATCTGTTTAGTCAGTTAACTTTCTTTTGTTATCATTTGCCTGGTAGAAATATTTTACCCTTACTTTTTACTTGTATTTTAGATGGGGTCATTGTAAGTAGCCTAAACAGCTAAATTTTTGCTTTGAATATTTTTTATGCACACCTAATGTCTGGATTAAACAATATTCTTCTCTTTTTCTCAGATAATAGCAGAATCTTAAAATAGTCTTCGGCCTTGCCATCCCTACTTTCCTATTTTGCAAATTACTGTACCCACGGTGTTTTAATTTTATTAATGTCACAAACCATGTTGTTACCTGCTTTTGATACCATATGCTTTGTTCATCATTACTTTTTACTTCTCAGATGTCCTTTCTGAGTTCCTTATTTTCCCTGAAGAAATCCTGTGCAAGTTCTTTTCATAGATATCTTTTGGTAGATCACACTTTGCATTTTCTGTTAGCTTGAGTATATTTCTATTTAATCATAGTTCTTGAATGATAAATAGTATGGCTAGTTGGCTAGTCTTGTATCTGTTTTAATTGTTGCTATTAAGAACTTTACTGTAGAAGTAGATTAGAGGTATAGCTCAGGTAGCCCAGTTGCCTAGTGTGCTTGAGACCCTGTATTCCTTCCCCAGCGCTGCAAAACAAATATTATTTTAGCATAATTGTAGAGAGCTTGGTATATAACCTGTAATTTTATCTGTGCTTCTTTTTGAGATTGTCTTTGTCCATTGTAGTATGCATATATGTATTTTTTTTAATTTTAACTTAGTTGAAATTTATTATAACCTGTAAACCTGAGAAGTCATTGAATTTATATTTTTAACCTTTGTTTTTGAACATTTGCATTTGAACAATTAGACATCTGTTTCAGAATATGGCATAATCATTTTCTTTCTTTTGTTTGTGTTTTTTTAATCTCAATTTAATAGTTTTGGCTTTGGATATTTGGGGCAATTTCCTTGTTTCTATTGATTTTATATTTTCTCTTTTGATGAAACTGTTCTGCTTTTTTTGAATACCTTTTGGTTACTAATTTCAATGGGTTTTTCTCATTTAAAAAAGATTTATTTTTATTTTCTGACTATGAATATTTTACCTGCATACATCATATGCATACAGTGCACATAGAGGCTAGAAGAGGGCACCAGAGTCCCAGAAACTCGAGCTAACAGAGGATTTTGAGCCAACACATGGGTGCTGGGAATTGAACCCAGGTCCTCTAAAGGAACAACATGACTTGACTGTTGAGCCATCTCTCCAGTCCCATTTCTTTTAAAGGTTTATTTACATGTTTTGCCTGCATGCATGTCTGAGCATCACTTGTGTACAATGCCCTCAGAAGCCAGAACATGGATGGCATCACATGCCCTGGAACTGGGGTTATAGCCTGTTAGCTGCCATGTGAGTTCTGGGACCCAAAGTTGGGCCCTTCCTAAGAGCAACAAATACTCCTACACTACCTCTCCAGCCTTTTCCCCATTGCATTTTAAGTGAACTTGTGTTTATTCTATTTTACAAGTGTTATGATATGTTCTGCTTTAAATAAATTAAGTAAACTCATTTTCTATTTTTTACTTCTCAGTTTTAATGTCAGCCACCTTCCAATGTCAAAAATCTGTGTATCGCTTTGGCTCACTTACTACTAATAGTGATTTGTTTCTGTATATGTTTAGAAATTTGGATTAAATGCATGTTCAACTGGAGCAATTGCATGTAAATCCACTCAAGCCCAGCTAAGCGTCAGTCACCCATAGAGAAGACTTTGTCTGCCTGTTAGATGTGAAATGGCTTTAGGTTAGTGTCTCTTTTAAGGGTTGCCTGCCCACATTGGTCATGTGCTTCAAATTTACTTCAGCAAAATATGTTTCTTTGTCATTCAGAAACCAAGTAACATGTGCTGTTTCATTTTCTCCTGCTGTTTCTATGTGGACTCACATAGAGTCAACAGTCCTGTGAGGAATCCCACATTGTATAAGGGTTGGCTCACTCCAGTTCCCTACATTTTGTGAATTCAGAGTTCTTAAAATCCCAGGACCTAGGTTACAAGGTTTACAAATGCTGTTTCAATGCTCACCCCAATGCTTGCTTCTTCCTAGTTTTAGGGCCCATGTAGATAATTCCCTAATTTTTAAGGGAATTACCTACATATTAGAAAGTTGCACTTTCCTAACTTAGTGAGATTTTCTTGATGTTTTGTGGTAGAAGTTTTTCAGGATGGGTATCCCGCAGTATAGCAAGTAAAGCCCTTTTCCTAGACGCCTTTATACTGGAATTTTACTCTTGTTACCACAATCTTAACGTTAAAGGTGCATTATTATTATTATTTTCGTTATAATTAGCTCCATGTTGATTTCTGAAAGAGCTGCACACATCCTCATGAAGTTTTTATTTCTTGTGTTTTCCTCATTTTGACATCTCATCAAAGGAATTTTTTTATGATAGCTCTTTGAAGGATACTAAATTCATCCTGGATAAATCTTCAAACATCCTAAATCAGATGAGACCTTTGTCCTCAGATGACAGTCTTCCCGCTGTCTCCTGCACATGGCCCCATAGGCTTACCCTTCTTATTATATTTTCCTTCCCTGACTTCCAAGCTGCTTTAGTTTTCTAATTTTTACCCTACAAATCTCAGTCCTCAACGACAACTGGCCACATCTACCTGCCTGCCTCTCAATCATTGTTCCCCATCAACCTTTCTTAGAGTCTCTCCTGTGTCTGCCAAGGATCCCTGCTATTTTAATGTTATCTATATTCTGCATGTCCGAGTACTGACCCCAAAGAGCAGCCCCTCCATCTCTCCCATTGACGTCTCACACCCAACAAGCATCATATGATCTTCATCTGACAACTCTAACAGTTTTTTTAGAACATCTGGTGTCAGGAATATGGAAGTATGTCCTCCTTTACTAGAATATCACAGCAGAAATGATCTATAGTTAAGATATGCCAGTGATACCAGAAAAGTCTCCAAATAACCCAGTCTTCTCACATTTAAATGTTAACAGTGAGTGATTTCACCCTTGAAGAAACATAGTGACATACTCTGAAGATATTTTTCATGTTGAAACTTATATTCTGAAAAGTCTTACTTTAGTCATTCTGGTAAAAGGGAAAACATCTTTTTCAATACTAAGGACTATATATATATATATATATATATATATATATATATATTGTGTGTGTGTATGTTTATGCACATTTAATGTGACTAATTTATGCTCATACCTGTTAAAAATTATATTCCTGTGTACTTTTTGAATATTTCACTTACTGAAATGAAATCTTTTTGTTTGTGTGTTTTTGCTAGATTTCCTTCTTTAATCGGATGTCATTGACAGGTCAGAAAATGATGCAGAATACTAGCGATCCACTTCCAGAAATAAAGCCGATAGGAGATCAAATAGCCTTACAAAATGATAAGAAAGATGCCAACCAGAATCACATGGGTCAAAATCTTCAGGATGCTGCAACACCAAATATGGAGGGAAAGTCCAAATCCTGTACAATACTATAAATGTATGTTTATGTTTCCGTGGTCACCGAGCACATTTGTTCTTCATACTTGAAAAATGTTATGACTTCTGAAGGAAATTTCCTGATAACACTGTTTTAAAAAAATGATAAAAATTAATGTTTGGCTTGGTTTGAGCAGTATGAACAGTTTTAATATTTATTTATGTTAATGTTCTCAGTAAGTAGTTTCCAAAATACTTGTACCTCCAACTCTCCTTGAAGTGTTTGGCCTTAACTGTTCAGTGTTGCATAAAACAATATATTTTTATATTTGAAAGCTGAATGAAGATATTTCATAGTTTTGCTAGCACAGTTATCATTCTTTGTAATTTCCTAAGCCAATGTTTATGATCTTACAACACTGGAACAGTTTTGAATATATTTACAACATTTAAAAACAGGCAAAATTGTGATGAGCTTAATTTAATAAATTATAACTGGTTGGGTTTGCTGTTAAAATGGATAAGGTACTTGGACTTATCAATAATGGGCAAAAAAATCTAATTTTGAATATCAGAGGAGGAGGATTGAGAGATGGGGCACTGGATGTGCTTACATAGGACTTGAATTTAGTTCCCAACCCCTATGTGGGGCTTACAACTGTCCATAACTCCAGTTCTAGGGGATCTGTGCTAGTAAGGCACATGGTTCACAGACATACATGTAGGCAAAACAATCTAAAGAAAATCTAAATTTTTAATCAAAGTGCACAAAATATCTTTAATCCTTAACAAAGATATGGATAATCTGTAAAATTTGACCTGCTACCAGTTGCCACCTTGAGACCCCAAAAGAGTCAGTCAGGATTGCTTGTTTCAGCTGTCTCTATCCATTTAATGACACGTACTGCCTCATGACCTGAGCATCATGAAGTGTGCAGGAATGATAGATATATCTACCAATATGCTCTGATGGAAGCTTTGCTTCCTTGCTCACACTTTATATTTCAAAATGGACCACACTCACTTTCCCTATCCTCCTTTGGAAATGAAACATGTCACTCTTTAGCCATAGTGATCATTGTCCCATTTAAACATTTTTACCTACAAGGGGAAAAAAAAAAAAAAAAAAAAAAAAACAGTGTTACGCCAGAGTAAATATGGTTTTAATATCTTAAAAATAGTTTTCTGAGTGAACATTATTCTTGGCAGATTTCTTATTTTAATAAAGGTAAATAGAGTTTCAAAGCTTGGGTTGTTGAAGCTAGAGTACCAGTACAATATTACAGAAGTATAAGAAACAAACTGTAAGGGCTAGGTGGAAGTAAAACTCAAAAATGCTACTAAACCATGCTATTTTGGGAAGTAGAATTCTAAGGTGACCCTGAGTTTCGTGTCGGTGTCACATGCCCAGAATAATCCCTTCCCTCTGAGTATGGACAAAACCAGTGACTGTGGTAGGATGTCACTCCCTTTTTTGTGTTACCGGAGTCTCTTAGAAAAATTTTGCAGATATAATGAAAATTCAGTCACTTGACCTTAAGTTAGACTTCCAAAAGGAGTCTATCACAGATGGCCCTGACCTAACCAGGTGAACCTCATCAAAGATTCTTGAAAGGTCCAACCAACATAGAAGCAGTCAGAACATTGAAAGCAGCAGAGACCCTGATGTCCTAGCAAATGCCGACTGCTGTGATTATGGAGAACACATTGTACCAGGGAGTAAAGGATAGCCCCGAGGATCTGAGGGCTTGCCCTATTGCAACAATTGGGAACTGAATTCTACCTACAACCAGTGAGCCTAGGAGAGGAACACAGTTCTCACACTTGATCCTAGCCCTGGCTGGCACACTGACTTCAGCCTTTTGTGAGAGACTATGAGCAGAAGACCCAGTGTAGCACTGCCCACACTCCTGACCATCTAAAGTCCTGAACCAATTGGTGCATGTCAGGAGTTTTCATGTACTACATTTATGGTGACTTTCCTTAAAATTGTTATAGCATTTACTCTCTCTCTCTCTCTCTCTCTCTCTCTCGTGTGTGTGTGTGTGTGTGTGTGTGTGTGTGTGTGTGTGTAAACTTAGAAAGGGCTAAACCATAGTTACATACCAAATTTGGTCAGTCAACTTGTGATCTGCTTTGGTTAGAGAAAATAAGTTTACAAGTAAATTGTGTTAAAATGATTAGGCCTTAATTTTATCTTGGATATAGCAATCACTAATTTGACATTAAATTTGAATCAAGAAGTTATAATTAAATAACCAGAAAACTTATGATTCACCTGCAATAATTTCAAGTTTTTCGATGCATAAAATACAAAGTTAACTTCGGGCCAGTCAGAACTTTTTATAGTGATACACTGCCTCCAGACTAAACAAAAGAAAGCAAATATAGAAGATACCCCCATAAAATCTCACCAATATCATCGTAAAAATGTGAGCTGAACAAAGATGGCATCAATGACTATGCCAAACTGTATAGGGGAAAAATGTCCATGAGGCCTCAAATCTATACAAAATACTATAGGTGACTGAGGAAAGCTGGGAGGAGAAGAGCTGGCTTTCCCCAGGGAAGAGCATACCAACTGATTCATCAGTAAGTGCCAAGTAATTTGCCCTGAAAACATACATACAAGTAACATTATAGTAGCTTCATTCACAACCCTCAGACCCAGAAAGAACCCAACAACCTTCAACAGTGAATGGAGAGCAAAGTGTAGCAGGTCCATAGAACAGAGTACTTCACTGTAAAAAGACAGACACTCTTGATATATGTACCCACCCATTCGAGTGATTATGAAAAGTATGCTGGCCGAAAGAAATTTTGCCACGGGTTACTTCTTATATGACTCTGTTCCTGTGTCATCCCAAATACAAGACAATTGGAAACAAATCCATGAACAAGGAGGCGTGACTTCAAAGAGCACTGGACAGTATTTTGGTGAAACTGGTCCCTATTCCAATGTGGCTGGTTACTGTATGAAAATAAAATGTGTGCAGTTCATAAAACTGTAAAGCTAAACTGGTCCACTGCATTACATGTTGATTTGAAAACCCATAAAATAAATAAAACTTAAATAACTCAATTCAATAAAGTAAATAAAATGGATCCAAGGCAATGAGGTAAGAGCCATAAAACTCAAAGAAGTGGCAAACATCTATGCCTTGTTTGATTCTAATCCAGTAGGGCAAATGAAATCATTTAGAGAATATGTTCTTTGCATTAGCATCTTATGATGCAGCAATGTGACTAGAGCATCACCACAAGCTTCCAGAATGTTGTGTCTCACAAGCTGACTCCTACTAATAATTAAGGAAATGTCCACATTATTGTCCATAAATACACTTGTTGCATTAATGTATGTTTAAATGCTGTAACAAACTATTTCCAAATCTGAGTTGTTTAGCACTGTAAAATTTGAAATGTGAGATAATTCACCAAAGATAAGAGCATGGCCTTGTCATTAAGGAACCTGGACTCTAACCATCCAATAACTTTGGCATTTTCAATGGGCTTAATCTACAGGTCTGAAAGTAGCATGTGTACTTTTGTCCACATTCCATGGAAATCTGCTCAACATTCTGCATGGAAAATCGGAAAACTTAGGTTCATTTGTAAGTTCAGGAAGACAAAAAAATTGTCATAAACATTCTTATTCTATGTGCCAATGAAAAGTGAATCTATGTGCTTTCACAATAAGCTGAATAAAGTCAAAATTCTCACTATATAAAAACTTATGATATAAACTTCATTTTATGTGACAAAACATATGATAGTTAATTTCCAAAGCATAATTGTATTGTTTTGGTTTTCTCAAATTTAATTCTGGGAAATGGCTGTAGACTTATTCCCACCCTCAAGCAAGGATGGCCATCATTGTGTACAGTGTGCCTTTCATTGGCTACTTCCTACTTGACCATGTGTTGTTCTAGAAGCTTGTTTATACATATATATATATACACATTTATACATATACATACATACATACGTGTGTGTGTGTGTGTGTGTGTGTGTGTGTGTGTGTGTGTGGCTCTTGTCTGACTGGTGTCTTATCTGTAATAAGAAAGCCACTCTTGGGGCAAGCCTTGACCTAGAAAGTGTTGGTGTGTGGCCTAATGAAGCACAGAAAAGGCAACATGACAAAGCAGGTGCACACATACTGACCCTACAGAGAAGAGGGTGGCACACCCACCATGGCAATGGGGGGGGCATTCAAGGCATGTGTTTTGCCAGCAAGGAGTGAGAGTCAAAGGACCCTAAGGACCACAGCCTTTATTGGGATCTAGGACATGATCACCAATGCAGCTTTCCCAAAGAGAATGTAATGGGTGAGGGTGAAGAGACTCAAATTCTTTGGAGTCCCACAGTGGCTGAGCTGACCCCTGTAGCCTGTCTTCACTGTTCCTGTAGGGTGTGTGTGTGTTAATAGAGCCATTCAGCAGCTGTATCTAGATGCCTCAAAACAATAGCTGTGTAAGCAGATATCCCATGGAGTCACCTCATGGAGCTCGATGAGGTAGACTGGAAACTTGAGATTGTGAGGTCTGAAGCCTACTAATATAACCGCTGATTATTTCCTAGTACTCAAGTGAAATCTTTTACCTGGAAGGGTTGTTTGTTTTTCTAGCTGTTTTGCCCCAGGGTAGTCAATGAATCAATATCCCCGCACTGAAAAATATCCAGCATGTGGTTGATAGGATGAGCCTCTCGGTAATACCCAAAGAAAATTTTTTGGGTATCCTTCTCCACTCTCTCCTGAACACCATAAAACCAATTGTTTGGCTTCTATGGGAAATGTGAAGAACATGCTGGGAGCAGATGTGAGAAGATGGCTGAGCTCCACCAAGGAAGAGAGAGAATAATAGGAATTTTCTAGTCTTTGATCATTAGAAGACCCTGTGGCTCCCCTTGACTTTAACAAAGAGAATTTGTATTGATTTGAAAACAGAGTTTAGATGTGTAGCCCTGGTTGAAGGAAAGCATGCTCCACCCCCAATTTGCTCAGTTCCTTTATCGGACTTGGGGAACGACTTTCAACATGTCTCATTGGCAAAAACATGGTAATATTCCTACAGGGGAAGCCAGAAACTGGTGTCTTTTGTCTTATAAGTATTATCCCTAATAAAAAATCAGGGCTTTGTGTATTTATTTACTGTCAGAAATCAAAACCACTGCCTGTGCATGTACTCTACCACTGAGCTGCACAGCTAACCCCTTAAGACTGGTTAAACTGATATCTTCGTCTTACTCATCTTTCAGTTAAAACAAAAAAATCCACACACCTATTATTCCTGCACCCTGGATACCAAGACAAAAGGATTGTTAATGCAAAACAAGCGTCTGGGTCATACATCAAGACCTTGGCAAAAAGAAAAAATCCTCATTGGTCTGATTTAAACCAAAAGTTAGAGAAAGAATGAGGAAGAGGGAATATTTGTTCCTACAGGCATTTTAGTCATGAAAGGTCTCCTTTCAAACAACTAAGGAGTGATGAAATCCATGGTTATCACTTCCTAAAGAGTCAACCCCCTCCACACACACACACACACACACACACACACATACACACACACACACACACACACACACACATTCTTAGTGAAAATTAACCCCAGATCTAGAGCTGAGCCCGATGAAGCAGACCAGACTTGATTAAATACTTTGATTTTTATCTATCCTCTGTAGAGGGAAAAGCCTTCTTTGTAGCCACAGGGCAGCTTTGATTTGATTTCGTTGTCATAGTGGTACTGAACATAAGGCCTAGCAAATGCTGGATGTGTGCTTTACCATTGAACCATACATCCCCCTGGTTCCATGGAAGGCTGTAGAAGACTTAGTTGTTTTGTCCTCTAAGCTGTTTTGGTTTTTCTCTGATTACTCACAGATGTGAACACATCTAGCTTAGGAATCCTGAGTCAGTAGTGAAAGACCCACAGAGGGCGTAGACCCTCATGCCTCAACTCAGGAAAGGTGCCCCCCCCCCAAATCACTCACGAGAAGCGGTCTTGATGCAAAAGCATGAGGTCTATATTCCAAGTGCACTGGGGTCCACAGCCATACTCCATGTCGGGGTAGAGGACTGGGAACCCTGGGTACAGGATTGAGACAGCTTTTATAGGGTCACAACAAAGCCCGTGCATCATAAACCAATCATCTCATAGCATCCAGTGCGGACCAATCAATTTGAATTATTCAAGCCGGCGTTTAGCCCAGGAAGTCTGCTTTTGCTGGGGCTTCTGAGTGGGGTGACAAGGATCATTTCCTGTGTTCACTCACTCACAGGCACTGTCCTAAACAGCCCTGTTGTAAACAGTCAAGAATGTGACTGCTAGGGGACAGAGTCTGGGGAGAGTTAGGCTAAATTTTTCCATCCTTACAGTAGCATATTTGCATACAGAGTGGGTGGCAGTGCAAAGGCTGCTGCATAGCTGGCTGAACCATGCTCCACTGGAGTATATCCCTTCCCAAGGCCCCAGCAGCAGGGCCCTGGTCTCGAGGGGCACCACCTTTCAAGACATAGCTACCAAAGACAGCAGGACTGGCTCTATCTAAGCTACCATCCCTGGTACCATGCTTCATCATCATGACACAAGCTGATAATCAGGCATCAGTTGTGAAAGACTGGCCAAGTATTCTGTGATTGGCTGTTATGATCTGAAACTTTCTGTTGTAGGATGGTAAATTGACTATAAATCTTCATATCAAGATCACTGACAAAACCTCCATTCTTAATGTCACTGTCACCATGACTACCCAGACACCTGGGAAATCTTTTATTATTTAATATTTACTTATTTTCCTGTATGTGTATGTGTGTGCACCATGTGCTTGCAAGAGCTGGTGTTACAGGCATTTGTGAGCTACTTGATGTGGGTGCTGGGAATTGAACTTGTGTCCTTTGAAGAGCAATTAAACTCCCTTAACCACTAAGCTGTCTTCCCAACTCCAACTTGGCCCTCTTGTTTACCTAATAAGGAGTTTGAGTGGTTTTATTGAAAAGAAGTGTTACAAAATGGTTTCCCTCCTATAGGGGGAATGAAAGTATGTGTCCCATCCCACTCGACTCCTCACTCACAACTTTTGTACTCTCTCCAGCCACATAGACCATGTTATCTTTAGGTTCTTCTCCAGTGCCCTTACCCCAGACTTCATTGTCAGAACTTTGCCTGGATAGACACCCATCTCCTCTTACCTAGAACCCTGTGTTTGGAAAATGTTGGATGTTTAATTCTTTTTAATAAAGAACAATCTATTAACAGCAATACAAGTGATATTTTTGGTGATATATGCTTTATGATTTACTAAAGCTTGCCTGAGGGCACAGAAAGCAAAGTTAGCCACAAGCTATAGAAATTAGGCAGTGGTAGCATACACCTTTAATCCTAGCTAGCCATAGAGCTAGGCAGTGGTGGGACACACCCATAATCACAGGACTCAATAGTCGAGCAGATGGATCTCTGTTAATTTGAGGCCATATGGAGCTACATGTAATTGATCCAGTCCTAAAGAGAAACAGATCACACGAAGGTGATCTCAGCAGTTGGGATCACATGCCTTTAATCCCAGCACTAGGGAGGTATAAAAAGCAAAAGGTCTCATGTAAAGATTTAGTTGCCAGCCACATTGAGTACAGGCAGCAGTTTGAGGATTTGTGGAGCCAGGATCACTCTTCCAGTCTGAGGTAGAGGTAACAGCTAGTGACCAGCTACTTTGCTTATATGATCCTCAGCTTGAACCACAATATCTGTCTCTCAGTTTTTATTAACTATGTTACAAAAATTAATGCTCACAAGATGAACATGATACTAAACCCTTTCTCCAATGGGAAGCATTTATGAAGGATACTGCAGACCTGGCTTTGCCCATTCTCAACATCAACATCTTTGCTTACAGGCATTAGGCAAGGGTCGCCATCCCAATTATCTAGTTGCTGGAAAGATGGAAGAAGCAGTTCTCCCAGACCCTAATAAAGCCTACTTGGAGGTTACTGATAGTTACTGTGTTTTACTTAAAACTGAAATCATGAGACTATGCAGCAGCAGCAGCATGTAGTTCCCAGTATTATCTCT
Organism: Phodopus roborovskii; assembly: GCF_943737965.1. NCBI lineage: Eukaryota > Metazoa > Chordata > Mammalia > Rodentia > Cricetidae > Phodopus > Phodopus roborovskii. Next base: position 1,013,471 of record NW_026125640.1, on the reverse strand, counting down.
ACAGCAACTCTTTTAATGTTTCCAACAACCCCATGGGGAATATTTTGCTATCCTCATGACTCACAAAGAGATAAGTAACTTTTGTAAGAACACACAATATATGTGTTTAGTTTCTAATTTTAAGAAACCTATCCTCTTTTTTTAAAAAAAATATTTATTTATTTATTGTATATACAGTGTTGTGGCTGCATGTTAGAAGAGGGCACCACACCTCATTACAGATATTTGTGAGTCACTAACATGTGGTTGCTAGAATTGAACTCAGGACCTCAGGAAGATCAGCCAGTGCTCTTAACCTCTAAGCCATCTCTCCAGCCTGAAACCTGTCCTCTTAACCAGCACATTTTATGTTGTGAACATTAATTGATTTCTACACTACTTTACCTCCTGCTTTTCTCAGTGAAAAAATCGGTGATTATCCTATCCAGACACTGCTAAAGAACCTATCTTCATTTTTATCCTTCTGGACTTAATTTATGTTGTCAATGTCCAAATGATAAATCGACTTCCTTGTGTCACATTACCATCCCTGTTGGGATTTATTAAACTATGGTGTGTGTGATAGCATCATTTATCAACATAGCTAGGCCAAGACTACATTTCCAAGAATTTCTTTTCCTGTGTGGTTCTTTCTTTATAGTCAGCTACTGGTGAAGTTCTTTTATTTTTTTTTTTTTTATTTTCTGAGAATTTCACATGTGAGTACTGTATTTACATTATCCCCCTTGCCTTCTCCTTTCTCCAACTCCTCATGTCCCCACAACCCCTCCTCAAATTCATGCCCTCTTACTCTTTAATATTGTTGTACATATCACATTATGTAGATACACATGAACAGTCACTATTTTCTAAACATTAAGTGTAAGGTGCTAGGCAATGCTGCGGGGTGTCTATATTACTCCTAATATGCTGGCTGATTTTGTTAATACATGACAGCAGCTAAGCCTAGGAAATCTTCAACTCCTTCCTAACATTCTTCAGCTTCTTTGAATCCTGAGTCAGACATGGCCAGTTGATGACCTTCAGTCTACCAATGTCTGCCGATGATTTATAGCATTGAAGCTGAGACTAATGTCTAAAACGTAGTTTCCTGTTTGTCCTTATAGGTTCCAGCTTGTCCCTGCTCTTTCTTAATCCATCTCTAACTTTTCTTTCTGCCCAATAGACCCTATTATCTAGAGGGAGTATATGGAACATCAAGGGTGGTGCTGGAGGGTTGCTGTGATACATGTAGTCACTGAATGACACAAGATGATAAAAATGTTATCTTGATACTTGAGCTATATTACTGCTAATTCAGGAAAACAGAATGACCATGGGTCTCTGAAATGCTTTGGCTTGAAAATGACAAATGTATCCATGCATATTGGCACATGCCTTTAATCATGGTAAGGTAATTAGGAGTCTGAAGCAAGAGAATGGCAAGTTCAAGGCTTAACTGAGTTTACACAGTGAGCTCCAAACCAGCCTGATCTACATACTATTTGCCTATCACAAAATAAAGGCATAGTGGTGCCTGCCTTTAATTCCAGCACTTGCAAGGCAGAGTCAGGAGGATCTCTGTGTTCTAAGCCAGAGTGGTCCATTTACATAACAAGTTCAGTCCAGCCAGGGAGACCTAGTGGCATAGTGGAACCCTGTCTCAAAACATCAATATATGTATGTATGTATGTATGTATGTATGTATGTATGTATGTATGTGTATATATATATGAATGACAAGTGGGTTGGGGGTTAGATGGCTTAGTCAGTAAGAGAACTTGTCTCAGCATAAGAATAAGTATATGAAACCTAGTTCAAATCCTCAGAACCCACATAAAAACACATGTGGGTTTGCATGTGCTTGTATTCCTACCACTGTGGGAACACACACACACACACACACACACACACACACACACACACACACACACACACACACACAAAGAATCACTAGAGCTTGGGAGCCAGGCAGCCTAGCTTAGGGTTCAGTGATGGATCCTGTCTCAAGGGAATAACACAGGTGTGAAAGCCCAGGACACTGATAGCCTCCTTTGCCCTCCTTGTGTCTGTGGACCTGAGTACCAACATACACACATGGGCATATACAACACATATCATGACATGAATATACACAAAACACCCATTTCCCCCCCCCAAAAAAAAACAGATTATTTCTTCAAACCCTTTGAGCACATTGTCTCTACCCATAACGGGTGCTTGGAATATAAAGGAACACAGATATTCAGTGAAGAGTAAATCTCTCTGTCACGGTTTATATGTCTCTCAGTATCACTTGGCTCCCCCTTCCCTTGTAGTGTATGTCACTCTACTACTCCATCTTCATTCCTTTTATTGAGCAGGTGCACACATTTCTCAGCCACAGTAAGTGTTGGAAAATGATTCACAGGAGAGTCTGCTTCTGGAATGTTACCATTGGCCCCAGAAAAGGTCTGCATGAACAGAAGATGATATATGTATCTGTTGGGGGTTAACTTCTCCTAGACACTAAATGGCTTGAGGTCCTTTAGGTCATCCCATCCACTGTAGAGTAGAAACAACTAATCCAGGATTATTATACACTTCAAACTGAAATTATTCTGTGTAATGTCACATTTTCCATTTAAACCTTATCCCTGAGGAATGATGTTTCCTTACATTCCATTATGCAGAGAAGAAGATTCCCAATAAATTATTTGAAATGAATATTAGGTACTATTTCCAGAAAATATGATCTGATATATTTCCACATATAAACTGCCTTCTTCCACACCCTAAGAGAGTACCCTAAGTACCTCTTAGTAAATGAATCTAGGTCATATTTTTCTTTTTAAATTAATTTTTATTTAAATTAAAAAACAATTTTATTTTACATACCAATACCAATTCCTTCTCCCTCCCATCCTACCTTCCCCCACCATCTCCCCATCCCTTACCCTTTCTGCTCCCCAGGGAGGGTGAGGTCTCCCGTGGTGGATCATCAATGTCTGTCACATCATTTGGGGCAGCTCATATTTTTTCATCTCTGGGTGATGCATGGATGTCTTTGCAAGAGAACCATTCCTGATTTTTCATGGTCCAGAAAGCAAAGAAGAACAACAAATTATCTGGCCTTTTTTCTCTATCACATATTTAGCATGGTAGCAGTAAACTTTGCCCCCACTAGGAAATGGAAGGGACACAGAACAATCATTAGATACAGAAGTTCCCAAATCTTATCCTGCAAATAAGTAGAGGCACTTTTGGTATAAGTGAAGAAAATTAATCTAATTTTTAGATTAATCTAAATTACTCTAAAGACCAGTAATCTTTATGGTCCTGATATCTTTCTTTTGGTATTTCTTCTTTCCATTCTATTCTTTGTCATACATACATTAGTTATTGAAGGTCATATATGACATCTTTCCATATGTTTAGTTTTTCTGCTGAACTTTGACAACTAGATAACTAACTATAGTTTTAAACATATATATACATATATAGTATATTTATATTTAAGTATATATGTTTGTATATATACTTTAAAAAGAAAAATTATACATGTATATGTATACTTAAAAGACAAAAATTATAGTTTCAGGATGGTTATTAAGTTTTAAGTAGTCAAAACATGCTTTTACTGTTTGTTTTGCCAAAACTTGTGACTACCCCAATAGTATACAACTCTAAAGTACCTCATAGAAGGGCTGGAGAAATGGCTCAGCAGTTAAGAGCATTTGATGTTGCTGAAGAGGACTAGGGTTTGGGCCCTAGCACCCATATCGAAACTTGTAGCTGTCTATAACTCCAGTTCCAGGGTATCTGGCACCCTCTTCTGATCTCTGTGGTTACCAGGGATGTACACAGTGCATATGTGTGCATACAGGTAAAACTCTCATGGGTATAAAATAAAAATAGTACTTAACATATCAGTGAATAAGTTGATAAACAAGATATGTTGTATCCTTATAATGGAAGATTATTCATCCAAAAACAGGTTTGAAACAGTAACATGTGCTATAGTGTGGATGATACTAAAAATCATTTTTAAGTGACAGAAGTCAGATGCCAGTGTTCTAAAAATTATACAGCTATACTTGTATTCATACTATAAAAACACAAAGACACAGGGGTGGAGAGATGGCTCATCAGTTGAGAGCACTGTCTGCTCTTCCAGAGGTCCCAGGTTCAATCCCCAGCACCCACATGGCAGCTCACAACTGCCTGTAACTCTAGTAGCAGGATTTCTGACACCTTCACACAGATTTACATGCTCTTTGTACTCACTCATATATGGATTTTAGACATATAGCAAAGGATCACCATCCTACAATTCACACTGCCAGAGAAACTAGGAAATATGGAGGACCCTAAGAGACACATACATGGTCCCTTAGAGAAAGCGAGAGAGGAACAAGATCTCCTAAGCAAATTGGGAGTCAGGGAGTAGGGGGGAAGGGAATTGGGAGAAAGAGAGCTGGAGAAGAGGAGGGGAGAGGAGAACATGGGGGGGGGCAGGAAGATTGAGTCGGGGAAGAATGGAGAACAAGACAGGAAATACCATAACAAAGGGAGCCATTATAGGTTTAAAGAGAAATTTTGCACTAGGGAAATGTCCAGAGACCCACAAGGACCTAACTAATAATCTAAGCAATAGTGGAGAGGCTACCTTAATTGCCCTTTCCTGATAATGAGATTGATGACTACCAGAGCCTTCATCTAGTAGCTGATGGAAGCAGAAGCAGACACCTACAGGTAAACACTGAGCAGAACTCCTGGAATCCAGTTGCAGACAGGGAAAAGTGATGAACAAAGTGGTCAAGACCAGGCTGGAGAAACCCACAGAAACAGCTGAACAATACAAGGGGGAGATCATGGACCTCAGACTGATAACTGGGAAACCAGCATAAGTCCCACCCAGACCCCCCTGAATGTCTCAGTTTAGAGGCCTGGGAAGTCTATGGTACCTCTGACAATGGATCCAAGATGTATCCCTAGTGCAGGAACGGACTTCAGGAGCCTGTGTTCCAAGGAGTGATGCTTCTTTAGCCTGGAGACACAGGGGAGGGCCTAGGCCCTACCCCAAGTGACTTGACAGATTTTGGAGGGCTGCACCCTCCCTGGGGAGTGGATGGGGAGTGGGATGGACAGTATGTGGGGGGGCAAGGGAGGATGGGAGGTAGAGGGAACTGGGATCAGTATATAAAATAATAAAAAAAAATTAAATAAAAATAAAATAAGGAATTTAAAAAAAATAAAGGATAAGAAAAAGCTAGCGATAAAAGAAAGACAAAGACATAATATGATGTCAGAAGGGCAGATTCAGTCCATACTGAATGTGCCAGTTTATTCATACAGCAAACTTAAGTAACCAACCGAAGGTGGGGACAATGGCATAGGACTTCTATTATTATGTATAAAGGGCAAATAGCAATTACTTCTCTTAACAATAAAGGCACTCCATAACTGCAGGTACTCTTTATCTTCTGGGTGAGTTAAACCAGTCTGGGCCCAAGTCTATTGTTATTTTGATAGGAGCCATCCACCATTCAAGGCCCAGGCATCCCGTAGCCTATAAGCTAATGTCTTAAGGACATTAGGAGTGGTTTGAGCTCTCTGAATTTATGGCAACATGGAATGGATTCCATATACCGGTCCTGACACAAGTAGATATAATCCTCCTCACCAAGAATATAGATGCAATGTGTTGAGCATCCACTTTATATATACACAGTAGGAGGGAATTCAGCAGAGGATAAAAAAGGCCATAATCATCTTCAAATTTTTCCCTAAAAAGTTTTGCACAAATAAAAAGTCTTACTGATACCTACACTCTTATTTTGAACTTTACGGTATTTAGGGAGAATGCTTTATTGAAGTAAAATTTGAATAAATATCAGAAGTATCTGACATATCAAGTTTTTATCAAATTTTGGCATATGTTTATATACTTTGTCCATATTTTATCCATCACTCCTTAAAGTTTTCTTACACCACTTTGTGACCTTTTCTTCCACTCTTCATCCCCTCCCCTTAACAATCACTACAAAGGTTTCTGACTGTTGATTTATTTGCACAGTCTATAATACATGAAACAGGGATCAGACAGTATGTGCTCCTTTCTGTGCAACTTTATTCATTCAATATAATTACTATGTAAAGATTGACTGGATCACATGGTAAACACTTCTGGATGAACACTTTTGGAAATGGTCTATCTCTTTTAGCTATATCACTCGACATTGTCCATAGCAGTGTATGAGGTTTTCATTTGAGCCTTATTTTCACCAACAGTTGCATTTGAGTCATTGTAAAGAGGAATATTGTAGGTATGCTTTGATTCCTCACTATGGTTTTCATTCAAATTTCTCTCTAACAGTGTTTCGGTGTCTATTTATCCCAATTACTTTGGCATTATTTCTGGTCAAAGTTCTGCAGGAAATGTCTGTTTATTTTCTTATAGTTGGTTTTGACAGTCATTCATATGTGATAAATACATGATTGCAAAAATGTCCTCTTCATCTACACTTTACTTTCTAGTTCTCCGAACACTGTCTTTTGAAGAAGAAAAAATATTTACTTTGATGAAGTCCCTTTAATCACTTTTTTCCTTTATGGGTTGTATTTTTGATGACACATCTAGAATCTTTTTCTATCCCAGTCCCAGAAAGATTTTCTCCTTTATTTTATTATAGATATAGGTCCAGGATTTCTTTTATTATTGTCATGAAGCTGCTTAATTACTTTTAGCATTATTTGTAGAAAATATTATCCTTATGAAAGACCCACAGAGCGCACGGACCCTCGCGCCCCAACTCAGGAAACGCGGCCCTCCCAAATCACTCACGAGAAGTGGTCTTGATGCAAAAGCATGAGGTCTTTATATTCCAAGTGCACTGGGGTCTGCAGCCATACTCCATGTGGGGGTAGAGGACTGGGAACCCTGGGTACAGGATTGAGACAGCTTTTATAGGGTTACAACAAAGCCCGTGCATCATAAACCAATCATCTCATAGCATCTAGTGTGGACCAATCAATTTGAACTATCTAAGCCCACCGCTTAGCACTTCCGGGGGGGGGGGCGGTGACAAGGCTCATTTCCTGTGTTCACTCACTCACAGGTGCTGTCTTAAACAGCCCTGTTGTAAACAGTCAAGGATGTGACCTTTTGCCTATTTACTGGCTGAGGGCAGGGTCAGGAATTTAAGGTTTAAATTTCTAGCTTTCTATGGTCAGTGGAGACTTAGGGTAAATTTTTCCATCCTTACATTTATTTTACTACATTTTTTATCAGAAAGCATTTGACTACCCCCCCACACACACACATATACACACACAATTTTTATTCAGGTAAATGATCATTTGTGCTATTAGGGATATCTGAATTTTCTATTCTGTTTCACCCATCCATTTGCTATCTTTATTTCAATACCACGCTACCTTCATGAATGTAGTTTTAATAAATCTTGAAGTTACTGGATGCTATACTTCTAAATTTTTTATTTTCTAAGATATTTTTTTTTGTGCTAGGTACATTGCATTTCCAAGTTAACTCTGTTTACTTCGACCCAAAAAAATTAATTGAGTTTTATTGGATTCTACTGAATGTATAGAAATTCAAATATTCTGACAAATGAACTTTAATTTTAGCAACATTTTATTGGTTTTACATCTCTTGGTATTTTTGTTCTGTTGAAGGATGCACCATTTGAAGCATACATTTCAAATTGCAAGTATATTATAGAAACTTTACTAGTTCTAAACTCATTTTCGTAAATACTTCTGGATTTTCTGCAGAAAGAGTCATGTTATATTTGAATAGTCAGGTTTACTTTCTTCCTACTCTGAAAATGTTCAATTTCCTTTTCTTGCCTGATTTCATGAGCTAAAAATTCTAGTACAATCTTACATAAAAGCAACAAGAGTGGAATATTAGGAAGGTGTGTTAAAACACCATGACCAAAAGCAACTTGTGGAGGAAAAGGCTCATTTCAGGTTTTAGCTTATTGCCCATCGTGAAGAAGAGTCAGGGAGGGAACCCAAAGCAGGAACCTGGAGACAGAAACTGAGGCAAAGATCATGGAGGAGTGCTGTCTACAGGCTTGCTTTTCATGCTGTTCTCAGTTTGCTGCTTTCTTTGGCATCCCAGGAACACCTGCACACAGGTACTCCCCACAGAGGGCTGGACCCTCCTATGTTAATGATTAATCAAGAAAATGAGCCACAGAACTACTCATAGACCAATATGTCAAGAGTCGATTCTTCAATATATGTTCTTTCTTCCCAAGTGACTCTAGTTTGAGAAGAAAATGATTTTTTCCCTCAAGTATGGTATTTTTGCTAGATTGAAGTTTCCTTCTAGTCTTATCTTGCTAAATTGTCTTACCAGAAATACAATAGTTTGCATGTGTTGATAGCATAGTTTTTTTTCTTTATTTGTTTGTGAATTTGGGGAATTATCTTGATTAAGTAATAAATGACAAAATTCATTTTTATTCCTAGATAAACTCTAATTGATCATAATGACTCATTTTTATATTAAATATTTTTATTTAATTCCAAAAATTTGAGAAATTTTATGTACACTTACATAAGGTAAATTGGTCATGGTTTTCTCTTTAGTAATGTCTTTTGTTATAAAAATGGTTCTTCAGTTTTTCTCTAAGAGTTCATGAGAATACAAATTCTTCCTTACATAAAAGGTATAATTCATGAATAAAGTCAATTGGGTCTGTAGTTTTCTTTTTGGAAAGGCTTTTCACATCAGAACCATCTGCATGGTTCCATTTAACTGCAAGAGCATCCAGAAATATATGAACACATGGATTCATTACGTATCTGGGTCAACAGACAAGGGAACTCATTGTGCAATTTGAACTCAATACCTGAGTTCAAATCTGCAGCATCAATGTTAAAATCCATATATGGTTGTACATGCCTACAACCCAAGCACAGTAGAGGACAGAGGCAGGTGTACCACTAGGGCTTGCTGGTCACTAGACCAGCTCCAGAAATGAGAGACCTTATCTTAAACCAACAAGGATAGGAGTGATGGAGTATGATGCCCAATATCCTCTTCTCACCTCTTCAAGAATGCAGAATCAAACATAACTATACACATATGTGTGCATGAACCACACACAGGCATACATGAACAATTTAAGAAAAGTGTAAAAAAAAAAGCACGTTATACATTATGCACACATTAGAAATTGCTCAAAGCTTGCTTTAATCTCTGCTGTTTTAGCAGTTGGTTTCTCCTCTCCAGGGCTCTGCCAAAAGACTTACACTTTTATCATACAACTCTGAAAATATCCCATTTCCTGAGCTATGGCTCTGTTCTCTGCTCAGTGGAAACTCAATTTTCTACTCATATGGCTTCTGCTTGACATTTGTAAAGGACTTTATCCAAGTTTAGCTTTGGCCGGGAAAAAATTCTAGAGTAGATCCAAGATAAAAAATGGTTCCTTCATTTTATGGAAACACAAATACCATGGTTCTTCCTGCCTTCTACTATAAATATTCTAGTGTTTGTAGCAGCTTCTCTTGGCTGCAAAATTGTTTATATATTTCATTTCTGCCAATATTTGGGCCACAAAATCCCACAGATATATAAATTTTATTAATATTTTATGTTATTAATATGGATTTATAACTCATGCCAAATAACTTTATTTGTTCATGACTGAGATTATATTGAAAACTATCTTACTCAGGTATATGGCATGTATAGCAAAAGGTATTCATTGTGTCATAGATTTCTGTTGCTATGATAAATGCCATGGACAGAAAAAGCAACTTGGGGAGGAAAGTGTTTATTCCATCATACAATTCCTAGGTCACACTCTATCACTGAGGAAAGTCAGGGGGCAGGAACTTAAAGAAAGAATCTGGAGGCAGGGACTGATGCAGAGACCAAGGAGGAGTGCTTCTTCCTGACTTGCTCCTCCTGGTTTTCTAGTTTGCTTCCTTCTACATCCCAGAACCACCTGCCTAAAGCTAGAACCACTCACAATGAGCTGAGCCCTCCCATTCAAATCAGGAATCAAGAAATTGCTCTACAATCTTCCCTACAGACCAATCTTATGGAGGCATGTTCTTAATAGAAGTTACCTCATCCCAAGTGACTAACTTGTGTCAGGTTGACAAAAAACTATTACATTCTGTTTAGTTGCTTACTCAAAATGTACAGTATAAGCCTAGTAAAGCTACTCTGAAATCATCAATTTAGGACATCCATTTCTGTTTACAAGACAGCTGTCTATCACCTATTATGTTTGAGCCAAGAACAAAGGGAAACACTCAGAAACACATGTAGCACGAATAATAAAAACCCAGAAACAGATACTGGGGTTCAAGCTGAAGATCAGAGAAGCAAAGCAGCCAATCCACCAGAGAGCTTTTTATCTCTACCAAGGCTGGGGAGATTCTGTCCTCAGTGTCACTACAGACTAATTGCCCTGAGATTGAATGTTAGTCTGAGACCCTGCTCCTGTCTTGTATACCTCTCTAGTGCTGGGATTAAAGGTGTGAGCTCTGTTTCTCTTTTAGACTGATTTACTCTCACATAGACCTTAGTGGCCTTGAACTCACAGAGATCCATCTGCTTCTGTCTCCAACATTCTAGGATTAAAGTTGTGGGCTACCATTGCCTCACCTCTATGGATGTGGCCAGTTTTGCATTCTGATCTGCCTCCATCAGTTGCTGGATGGTGCCTCTCCAATGACAACTGGACCAGTCACCAATCTGGTACTTGGAGATGGCCAGTTCAGGCTACTTATTCACTATTGGTAGGAGTCTAAGCTGAGGACCTCCCCGTAGGCTCCAGGGAGATTCCCCTGAGCCAGGCTTCTGCCAGATCATGAAATGAACCCAGCAGTCTCCCTCAGGCCTCTCCCCCTCCATGCCCCCACTAAACTGATTGCTCATGTTCCCATCCCCACCCACCCTCACTCCACTCACAAAATCTCTTCTATTTCCCCTTCCCAGGGAGATCCAGCATCTTCCCAGGAAGTCTCCTTGTTACCTTGTCTCTCTGGGTCCGTGGATTGTAACAAAGTTATCCTTTATTTTATAGCTAATATCCACTTGTTAGTGAGTACATACCATATTTGTCTTTCTCAGTCTGGGTGATTTTTTTTCTTCATCTATTTGCCTTCAAATTTCCTGGTGTTGTTGATTTTAACAGCTGAGTAATACTCTATTGTGTAAATTACCACATCTTCTTTATCCATTCCTTGGTAGAGGGGCATCTACGTTGTTTCAAGGTTCTGGCTATTACAAATAATGCTGCTATGAACATAGTTGAGCAAGTGTCCTTGCAGTATGACTATGCATCCTTTGGATATATGCCAAAGATTAGTATAGCTGTTTCTTGAGGTAGATTAATTACCAGTTTTCTAAGGAAACTCCACACTGACTTCCAAAATGTCTGTACAACTTTGCACTCCCACCAGCAATGGAGGAATGTTTCTCTTGCTCCACATCCTCTCCAGTATTGTGGTTTAATAAGGATCAGGAAAAGCAAATAGGCTGAATAGATGTTTATTCAGGGAGAAATAACTTACAACAGAAACACATGAACACCAACAGGTTCCTGGTCCCAAGGATGCCTTCAGATGCTCTTCTGTCCCTGTGCTGCCAGCAAGAGAGTGATCCAGGCCCATTCCCCAGACCTAGTTCCCCCAGGTAATATCCACCCTTGTCCCCACCCCCAATGGTGACACAGGTGCTGACAAAGTGAATATCTCACTACACTCCAGCATGAGCTGTCACTTGTGTTTTTGATCTTAACCATTCTGACAGGTGTAAGATGGAATCTCAGAGTTGCTTTGATTTGCATTTCTCTGATGGCTAGGGATGTTGAACATCAATTTAAATATTTCTCTGCCATTAGAGAATCTTATATTGAGAATTCTCTGTTTAGATCTCTGCCCCATAACTATATGTATTTGAACTATTATTTCAAGTTTTCCTGTGGAAGAATTTTTAGAACTTATACAAACAATAGAATTAATAACTAACTAAGTAAGAAAAATAGATTTGAGTACTCACCATGTTCTCTTCACTGATTCTGAGTACAAGGACAATGATGAATAAGTAGGAAAATGTCTCCATTTGCACCCAATTTAGCAGAGAAAAAATTTCTATGATGGGTCCAAATAGTTTGTACAAATAAAATCATGCTACAAAGCAGGGATTTTGGTTATCTAGTGATATATACAAATCAGCTGAAAATTTAATAAACACTGTTTCTTGACTGTAAGTCACTTTAGCTTACTTGGAAAATTTTTATTCATAACTTTTTGATGGGGGTTATCTTTTTGTATATATGTTTCTCTTGTTGCTTAATGAATAAAACACTGTTTAGCCAATGAGGTAGGAAGATAGGCAGGACTAGTAGACAAGGAGAATTCTGAGAAATATAGAAAGGGAGAGCCCAGAAGAAGAGTTGCCATGTAGTCTGCCAAAGGAATAGAAGATCCTGGTCCTTCCCTGGTAAGATAAGACCACATGGGAATACTTAGATTAATAGAAATGGGTTAATAATTGAGAGGGAGCTTGCCAATAAGAAGCCCTAGCCACCAGGTAACAGTTTCATAACTAATATGTCTTTGTGTGTTCATTTGGGGCTGAAGCAGCAGAGGGACCAACTAGGTCAGAAAATCCAACAACTTTTCATGCCTCTTCAGTGGGACAATGATTGGAGTTAAGGTAATCTTGGGTATGATCTGCTAGGATTGGGGAAACTTTTCTGAAGGAATGTAATTTAAGATAAGATCTGAAAACAAGGAGATACTATGCAGAAAAAAAAGGAATAGGGAAAACAGACAAAATATATGCAAAGACCTGAGACAACCCATGGGACAGAAAGAAGATGGTGGAAATGATGGATGAGGCAAGTTGGTGTTGTATAGTGGGCACAGACTCCAGATTAAACAAAACTTTCTTGTCTATGTTCAGAGTTTTATTCTTTAATCCATAAACATATCAGAATCTTAAGCAGGTGGGTGGCTCAGATTAAACCAAGTGGAGAGGATACTGAGGTTACAGAAGGAACAGGAATTGATGCAGAGAATGCAGGTGGCCATGAATGGCATTTCAGGTGAGACATGATTGGAGCTGGCATTGGCTAAATGAGTTGCAAAGAAATTGAAGAGACTTAGCTAGAGTCGACCATTGTAAGGAAGAAAAATCAATGGAACTTACAGATGGGTTGTTGGATGGGATTTAGTGGAAGGCAGGAGTCAAGGGTGGATGTGGTGCTAGCCACAGAGACACAGAAAAAGATAACATTTGAAATGTTGAGGTTCAGTATATGTGGAATTAGGGGCAAGCTTAAACAATCAAAATGAATATGATCAGTAAAACCAAGAACATAGATGAGAGCCTAACTATACATATTTATGAATGCATGGTGTCTAGCTAGTAATTAATGTCATACGAGTGGATAAGATGTTGTAAAGAGATGATAGACAGTCTTTCTTGTGTAATAACTCTGATGATTTTCCAGAGAATGATCCAGAGAATGATGAATTGCCAAAAAGAATGCAGAGAGAAAAAATAGTCTAGTGTGGTTTACTGACAGCCTAAAGCCGGTCATATTAATAGCAGTGGTAAATTGTTCTCAGTGTTGAATGTTTTCAAGGGGTATATAAAAGTTATGATTAAATATTCCTGGGGTCAACAGTGTGTAGGGCATATCATAACAGCAGGGTTTTCCTTAGGAGTATGATGCTGAAAGTTATTGTGCCAACTTTTCCTGAGGAAATGAACAGATGTGTCTTCATCCCAGGCCAGGCACTATTGACAGACCAAAAAAAAAAAAAAAACAACCCAATTCCACGCAACTCTAGCTTGGAGCCAATGAGATTACCATTTAGTACAACCCATTGAGAATAAGATATTAATCAAAACCTGGATTTCACAGTACTGGATCATATGCCTTAAAGGCATCATTGTATATTCCTTTTTAAAAGAAGGGAAAATGAGGAAAATAGGAAACAGTATGTTTGTATGTGATACAGACAAAAGTAATTTGGACCCACAATAGGCCTGGGCAAAGGTTGGATATAGAACAAATTATGGAAGCTTTGGGCCACTATATGAAAATATTCTGTAGCATGCCAACAATGATAGTGCCAAATCTTTGTTTAGCTTCATTGTGTTCAACTCTTGTGCAAATCATGTAAGTGTTCCATGAAACAACTTTGCTTTGGCTATTTACTAGTATCAGAGAAAGACTGATCCTTGGAAAATGCTTGGAACAAAAAGTCCCGCAGGATTTGGTTAAATGAAGTATTTGATTAGTTATCATTAACAACATGATGCAAAGCCAGGAAGGACTATTAACTCGTTGTTTTTAAACTTGGCTTCAGCCCTCAGAGCTCTGCCCAAACAGCAGTATTTCTGTGTGTCATCTGTCTTCCCTGAGGACCTCCCAATGAGTCAGAGATAGTCAACATCCAAGGAAAGTCTTTAGAAAAAGGAGGAGAAAGGCCATGGGCACAAGCATGAGTGGCAACCTATAAAGCATGCATACAGAGGAAGCAAGAAGGATGGAGTAAAATGGTGATGTATGTGGCCTGTTATTGCAGCTAGAAGCCCTTTTATATACTCTAGAACTAATTTTCAGTGTAAGATTCAGCACTGATGCTGACCTTTGGATTGATTACACAAATGGGGCATCAAAACTTTCCATCTCCTCCAAATCATCTATCTTTGACTTCAACTATGTCATAAGGCTGTTATTTCCAGCAAATCCTTTCTGGATGAATCACCATTTTAAAATGCTAATCTCCAAGGGATGGACTAAAGCATCATCAGAATTAGCAAAGCTTAGGGGAAGCAGGGAGTTCGGGTTGCAAACTGAAGATGGTGAGGCTGCCTTCCTGCAGAAGGCTGCATCCTTTCAACTGCCTGTCCCTGATCATCTACTACTTCTGCAGATGACTGAGCCAATCCCATTAGTTCTACAAATGGTGTTTGTGTGTGTGTGGGGGGGTACGTTAATCAATATAATGATAACTGCATTGAGACATACCTCTGAGAAAAGTCTGTATGCATAAAAATCCTTTTCAAATTTAGATCTTCAAGGGCACAAATTGATTATTTCCTCGTTGCCATATTAAGCTATTTCTGTCTCTGAAGTGTTCTGAGCTCCTGTTTCACTGCTCTTCTGATAAGAAAGAGTAGTAACTGTGCTAGAAACCAAATTACAACCTAGTTGTATGAAGTCTTTGAAGTTACAGCACTCAATCCTTAATCAAGAAGTCATTAGCCTACATTTCATCACTTTGTTCTATTTTTCTTTTATCCCTCCTGGCCCTAGGTCATGCTCCCATATGTCTTTCATTCTGATTCATGTTCTCTTGCATATACTTCTTCAGATCATATCTGAAGCCAAACTGATATGAGATGCAGATGTTCCTCCACCATTGAGATGCAGACGTTAGTACTCACCATACCTTCCCTGTTTGGCTATTCTACTTTTCCCCTATCTCTTTTCCAACAATTTTGAGGATGTATGGCTGTTGTTTCTGCATCTGTTCATTACCAAAGCTTGAAGGTCATGGGACAAACAGTAGGAGAGGAAATACAATATAAAGTGGAGGAAATCAAGAACAGGCCAGAATGGGACCCCATAAGGAATAACTGGAAATCGTGTTGTTTCTCATTTCTGGCCTTAGTGGTGAGGTCATTTAGCCAAAGTGTGATAGTATTTTGTCTTAAAGATAAGAGCACTGGGAAAGATCATTTACAGACCCAGTTGTTATGTCACGCCAATGAGCAGAGCAGGAATGTGTGCATCTCAGAATGTCCAGTGCTTTCTCTAACAGTTTCAAAATCCCTGAAAATCTCCCCCATGGCTGATCCTAAGTGGAAACAAATGAGAGTGAATTCTGGAAAATGTACCTTAGCTTGAGCAAGTTGCCATATTAGGAAACCATTGAAGTTTACCCCTAATCAACCTTCAGTTCATACACATCTCCTAAACATATATTTAATATCTTAATAAAGATAATATTAGGGCATTGTGCTGCCTAATACAATTACCCCTTGTACAACTGAGAAAAATTCTCTTTTCTAATTTAAGATTACAAAGTTAATTTTTATCTTTGAGTCATGCTCATTTTCTTTCCAAGCTGATTCATACTTTTCCTTTGATATCCTGTCCCTTTCATATTTAAGTTGTGATGTCTTAAGTAAACTTCCTAAGATTTTATTTTGTGGTAGTTAATGAGGTGATGAAAATTGAAAGAAAATAAAAGTATATGGCTACTTTATTTGTATATATGTTCACATAAAATTAAGGAAGGAACACAAGTATATTATTCCTTATATCTACAATGCTCATATGTTCTTAGATGATATCAATAAGGGCTTTTCCCCCCATATTCTCTTCACTCCTTTTTGTTTTCTGCAAGTACTTCAGCTATTCCTTGTTTTTTCTTTAATGGATAGGTGCAAAGCATTGTTCCCAAAAGCTCTGGACATATTAGCAGTCTTGTCTGAGTTAAATTATAATTTTCTATTGATTTTAATATATGACATGGACTATTAAGAGACACAATTGAGAATATCCTATATAACAGGCATGCTGTATTATACACATATTGTGTGATAATTGCAATCTAATATATCTCTGGTAACTTTTTTTTGTGAACAATTGAGTTTATTTTATCATTTTTATTGCATTAAAATAAATCTTTGGCCAGTAGATAAAGAGATTAATAGGACAACAAATTGAGGATGAGTGCTGTTACATTCAACTGACCTTTTGATACTGGAAGAATGGTGTCATGAAAATGTTCACGGTCCCAAAATAGAAATGTAGGATCTTATCTACAAAAGAGTAAAAGGAAAAAAATAAGTATCTCTGGTAACTTTGAACACCCTGTCCAGACAGCGAATTTTCTTTCCTGCTTGTTAATTTAATTTGTTACTGTATCAAGAGTGGACAGGCAACAGTCTCAGCTTTCACTAAATGGAATTTGTGCTGGTCCCTTTGAAACTATAATCTCTCGACCAGCAGATATGGGAAGGTACATTTTGCCAGCAGATCACTAAAGGTGATGTAAATGGTGTCACTCCAATTTTCCTCCCTTTCCTTTCCCTTTCTTTTCTTCTCTTTTCCTGACAGTGTTCCTTTATGTAGCTGATTCTGACATGCAAATTGAAAGTCTTCCTATCTCCATCTCTCAAATCTAGGTAATGTACCCTGCACTGACATAATAACTCTCCCACTTTCAACACTGGCCTCCTGGATTAATGAATATTGGCTAAGTGAGAAATAGCAAAACATCTGTGAAGACATTGTCTAGGTTTGTAAGGTGATGGCCCCTATCTCATGCCAAAACTATGTCTTCAGAGGACTAGTGAACATCTATGAATCCAGGATAAAGAGAAACATGATAAAATCCTTATATGAATATGGCCCACTGCTGAACCTCATTGGTTGTTACTTGAGTTTGAGTTTGGTATAAAAGTTCTGCTCTGTACAGGATGATAGTGAACAAGGTATTCCATATGCTTATAAATGGTAGTTTTGAAAGAAGCATTATGGGTAGAGAAGGTATTCACAAACTAGCTTATTGAGAGGAATTCTTGTGTCCATCTTTCAAAGATGCTATATAGGGATATAAATGCTGCTACTATTTAATTTCAGGTAGTGACCTCAAGTCATACAGAACAACCTATAAAATGGGCCTATTTTCACCTCCAGTCAATTTATCACTTGAACTCTGTGTAGCAGAAGTAGAGGTTATGAACATACAGCTACTTCTTTATTCACTTTACTTGTGCCCCTGGCTTGCAAGAGCTTCATGTCATTGTACCTGTGCCTTCTAGGCCTGCTAGAGTCCTATACCATCTATGCCCCTTCCATTTGATGCTGGAGTGATGCTATGAATGCCTAGGCTTACTGCTTTCCCAGTTTAACAGTATTTCAGTTATGACAAGCAGCTGAGTTTGCATAACTTGCAGGCTCATGGCAAAACCACACACTTTCAAATGCATCAGTCTGCCACTTCTAGCACTGCATCTTCTGAGGTGTATGGCCCCAAATGGCTAAACATCTTGCATCCTAGCCTACACAAAAACTCTTATCTTGTTTTGAGCCCTTATTTAAAACCAGCATTTCCTGGTTCAGAGCCCAAAAGGAAGGTAAAAGGCATCCATTCACTCAACAGCTTCGATTTTAAAGAACACTGAGTAAGAGTCCATCTCTCTGGTACCTAGGCTGACCTTTCTAATTACAACTTGGAAGTAAAATTTTATTATCTACCTGGAATAATTTATGTGTCCACACTTGTGACTAGGGCTTCAAATGTCTGTGGTTGATGAAGTTCACAAATGTCATTTTCTTGGAAAAGAAATCAAAGTCTAGCTGACTCAGAATTAAGCTCTTACTCATCTTTCCTCTCTTCGTCCATAGAGATAGTGTGTCTCCATTTGTTAAAGTTCTCCTCTAAAGCTCATAGCTAGAACTTTGAGAATACACACAGATTGATTACATAATGAAACTATTAACCAGCATACATTTTCAACATGCATGCTAGCTCATGCACCAGAGTTAGAAACTGGTCCCACTGTCAGGGACCTCTCAGATAGCTCCAGCTCCACAACTGTCTCCCACATGCAGAGGGACCAGTTGGGTCCCAGGGAGGTTCCTCATTCATCATAATTCCAACAGGCACATGTCAAATCAACTCGTATTTCTATTCTTTGGAAAGTCTAGTTCAGTTGGCAGTTTATATAGATGCTTCTCTCTGAAGCATTCTATACTAACTGCAGTAAGTACAGATACACAGAGTAAGACTTAGGAACTATTGTAGCAATTCAATAGCCACTTGACAACTGAGAAAGCTAATTTACAAGTGTTCTGTTTTGTATATACTCACTCATATATGGATTTTAGACATAGAGCAAAGGATCACCAGCCTCCAGTTCACACCATCAGAGAAGCTAGGATACAAGGAGGAAACTAAGAGATTCATACAAGGTCTCTCACAGAAGGGGAAAGGAACAAGATGTCCTGAGCATATTGGGAGTGGGTAGGGGCAGTGAGTGGAGAGGGAGTTAGGAGAAAGAGAAGGGGAGGAGGGGAACATTTGGGACCAGGAAGATTGAGTCAGGGGACGAATAGATGAAAGAAATTAAAAAAAGAGAGAAAAAGAGATACCATAATAGAGGGAGCCATTATAGGTTTGAAGAGAAATATGGCACTAGGGAAATGTCCAGAGACCTGTAAAAATGACCCCAACAAACAAATTGAGCAATAGTGGAGAGGCTACCTTTAATGCCCTTCCCTGATAATGAGATTGCCAACTACCTTATATGCCATCATAGAGCCTTCATCTAGTAGTTGATGGAAACAAAAGGAGACACCCACAGGTAAACACTGAGCTGAACTCCTGGAACTCAGTTGCAGAGAGGGAGAAGTGATGAGCAAAGGGGTCAAGACCAGTCTACAGAAACCCACAGAGACAGCTGACCTGAAGAAGGGGGAGCTCATGGACCCCCAAACTGATAGCTGGGAAACCAGCATTGGAATGACTCAGACCCCCTGAACATGGTTCCCAGTTAGAAGGCCTGGGCAGTCTAAGGGACCTGGGACAGTGAAACCAGTATGTATCCCCTGGTGCATGAAGGGACTTTGGGAGCACATTCCCCATGGAGGGATACTCCCTTAGCCTAGGGACATGGGGGAGGGCCAAAGTTAAAGTTAAAACATCCTATCAGTTAACAGGAAATTTTTAGTATATATGTAGTAAACACTGCTAGCAAGAAATTGGTCTACTATACCCAGAAAACATTATTTGCCAGTTAATTGTGCTCAATAAATTTAGGCAAATATAAATCCAACATATCATAGCAAACTCCTCTTATTGCCTATTACTTGGTTTTGTATTTATTCCAATAGGAGTTGATCTTTTGGGTCTGTATATAAAGAAATGGCACAAAACAAAACCTGGGATCATTTTGGCAAACCTGAATGTGGCGGAACCAAGGAGAGGTTCCTGGCTTTTACTATCATGATGACTCATTTTCTAAGGAATAGTGGGTGAGTCACTTAAACTTCCTCCTATCACCCATTTATCATGAGAAGATGTGGAAAGGGACAAACTAGAGATCTGGTTTAAGATGTTGTGGAAATGAGGAGGTGTGGAATTGAGGAGGATGGAATAGGGAAGAGCTGCCCTTGACTTTGACTTTCCTAGGCACCCCTTTCCTGCAGTATGTGGATGACTGTCAGGTCCTGCCCCAGTGCTGCCTCTGGGTGGACAAGTTCAAGGAAAAACAAGGGGAGTGAATTTTGGGAATTCATCCCTTTGTTCTTCACTGAGACCCATTCTGCTGTGGTCCAGGGAACAAGACTGTTGCTGAATTCTACCTCTTGGCACTGCAGATGACTGTCATGTCTGCCAGGCTGTGATGTCAGTGTTTCTCTTTCATTCCCTCTACCACTTTGCCCAGGGTTAGGAAAATCTTCAGAAGACAAGACAGATGTTTGTGTACCTCTGAAGTGTCTTAAAATTTTCCCCTACCTAGACAGGGTTCATATGTAACCCAGGCTGGGCTTACACTCACAATCCTCTTGCCTCAGCCTCCTGAGTGATGAGATTTTTAGATGCGCATGTCATGTCAGCTGTGTGTTTTCAAAAACATTTTCACTTATTTATTTTTCTAACAATAAAAAGAAATATCACACTCTTAAACATTTCAATAGTAGAAAGAAATTTTTAATAATATCAATTTTTCCACTCTGCCTTCCCCATTCTATAATATGTTACCCTGCTTTCTCCACATCGCAAATGCCAGCCTAATAGAAACATTATTTTATTCCTTGTTATTTCATTATACAGGATATCTTGAGGGTAATCTGTGTAAGTACATAGGCATCTTGTTCATTTTTAAAGGCCACCTGTTATTTAGTCATATATGTACTCATAATTAATAAAAGAATTCTCCTCTTAAGGGATATTGATATGTATAGAAACCACTAAACTTTTGCTACTATGCATATTGTTAAGTAAACACTTTTCACACAATCTTTATATGCTTGATGGAGAAAAACACTTAATTTCTAAAGATTCGTGAATTTATCATGTATGGCTGATTTTTAAAACCTCAAACAGGGCATCTTATTTGTCTCTATGTTCTGAGATTTCAAGTCAGTCCAGCATTCTTGTGTGTGCAAGTATTTGGAAATTATTTATTACCCTCCTAGCTTCATGCTCAAGGCCACAATGCATTTTCCCCATTTACTAATAGTATTATAGGATCTGTCTGGCACTGTTTGAATGACTTATTCATTTAATTCTCATTAATCTATAACTTATTTGATAGATTATGAACCTAATTAACTCTCATGTTGTCTGTCAAGATAGTGTTATATGAGTTCATAAACTCATATCCTCACCTTCTTCCGTTATTTCTTCTATCAGAAGAATGATAATAACAACAACATCATCAACAGCAACATCAACAACAATAATAAATGAAAATTAAATTACGATTTGGACTGAGTAACAATGTGAAATACAGGGTCTCCCTATGTAGTACATGCTGGCCTCAAACTTGTGATCTTCCTGTAATTGATGACATGTATCACCACATCTGGCTAAACTGAGTGATTCTTAACACACTTAGTTTCTCATTTTCTGTGACTAAGACAGATTCAGGGGACAGGAGAAAGCCAGATGTTCCTTCTCAATGAATGCTGATCTTCATGAAGATACTCCACTTCAGAGGCCATATCAGAAAGGAAGGCCACTCGACAAAGCTAACTTAGACCTGGAATTTAGGGTGCGCATTAACATTTGCTTATGGGCCTAGAATAATTGTTCTTATCTGGGAGCAATTTTTGATGTGTGGGACTTTTGTTAATGCCAGGTGACAATTGTTGGTTGTCACAGCTGGGGGTTGGGGGTTGGTCCTGGTGTATAGGTGCTGAATGTGCTGCTAAATGCCTTTTAATGCTCAAGGAAACCCTTTCCCAGGAAAGGAGCCTTCAGCCCCTAATATCAATAGCATCCAGCTTGAGAAAGCCTGTTAAGTTATCCTATTCTAAAACCAGTGACACTGAGAATCGAAGACTAAAAAGATACACTGGCTAAAGCATTGTGTCACATCCTTGAGGATTCGGATTTCATTGGTCCAGGCTAGAATCTTAAATAGCATTTTAATGAAGCTTCTTTGGGGTCTGACCAACCTGTCACAGGATTGACACCTACTTTCTGAAGTGTCTGATCTGAGGGAGGCCACAAAAGGGCCCAACCTCCCCCATATTTTGCAGCTGGAAGGCTACTGAAGGAAGTATCAATGGCAAAACCCAAAGGACACAGGAAGACATTCACTCAAATACTGGCGAGGGTAATATGGAAGCCCAAGTTTGGGCCTTTAGTGAGAAGTGGCAAAGACCCTTTTGAATAAACAAATTAAAAATCTTCTAGGTCACATCTACCCCCCCCCCACCAAAAATAGAAGAAAGAAGGAAGGAAAGGAGAAAGAAAAGAAAAGGTCTTCTGGGTCATTGCTCTCAAAGACCTTGACTTGGCAAGGAGAAAGATACAGTTTTGCAGTGGGTATGATTTTAATCTAGTCACACAGCTCTGTGAACTCAATGGCAACTAGCTAGGTTTTATCTTACCCCAAAGCCTCAAAGAAACTGGATCCATCCTGGGAGCAGCCTAGAAACCCTATACTGATACCAGAATGTTGCCAAGCCTGCCCACAGGGTGGAGCCACTGGGCTGGTCCTGCTGTTTCTGAGGGTGGTTTATAGCACTGGAGATGGACACATTTGGCTGCAGGAAACAACCACTGAATCTGTAAAGTTGTAAGTAGACAGAGAACTTCAGTGCCTTATACTCCCCATCAGCTGATCCTTAAATCCCATTCTAAATAGCAGCATAGCAGATGGTCACCAGGCCTAGCCCTTGATTCGTTCCTTTGCAAAAGAGAAACATAAAACCCTGTAGTATGGCCTTGGCGCTCCTGTACTGGCACACCTTGGTTCCATAACACGTTTCTGAGAGGCTGTTTTTTCCCTGGTACAGTGGGCATAATAATGATGAAATTCGAGGGTAGTCATGAGTGTCAAACCAGGGAATGTGTCCAGCTCTAGAGGGTAACTCTGGAATCCTGGGTTGCTTCTTTTTCTATGTGTCCCACAGGGACTACAGCCTTCTGCACACATGCATTCGTTCCAAGGGCCCAGGATCCTTTAGGTCCTGGAGATACTAGCTTTTTTGTGGGAGCTGAGGGGTATGCAAATGGAGAAAAGTATACTTTTGGATGTAATGTGTTTCTACGGCCTCTCGCTGGAGATTTCTGCCTCCGAGTGGAGCAGCCCAATTTCCAGAAAGAAAGGATGGAACAAAAAGAGAGGGGGTGGGCAAATGGTGGGGCGGGGAGCCCTGAACCACTCTGTGTTCCAGGGAGGAGGAAGGAGGGCAGGCCCAAGACGGGAGGGAGGGAAAGAAGGAAGCCGAGGAGGAGTTTTCCAGCCTGGCCTTAGTGGCTCTGGCTCACTGCACAGCCCCTTGGTCTCCTGGCTTCCTCCCTCCCCTTAAGTGTGCTGCACAGCCTGCTGAGCCAGGGAAGTGTCCGCTCGCCATGGGGAGCCCGGGACTCGGGACTATGCTGTGGCTGCCTCAAGCGCTGCTGCTGCTGTTACTGGTATTGCTGCCGCGAGTCCCGCCGAGCCGGGGCTTCCCAGGTAGGAGTTAAGATGGGGGTGTCTCCCCAGCGGTACACCTAGGAACTTCGGAGCCCTCTGCTGAAACCCCTCGCCTCAAACAGTGGGAGGCGTGAAGGGCGCCCTTTGTTTACTCTGAATTCAGTTTTCACAGTCCCTGGGAGCTGTTGAAGTGTGGGGCTCCCGACGGGAAGCATGGAAGAGAGTGCTATCAGATCTTGCAGCTCCAGGAACCTGAGCCTGAGCACCTTCTGCTCCCTGGGCTCCGAGGTTTAAACCTCTGGAGCTGCCATTGGCTTCACCAGCCTGAGGGGCCTTCATGTGTCCTCTTGTCCTGTGCCCTCCCCGCTTCCCCAGCCACTCCACTCCCCTCAGTGCTGCATACTCCGGAATTCCGAGAAAGTTTGCTTCTCTGAGGGAGAAGTGCCAGCTGAGAGTGGTGACATGTGGCACGCACTTGGTTAGCACCAGGGAAAGTGGGAAAGGCTCAGCATTGTGTTGGAGGGCGTGGTCTCCAGCATTTAAGGGCACCCTGGTATTTACTGAGTTTTCACAGGGCAGGGAAAATTTTCTTTGCAAATGCCTCTTTAAAAATCCCTGGTTATCAGGCCCTCTGAATGTGGATGGCAGTTATAGTTATGTGGCTTGATCTGTTGGCGGGGGTGGGGGGTGGGGTGGGGGAGTGGCTGGCAGTGGGACCATGAACTGGCCTTTTGGAGCCCATTCCCTCTGGTGGGATACCTTGCTCAGCCTTGATAGAGGATATCCTGACGGAGCTGGGAGGGTTTGGTCCTGTCTCAACTTAATATGCCAGGCTCCTGACTCTCCAAGGAAGGCCTTAACCCCTCTGAGGAGTGGATGGGGGGAGGGTGGGATTGGGGAGAAGTGGGGGGAGCTGGGGTAAGGGGAGCGAAGGGGAACAGGGGTTGGTATATAAACTGGAAAAAAAACAAAAAACCAAAAACAAACAAACAAACAAACAAAAAAAAACTCTAGTTAATGTCCTCACAATGAAATGTTAACAGAGAGCTTCTGAGGGGCAGGGCACCCTGTGGCCTTGGAATGAAGAGTCAATCTTCGCAGAGGTTTTAGCTATCTGTTAATAGAAAAGTGGTGACATGAATTACAAAGTATGCAAATACTTGTCTATGTGTTCGACATCACAGTGGGTAGTTTAAACCTGAGGCTTGGGAAGAAACACGGAGCTGAGATAAAAAGATAATGAATTCCTAGTTAGGGAGCTGGCTAGATGTAGATTGAGGTTACTTTCACAGTGAATGAATGAATGAATGATGTGTGATATAAAGACAAGATTTGTGTTTTGAGCTGATGCTTGCATGTTTGCAGTTTTGAAGGAACTGATTAGGGGCAAAGTGCAAAATATGCTTTACCTCCGTTGCTAGGGAAGTGTCATTTTATGATTTAGTGTCCCCATTCCCACCTCCTTGACAACAAACTGTGTTAAAAGGAGCTTAGAAGGGAAGGAGAGACAGTCTAAATGAAAGAATCTCAATTTCTGGTTGAGCTTGTTCCAGGCAGACTCCCTTCCTTTTTCATAGGCTTTTCCTCCTCTTTCCTGTTGCCCACCTCCTTTCTCTCAGCTTCTACCCTTATATAGTATAGCTTGCTGCCAAGCCTCAGACACCCACAGAATCCTAGATTGGCCAGCTCAGGCATTTACTACTGCTAATGTTTTGGGACTCGCCCTTGGCTTGCTTGCTCAGTTGGACAGCATGAATGTCCCTCCTCCCTCAGCCAGGCAGCCTCCAGGTACCTCCCTGCTGCTGTTTCTGCTGATTCCTACCCTGCCATCTGGCTTTTCTCAGAAGAGAAGAAAACATTTCTCTGGAGACCCCTCCCATTTTTTTCTAGCGTATTTCTAGACGTTTCGTTTTTAAATTAGTTATTTTGTTCCTCCCCCCCAAACCCAGCTATAGACCTCACACTGTGACTTTCTACACTACAGAATACTACTCAGTTGGAGCCCTGTCTTGCCAAGTCCCAAAGGAGTGTCTTGGGAATTGAGCTCTGCAGGGGCTGTTGAATCCCAAGAAGAGGGGATTTCCGTTCAAGCCAGAGATTGTAAAAGTCTGGGGAATACGCCGCCAGACTTGTACATCTGGAGGAGAATCGTATCCTCTGAGTTCACTATTAGTTGTGGGGTGACAGGTTTTAAAGGCTGCACTCCCACAGTAAATGGGCACCATGTCTCCATGAAAGAAGATTTGGATCTGGAACCTCACAAAGAAGGCTAGGAAATTTGGGCCCCATCAGCGCCATCTAAGCTCTTACAGCAAATCTGTCAGAGAAAGGGCAAATCATTCCCATTACTACCCAGAGAAGCTCTCTGGGGTTCTTCCAACCATGAATTTGAAGCAACTTTTCTGGGCCTCAGGTGTAGTCCTTACAGTCTAGCAAAGACTGTGTGTCTACTGAAACCCACACAAAGCATAATAAGTGCTCCTAGCACAGTTGCCAGTGTTTTTGTTTGGATTATTTAGATGAATGGGACTTTTCATTAATTCTATTCTTAAATGAATTCTTGTAAGCCTCTGTATGTCTCGGAGTTTGGAAGTTCACTCTACCTCTTGCAAACAAAATTGAGGGTGGAGAATGAATGCTGTGGCCATGGAGAAAGGCTTTGTGAGTCCTCCTAGTACTGGATGAAACAGGTAAAGTACTGTGGGTTCATCAGGAAAATTTAAAGCCCCATCAGACCACAGCAGTCAAAGCAGTATTCGGAACTGCCACATCTGGAGTTAAGTATTAGGAGCTGAGCACCTGGCTCAGGCTCTACAATTAAGGTCTCACCAGAAACGGACTAGAAATTTCTATTTGTGTTTAAGGCATATAATCAACTGACAAAATTACTCTGCAATATAAAAGGGGATCTGGTAGAGAGAGGGGGGCATTTTCGTCTGGCATTGTTTTTGTTGAAAACACTTCCCGTACAGTAAATTGTTGCCACTTCACAGATTTGTGAGTTGAACAAGGGACTGAAACCATCATTAAGACACCAATTTCAGACCTTCTTGCTTCTTCAGTCCTTGCACCATAATCAAATACATCCCTCATCCCTTCGTCCCTTCTAGATGACAACCATAACAATCTCTGTTAGTCTCTCTGAAGCTAACTCATTGTCCTTTTTTTGTCAGCCAAATACTGGTCTTTTAAATGCAGTGTGTGTGTGTGTGTGTGTGTGTGTGTGCATGCGTGTGCGCAGGTATGTGAACATGTGTGTGTTCTATAAGTCAGTTTCAGGTATCTTCTTCTGTTTCTTTCCACCTTATTTGTTCTCTGAGGCAGGGTCTCTCATTGAACTGGGGGCTCATCAATTGGGCAAGATTAGCTGGGCAAAGAGGTACAGGAATCCTCTTGTCTTCTCTTATCCAGTGCTCAGATTACAATTGTGTGCCAACATACCTAGCTTTTTATATAGATACTTAGATCTGAACCCAAATTCTTATTCATATGTGGAAAGCACTTTACTTACTTAGTCCATATGCAGTGTGTGGCCCTATAGCAATTTAGTTAAGTTTTCTTTCTTTGTAGATGCCATTGCCTGCACCTTGGAGTGACTCACACAGTCATTCAACTGCTCAAAATTCTTCCCATTATTTACAGCCTCTACGCTTTGGTGAAATTAACTGACCAATTCTTCCTCCCTCCCTCCCTCCCTCCTTTCCTTCCTTCAGTCCTTCCTTCCCTCCTTTCTTCCCAGTGATGGGGATGGGACACATGATCTTCTGTATGTATGTATATGCTTTGTGGCTGAGCTATAATACTCCAGCTCTTGAAATTCTTCTTCTTGATCACTGAAAGGGAAGTCTCCTATCTTTCTTTAAAAATCCCAGCTCCCTGTGGCTGTTTTGTGGTCTTTCTCATATATTTCATGCATTGTATGTTATGCACTCCTCTTCTAGATTTTGAGTTCCTAAAAGCTATGCTTGTACTATGTTTTACCACTATCTGTATTCCTGAGAATGCTTAGCAGACTACCTGGTACTGATGGGTATTTGTACTTATGGAATTTAATGGACCCTGAACCTCTGATGATCTGCAAGAAAGGTGCATGGATGGGTAAATGGGATTTCGTGGCACCACAAATATACACATATAGATATGGCTTGCTGGCCACAGAGGTTCATTTCAAATCCATGAGTACCCTCTGTTTAAGCAATAACTGTCTCTGTTGGGGGCTGTAAGATGAGAGTGCAGGCATGAGCTAGAGTTTGCATTTATTTTTGTTGGCTGCTTTATTCCATATCCTTCCAAAGTAGTTGACCGGTTCCCTTAGTAAACACATGTATGTGTGCTACATCAATTCCCCTTTCAGTAAACACAACTAAAGCTAGTAATTGAAAGCAAAGAGAGTTTCAAGAGGTTTAGTGTTGCCAAAAGTGTAACATAGTATGGAGTTTTTAGCAGCCAAATTATGATTAATATTCAGACTGAAGATTCTCTTACAAAATAGCAGTATGAATAATTGCCTCTCCAGTGCTAGTTTGTAGGGAGGTACTTGAGCCAGCCTCTCATCTTCAACTGTAAGATTTTGGAACTGCCAGCTTCAGTGGGTCTTTTGCTTTGAGAGGGGCTGCTCCTCTCCTGGGATATTTAAATTCTGGTCTGAAATAGAATTGGTTCTGGCCTTCTCTAATGAATTTTGAGCTTTACTCAGAGACTTCCTTTTTCAAGTGGACATGAATGATGAAGAAGTTCTGTGCTTAGAAAAGAGGGCTTCACAAGGTATTCAGTTCCTTCTTTTAAGTACCTTCCTATCTTCTGGGGAACTAGTCACAGTCACCTAGAGTGGTAAATGTGTGATTGGCTCTGGAAGTACCGAAGAGCCATGCAGGAACTTGGCCTGCATGTTGAATGAAGGCTGATGCTTGGAAATGTTGCTGCCTAGATGCTGATGCTAAAGATCCATTGTTGCATTAGAATAACTTTGGGCTTTTGAAATTTTAACTAAAACTCTGGGCAGCTATCCCTACCCCCATGGGGGAAAGCACTTATCCCATCTAAATCTGCTATTCACTAGATGGTCTTCCTGAGCTGAGTGAAAATGGACACTAAAATAAACAAACAAATAAACAGATAGATAAATACACACAAGATGAAATTACCAGAATAGGAGAACTTTAATTCAGCAGTAGGTGGAGGTGGCTTCTCTACTGAACACCAACTATATAGTTTCCAGTTCTCATTTGAAAAGCAACAATGGGCTAAGTGTGGCTCAAAAAGGTATACCACACCTGATTCCCTAAGCTCAAATTCCAACAACCCCCCCAAAGGTAAAAATAAATGAGAAATAAAGAAAAATATTAAACAAAGTAGATATAAACATAGATTGAAATTGTTTCCTGCCCTTGATTATCACAATGTCTGAGGTCTGGAGAAGATATTGAGCTAATATTTGGAATGCAGATGGTCTGAAGTAGTTGTGAATAAGACCCAAACTATTCAAGTTTATATATCTTTGTGGCATTTAGCAAAATTTCTAAGACTGCTTCCCAGTGGGAAAGGAATGGAAGATAACAAAATGTCACTGAATATTTATAATACTCTTAATAAAATAGCCAATGGGACAGGAGGGAAGTCTGGTCATTCTTAGCTGATGAGGCCTTTGGTCATCAAATTGCCCTAGAGCACAGCTCTAAGAGATTTAGTATCTCTGGGAAGTTGAGAAGTTCTGAGGGTAAGGTTCCAAATAAAGATTTAGAGAGAAAAGGAAGTTCTGAGGGTAAGGTTCCAAATAAAGATTCAGAGAGAAAAGCTTGCACCCTGTGTCCTTAGGAGTGCTGCTAATCCGACAAGTGCTCTAGGTAATAAATGGTTACACCTGGATCTTAAGAACACATGGCACACTCTGTCCTCAGAAAGCTCCAGAGCACACATTCCTCAGCCAAATGATGTACTCAGTCATAATTCTTAGCTTATACTGGATGCTTTTCCAGGGAGAAGATAAATGGGGTTGGACCTAATGCCTCGTATTAGGAGTTGTCAATTGAATATATTTGTTTAAAAACCTTTTCATTAATTAATTTTTTTGTTTATTGTATATACTAACCACAGTTTTCCTCCCTCCTCTCCTTCCAGCTCCCATCCACTCCTCCTTGATTTCTGTTCAGTAAGGGTAGGCTCCCCATGGGTGTCAACAAAGCATGGCATATCAAGTTGAGTTAGGATTAAGCTCCTCCCTTTGTTTGAAGGCAGGGGAAAGCAACCCAGCATGGGGAATATGTTCTCAAAAGTCAGCTCAAGTGTTAGGGACAGGTCTTGATCCCACCGCAAGGAACCCTACAAATAGACCAAGCTACACAACTGTCACACATATGTAGAGTGCCTAGGTTGGCCCCATTCAGGCTTCCTAGCTGTTGGTTCAAATTCTGTGAGCTCCTATGAAGCCAGTTTAGTTGCTTTTGTGGGTTCCCTTGTGATGACCCCTTGGTTCATATAATCCTCCCTCTCTTAACAGGATTTCTGGAGTTCAGCCAAGTTCTTGACTGTGGATCTCTGAATTTGTTTCTATCAGCTACTGCATGAAGGCTTTCTGATGACAATTAAGGTAGTCATCAATCTGATTAGAGGAGAAGGCCAGTTTAGGTGCCCTCTCCACTATTGCTAGGAGTCTTAGCTGATGTTATCCTTGTGGATTCCTGGGAATTTCCCTGGCACCTGGTTTTTCACTTACCCCAAAATGTTCCCTCATTAAGACATCTCTTTTTATTACTCTCCACCTCTGTCCTATCCCCAGTCCCTATAATCACTCATGTTCCCATCCCCTACCCCCAGTTTACCCAGGATCTCTTCTATTCACCTTCCTGTGGAAATCCATGTATCCCTGTTTGGACCCTTCTTGTTACCTGGCCTCTCCAGGGCTGTGGATTGTAACCTGGTTACAGCTAATATTCACCTATGAGTGTTTGTCTTTCTGGGTATTAGTACCTCATTGAGGATGATTTTTATAGTTCCATCTATTTGCCTGAAAATATCATAGCATTGTTTTTTGTTTGTTTGTTTGTTTGTTTTACAGCTGAGTAATACTTCAATGTGTAAATTAACACATTTTCTTTATTAATTCTTTGGTTGAGAGGCATCTAGGTTCTTTTCAGGTTCTGACTATTATGAATAACACTGCTATGAACATAGTTGAGCAAGTATTCTTGTGGTATGATTGAGAATGCTTTGGGTATATCCTCAAGACTGGTATAATTGGGTCTTGAGGTAGATTGATTACTATTTTTCTGAGAAATTGCTATATCTATTTCCTAAGTGGCTGTACAATTTTACATTCCTGCCAGCAGTGGAGGAGTATTCCCTTTATTTCACATCCTCTTCAACATAAGCTGTCACCAATGTTTTTGATCTTAGCCATTCTGATATGTGTAAGATTGTATCTCAGAGATCTCAGAGTTTTGATTTATATTGTCCTGATGACTAAGGATATTGAACAATTCCTTAAATGTCTTTCAGCCATTTGAGATTCTTCTGTTAAGAATTCTCTATATAAATCTGTACCCCATTTTTAATTGGATTATTTGGTACTTTGATGTCTAGTTTCTTGAGTTATTTATATAATTTGGAAATCAGTTCTCTGTCTGATGTGGGGTTGGTTAAGGTCTTTTCCCATTCTGTGGGCTGCTGTTTTGTCTTATTGACAGTGTCCTTTGCCTTAGAGAAGCTTGTCAGTTTCATGAGGTCCTATTTATTAATTGTTGATCTCATAGTGCTACTGGTGTAATATTCAGGAAGTTATCTTCTGTGCCAATGCATTGAAGGCTAGTCCCTACTTTCTCTTCTGTCAGGCTCAGTGTAACTGGTTCTATATTGAGGTCTTTGATCCATTTGCAGGGTGAAAGATATGGAACTATTTGCATTCTTCTACATGCCAACCATTTGTTGAAGAGGCTTTCTTTTTTTGTTGTATGCTTTTGGCTTCTTTGGCAAAAACCAAGTGTTCTTAGGTGTATGGATTTACATGCTGTTTTTATTACTATAGCTCTAAAGTAGAGCTTTAAGTCAGGGATGGTAAGGACTCTGGATGTTGCTATATGTCATAGGATTTTTTTTATCTATCCTGGGTCCTTTGTTTTCCATATGAACTTAAATATTGTTCTTTTGAGGTTTGTCTGTAAAGAATTTTTTGGGATTTGATGGGGATTGCATTGAATTTGTAGGTTGCTTTTGATAAGATCACCTTTTTACTTTAAACTCAACAATTCATGAACATGGAAGATCTTTGCATTTTCTGATCCTCTCCAATTTCTTTCTTCAAACACATGAAGTTCCTGTCATATAGGTCTTTCACTTCATTGGTTAGAGTTACCCCAGGATATTTTATATTACTTGTGGCTATTATGAAGGGTGTTGTTTCCCTGATTTCTTTCTCAGATCATTTATAATTTGTATATAGGAAGGCTGCCAAGTTTTTTGAGTTAATCTTCTATTTAGCTAAATTCCTGAAAGTGTTTGTCAGCTGAAGAAGTTCCCTAGTAGAATGTTTGGCATCTCTTATGTATATAATCACATCATCTGCAAATAGCAAAAGTGTAACTTCTTCCTTTACAATTTGTATCCCCTTTATCTCCTTTTGCTGTCTTATTGTTTTAGCTAGAACTTCAAACACTATATTGAATAGATATGAAGAGAGTGGACAATTGCAGACTGTTTTCCTGGCTTTCAAATATTATTGTATTAATTTTTCTGTCCTGTTCTTATAGTGACCTGTAGTGTGATTAGTCACATGTACCAGCAATTTGTTTTTTCATGTCACCATCACAATGAACCTCCACTTGTGTTTAGTGGATACATCTTCAACGAAGTTGCACCCTAGTTTCCTCTAATGATTGGCCTTGGTCTGTGACTTACTGTGTGTGCAACTGAGCTGAGTGACCCTGCCTGGTCCAGGCTTCCAAAAATATTCAATCACACCAGTTAAATTGGAGTCACAAGGTGATATTCAAGCCAATGGTTTTCAGAGCCATTGTGGACTGTTGAAGAAGTGATATTGTTCAAATTCCCCATTTTCTGAAACTCAGTTCCCACATGGTCATTCCTTATAGGAATTCTGTAGACCCATTGTCACTGACTCAGTATTTGTCAGGTCAAGGCTGTGGTAAAATGCTGTTTCTTCTCAGATTTTTGACTCAGCTTTTTAGGGAGTAGAATCATATCATTTCAGTATTAGCTATGTACAGTTCTAATGTCCTCATCCATGTAGAGTCTTATTAATTTTTCTATTGTCATAGCTTAGCAGGGAACCTGTCTCCAAGAGGGTAATGACATGCCAGTAGGAGATGCTTCTGGCCAGCTTCAACCCACCCACTTGGATGGGTGTCCTGGGCTCTATTTAGATTTCTGTAGAAGTTTCTTTTTTTTTTTTTTCATAACCAGGTTCCCCTGAGCAGGCTGCCTCTTTCATCTGCTGAATTTATGTTTTGTGTGACTACTACATATTAAGCACTTTTCTGGGCATAATAACTAGGGAAACTTGAATAAATTATGCTGCAACTCTCCCTGAGACCCCATCCAGCATGTAATTCAGCATCATTATTTATATGAATCCTGAGTGTACTCTCACTCATCCCTCTTTGGTTGGGTTACTTGAGTATTTCTCAGTGGTTTTTGAGAAGCTCCTGCCTCAACGCAAGCTCTTGATCTCTTTAAAGGAAATTAAGGTTCCATAACCTTTGTCTTTACACCACTTGTTTTGAGTTGCACACCTGATTTGTGGTGACATTTTAACAGCTTTACTGAGACATAATTCACCTACTACACCATTCACCCATTTAAACTGTGCACTGCAGAGGTTGTAGCATATTCATAGAGTTCTGTATCCATCACCATAATCAATTTTAGGGCATTTTTATTATCCCCCAAAGTAACCTTATGCTTTTGGCTGTCACTGTCCAAACCCTTATTGCTTTGACTACTAGGCAACCACTAGCCTATTTGCCTCTGTAGATTTGTCTATTCTTGACATTCTCTATAATGTAAAGTTATACAAAACATATCTTTTTGTGAGTTATGACTCTGATTTAGCATAATGCTCCTAAGGTTCATCCTTGTTGTCACTTGATTCCATCTTATAATTATTCCATTCTATGAATATATCCAATTATACTTACCTGTCGATCAGTTAATGCACACGTGGGTTGCTTCCACCTTAAGTCTCTTATGAATAATGTTGTGGTGAAAATTTGTATACAGATCTTTGTGGGGACATATACATACACCCTTGTCTAGATGCCTAGGAATGGAACTTCTGGGTCATATGCTCACTCTAAGATGAAACATCCAAAGATCTACCAAACTTTACCACTAATAATGTATGCTCTAACATATGTACAATCTCAGCATCATTAACCCTTACAACTGATTGTCTTTTCTATTAAGTGGCATCGTACAATCCATGCTCATTCAAAGTTTCCCCTCATATATTGTGTGACTAACCTGTGTCTTTTCTGCAAACAATGGACGGATACTGGCCAAAGAAAGACAATGGTGTCTGGTCTTTCATTGCTGGGTGGAGGAGTACTGCTAGCCAACAATGAACCTCTCAATGAGTGAGAAAAATATTCCCTGTTACATGGGCATAGAAATCTATCTGCAGACAGATTTAGAAACAAGGGCAGGCCCAGAACTCAAGACTGGGAAAGGAAAGGCTGGATATTGTGGTGAGCTTGGTTGTTCTTTTGGTGGATATCATGGTATGTGAAACTATGTTGAATGGCAGTGGTTTAGCCTCAAATGAGATAAAGCTATGGATCTGGTATTATTTTAAAGTATTGATTACTTAAAAGGAAAACAAAACAAAAGCTGTGCTTGCATTTCAGCATGATTCTTGCACCCTTGGCTCATCTGGAATCAAGTAAAAAATTCAGCATGTAGGCCTCTCCTAAGACTTGCTGAATCAGCATCTACATTTTAACAAGATCCTGCTGAGGATCTGTAGACAATGAAATCTGAGAACTGGTCTGATGACTGAGCACATCTCTTTGCCAAAACAGATTGGCTTGTCTGTTTAGAAATGCCACACAATGGCTCACTTCCTCTTCTATCCCTTTTGTGGTTGGTTTTGTCTTCAACATTGAATCTTCTGGACTTCCATTTGTAAGTCCTTTACATTCCTGAGATAAACATGCACACCATTAGATTTCTAATCCCTTCTCTAACTCAAAACACAAGCCTTCAGGACCTCAGCAGTTTGTTTGTTTGTTTGTTTGTTTTATGGTATCTTGTTTTGCTTTCTCTCTCTCTCTCTCTCTCTCTCTCTCTCTCTCTCCCTCCCTCTCTCTTTCTCTCTCTTTGGGGGGCCCTGGACAATTTCTTTTTAAGTCTGCTAATGGGGGCTTGCATAACTTTCCCTAGCAGCTACAAATTTTATCGAGGTTTTTTTTTGTTTGTTTTGTTTTGTTTTTTAAGAACAGTAAGTTGGGTCTAATGGCACAGCTCAGCTCTGTATCCCAGCTACATGGGAAGCTAAAGTAAGAGTATTAGTGAATTTAAGATCTGCCTGGGCTAAAGAGTAAGTACAAAGTCACCCTGGGGAACTTAGTGATAGCCTGACTCAAAAAGCAAAAAGGAAATTGGAGATATGGCTCACGGAATAAACCAAACCAAAACAAACAAAAAAAAAAACCCCTGTTTTCCTTGCACATTCAAGGTCCTAAGTTTATCCCCCAATGTGGAAAAGGACAAAGAGGAAGGGAAGAGGAAGGAGGGGAGGAAGGGAAGAGGGAGAGGAAAGTAATGCAGACAAACCAGGACTGCTGATGCTACTCCTCCTCCTAACAAGACTTGATTCTAATTATTCTCAGAATAATAGAACTAACTGGCCCTTAAACACTGCGGTTGAAATTACCTGTCTTCATACTAGAACCCAATATCAATGAGGTTTGAGGAGCTGGCAATTGGAGGGTGGGTGAAAGGAAGACCAGCGGTCCCGAGAACATACCAGTGCTTACTTTAGGCCCTGAAAATTACACAAATTGGAAAGGCTAGAATGATTGAGTTGTTTAATAGCATCTAAGAGGGTTATTTGTGGTTTATGTTGAGGTGGGCATGTGGTTGTGCACCCCACAATGGTCTATGGAAGACCCAATTGCAGAGTCTGGTGAATTTTAATTTGATAGATCTGGAGTAGGGAATAGTTAATTTGGGTACAGTCTGCAAATTGGTCCAGTCATGCCACATTTGCCCCCTCCTGTTTTCATATTATTAGTCCCGTAAAAGTTTTAAGTGGTAAAAATATTCAAAAGAACATTAATAATTACTTTCTTATCATTGGATCACAGCTGGATTAATTCCCTTGAGTACAGTATGTGCCCACTTGGTGAGCTAAAGATGATATTGACTGGTCTTGACAGAGATCATGTCTTATGACACAAAAAACAGTTTGACTGAAAAGTTTGCCAGTGCTTAATATTAGGTCTTGATTTGGAAAGTGTAACTCGAGATTCAGCTTTAGAGAAATGTTGGGTTTTGAACAGCACTCCAGACCTATGAAATTGCAGACTGCTTTTTACTAGCGATGCCTAGGTATTTGGAACTGCTTCTTCCTCACCAGCAGACTCAACTCGGGACTCATCTTGGAGATCTATACAATTATGTTATAACTAACACTGTACTCAATCTATCCAACACATAACTGTATATCTAGTTTTCTAAGTTTGGGACTGTAACACCCAAATATCCCAAACTGTCTAGAAACTCAGTTCTCATTGTATTCTTTCCAGTCCTTGCCTAAGTACCAATGTTCTAATCCAAGCTAGAAATGGCCTGACCTTTGCTACCTGTTGATAGATTGATTTGATGTTGCCAGGGTTGGAGGCTGAGCACTCTGATTTCTCTGGATCCATTACCCTGCCAGGATCTTGTGATATGATCAGGCTCAAAGCCCTCTAATGTCTCCTACACACTTCTTTGAAGCGCTTCCCAGAGGTACATAGATATCTCCTGCTTATGCATGTTGTATTGTCATAAAGTTGAGACATGCTCAGTACTAAGGTCTACTACAGTTTTTTCCCCTCCTAAACTCAGAATGAAATTTGGTTAGCATTGTGGTGATATTTGGATGTGAGACTTTGAAGAGATTAGTAAAATACCAGGAAGGATTAATTCCTTTCCCACAAATGGGTCCTTACTTTCATAGGACTGGATCAGGTATAGTGATTTTGGGTTATTATAAAGCAAGACTACCTCTCATTTGGTATCTACACACACACACTTACCCTTCTCATTTCAAGCAAGGGTTGTTATACAACACGGTGTCCTACCTTAAACTTCCCAGCCTCCAGAATCACCAACCAAAATAAGTGTATTTTCAATCACCCGGTCTCTGGTGTTTGTCTATAGCAATAGAAAGTGGCCCCAAACACAAGGTTGAATATGTGTCTGCATAGCACAGGACTCTCAGAATTATCAATATGTTAATATAAATTGTTACCCTCTGGCAGAAAACTGAAAGAATAATCTCAAATCATGACTCCCTGACTACTTCTAGCAGCAGCTCCACCCAAGTATGAGAGGTATATAAATTCTCAGGCTCTATCCTAGGACCACTGAGTCAAAAACAGGGTCTTAAGAAAGCTGGGGTCCAGTAGTCTGTTTTAATAGACACTCCAAGTACTTCTCACACAGTCATATATGAGAATCATTCCTGTGGACAATCTCAAATCAGTTTTTCAAAACTTCTAACTAGATTTGTGTTTCACATGTTGTTTTTAGTGAGAACCGTTTATTCATTTTAAATTTTAGAACAGGGCCCTGGGAAACACCATCCTGGTCTTACTGAGTAAAATGAACGCTGCAAGCTTCAGGAGTAATCCTGAGTTCAATCATCTCTCTGAGATTTGCCTTCTGAAGCAGTTTGTATGCACACTCTGTCTGAAAAAAAGTTCTCCAGATCAAAAAGCAGCAGCAGATGACTGATGCAAGTACATATTCTTTTTTGGTTTTGTATTTTTTATCTGAGACAGTGTTTCTCTATGTAATAGTCCTGGTTGTCCTGGAACTACTTCTGTAGATGAGGCTGGCCTTGAACTCACAGAGATCTACCTGCCTCTGCCTCTCGAGTGCTGGGATTAAAGGTGTGTGTCATCACTGCCTGGCCTAAATACATGTTTTCTTTACAGTGTGTTTTTGTGTACTTAAAAGTGAAGAAGGCTGATGTAAGGAGTAAGGTTTTTCCTCCCGCTGCTGGTCTTGTCCTGCCGCCGCGCCAGTCCCAAATAACACACCGAGACTCTGTATTAGATATAATGTTGTTGGCCAGGTACTAGTTTTTTATTGGCTAGCTCTGTCTTAAGTATTAACCCATTTTTGGCTTCCACGTGCTCTAATCTTACCAGGGAATGGGGCAGGCATCTTGTCTCCCCAATCTCTCCATCTTGACTACTCTTTACTACTTTCTCTTTCCTCCTTTTCTCCTAGTCCTGCCTATCTAGCTTTCCTATTGGCCAAGAGTGCTTTATTCATTAACCAGTATGAGAAACATATTTACAGAATGACATCTTTCATCATCTCCTCTTTTCTGTCTAAATAAAAAGAAGGGTTTTAACATTAACATAGTAAAATATATCACACAATAGTTATCAAATAAGAATCACAGTTAACAATATTTAGTCCATTAACATTTAGAAAGATTTGAAGAAAATATTTCATCATCTATTCTCTCTTTGTGTGTCTAAAGTCTTTGTAACTTATCTTTAATCCTAACTAAGGAAAACTATAACCATAACTATCTGTCTTCAACTCCTTCAAAGACCACAGAAGGATAGTATATAAACTCTAGAAATGACAGAGACATTTTGCCTTGTCAGTCACCTAAAGTTCTTTGGTAATCTTTCATCTTCAGCCCATATACCATAGTGTGTCTGGCAGACTCTTCAGTAAAGTAGGAAACTTTAAACTGTCTTCTTGTATTGGCAGTTTGTCAGTCATTTTTTCTCTGTGTCCTGCAGACTGTCTGGCAGACTCTTCCATGAAGCAGGACCTCTGTAGCAATGTCCATCTTGAATCAGCAGTCACTTTTCTGTGGGTCCTTCATGTCCAGTTTATACTTCATAAAGTCAAATAGTCCTGACAAGAGCAGTATCTTGTCAAATTGGCTAGTCTTGCCATATTAGAAGCAAACTCCATAATGCGTTTTTTTTTTTTTTTTTTTTTTTTTGGTGTCCATCTTTCTTTCTGATGCAGTGGTGTTGCCAGGAGCAGTTATGTCTCACTGTCAAGAAAAACCCTAAACCATTATAAATGCCATATTCTGTAGGTCTTTGAAAGGTTTGAAGAATTTCTATCTATTTTAAATACATCTTTGTGCATCTTAAAAAACTTAACTAACTTAACTCTAAGCTTTGACTATCATAAGTAATTATAATCTGTACTACATTATACATTTCATTTGTAAATGAAATATATAAACACAATGCCTAAACAAAAGGAGAAATATACATATCATAAAATTGACCTTAAATTTGTATCAATAAATGAAAATCCATTTCAAAACAAAGTATTAATATCTATACCTTAATCTCCTTTTTACCTTTAAAAAGAATTGGCTGTGATCATTAACCATTTATAGCCAACCACATTTAAATGAAAACAAACATTTATAAACAATATTTGGGAATTTGGGCATCATTCTTTCCAAACTACTTCCTGCTGGTAAAGGGCGCTGTCATGGGGGATTCTAAGAAGATGCAGAAATCCTGGCTGTAGTCTGCAAGGCTGCTTTGTCCAAGCTGTTTTAACTGTAGGATCACCTGGTACTCTGTTTCAGGGGGTCTGGCTTGATCAAACCACATTAGTCTGGAAGGAATCCACAGCTTTTTATTTTTTGTGGAAACAAAATAGAAATCCTTTCCCCCAGTAACTTGTCCTTAGACTTAAATTTTGGAGTCAAAGCAGTGCTTTATTCATTAACCAGTATGAGAAACATATTTACAAAATGACATCTTCTATCATCTCCTCTTTTCTGTCTAAATAAAAGAAGGGTTTTAACCTTAACATAGTAAAATATATCACACAACAGTTATCAAATAAAAATCACAGTTAACAATATTTAGTCCATTAACATTTAATAAAATTTGAAGAAAATATTTCATCAGGCTGAGGAACAGCCCGGGGGCTTGTCCTTCTTCTGTTCGTAGTTCATCCTTTCAGGATCTGACTTGTGGGTGACATTGCTAGTTCGCAGCCAGGGACTCTCTGACCTGTAGGCAGTGGCTCTGTGACCTGTGGGTGACTGTGCTAGTCTGCAGGCAGTGACTCTTGGGCATTTTAGAGTTCAACTTAATGATGTTGTAGAGAAGGTAGAACTCTGATGAACACTCTTAAATGATGCTTTCAAATGTGATGAAAAGAAATTGGAGATGCAGCTCAGTGATAGAACACTTCCTCAGCAGTGCAAAACCCTGAGTTTGAGCTCCAGCACAGAAGACAAAATAAAAGCAATTGACATTTATTGTGAAACCACTCAGAGACCTGAAAAGTTGGAAGTACATCCACTCTTCATTTTCCTCTGGCCTCCCGTTTTCTCCCTAAAATCACCACTCTGTGCAGTTTGGTATAGACTTCTAGGCATTTTTTCTCTGTGTGTGATTATTGTAAAGACACAAGAGGTTGTCAAAAATAATGAATTACCACATGGAGCAACAATGATGGCAAATACATGCAATTATCTCATTTCTCAGGAAACAGAGACCCATGAGATGGCCCTAGATGTGAGCATGGTCCAAGAGGAGACATCTCTCTAGCTCTCTCCCATGCTCACTAAATCAGGTACCATGAGTCCTCGGACAGTGTCTTGGTCCATGGCTGCATCCTCCCTTCCTTTATTCAATTTCCATTGTGTCCCTGGCAATCTGTGTGGACAGTTAAATCTTTGGAGGACCATATGACACAGCACAAATTGCTTTTGTTCCGTCATCTGGTTTTACTTTAAAGGGTAGCTTTCCTCCTTCTGTCTGTGTTGAGTGGGAACAGTTAGGTTTCAGAGCTTTGGAAATGGTTCTGAGTGGAAACAGGAGCTGGCATTAGTTAAGGGCCCCCGCTTTCTGCTGACGTCCTCACTTTTTGGTACCTGCAGTTTTCCTGCTTCTCCTCTGTCTCTAAGATCTAAACAACTGGCAGAGACACACTTGGTCCTTCAAACTATTAAGCAATAGGAGGCTATACTGGAAAAAATGTTCTTTCCCTTTGGATTAGAGTAATGCCTTCATTTATAAAGTTATCCTTTTAGCTTTCTTTTTTTTTTAGATCTAAACTATGGCTGCAATTATAATTTCACAAGCCACATGCTGTCTTCATTGTCTGTGCTAATAAAAAGCAGAAGGGTTGGAGACTAAGGGTACCATCAACGCTGCAGAAGGTTTTTCTATGGTACTCTTCACCAGCAGAGCTTGACTAGGGGATGGAATGTTGTCCTAGATGAAGCAGCTATAGGAGCAAGGCTAAGTCTAAGAGTTCAAGCTACACCCACCATACCACCCTTTTTTCTTGATAAACAATGGACATATAGGAGCATTTTTGATGGAGAAAAAATTAACATAAGGACAGAGGTAAAATTCCTCAGTAAGATGGAACCCCAGTCACCCACAGTGGTAAGCCTCTTCAGTTGCCCACTAAGCGGTGTCATTTTGGCCTATACTTCCTTCTTTGCCTTTCTTTGTCTGCCCATAATTATGCTTTCTGGGTTGCCTCCCCCAAATAAACTATTTGTGCCTTGCTTTAAGGACTGCTTTTGGAGAAGACATACATCGGCTATGCTGGAATTTAAACCCAGGAATTTGGTTTCTGTTCTGAAGTTATTTCAACTGATAAGTTGGTAGCTGCTAAATAGAAATGTGTGATAGGGGTTTCTGTGATAGAAGCTTGACGGTTGTTTTTCTTACTATTATGCAAGAAACTACCTAAAATTTGGTGGCTTAGATCAGTGACAACCACTTACTTGCTCATGACTTTATAGTTTGGTCAGGGCTCAGTGTGGAATGCTCATTTCTCATTGGCATGCTGTTGGTTCTGTGGCTATATCCTGGGCTGTTTGGTCAAAGATGGCTCCTCTCACGTATTTGGTACTTCATCTGCAATGCCCAAGCCCCCCAATCTCCACCTCTTTCAGTCTTTCATTGATCAGACTAGTCTTTATAGTTCCCAACTGTCCAGTAAGATAAATGGAAATCTTTGTATTCAGCTAGCTTCTGATAGAGTAAAAGCAGAGCCTGTTGGGTTTTGGTTGTAAGGCATAGGTCATTGGAATTGACATAGCATCACTTTTGTTGAACTTTATTAGTTAAAGAAAATGACAAGACAGGCCACGTTTTAGGCTGGTGGTAACAGTAGGTAGATTCTCACACCTAATAGATTGAAGTAGTAGTACGAGT
Source organism: Phodopus roborovskii (assembly GCF_943737965.1). Classification (NCBI taxonomy): domain Eukaryota; kingdom Metazoa; phylum Chordata; class Mammalia; order Rodentia; family Cricetidae; genus Phodopus; species Phodopus roborovskii. The sequence continues at coordinate 971,423 of NW_026125640.1, read as the reverse complement.
GGGAGAAATTGATGCTAGTCAACTATGAAGGAACTGTACTACAGCATTGGTTTGGAAATGCAAATTAGAGATATGAGTTTAATCTTCTGGGTATATTCTGATTCAGGAATAGGCTCCCAATTAATTATGCAACTCTTGTGGCTTGGGTATGAAATGGCCCTCACAGGTCATGAGTTGAAGTTTTATTCCCAATGCTATGTTCAGAAGTAGGGCCTTTGGGAAGTGACTGAACCCTGAAACCTCTGGCATAGTCAGTGGATTAAATCACTGACAGTTCCTAATGAAATGGCATATTGAGAGGCGATGGAAATTAGATGGGCCTCGTTGCAGTAAGTGGATCACTGAATGCATTCTTTTGAATGATATACCTCATTTCTGTATCTTTCCTCTCGTGCTCACTGTCTCCTGACCAGCATGAAGTGAGAAGCTCAAATCCATGTTCTTTTGGCCTTGACATTCTGCCTTACCACTAAGTAATATACTAAGTATACATTTGGCATACACTAAGTGGCCAAATGGTCATGAATTGCAACATCTGAGACCACGAGCCAAAATAAATCTTTATGTTGTTGACCTAAAGTATTTTGTCACAGTGAAGAAACAGGGCTAGCACACTAATGGTATTAGACTCATTAGGTAGAATGCAGCATGAAGACAAAGAGTGTATTCTTGGACACTGCACATAACGGAGTCAATCAACATCTCTGGAAACATGCAAAACTCATTTCACCACCTACCTCCCCTTCCCTTAGATCGTCTTTCTTCCTTCATCAAGGCAAAACATGATTAAATGGACATTTACTAAAAATAGAGCATAGATTTAAATTAAACTTCTAGGACTTCTTGATAATACCATCAGAAAAACTGTATGTATAAGGCAAGATGTTTTTAGATATGACATCTAAAATGATCCATAAAAGGTATGATGTGCTTCATCTGAATTACAATCGTTTACTCTTTAGAACATACTGGTAAGGGAATGAAGAGACAAATCACAGAATGGAGATAATCTTCCTAAATGACATGTCTGTTTAAAGAGCTTTCACCCCAGATGAACCAAGAACTCTCTAACTCATTAACAAGGAAATAACCAACCCCATTATAAAGAAGTCAAAATGTTTGAACAGACACAAAAAAAGGATATATGAGAATATGCTGGACATTATCATTCACCTACTAACAATTGGATGAACATGGCTGATAAAACCTTTGCTTATATCTACCAAAAACATGAACACCATCTCTTTTTGGAAACTGACTTTTACTGTACAGTGCAAATATTGGGAGTGGTTATTACTATCAAGAAGGGATTTGCACAATTTCCAATCCCTATGTAGAGCTAACTACCTATTTTATGTCTCCCTTACTAGAATTTATGAGACACACATCCACAAATTGCTAGCCAGGAACTTTAAGTAACCACTGGCCACCAGCAATTTGAAGCAGATCATTTACTGTAAGCTCAAGAGCATGTGGGTGTCTTCCACCATGCTTTCCCAAGCCTGTCTGGTTACTAGGGCTCCCTAAAAACCTCCCTTTATCTACTTCTTCTGTCCTAATGTACCTAATATTTTCTCATTTCAAGGAACTTGCATCATTTTGGCCTTATGACATAGGGCTTTAGTGTCCTCACTACTATTGGTACTACTAATACATAAGAGATTTATGTCACATTGGAATATTTTTTCTTTGAATTCACTTACACTCAGTGCTAAAGTCTGATATGTATTATTTTACATTTTAGAAACAAATTCTAAATTAGATGTTCAGTAAGAATGCTGATCATATGAAGAATAAGAAACAACCTTTTTCATCTAGTTTGTAAATTTGGAACAAGAATCCTGGATGAACAGCTGCAATGTCCCAAACAATTTTCCATTATTGTGATTCCCAAAGGCCCTCTTCATGCACTTAACATTCTGAAAATTCCCAGAATGAAAAAAAAATATGAGAACATGCAGAAGTTTTGTTTAGACATGTATGTATTTGTGTACTGTGTATTTACATATATGTCTACGTGTTTACAGTAGACATACAAAGTAACAGGTTTTATTTAACTATGACATTTCATACATACTTTATTTTGGTTGATCTTTCTTCCCTACTTCTCTTCCAGATGTGCCTATGCCTACCAGTCTCCTGTTTGTATCCCAGTAGTGCCCTATCCACTTTGACGTCTCTTGTATTTGAGCACCCTCTTTTATCCATCTGCCATAAGTCCTCTTCCTCTCCTCTCATGATCCTCTTCCTAGTTTTGTGACCTATGCCCAGTCCCCCCACACATACATATACACTTATAAAAATTAAAAGTTAGGATTCACATATGAGAGACAACATGTAATCTTCATGTTCCTGAGTCTAGATAATCCTACCTGATATTGTACTTTCCAGATTCATCAGTACTCCTGTGAATTTCATGAATAATGAAAGAAATGTTAAATGAATAAGGACCACATATCAAATGCAGATGTGCTTCAATTCATTAGCCTGCTCATACAAGTAGTGAACAAACCTTCCTTCCTGTAGCCTGAGTAAAGGAAATTGGGGAATTTGGAAAATTCAGTGAAAGATTCAATCAAATCTTTCATGCCATTTGATTGATTTTTTTTTGTATTGGGATTATCACATATTAGACAGCTTTTAAACACACCTGAAATGCTCTACCTGTCCGTTAAAGAGGCATCTGTGAGGACCAAGGTGGTTTCCTGTGCAGTGAAGCCAGGTCACACCACTTCCTGCAGCAGACCAAGTCGTACTACTTCAAGTGTTTAACTCAACTTTTTATGCAATCTAAGGGATTTCTTTTTTAAAAGTTTTATTAGTTATGTATTTTTTTTTTTTAGGTATGAGTGCTCTGTCTACAAGGATGCCCGTATGCCAGAAAAGAGCACCAGATTCCATTATAGATGGTTGTGAGCCACCATGTGGATGCTGGGAATTGAACTCAGGACCTTTGGAAGAGCAGCCTATGCTCTTAATTGTTGAGCTATATCTCCAGCTCAATCTAAGGTATTTCTAATCAGGAACAAACCAGCCTTTTTTCTTTGAAAAAGATTTACTTACTTTTACATCATGTGTATGAGTGTTATGCCTCCATGTATGTAAGTGCACCACATGCATGCTATATATCTGTGGGAGCCAGAAGAGCCTCTGATACCATGGTCCTGGAATTACAGATGGTTCTTGGTCACCATGTGGTTGCTGAGAAGGAAACTTGAGTCTTCTGCAAGAGGATTAGGAGCTCTCAACCACTAAAGCTCCTCTCCAGCTTCAGCCTCATGTATTTATGTTAAGCAGACAACTTAATTCCAATGATAGCTGAGTTTCAGAAAACTGAATTCCTATTATAATATTCAGGCTTTATTCAAAACATCAGGAGAAGTCATAAACTCTAATTTCATGGCTTCTTTTAAACCGACTATGTTTACATGTGCTTCATCATTTGCTCATAAAAATAACTCATGTTTGTAAATCACCATTAAAGCTTAAACTTGAGAGCATCTGTAATTGTTTGAGTGAGAATGCTAAGATATTGAGTTTTCAGTCTCCAGTTGGTGGACTATTTAGGAAGAAGTAGGAGGTCTTCTTGGAGGACGTATGTCACTGGGGGTGACCTTTGAGGTTTCAAAAGACCATGCCATTCCAAGCCACCTCTTTCTCCACCTCCTGCTTGTTGATTAGGATGTAAGTGTCTGCTTGCCACCATTGTTCCCTCTCTGATAGCCGTGGATTGATCCTCTGAAATGATAAGCAAGCACCCAATTAAATGATTTCTTCTAAATATTGCCTTGGTCATGGTGTCTCTTCACAGCAATAGAACAGTAACTAAGACAACATTTAGCATCATATCTAAGACCTTTTCTCATTTCTCTCCTCATCTGTTTCCTACTTACACTCTTGATATGATGTCTTTCCCTTTGTTACAATGCCTGTGACTTAACTATAAAGACATTCAATAGGATGTACCAATTCCATATGCATTTTAAACTTTCTGAAAGCTGGTGAGGGTGGCCAGTCATTTAGCAAGCTCATAGGGTAGAGCTTAAGAACTCTTAACATCCCACTCTACTGATTTTTTCAATTCAAGCCCAATGAATAATATTTATTTTTATTTTTCCTTTTTAACGAAGTTTTTCATTTATTTTACAGACCAACCACAGTGTCCTCTCCTTCTCTCTTCTTGTTCCATCCCCCTAATTCCTATCTATCCCCTGCATCCAGTCTTCCTCCATTCAGAATGTGTCAGCCCCCCCTCCATGGAGTAAAAATAAAAGCATGTCATATCGTGTCATGTTGAGGCAGGACCAAGCGCTTCCCCACTGTACTCTACTGATTTTTATAGAAAATCTGTGTGGCATTCAGAGGATAGCACAGAGGTATTACTTTATTTATTTTTTATTTTTTGTATGTATAGTGCTTGAGTGTGTATACATGAACATGTATTATGTACATGTTGTTTTCTGCCTTATCCATTGATGCAGCCTATCAGCTGAATCCAGAGCTTGCTGATAGGCCTTGTCTAGCTGTCCAGCTTGCTCCAGGGATACCCTGTCTCTGCTTTCCAAGAGTTGGAATTACAAGAAGTTTACCACACCTACCTGACATTTACCTGAGTTCTGGGGATCCAATCTTTATGCCTCCTGCTTACACAGCAATTCCTGTAATTACTGAGCCATTTCCCAACTGCTCCCTGAGTTTTTGATTCACTCATAATTTATTTCCAATACTTCAGAAGTATACGCAAGGAAACCAAATTTTTATGCTAGAACTTGGAGTGGTGGTAGGATCTGGTTGCATTCTACTTATTGATTTGAGTGATGTTACATGGGTATGTTCAGGTTGTAGAAATTCATTTACTAACTTGTGTGCTTGTAAAAGTAAATAGAATGTGTAGAGCTGTGGGGCTGCTTCAGTTGCAGAGTTCTTGTGTTACAGTGTTATGACATTTGAATGTAAAATCTCCCTTATGTCTGAGCTCTTGCTCCTTGGCTGACAGTATGGATGTAGGAGGTCATGGAACCTTTACGATTAAGGTAGACGTGGGACAAAAGTGGTAGACTTTTTGAAATTCTAGCCCAGCTCTGGTTCCAGTCTTATCTCTGCTTCCTGATCAGCCATAACATGAGAAGCAGTAGTCACCTGCCCCCATCACTGTGGAGCCACTACCACCACAGACACTTTTACTGCCATAATGGCTTGCTTTTGATAGAACTGGGAGTCACAATATGCCTCTCTTTCTTTATATATATATATATATATATATATATATATATATATATATATATATTTTTTTTATTTAAATTAGAAACACACTTGTTTTACATGTCAATCCCAATCCCCTCACCCTCCCATCCTCTCCTATCACCCCCACCAACCCCCATCCCATCCCCTTTCTGCTCCCTAGGGAGCAGACTTCCCTTGGGGGAAATCTCCAAAATCTGTCTTATCATTTGGAGCAGGGCCTAGTCCCTCCTGGTGTGTTTAGGCTGAGGGATTATCCCTCTATGTGGGATGGGCTCCCAAAGTCCATTCACCTCTCTTTCTTAAGTCATTTTTTAAATGTTCTATCACAGCAAAGAGAAGAGTAAATAACACACAAGATTTACTCAAAGCCCTGGATTGCTCCTCTGGCACCATAAAAAGGTGTTAAACTTGTGGCAACTAGGCATAGTGGTAGTGGTGGTGGTGGTGGGGGGAGTTATATCTATAATACTAGCACTCAGGAGGCTGGGGCAAGAGGATTGTAGGGTTGAGGCTGGCCCTTATGTAGAGAGTTCCAAGTCAATCCAAGCTACAGATAAAGACCCTTCAGGGGCAGGGAGAAAGAAAAGGCATAGAGAAAAAGAAACCATTTCAGTAGTGCCTGTGTTAGGGAAAGCTGGGAAGACCAGTGGATTGTGACCCCGACCCCTGAGTTTTACTTGAATTTCATGGAAATATTTACTAATGCTGTGTTGTGTAACAAGTCTTCTCCATCAAGGATTCACTTTCCTCCTGCAGCCTTTTTTGTTTTTTTTGTTTTTTTTCTTTTTTCTTTTTTTTTTTTATTCTGCTCTCCACAGCACGTTTCCCTCCCCTGGCGCCCACATGATGTTTGTGCCATGAGTGGCACAGGATCTACTTAAGAGGAGGCATCTGCCACAGAGCAGAGGCACAGTGATAATCAAGTGGTGATTTTGGCCACCACCCCAGGTTACTCACTTATTTAATATTCACTATCCGTGCTTCCACAAGCCAGGGCACATCTGTCTTTCTCTTCCCTGCAACATCTGCAATGAAGAGCTAATTTTCTAAATGACAGCTCCCACAACTCTTGTTTTTTCTCTCTCTTTCCCTTTTAAACATTAATTCCATGACACATGAAATTAGTATCTTCTCTCCCTGTCTCCACAGCACACAAGGGACAGGAGTCTGTTTATTACCACCAACAGACTGAAAGCCATACATCTTCCTTTTCTCCCTGGAGCTGAAGTAATTATGCTTCGTGTGTGTCATTAACTTTACGCAATTCTCTCTCTCTCTCTCTCTCTCTCTCTCTCTCTCTCTCTCTCTCTCTCAAATTTTAGAGACTTGTTTTATTTCTTTATCTTTCTGCTCACCACTTCCTCCCAAAAGCTTGATTCTCTATAACATACAGATCCATGTGGCATTTGTGTGAGAAACATTGACACTAGAGTTTCATGGACTCAACCTTGGAGTTAAGAGTTCCTTCTCATCCCCAGTGCAGCAAACCTTCCCTCTCTCACCAGCATGTTTCAGCCTCCGGAAATGCTTTCTGGTACACTAAGCTTGGATGGCAGCGCATAATGTACTACTTCACTTTGGGATGAAACTAATTCAGCAAAATTCTAGCCGCCATCCTTGTTCCTCCCTTTTAGTTCCGTACAAAAGCCAAGTTCATTTTGCTCTCATGATATTCATATGACTAAAAAATAAAACTCGGGAGTTAAATATTAGGGAATAAATCTGAGAGATCCATGGAGCAACAGGAAACCAATCACCCCCTCTTCTCCACTTTCCCTGACTGAAAAGGCTGTACATCTCTTTAGGCCCCTCCTTATTCCTTCCCTGTGCCCGGTTATCTTCCTCCAAGTCCACCAGAAAACTCTGTGGTCCACTCTGGCCAGCAGAAAGTGGACTCCACCTTTTGAATCAAGGTCAGGACTCCATTGGTGATCTTGAGGCAAAAACACAAACAAATCTCCCACAACGCAATGGCCATTACATGGTCAGAACACAGTGATTGTATTTCTATTAACTCTGATTATCTACAGGATACACATCTAACTTTTTTTAACATTTAATAAACTACTTATTTTTTAACTTGTTATAAAATCTAGTTCATAGTGTTTTGTTTGACCATTTGCTTCCATTTATTTGTCAGTGTTTTGAGCCAAACTCTTGGTATGCTGTCCAGGCTATCCCCAAACTCCTGATCAATCTTTCTACCTCAACCTTCTAAGTAACTGGAAAGATAAATGCTTGCTGTGAAGCCTGGAACCTTTGTCTTTTGTCTTTTCCTTTTCAGCATCTTTCACGGTGTCTCTGTCCTTCTTACGGTGTAGCTCACAGAACTTACTTCCAAAGTCTCACTTGGTCGATTCTGTTCCAGAAAAGCCAGACTTCTATAGTTTAGCCTCTGTCCTCTTTCAGATCATTGTTGATTTGCTTTCTCCTTATTTTTTTTTTCCAGAAGTTGCTTTACCTTCATCATGTAGGTAGCTGGCTAGCTGGCTGCTCTCTCCAAAGTCTATGAAGGTAAATCTCCCTGCATTATGTGTACAGGTTAACATGAAAAGAAAGATACAAGGTTTCAGGCCTGTATTTCTATTAAACTCCTGCGTGTTTAAAAGGAAGTGCCAGCATTGATGATTTGTTTGCGTGGCAGTTTTGAGCATCTGTAGATAGCCTAGACAACACCCTGCACCATCTTCTCTCAGCTGAAATGGGCAATTTCCACAACTGTTTATGGTTTGCTGCTCAGATGTTCGCAAGTCTCAGAGGCTTTCTTTTCATGCTTTGCTCAGTGCCCCCAAGACTTTGATCAGCTGGAAGTTATGGAAGACTAGGAAATTAGTACAACTGGACCAAGAAGGGGCAGGAGTCAGTAGACAAACATCTCAGCTGCCCTTTCCCTGGTTTTGTCTCCTACATTTCCTCAGTAGATATAAGTCTAGGATACCTCTAGAAGTATCATGCTCAGGAGACTACCTTCATGAGCTTCCCCTACTTTCTTTTATCATGCTCCCTACTTTATGGCTCTGCTTCCAAGAATCACTTTCCAAATGGACTACCAGCATTCAATTTCTTGTCTCAGGTGGGGTCTACTTTGGGAGAAACAAAACCCATGAAGATATCCACTCCAGTTCTCATCTACAGATTTACTTTTCCATTTCTAGTTCTTATTCTTTCATTCCTAGAACTACACAGAGATCTACAGAATACCTCCTGAGAGTACAGTACCCATTCATGGGTTGTGAACTTGGATAAGGGAGTATTAATCAGTGCTTTTCCAAGACTAAATGGATTTCATTGTGAAAAGGCATCATACTTTATTTGTTGTTCTGTAAAATTTAGATTTCAGTTGTGTAAGTCTATATGTTTTTTGGGTCACAATATGTAACACATTTCCCACTATGCTTTATAATAAAAAGAAAAAAATAAATATTGTTCTCTGCTAACAGAATTCACCAATTAGTAATTCCTTGAAAGATTAATATACATTTATACATACTGCATTTATAATATCAAACATGGCATTCTTTTGGGTAAATCAAGAAATAAATGACTTTGGTGTGATTTGTTCTTTTTTATTTCTCTTATTTTTAAGATTATAATAAAATTACATGATTTCTCCTTTCTCCTTCCTCCCTCTAAACCATCCAATAAAGTCTTTCTTCCTCTCTTTCAAATTCATGGTGTCTTTTTTCACTATTTGTTGTTACAAACATGTATGTATGTTTATAATTCCTAAATACATAAATTTAACTTTTTAAATCTTCATAATAGTACTTATATGTATGTATGTATATTATTTGTGTTCTTTATAAACCCATACAAATTCAAAATGATCATCATTCTAAACATATCTTTCAATTTTGGGGACAATAATATAATTTCGGGTTAAGTGCAATGATTGAACTGAAATTTTTATGCCTGTAGTTCCCACACATCATGTTTTAACAGCTTTGAGATTTACCCAGCTCTTATCTTTTAAAGCAAGGAAGTCTCCCTGGAACTAGAAATTTGAGTTCAGGAAAAGTAACTGTTTGTGGTCTTAGTGCTATTGAGTTCTTAATTGGTGCCTTTTTCTAGCACATATGATAAAATGAGAAAGTTTTGGGGGGGGACATCTTGAAGAAGAAGTTTTGGTTGTCCCAGAAGAAAACTGTTAATAACAGCTTGTGAGTTGGCTATATTTCCAAATTGGGTTTGCATCAGGACACTCTCCATCCTTGATGTTGGTGCCTGCATCAGATGATCTGCAAAAGCCTTTCCAGAGCTAAGACTCTAAGTTTATTGGCAAACATGACTTCTGCTTGGAAGCCCAAATGGTTCTTCTTAAGTGCTTCTAGGAGAAACAAATTCTGATAATTGCAAACAAATGATAAACCAAACTAACAAGCAAGCTCTTTGAATTAAAGCTATTTAAATGGCTACAACCTAATTTGTTAAATTAGACATCAAGCAGAACAGAAGAATATTTATACAATATGTCTCTATTTTGTTTGTGGCACTGGGGATTGGACCAAGGACCTCACATGTGCTGGGCAAGTATACTACCATTGACCTATGTTCCCATCAATAAATTATTTATATAATATGAATAAGGTAAAAAATATGCTGTGAATACATCTATGCTTACTGGCTAATTTAATAAGGACACAGTCTCCCAAAGAACATAAGTATGACTTTGTAGTGTTTTCTTATCCTGTATACATGCTATGATTTCCTCTGATTTCTCAGGTGTAACCAGTATCCTAAATTCTGCAGTTACCATGTTTTGATTTTCTTTATATTATTACTGAATATATTTCTATTTCAAGTAACATGAATAAAAGCATGCATTAGTATAACTGGACTCATACTGACTCTATTTTTCCTACAGTTTACTTTTATTTTCATTTACTACTATATTTGCATGAGGTTGTGACTTAGCTGAAGAACACTCACATTACTTGGGGAATTCTCATTGTGTAAATATGTCATAGTTCATCTATGTTACTCCTTATGGTTTTATGGACTTATAAAAAGTGCTTTTAGTAAGAAGACAAGTCTTGTTCCTTGGTACAGAATTTTTCCAGAATTCATTTTTCCAGGAGTGGGTTTCCTGGACCATAGTCACGCACGTCTTTGATTTTAGCTAGTAATATCAGGTTGTTTACTAAAGATATTATATTAATGTGAATTTGTGCTACCAGTTTGTGCTTCCAATGCTTGACATCCTTTGTCAACACGTGATAAGATATTTACTTCATGTTTTGAACCAATAAATGTGAAATAACCTTGGCATCTGGGAGAGGCCAGAGAAGGTAGGATGTCTTCTCTAATATATCAACTTGAATAGTCTCTTGAGTTTATCTTCCATAATCCAGGACTCATTAGTGTACAGAAATCAAAGCTCTTTCTTGGCAGTATCTGGCTAGCCTGGCAAGATCCTGATGCTTTAGAAGTTTGGGCCCCTGCCTCTCCTCTGCATTTTTCAAACTCAAAGTAAAATTTGAAAGACCTTTACATGTCTTGTTCATCCAGGAATTTTAGCAGCTTTTCCTGTGAGCTTAGGTCAAGTGGGTCATTACATTACCTGAAACAGACTTCTAAAATCTTGATTTTGAAATTGAATCCCTTTTAGCTTAGTTTCTTTTCATTGTATTTTGTGGAATTGGGTGAACATAACTTAGTAGTTGTGTGTATTGAAGAACACATTAACTCTTGTTAACTGCCTTCCTCTGATTTACAAGATAGAAATTTATCAGTGGAGGTGGCTAACCAACCATTTCATCAAGAATTTATAATAAAGTGAAATTGCTATTTTGGTAATATTTGGGAATTGTGTATATGTTCACCAAGAGAAGAGAAAAGATCTGGCTATTATGGTGCCCATTCACTGCCTGCTTTAATTTCTTACCTAGAGTTCCTTGCTCAGGATGTCATTGAAGTGAATGTGCTTCTGGGAAATATCAGCATTGCTGATCCCTTGGAAAAACACACTAGATGTCCATCATACCTAGAATGCAGAGGCTCCACGCACTGTCTGTGTGTCTCCACATACCTTGATAGATGTTGTAACAGAGTCTACAGATTATCAGTTTGGAAACTAGAATTGTCATCAGTTCAGTTCTACATTGTTCTATAATTTCCACCAATTTGAGTCTCCGTGAACATCATGAATAGTAGCAGACAATATATGAGAACATTGAATGAAAAATGGATGCTTTCCAACAAGAGAAACTTTGCAGAAACAAAACCAAAACCATGTACCTCTCACTATAGGCAAAACTCTCTTAAGTCTTTCATGAAAGGTTTCAAGTGAAGTCGAAGTCATAGTCCAGAAAATATTCCAGAGGAAAAGAATCACAGATGTTCTGTAGCTAAGGAGGCTGTAACCTGTCACTTACAGGAATTTCATAATGTTCATTTCAGGGATTTGGAGGAAGCATCTTTCTACACAGTCTCTTCTCTTCCTCTGTACCATTTAATCTACTGCATTAAAATATCACTCTGCAGCTGGCAATTAAGGGCTGCTGCCTACCACTCTCGGCACACAGTGCAATGATTTTACTGTACTTTCTTAGTACCTTCCGTCTCTTCAATTCAGTTATTCTCAGTTTTGCCATGATCTGCCAGAATTTTGTAAATTATAGCACTGATTGACTGCCAAGAACTATGTACCCATCGTAGCTTTATTTGGGCAGTGTTTTTAAGCCTTAAATACAGTATCTGTTTCTGTAAGTACACCCTTCATGAGGGAGACAAATGTCTCTCTCTCTCTCTCTCTCTCTCTTTTTTTTGATACTGGGCAGACGGCTTGAGCAAATGAGTAGTGTGTTCCCTAACATCTTAAGAAGAAGAACCCCTTGAAAGGATTCTTGTGGAGAAGGGCGCTTCACTGTAAGACAAAGCAACCTCTTGTCATATTCCCTGAAGTGTTAGTGCTTACCTGAAGAGACAAACCCTGCATACTTCTAAGACAACTTCTGAAAAACTTAAACAGTATAGACTCAGAGCTGATGCAGAAATGTAAACAGAGAATCTCAAGTGAATTGAACCTCAAGAAATTGAGTTTTACAAACTGGTTAAAGCATAGGGCATGGAGGCCCACATTTGTAATTCCAGAACTTGGAAGGCTGTGGTGGGGGATCAAGAATTTGGGGCCAGATTTGGCTACACAGTAAGTTTAAATATGTTTGAGATTCAGGAGGTCCCTGGCTCAAAAATTAATAACGATTATTGGGAAAGACAAACTAGAATGACTAGTTTAATAAAGAAAATAGGCTGGAGAAATAGCTCAGTGGTAATAAACTTTGTTCCTCTTGTGGAGGACCTGGGTTAGATTCCTACCACCACACATGGTGGCTCACAACTGTCCATGACTCTATTCCCAAAACATATGATGCCTTCAGCTGGGCGTTGGTAGTGCACGCCTTTAATCCCAGCACTTGGGAGGCAGAGGCAAGCAGATCTCTGTGAGTTCAAGGCCAGCCTGGTCTACAAAGCTAGTTCCAGGACAGGCTCCAAAGCTACACAGAGAATCCGTGTCTCAAAAAAAAAAAAAAAAAAAAGATATGATGATGCCTTCTTCTTCTGACCTTTGTGGGCACAAGGCATTCTTATGGATCATATAAATGTTGCATACAGAGAAAACACTCATACACATATAAAAATAAAATAGAGAAACTAAGAGTAGGGGGCTGGTTTTCATGTGGCCCATACAAAAGGACAAAGAAAGAAGCCCAGGCACTCCTTTGATGTATGATAGGATTGGCAAATGATGACACCACTGACATTTGAAAAATATCATAAACTGAAAAAAATTAAGTTCATTTAATTGAAAGTGAGATCATTCTCTGAGCTATGAACAAGGTAACTAAGAATCACTGCCTCTCCCAGGAAAGCATCCAAGTCATTGGATGACACTTACCAAATGAACAAGGTTTCACTGAGGACTTAGAGGCAATATATGAAAGAACATTTCATTTATATGAAAGAACATTGTGGCTTTGGAAATTGCACACCATGCTGGTTGTTTATTGCTTGTTGGGGGAGGGGAGATCAAGCTGATTCATTCGACTGCGTTTTTCCCAACTGCAAAGGCTGAGGATGAGAGGGAAAACAATTTGAAATTCACACTGCACCCTTCTACCTGCTCTTGCACCCCATTTTTCAAAGAAGGGAATTGAAGCTCACAAACAGAAAGTACCTTCAGTCTGGGCCATACATTTAGTTAGGAGTAGTAACTTCATACCATGTCTCTCAACATTGTTTCCTACTAAAGAGGATGACCAAGAATAGACAAGAAAGTCTAGTATCAGCCTTATGTTCCATGCGACATACCACCTAGGTCCCGAAGAAATCAGGTGGAAGCAAAGCCATCCTCAGCCAGCTCCCAGAAGCCCCTCTCAAGTCTTCCATTCTTAACAACAACAAAGCCAATCAATTGCCTAGATCAGATCTTTGAAATCACCATCTTGGTAGTTCATTTTGCTAAGACACACAGGCAGGAGTAAACTGCCATTGTGACTTCTTGGTAGGGTGAATACATGCAACTAGTTCAAATGAGAAAAGTTTTGAGGGTGAAATCATGCAGTCTTAGTCATAATGCTGAAAGAGAACCACATAGGTCGTTGAACATGTTAATTAAAACTGGGCTGTGGTGACAATTTCACAATATTCACCATGAATAAATACATCTGTATGGATCTCTAAGTTAGTAATAATGGAAGGCCTAAACTAGGACTGTGATGTGCAGAGAACTATATAAATCAACCCAAAATGCAAAAATCAGCAGTTTTTTTCTGTTTCATGGTACTGACACTTTCAATTCTATTTTTTTTCCCCAAAACTACTGCTTTTGAGTAACTAAACAGTCAAACGGTCGTGCATACTACTGTAGTTTATGCTGTTGCAGGAGATGAGCCTGGGGTGGTAACAGAAGATAGAAGGTAGCATATGAACTCATTCCACTGGAACAGTCTAGTGAATCTTCTCCCCTGAATGGAAACATTGTCAGTAAACATTTTCTTCACCTGTTCCTTATGTTTAGCCAAGGGGTCTCTGAAAGCTTTTGCTCAGTGTACAAGGATCTTCCCCAATGTGCATCCCTCTGCATCCTTGCCTTCGGGGTTTTGTCTGTTAGTCTGCCATGTGAATATGAATCATCAAACTAGAGGCTGGCAAACAAACTAAAGATAAAATAACTTCTTTAATTTTAGTGTGGTATTTTTAGGAATATTACACAATGAAATATTGTTGGAGTAGTTTAGGTTTAGAAAGATGCTATCTTTACTTGGTTTCTTGGAAGGAGAAATTCAGATGAAAACATCAAAAAACACTATGTTTTTTAGAGGGGTTGGAGGCCTACCTTTAATTCTCGTAAAGGGACTTTTGTATGACAAAAGAAACACTTTGTTGCCTTATTAGTTTAACCAAGAATTCTACAGCCAAAACTTTGGTTTCATCTTTGGATGTTTCCTTGGCAGTGCCCTGTATTTGATCTTTGTTCAGAAGCTAATGAAATATGCTTTCCCCTGATCAGCAGAGAGCATGGTCCCAGGTGTTGCCTCATCTCCAAATTGTACAAACACTCTCTGTTTTGTTTTACCTGTACATCCACCCCTGTGATACATTTCCAATTTATAAATTATGCAAAGGGATGGACAATTTTAGAATAAAATATTCATATATGTACTATAATAACTTATAAAATAATCACAACTCTATTATAGTAAGCTATGAAAACGTGGCTTCTCTTTAAAACATATTTAATACTATGCTCATGAGCCTAGTGGTGATGTGAAGCAAGCCAATGCCTACAGGATGAGATGAAGTGAGCTGAATGACTAAGCTGTCACTCACGCGCTGCTTGTAGTCTCTGCTTTTGGAGGTAATAACAGCCTTCGTGATTTCCTGGATAAAAGATCTGTTGTTGTTATAGAGCATAGCAACCTCAGTATATGAGCTTTTTCTTTCCTACCTTGGAAACTTTAGCCTTTTAAACTAAAAGCAAAACCTTATCACTTCTCTCTGATATATTCAAGTTGCCAGGCCCCTGTGTTTTGAAGCAATCATTAAGTAAAATAGGGCCAAACGAACACTATGATACCATAACAATTGATTGTTATGAGTACATTTTCCTGGCCTGGTCCCAGAGCCACACCAACACCAAATAACACACAGAGATGCTGTATTAGATATAATTCTGTTGGCCAGTTATTAGTTTCTTATTGGCTAGCTCTGTCTTAAATATTAACCCATTTCTATTAATGTAACGTGGTCTTATTTTACCAAAGAGAGGGCCGGAGGTCTGCTCTCTTTCTGTCCTACATCTTGAATCTTCTCCTACCTCTCCCTGACTCCACCTTGTCTCTTAGTCCCACCTATCTTGCTTTCCTATTGGCCAACAGTGCTTTATTCATTAACCAATAAGAGAAACATATTTAGAGAATGACATCTCCCATCAATTGATCTTAAAGCAAACAGCTCCCAAATGATGAATGAGTGAACATTATAAACAATGCACATACTCTGGATAAAGATGATTCAGGTCCTAGGTCAGATCATGTGAATTTGTCATGCTGTTTAGGATGGTATGCACTGTAAAGCCTCAGCATAAACATTCTTGGAATTTTTCATATAATATTGTTGAGCCTTAGTTGCGCATAGCTGACAAACTGCAGAAAGTAAAATATTCACTACCTCGATCATAATGATCACATTTAAAGTGCCCAGCATCTACATGTGGTTACTGCTTACTCCATTGGGAATTGCAGATACAGGTCATTTTCATCACTGTAGACTGTCATTGGACATCACTAGTAAAGCAAAAGTCGACCTAATCTAATGTAAATAAATATTTATTTTGCTGTTTATTTGTTTAGTTCTTGACACATGGTCTCACTCTGTTGTCCAGGCTGCCCTTGAACTTAGGGCAGTTGTCCTGTCTCATCCTCCCAGATGCTTGAAATGGAGTGGTCACAATGTCCAGTTTCTTCTTGCTTTAAACATGTTTTCTTGCTTACCCCACACTAAAAAGACTCCAGAATTAAGGGGATATCACATATTTCTTTCGAAAATATGTTAGCATGTGTAATAGTAAAGGGTGCTATAAAAGCACGACTCTTAATTTTTAATGTCACAGAGTCTTATTAAGTTCCATTTAATGCTATCATCTTTTCTTCCAGGAAAGTGAGTTCATATACTAAAAGTGTGTTCAGGGTGATTCTGGAGTAGTCATTGGTACTGAAATGAAGCATCCCCAGCACACAGTGAATTCTATCTACTTTCTCAGTATAAAATATTAAGAATGCAGAATGAAGTACAACATTACTAAAATGTAAGTCCAATTCCAATCCCTTTGATTGATGACATAACACAGAACCAATACATCTGCCAATTTAGGTTATGAATCAGGTTGAATGAAGAGATCCTTTTAGCCAATTGGCTTTTTTTCCCATTAGTCTCAAATCTTTCCCCCACTCCCCACTGAATGGTAAGACACCTTATGGAGGAGGAAAGGAACACTGTAGTCATCTTCCAAACTCTAGATGCCTCCTGGAATGCCAATGCAAACAATGCAGAGTACTTCAAGGCCTTCATGGTTTTATCTATGTAGACATTACAGGTGAAAGGGAGAGAGCCCAGGAAGACCCCTCTTTGAACTATGGTGAAGTCGGGAGCAATTACTGTGAAAAGACCTTTGGAATTGGAAGATGTTTGTGCAAGGAGAGCAGAATTACAAATGGTATTGGCTTTAGGTATAGCTGAAGGACAGAATCATCCATGGCGTCTCATTTCAGAGCCAACTTGCCTTTGTGTGGAAGAAGCACAGGAGCGGGCTTTCCAGAGTGGTAATTGGAACCATCTGCAGACTGAAATGATTAGATCATATTAAACCTCAATTAGGAGACTCAAAAAGGGATCACCTTTTATATAGAGACCTAATGAGAAAAAAGCCCTTCTGCTCTATCCACTGTCTCCTTTTTTCCTTCCTTCCTTCCTTCCTTCCTTCCTTCCTTCCTTTCTTCCTTCCTTCCTTCCTTCTTTCCTTCCTTCCTTTCTTCTTTCTTTCTTTCTGTCTGTCTGCTATCCTCTCTCTCTCATTTTTGTTTTGAGACAGGGTTTCTCTGTGTTCTCTCTCTCTCTCTCTCTCTCTCTCTCTCTCTCTCTCTCTCTCTCTCTCTCTCATTTTTGTTTTGGAACAGGGTTTCTCTGTGTAACAGCCCTAGCTGTCCTGGAACTCACTTTGTAGACCAGGCTGGCCTGGAAATCACAGAGATACATCTGCTGCTGCCTCTTGAGTGCTAAGATTAAAGGCACCTTTTTCTTCCTTTCTTATCTTGTGGAAAATCTTTAGCTAATGTGTATGGTTCTTTTTTGCTTCCTGAACTCATTGAGTTTGTCTTTTACTTTAATGTCTCCCTTGGGATTTCTGTTTTGTAAATCGCTCACCAGGTGATTTATAGAAGTTGATCTATATATTCAGGTTGAACAGAAACTGTAAATATTTTTAGAGTAACAACTAAATACCCATTTATTTTCTCTGAACTTTTTTGAAAAATAGATAGGAAGTCTCCATTCATGTTTATATCAGTTTGGATGTATTCAGCTGCAAGAAACACTGAAAGGACATTTATTGTTGACAAAATGACAGAAGTCATTGATAGCTAAAGATTATTTAGTGGCCAAATAAGATCACCAAAGATCCCAGGGTTATTTGTTTATTTATCCATCCTTCCATTCTCTATTGAAATCTGCAATCCTAAGACTTTGTGCCTCATGCTAACAAAATGGCTGCTGCAGTCTCAACCATTATGTATATATAATACCCTCCAAAGTAGGAAGGGAGGAGAATCTCATCCTTTAGAATGTGTGTTTATTTCTCTTGGGGTATGTATGTCTTTGCAGTATGGTCCTCCACAAACAGAAATATTTTCATTAGCCTAATGCTAGTTCCATGGTGATTCCTGAAGCAAATATTGGAATGGACAAACTATTTTAACATGGAATCATGGTTTCTTCCCTGAGAAAGGGTAGCTTATAGCTAAGTCAACCTCTAATATTTTGTTAAGGAGAAATGACTAGCCAAGCCTGGTGGTGTATGCCTGTAACTCTAGCAAATTGATAAGCAACAAAAGCAAGAGGATTTTTTTTAAGTCAAGGTTGTGCAGACTACAGAGCAAGTTCAAGGTTAACTTAGGCAATTTAGCAAGACTCTGTCTCCAAACAAATCTCATCGAAGATATAGCTGATAGAATGCTTCCCTAGCATACTCCTAGGTTCAATCTCTGGTATTAAAAGAGATAAATTAATCAGTTAGTAAGCAAGAAGTCTTGGATTTGGTCCTCAGAACTGCACAAAAAAGAAAAGTGAAAAGAAGGAATGGGATCCTGGCTACTGGACATTGGACAGGCAAATTCTGCCATACACAGATCCTCTATCTTCCTCTTCTCCTCTTGTTCCTTGCTTGCATACTTACTTTGGTACTATTCAAGAGACTACTTGCCTGTCTGTAATCCCAAAGCCTATCACCCTGTGTGCTAAAATGCAGGAGCAGAAGGTAGTAAGGCTTACAGAAAATAGCATGATGGGTTTTAAGGTCAAACAAACTAGATTTGAGTCTCCAATTTACCATTCATAAGCTGTAAAGCCTTGGACAGGTGGTCTAAGCAGTACCTGTCATAGGCTCACACTATGTGTTCTCTTCCTAAGACCATTCACTTGGTCAGAAAACACCTTTCTGTTAAGTGAAAGAATGAACTATTTTATAAGTAGAAGAAAAGTTCAAATGTAGCAGCTTTCAAACTCCTTACTCAGGACTGTGCGGGTGGCTTGGGGGTGGGTGGGGATGGGAAGAGGAGGGATCAGGTAGCAGATGGAGGATGGAGGGAGAGAGTACTGGGAGAGACTGTTGGAATTGGGGGTGGTGTTGTAGAAACTTAGTGCAGTGGAAACTCCATGGAATCTATGAGACTGACCCTAGCTAAGACTCCTACTAATGGGGGATAGGGAACCTAGACTGGCCATCCTCTATAACTAGGCAAGGCTCCCAGCAGTGGGCCTGGGACATCAACCCAGCCACAAAACCTTCACCTCTGTGATGTACTGGGGTAATAGAGGCACAGAACTTGTAGAAGTGGCTAACTAATTACTGATCCAACTTGAGGTGTATGCAATAAGAGGGACTCCAGGCCCGACACTGAGTGGATGGCCAGAAACCAGAGGCTGAATAGACAAAAGACCTAGGTTAGAACCAAACAGAGCTGGCAAGAAAAGAAAAGGTCAAAGAAATGATTCATAATGATATTCTGATATACTTATAAATTGTTGCCTAGGCCAAGGGTCATCAGAAAGGTTTCATCCAGCAACTGATGGGAGCACATGCAGAGATCCACACCCAAATATTAGGCAGAGCTTGGAAACCCCACAGAAGAGGAGTAGGAAGGATTGTAGGAGCCAGAGAGGTCAAGGACACCAGGAGAAACTATCTACAGAATCAACTCTTCTTATGGGCTCACAGAGACCAAAGCTGCAACCACAGAGCCTGCTGGGTCTGAACTAGGTCCTCTGCATGTATATTATGGTTTTTTAGCTTGAGGAATTTTGTTGGACTCCTAACAATAGGAGTGGGGATGTCTCTGATTCTTTTGCCTGCTCATGGGACATATTTCCTCCTACTGAGTTGACTTATCTAGCCTTAAGGTTTGTGCCTGGTCTTACAGCATCTTGTTATGCCGAATTTGATCGATATTACTGGGAGGCCTGTTTTGTTTTTGTTTTTGCTTTTAAGGGAAACAGAGGAGGAATGGATCTGGGAGAGAGAGGAGTTGGAGGGGGGCTGGGGGTAGAGGAGGGAGGAGAAACTCCAGTCTGGGTGTAATGTAAGAGAGAAGAATTAAAAAATAAAACAAACTGAAATCATCATTCAGCCTACCCACATGAAAGTCCCTTCTCACATTGTCAAAAGATTTGTAGGTGGTGGCAGTTACTAAGAGAAAGCTGCTCAATTCTCTCTTACTGTGTCAAAATGCTTGAGAAATGATCACTTAAAGTATGAAAGGATTCTCTTGGTTCACAGTTTCAGTCCATGGTCAGCTGTCTCCATTGTGTGGCAAGGGAGAACAGTATAGAGAAGCACACAGATCAGAGAAGGCTGTTCACTTTATAACATCCAAGAATGGGAGGAGGCAGAGCTGGAGTCCCACTCTTCTTCAAAATCCCATTACCAAGGACCTAAGGACCCTCCCATTCGACTCCATTTCTTAACAGTTTCACAACTTCCCAATATTGCTGCCCTGAGAACCAAATTTTTGGACACACAGGCCTTGGAGAACATTTTAGAACCTAACTGTAGCAACAGAAAAAAAAAAAAAACACACTCATCACTGAATGGGTTTGCTTAAATATCTGCCAAGGTTTAATGTAGGAAACAAAATACTCACTGGGTATTTTGGGCTAAAGGGAAGTAAATAAAGGGATAACAAAATCAGATGCTCTCTAACAAAGGAAGTCAGGAAGTCTGTATCAATGGTCAAATGTTATCCTGATGTTGTCACTCTAAGGTTAGGAAACTTGTTTCTTTGACTACTATCACTACCAGTGTCACATTCTGTTTATCCCGCAATGCTGGTGAGAGGATAGTAGACAGAACATTTCACTTTTGTCAATGTATCCATTAGAGCATATTTCTTGCATCACATACAACCAAGGAAAAGAATAATACTTTCCTTAAGACCACCATTGGTTAATGGGATTTCATGGGACTTAAAAGTTTCTGTCCATGAACCAGGTCCCCTGAACATGGATGTCAGTTGGGGGGGGGTTGGGCAGTCTATGGGGCCTCTGGCAATGGAACCAGTATTTATCCCTAGTGAACAAATGGATCTTGCGAACCCATCCCACATAGAGGGATACTCTCTCAGCCTAGACACATGGGAGAGGGCCTAGGTCTTTCCCCAAAAGATGCGGCAGTCTTTGATGATCCACTATGGCCTTACTCTCCCTGAAAAGTGGATGGGGGATGGGATGATGGGTTGGTATGGAGAATGGGAGGAAAGGAGGGAGAGGGAACTGGGATTGGTATGTAAAATAAGATTGTTTCTAATTTAAATAAAAATTAATTTTAAAAAAGACATAAAAATACTTCTCTTCTGCAAAGAACACAATTTGAGCAAAGAGGCAGGCATGGGAGAACAAAATCTTTACATCCAATTGAGTGTCTAGATTATATAAGTAACTCCAACAACTAAGTACCAAGAAAACAAATGACCTAATAGAAATGGGGCCAAAAACTAAAAGAGTTCCTAAAAGTATGACAAATGGCCAAGAATTATTTTTTAAAAATGCTCAACATCTCTAGCTATCAGGGTGTGATGCAAACTAAAACTGCATTGAAATGTCATCTTTTCCCAGTTGAAATGGTTAATATAGAGATAACAACAAAGATTGACATGGTTGTAGAGAAAGCAAAACATTTATTTACTCATTGAGGTGGAAGTGCAAACTGATGCAAACACTATGGAAATAAAAAAGCAAAAATATAGGAACCATGCAATCCCTCTATATCACCACCATACACTCAGAGGACTTTATATCTTAATACAGAGATATCTGACCATGTATATTCATTGCTGCTCTATTTACAATAGCCAGGAAAATAAAATAGCCTAGATGCCCATCAGTTAATGAATGAAAAATGAAAATGTGGTACATTTATCCATTGAATAGTATCCAATTATAAAGAAAAATGAAATTATGACATTTCAGGTAAATGGCTGGAGCTGGAACTAATAATGATTCTGGGTGAGATAACCCATTTTCAGATATTCATGTTGAAATTGGAGTTTCTCTATAAGTCAGGAATGTAGTAAGGGACCATATTGTGGGGGTAAGGTCTCAAGAGAAATGGGAAGAACACAAGTGAAAGGGGGATTAATGGAACAGCAAGGGCTAAAAGGGATGGGGGATAGAAAGACAGGGCAGAGAAAGGGATTAGGAGAGGATAACTAACCCAAAAGCCTTTTGGAAAGTCATATGAAAACTCACTACTGTAAAAGTTTTCTATGATATGTACCTATATAAAGAGACTTTAAATAGAGCTACCCTATATATAACAGCGTGTCTTAGTAAGGGTTACTATTGCTGTGATAAAACAGCATGAGCAAAAGTGACTTGGGAAGAAAAGGGTTTATTTCACTCATATTACAGTTGGATCATTAGAAGCAATGAAGACAGGAATTCAAACAGGGTAGGAACCTGGATGCAGAGGTCTTGGAGGGGTATGGTTGACTGGCTTGCTTCAGATGACTTGCTCAGCCTGTTTTCTTATAGAGCCTAGGACCATCAGCCCAGGGTTGGCACCACTCACAATGAAATGGGTCATCCCCATTATTCACTACAGGCTTACCTACAACCTCATTTTCTGGAGGTATTTTCTCAGTTGCGGCTCCCCTTCCCTCTGATTACTTTAGTTTGTGCCCAGTTGATATAAAACTAGCCAGCACACAGGGTGACAATTCTTCCACAATACCACAGGCTAAGATATACAAAGCCCAATTCCAGGAAGGAGTTATCTCTTTTGGATTTATTAGTTAGTTAACACTTATAGATCTCCAAACATTATAAGGTATTGTCGTTGCTCTTAGTTATTGTCTCGAACTTGGTGACAATACCTTATTGTTGAAGATACCATATATTTGAGTCACAGGGCATGGAGAAAGCAAGCTGGTATTGACATGGGTATTTTATCCCTAATAGCATTCACATTGCTGGAGGGTTCAATGTACACTACTTAGGGAGAAAAATAATCAATACTTTTACCCAGCTTTGAACACCGTGAAGCATAATAACAACTGGCCTGGCAAAACACTCCCACTGGTGTAAAGAGTGGCACAAATGTTATGGGAGTAACCAGCTACTTTCTGATTGTATTTAAAGCCTGCTTGACAATGATATAGTATCCATTAACCGAGCCAAAGTCTATGGCTGGCTAGGTCATAGGTCCTTGGGAGAGAATCTAATATATTATTCTGCTAAACTGATAAAGTAAATGGCCTCCTAAGTCTTATCTATATCCGTAGTGCATCTTTTAACCTTCACCAGAAAAGCTTCTTTCTGCAGTAGGTTGTGATCAATACAAAGACTCACTACTGGTCCACATACAGAGAATAAGATACTGTGAAGTACTCAGTCCTAAATGGGATGTATGCACCACACTCTTGCAAGGCTCCCGGATCATCTCAGAAGAGGACGCAGAAGGACTGTAAGAGCCTGTGGCAGTTGATGTCTGTGGTGAAAAAGTTTATGTGAGACATGACAATGCTGTTACACACATGAACTCACTGCAGTTGTGGCTACACGCACAAAATCAAGTGAGTCAAAATTCCAGCATTGGTGAGGGAGGACCCATCCCCAGCTGAAGTGCTCTTGCAGTTGGTGACTTCTTGTAGCAGGCTTTTTTGGATTGTCATCCCCCAAATCATGACTTATTAGCACAGAGACTTATTAGCTATGAATGCTCATTCTTAGCTTAGGCTTGTTTCTAGCTAGCTATTTTAACTTAAATTAACCCATTTGTATTAATCTATGCACTACCCCAAGGCTCATTTACCTCATCTACATACATTTTATCCTGCTTTCCTGCTTCTTCTACACCTGGCTGACTGGGCTCTGGCTGCCTGATTGGCTTCCCTTTTCTCTCTACCCTCCAGACCCTCCTCTGCCTAGCTAATGGCTGTTCATCTTTTAATTAGACCAATCATGTGCCTTAAGCAGGCAAGGTGAAGCATCACACAATGTTACATAGTTAAAGAAATGCAGCATAAACAAAAGCAACACATCTTTATGTATTTAAACAAATGTAGGATAAATAAATGCAACACATCTTTACATAGTTAAACAGTGTTTCTGCAACACAAACAAATGGAGTACAAATTTACATAATATTCCATTCCACAACAACTTCTGTGAGAGGTAGAATCAGGTTTCTTCAGGGATACAGTCCCTGAGAGACTGCCCATCCTCCAGTAAATGGGCCTTCATCCACTCACATACATGAATCTCAAAATGGAGTCAATGGGGAATTGAGGGAAGGAAGAAGGAGGAGAAGGAGAGATCACATGAATTTGGAAGAGAAAAATGGAAGTGAAAAGTGAAGTGGAAGGAATGGAAATGGGTGGATCTTATCAAAACACATTACATACATGTATCAAATTCTCAAATAATAACAAACACATAAAAAGGAATGCCTTCCCTTTCATCTTCCAAATCTCTAAAATGTAGACTTGCACGCAGGCTATGAGTTGGGGAATCTAGGAACTGTGCTTTGTAAACTTCCTACCTCCATAACACTGAGAAGTGAAACAGAAGATGCTGTAAATGGGAGCCCCTAAACAAGTTTTGCTACGGCTCATCTATTCATAGAGATCTATAATATGATAACTTATTCCACAAAGGATTTTTTTGTGGTTGAAAGTAGGTCACTGTGAAATACTTCTTTGTGGTTTCTGGTTCTCTAAGCCTTGACTATCTGGTGGTATTATTATTATATACATGACAAAAGTGCCTTCCACAAAGGATTTGCAAGTCCAGATCAGCTAAGATATTTGACCTAGGCATCAAGAAATGCAAACATTGCACCAGACAATTAGTATTAAGTGCTGTGGGCAGTGGTGTTATAGTGCTCGGGAAATATGGAGTTCCTCAGGGAGCTGAGGCTTCCTCTCTCTGGATCCATAAAATAGTAAGAACTGAGAATGTTGGCCTGACTGTTGACATGTTTTATTGTAGAAAAGATCAACCATGCAGGTTATATTTGATCATGAGACATATACTTCCATTTTTGTCCAGGGAAGTTGTCAGTTACATGCTAGACAACCATATATTTCCAGACTTTGTACAAGTCATTGAGTTCTTCAAATCTGGCCCAGAAACGCAGGTATATGAAACTAAAGAAATTTCTCCTAAGGGGAAATATAGCTCATTCTAAGGACCTTGGAATTTATGGTTTGGGGGTTATTTTCTCATTGTTTTTGAGCCACGAAAACCATTAAAATTCCTGCCTTTGAAAGTTTAGGGCTGGAAATAATGGCATTTTCATAAGCACATGGGGATAGTTAAAGTGAACTACACTGATAGGATTGGTCTAGGGGAAAGTGTGGAGAAAAGGATGTAATCTGAATCCCCAAGGCACACTTATGTCTACATGGCAGACTGATGAGAAGCTGTGTCCAGAGACTGATCAGAACAGAAGAAAAACCAAGGAAGCCAGTGTGGACAAAACGCTTATGGGATGGGTTGTTGCCAGTTCATGCTGAATACTCTGGACTATAAAACAAGGGTGCCAAGAGGAGTGTGTGTGTGTGTGTGTGTGTGTGTGTGTGTGTGTGCATGTGTGTGTGTGTGCACTGCTCATGGTGTTGTTTCCATTAAAATCTCAGGAACGAAAGATTCACATGGAATTTTGTCATTTCCTTGAGATAGACTTGGAACAGTGGAATGATTGGATCCAGTGATCTAACGGCAGGCTTTTTCTATATGCATCTAGGTTGCATTCATAGGTTTCATGTTCACTATTTGACACGGAACAAAGAAAAGTCTGTAACTTTGCACAACCTGGGTATTCCAGGTTGAGGAGATCTGCAGCTGCGCAGAACAAAGGGATGGCCTTCTCTGGCTGGCCAATGCTCTCCAAATGGTCACATTTCAGTTGACCTCCTCTCCTTGCTGTTTATTTCCATACTCTCCATCTCTTATTAAGAACACCAGTGAAACAGGGGCCGTTATTATGAGCTCCCTCTACAGAGAGGTTGGAGGAAACTCCTAGGAGAGATGTTTCTTTTCAAGTTCAGTGGAAGGTATCTGGGAAGTAAATGTGTGGCTAAAATGGCCCAAAGTTAAGGGTTGGTGACCAGACTGAAGTACCTAAATGTAGCATTGCTGTGTTCAAGTCTGAGATTTACTTACTGCTTCAAGTGTTAAGGATCTACTACTTCTGGAAACTCAGTATCTAGAATCTCAAAATGACTTGCCTTTAACATCCAATTGACTTCATTGCAAATAATACTGTTTTTTCCCCACTCGGAGTTTATAGACTTTGACAGTAAGGGGGAACTGAATAGACACCCAGTCCTCAGTTTCAGCCTTCATTTCCTACAGATATCCCAAGGCAGCTGTCTATTTCTTTTGTCATTAAGATAAGACATTTATTTCCCTTCTTGGCCTCCACCCACTTTCATTACAGCAGATGGACCTGTTTCAGGTACTGCAAACACTAGGTTCTACTGGGTTGTCTTTGTCTACTGGAGGAACTGAGGGTTGAGTCTGAGTCACATACATTTTACAGCATCTGCTCTGGCTTGAGCTTCATATACATTGGCATCGTCTCAGAGTGAAGTTGACTCTCTTTTCTTTCATTGGAAATTTTCAGATGGCCCTGTGTGATTCCAAAAACAGTCTGAGGTTCATTTTGATTGGCTGAAAGACTTTAGCAATCACAGCCTAGCCAGGTTCACTCTGAGAGGTTCCTGTGCCTTCATGAATGGCCCCAGAAGCTTCTGCTCTTGGTTCCGCATTCTAATTGCATGGATTATGCCAAAGCAATGCTTGGAAACAATGCATCCATACTGTGTGGCTTTTCTTGCTGCAGTTTCTGTTCTCTTTTTTTATTGTAGGATCTGGAGACTCACCACTAGAAGATGATGGAGTCTGGTACTCACACTCTCTATATAAAGGTGAATGCTTTGCTTGTGTGCTGACGAGGACCTGCTGAGGTCAGGAGAATTTTTCTTTAAGGCTGTGCAGAGCAGACCATAAGAAAGTGACCAGACAACACATTGCAGTTCTGATTCTCTGTCCAGGAAGATAAATATTTACAAGTAAATGTGCATAGGCACTCATCCTTCCGAATGGGAAGCAAAGGGAAGAAAAAGAAATCCCAGGAGTGCTGCCTTTCAGCATCCCGTGCTCATTTTAGTCTCCTAAATCTCTTTGCTGTCCTCACTTCTGCAAAGGCAAGCTGGAGCTGATGAAAGTGAAAATCAAGCCTGATTCATACATTACAGCTACAACTGTCCAGAGAAAGCCTCCCAAGGGCAACTCTGCACCCAGTGCTGCTAATGTATAGACCGAATCGAGAATGAGAAACTTGATTTTCATGAGTTCATCTCATGCTCTCTCTGAGCCCTGTGTGGCCCCTAAAATGATAAGTAAAGTGTGTCATTGCTCAAATGAATGTTAACTTAATGATAAGAAATCCAGCTCTACACATTTCCATCAGTAGCCACTCCCAGCAGGTCTAGAAAGCCTAGTCAAGGACCTTCTCTACTGACTCAGGTAAGTATATCCACAAATACTCCTGCAAATACTTCTGTTGCTGCTTCCATGAAGTCAGGGAGCTCAGGGTGGAAATGAAGGTAAACTTAAATGCTTTTTTCTTTTTCCTGAAATTGCTCCTTCCTATTGTAAAGGGAAACTCTGAAGGAAATAGGCTGGTAAAGTTTCATTTTGACATTTGGCCCAAGAATGCATTCATACGCTAGCAAGAAAATACTAGACTAGACTGTTGTGAACTTTCTCAGCTAGCAGGGAATTGAAATAGTTCAGTTAGCCTTTGCCTAAAGACTGTTCTCCAGTTTTCCAGAGAAGTGGGAAGTCTTTGTAAACAATGACTGGTGCCTATGCCCAGGTGTTTTTCCATGTTTGCTAGGTGTTTTTCCATGTTTGCTTTGATTTCTAAACACAAAAACTCACTTGTCAAATACTGTCTCTCTTCATTGTCTTGGGCATTAAGTAAGCCAAGCAAGCACAATTTTTAGTCAGATGTTTGTAGTAAGGAGATACTCTGATACAGAAATCTTCCAGAAAGGTTTTTTTTTTTTTTTTTTTTTTTTTTTGTGAAAGCGTTTTGAGTCCCTAGTTGAAAAACTTTCTTCGAACTTATGCAATATAGAGAGACTCTCTACTTATATAGTAGGGGTTGTCTTTAGGGCATTGTGCTCAGTGTCTACCCTTACCTCATGGTAGATCATAGACCTTCCCTTGATGTCTAAGAAGTCTAAGACTAAATCTTCTCATGATTAATTATTTTTGTTGTCAGTTCAATAGCTTGCTGGCAGCAATCATCACAATATACATTTCATATGCACACACACACACACACACACACACACACACACCAAGCCATGTTAACTACCTTCAGTTTTCACAGTAGAGAGTTAAGGATTTTCATTTTTAATACTACTGTAATGATGAGTATTGAACTTCAGGCTTCATTCATGCTAGGCAACTGCTCTATTCAAGAGTTATAGCTCAGCTTTTAAATGTCAATAATGTTAAAAGTTAGAGGTCACTCACGATTAACTGTGAGGTTAGCTATGGAATATTAAGCTCCTCAGTGTCTGGCACAAAGTAGAAACTCAATAACTGTTTTGAATTAAATCAAATTTAAGGGAAGAGAGAAAGATTAAGTAGCATGCATTGGGTTCCCAGGATGTGACAGTCTATTTATTGATTTGTTTTTCTTTATTTACTTACTTGAGTGCTGTGGATAGAATTTGGGCTTAACGATTTTATTTGAGATAACCATAACATATTCACACTAATTGAGGGAAGGAGACGGTACATGGGGATGTGTCAGTATTATCTATCCCCTGTTTATAGAAGAGGAAACCAGGGGTTATAGAGAGTAGTAGGAAATGAGTCCTGTCACTCAGCTGACCAATGCTGCACTTGAATCTGAACAGGTGTTTCGGCTCACATCCGTAATGCACTAGTAGTTCCTCATGAGTCTGCTGCCACATGCTGCCTACTCCACAGACTCCATTTGATTCAAGTGCCTAGCACCTTGGTCCAGTGGGATGCAAAGGCTTTCCTGGTTAATTAGTTTGGATGTCTGCTTGGTAAACCCTGTCTTAACTCCAACAACACATGATCTTCTTTCTTCTAAACCTTTATGTTAAACATTTTGTTAATTCACTTGGACTACCGCATGGTGCTTATATGCACTTTAACTGCAAATCATTTACTCACATTCCTATTGTTGGTATTAAACTGTCAAAACACCTTCCAAAGATTTGACTTGGAAAGTAATAAAAACCAAAATGCCTTTTGCAAATAAATGAATCCAAGATATTTTTTCCTCCACATGGTAACAGCAGCCCAACTTTTGGCTATGTGGTCAGAATTGATGGAAGAATTTGAGGAGCCAAAATAAGGGAGAAAAAAATCTGCTAATTTCATGCTGCATCCAAATATGTAAATTTGTGATATACAAAAGCACACACAGATCATACTCACATAGAACATAAATATACATAGTAAATGAATACTGCTTGTATAACTTCTTCCAGAAAGAAAGAGTTCCAGGAAGGTTTGTAGGCTTGGTGTGGGCTCTTTACATCTATATCCACATGGTGGAAGTGAATAAACTCTAGAGTAAGCTCTCGTCAATCTACCTAGACCATCTAGGGACTGTTACTTGAATCCTGAGTTTCAGACCCAGTAGCAACTTTCTGAAAACCATTACATGACAAAAAAATATCAGTGAAAGGGAACCTGAAAGCATCAGAGTAACAACAGTGCTCTGTTGCCAAAGTCTGGACTTATCAGCAGCCTTTAGGAGGCAATTCCTAGGCAAAGAGGAACAAGGCCCATGTTCCTTCCTGGCCACATGATGGCGAACTTACTCCATTTACTGGCAACACAGGTGCCTGTGGGGAATGAGGAGTCAGGCAGCTTTAGGAAAGAAGTGTTTGTTCAAAGTCTTAACTCCACCCCACCCCAAGATGTGAGGCCCCAGACAGTGGTGTGGAACTGATAGACTGGCTGCTGCAGGAACTTCCCCACTAAGAAAATAGTCTTGTCTTTTAGCATGGCACTCAAAAGACGGGAGAAGTTCAGCATTATTAGTGACATACTAAGTATGCTCTGGCCTCTGGCCAGCTGTCCTACTTTGTTCCTCTGCTGCTGTGATAAAACACTGAGCAAAGAAATTTGACGAGGAAAGGCTTTTATTTCGTGTTACAAGTCCATCATCAAGGGAAGCCAAGGCAGGAACTCAAGGCAGGATCCCATGGAGGCAGGAACTGAAGTAGAGACTGTACAAGAATGCTGCTAACTGGCTTGTTCTCCATAGCATGCTTAGCTTGCTTTCTTACACATAATATCCAGGTACACCTGCCTAGAGTTAAGACCACCTGTCTCTGTGATCTCGGTGATTTCTCATCAGTAATTAAGCAAGGCATGCTCATAGGCCAGCTGTTCTCAACCCATGGGTCACAACCCCTTTGGGGGTCCCATATCAGATATTTACATTACTATTCACAACAGTAGCAAAATTGTAGCTATGAAGTAGTGACAAAAATAATTTTATGGTTGTGTCACCACAATGTGAGGAATTGTGTTAAAGGGCCACAGCAATAGGAAGGTTGAAAACCACTGCCATTGAGCTATCTGATGGAGATAGTTCCTCAATTGAAGTTCTGTCTCTCATGATTCAAGTTTGTGTCAAGTTCACAAAAACTACCCAAAGTAGCCAAAATAACACTCCTTATGAACACCTGTGTAGCTTAGTTCCAATTAGTAAACAAGAGTACTGTGGTTCTCTTTATAGAGAATATGCATATAGCTGGGAGGAAGCCAGTATGCTATGCACAGATGGCTCGGGTGGAAATTCACTATGGTGTCAATTAGTCTCAAGAGATTAGAATATCACGAAATACGAAGAAGGAACAAGTGTTTATTGAACATTTACTTTGTGCTCAGCACTTTGTTAGGCAATGGATATAGTCTTTATCCCTTTTAACAATTGTGTGTTATCATTGGCACAGGTGCTTGGAGAGTTGAGGTAGCTTGTCTACATCCCACAACTAATTAGAGGCACTTGGATTCATGTTGAGTTATGTCTGACACCCAGGCTCATAGCCATAACATCCTCACCACATCCTTACCTACAAGTATCTAATACACAGTGCACCTTTGGAAGTCCTGAATCTGGACTGTAGCCAATCTGAGAGTGCAAGGGTAAAGGGCTGCATTGTCTAAACCTGTCTCCCTTCATTTGTTTCTGTCTGTAGACACTCCATGGTGCTCCCCCATCAAGGTGAAGTATGGGGATGTGTACTGCAGGGCCCCTCCAGGGGGATACTATAAAACGGCCTTGGGAACCAGGTGTGATATTCGCTGCAGGAAGGGCTACGAGCTTCAAGGCTCTTCTCAGCTGATCTGCCAGTCAAACAAGCGCTGGTCGGATAAGGTCATCTGCAAACGTGAGTAGACCAGACGACCTGTGCTGAGTCTTCAGGGGCAACACTGTTTTTCTACGAGATGAAGCTTTTCACTGGTGATTTTTAAGCCAATTGATTTCCCTGTTATAGCATAAGAGTGTGTGCTTCTTTTGGAAAGAAGGGTATGGTGCACTTTTGGGGGAAAGAGTGTATGAGACTTTCTCCAGCACACTGGTGATATTTGTTCAGTAAATACAGGGTTCTAAAACATTGCTGGCGATTTAGAAACAATAAGACACTTTTAGGGCTTGCCAGAATACCACAGAGGTAACTGGGTAGAGGTGAAAGTCATGGGATAGATGTAAGATGCCCCTGGTAGTAGATTAAATAAAAGGAAAGTCAGGAAAAACAAGTGTTCTGAGGAGTGGGACTTGGCCTTGCAAGGAAAACTCACTAAAGAAGTGGTGCTTAATCTGTGTGAGGGAGTGGGTCCGGGAAGAAGTTGATGCTGCATTTCAGGGGCAATGTATTAAAGATGGTTTGTGTAGTTCCTTGCTTGCTGGCTAACTCTGGAAGTAGGCAGACTGCTTTCAAGACAAGTCCAACTACATTAAAACTGTAGATGGTACAGCATTGGTGAAGCCCGTTTTTGACACATTTATTATGCAAAGTTGCCATCCCTTAATGATTTCCCAATGTTTTCCAAGTATTTAGCATACATTCAAGTTTTGCTCAGTATATGCGAGATATGGTTGGGGAAACTGAGGCTCAGGATTGTAGTCATGTGGTCTAGAATATGTAGATGATATAACTGGATCTGTGTAGTATACACTTAGCAATGTTTCCCTGTGTTCTAGTTCCTGCTAGCTTCCCCACATTCTGAATGCCTTGTTTTTTTTTTTTTTTTGTTTTTTTTTTGTTTTTTGTTTTTTTTTCCTAGAACTGGAACATGAGCCCAGGGCCTGGCAAATGCTCGGCAGATCTGCCACTCAGCTATATCCCTAGCTTTAAAAACAAACAAACAAACAAACAAACAAAAAACCTTTTCATTTTGAGGTAGGATCTCAACAAGTTGAAAGGTTGATGGAAACTCAGTTTGTAGCCCAGGCTGGTTTTGAACTTGCCATCTTCCTTCCTCAATGTAAGGTATCTGGGTTTGTAGGTCTGTGTCACAAGATACAGCCACTCCTGCCCACTTCAGCTTTCTTTAGAGAAGAAAAAGAAACCTCTTACAGAAAACTCTTTCTTCCTCCTGTTTCTCTACCTTCCTTTATTTGTCTATTTATTTATTTTGGTTTTTGATACAGGGTTTCTTTGTAGCATTGGAGCCTGCCCTAGAACTAGCTCTGTTGACCAGGCTGGCCTTGAACTCACAGAGATTCACCTGCCTCTGCCTCCTGAGTGCTGGGACTAAAGGCTCTGCCTCCTGAGTGCTGGGACTAAAGGCGCACACCACCACCGCCGGGCTTATTTATTTTTTTGGTTGTTTAGCTATTTATTGTCATCTAAGAAATCTTGCCTTAGACTCCTGCATCTTGGAATTACAAGTGTGAGCCACCAGCCCAGCTTTTATTTGTTTGTTTGTTTGTTTATTAATTTATTTATGTATTTGTACAAGGGAAAGTCTCTCTCCTATAGATAGTCTGTCCAATGACTGAGTGGTAAAGGATGGTTCCAGGTGTGAAGGCTGAATGGGAACTGCCATCTTCCCTCCAGGCTGCCCCTGAAGAAGCAAGCTGAGGCTAGCTGCTATCCACCACCCTCTGCTGGTGCCCTCATCTTTATCCTGTTTCCCCATTTTTTCACTGTCTACCTTTCTTCCAAAAGTGTTAGCATGCAAACCCTTCTCTCAGGCTTTGCTTCTGGGGAATGGTGTGGCTAGGATGCCAAAGCCACCTATTGTGATGTGAAACTTAATGTCTTCTGTGTGGCATAGAAGGAGTCATTGTTTAATGTCACATGTTATACTCCAGCAAACTCTTCCCTGCCTGTTTTCAGAGTGTCTAGATTCTGAACTTGTGAACAAAAACTAAGAACCATGGAACATCTGATTCTTTCCATTTCAGAAAAGCGATGTCCTACCCTTGCCATGCCAGCAAATGGAGGGTTTAAGTGTGTCGATGGTGCCTACTTTAACTCTCGATGTGAGTACTATTGCTCACCAGGATATACATTGAAAGGGGAACGGACAGTCACGTGTATGGACAACAAGGCCTGGAGTGGCCGACCAGCCTCCTGTGTGGGTAAGAAAATGTCACAGGCCTCAGGGGCCATATCTTGTGAGAGGAGCAGTGGTCTTTGTTGGTACAGTACACACTAACGGCAACAACATGTTTGCAATCTAAATAGCCAGCATTGCATTCAGTAGCTCCTTGGCTCCTAGGCCCAGTCCAAGACCCCAGTCTCTATCTTAGCTGACTTTAATGAAGCCTGCTTCCAGCTGACCTTTGTCAGTTCTTAGACCTGCTGCTATCCTTCCTGAGAACTGATGAGAAATGTGAATTCTCATGTCCTTCTCTACTTCTTGAATTTAAAATTCCAGAGGTGGGCCTCAGCACTTTGCATTTTGGAGGCCCTCTAGTAATCTTAAAGTATTCAAATAGAGGGCCACAAATACCAAGTTCTGATTCTCAAATTTTCAGTGCCTGGGAATTTTCTAGAGACCTTGAGAAAACTGCAAATTTGAATTTAGTAGGTATTGGGAGCCAGGCTTAGGAGGATTGGTAGGCAGAGTTTTCGCCAGGAACACTGGCTCTAAAATATAAACACAGAGATTTAATATTAATTAAAAATGCTGGGCAAATAGCTCAGGCTTATTTCTAGCTAACTATTACAACTTAAACTAACCAATTTGTATGAATCTTCATTCTGCCAGGTGGCATTACTGCTCTTTCAACTTGTACCTCCTCCTGTTTCCTCTCTGTGTCACTGACTTGACTCCACCCTTCTTTTTACCAGTGTCTGTAGTCTGATTTTCCAGCCTAACCTTATCCCGTCCAGCTATTGGCCAGTCAGTTTATTTATTAAAGCAATCACAATGTCATATATTCATCCCGTAAGAGAAGGTTTCTGAATCTTGGAACAGCAGACATTTGAGGTCAGACAATTTTATTGTGGTTGTTTACCCTTGGCACCATGTGACATCTAACAGTGTTCTTGGATTTTAACCCACTAAGTGCATAGTGAAAATATCCCCAAGCTCTGGCCCCAGCCTAGTTGTGGCTATCAGAGATGTCTCTAGACATTTTTTTCAGTGACTCTGGGGAGGAAAAATAACACTTCCATTGACAACCACTTGCCTAGGCGCGGTGGATTCTCACCATTGCTACTTGTAATTGCCCCCTGGGTACCCTTTGCTGAAATAGCTTAGAGATTCTGATTCAATTAACCCAACGAAGAGGCAGCTGGAGGAAGCCAATGGTTCTAAAAGCGTCTCAGATAATTTTACTGCTGGAAATCTAGGATCACTCTCTGAAAGTAGCATTAGAAAATCCCAAGGAAAATGCAAATTCCCTGCCCACCTGAAATGGACGAGCTTAGAAACTCTGGAGTTGTGCCCAACAATCTGCTTCCATGAAAGCCAGCAAAGGTAATTCTGATGTGAGCTGAAGTTGGAAAACCTGCTTTAGGAGTTCAAATTTAGGAGGGAGTTTAACATCATTCTACTCAAAAATACTGTCCTTGGATCAGATGCATCAACCCCAGGAAGAAGACTGCTGGGTAAACAGAATCACGAGATCCCCACAGATGTAGAAATCCAACTTGGGAGTCTGGTATTTCATTAGACATTGAAGCACCCAGCTCTAGGGAAGGTTTTTCTGCCACTGGAGCCTGAATCTCTGAAGTGCTGGTATTATACTGAAGTTCCTCTGCAAGTGGTTGTCACAGAGCATCATTTACTCCTAAACTGTGGGCGCTGCCAAGTCCTGCCCTTGGAGAACATGAAAACGCAATCTCACATTGTTTTAAAATGGATTTTTATACATTCTTTGAGAATTACATACAATGTATTTTGATCATATTTACCCCAAACTTCCTACCCACCCCCACTTTTCTATAGATAAGAGCTGAGCATAGACTAGAAGAGCAATAACAGAGAAATAGTAGTGTCAGCCACAACTTCCATATAATTGACACCATGATAGATGAGAAGGAAAATCTCAGGAGGTAACCATTGAAGGTGCTACCACAAATATAGTGGCTTCTACTGCCTTCCTGGCCTCTATCTCAACTCAGTGAAACCTGTGTGGTACCCAGCTGACAAAGGAATCTACACAAATATTGTTTTAAGATTTAGTGCTGGCCCTAAAGGGGACAGTATGGCAAAGCAGAGTGCCAGAAAATATTTGGCAGAAGCACCTTTCTCTGAAGATGTGGCCTCTACACTGCTCGGCGAAGATGGATAGAATGTGCTGGGGGTGGTAATGAGATCTGGACATGACAATCACCAAGTCCCCATGTTCAGAGCAGAAGGGCACCTCACAGATGCTATCTTTGCTATGGATCTTCATGTGCTTTGCTGTGTTCAAACTAACTCTTGAAAACAAACCAAAGAAAATCAATCAAATATCTTGTACTGGAGGGAGCAGAGGTCACGGTGTAGGAGAGGAGAAGCCCGGAACTCTTTCTGCTAAGCAAGCTTTGGCAGAGCACTCTGGGGACATATTGTTCAGATTTCCAGATTTTGCACAACAATGGAAAGAAAAATGCTGATTGTTCTCAAAAAGCAACAAGCATGTCTAAAGCCAGACCAGATGGCCCTGGAACTTGCCCAGAGGGTGAGGGAAGGAAGGAAGTATGAAATGAACCCCAATTTCAGGCAATTTAATCTACCGTTTGTTGAGATAACTTCAAAGTATATTGGAAGAATGGGAATTGTGTATGCAACTAGGTGGTAATGGGAAATAGGGTGCAGGGTATCCAAGAGCTTAGAATTCCAAGGTAAATGAAAAGAACAGACAGAGTAGGCAGGCACTGCTTTCTGTGACTTCAGTGACAGACAAACTTGAGTTTGTCGCCAGTGAATATTGCTCCAAAACTATCATTACTTCTTTGGCTTCATTAATAAGTTTTGCTTGTGAACTGGCAGAAATAGGTCTCCCTGAGCATAACTCAGAGCCTCAGCCTATTTTAGGAGCTGACACATGGCCCTTGAGTTGTTTCCAGG
Source organism: Phodopus roborovskii (assembly GCF_943737965.1). Lineage (NCBI taxonomy): Eukaryota > Metazoa > Chordata > Mammalia > Rodentia > Cricetidae > Phodopus > Phodopus roborovskii. The sequence continues at coordinate 934,820 of NW_026125640.1, read as the reverse complement.
TTTCCACACAACCTTAAACAGCACATTTTGGCCCAAACTGCTGAGTGATGAGAAAGCTAACCCAGTTCTCTTGCAAACTGGGAGGGAATGGGAGGACTGGGCTTTCTTTGACTCCAAGGTGGTCAGTTCTGAGGTCTGGCTAATTTGTAAGTGCCACAAGTCAAAATTATTTCTCTGTCTCAAACTAAAGTCAAGTTCAGGTATTTAAGAAATGAATAGGGTCATATGAGTGGAGGGAAGGCATACTATAAGCCGCAGGGGAATGAAGTTCAGAGGCCCTTTCCTCTAGTGACTGACACTAGCATTGTATACTGAGATATTTTAATTTCTGTCAGTTTTCATTTATTTGGTTTTCTAGCACAATGGACAGTAAGAGTGAACACAAATCCTCATTAAGAGAATTCATTTTAAGTAGATGCACCTCTCTAGTATGGACCAAAACATTTTCCTTCTCCAAAACAATAAGAAAATAAACCAGATTTAAAAGCATGGATGATGAACATTTAAACATTTAAATGCCTTTTGACATGAAGAGAATCCCCATTTTGTTACTTTAACAAGGGACAATGTACAAACCAGCCTGGTTGTTGGAATTCATCTCTTTTTGATATTTTCTACAGAGTAGAGTGGACAGTGATTCATAACACATATTTTAAATCCAGGAGTAAAATATATCTTTGAGACATGAGATATGGAAATTTATCGCAAAAAATTTGCTGTCTGATGGCTTGGTTTAATCAGTGACCCATGGAGATATTTGTTGGGCTTCAAGTCATTGTCCCATTGCTACAAAATACCAGCAGGTTGGGAATAAATGCACCACTCCATTGTTACAGATTATTTTATACGATTTTTTCTAGGCTGGTAAATACACATACCATCAGGAATATGATACCAGTTTTACATCTGCTTGGTTGATGGAAATACTGGCCCCATTTTTGCCTCATATGATTTACCACTGTCACTGAACAGGCAGACTTTCAGCGAGTGATCTTCTCTAATGAGTTTATGGTCGGGCACCTTTGGCTGTGGTGCTTGCTCTTTGCTTCTCTTCTTGTTTCTGGAAAGTTCCTTGAAATCTTGTAGTGCCAAATAGATGGAACCACTTTCCAGAGGCATCCACAGGGATTGTCCTCTGGCTGGAGAAAGGCAAACAATTGAGCAAGTTTTCAGAGACAAGTTTTGTTCTGCCCTCGGCACTCATTTGCTTCATGTGCCCCCACTAAATAAATTGTTTCTGGCCTCCATCACCACTCTCCAATTCTTTTTAAAAATATCCTTTTATTTGAAATACAATTGCATAGTTTAACCCCTCTATTCCCTCCATCCAGCCCCTCCCAGGTACATTCTCTCCAGTCTTCAGACTCTTATGTTTGTCTCACTCATCTGTTGTTGAGTAACAGACTGCCCAGAACTAAGTGGCTTCAGAGAACTCAATTATTAATCAAAGAGACACTGTGGGCTGGAAATTTGGGCAGTGTCCCACAGGGATGGCTACTCACTGCTATCTATAACGGCTCAGGTGATAATGATTAAGGGACTGCAGGATCCAAGATGGAACTCCTGCACATATAAAACACTAGGCTCAGGAAATCTATATTGACTAGAGACTGACTGAATCTCAGTATTTCCCCTCTTTGTTTTCTTACCACCCACTGTGACCCAAAACCATTTGAATTGCTTTACTGTACAACTGCCTCCAAATTAGTGGAATCTGAAGGTGTCAGAGTCAGATACAACAGCCTAGGTTTGAAACTGACAAAGAATTTTTGAGTTTATTGTTAGTTGTTGACCAAGACATTGTCCCTATGACTTTCCCTTATTTCACACATCTGTCTGGTAAAACGTATTATAGTTCCTGGGTAAATAGTTCTGTTGCCAACATTGATACATCACAGTATCTCTGATTATTGTATCTTCTACTCAGAAAGGAAACTTGAATGCAGAGAAGGGACACGATTTGTCAAATATTTCCAGTGAATGGTACAGGGAACAGAGAACAGGAGTTTCACAGAGGCTTCAGGATTTCCACACAATAACTGACTTTGTAGGCATCTGTACTTCAAGGGGAATAGTAATTATATTTCTATAGTAACTTTTTCCACTTTATTCATGAAATGTATCATAACTATAAGAAGCTATGGTGTCCATGAGTAACTGGGAAATAATAAGCTAAGTTCCCCAGAGTACTAGCATCCACAGCCTGGTCTTATCAACTGAGATAGAGGACAGTTGCTCAAGGAGGATCTAGAATCCAGTTTTTCTGATGCTCTTTGAGGATTTGAATGGAAGCTGTGGTAAACTGTCTCAAGAGAATACACTTAGAAGTTTGTATGCAAAAACCAGGTCAACAACACACAGAGGGGGGAAGAACCTGAGTTCTTAAAACATGGAATGGTATATTTAAATACCAGGACACAAGGAACTTCTGAGAGAGAAGACACATTTTCCAGTTTATAAATGGGAATGCTAGTAGCATTATTTAGTTGCAAACTTAGTACTTAACATTAGGTGTGAAAGTTCAGTGAAGTCATGGAGATAGCACTTAGGCTGGCATGGGCACATAGGGTTCATACAATATTGCTCCCTATATGGTATGACTTATATTTGTTTCATGTTTGGAGAACCTTTCCTTTTGAACAACTAGGCCACTTTTGACTGGCCATTGTTAGGCAGACAAAAGCTGCCTTTGGGAAGCTCCGAGACTCTCCCCACTCCCAGATGACCTACTTTGGAGTGTGCTTGCACTGTCAGCTCACCAAGCAGACACAAGTAAAACAGACAGTGTATCATCCACATTAAGTTTACCTGATATAGAGTCCAAGAATCTTCACTTGTAAATGACATGGAAATCAGTAATCCATCCTCAGCCCCTCTTCTTCAGCTTTACCTTTTATGTAAGCATAATTTATAGAAAGCAGTTACCAGCTAGCTCTGAGCAGTGGAAAGCAGACATTCAACAATTGTCTGATTCACCCAAAACGTTGAAATGCTTGCCTGAATTATGAAAGCATGTCTTCTATTTCCTAGCATAGTAATAAAAAATGATTATTTTAAAGAAATTAGCAACCTCAATTTATTTCGGATAGATTTAAGTGTATTTCATATATTTGTGACACATATACATTATTTTATTAGTTTTTAAAGCATAGTTTTCATGTTTTAATATCATTGGAACTGGGATACATCTTATATATCATGACATAAATAAAACAAAATATGCTATTAAATTTAAGATCAGTGTAATAAGGCTGCAAATTCACAGTCCATTGAAGCATAACATAGAATAAAAGCAAATTTGGATAAAAAGTATTCAATGTTTATTATTTCTTATAGTATATAAAATGAGCAGTCCTTGGATAAGATACAGGGAAAATACATGGAGGCATTTACTTCATGCATTCAGTCTGGGAGATGTGATTCAGTAGCAGAGAAGACATTAAATGTTTGCCCAGATTGTAATAGTATTTAGATAATTATTGGTTGGTATGTAAAGCAATGCAAAGCTGACTGCCACATGCTACCTTTAAATACATTCTCAACCTCCTTGACATCAAGGAGAACTGGTAAAACTCCCAAGTTCCTCCTATGCCTTCACTTCAACTTTGATTACAGGTAATACCACCCAATGTAGAATTGACATTTCACTAACTTCCAGCCCTCATTATCATCCCATCTTGATAATGAGGGGGTGAGTAATTAAAATATTGCACCCAAACCCTGGGGGTCTCAGTGTGAACACATATAAACAGAGAAGTGGTTCTACTACATATCCATGGCCTCCATGTTTGTGGTTCTCTGCTATCTGCTATATGTAATTTTTGGTGAAATTAGCACCCTAATCCACTGTAAAACCTCTTTTAGCATCAGATTCACTTTCACCTCAAATGCCAGAATTTGGAATGACAGCCTTCGATAAAGTTGACACTCTTGAAAGATGTGGTGCATTGAGTTGAATCACAGCAGGTGATAGTGTTCATACATTTGCTTGGTGTTCAGCAACACTATCTTTAAACCAGGTAGTGTCGCTACAACTGAATGGCTTCTGGCTTTAGCTACTGTGCTGTTGCCAAGTCAGTATGCAGAGTTAGGAACTATATACCGAGTACATGCAGCAATGGTAGAGAATGGCAAGTTTGTTTTTGTGCAGGTGAGTTCTAAAAGGTCTTTAAAACTCAACAAGAGGGAAAGGACAGGATGAAAGGACAGATGAGAGATCCAGCAGGAACAATCTCTTTGGAAACAGCAAGTGTCTAAAGGTCTTGTTTGTCAGAATTTGAGTGTTGACCACCAGTTTAATAAGCCATTTCTTGGTTGGGTTATGTTTTCAAGATATGGAGCCTCCAAGAATCAAGTGCCCAAGTGTAAAAGAACGTATTGCTGAACCTAATAAGCTGACAGTCCGGGTGTCCTGGGAAACTCCAGAGGGAAGAGATACAGCGGATGGCATTCTTACTGAGTAAGTGAAACTTGGCAACTGGAATGTTCTCTCTCTCTCTCTCTCTCTCAACATACTAAATAGTTTATTTGTACATAAAAGCATAACATACATAGTATTTATAGTTTGTTTATTGTCTGTCTTTACTACAATACATTCAGTACCTTAGACCTAAAGGCATATAATCAGTTCTTAGATTTCTGCAACAGTTGAGTCTTGTATAATAAATTCGAAACATAAAATTTCAGATTACCATGTGACCCCTTTTTTCTAAAAGCTTTTCAGTTTTGTGGAGGATTTGCTGCTAGGGTTAGAATTATGATGTTTAATAAAAGGACCGTAGTGGCCCCTCACCCCCTGTTTAGTGCAGCTGTCTGTCTCCAGAGTTCAGCAGTTTAGACACAGTCCCACAGACTTGGAGCAGGGTACCAGGAGGAAGGCACTGTGGTAGCATGGGTTCAGAGAAAGCTGACTTGTCTCCTGCACAACTCATGTTTGGGCTCCTTGCCTTCCTATCACATAGCCTATGACTTCCCTCCCCAGTATCTAGCCCAAGCTACTTCAACATGGTCTGCATCTGAGGGAAAGGGGATAGTGGCAAGCTCTTACATGGGCATTTCTTTTGAGTCCCCTTGATGACTCCTGTGATTTTCATAATGAGATGGAGTCTCAGAGAAGTGAGTAGCCACTCTTATTTGAAAGATTACTCTTTTCGGGCTCATCTGAATTTACATGTGCTAATCAAGGATCTTAAGATCTGAAGGCATTTAAAGTCCAAAGTGTCACCTCTGAGTGATGGAATTTCCTGTGACTTTCCCAAGATTTCCCAATTTGCATGCTTTGTTAGCATGCTTCACATATGTGTAGTATGTTCCCCAATGGTGACAATGATAATTTCACATGGACATTGTCATCAAGTATCATCATTTCTAAAATCTGCAGTGAGAAAGTCAGTTTCCTATGCATTAAAAAACTAACCAAAAGCTGTCATTTGATTAGGTTATACCAACTAGTGTGGTCAAATAGCTAAGAAGATAGACGCTATAGTCACCCCTTGCTGTGCAATCTTGGCCAAGTTCCTTAGCCTTTTGTTGCCGTAGTTTCCTTTCCTGCAAAATGAAGACTTCTACTTCCCTAGTAGGAATTCTATGGGAATTAAATAAAATAGTAAATAATAAACCATGCCTGATACACGTACGATTTGTATAAAGCAGGTGACAAATTTTGCTTTTACTAACGTAGTATTAGGATAGTCAAGGGTTCACAGAGAATTTACCATTTGCTCAGAAAGGGCTTCACTGATCCAGATAGAAGAAGCAAAGAATATTCTAGTACCTGTTGTAGACCCAAATTGCCAAATGGCCAACTGAACTGGATTTTGCTCATAAAGCATTGTGTTGTCTTCCCAACAGGGAAGTCATGCAGACTCGTCCCCCAACCCCTATTCTATCCTTCAGTAACAAACCAAGAATGAACAAAAGAATTGCGAACCTCACCTTAGCTAAGGTCAAGCTGGTCCCATGACATGGAGGGACGTTCAGGACACATCTCCTGGAAGACCCTCTGTCTGTTGTGTTTCAAGGGCTCAGATGCTGCTCAGCAGCAGCGCTTCCCTCTGTCCTGTGCAGACTCAGAGCTCAACAGCCGCTCTTTAGGTACACAAGCATAATCCTGCATATTTCTGCTTCCTTCCTTAAGTGTTATTCTAAAAGGCCTCCCTCCAGGCTCAAATTTTCCAGAAGGAGACCACAAGATTGAATACACAGTCTATGACAGAGCTGAGAACAAGGGCACCTGCAAGTTTCGAGTTAAAGTAAGAGGTGAGATTGTTGCTTCCTGATGACTGCCAAAGAAAGATGGACCAGGTCCCCAAACCACAGTGTTCTGGATGCACCCTGTAGTAGGGCTACTACCAGCTTTGGATGAGGCTTCGGTGATGTGGAGGGAAGCATTCCATCTTAATGGCAAGATTTCAGTATGGGTCATGTAGGAAACAGGTCTAGTTCCACAGGAGCCCAAATCTGTCTGTCTAAGAAAACTACCACTTAATAATTTTTCCATCTCTGAGTTAATATCTTCCATAACTGTAGTGAATAAGCAGAGTGATTAGGAGTCTTTCAGACTTTTGGTTACCTGAGAAAATATTTTTTGAAAACTTTGTGTTTCATAGTTTGGACAGGCAGTCAGTATCATTTGCTATTAAGGGCTCAGGCTCTTCATCTGTAGCATGCTAACACCACTATCTCAAGGGTCCATCCCATTGGTGTGGATGGTGACCATTATTGACCATTAGGGAATAGTCACCCTAACCTCCCACTCATTTCACTAGTTGACTTATAACTTCATGACAAACCTTGGGCCTCACCTTCTCTGGTTACTTTATGGAAGAGTGTTCAAGGCTAAGGCTACTCTGGGTTTGTGTCCCCTACAGTCAGACGCTGTGGCAAACTCAATGCTCCAGAGAATGGTTACATGAAGTGTTCCAGTGATGGTGACAACTATGGAGCTACCTGTGAATTCTCCTGTATTGGTGGCTATGAACTTCAGGGTAGTCCTGCCCGAGTGTGCCAGTCCAATCTGGCTTGGTCTGGCACGGAGCCCACCTGTGCAGGTACGTGTGCAGTTCTTTCTCCAGCTAGCATCAGAATCTGAAACCCCCTGATTCCAGAGCAGGCAAAAGCAGCCTTATTTCCTGCACATCATAAAGTTCAGTGTCATCTCTGCCCATCTGAGTGGGTAAAAAAGGTACCAAGCAGCTAATCTCACCTATCTCCTTGTTTTGCTTTTGCCTGTTCTCTGATCCCTGCTATATTAAGAAACAACCTGGAGGCCAGACCTCAGGGCCAGCCTTTAGTGACATTAAGCTGTTTACTTACTTTTCTCCCTCCACTTTAAAACAGGAGGAGGATTGAATTTTCAATGCTAGTACACTGCTGTGTTTAAACAGCATAATTCCTGCCTTGCATCATTGGCTTGAATGTCATACATATCTTGGGCATTTGAAATCCTTCCTCCTGTGTAGAATGAGGAAAGTCACACCTCTTCTAAATGTGATCATCCACTGAATGCTACAACAGAGCAGTTCCTGGTACAGGGTAAGCCTTCAACTCATGCCAGCAGTTCTTACTGTTAAACACCAACTGAACTAGGCATAGCTGAGAGTGTAAAATCTAGGCTGCCTAGGAAACTCTAGACCAATGTTTTATTTATATGCTTCCCCTGTTCTTGATGCCAGATATTTTTTCCTTTGTCCCTTCTTTAACCCTATCATTCAGAAAAGATGGATGAAACTCTTCAATTACATACATTGAAGCACATATGTCTCAGAATCCTCAGCTAAGTATTTACTGTCCATTTTTGTGACACTGAGGCATGGAGTATATTGTTAAATAATCTCATAAATCTATATAACTACTAGCCATATATGGGAATGAATCACTTGAAATAAGTCCAAATTCAGGTATGTTGTCCGTGTAAAATATACACCAATTTAAAAGTCTTAGCACAATAAAGAACATAAAACATCCCTATTTTTTTGTATTAGTTGCATGTTGACATATTTGGATATGTTGGGTTGACATATAAAGCTATTGTCACATATTTGTTTGTACATTTATAATGAAGCTACTAGAAAATTTTAAATTGTACAGTTATATAAATATATTTCTATTGAGCAAGGCTATTCTAGACTGTGAGCCCCAAAGGCAATGTTAGAGATAACTGCCTCTCATTCAGACAAGTAGCCCAGAAGTTGACACATAGCTGTCACTCAGTGTAGTTGACCAAATGAAAATGTAAATGAAAAATGATTTTCAAAGCTAACTTGAAGTTTAAAATAATAGCACCAAGTTCATAAAACAAACATAGTGTGCTCTTATTTTTCTTCCGTAATTTCTTTTTCAGGGGCCAGACTGTTTGCTGCTTTGTGTATTGAGCCAACTTTTCAGGGCTGTTTGTCATTGATCAGTTTCCATGAAAGAATAACTAAACTGAATTGATTCATTTTCTCCGGGACCATATTGAAAGAACAATGAATTTATGTTAGATTAAGCAACTAAGTTCAATGGGATTTGTTACATCAGCAAGAGAAAACTGGGGCACCTTGTCTGTCTATTACTGGTGCTTCATGAACTCACTTCTCAAACCAACCACTTAACATTTGACTTCTCATCTCAGGGTCTACTGAGGGTTTTGTATATGCCTGGCCAAGTTAAGCCAGAACTTAGAGGGCTTTTGAACTTATGTGACCATTTCTGATTACAGCTATGAATGTCAATGTCGGTGTCAGAACAGCAGCCACCCTTCTGGATCAGTTTTATGAGAAAAGGAGACTCCTCATTGTGTCCACACCCACAGCTCGGAACCTCCTCTACAGAATGCAGCTGGGAATGCTGCAGGTGAGGCCTTGAGGCAGAGCTAAGGTGGGAGGGAGAAGCCCACTAACAGGAGGAAGACAGGCACTTCACTAAAAGCAAAGGCCAAAGTCAATGCCTAATCCATTTACGGTGGGTTTAAGGGACCAGCACTTTAGAGACAGTCATTCATTTCTGGTGCTGGCATATAACCTTATTAACATTGACTCCCCAGAGCTAACCCAATCATTCTCCAACCAGCAAGCTTTGTCTGTCTTTGCTAATAAGCTTAATTGGCATGTTGTCCAGGCCTAGCCAAAGAACAATTGTCTTTGCTGATCCTGTCCAGCACATTCATAGACTGGAGGTGATCAATCAGTTATCTTCCCAATAAACTAGCTAAGGAGACAAAAGGCATCCGAAAGCCTCAAGGGACCATATCTCTCCCTGGGAATTTCACCTACTCTAATAGAGAGGCTGCTACTAAATGAGACAATCAGCATGTTGGGGGAGGGTAGAGTTTGCAAGGGATCACACTAGCAGTTGCCTGTTGTTGTCTTGAAGTTGCATAGCAATGAGGGGCTAACCGCTGAATTCTAAAGAAGCAGGGTATGCTGCACTTCTTTTCTAGGATCTCTTGTTCATTTGTTCCTGTTAGAACAGTCTTGGTTTAATCAAAGGCAGCAGTTTACTATTCATGGCAGGAAAAATAGAACAAACAACAAATCTTTCTTTCATTATTCTTTGTCATCTGAACAGGTTGCCCATGAACTGTGCAGAGCCATATGAAATGTTTGGGTTACCTCTTGACAAGAACCAGATTCACTGAATCTGTATCATAAATCCCTATCACCTACTTGCTCTTGTATACCTCTGTCTCCGGGTTACTGTTGCTATGTTGAAACACCATGACAAAAGCAACTTAGAAAGGAATGGTTTATTTGGCTTATACTTCCACGTTCATAGTCCATCAATAAAGGAAGTCAGGACAGGAACGTCAGCAGGGCAGGGACCTGGAGGCAGGGGCTGGTGTAGAGGCCATGGAGTGGTGCTGCTTACTGGCTTGCTCCTCATGGCTTGCTCAGCCTGTTTTCTTTTTTTTAATAAATTTTTATTTAAATTACAAAAAATCTTATTTTACATACCAATCCCAGTTCACTCTCTCTTCCATCCTCCCATGCCTCTCACTAACCCTCCCCATCCCACCCCCAACCACTCCTCAGGGAGGATGAAGCCTTCCATGAGAGATCATTAAAGTCTGACACATCATTTGGGTCAGGACCTAGGCCCTCCCCCCACCCCACCCCCGTGTATCCAGGCTGAGAGAGTATCCCTTCATAGGGAATGGCCTCCCAAAGCCCATTTGTGCACTAAGGATAAATACTTGTTCCATTGCCAGAGGCCCCATAGACTGCTCATTCCTCCTAACTAACACCCACATTCAGGGGGCCTGGTTTGGTCCTCTTCTGGTTCGCCAGCTGTCAGGCTGGGGTCTGTGAACTTCCACCTGCTCAGGTCAGCTGTTTCTGTGGGTTTCCCCAGCAAGGTCTTGACCCCTTTCTTATAGAGCCTGAGACTACCAGCCCAAGAAGGGTACCACCCAACAATAGGCTGATTAATCACTAATTAAGAAAGTGGCCTATAGGCTTGCCAACAGTCTGATCTTATGGAAGAATTTCCTTAATTGAAGTTTCCTCCTCTCAGATGACTTTAGCTTGTGTAAAGTTGACATAAAACTATCCAAAACAACCCCCTTGCTCCTTATAAAATGCAAATGTATATACTTACCTGGTTTTATGGTCCTTGGCTTAGCAAAATGAATAAGCCAATAAATTTGCCTTTCTTCTATATCAGTAAACATTGGCTCATGACCAATTTGGCCTGTTGCTGCTGGGTTTTGCAAGCTAGATTTTTATTAGCCACAACTCCATTTTTTTCACCTGCATGTTGGTTATGACTACTTTTAGGTTGAAGTGATAGAACAGAATTCTTAGTTTACAAACCACCGAGTCACTGTAAACTTGAGTATTTCCTATCCGCCTCTGGAGAGATTTTTATAGCCCTCAACCTTAGCCCATCCTTGTTCCCTTGGGCTCTAGATAAACTGGCTAATTAGATAGTTGGCTATGGCATTTTGGATCTAGCTATTCTTATATTTTATCCTCTCACCAATGTATTCACACTCACCTTCAAGGAAGACTTGGTTGATTTAGTAATACTTGTGTTACTTCATATAGTGCTGTTGAAACAGTGCAGTATTTAAAATTATTTTTCCCATTCAGTCAGATTCATCTTATTTATCTTCTGTTAAGGTTTTTGGCTTTGATTGTCACTGCTACTCCTGGGGGAACCTCCTACCATGTAGTGGACTGAGCCACATCCCCAAGCTTCTTGCCAAAGGCCAATGAACAGCTCAGGAATTGTTTATCCTTGTTTTCTTGGGGTTTAGGTATGGGGAGCATAGGGTAGGGGTATGTGGAGGTTGGGTAATTAGTGAAAAAAAGGGAATTCTGGAAAATATTTTTTTTTCCGAGACAGGGTCTCTCTGTGGAGCCCTGGCTGTTCTGGAACTCACTCTGTATACCAGGCTGCACTCCAACTCACAGAGATTCACCTGCCTTTGCCTCCTGAGTACTGGGATTAAAGGCATGAGCCACCACCTCCCAGCTGGAAAATATTCTTAATTCCTTATAAGAATGAAGTTAGAAACCTCAGGGTGAGAATAGGGCTAAGGTCTTGGATGCTTTTTAGGATATTTGACTCAAGCAAAGTCTCAACAGGTCTAGAAGTACCTTAGAGTAAATATTATGTTTAGGTTTTGAAAATCCCATTGCCAGGTTGTTTTGTGTAATTCCACCAGAAAGGCAGTTTCATAGGCACCAGATTAGCCTTAGGTTTTTGGAACAGTTTGGAGTAAGCAAAGAAGCACCCACAAGCCCATTGCTGGGGTGCCAGTCTGCAGTGCCTTAGTTAGTCTCACACATCCCCTGTTGGTTCCTCCTCCAGCAAGCACAGTGTGGCCTGGATCTTCGACATGTCACAGTGGTGGAGCTGGTAGGAGTGTTCCCAACCCTCATCGGCAGGATCAGAGCAAAGATTATGCCTCCAGCTCTAGCCCTGCAGCTCAGGTAAGGGGGCCTTCTCCCCTTAAATTTCATTTCCTTTGAGTGCACTCGGGTCTCACCATGGCTGCATTTGTATCTGCCCAGGTTCTGTGACTTTTTTCTATTCAGTATTTAGTTCAGGCAACCTTCAGTACTTAATTGCTTTTATTCTGGGAGTATTATTATCATGCTGATTGGCATGTTCCTGCATGTTCAACTGATTTATGCAGTGGAAAATTGCTACTGTTTTCCCCCTCCAGCCTATTCTCTCTCTCTCTCTCTCTCTCTCTCTCTCTCTGTGTGTGTGTGTGTGTGTATGTGGGGGGGGTTAAAAGGAGAGGGGGACCTGAAAACCAAATGACCTAAGCAGCAGTCCTTGCTTATATTAGGACAGATACTAATAGGCCCTTTCAAGCTTGATCTTTTTTTTTTTTTTTGTCCATCTTTCCAGAGTACTTGTACATATCCTTGTTTCAACAATTGTATCTCTTCTCTTTTCTGACATACCAATAAAGCTAGAGCCCTGATATCAGACTTCAAGTAATGTATTAAAGTGAGATTTAACAGCTAAAAGGCAATTTCAGAATAACCTACATTTTTTTCTTGTATCTTTTGGCCACATTGAGATGGGTAATTAGGGTAAATTAACACTCCCTAAACGTCTTCCTTTCTTGTTACTGAAAGTTTCTGTTCTCAAGGCCCCAGAAGCCTCATTGTATTTTAGAGTCCCACATGGCTTCATCATCTTGTAGTTAACATCTGAGGCAGGCATATTCTTTCAGTTTTCTGAAAATGGGAACAAAGAAAGTAAAAGGAAACAATGGTATTAGTCAAGTTTTTATTTTTATATCAAAATATCAGAGATAAGTAAGTGCTACAATTGTCTCTTTTGGTCATAAATCTAAAGACTACAATCAGAGATGGGTGAAACCCATTGCTTCGAGTCCTTAGGGAAGGTCACCCGTCATGGAGGGAACATATGGTCATGTACACTGCTTATATCAAGAGCCATGAGACAGGGAGATAAAGAGACTAAGGTTTCATAATCCTTCTCTGGGAGAGGCCTCCAAATGGCTTAAAATCCTCATGGTAGACCTCACTTCTCAAAGAGTCTACCATCTTCCAATAGTGCCACTTAAGTAAGCCTTTAACATGTGAGCCTTTGGAGGACACTTACCACTCAAATTATAGCATACCTTTCTGTGTTTACACATTACTTATACCCCAGTCCATTGGCTAGAACTAATCACATAATTACAACTGAACTTGGAATGAGGCTGTGGAATGCAGTGGTTTGCTATTTTAATGAATACAATGAAATGGCATTTGGTAAATTCTACCAAAGGTGTTCAAATAAGTTCAAAAAAAATTCCCTAAGAGTTGTATATCACAGAGAGATGCCCTGGTTAGTTTTATGTCACTTTGAGACAATCTTACATCATTGGCGAGACAGAACTTGGAGACAGGAACTGAAGCAGAGGCTATAGTGGACCACTAATTATTGACTTCCTCCCATGGCTTGCTCAGCTTGCACTTTTATACACACAGGACCACCTGCCTAGAGGTGATACCACCCCCAATGATCTGCCCTCCCCACATTAATCATAAATCAAGGAAAGGACCCACAGGCTTGATACATTTTGTTAAGTGAGATTATCTCTTCTCAAATGACTCCATCTTAGGTCTAGATGGAAAATCAAAACAAAAAAAAAAAAAACCATAAAGACAAACAAACAACAAAAACACCTTTACATCATAGGCTTTTTCAATTACTTAAACAAAACTTGTTGCAGGGGACTGAAGTTTGGTGGATAAAGTGTTTGCCTCATAAACGTGAAGACAAGATCAGATCTTTAGAACCCAAATGAAGTCTAAGATGGCCTGATGGGCCTGTCTGTAACTCCAGCCTTGAGAACAGAGATAGGGATCTCTGGAGCAAGCTGGCTATCTAGATTAACCCTATCAGTGAGCCCTGAGTTCAATTGAGTGTCCCTAATTTGATGAATAAAATGGAGTCATTGAGGCAGTCTCCTGATGTCAACCTTGGGCTACCACATACACACATATGTACATGTTCCTGTACATAGATGGTATACTCACACACAAACAGACACATATATAACACATACATGTTCACACATAAAAATAAAATTTGTTCCAGAGTTTGTAAAATTATTTTTTAAGATAATAGATAGATGGTAGACACAGATATACACATACACTATAAATACATAATTTTGAGCTGTTTAAAAAAATGAAGAGCAGAGCTGACAAGAACCAAGGACAGCACTTTAATAATCATATTATTCTCAGAATTCTCTGGAAGGTGACCCAGGAAGAGTTCCTTCCAATATGATAATAGTCATTATGTAACTCAGAAATACTGTCAACCTTACCCTCAAACCAAACCCACAATCCATGAGGTACCCTATCACCCATCTCTGAGATGTTCGTGTTGTCTCAGCTCTAGTGGGACCTACTCCTATTGCTGTTGCTGATGTGACCATTTCTCTTCTCCCATGGCAGTTGTCCTTCCTTATATTCTATGTTAATCAAGGTACAGGAGTCCCATGAAAAATGTAGTCCCAGGGATGTTACCACTTTGGCCTCATAACTGTTATAAAACCACATGGGGCAGTGTTTCATCCATCTATCTTCCCTACAACATTGTTCAAACCTTTGTCCTTCCAGCCTTGCTCAGTTTCTCACTCCTCTGCTTTCCTGGAAGTCCCTTGTGCTTGAACTTACCTCAGATGCTTAGAGTATGGGATAGCTGGTGGAGGCAGTGTAGTCATCTTCTTTTGGATTTCTAGTCGATAGATATTGATTAGCAAGTTAGCTTTCCACTGTGGAAAATATTAATCCCCCCCCCACCATTTCACAGAACTGCTTCTTGAGAAGTACTCAGTTTATATTTTATGCAGATATATTTATTAGTTTTTCAAGTTACCATGAAAATAAATGGGTTTCATTAAGGCATTTTTGTACATGTATGCTATTATATTTTCTTCTAATTCATTCCCTATCTCTCACTGCCCTACTCATCTCACTTGCCTTTTCTTAAGAAAAACAAAGCAAAACAAACAAGCAAACAAACAAAAAAAACAACTTGGAGCCATTAATAAGAGGAAAATATCACTTTAAATTCACATGGCAGAGTATGTTCTGCCTGTTACATAACCTCAAACCATTTCAACTGGAACAAAAACCAGGAGAGGAGGTTGGGTTGCCTCATTATCTCAATGAGCTCAGCTGTCTGCTTACTTTCTCTCTTGGCTTTCTTATTTAAACATGCTGGTATTGCTACAAAACATCTACATAGATGAAATACATATGTTGAAAAAAAACACCACACAGTTGAAACCATGCCAGAATATTTCGAGAAATTATTTGTGGTACTAATTATATGCAAATAACTAAGAATGTCTGGGAGCCCAGACTGTTCTAATTGCATTCCTGAAATAGTCATCACTATATGTTTTAAATGTTACTTTAATCAAGTTTTCTTCTTCAGGATTCTTCAACCTTAGCTCTTTCAACATTTGAGGCTGGATTTGTCTGGTTAGATAGCTGTCCTGTGTACTGTAGAGTAAATTTATCAATATGTCTGACATTTATCAATTAGATGCTAATAGTATCTAACTCCCTTCTTAGGGCAACCAAACGTGTGTTTAGACAGGGCCAAATGTCCCAAGTGGTAATACTCTTGATGATATGCATCACTTTTATAGTTCTAACATCTAGCCTTGTTCTACATGCTGTGTACCAACTTTTGGTTTATTGTACTGTAGACAGCTTGAGATCTCCCAGACAATAATAATCTAAAGCAGAGTTTTTTTTCTTCTGAATAACACTTATCTGAAGGTATTACTAATAACATAGACTCTCATTTGTTAGGAATGAGTTCATACATGAACAAGTTCTTTCTGAGTAAGTTTTCATGTGATGCTATGGACCCAAGGTTCACACTTTGAGTAGTGGGGACATAAAAATGATTCAGTTTTTCATGGCATCCAGCATTTCTCTGCAATGTGTTACTAGAGGGCTTTGCTTGCCCCTAGAAGTCTTCGGGGTCAGGGTTTAACATAACCAATTCTTTTTGTTTATTCCAGGCTGTTGCTTCGAATCCCACTCTACTCCTTCAGCATGGTGCTAGTGGATAAGCATGGCATGGACAAAGAACGCTATGTGTCCCTAGTGACACCCATGGCTCTCTTCAACCTCATTGACACTTTCCCCTTAAGAAAAGAAGAGATGATCCTGCAAGCTGAGATGGGACAAACTTGCAACACCTGATGTGTTGTTATATTTGCGGTGGTTCCTCATCTCTTTTTACATAGAGCCTTACCTACTGCCTGTTTCTGGGAAGGCCTTAAAAATTCCCTTGATGTACAGATTTTCATTTGTAATTTTTAAAGTCTATTTTATTATGTGCTTTCTTTGCCCTTAAAAATTGGCACAATGTTTTTATTTTGTTTGTTTGATTTTTTGTTTTTTTGTTTTTTTTACTTTGAAATGTTTCACTTTCTAACTCTCCCTTTAGTCTATTGTGTCTGGTTAACTCTATAACTAGAAACTACAAAGACACATATGCACTTTTATTCATTGTGCAACACACTTTTCTTTCCTTATATTGCTTATATAACACTTTTGTTAATAAAATATTTTGAAGCAAACTTACTAAAACTCACTTTAAAAAAACAACCAAGTTTACTTGCTTCATGTGGTCAGTAGTTTTTTTTTTCTAATTTAATTTAGAATCAATCTTATTTTCCATATCAATCCCAATTCCTTCTCCCTCTCATCCTCCCATTCCCCTCACCAACCTTCCCCATCCCTCCCCACATCCACTTCCCAGTAGGGGTGAGTTCTTCCATGGGGGATCATCTTTGCTTATCACTCCTCCCTTTCTACAACTGGACTCCAGGAGTTCAGCTCAGTGGATCAACAGTTTTAAATGTGTGACTTTTTTTTTTTTTTTGGTTTGTTTGTTTAAGAAAGGGAAACTGCTGGAGAAACCCACAGAAACAGCTGACCTGAACTAGGGGAGCTCATGGACCCCAGTCTGATAGCTGGGAAACCAGCATAAGACTGACCCAGACCCTGTGAATGTGGGTGTCAGTTAGGAGGATGGAGCAGTCCATGGGGCCTCTGGTTCCTAGTATGTGAATGGATTTTGGGAGCCCATTCCACATAGAGGGACACTCTCTCAGCCTAGACACATGGGGGAGGGCCTAGGCCCTGCTCCAAATGATATGACAGAATTTGAAGACTCCCCATGGAAGGTCTTACCCTCCCTGGGGAGCAGAAAGGGGATGGGCTGGCGTTTGGGGTGAGGGACAAGGGAGGAAGGAGGTGAGGGAACTGGGATTGACAAGCTTGTTTCAAATTTAAATAAAAAAATCATCATTAAAAAAAAAAGAAAGTGAAATTGTATTCCTGACAAGGAATTGACTGAGATGGGAGAGAGCTAAGGCCCCAAGCGACAGTAGGGCTGAATTCTTGACTGCAACCCACCCACCAAGGTTTCTACTCACTGGTTGTACAACAGATCCCTTTGTGGGGAGGCCAGCTTTACTTAGGAGGCCTGCATTTCTATTTGTCAGTGGTTGAGCCTGAAATATCGCACCTTGGAATTTAATGAGGAGTTAGAGTGTACTCCCGGGCAAATATTTCCAAATATTTCTGGTCTCACTTTGGCCCGTAATCTATTCTTAAACAAAATAGTGAAATGATAGAAAGTCCAAATTCCAACATCTAGTGGCTTAAAGCAGGAGGGAGGTTGTGCAGTGTTTTCACAGTAGATTAGACGAAGTAAATACCAACCCTTGAACAGATTTACACTCTATGTAGAAAAATTGACTGTTTTTCTCCTGTATACTAAAAGTCACTGTTTGCCTGCTTTAAATGTAGCAGATTAAAGTAATAGCACAAATGGAAGTGGAATGCCAAATGGTGTTGGACTTCATACAGTAGCTTGTGCCCATGGGACAGTCTGAAAGGACCTTATTTGATTTATTCAAACCAGTCTTTCTGGTTACTTTGAAATATCATAACACTTTGACCCTCTCTATCAAATATACAGATTATTTGAAGATGGATGGATGACCTGTAATGATTTAAAATGAAACATTCTTCAAAAATACATGGGAAACATTTCAAAAAAGTTATCAATTGCTATCTCTAGAATGCAGGTTTCTCCCTGGATATCTCTCAGAATTTTTTTTTGAAGATTTATTTATTATGTATACAGTATTCTGTCTGCATGTATGCTTGCAGGACAGAAGAGGGCACCAGATTTCATTGTGGATGTTTGTGAGCTACCATGTAATTGTGGAAATTGAACTCAGGACCTCTGGAAGAGCAACCAGTGCTCTTAAACTCTGAGCCATCTCTCCAGCCCATCTCTCAGAATCTTTTAAATATACATTTTGAAATCCTAGAAAGAAACAACTAGAACTAGGGAGAGAACTCAGATCAGTTGGTAAAGTGCTTGCAGTGTCAACAGGAGGGCCTGTGTTGAAACTCCAGCACCCATGTAAAAAATATCAGGAAAGGAAGCTCACAGTTCTCAACCCCTGGCTCCCTCCTTTATGCTCTCTCTCTCTCTCTCTCTCTCTCTCTCTCTCTCTCTCTCTCTCTCTCTCTCTCTCTCTCCTCTCATCTATTCCTCCCCTGACTCAGTCTTCCTAGTCCCGAGTGCTTTCACATTCAGACATGCATATGTACATTTATACTTTCACAGACGGCATGAATATTCACACATGCAAACAACCCTCATTCTTGCTTGCTCATATGCTATGCTTTCACACATCTGTGTGCAAGAGAAAGAGTGGGGGGAACCTAAAATTTACACATTCTTTGGCACATATGTATAGGGGAAAAATAGCCATTTAAGTGAACTTAAATCAAATAGGAAATGCTGTCTACTCAGTACATAACAGCAGGAAATTGCCACTCAATTTTTTTTTTCATATTCACAAGCCTGCTTAGGATCTGTCCTGCCTCCCAAACCACACCTGGTGTTCCAGTGATCAATTAGAAATGCACACAGGTCATTTCATGTCAACTTAAAGTGGCTCAGTGAACACATTGGAAATTTACTGAAAGTCTATCCCACAAAAGTAAAAGCTAAGTCTGGTGATGAACTTGAAACAAAAGTTATGAAAAATGCCTACAACCAAACTTACACGATATCAAGCTAGTGAATTGTTTCTTTGGGTGCTCTGTGACATTTATTTTGAGAAAAGTATGCTTCTAGAACAAGAATGTAAAATGTGATACATTAGTTAGCATTTTAGAAAGCCTCTTCAATATCTGGCACCAAAGAAGCTAGCTGGGCTGTGGAGCTAATGTGTGGCCTCATAGTTGGCATTATGAAAAGATGATTTAAATAATTTTTACAATGTTTGGAATCCCTAGGAAGTATACTACATCTGACTTTACTAAGGGATTTTTGGAGGGGTGGAGCTTAAAAACACAAGGTATGCCAGTGAAAGAAGAAAAACTATGAAAGGCTCAAACATCATACCTGTTCCTGGTCTTTAACTGTACTTGGAATTCTGGTGGTCAACCATCAGTCTATTTTTAAATTAAAGCAGCTGAGTTAAAAGAGGGCAAACAGCACTGCTATATAATTTTATAAATACTGTTTTCTCCACAATGTGAATAAATATATAAAGAAGACAAAAGAGGAGCAGAAGAAGGAGTTCAAGGCTAGCCTGATCTACAGAGTGAGTTCCAGGACAGCCAAGGTCTCAAGATAAACCCCATTTCAAACAAACAAACAAACAAACAAAACCCCAACAAAACAAAACCAAAATGAAACAAGCAAAAAACAAACAAACAAACAAAACAAAACAAAAAAAAAACTTCTCCAACTTCCAAGGGAATGTTCATGTGCAGCCTGTGGTGGCAACCACTGTTCAGGGTGAAATGAGAAGATTTATGGGTAGAACTACTGATAGGAGCACATTTTTCCTTTGGAGAAACTATAATTAGTGCTTCTCTGCCTTGGACAATGCTTAATGTCAATACTGGGACTATGTATGCCTACAGTAGAATTATGCTTAACTCATTTAAAATGCAGCACTCATTTCTCCTTAGGAAAAAGGCACATGAATGTGGGAATCTAGCTTTTACAGTTATTGCTTGAAATAGTCTCACCCAGGTCATGTTGGCTAGGAACTGACTCTACCTCCTGAATGCTGTAAAGGAATACACATCATTCTTGGATTAGAAAATGCTGAGTATTGAACCAAGAGTTTTGTGTATGTTAAGCAAGAACTTGACCAAATGAGCTACATCCCCAAGTCCTAGATTTTTAAATCAGAATCGATTCTACTGGTGAGAGTATTTTGTGCAAATATGCTTCCATTACATAGTGTCAATTGTGAAGATGTACAACAGCTGACATTCTGCTTGAGCCAGAAAATAACTTAATTTCTTTATGTAGCATTTTGTAAATTTGGGGTTTTGCATCATCTCCTCTCCTCTACCATATCCTCTGCCTATTCCCTTCCCCATCTCTCCAGAGATGATACATTTCTCCACAGAAGGATGCTGAAAAGCTTTCACATCTGAATATAAATCAAATCTTTATCTTGCTAGGACATATCTTCCAATGTGTCTCTTCCTTTTGTGGAGTTCTGTTTGACCCTTGAGCAGGCTACTAGATGATTTGAACCAAGGATTGGCCTCGTGCAAGTCAGGTGAGTTCTCTATAACCAAACATATTATACAGCCACTGCTTTTTTCCCTGTTTATTTTTATGACATTCTCTCTCTAAATTCTCTAGGCTGTCCAAGAACTCAGTCTGAAGCAAAGATTGGCCTTGAACTTGAGCTCCTTGTGCCCCAGTCTCCTGAGAAGCAATGATTGTTGGCCTGTGCCCTAATATAAAGTATGAACTGCTAGGTTAAGAGGGAGAACTTCTTCTTCTTCTTCTTCTTCTTCTTCTTCTTCTTCTTCTTCTTCTTCTTCTTCTTCTTCTTCTTCTTCTTCTTCTTCTTCTTCTCCTTTTTCTTCTTCTTCTTTTTCTTCTTCTTCTTTTTCTCCTTCTTCTCCCTCTCCTTTTTTTTTTCAGAAAACTAGAAAGGGGAAAAATGTTAAGTGTCAACAATGTAGTCATCTGAAGGGACTGAGTTCCAAAACTTTCTAGACAAAAGCTTCTCACAGTTTGATCATCCTATTTGTTGCTGATCCCTGAACCACTTGTTATTGGTCATCAAGACAAGGAAGGTCTGCAAGATGACTCAGCAGATAAAACAGCTTTTTCACCAAGCCCAATGACTTGTAAGTTCAATCACTCCTTACATGTTGGAAAAAGAGAACTAATTCCTGTAAGTTATCATCTGATCTCCATAAGTGTGCCTTGGCATATGGCATGCAATAAAAAAAAAAATCTGAGAAAATAAGCTATTGAGCTTGCTCCAGAGAAGGTATTAGAAATGTCAATAAACATTACATTGTTACATTGTTCCTCTGGGAGTTTTGATAGCAAAGATTTCTTTCTTTTCTATTTTTTTTTTTGTTCCTGATTTTTTAAAATTTTTGTTAATTTAGAAACAATCATTCTACATATTAATTCCTTCATTCCCTCTTCCTTCCATCCTCCCATGTCCCCTACCAACACCCCCAAGCCATCCCCCACCTGCTCCCCAAGTATGGTGAGGCCTTCCATGAGGGAATCAATAAAGTCTGTCATATCATTTGGGGAAGAGTCTAGGTCCTCCTCCGAGTGTCTGGGCTGAAACAGTATCACTCTATAGGGAGTGGACTCCCAAAGTCCATTTGTACACTAGGGATTAATACTGGCTCCACGGTCAGAGGTCCCTTAGACTGACCAGGCCTCGTAACTGGCAACCATATTCAGAGGGTTTGGATAAATACAATGCTGGTTCACCTCTTTTATGACTGGGGTCTGCATGCTCTCACTAAATCAGGTCAGCTGTTTCAGTGTGTTTCCAGCATGGTCTTGAGTTCTTTGCTCATCCCTCCTCCCTCTCTGCAACTGGATTCTGGAAGTATGGCTCAATGCTAGCTGTGGGTGCCTGATTCTGCTTCCATCAACTGCTTGGATGAAGGCTCATGCTTGTCTTTCTGTGACTAGTCAGGATGGTTTCTTCAAGTTCCATCCATTTGCCTGCAAATTTCAAGATTTCATTGCTTTTTTCCATTGAGTAGTACTCCGTTGTGTAAATGTACCACATTTTCTTCACCATTCTTCAGTTGAGGGACATCTTGGTTGCTTCCAGGTTCTGGCTATTACAAAAATGCTGCTATGAACATAGTTGAGCAGATGTCCTTGTTGTATTAATGTGCATCTTTTGGGTATATGCTGAAGAGTGGAATTGCTGGCTCTTGTGGTAGACTGAATCCCATTTTCCTGAGGAACTAGCAAAGATTTGTTAATGAAGGAGTCAGAACATTGACTTAAATTCTGAAATCAACTCATCATATACTGGAAGAGCAGTCCAAGAGACACTGAGGAGGGATAGATGTGAGACGCTTATTCCTTTGTATCCATTGCAACCAGAAAACTTGAAATTAGGAAAAATGCAAGATACTTTTTTAAAGTTACAAGTCTTGTTGTGGATTGAGTAGCTCTCCTGTAATATGACATGTGAAATTCTGGTAACAGTTCAGGAGGAGCAATTAACTAGTCTCCATGAGACCATAGGAAAGTAGTCTCATGTTGCAGACATTTGAGAGGAGGAAGCTGCAGTTGCTAGTTTTTGCAGACTCCTCATTCAGAAACAATCATACTTGCACATGCTGTCAACATTCACACTCAGAGCAGAGGGAAGCTTGGCCATTCCTTTGAACTTACCTGGGAAAGGCTTTGTCATCCCTCTGAACTCACCTGGGGAAGGCTTTGCACTTTACCTTGGGGGCTTTGGATCCCTTGAGCTCAGGTCAAACAATATACATTTGCTCAGTATTTCATCTGCTCTTTGCACATTCACTCAGGTCTTTCTTGGTCCCTACATAGTCCCTCCTACTATTTCACAGAAAGGGAAGGTATACCCATGTTAGAAACATTTGCTTTGGAATGATCTCATAGGAAATTATATCACTCAGACAACTTTTAATGTTTTGGCTTCTGGTCTAACAATTAAGAGTCCTGTTATCTTTTTGTTAGTTTCCAGAAACAAGACCTAAAAAATAAAAATAAAAGCATCTCAGTAGTTAGGAAGGAGCAATGTTGATTCTGATTTTTCAAGATTATTCTTTATAACACATAAATTGATAACATCACACTGCCTCACTGACTGCTAATAACTCACTGATTCATTCATTTATCAAGCATGTATCATAGTCCATTGATCTTAACGTACAGATTACTTTTCATGTTTTAACATCTCTGAAGTAACAGTGTCTTCAAATTAACAACATCCTCTTGGTTAAGGTCCTGGTGGGAAACCAACTGTCTCAAATGAGAATTAAAGAGGGCATAATGAAATGACTATTTTGTAATGATGTGGGCATAGAAAACCAAATTCAATAAGAGACTTGGAAGCATTCAAAGCTGGCAGCACCAGGAAACATCTCTCCTAGGCTTGAAGGACAAGAAGAGGTCATGATTATGGGGATCTAGAAAGAACTGTGTGTATAGTTTCAGAAGTCGCAGAACACAACTTTCAGATCAGTAAGTAGAAAGCACTGTAAATAAAAACCCAACTTCTCTCTCCTGTCCTCTGAGTTCCTGCTCTTGGTGGAAACTGATTCAAACCAACTAAAATCCAGATCGTAAAGGAGCAAAATACAAAAGTTTGAAAAGTTTTAGAGGGTGGACATGGTGTGACAAACCAAACCACTCAACGCAACTCATCACTTTGAGTCCTTCCCATCTACTCTACTTCTTTGTTCTTTTAGTGTTTCTGCTTTTAGTGTTTCAGTGGATCTGCTATCAGCTAAGAAGGAAAATTTTCAGATCTACTGAAACAGATAACAATAGTGAACTTTCCCTTTCAAAATGCTAGAAGAAAGTACATTGAAAGTTTGTGGCATCTACTGGGTTCTTTGGACAAATAAAACCTTATTCCTCAGTACAGGGGTCGCACAATTTTCCCCATTATCTACTCCAATAGTTAGCAGACTACAGCCTACAGGATGGCCATCTTGTTTTGTTAGTAAAGTTTTAGATGGGACACAGCCACACACATTCTTTCCCACATTGTTTATAGCTGTTTTCATGCTAGGGAAGCAGAGAGAAGTCATTGTGACAAAGACAATATGGCCATAAAGTCCATTTTATCATCTATCCCTTTAAGAAAAGGTTTAGTCCCGTGACTACCGTCAGTGAAGAGCAATATAAAATTTTTTCATATTCCCATATGAACTCTAAAAATTTAGCTACCACCATTTTTTCTCTATACAATATAGCCAGGAAACAATATAGTTGGAAGAGAAGGCTAATTCATGTGAAATTTATGGGCTTCAGTCTCACTTCCATGACTAGTCATGGGACGAAACTTGATATGTTATTCAGATTCTCTTTGAATCTTTCTCAGTACTGCAACTAGATTAATTGCTTTATCCAGATGATGAAGCCAAACTTTCACTTCTGGAATATATGCTTCTTAGTGGTCCTGTTTGGATTGCTTGTAGTTTCCACTGACTAGAATTATAGATCAAAGTGCCTGGCTACCTGCTTCTCCATGTAACCCTGTGTGTGCACAACCCAATTTCCTTTCCGTAGTCACTCCACCCATGTTCTTTACACAAATCAATTGAGTGGCTTATGTCCAGAACACATAGACTCACTGAAATCAAGCTTATGGAAATAAGTACAGGACATTTCTTTAGTAGTCAATTAGGGTTAAAAATAAGAGGATCCATTCAGAGATCTACAACATGGTCCTTCACCCATGCCTTTTGGTGTTCAGAGATACATAAACACATATATGTGACTCTGTTTTAAGGCACATATTATATCATGAAGTTTTTTCCTCATCCTCACTAAATGTTTATCAGCTGATTCGGAAACTGAGCAAGACATTTTTGGTTGATGAGACATGTGGTAAGCATGAGCCAACATGTACACATTCTTCATTGTAAGATGATTTCTTCACCCAGAGGCATGTAAGGAATTCTTTAAGTGTAAGTATGTGGTACATTCACACAACAGGGAAAATAATATAGTTCTAATTTCCAACTTAAGGGCTACGTTACCTGTCTTATTTTTGTTGAGACCTTCATTATTTTTATACACAAAATCACTGCAGAAAATTGAGGATAGGCTAAAGTGAGTGCAAATGCCAGGGTCCAGCTGGGAGAGATAAGTGGGGAAAATGCAAAGCAAGGAGCAGATGCAATAGCTAAGCACGGAGAATTGTTCAGCACCACTCTACTTTCTAAATGGAAACTTCGCATTTATCTATTCCATGTCAGTTCAACAAATGTTCATGTCTTCAAAGACAAATAAGTGCAAAAACAGTAAGACTAGATGGAACACAATCAATCTTTAAAGATGTACAATCCATCTTCCAGAGCTCTGAATAACTCAGAAGACAAAATGTTAGAGATATTAGAAAGTGAATTTAATGAACGAGACATTATAATTTGTATAATGTACAAGATGGCATGCAGCTTTAGTCTAGCATAAAACTCCATTCAGAAGCTTAGAAATAAACATATTAAACATTTAAATATTATTATTACTAATCTTGTGCTAAACATGTTAAGGTAAGTAAAAAGAAATTTTGGAAGCAAGAGTAACAAAATAGCCAAATGAATGCAGACATCCTATCATCTCTTGCAAGTAAAACATTGATATCTCAGTGTTCTATATTTTGATTACCTTATACTTAAAAGCAAAGTTTTATATATATATATATATATATATATATATATATATATCATTTCAAATTTTGTAAGGAGCATTGATATCATGTTAAGTGCACTTACCACAGGAAACAGTGAAGTATCACATCACAAAATGACACGAAAGAATCTTAAATGCATATTGTTAAGTGAAAGAAGCAAGTCTATAAGGACTCTTTATTGTGTTTATGCATTAATCAAGACAAACAGTACTCTAAAACAAAGCATGGGCCTTTTAAGGTATTACCTTTTAACTTCAACATAATGTCTAAGTATCGTCTCATCAGTTACATTGATACAAGGACCTACCTAGGAGAAACTTTGGAGATGGATAGTATTTTAAAATGCTCAGTAACTTAAGCAGTTTTTCTGTAAACCAAATTTTCTCTAAGAAATAAAATCTATTAACTATAATCAGGCAAAATAGGTCAACTTTCTACCAGAAAAAAAGTTTAGGAGAGTACATTGGCACATGAATGAACATGTCTAGAGATGATTCAGTCTGTAACAGAATTGGGGAAATTGCCCCTTTTATTTTTCCTGAAGAATAGTTCTGACTGTGTCCAGTGGCTCATAGATTTTCATGAGACACTGAAAATGTGCCTTCTGTCTGCAATTCACTAAACCCACAGACTCATCTATAGGTCCCAGTGAAAATCTTGGCTTGCTCATCAATATAATGCTTACTCCAGGAATGGGAGACCTGGTGCAGTCACAGAGCCAGGCCAGTAACTGGCCTGATGAGGTGATGTATTCCTCAGATCAATTTAATTTCATTTTGATGCTGAAAACTGAACACAGGACCTCATGAGGCAAGGGCTCTAACATTGAGCACTAGCTCACATTTTTTTTTTTTTTTTTTTTTTTTGAGACGAGGTCCTCCCAAGTGTCCCAGCTGGCCCCAAACTTGAGATCCTCTCCTACCTTACCATCCTGAGTAGACTGAGTTACAACTTTAACCCACTACTTCATGGCTTTGATATCCTCCTTAAATATTTATATGACATTTATATTGAGGCACACTTTACCGATGGAAGAGATACAAGTTCTTCTTTCCCCTTTGTTCTTAGCAACTTATATCTGATCCAAACTGGCATATCATATTCAGTAAAACAACTCCATAATCCTTAAACTGTCCTTAGAAAGCAATTTATGACTCATGAATTGCTCTTCATGGACAGGATCTCTACCTCATCTATATACTCAAGCAGCTATTATGGTTTTTTCTGTTAATGCCATAATCTTCTTGAGAGCAGTTCCCCACTTCATTATCTTCTCAGTGATATTCAGTGACTCTTCTGATCATGGGAAACTGCCTGAGAACCCTGCTTCTTCACGTGACTCTGATAATTAATATGTTTTGCAAGTAAATAAAGTTAACCTGGGTTCTAAGGTGACAGGAAAGAGTTTAAATTGAGTAATGAAATTTCCAGAAACCTTTGTGCAAAAAAAAAAGCAGTGATGGGATCGCCTAAACCTCTGTGTGTACTCTATCAACCCATGGAGCACCAGAAAGAGTGAGAAAAAAAAGAACCCTAGATATCCCTTTCTCTGTGTCAGCCCGAAATCAATACTCTGTCTTTTAAAATATCCACTTATTAAGAGAAGACATTTTTAAACTTCTCAATCATACTGTCAACTGTATAGTCCAGCTCTGAGTGATTGATGCAACTACTTGTAATGGAAAGGCTTCCTTTCTACTTGTTCTAAAAGAGAAGAAATGAAAGTCAAGTCTTATGGTTGTGCTCCATCAACTTCTATGCATTTTCACAAAGAAGTTTTTGAACTTTCTGATGTCCAAATAAAAATTTGGTAAGTAAAAATTATGTATAACCAGATTCCCTTTATTGGCATAAGTATATTTAACAACAGAGATAACACATATACAGTTCTCTGGCCTCCTAATAGATGCTAATGACTTAATCTTTGCTTTAATTGTGTGCCTTAATGGCAGTTTCATTTAGAGAAAAAGGAAAACAGACAATTTTTCTCCTCATGATAAAATATTGGATAAAATGTAAGCATTTTGGCACCTACAGGCTATATTAAATATGAACTCATTTTCACTTTTCTAAGCATCCTTCTTCGGGTGAAGTAAACGACGGTCAACTGATAATATTTGAAACATTATGGCTTACTCATGGTGACATGCTAGTGTCTGTTCCTGTGGGGGGGGGTGACAGAAGAGTAAATTTGTTTCTGTAGATTAATCGTGTGAACTTGAAAAATATTCCTGTGAGATAGGCAAGTTTCATCAATATGTCATGGAAAGTAAGGATGGGTCATAGAAAAAGATGGCTTTTACCCTGGGAGAAGATCTGAGGAAAGGCTAGTAAAGACGGCCAAGTTGGATTGTTGGATTGCTAGCAGGTCCCTCAATTTTACCACGGTAGATTTTATCTTCAGCAAATTAAACATATTATGTAATATTCATGAACAAATCCATCAAAACAAATTTCTGGTTTAAAGTAAATTGCCACATTTGTTAGCATTCCATTTACTGTACCAAATACTTAAGATAGATAAGTTTTGGAGGTTTCAACCTATAGTTTGTTGACCTCTTTACTTTTGGTTCTCTGGGTGGTAGGCCAGAAAATCTTGGCAAGAAAGTGTGCCAAAACTGTTTACTTTATGGCTTGAATTGAGGGTGGGAATAGGCCAGGATCCTAATAAACCCTGTGTACCTTATAATTCAAAGACATCACATGATGATCCATATTTTAATTTTTTGCCTCCCTATAGTGATTAATCTTTAACAGATGGGAGACATATAATATTCCAACTATAAGTTGTCTCATAAAAGGTATCTTTTAAAATATTTGTTGTACACTGGGGGGAGCACTTTATTGTATATAGAATGCTTAAGATCCAACCCAGCATCTAAGAAAAAGAGCTAAAGAGATTATAAATCACAAAGTGTTATTTAAGTTACTAATTTTTCCACAGTAGTTCAAATTTTGCAAGCCATATTTATGCATATTAATTCACTAGGTATTTTCATTTTCCAAAAGTGTATTCATATCTGTATACATGTATGTTTCACAGCATGAATGTGAAGGCCAGAGTATAACCCTTGGGAGTCACTGCTTTCTTTCTACCATGGGTTTTGGAGATTTAACTCATATCATCATGCTTGTAGGAGCAGTACTTCTATTTCCTGAGCCATATGACCACTCCAGTATTTTAGTTATTCTAACGTAGGCCAGTTATTTCCATTTCACAGTAAAAATGACCAAGGCCTACTTTGGATAATTAACTGACTTCAGATGGTTGGTAAGTTATCAAGATTTGAACTAAGGTCCTCTGAGACCAGAGTTAAGGTTTTTTTTCACAACATCCTGGTTGCATTGTGCTTTGTTTTGAATGTGACATGACCCCACAAGCTTATGAGTTTGAACATTTGATATTTGGTTGGTGTTGCTATTTAGGAAGGTTATGGGATGTTTAGGAGATTGAGTTTGTCTACTACAGCATTTTCATATTGTAACTTCTGTTGTTAAATGATGCAGTAAGTTTGATAAAAATATTATGAGTATTTCTGGAAATTTTTGTTAGTATGTTTGGAGCAATACTATGGAACCATAGTATTCACTTCATACTACAGATCATATTTTCTAATTCTTAATATGTCACAACATTCCTAATTTTCCAGTGTATATTTGTTTATGTTGTTTATTTTCTTTGTTCAAAGGTCACAAATGACACTATTGTAGGAGGAAAGATCCTGCTAATTTCTAATGACAATATTCAGATCAATGTGAGATGTATTCTACCAAAAAAAAAAAAAAACAAAAAAACAAAAACAAAAAACATTGATCACAACGCAAATGCTTCAGATTTTTCAATTTTAGAGAATTCTTGGATTTGGTATTTCTAACAACTTTATTCCTAACAAGTAGGGCTTGTCATTATTTCTTCCTTGGCTTTCTCCTTTCCAGCGAAATACAAACCTTGGCACATCAGAGGATTGTATGACTTCCACTACTGTGACACAGGTGAGTGCAATGCATTTGTCACTTATTTAAATACTTAATTATCATTGATCATATATTAATGACCTTTTCAAAAAAAGGAGGTATATGATGTTCCAAACTGTCCTTGTTTTTGGGCTCTAGAAAATCTATCACCATCCTAATTAATAAGTACAGTGATAACAAAAGCAGTAAAATAAGAGCTGATTATGTTCATATGTTGTGAGTGCTATTTATGCATTCAAGTATAAAATCTTGTTTTTAAGACTATCTGTCTCCTTACAACTATTTTGGTTTATTCATGGGAAAATCGAAAGCTGGAACCTCCAAATAAGGAGTGAAAACTTCCAGGAAAGACTGTCTTCTCTTCTATTGAAAAGCTTATCACCTGTCTAGGGCTCTTACTACAGTACTACAGAAAGTTTATTTCTGTTTAAATTAACAAACATATGGTATTGTGTTTTGATTTATATACACATTATCAAGTCAATCTATTTGGCATGTCTGTCACACTAAATATTTATCATTTGTCCTGAGAACATTAAAACTTGTTCTTTAGTTATTTTGAAATACATTATTACTAACTTAGAATGAGTATTTTTAAAAGACGAATCTACAAGCACTTTTAGAAGTTTTATTTTTTTTAATCTGTATAAGCTCCAGTTTTCCTTTCTTTTTAGTTGGAAGTTAGAAACGGTGATCCTTTTTTTATGTGCATGAAATAATTTATGGAGTGCACTGACTAACAATAAAGAAAAACATAAATTAAGACTTAAATTTTATCTTTCTTTTGTGTTCACCAATACCCTAAAAAGCATTGACACTATTCTCCAACTTAAGTAATATATCTCTGTCAATTACTTTTAGACAGTTTGCCAACACTTTTTCCCCTTTTCAACTTTCATTTAGATATGCTAATAACCATCAGTGCTGTGTCTCTACCAGTGATGACGAATCAGTAGTCTTAATCCAGGGTATATCTAGCCTGAAAGACACAGCTATACAAACTAGAATAAAGGTCCTTCTTATAGGCAGATGAAGGACAATCCAGTTATACTCTTACATAACCTCTAGTTTGTTATTTTGTTACTTGTAGTTGAAAATACCCTGAGTGTTGCAAGTTGCTATCTCTTCAGGATGTACTGGATACAGAAATTGGGGGATAGTGTTGAAACACATGATATTTTGTCATTCTTCAGCTCCAGACTCTCACTAGTCCCCATTTCATTCAATGACCCAAATCCCTAGTTAAGATAGGGAAGTCCCTATCCAGCCTTGCTCTATCTCTGCCTTCCCCTCTTACTTGGAAATAGTGGCTTTCAAAAATGTTTACTATTATACCACTTGGTGATGTTTTTTTGTTTTCTTTTTATTTATTTCACATATAGTTTTGATCACCTATTCTCAGCTAAGCACTGGGGATACAATTGTGAAGATGTATTGCCTCTGCCCTTATGAATCTTACATAGTGAGAGACAGCACACATGAGCACCAAAAGCTTCATTGCATGAATAATTTAATGTAATTGCGATGGGTGCAGTGAGGGGGAAATAAAGGCAGGCTTCTGTGGCTTCGTTCAGCATGGGATCAAGAAAGCTTCCTGAGGAAATAGCATTTAAGACCTGGGTGATTTATGGGGATTGTGGTAATGAGAACAAGAAAGCACACAAGGTGGCAAATGAAAAATGGGGGCAGGGACAGGAGGCACAGCTTGGGATATGCTAGAGAAAAGGCAGTAGCCTTCTTATGTTGGACCATATACAGTAATTTAAGATATTTGTATTTTATTTTCAGGACAATTGAAAGCCCTTGGAAAGCTGCCCAAGGATGGGCAGGTATAATCTTTACAATGACAGGCAATCACAGTCATGTGCTAATGCTAGATGATAAATATAGGTCATAGGCCGAGAGTGTTTACTATAACATTCTTTCAACTTTTCTGTATAGTTGGACATTTAAAATATCATTTTGAGATGAATCATTCTGTTTGTAGTGCAGAGGTTGGAATGATGGAGAACAAGAATAATTGTAAAGATAACAGCCAGAGAGATGTCTAATCTGATAGCATATTCTTAGCACAAGACTAATTACTCAGTTTTAACCCCCAGAGTTCATGTGAAGAGAGTAAGAGAGGAGTCCACAGAGTTGTTCTCCCACCTCCACATGTGCATGCAACACACACATCAATATACACACAATAGCTAATAATAAAACTCAAAATGATTAAAGCTATGATACTACTGTAATAGTCACGAAAAACAGTGACATAAGTTTTGACTTGTGTGGTATCACTGAGATGAGGAAACTTAAGAAGTAGATTCCATATGATTCCCTGACTGATTTTGCCCCAGGGCAAAGAAGAAATAAAAACCATTCCATGGTACCTTGCTATTGTCACAGGTTAGAGGATGGTTGCCCATAAGTACTGAGATGAGACAAGCTAGAGCAAGAAGACTAGGGAACAAGTATGATAGCAGAGTTCTTGGTTTGAATATATTTTCAAAGAACCTATCCAGGTGGAGATGTCATACTGATGGCTAGATGTGGGTGGACATCATTAAATAAAATTATAGAAATAAATCCTTAAGAAAAGGAGTTTTATTTGAGAGTGAATGGAAAGATAGAATTGCACTATTTATATATGTGTGTGTGGTATACATATTAGACAGTCTATGATGTATCTAGAGAACGAAAGAAAAGACTATCTTTTTATTGAAGAAAGAGGGAGTAACACAGGTTATTTTGGAAGCAAGTTCCAGAAATGAGTAACACAAATTATTTTGGAAGCAAATTCATATGTCTGGTAATGTATTTTGAGAACTGGAAAGTTTGGATTTGTGATCAGTGACAACTGCTAAGTAAATTTTGTCCTAAAGTTGTAGTGGGTCATTTGGTTGCAGAGGACTTGCAAAGCATCCTATGACACAGATATTTGTGACCTACGTGTTTTCCCTATGCCTCCTTGGCTGTTTACTTGGCTGTGACAGGAATAAGTGAACTGGCTTGGTGGATCTTCTCATAGTCTAGGGCTGAGAAGAAAGGTCTGCTTTGGATATGCAAGTTTTACGATATAAGAAATATCCAAAGCCAAGCGTTGTTAGCACACGCCTTTAATCCCAGCACTTGGGAAGCAGAGGCAGGCAGATCTCTGTGAGTTTGAGGCCAGCCTGGTCTACAGAGCAAGTTCCAGGACAGGGTCCAAAGCCATACAGAGAAACCCTGTCTTAAAAAACCAAAAACCAAAAAGGAAGTATCCAATTCCATGAAAGTAGTTTAGAAGTGAGGAGAAAGAGAGCACTGCGGGGTCCAAATGGTAACAGCTATGATGAGAATTCTCAGAGGCACAAGAGAAGAAGAATCTAGTAACTAGATGCAGAAAAAAAATCTGGAGTGTGTGATTTTCAGATGTCTATTGGTGGATTTTGCATTGCTTCTGATCTCTTTTAGAATATGTAGGGTAGATTCATGAAAGTGGATAGCTGACTAAGATATATATCTCATTTTTTTCCAAAGTGTTTGTTTTTAAAAAGAGAAGATTGTTGGGAGAAGCTACTAAGCATAGATGGTGTGCCCATATTTTCTGTGGCATCTGCTAATGCTGAACATATTCAGTGGACTACTATAGAGAAATACTCTATAGGCATAGAAAAGACTAACACTGACAGTATACTTTCATTCAGAAGTGGTGGACAAAGGCTCTTCATAGTTTTTAAGCACTTGAATTCCATGCCATTCAGAGAATATTTTACTTTTGACATGGGTTCTCATTATAGTCTAGGCTGATGTTGAACTTGTGATAATGGATGGTGTGTAATTTCTTAACAAGTACTGTAATACTAAGCTACAAAGGCTGTCTTCTACAGATGGCCTATTTTTAAATAATGTTGTAAGTGTTGTGTATTCCCTTACCATGAAGAATATTAAATACGTTCTTAAATCATTTGTCAAATTTCAAAAATGTATCTAAATACATGTAACAACTATGTAGAATCAATCTGAACATGGTTTTAGTTATCCTACTACTAACATTCATTTGTTAGATTTTTAAAGGGGTTGCATTATTCAAATGAAGAAATGAGCAATTGGGAATCAATCTGACTCCATAACATCTGGAGTGTGCATATTTTTGGTGGATGGGATGCCATTGTGATAGGGTCTGGTTATATAGCTTAAAATTCTCCATGTAAGCAAGGCTCACCTTGAATTCATGATCCTCCTGATTCCACCTCCAAAGTGCTGGGATTACAAGTGTAACTTACCACATGTGGTATAAATCAAGTATGTTTATGTTTAAATGATCAGACTGTGATCTACTTTCTTTGATGTGTGATCTTCTAGTGAACTTTATAAGCACTGAGTCATGTCAAATTTGCCTAGGAGCTAAGTCCACATTCATTCACAGACTCTATGCAACTTTGAACAAAAAATTTCAGTTCTCTGGACTGTAGGGTTGGAACCCACAAAATAAAGAACCAGATGTGGTTCTCGATTTAACTGAATTTGCTTCTAAATTTGGTAGCTTAGGCACCAAAAATGACAGGACTTACAATGGATTCAACTTATTGATCTCTGTATCACAACCCTTTCTTGAATTCTCACTCTTGTCATCGGCATCACTGTGCACAAGGCATATTTCCTTTTTTTATTGGTTTTGGACTTAGCAATGTGACTTCCTTTGGACCAATGAGGCACAACACACTTATATGCTTGAGTAGTGGGACTTATCCAAGTATACCATGCTCAGGCTATTCTTTTGGTTTAATGACTCTTGGGCCTCTCTATTGGAAGGAAGCACATCCCTGGAGTCAACCTTCATAGACATGAAAAAAATTGATTTTCATTTCAAGTCATTAACTTTTGGGGTTGTTTGTTACTTGCTATTATAATAGCATAAGACAATAATAAGAGTTGGGTAAGCGAAAATGAAAGGTTGAACATGGAGTTCCTGACTTTTCTTCAACAGCACTGGAAGGAGATAGGCAGTGGAGTCACTCCCTTTTCAGTTAACTAGTCTCACTTACAGGTGACAAACAAAACATGAAAATATGAATCAATTGGCTCTTATTTTCTTTTACTTAATGGCTTATGATATTTGACAAAATAATTTTTTGTAACAAGAGTTCTCTAATTGCTAGTTTATCATCAAGATGACTATATATTCCAATTCCAACACATTCTAGTTTGTGTCTGTGTTTTTTAGTGTGTGTGTGTGTGTGTGTGTGTGTGTGTGTGTAATCTTTTCACTTTCAAAAAGAGGTGGAATTAGACGAAGAGTTCTGCGATTATCAGAATCCCACCAGAACATCTTGCAACATTACCATCTCCATCCTTAAGTTTGCCACTAGAAAAGGTTTCTACCCCATCTCTCAAAACATCCCTAGCATGTCTTCTTTACATCATAGACAATCATAGGATACACAAAAGGTGGCAAGTAATTCTCTTTGTTATTCTTCAAGCAATCTACCTTCTTGGTGTTCCCTTTTCTTCTCAAACTGAAGAATTCTTGTTTGGAAACGTGTTGAGGACACCTAATCTCAACAGTATTTTCCAATAAGCTTGTATCATTTCTGTCAATACAAAAGACTATGAGCCATTCCACAGTTTGCTTATTGGCAAGATGGTGTGGTATACTTCTTATTGTCTAATCAGGGAAGCCTGAAGCCTGAGTAGGTGAACATATAGAAGTATATGGGGTGTTGCTTTTTTTTTTTTTTTTTTTTTTTTTTGATAATCAGCAAGATCCTAAATGTTCACAACACTGACATATCTCCTCTTATATCCTAATACCCTTAAGGGTGAAATGACAAGGAAACAGAATTCAAGGCTACAGTCCTTTGATGAAAGAAAACAGTAGGCAATCAGAGATGTAGTTCTTGGAGAATTGGTCCCTTTAGAGCCTACATTTTGCCATGCTGGAACGTAACATGAGAACTCCCTCTATAGATGTTCCAGGGTTGTCAACCATCTTTTGCCAAAGGCGTTGTTCTTCCCCACGAGAGTCCATCCAGTCTACAGTCTTCCCACGGCTGACACCTGAAGAAGGGAAAAGGGAATACAACATTTCACACAGGGGGTAGACCTTCTGGAAGGCAAACAACACTTTCTGAGAGGAACTTTTAAGTACAAATCCTCTCGTTGGTTTCTTCTCAGTTCCCATTTCTAGTGAGAGGTATTAATAGGATTCAGTCTTTTGAAGCCTGCATGACTTCTTTCTAATTAGGTTTCAAAGAGAAGTCAGAATGGCCCCTGATATCTCATTGCCTCCCTGCTTTGATAGTATGGGAGCGAACTTACTAATTCATCCAAATGAAGTTACTGTGAGTTCACAGGCAAGCCTCAGATACGAAGACCTCTATTTCTAACATAACTACTTCTCTGACCCTGGAAGTTTCACTTTTACTGATTAATCTATAAAAAAGTTTTATATATTTCTCAACCAAAATGTTGACATGGCATACGGCTGGCCTAAGATATGGGTTACAGAGATTTGGGGTGACTTCATATGTGCTTCTAGTGATAAAGCATTTGGCCACTCTAATATGCCTCCCCACCTCATTTCCATCTTTGTATTTTATGACATGAGTTATGTCTTTTCATTCTGTGTTTAGTATTCTATCAACATAACACACTCAGGTCATTGAGAAAACACATCCATCTGATTGGCCTGTAAGCTAGTCTGTGGAGAAGTTTCTTGATTGATGATTGACGTGGCAGGAAACAGTTTATATGGGGGTAGTACCACCCCTGGGCAAGTGGTCCTGGGTTATATAAAAAAGCACACTGAGCTAGAATGTAAACAATATTGCTCTGTGGTTCTGCTTCAGTTCTGCCTCTATGTTCCTGCCTTGAGTTCCTGCCCTGATTTTACCTTCATGATGACAGTAAGTAGAATAAACCATTTTCTCCCCAAGTTGGCTCTCATTATTGTCTTTCTCATAGCAATAGAAAGCAAACTATAACACATTGCTTATATGAACAATATTACATGTTGTGTGCAGAGAAAAGTTGGTTTCCTTTTAACGTGATCATGGTTGAGTTGAAGCACTAGACAGAAGTGAAAAGAAGATGAAGTAAAGGCAACCTTATGAGGCCTTCCTCTCCCATTATAAGTCTGTGATGTTTTGATTTTCACCTGAGCAAAACCTGAAGACCCAAGAAAGTCTTTGAAATTCACTTACATTGAAGATTTTTCTATGAAAGGATTCATTATAAACATAACACTTCCTTAAATTTAAGCCTAAGGATACAAAGTTACCATAGAAACACTTATGCTTTTAACAGCGATCAGATCTCCATCTAAAAGAATGAGGCATCTGTGTTACTTCAGGAGTTAGTTGTAGCTCAAACTACATAAAAATCTGATCACACCTGTAATCATGCTACTACCCTTGCCCTGTCAAAGACCAGCTCCAGCTCTCCCAATTCCTTACCACTTCCAGAATTTAAACGAACACCTCCTAGAAAGATGTTGCTGGAAAAGGCCTCCTTGTCCCAGATGGTGAGTTCTAGGCAAACATTCTTTATATCCTGAGGATACAGGCCATTGAATATGAATGTATGATTCCACTGAGGATTAACACTCTTTTTTACAACAACCGTTTTGTGCTTGGTGGCTTTGTTATCATCAGGAAGCAGGTAGCTGTAGAAGGAAACACAGTCACATAAGTGGGAAAGTTAAAAAAATTCTATATTTGAGTTGTCCTTTGGACTTCCTGCAATTTCATATAACTGTGTGTGAATGCTATAAGCATACTTGATGTTTTCTCCCTGATTCTTATAAGCTTAAAAACTATCTTATTTGGGGGGATGACTAGTGTCACAATAGTAAAATGCCCTTTCATTTTTGCATACAATTTTTTTGTCTTTCCAAACCCTTCCAAATATTTGGTTCTCTACCTGGTAAAGACAAGACCTCTGAGGGTGGCCACTATTGAGTGCTTTACTTTGTATCTTCTTGGGTCATCTTTTTAGCTTCTTACCTCAAATCCTGTGTGTCACAGGCTACCTAGTTCTGTGTGAGTTTTCTCCCTGATGTTCAGAGCTCCAAGAAGTTACTGAGGACCCAATGCTTGAAGGTCAATTCTTTTTTTTTTCCTTATTTTATTTAAATTTGAAACAAAGTTGTTTTACATGTCAATCCCAGTTCCCTAAACCTCCCATCCTCCCTTATCACCCCCACCAAACACCAGCCCATCCCCTTTTTGCTCCCCAGGGAGACTGAGGCCTTCCATGGGGAATCTTCAAAGTCTGTCATCTCATTTGGGACTGGGCCTAGCCGCCACCCCCCATGTATCTAGGCTGGGAAAGTATCCCTCTATGTGAGATAGGCTCCCAAAGTCTATTCATATACTAGGGATAAATACTGATCCATTACTAGAGGCCCCATAGACTGCCCAATCCTCCTAAATAACACCCACATTCAGGGGGTCTAGGTCAGTCCTATGCTGGTTTCTCAGCTATTAGACAGGGGTCTATGAGCTCCCCCTTATTCAGGTCAGCTGATTCTCTGGGATTCTCCAGCCCGGTCTTGACCCCTTTGGTCATCACTCCTCTCTCTCTGTAACTGGATTCAAGGAGTTCTACTTGTTTTTAACTGTGGGTGTGTGTCTGCTTCTGCCTCTAAGGGCAATTCTATAAGTGGGTTTTAGAAAAGGTTGATAAGTCCCCTAGTTCTTCAAGGGATACACCTAAGGTACATTATGTAGAGTTATTATTTTTTCCTCAGTGGATCTGAACCCTACAGTGATAATCTTCCCAATGACATTTTAATCTGTCTCACTCTATCCTTTGATTCGTGGTCTACAAGCTCTCACTGATGTTTCCTAGAAGCCCTTCTCTGGTGGGTTACCTGAGCCCTAGGGCTTCTCCATTGTGTTCAAACTCTAAGTCCCAAATACCTTTGTACCTTAAGGAAACATGAGTTAGGGAAGAACATGAATGCGTAGATGGAATCCATACATGAGACAATTATGAAAACTACAGATAAATGTCCCAGAGTTAAAGATGATAATTGGGTCATGCAGAATTTCAATTACTACATTGGTCAGCACTAGTAAGTAGGACAGTGACAGAGTGTTTGTCTAGCAAGGCCCTGGGTTTGATCCAAGAATTACCACCAAAGAGGTAAAAAAAATTAATAAATTAATCAGAGAACACTATTGTCTCTCAATATCTATTCCACACTTATTCTTTTTTTAAATATCTATTTTTTAATTATTTTTACCATCTTACATTTTATTTTATTTCAATTTTTAAAAATTTCCAGCATTAAAAAATACCTGGTTCTAAATTTGGGCACACATTTTTCCAAAATCAAGACCACAAAGCTGTTTTGCAACTTATATAGCCACAGAACTGGGCAATAGAATACATGAAGTAGCTCTATGAAAAAGTTAAGGGAAACTTCCTACAAGCTTATATTTGCATAGGATAGATGAATTCTGCACAGCTAGTTATCCTGGTCTTTGGTGAAGATACTATAATGATATAGAAAAACACCTTTGTCCCTGATAATCAGGATGTTTCCACATCTACCCTAGATAAATTACCTTCAGTTATTGTTTTCATGTAAGAGAAAATGTCTTTTTAAAAAAGACATTGTTTTCTCAGGGGAGGCTTATATAGGATCATGGGCAGGATGTGAGCAAGGTTTGAGCGTAGCCAGGATGTGAGCAGGGTTTGAGCGTAGCCAGAGCATGAGCACTGGCACATAGGCAGAGTGAGAAGGTCATTCAAAGGAATGCCCTGAATTGTTTAGCTAACCTGTAATTGGCTGTAAATTACAGCAGGAGAGATAGCCCTGAGTTGGTTAGCTACTCTTTAGCTGGCTGTTAAACTGCAGCAGGAGAGAGAGCCCTCTACTTGCTGAGCCATCTTGGAGGCACCTATGTCTTTCGTAAGCCACAAATATTTCAGTTCATAAGCAGATTATATGTTTTTATGTAATTTTCTTTCCTTCTTTTTTATGTATATGAGCGTTTTCCCCTGCATGTATAACTATGTATCATGTGCAAATAGTGCTTATGGAGATCAGAAAAGGGTATCAGATTTCCT
Organism: Phodopus roborovskii; assembly: GCF_943737965.1. Classification (NCBI taxonomy): domain Eukaryota; kingdom Metazoa; phylum Chordata; class Mammalia; order Rodentia; family Cricetidae; genus Phodopus; species Phodopus roborovskii. Next base: position 895,075 of record NW_026125640.1, on the reverse strand, counting down.
GGAACTGGAGTTACAGACAGTTGTGAGCTGCCAAGTAGGTATTGGAAATTGAACTTTGATCCTCTGAAATAACAGCCAGTGCTCCTTACTACTGAACCATTTCTTCAACTCCTTGAATAATTTTTAAATTGGCTTAATATTTAAGTATCAGTCAGAGAATTTAATGGAAAGTTAGTTTTTTAAAAAATAGAATGAAATACTGTTTTTTTAATTATTATTTGTGCTTCATAAATTCTCAACAAGAGAATATAAAAACTGTTCCAGACAATATTGAGTTATCCCTGGAAGGACATAATAGGCCAGGGACTATATTCTTACCACACAAGACAGTAGGGAGCAGGGTCCTAAACTGAATGCTAAAGAACACAATTCAGTGATGGGGAAACCCTAGTCATCTCATTCTCTTCAGTATATCGTTTATCCAACTGGAAACATGCAATAAAGTACGATTCATTTCCTTGTGGGAAAACACACCCATGGGAGGCCTGCCCCTTTCTGAATGGAGCCAGAGGAGAAGTGGATGGGGAGTACGGTTAATGGTAGGTGGGCAGGGACAGGATAGAGGAGGGAACAGAAACTGGTCAGAATGTAAAATAAATGAAAAAATGTTAAATTAAATTTGTACATGGGGGAAACAAAAAACCAGACTCTCACCCTCTGCCCCCTGCTGCTGGCCTGGTACTTATTACATGTAGCCCAGCCAGGATGGACATTTGTGATCTTCCTGACTTAGTCTCCCCAGTAGTAGAATTTTAGGCACTGCCATCAGGCCTGGATAACTTTTCAAAGACACAACATCTCTGCCTCAAAGATCATGCTATGGCTTGGTATCATGGGAACTTGCTTTACTTCATATGTTTCAAGGTGCTCTGTGAGGTCAGCTATTATATCTATTTTCAAAGAGCAACATCTAATGCTTGCTACATATACAATTGAGTGTTTGCTTGAATGAATGGAAAAATAATTGGTTTAGCCCAAGTTCTTCTAATTGCATGAGAAAAAGTCTACAATAGTAGGAAATGAGAGAGATTTGACAATTTGCATTGCTTAAGAATATCCATTTAAAGGGTAGTATTGCTTCAAGAAATTGCCATTTACTCCATATGGTTATACATACATACATACATACATACATTCATACATACATACATAAATACACACATTCATACTTAACACACATACACACACATATACATATATACATACATACACACATATTTAGTTACTTAACACACACACATACATACACACATATACATACATACATACATATTTAGTTCCTGGAGACTATCTCACACACTCTACAGGGAAGATGCTGAAATTTCTCTGCATTTTACAATTTTCCAAAGAGAGCAAACAAGCAAGTATTTAGTATTTTGTTGCTGCACCAAACAACAAAGCAAAAATAAAAGTAAATTATACACAGAAAACCATGCTTTGTTCTCTTTTAAGAAACTAATCTCCTGGGAAAGTCTTCCAACCTTCAGGATAAGAGTGGTCCTCACAATGCCCTCCAGAAATATGCTGGAGATAGTGAAAGCTAGAACAGCAACTTTGCCCCCATCATGTTGCTTTAGATGTAAGAGAGAACAAGCACTTAAGGATAGCTTTTCCAGAGTACATGCAATAAGCAGAATGTGGGTTGTTCACAGCTACCATTGTCTATTGGATCTTAATTCCTTTCAACAGCCAGTGTGTCATCTGTGATGAGCTTATACACAATTACCCCTTCACGAAGCTGTCAGAGCCTCCTGATTTGACTGCGGTCAGATTCTTTGCTTCCTTGATGAACACTTCAAGTATTCCCCCAGAGATGACAGCGAACTCCTGCTTCTTTCCCTTTTTAAAGGTCTTCTTTCCTGTATGAACCAGCAGAGAGTAGGTGGAGGAGATCAGAGATTCCACTTCACAATACCCAAAGAACATCTACAAAGAGTTACTTCATTTTCTCATAACTAGGCCGAAGCACACAAAGCTTCTGTAAAGCAAAGACTGTAAAGGACTAGAATGAATGGAAAAGATCCTGCTTGGACTACCATCCTATTCTTACCAAGAAAGTGCTATGATGAAAGCCAGAACCAAATCAAACACCAGAGCACTCCAGAGTATACCAAAGTGTGTGTGTGTGTGTGTTTGTGTGTGTGTGTGTGTGTGTGTGTGTGTGTATGTATGTATGTATAGAAGTATATATATTCCTAGCTATAACCTGCTCATTCTGAACAATGACATTTGCATATATGCTTTCAGGGCTAACCACACATTAATGGGGAAAGACCATGAGACCTCAACCCTACATAAAGAACTACAGGCAAGTGAGGTGAGAAAACACAGACCAAGAGATGAGTTACTTTCATGGGGGCACCACCACTAAAGATGGTGACCATGAATGGGAAAATAAAGGAAGCTGCCTAAGAAGTTGATGGGAGGAGGAAGAAAAGAGGGACTTCAAATGGATTACATGTGGACTTTTCCTTTATTTTTTGTTTTATGCCAGGTATTTCTTCTTTAAACTCCCTGAGTACTTGTGAATGAGTCCACAGAGTAGCTTCTTAAAAAAAAAAAAAGAACTCTTCCCACAATACATCTCTCCCACAAGGGGAAAGATTCTCCATCTCTTGTACTGACAGGTAATAATATCCCCATCTGGGCTGGTTTCTAAGTATGGATTTTGTCCTGTACTTTTCTTCTCCACATGCATTATAGCATGTACTTCTCAACTCTCAAAAGACCCCTAATCCTACTTTATTATCATGCTGAAAAAGTAACACAGTCCAACCAAACCCTAATATCCACTTATACAATTGTATAAAGGGAATGATCACAGCTATTGATTTTTAACCCTACCTTGAGGTTGTCCTACTGGGAATATAGAGTTCTCCTCTGGAGGAATGTAACGTAAAACAACTGTTAGCTCTCCTTTGTACTGAAGGCCAATATCAGGAGCCAACTCCACCTAGTCAAAGGGAGATAAATGAAAAAAAGTTAGAATACTTAGTGTCATCTACTTAAATGAAATACAGCATACTCAGAACAACACATACTCTATGCTTTCTCTCACATTTTGGAATATAGGGAGTCTATATTTCCTTCAGAGACCTGGCTCCTCTATGGGAGGACCTAGCTTAGACTCCTAACAGTTGTGGATAAGTAGCCTGAACTGGCCATCTCCTGGGACCAGATTGGTGCCTGATCTAACAGTCTTCAGAAAGGCAGTATCCAGCAACTGATGGAGGCAGATGTAGAGATGCACAGACAGACATTAAGTGGAGTTTGGGAATCCTGAGGAAGGGGAGGAGGAGGGAAAGAAAGAGGAGGAGGAGGAAGAGGAGAGAGAAGTACAGGAACCAGAGTTCCTAATCCAAACTCCCAGAATCAGCTAACCTGGGTTCACAGGGGCTGGCAGAGACTGAACTGACAACCAAGTTAGCCTGCATGCGACTGACCTAGGCACTCTGTATATAGGTTATAGTTGTGTACCTTGGTCCTCTAATGGGACTCCTAACAGCAGGAACAGGGGCTGCCTCTGACTCCTTTACTGGCTTTTGGGACTGTACTTCTCATACTGGGTCATTTTGCCCCACCCTTAATACATGGGGATGTGTTTAGTCTTATTGCAACTTGATATGCAATGTTTTATTGATACTCATAGGAGATGTGCCCTTTCCTGAGTGGAGATGGAAGAGAAGGGGATTGGGACATGGTAAGGGGAAATGGGGTAGAGGGACTAAGAGGGTAGGATGAAGGGAAGAGTATGTGACCAGGATGTAAAATAAATAGATGAATACAATTTTTCTTCAAAAAGAGTAATACATAAAGACAAGAGACTTGAGTCCTATACACCTAGTCAAGGGCAGAGAATTGTGCTCCTCAGAGAGAGCAGATGGAAGATGACCAGAACCCAAGCTCTAACATAGTAAAGCTAAAGAGTCCTGAAAACTTAACACTCACACAGAGACACACAAATATACACACACCCCACAGATATTTGCGTGAGGTTTATTTATGTTGTAAGAGTAGAAAGTGTTTTATTTATCCTTACCATAAGCAAAATGGTATTATAAGGTAACATTAACTTTATTCTTTTTAAATAAAGTATGCAAAACAAAGAAAACAATATAAAGAGTCAAGGAAACAAAGAGTTGATTCTTACAGAAAATTAACAAGATATATAAGCCTTTATCCAAACTAACCAAAAGGCAGAAAGAGAATATCCAAATTAACAAGATCAGAAATAAAAAAGGGGGACATAACAATGGACACTGAGGAAATTCAAAGAATCATCAGGTCATATTTCCACAAAATTGGAAAATTTAAAAGAAATGGATAATTTTCTGGATAGGTATGACATTTTCAAATTAAATATAGATAAGCAATTTAAATACACATATAATAGCTAATGAAATAGAAGCAGTCATTAAAAGTCTCCCAACCAAAACAAATCCATGGCCAGATGGTTTCAGCAACAAATTCGACCAGAAATTCAAAGAAGAGCTAAGACCAATGTACTTCAAATTGTTCCACACAATAGAAACAGAAGTGTCACCGCCAAACTCTTCTTATGAGGCTACAATTACCTTGGTACCCAAACCACACAAAGACACAACTAAGAAAGAGAATTACAGATTAATCTACTTCATGAACACTGATGCAAAAATACTCAATATTGGGAAATCGAATCCAAGAACACATCAGAATAATCATCCACCATGATCAAGTAGGTTTCATCCCAGAGATGAAAGGATGGTTCAACATACAAAAATCCATCAATGTAATCTACCATATAAACAAACAAACAAACAAAAAAACACATGACCATTCCACTAGATGCTGAAAAAGCCTATGACAAAATCCAACACCTCTTCATGATTAAGGTCTTGGAGATATCAGGGATAAAAGGAGCATAACTAAATGCAGTAAAAGCAGGATACAGCAAACCAACAGCCAACATCAAACTAAATGGAGAGAAACTCAGTGCGATCCCTCTAAAATCAGGAACAAGACAAGGTTGTCCACTCTCTCCATATCTCTTCGATATTGTACTTGAAGTTCTAGTAGTAGAAAAAAGGCAGCATTGATTAAAACTATCCCCCAAAGCAGTAGAAGATTCTTGAGACTCTCAGAGCAGATGTGTGTGTGAAATAATCAGATGGCACTCACTGACTTGTGCTGTCTGAAAAGACAGAGCCACTTCCCGTGCAGAAAAATCACAGGTCCCAGTGCATTTGCAGGTGTAAGGTAGCGGAATAAATTACAGACAAAAGTGCCAACACTGTCAAGTAAAGAGCAGCTTATAGCTAGGTAATAATCCCAGAGAAATATGCATTTACTCTCTGCTTGAAGAAAAAAAAAAAAAAAAAAAAAAAAAGAGAACGTTTCCTTGGAAAACCACTTAAGCTTGCTGATTGCTTCCAGAGGTCCTTGTTTTTCTAACAGCACCTCCTGGGAAGGTCTGAGTAGCAATTCATACTGACAAACACTTCTCATCTAACTACCTAACATGATTTTCAAAAGGATAATGAGTTATAGGCAATAAAGAGTCCCATGCCATGCAGTAAAATGGAAGTTACGCTGTGAAATTACTTTCTAGTACTCTAGTTTGACATCTTGCATCCCTTTTCAGCACCAGTCTCCTCACTGGCTTCCGCTGTAGTACTTAACATAAACAAAGCTGTAAGTACTGAAGGACTTTCAGTAACACAATCAATATGTAGTACAGCAGTATATTGCTCTGTCATATCCAATGCTAATGGAAGTCAGTATTGCTAAAATCTTAAGGATTATTAATTATGATCTTTTGTTAGTAGAGGAATCTGTCCCTCCAGCTCACACTGTGTCTAAGGCTGCTCACAATGAAGTAGAAGCAGCTGGTAGAGTGTTGACTGAACTGAAATGACTGACACAGGACGGAGATTTTTTTCACATAATTTGTACTGAAATTTTTTTTCAGGTTGTTGTTGCCTTTATTTTATTGCCATGAAAAGCAAGGAATTTTGTGCACACGGACTGTACAACAAGTAACACAAAGATCTACAAGCAGAATTGGTGTCTTGCTGGGTATGGTGCTATTTGCCATTAATTCCAGCACTTGAGAGACAAAGGCAAACTCTGTGAGTTTGAGGTTAACCTGGTCTATTTTGTGAGTTCCAGGGCAGCCAGTGCTATATAGAAAGATCTGGTCTCAAAATCAACAAAACAGACAAATGAAAATAATCAATGTCTTGATTGTCATTTCTTACCTTTAACCAATAAAGATCTTTGTCTTAATGGGGGTGAAAAGTCACCACATTAAACATAATAAACCACAGGAATTTAACATTTTGCATGTCTAAACTCTTTGCATTCATCAACTGCTATTGCTAAGTACATAAAGATTGATGAGTTCTATAGTATGTGTGTGTGTGTGAGGACACATATGTCATGGCATAACTGTGGAGGGATGAGCAAGGTTATGCTGGGAAAACCCAATGGAACAGCTGACCTGAGCAAGTGGGAGCTCACAGACTCCATTCTGACAGCTGGGGAACCAGGACCAGAATAGCATAGGACTGAACCAGGCCCCCTGAATGTGGGTGTCAGTTGGGAGGCCAGGGTATTCTATGGGACCTCTCACAGTGGAACCATTATTTATCCCTAGTGCACAGATTTTGGGAGCCCATTCCCTGTGGAGGGATATTCTCTCAGGCTAGCTACATGGCAGAGGGCCTAGGTCCTGCGCCAACTTTTGTGACAGACTTTGAAGATCCTCCATAGAAGGTCTCATCCTTTCTATGGAGCAGAAGTGGGATGGGATAGGGATTTACAGGAGGGACGCATGGGAGAATGGAAGCAAGAGGGAACTGGGATTGATATATAAAATAAGATTGTTTCTAATTTAAAGAAAAAATAGAAAAAAAAAAGACTCCATAGAAATGTGGTGGTGCCAGCCATATTATTTTTGATACGAAACTTTCAGTTACCTCTGATGGAGATGAGAACTTGTCTCTCACCATCTCTGCCAGGTCAGGATGTATGCATGGGGTCTTGTGCAGGCAGCAGAGAAAAAAGTTGGTGAAAAGGAAGCTGCTGTATTTATACAGTATGAGCCAGTTACTCTAGTCTTGCAGTGCTCAGATGTTGGGCTGCACATGAAGTCTGTACTGGAATCTCTAATGTCAGAAGTCTGGGTGAGCTTAGAATAAATCTGCATAGGTGTATAAGAAGGAGAATACATCTCTTGTGTGCTTAGAACAGGGACTGGATAATAAAAAGTGAAATGCCATAATTTAATGAACACAAACCTTCATTTGCAAAGGACAATGCGGCGATTGGTGCAAAAAAATGCAAAAGATGATTTTTGTGACAGGTAAAACAGGGAAGCTAATATGATTGGCGAAAGTACTGATCTTCATTTGCATAATAAGTTTATGTGAATGGAATAAAACAGGTGATTTAGTAATCTATTCAAAACTGACAATGTTGTGCTTAATTTAAAACACAAGTCTTCATTTGAATGAGATGATTATGTCAGTCATAAAAGTGAATATTGCTATGATTGGTGCAAATACAAGCCTTCATTTGCATAGAGTGTCTGTTATTGGTAAAATAGTCATTGATATGATTGATTCAATACAAACCTTCATTTATACAAGTTGTTTGTAATGACTGATGCAAAACGGACTAAAAACATAACAGTGCTATAATTGCTTCTAATAAAAACCTTTATTTGCATCAAAAGTGTGCTGTAATTGTCTAAAGAAGACTGTTACAAAAGAATAAGTGCCATGATTGGTGCAAACAAAATTCTTCACTTGCATAAGAGGCTTATTGTAACTAGTAAAAAAAATCTTGTGATTAGTTCAAAAACAACCTTTTACTTGTATAGGAGGCTTCTTTGAGATTGTTATAAAAGTAATTTCTGTGATTGGTCCAAATACAGTTTTCATTTGGCTAGAAGGGCTTATGTGACTTGTTTAAAAGTGATGAATGTAATTAGTCCAAACACAAGCTTTCATGTGCATATCCCTTAGTGATAAAATATGGAATGCTGTGATTGGTTCAAACATAGTTCTTCATTTGCATAGTTACATTATTGTGTCATGTATAAAAGAATATGGGCTGTGATTGGTCCAAATATAAACCTTAAGTTGCATAAAATGTACACTCTATCAGTGATAAGCTGGGGAATACTATGACCAGTCCAAACACAAACCTTAATGTGCACAGTATGTTTATTGTGACATGTACAAAATTGATGGTTGTGATTGGTTTAAAAATGATCTTCAGGCTTGGACTTATTTCTGAACTGCCTCCTGAGGCCTTTGGTCTGTGCGCCTGTGGGGGACACTGTCCAGGTGGACCAGCCTACCTAGAGTCTGCCAGCATCCTGGCCCTGCCTCTGCCAAAGGAGGGAGCCTGCTTTCCAGTGCCCTGCTCTGGGCCTCCTGAGGACTGGGGACTGCACCAAGAGGGGCCCATCCCTGCAGATTGGTTATTCCAGAGTTTGCCAGCATCCTGGTGTTGCCTCTGCTCAATGAGGGAGCCATCTACCTGTGGATGCCCTGCTTGGAGCCTCCTTAGGACAGGGGACTATGATTGAGCTAACCTGTCCCAGAGGACCAGCCTATTGGTAGTCTGTAAGCACCCTAGTCCCACCTCCACTCACTGGGTGAGGACAGCCATCAGACTATTGGATCTGCTTGCACCCACCAAACATACAGAATAAAGAAATAATATTAAGAGCAGCAAAGGAAAAAGGCCAAGTAACATAAAGGCACACCTATCAGAATCACACCTGACTTCTCCATGGAAACTCTGAAGGCCAGAAGGTCCAAAATAGATATTCTACCAACACCAAGAGACCACAGATGCCAGAACAGACTAATATACTCAGTAAAGCTTTCAATCACTATAGATGGAGAAACCAAGATATTTAATGAAAAAAAAACATATTTAAACAATACTTACCAACTAATCCAGCCCTACAGAAAGTTCTAGAAGGAAAACTCCAACCCAGTACTACACCCATAAAACGTAGGCAATAGATAATCCCACTTTATCAACAGTCAAAAGAAAAATGGGGGGAAATCCTCACACAATACCACCACCACCAAACCCAAAACAAACAAGAATTAACAATCAATTATCATTAATATCCCTCAGTATTAATGGTCTTAACTCACCTATAAAAAGACACAGGCTAACAGAATGGATACAAAGACAGAATCCATCCTTCTGCTGCATACAAGAAACATACCTCAACTTCAAAGACAAATGTTACCTCAGTTATAAGGGTTGGGAAAAGATATTCAATCAAATGGACCCAAGAAACAAGCAGGTGTAGCAATCCTAATATCTAACAAATTAGGCTTTAAATTGAAATCAATCAAAAGAGATGAAGAAGGTCATTACTTATTCAACACAGGAGAAACCCATCAAATGAATCACTCATATATGGTTTTTAGATTTAGAGCAAAGGAATACAAGCCAGAAAAGTTCGGAAAGAAGGAAGACCCTAAGAAAGATATACATGGTCCCCTGGAGAAGGGGAAAGGGAAAAGATCCCTCAAGCAAATTGGGAGCATGCAGGGAGGGGAGAGGGAGTTAGGGGGAAGAGGAAGGGAGAGGTGGGCATGACAGAGCAGGAATATTGAATCAAGGAAAGAGTAGAGGAGAACAAGAAAAGAGATGCCATAATAGAGGGAGCTATTATAGGTTTTAAGAGAAATCTGGCACCAGGGAAATGTCCACAGATCTACAAGGATGACCCCAACTAACAATCTAAGCAACAGTGGAGAGGCTACCTTAAATGCTCTTCTCTGATAATGAGATTGATGACTACCTTATATACCATTCTAGAGCCTTCATCTAGTAGCTGATGGAAGCAGAAGCAGACACCCACAGCTAAACACTGAGATGAACTCTTGGATTCCAGTTGCAGACAGGGAGGAGTGATGGGCAAAGGGGTCAAGACTAGGTTGGAGAAACCTATAGAAACTGTTGACCTGAACAAGGGGGAGCTCATGGACTCCAGTCTGATAACTGAGAAACCATCATAGGAATGACCAAGATTCCTAGAGCGTGGTGCTAGTTTGGAGGACTGGACATTCTATGGGGCCTCTGGTAGTGGATCAGTATTTATCCCTAGTATACAAGTGGACTTTGGGAACCCGTTCCACACAGAAGAATATTACCTCATACTAGACACATAGAGGAGGGCCTAGGTCCTGCTCCACATAATTTGACAGACTATGAAGACTCCCCATGAAAGGCCTCACCCTCCCTGGGGAGCAGAAAGGGGATGGGGATTGGTGGGAGCAACAGGGGAAGATTGGAGGGTATAGGAATGAAATTAATATGTAAAACAAACTTGTTTCAAATTTAAATAATAAAATATATAAAATAAAAAAAATGCAACTTCACTTGCACGAGAGGCTTACTGTTAACTGGAAGAAAGTATACAAGTCTTCTAATTGGTCCAAACATAGTGTCTCATTTGCATAGTGGGATTATTCCAACATGTATAAAAGTAATTGTTATGATTGGTCCAAACATAAAACTTAATTTGCATAGTAGGCTTATTGTGATATATACAAAGGTTATGACTGTGACTGATTAAGTAAAAAGTCTTCATTTGCAGGAGAGGTTTGCTGTAATTGGGAAAAACCTTACCACTCTTGTGATTGGTTCAAACACATTGATTCATTTGCATAATAAGATTATTGTGACATGTATAAAAGTAAATGCTGTGATTGGTCCAAATACAAACATTAATTTGCATAAAATGCTTACTTTTTTTAGTGATAAAAGAGAGAATTCTATTACTGGTGAAAACACAAACCTGAATTTGCTTAGTAAGTTTATGGGGACATGTACAAAAGGGATAGATATGATTGCTTCACAAATAAGTCTTTTTTTTTTGGCGAGGCTTAATGTAAATGGTATAAAAATTACCACTCTTGTGACTAGTCCAAACATAGTGCTTCATTTGCATATTCAATTTATTGTGACATGTATAAGAGTATATGTTGTAATTGGTCCAAACACCAATCCTAATTTGCATAAAATGCTCACTTCTGTCAGTGATAAATTGAAGAATGCTCTGATTGCTCAAAACACAAACCTTAATATCCATACTAGGTTTATATTGACATGCACAAAAATGATGGCTGTGATTGGTTAACAAATAAGCCTTTGTTTGCATGGGAGTTTTGCTATAACCAGGAGTGAAAAACTTACTACTCTTGCGATTGGTTCAAATATAGTGCTTCATTTGCACAGTAGGGTTATTGTGACATATATAAAAGTAACTGCTGTGATTGGTCCAAGCATAAACCTTAATTTGCAAAACTTACTTACTTCTGTCAGTGATAACATAGAGAATACTGTGATTAGTACATACATAGTACTTCATTTGGATACAAGGGCTCACAAGGAATGAAAGCAGAAGAAGAAAGCTAGGAGGTCTTAAAGAGCCAGGTAAAGGAAACTGCTGGTACTATTCACTAGAAGGTTTCCATAGAATTGTCTTTAGGATCTGAGCTTCACAGATATGTATTAGTATACAAGGACATAGAAGTCTAAATTTCTGGGGACCACATAAGATCTATAACATTGTTAGAACAGAAGGTCCAAGATATTTTACATCTATGTAAGTGATGCAATATTTGTAGAATTAGAGTTGATGCAATATTTGTAGAATTAGGTTTCTGCTAACTATGGTCTACATGAGAGCTACACTAGAGAATGTAACAACTGTTGCTGTTTGCTTCTAGTAACACCAAGTGATACAACAACTACCAAAAAAACAATGCTTGAATATCTTATTTTTATTTATATTTATTGGGACAGAGCAAAAAGACCTGAGCCAAACAACAGGTAACAATATTATATAAAAATTATGCAAGTCATAGAAAACTGTTAAGTTTGCTAAATATTTTTTACAGTAAGGCTTTTCATTCAGTTCCAAAAGCCTAATCCTGAATGACCAAGTATTTTTTATATATATAATATCAGGAAAAAGTATGATATCATGGATTTTCCTGCTGGTAAAACTGTAATTCCTTCTCTATCATATTCATGTCAGCCATGTGATTACTATTATGCTTAAGAATTTGAAACTTTATTTCATAGAGTACAAATATATCTAAAATTTTTATGAGTTATATACACCAAGTTTACTGCAAGTAGTTTAAAAGCTCCACCAGCAAGCTGAATTTATTTTCTAAGTCTCAGCTTCTTAATCTCTAAGATAGGGAGAATGTTGTTTATCTCATGGGGTTGTGACAATTAAGTACCATACCTGCTGCCACTGGTAGTGCTATGGGGACCATCTAGTATTGCTTACTATCCCATTAGTTCTATCTATTGGGTCTGATTTCTTTTGTGACAATGCTACCATTATGATGAGACTATGGTGTAAATGTTTTTATTCAAACCAACGTATCTCACCTCACTAGCAAGTTATTATCTAACGATAGAAAGCATAACATGATTAGAGTTAAGAGAAGCAGGTAGGCCAAAGACATTGTTTTCATTATTGGAAGAGGAAAAACACTCTACTTTTCTGAACAGTGTAGTGCAGACAATGGAATGATAACCCACTCGTAGCTAATAATGTACAGGTTTAGCATGCATGGAGGTAGGAAAGGAGGTCAACAATATGTAAAACTTAAAATTGAAGCTAAAGAAGAGTAGAAAGCCAAGACTCCATGGCTTAGGTAAGATTTGCCAATCTGGATCAAGCTTCTAAACAATGTAAATACTACCAAGCTTTTATTGACAACTTACAATGTGCCTAACAGAATGCTGACAAACTTACAGAACATTCTTATTCAAACATAATATGTTATAAATAAGAATATTTAGGCTTAGATCACATAGGCATTTTGAAACCAAATGGTCCTTATCCATTACAAATAAGGAATAATCTTTGGCAGCATAAATGTAACCTTTTCATTCTCCTTCTTACTTAAAAACTGACATTAAATGTCAAGAAAACTTAGTTACCTATAACGAATTCAAGGCATTGCTTATCTAAGGTTGAACATGTTAGACTCTATTGCCATTTTATGAACCCCTAAAGTAAAAATATTTTGGCTAGTGGTCACACAAGTGAGCCAAGACTATTTCTGATTATTCTGTGAATTGTAGAGAGTGGGAAAAGGAAATAATGTTTTGGTCATACACTGTGAATTTGTTTTAATAAAGACTTTCTTGTTATAATAGGATGATATAGTGTGGTCTTTTTAGTAATCCATGGACATCTTCCAATGATAGATGGATTTCAGTAATAAAAGTTACTCAAGTATGATTACATGGCTTTTCATATTATACAACATGTATCTATGAAGAGCTTCTAAAATAATTTATTTCTAATATATATTAAATTTTACAATAATCTTTACAGATTGTTACTTGAAATTTAGAAGCCTTCTGCATCTTCAGGCCTTAAATATCATTTTTGCTCAGTTTTGTCTAATTCTACAGCTGGTGAACTAATCTGGAATTATTTCCTACCTTGGGCTGAAGCACAAACCACTCATCACATGGATTTTCAAAGTTCCATGAGTCAAAAGCAATCTCCACCTCTCCAAGGAAACTATTGCGTCCAAAGCGATCATAGTGCCAGACTGAGAGCTGCAGAGTTCTTGTTTCCAGCTGGGTGTGGCTGATGGTATACTACAAATGAAATGTAAAGAATTACACTGTGCAGGGAGGGTTCTAGCTAATTGTAAAGTAGGCTGAATTTTACTTTACCAATTTTCAGATCATAGGCATCAGCAATATGGAAATAACACATTTCTGCTACAATTGAAGATACAATTGAAGGTTATATGTTGTTAATAAATATATATAAACAAATTATTATAGGGTCTGAAGTGCAATGTCTTTCTGCATGCTGCAAATATATGTTGTATATTGAAAGTGTAAGGTAATAAAGAAGTCTATTTACAATTTCACTTGGTTTTCTTTCTTTTTTGTCATTTACCTGTTGTTTGTTTGTTTGTTTTGTTTTTATTTTTTCATGTCTACTTTGTAGCTCTAGGCTTAATATAACAATACTCCCACTTATTTATACATAATAAAAATCCTTAAATCCAGAAAATTACTGACATGAGAAATTTGTAGCCTAAACTTCATAAAGTCCAGCAGAAGCTAAAATCTACACACAAATTGAATAGAAAAGAAATATTACCAGGCTTGCTTTTTCTTTTCCAGCAGAATGTTAACCATGGCTGCATAACCACACATCCTTGAAACTTCCATTATTCTGTATGCCCATCTGGGTCACACACCAGACTGACTGACTTCTGAGTTGAACTTATATGTACCCCTGTCCCAGCTGTTAGCATCACAATTAACATTGGCTCTCTAATCCCTGAATTGATCTATCACGGTGTTTATCTGTCCTGCTTGACCACTGGATTCACACTCAGACTGTATTTGCTCATTTTACTTTTGACTTGTGCCCTATCTTCTACACATGCCTCTGAAGTGCAGTGTCCTTCTGTATGCTGCAAATATATGTTGCTTTTATTGGTTGATAAATAAAGCTGTTTTGGCCAATAGTCAGGTAGAATAGAGCCAGGCAGGAAATCCAAGCACAGGTATAGAGAGAAAGAAGGTAGAGTCAGGGAGACACCATGTAGTCACTGAAGGGACAAGATGTCAGGTAATACACAGATTAATAACAATGGGTTAATTTAATTGTGAAAGCTAGTAAGTAACATTCCTGGGCCATTGGCCAAGCAGTTGTAATTAATATTAAGCCTTAGAGTGGTTATTTGGGAACTGGTGGGCAGGATGAGAAACCTGCATTTATATGCTTCTATTAATACATGTAGACTTGTGACTTTTTTTCCATTACTACTACCCACTGTGATAGACTCTTACTTGGGGCACAAATCCAATATTTTTCCTATGATTATTAATATATTTTATCATTTCTTTGTTTTTCTTACTATACTATATGGATCCAGAGTGAGAAAAGGGGTTGTTTATGGCTACCCATTAGAAACAGTAATTTCTTTACAATTTAGAACCTAAGGTCTGGTTCTTTTTTTATCAAATATGACCAAGCATTATGACTGTTCATTAACCACACACCTATATTTAGCCAAACTCAGAGATCCAAATTAAAAAAAAACAAAAACAAAAAATAAATAAAAATAAAAACAAAAAATGGTACAAGCCCTTGTTAGCAAAGCAATAAATATGTACACATGTACAAAGTGATTTGCTGAGTTAGTTTCAACTTATTTTGTAACAATATATACCAGCCTAGATGTAATTTGTAATTTTCCTGGATCATCTTGACTTGAAGTACAACCCCATTGACAGTGGAGCGTAACCAGAGCAAGGGCAATTTTCTTTACCAAAAACTTCCAGGAAAGCTAATAATATTCAAATTCTAGCTTTCCAAAAATACATATAAGCCTTGGAATTCAAAAATGTTCCAATTTTGGATAGAGAAGGAGTCTTATTCTGTAGACTAGGCTTCTTTGAATGTCACTATGCTATCTCAGGCTAGCCTTGAACTCTTAACAATATTCCTGCTACCACCTTCTGGCCTAAATTGAAGAGGTTCTAGTTAATATGGCATAAATCCCTATGGTAGTATTTATTTACCTTTAATGTTTCATTGAATTCTGGGTTGGTACCTGTCCTGATTTTGGTCTTGCGCTTATTGCTTCGGGACTTGTCTGGAAGAAGGTACGACTTGACATAACTGTCAATAAGGATAAAAATCATTATTTGAAGACATACATTTTGCTAGATATATTCCAGGACTTCAGTGAATAAAGGGAATGGATAAATGGATAAAAGAGATGGGAATGAAGAGATTTCAGTCTTTGTAATATGCTATCATAAATATAATTCTGGGGTTTCTATAAGAAAAAAGCAGTGATGTATATTGGTAAAGAGCAGGCAATGGCACCAAGAAAAGTCGTTTGGAACCACCATGTATTGTTGCTTTTGATAGCCTTGGGTTTTTAACTTTTCTATGTATAGGAAGTGAGATAGCAAAAATATCTAACTCATGAAACATACATGAGAAGCTACCATATTGTACTACTGCAGGAATGGAATCTGATAACATCAATGATCTCATAAGCTTTCTGAGATATCTGTCTCTCCATGATTAGTCTTTTCTTCTGATGTCGGGTCATAGGACAAACTGGAATGAATGAACGAAAGAAAAGAGTGAAAAGGAAGAAATGGAAAATGACAACCTGACAGAAATTAAACCCAATTCTTTGGCTTGTGCTAGCTAGCTATTTTAAACCTTCTTGGGACAGGGACATCAGAGAAGACAGAGGCATGCACAAGATTGAACCATATTATACCAGAGTTATGGAGCACATCTACTGGGGTTTTAAATGGCTCCTTTCCCTGCTGGCCAAAATAATTATATCTGTCATTTAGCTGTCTAATATCTAGACTATATGAAATGAGCAAAAATCACATCCCTAGCTGAGAAGCTATTTATGATTGATAGCTTCTGGGAGTGAGAAAATGGCTTTCTTAAATGGACTCACATTGAGGATAATCAAGATTACTCCAAAGCAAGCCTTATATTCAGGAGTAGTTGACCAACACAAATTGGACTCCAATTTTTTGTTTTATTTTGTTTACATTGTGTGTGTGTGTGTGTGTGTGTGTGTGTGTGTGTGTGTGTGTGTGTGTGTGTGTGTGCTCTTTTGTTCTAAAGGAAAGAAAGAACATAAAGTTGGTAGGGGAAAATCTGGGAGGGGTAGGAGGGGGAAATAATGTGATCACAATATATTGTATGAAAAATATTTTAAATAATCAGCACAATTCTCTTAGACATTGTGGTGTATGCCAACATGTCAGCTTTCTTCTTCCACAAGTGGCCTCTGTGCTAGCTAAAAGTTAGCCTTGAATCATATAATGGCCTCTTTCAAGTCAGGTAACCAATGATACAATATTTATACTCATACTCCAGAGAATATTTAGACGTACAGTATAGGAAGGAAGTCACAAGTAGTTTTCTTCCTTTTTTTTCAAGACAAGGTTTCTAGACCCAGAAAGACAAATATAATATGTACTCACTCATAAGTGGATATTAGACATAAAGCAAATAACAAAAAAAAAAATCTCTAGGCCACAACCCCAGAGAACTTAGGTAACAAAGAGTTCCCCAAGAGAGACATACATGAATCTGCCTAGGAAGGGGTAAAAAAGACAAGATGTGAGTAAAATAGGAGCATGGTGGATGGGCTAGGGTGTTGAAGGGGAGAGGGGATGAGGGAAGAGAAGTGGGGAAAAATGTATAGCTCAATAAAAAAACAAAATTCAAAAGAAGACAGGGTTTCTTTGTGTGACAACCCTGGCTGTCCTGGAACTCTTTTTGTACACCAGGCTGGCCTCAAGCTCAAAGAGATCCACCTGCTTCTGTCTCCTGTGTGCATGTGCTGGGATTAAAGCTGTGTGCCACCATGCCCAGTCGTAAGTAGCTTTCTTTCTACGGTGGTTTTTTTTTTTTTTTTTTTTTTTTTCAAGACAGGGATTTACTGTGTAACAGTGCTGGCTGTCCTGGAACTCACTCTGTAGACCACACTGGCCTCAAATTCACAAATATCTGCCTTCAGAGCTTTGCTTCCTGAGTGCTGGGATTAAAGGTATATTGCCACCACCTCCTGACTCTGAGAAGGTTTTAATGGAAGGAAATGTGCATGACACAGAAAAATGAACATAGAGAAGGCAACGCTGGAACATCTTATGTGCTTACGCATCTGTCCTCTGTTTCTTCTCATCTCCTATGGCCAGGTTTCTGCAATTCTTGACAAAAATATAGAGACCACCAGTTTTGTAGCAGTAGCTGATGTGGAGAAGAATTTCACCAGTGACCTTCACGTTGCCATAGTCTCCTGTTTCACTGTAAACACTCATCATGCTGTTAAGGCTGGTCTGGAATAAATAAGATGAAAGAAGTCACCTAGTGTTATTACAAGGCTCTATTACAAAATCCACCCCCTTAAGTCAATTCCAATTGAATTTCTATTTAATTGGCAGAAGAGTCAAGGGCAAAGTAAGGAAGACACTATTTGCTTGCTTTTCTGGTAGTGCATAAGATTCTAACCTGAGAACACCCTACTAAGCTCCCCTAGTAAGGGAGACAGGAAGCTTGCTGAGAGAAGAAGCACATCCTTTTGGTTAGCTGAGATCCTTGCTTCTCCACCTGTCATGGCCTTTTGCTGCTAGACTCAAATGCAATCTATTTAAGTATCTAGAATGTGATGATCAGGAGAAAGAAAAGCTCACTCTATATTATGAGTTAACAGGTGCATGCCGTCAGTCCTTGGGGAACCATAACTGCAGCCATAACAAAGGTATGGCAGGACATCCTATACTCACAAGGGTGTCAGTTCCCAAATTTAGTAGCAGTGTGGCTATATATGTAGTCCAAAACCCATGGCTTTGAAATTCCATAGAATAGTAAATGACCAAAATATAGCACCAAAAAAAATTAAGTGCCTCAATTAATCAAAAACATAAAAAAATTCTATAAGGATAAATATAAATTTTGCCAAGACATTTATACTACAAGATACATATTTTAAACCAATGCATTATTATTTGGTGCCAGAAACAAAGACTCTGTATCTTAGTAGCATGATGGACACCAAAGGCCAGTGACATTCATAATGCAGTAGTTTCATAACCTTTCATTCACCAATGAGAAGCAAAGTCTACAGCAGTACAAAGAGCGTAGAATTGTCATTCATATAGATGGATATAGGCACGAAAAGTATCTATGGAGCATTTATCTGTTATATATAGGGTGTGGAAACATGAATGTATCTATGTATCTATATTTCTATATATTTATTTTACTGTGTGCCTGTCTACCTGCCCATGACTGGATTTCATTGTTATTGTTTTACAAAGGCTATTACGTTTCAAACAGGATGTATTTCTTCAAGAAACAGGATGTATCTGACTTATCTCATAATCTCTTTTAAATTGAAGCCAAAGACAAGAATTAACCAAGAATTCTAAAATTGCATATAAGCTATTACTTAGAGAGCCAATAAGTAACAGAATTTGTCTTTCCAATTCTTAAAATAATACAACATTTTAAAATGTTAACTATATAATAAGTCTACTGGGAAATATTCTGACATTTTAATTTATCTAGTGACAACTAGGTCTTAAGGACCCAAATAATGTTTGTACCCCATTATATCACTGCAAATTCATGGGAATACACAGCTATAGTAGCATCCATCAGACAGCATACAGAACTGGCAACTATTTGTGATATGACTAGCTTTTGACAGTTTCCTCGTCTTAACATTTTCTCATTAAAAAATATACATGTTTAGGGTGGCTAGAAATATGGCTCAGCGGTTAAGAGCATTAACTGCTTTTTCAGAGGACCCTAGTTCAGGTCTCAGCACCCATATGGCAGCTTACAAATGTCTGTAACTCTAGTTTCCAGGGGATCTGATGCCTTCACTTAAGCACATATAAATGAAGGTTATATAAATTGTTTAAAAAAATATCTATGTAGGATGCAGGCATGGTATATGTCCATCATCTCAGAACTTAGAAAATGAAGGCAGAAAGGTATTGAGTTTCTCAAACAAAATAAACTTTTCTCATGCCAAAAAAGCAGAAGCATTAATATGGAATGTCAAGTGTAATAAGTTTCTAAGATCTGACAAACTCTATATGGTACTAAGCAAGTACACACATAGAACTCACCTATATTTTCAACACTACCCTCTATAACTATATGGTAAGAGAGGAATGAGGGATCCCTACGAGTACAAAAATTTTAAGAAGTCACAAAATTGAGACTTAGGGAGGATTTAGAGTAATTATGACAAGTTTACTGCTAACAAACCCTTTTTCTTTATCAAGACATTGTTGTGACTTAAAATGGAGATGCTGATGTTATTAATAAACCATTTTGGACATATCTTTTGACTGGTACTCAGATTCTAACATTTAATAAACGGGAATATTTGAGATGTGTCAGCTCTGTCTGTGTACCAGTCAGAAAACAGGTGGATCTGCTCATCCAACCACATTCCCAAAACCATGGAACTTATGAAGTATGGTTGGGAAGGGGGAAACAGGGGTGAAGACTCACGGTGTCTGAGTCAGCATCAGGCACATTTAGGTAGCTCCTCTTCCTATCAGATCCTGCTTGAGAGTTCTTTAAGGATGCCATCCAATGAGCAAAAGAAAAAGGCTATTAGAACATAGAAATCAGAGAAGCAAAGAAATGCACAGGTACACAGGGTGATACGATGGCATGGCCATTGCTAAAGGTTTGCTCTCAAAGGGGATCTTCAACTCCAGGAAGAGCAGAATTTTCTCTCAACACAGAGGTTTTTGTTTTATTTTTTTTGCATAGGAAAGAAAGCACAGTAGGGATGTTTTGTAGGAAAATAACTGGCAGAAGTGTGGAGAGCAGTTGAGAAGGAGGGGGAGGGAGAAGGGAGGGAGGAAGGAAGACAGAGAGAAAGAGATGAGAAAAACTTATCAACAGGGACTGGAGAGGAAGGGGTCTGAATTAGAAAATGAAGAATTTCTTCAGGTATTTATGAAACAATTGTGTGTGTTTACGGGAGTATCATATGACTAATGCTACCATCAATGGTCATATCATGACAATTAGCTTTTATTATCTCCTTCACCATGTAATTCTTTGAGTTGTGAGTCTTCAAACTCTTCTTATGCAGTTCTTTATACAATGGGAATAAAGACAGTATAAAAGCTGGTTGAGGATTGTGGCAGAAGGAGGAAGGATTCAGGAATCAAAATAGAGTGAAAGGTGGTGTATGGGCACAGTGCAAGCTGGAACCTACCACAGCCTGGGACATATGATCACGCTTCCCATCTCTTGGAAATGCACAAGGAATGAACAATAAAAAAAAAAGTTTCTGTGACAAACCTTACCGTTGACAGGCCTGTTGCCAGACTGTGGGGATTTGCAGAAAACCCAGATGACACTAAGTCATCATCACCACCTTCAGTTTCTTCTAGGGAGTTCTAGGAAAGGATGGAAAAGTCAATGGTTTGGTTTATTTCTATCCTAGGAGAATTTCTTTTACATGGGAAAAGATTTATTTCACAAACACTTGCAAAGTCAAAGAAAAATAGAGAAAGGAATTCTCTTTTAGGTTTAGGGTTTTGCACTTCCAGTTAATCTTAACTACAAAATCAAAAAGAAGGCAGGGGCTGGAGTAGGGCCTCTTTCCTAGTAAAACTTGCTTGATGGAAAGCATATGAAATTTGGAATTCTAAAGACCAGGGTTTAATTCCCACCTCCCTGGTCTCTATGGCAACACACTTTGGACAATACACTTGTTATTTTTAGTTAAGAATTGTACCCCCCTCTTCCTCACTCACTCACTCACTCTCTCCAGTCACTCTCTACCCCTCTTTGTTATTTCTTCCTTATCTGAATAAATTTTAGCAATGTATTTTTACCATGAAAGTTCATGAATTATTTTAAACTCTCATTCTTTGTTTTTGATCCTTAATTGCTGTAAGATCTGTGACCTTGATTGGTATTTTTAAAAACAGAATTTAAAGACTTGTTGAATATGTATTATTTTCTGCTTCTTTGATCTTAGTTTTATTAATATAACTTTACCAATGAAACCCTTCTGCAACAGTAGTAAGATTTCTTTCTTTTCATAAGTGTATTTGTTTCTAAACTGCTTCCAATGTAGCCTTTTGCTTGGTGTGTCTTGGAGGCCCTGTTTTTGAAAAGTTTTAGGTTTCAAAGTTTCCTTTCAGTACTTTGAAAATATTACTGTTTCTATCTTGTACTCATTATTACCATAGTAAACTGATACTAATTTGATTCTTCTTTATTTGAATAAAATACAATTTATTTCTATAACTGTAGTCAAAGCATATTTTTACATCATTTAGGATTTTCTTCATATAGGATCACATCATCAGAAAATTGATGTCACTTAAACTGTTTTTGTTTCCTCACTGAGAACCTTGCTCTATCTTTGCTCTTTTAATCTTTCCTTTCGCCCCTTTGTACCAGTAGCTCTAACTTCCTGTATAATGTTGAATGAAGGAATTCTGCTTTATCTACTGGATTTAGACAGTATTTGTTCAGTTTTTCCATTGTCTATAAAAGCCCTTCATTAGGCTGAGGAAATTCTCCTTTCTAGTTTGTTGAGTATTAGATATACATTGAGATTTTGTTTAAAAAAATACCATCCTTCTGCTGAGATGTTATGGCTAGTCATTGTTTAGTACCACTTTCATTTAATTTTAAAAGCTTTATATTATATTTTTATCTGTATGTACATGTGCCCACAGAGGTCAGACTAGGGTGTAAGATCTAGGATTATAAGTGCTTGTGAATCAACTCCTATAGGTGCTAGGAACAAATTCAGGTCATCTCTGAAATCAGCAAGTACTCTTAACCTTAGGCTACATCTCTAGCCTCAACATTCATTTCTTTTCAAATGGTAGATCAACCTTGCTTCTGTGGAGTAAATCTGACTTAGTTGTAGTATGTGATCTTTTTTTTTTTTTTTCAGGATGAAGCTGAGACTTTATAATAAAGACATTCACACCAGTATTCATTAAGTATACTGAGATCCTGTTTTCTGTTCTTTGTTAACCTGTGAAGTAAAGTAACCAACGAAGTAATTCATTATGTGTCAGCGTCAGCATAATGAATGTGGCAATATTTCATCAACTGCCTGAGTGAATTTGTGAACTACAGGATTTCTTCTTCAAATCCTTAATGGACCAGGCCTGGTGGCTCACACCTTTAACATCACTCCTTGGGAAGCTAAGGCCAGAGGACTACATGAAAGTTTAAAGCCAGCCTGGGATAAATAGTAACAGGCTAGTCTGGGTTATAGAGTGATATCTTATCTACAACAGCAATAAGCCAAAATACTTGATGGAATGCATTAGTGCATTAGTAAAGCTATCCACGCCTTAGATTTTTTTTTTTAAATGGGGAATTTTAAGTTTGACGTGAAGAGGCTTCCATACACAATTTAAGTTTGGGTTAAAGGTTTTTCCATACATAATGTACCTCAATTTGATATGTAAGTAGCTATAACCTAGTATTATAACTGTAGTTGAGTCTCTGTAAATCATGAGCAGACAGTTGTGAAATCATTATTGAGACAGACAAGCTGCATGGGGAATAGGTTCCAAAAAGCCAGCTCAAGTGCCAGGTACAGGTCCTGATCCCACTGCTAGGAGCTCCACAAAGAGACCAAGCAACACAACAGTCACACACATGCAGAGGGCCAAGGTCGGTCCCATGCAGGCTCTCTAGCTGTTGGCCCAGAGTCAGTGAGCTCTCAGGAGCTCAGGCCAGCTGTCTCTGTGTACATCCCATGTCATGGCCTTGACCCCACCCCCTTGCTAGTAAAATCCCTCCTCACTCTTCAACAGAACTCCTGGAGCCTGGCCTAGTGCTTGGCTGTGGATCTCTGCATCTGCTTGCATCAGTTACTGGATGAAGGCTCTCTGATGCCAATTAGGGTAGTTAACATTTTGATTCACTATGCTGGATTGCCTCACCCAGCCTTGATGCTGGGGCAGGAGCTTAGTCCTACCTCAACTTGATGTACCATGCTCTGTTAACTCCCATGGGAGATGTGTCTCTTTGCGAGCAGAGAGGGAGGAGGAATGGATGGGGGTTAGATGGGAGGGAACAGCGGAGGTGATGGGAGGGAACAGGAAAGGAGGGAGGGGAAACTGTGGTTGATATGTAAAATACCCCCCCCCCAAGACAGACAAGCTACAATCACTTCCTCAATCCCATTTGTAGTATGCCATTTCCTTTTTAATGCCCATTGCTCTGGCTAGTTCTCTGTCACTTGACACATGCTGGAGCCATCTGGGAAGAGGGAGCCTTAATTGAGAAAATGGCCCTATCAGATTGACCTGAAGTCAAGCCTTAGGGCAATTTCTTTTTCTTTTTAAACATTTTAAATTCATTTTACATACCAGCCACAGTTCCCTTCCCTCCTCTCCTCCCCAGCTACATCCCTCCAACCAAGCCCCTACCCACTCAGAAAGGGTAAGGTCTCCCATGGGGAGTCAACAAAACCTGGCAAGTTGGGCGGGACCAAGACCACCCCTGCCACACACATACACACTGCATGGAGGTTGAGCAAGACATCCCACCACATGGAATGGGCTCCAAAAAGCCAGCTCATGCCCCAGGGACACATCCTGGTTCCACTGCCAGGGGTCCCACAAACAGACCAAGCTATATAACTGTTTCCCACATGCAAAGTGCCTAGTTTGGTCTCACGTAGGTTCCCTGGCTGTTGGTCTAGAGTTAGTGAGCTCCCACAAGTTCTGGTCAGCTGTCTGTGGGTTTCCTTGTCATGCTCTTGACCTCCTTGCTCATATGATCCCTTCTCCCTGTCTTTAACAGGACTCTGGTAAGCCTGTAGGGAATGTTCTTGATTGACATTAATGTGAAAGGAACCAGATTGCTGTAAGCCCTTACAAAAAGTTATAAAATGACAGTGAAAATCCATGTTGTCTTCTAAGTTGTAATGGAAATGGATTAATAATATCAACATTTAAATGGTATATACTGTGCCTGTTTGATATGTAATATTTTGAAGTCACATTTAAATGACTTTCATTAATTTTAAAGTAGAATTTTAAAGGTATGATTAAAATTTTATCACAAGTTGTTGGCTTTTTAAAACTCAGCTTTATATGTTCTTTAATATATTATTGGAATATACTGTTGCTTCATTTCATATATACATTAAATATTCTATTCATATTTAGAACAAAATGTACTTTTTCTTACTATAGCATTTTAATTCATTGCTCAGTTGCTTTATATTGTTTCAAGTTATATGTATATATTCATAATGCAACTTTCCTTGCAGTACTGGTTTTTATTTTTTCAATTGTACTGTTTTAGTTGCTTTTATATTTGATTATGAGAACTACCAGGAAGACATACTGTGTGCCTTCATTTTACTCTCAACTTATGACCTAAAAGTGCACATGCTTGAAACAAGATCATGCCCTCCTCTCCATGTGTTATCAGACTTTTCCCCATATCCAACTTACCAAATCTTTGTCTAATGCCCCAGGGACAGATCTGCTTCTTATGCTTGAAGTGTCCTCCAAGTCTTCTGCAAATGACTCACTCAAGTCTAACTCAGATCGACTCCAGTCTGGAGGGATAAATATGAAATGCAGATGTGAATCTGCTTATTTTGTCATGATTGCATTGCAAATATTTCAGTATTTCAATATCTCAGTTTATACACACACACACACAGAGAGAGAGAGAGAGAGAGAGAGACAGAGAGAGAAATACAGTGCAATGAAAACAGCATCCAGTTCAGAAACTCCATGTTGCTTTATATTAACATACTTACATTTTTTAATACTATTTTGGAAACTGCCCTGATATGAATACGAACACATCTATGTTCATTTGTCCTTTGATTACAGGGGGTAATGTGCTCTGTTATAAAATCCAAGGGTAGCTTTAAGCTGTTTAAAGATTATGATTTACTTCTTCCTAAATATTAAAAGTGCTCATAGATTCGGTCCTGAGAAAACTAACATTCTTAAAGAGAATTCACTGTGTTTTCACATTTCACATAAAATGAAGCCAACTGTCATAAATTTCCACTTTCAAATGATATGACTTCCTTTCATGCAAAAGGGAGCAACTATAGAAAAATTGAGAGGTTTTGATTTCATTAGTTACTAGAATATTCCTTCATAACAGAACATTTTAATTTTAGTTTTTAAGATATCAGTTAACAATTGATGTGCTTCTTGACCATGCTGTAGACAGCTTACCAAGTCCTGGCAGTTTACTTCCATAGAATAGTTCTGTTCTAAAGTCTTGCTGAGACAAATATAGTTGCTTATAGAGGAGAGAGACTGGAGAGAGCAATCAAATACTTAAGTTTGAAATGGCAAATACAGTGATGAGGAAGTGTTTAGCACAGTGCCTAGTATAGTATATACTGAATGATTAGGAGTTGTGGAAGACATGCAGTGCAAGTTGACTTGATGACATTAGTTTCTAGGATATGTTAGTTTTTTTTTTCATTGAAGAGATGAACTACTTCACTATCTTTTTCTTTTAAAGCTATTTATTTATTTAATATATGTGCCCATTCACGTGTGCCATGACACAAGGGAAGATTTTGGGAGCTGGCTCTCTCCTTTCATCATGTGTCCCGGGGAACTGAACACAGGTTGTCAGGGGTGGCAGCATGTGCCTTTATCCACAGCACCAGTTTGGTGGCCCACTTTCTTAGTTTTGAGAACATGCCTTTTAGAGGGCTCTGGTCCCCAGTGCCACACATGTACATGGGTATACCAACAAACACACAAAAACATGCACACACAAACCCTCTGGAGCCTGTGGCCTTAGAAAAGTTTCCTTATAATTCAAGTTACAAGCCAGAATCTAGCTGTAGACTTCATGCAGATATTTCCCTTAAGTAACATAATGGTTCAATGTTGAGGACTTAATTATGAATTGATAACAATATATAGACATAAACATTACAATAACAATGTATTTCTCTGAAGAGTTTTTTATTCATAGGCAATAAACTGCAATGTAAATAATATCCATATAAATGAAAAGACTTCTTACTAATATATAATATATGTGCTGGTTAATTTTTTTTCTTTCAAGTATCAAGGAATTCCTTCTATTGATATGAATATATATATATATATATATATATATATTTATATGAGACTATAGTATAATTATATCACTTCCCCCTTCCCTTAGTTCCTTCCAAACAATCCCATGTGCATACTCTACCCAAACTCTTTCAGATTCATGGCCTCTTTTTTAATTTTGGTTATTGAGAAGAGAAGATGGATTGAGAAAATTCCTCCATCTAACTGGCCTGTAGGTGAGCCTGTGGGAGTATTTTTTTTTTTTTTGACCGATACTAATATGGAAAGAACCAGATCACTGTGGCCAGTACTACCCCTTAGCAGGTGGTCCTGTGTACATGAAAGCACATTGATCAAGCAACAAGGAGCAAGAAAGTAAGTTGCATTCTTCGTGGTCTGTGTTTTAGTTGCTGCTGTCCCTTCATGACAGGCTATAATCTATACCATACTTCTCCGAGTTGCTTTTAGTCATGGTGTTTATCACAGCAACAGAAAACACACTAGACCAAGCTGCTTACAAGTGATTCCAATTTAAGGGATGAAACAATTTGTTTGGGTATATGGAATGTCTAGTCATTCTATAGATTGAACTATCATTATTGATATCTAGGCAAGAGTTATTATTTGTCATATCAAATGCACCCTAGAACTATTTGTATTTCTGTACTAAGAATCTGGTATAGATTTGAACTTAAACAATGACTTATATATAACAAAGCTATACACTCAATAAGTAGACTTCTTTTACATACAGTGGGCCTAAAGCATCTCCTGGGACCACCTTTAGAAAATGCTTATGCTTTATAATGGATAATCATTTTTATAATGGATGATTGTTTTCTCGGGTATAAAGCATCTACTAAATACCATATAACACAGGAAATTCAACTTGACTTAGTCTTTTTTAACAGTACAGTACTCGTACTGTAACCACATACCTGAGGAAAGGGAGGCACCAGACACTGCTATGGAAGGTGTACCGGATGTGTTTCTGCGGTGACTCTTTGTGAGCTCCTCAGAGGTGGTTTCACAGGCATCCAAACCAATGGGGTTTTCAAAACCATGTTCCTTCCCAGAAGAGTAAAATATAAAAAAGAAACATTATACTGACTGATTTCTCTTAAAACCCTGTCATAGAAATATGCTTTTGTATAAAGATGTTTGAATGAGTTATTTTGGGGGAAGGAATGAAATAACATTTGAAGGACCCTTATCAGAAGTCCATACTTCAAAGTTACTGTATAAAATGGGATCCAATAAAACTATCAGTTTAGCATCTAACATATTTCAATACTTTCTTCACTCATGAACCAGTGATATAAGATTAGCAAGAAAGATTGTATAGGAACTTCCTATCTTACATGGAGTGGCAATTAGCCTCAGAACTGTTTGGCCTTGTTTTTGCCCTCTGTCAACATTAGCTCTTCTCAACTACCCTGTTTTGGTTTTAATCAGGACAGCTAGCCCAAAGGCCCAAACAATGGTACTTTGAGCTTCAGGTTGGTGTTATTGGATGGTAATAAAATCCTTTTAGATGTGCACCAAGTTGATGGTTCTAGGTGATTGGCAGCCATGACATGAGCAGCTTGCTCATGACATATTCCTTTTTATAATATGACACAAAGGTGGCTATTTTTCTTTCTTTTTTTTCTGACCTGCAACCCCCAAAACTGTAAGCTAAAGCAAACTTTCCTTCTTAAGTTACTATATCTTGGGCATTGTGAGAATAATGGAAAACAGAATAAGTGACTCCTTTTATTAGTTTTGTATCTAGCAGTAGGAGTGGTTCTCAACCTTCCTAAAGCTGTGACCCTTTAAGACAGTTCCTCATGTTGGGGTGACCATAAAATTATTTTCATTGCTACACCATAATTGTAATTTTGCTAGTTATGAATCATAATGTAAATATCTATGTTTTTAGGCAACGTTTAAGGGGTTGTGACCCACAGTTTGAAAATTACTGAGCTAGACCCTGGAATGCTGACTCACTCACACTGTACTTCCTCTCATCACATTTCACCTAAGACCCTGTCTTCTTTTCCCATCTAGAAGACTGGTAGTCAAAATATAGTTACTCGTATGTTGAAATAAAAGTTTCATGCATGATGCTTATCAATGTTTATAAGAGTGGAGCTTTGTAGGGAGCAGGTGAGGTCCTGAGTGACTGGGTATTGTTTGACATGAGAATGGCCATGTCAAGGACCAATGCCTCATTCCTAAAGGAATAGCAAAGCCTTCTTCTGAAATGCATGCAGATATTAACAGTGTATGCAGAAAATATCCACAGTAGCTTTACTTTCCCCTGGATGCTAATGGGCAGAAGACTGCCCCCCTCTAGAGAATGATCCTACAGAGACTAGCTAAACTGCATCCTTGGTCAACTGGATATTATAACCCCTTCTCCTGGTTCAGCTGCATGCAAGGAACTCACCTCCCTCCTCGACTGCTATGTAATAAAGAGACTGAGCTTGGGATGGGGGTTGCAGCTTTTGCATGAGAAAGCCCAGTGTACCAGATCCCAACAGCCCTGCAGGACACAGTAGGTACTCCTCAACCTGGATCCATAAATGTTTATACATGTGGCAGAATGCAGTCTGAGATTGGCTTTCATTGTTGTGTGATATGACAAATATAAAACCCTGTCTCAGCTCTACTGATTTCTATCAAGTCAGTATAAGCATGTTTTTGTAAAACAATATTTTTTGTTGTTGTTGTTGAAAACTTCATACATGAGCACTTCCATCTACATCACTCTACCCTTCAACTCTCTTGATTCATTCTCAAACTAATGGTCTCTTCCTTAATTATTATTGTTAATCTATCAATATTAGACAGTCATTGAATATATAAAAACAGTAGTTCACACACACACACACGTAACTTACTGAGTCCATTTATCATTGTACATGTATGCTCAGGGCTAGTGATTTGTGACTGAAAAACCTATGTGGGAACCATTGGAGGAAACTGATTTTCCTCCTCAGCAACCATATTGTTGACATGTTATAGGTAAATTTCCTCTGTCATGTCTAGGGACACTAGCTAGGTGTGTGTGTGTGTGTGTGTGTGTGTGTGTGTGTGTGTGTGTGTGTAAAACAGTCCTGGCTGTCCTAGAATTTGCTCTTTAGATCAGGCTGGCCTCGAACTGCACTCACAGAGATCCACCTCCTGTTTCCCAAGTGCTGGGATTAAAGGCACGTGCTACCACCTCCTGGTAGCTTTATTTAATGTAAAAAAAAAAAAAAAAAAACCTGTGTTTCTCTTGAGAACTAGACTGAGGTTAAATGTCAATGAAGATGGCAACATGGTGTGATAACTGTTAAACCTAACAGAGATTTTACCATTCTTCCTATTATAAATGGTTAAATGGTGCCTGTAGGATGAATTCCCTCTTGGTTAACTGACATGCAGGAATACTTAATAAAGTTTCCACAGACAGATCTGGCTCTTACTTACTTAGCATGCTAATAAATTCAGCTCTAGTAGACTGTTTTCAGTATTTTATTATTTCCAACATGTAAGGCCTATAGCAGGAAGTACGTTTCTTCTAATTCCTCTAATTATCATAGACTAGCAAAGTTTATCCAGAGTGGAACAAAGGTCAAATGGATGAATTAGTTTAGGTCAGATTTCAATAGCTCATCAAAAAATTCTTAACATGTGGAAGTCTCCTAATGAAGCAAGACTAAGATCCTTACTGTCAATTATGATGACAGAAAATTTTCCCACAGGTGATTTGGTGGTACCATTAATATTGAACATTAATATGTCAGTTAATATCATATAGTCATTAACATGCAACAATGCACTAAAGCAAGGATTCTCAACCTGTGGGTCATCACCCCTTTGGGAGTTGAATAACTCTTTCACAGGGGTCGCCTAAGAAAATCAGAAAACAGATATTTACACTACAATTAATAATAGTAGCAAAATGACAGCTATGAAGTAGTAAGGAAAATAATTTTATGTTTGGGGTCACAGCATTTAGGAAGGTTGAGAATCACTGTTCTAGAGCTTCAGGTGGTGAAGCCTAAAATCAGCAATTTATACCATAGCATAAACAGAGATATTCAGAAGGTTTTCATTTATAGAAGAAATTGTGAGCTTGGTCTCTCTCTTCTCTCTCTCTCTCTTCTCTCTCTCTCTCTCTCTCTCTCTCTCTTTCTCTCTCTCTCTCCCCCACTCTGTTTCAAACACACACACACACACACACACACACACACAAAAGCAATGTGATTTATAAATTACTGTCTTATTAACAAGAAAACACTTTTCCCCTTTAAACAATCCAACTTAGACCAGTGGGAACACAAGAACAAGCTCCACACCCTTACAGTATATGCAGAGAAAGTCTTCCCACATTCACTGTAGGATGAGGAATACCTGGAAAGATAATCCTTGTTTTGATATCCAAACTGAATTAACTTATTGGCAACTGGACTGATGGTCACTTGTCACCCACTGCCTCAAGCACAGCAGTTGATAATGTTTTTGATTATTTTATATCATAATAGCTAGTAGACATTACCACTGTATTAATCCTATCCCCCTCCTTCCTTATGACTTTCTTCTCCCACAACTCCCTTTATAAGTCATGCAAGGCTCCTGAGTCTTGTACAGTATCTGCTTTGATTGGTCAGGGTCTCCTCACAACCAGCTCATCAATACATGAAATATCACTACTTGTTAGGTAACCAAAGAAGAAAATATGATCATCAATGATCTGTGCACTTTTCTAATGGCTGAGCAGAATCCAGTTGCTGAGCTTAGCATAAATATTTATGAAACTCAAAATATACCTTTTATGTAATGAAGTACAACTTAGGCTATATTGAAACAGATCAACGATATTCAGTCTATCTAAATGTCATTTGATTCTTCCTCCAAAACCCTAAAACACTCTGACTGCTCACTACCCACCCTCCTGCTATCTCCCTGTTCCCAAGCCCCTTTTAATGGCTGCACTATGGCAAAAGCCTCCTAAATGATCTACAGGGTGCACTTACTTCCCTCTGGGGTTCTTCGGCAGCACCTTCCTGAGATCCTGCCTAAAGAGATGCTAAAAAAAATGTTACTTGGCTAGTGAGTCCTACAACTTCAGCTGTCTTAGCCAGACTAAATATTGAAACCTATACAGCAGTTTTCAAGGTCCTTGCTGACTCCTAACTTATTTGAACTCATATGGAAGTCCACTTTTCTCCATTTACTAATAGCAGTACACTGGACTTTTCAGTCTTCCTTTAGAAAATTGGGCATGCCCACCTTGGGTTCTTTATATTAGCAGCTCCTCATGAAGTGTACAGATACTTTACAAACTATCTGGGCCAGGGCACTGATCATTAAAGATGGATAGGCCTTCTTCTTTGTATCTCTCCAATATTGATTTGGTCTGTCTGGAGGATACTTTGCCTGCCCAGACATTTGCATGGCTGATTCGTTCACTTATTTTAAATCTTTGCTTGTCCAGGTCCTCTCAGGAGGTTTCACTTCACTAAATTATGGCTAAATCAAAGTATTACAGTTCATATGTAATGATTTCTCAAATATAGACTCCAGCAATACCGAATTTCTTGCTTAATAAAAAGTCTAATAGATGATAACTTATTCCAAGAATTACTTCCAATAGTAAAATTGATAAAAAGAAAGTATTACCCCAAGTGTTTGGTGCTTTTTCTTCTTTAAAAGAAAAAATGTGATACAAAAGACAATTTCTCATGTATTATAGGTGTATGTATATCTCTTTCTACACACACACACACACACACACACACACAATAGCAATTTAAGCCTTTATTATATGTTTGGCTTCTCATTTTAACAAATGCAAAGAAAGAAAAGAAAATTATAAAATGACTCCAAGACCCTGCTTTTCCTGTAGAATATCAACCAGCTTAGAAAACATTTAGTACAGCGAATTTATGGATTAATTTATAAATATGTTCTCTGAGAAGTAGCATGAAGGATGAAATTCAGAACCTCCAAAGAACTCTTCCTATTTTCTTAAGTCATACAGCCATTTAAAGATCTGTCATATAATAGCACCTTTAAAACCTGGGTTGCCCTTTTGTCTTCATTTTGGGTTTCTGTCCCAAAGCTAAGGATACATTCCATTCAACAACATAAGCAACAAGCTCCGAGATACAGAGAAATCAAACCAAACCGAGTCATGGGTGGTGGTAAAGCCACCTCCCAGAGACTGGGTGTCTCTTCACAGCTGTATACTTACTCTGCTGCTGGTGGAGGTGACACTACGAGCACTTGAGGCTGGTGACCTCTGAGTAACTGGGATTCCACCATTGCTGTAACGGGTTTTCGGTGTTCCTCGTCCTGCCTCCTGGTCAATGAGATCTGATGAAGCGGTACTTCTCCTAAATGATAGGATAAAGCACACTCCAACTTTGACAGCAGCCAAAGACACCAGCCAGGAAATGTTGATGAGGAAAATGATGGGGAAAGCAAATCACACCAAGCTGACAAGGGCCACTCTAGAGCTGCTCAGTAGTTTTCCTGGCACCTTCTTCAAAAACCTGCAGGACTTCAGTAGGTCCTGTGCCCACATCCTAACTTGTCTAACTCCATTGTAATGTAATTGAGCTTCATGCTACCTTTCCAACTTTATTTCCCAGTTTTCATCAGCACTCTAAGCCATTTCTTATCTTTCAAATGACCAAATATTTACATGCACATCTGAGTCATTTGCTTCCTTCATCCTCATCTCTTTTTCATTCTTTATCCATGTGAGTCCTCCTCTCATTTAAGTACACAAGAAGTTCTGCCTTCCTTATAAGGCCTTTCTTGAAATGCACAGCCCTTGCTCTCCTCTGTGCCTGTTGACTTCCAGTTTTTGAGGAGCTGTAATTCCTGTGCATATGTGCATCTTGAAGGGACTCCTATTAACTGTGGGCTCCCATATTATTGCCAGCATTTTCTCTGGTGTAAAGTCACTCAGTTATGCTTAATCAATGATTACAAATTATAGTTCATTTCTTCAAGTCTGACTCATTGGTGGCTAACAAATGTGCTATAAAATAGTGGCACTGGATAAATAGACCCCAATCATTTTCATATTTGAGGGAATGATGTGATCTATTTAGTGATGAGAAAAGCTATTCCTGCTCAGGATGTGATCACAGAGTTCTTATTCAGTGGAACATCACAAGTAAATATACAAGGCAGACGAATTAGAATTTAAAAGACACTTTCATCCCAGGGAGGCCTGCTCTTTTCTGAAGGGAAGAATGGATTCAGGGGAGAAGTAAGGGGGAGGGGCTGGGAGGCCTGAGTTGAGGCAGGGAAAACTGCAATCAGGATTTAATGTATGAGAGAATTTTAAAAAATAAATAGTCATCCTTATTTTATTCCTTATTCCCAGCGAGTCCCAAATAGGCTAGTAAACACAACTATGTGACATTTGTGCTTTCAATTACTGTTTTTGTAAGCCTTGATAGTAAGCATATGATTGATAAGACATGTTGATAATTAACAAACAGTTATTAGGGTTTACAGTTGAGCCACCTGGAGGTAAGAACAAATGGAGGAAAAAAAGAATTGTGTCTTCTGTTTTGATCTTTGAGAGGGAGATCTCACTATATAGTTGTGGTTGGCCTAGAACTCACAAGAGATCTGTTTCCTTCTGCCTCCTAAGGGCTGACATTAAAGATGTGTGCTAGCACATCAAGCAAAGAAAAAAATTGTAACAATGTTTGAACCTACATACATTGTTACCAGTAAATACATCTGTGAAAAGAAAGAGCAAGCAATGACCGTCATAGCTGCCAACAATAACTCCTTAGTATTTTTTTCTGAGAAGCCACCAAAGCAAATTATTTCCTGATTGACATTACCAGTCACCACTATCTTTAATAAGCATGCAAATAACAGCAGTATTTACTATTCAGGTTTTCATCAGTGTCCTTTTCCTCAGCATCCCTGAAATAAAATTTCAACTTTAACGATGAGGAAAGTAAGTCTTACAGAGGTTAATGATGAGAGCATAGTGTTCCATACCAGTATCCCTACCATTCCAAAATCTATGGCAGGAAAATCCTGAGTTTGAGGCTGGCTTGGACTACTCAGTAGGATCTTATCATAAAACAAAAAATAAGGGAAAAAGAACAATTATTCTTGCCTTTTCTGCCCAAATCTTTTTTTTTTTTTTTCCTTTCTTGTCTGGGGACCAGCAAATCTGGGGAGGGAGACGGTAATGGGAAGCAAATAAGAGTAATATATGATGACAGATATGCATGAAAATTTGACAATGACCCCTGTTGCCTTGCCTGCTAACTAAAAAAGTTACTAAAACAGCTAGTCTATACACATACACTGTTGTATCACCATGCTCTCACAAAGGTAACACCTGAAGAAAGGATTAAAAAGAGTATTGCACATCCACCCAAAGTCTGGCCTATTTATTCTGCTTTGTCGTACTGGTCTCACATTGTCTCACTAAGATCAAATCTTTCCAAACAGAAGAATTCTGCATAAATAGAATGCACTACCAATAAAAGGACAAAGGAACACTGAATTGCGAGTTAGTTATTGATGTCTGACTGCAACAATCTTGATAAACCTTCTATATAGCATCTTTTTGATAGCACATAGCATCTCTGGCCTCCACTTTCTAGAGACAATGCCAAATTTCAGTGCTATGAACACAGCTCAGAGTAGTTTCTGACTGCTTGTTGATCCTGACCAAAAAAAAAAAAAAAACATTTTCTGTTTTAATTGTTTAATGAAATTTAGAGTTCTAATTTTTAGAACAATTTTCCTGAACCCTCCTACAGTAGACACTTCATTTTGGACATCAGTTAACCACATTTATACTTTTCCACATGCATCTCAGAGATCCTACTTAGTTTAGGAAAAGATCAAAGACCAACCCAGTGGCATGTCATGACCACAGGTTATAGATTGTCAGAACAATATTTTAGAAACACCTCTTCCTATCATTTAAGGACGAAAAGATCTTTAAAAATGGCTAATGGTGAGTCTTTCAAAAAGAGGTCAAGAAATTACAAAGAGATTCATGTGAATATTCTGCTAATGTGTTGAAGACCTTCC
The DNA here is from genome assembly GCF_943737965.1 of Phodopus roborovskii. Lineage (NCBI taxonomy): Eukaryota > Metazoa > Chordata > Mammalia > Rodentia > Cricetidae > Phodopus > Phodopus roborovskii. The sequence continues at coordinate 859,366 of NW_026125640.1, read as the reverse complement.
CAGGTCCAAGTGGTTTTGACAAATTTCCCATTGTGCTTTCAATAAGGCTGAAAGAAAAAGTCTTACTTATTATAAAAGTACTGCCAGCAGTTGGTTAATCAGAATGATGACATTTAACAGGCTAACCTGTAATAAGGAAAAAATTCTTGTGATCCCAAGTCAGCTACTGGAAATTATTATTGCTAACAGCATTAGCTCAGAAATGGCAGACTTTCACATTTGTCCCTGACATTTACTATGAGTGTCTCAAAACATTTCCTTTTGTTTGATAGACTAAGGAAAGTTTAGTGTAAAGAGGCACAGAATTTTAAATACTTAGGTGCCAAGTGTTTTAGATGTTATTTAAAATATGACACAAGTGCATGGACTTTTGCCACTTAAATAGGAAGAGGGTCATAGTCAAATTTTGAGAAGTAAGAAAGCCAATTAAGAAAGTGCCATTTTTGATTCAGATAATATGTTGTCATGATTTAAATACATATTAGAGACCATTGGCAACAAATGTTCAGGCTAACATGGTTAAGGGAAAACTGGAAAGGAGGAGACATATTTGACAGTGTCTATGAGGCTTCATTATATGAGGTTACAGAGAAACACATTTTCTAGATTAGAAGAGTCTCTTCTAATTTGGTTTATGAAATATATTTGAAAAGTCTACTCTTTTGTTATCTTTAATTCCATGTTGTCCCAAAATATTGATGATGCTTTTTGAGATATATACATTTCTGTATAGCGGATACAAGGATAGGACAGATACTATAATCTACATTACTTTTCTGGGTTTATATAATGCTCTCCTAGGAGTGGTATCTAGGAAATCATTTCCCAGTACCCTCCCTTTCTAGACTGGTTGACAATGTTGAGCATTAAATGAGTATTCCGTATTCCAGAAGGTACCATTAATATAACAGCCACTAACACTGAGACCAAGATATAATGCATGCTACCACACAGAGAATGCAGGATATTCCTTCTGAGGCATATAAGCATTTCTAAATTATTTTAGTTAATTCAAATCTGAAACGAATATATAAGAAAGATGGGAAAGAGAAGTTATAACTGAAAAATGAGGTAAGTCTGATAAATGAGAAATAAATACAAAAAATCTAAAAGGAAAAGAGGAAAAGATTAAATGCAGTTCTTTTCTAGTCTTTAAACTGGCTTATGTGAGGTACATACACCTTCACCCCTTGCAGCACATCTGAAACACCACACTGGATTCTCTGAGCATGTGATCTAGAATCCAGTATATTTTTAAACTGCTTGTCCTAGTCTGATTCCAATACACAGAAAAAGATGGAGACTATTTTGCTAAACTGCTCAGCAAGTCATTAATCTCAGACATGCGTCTGCCTGCAGGCATCCCTTCCCATGGGGTACCACCATGTTTCCTGTTTAGTATAATGCTCACATGAAAAAGTTCTGAGCTGTCCTCATGGTGACCGTGATAAATGAAGATACATAAAGATATATTTTGTGTTAGTAAGCTACCATGAGATACTAAGGTTCAGCAAATGGTCTGTAGATTGAAGTATTCCCATATAATATTTTTGTGGCTAGCAAGATCAGTGTAATTTCTCAGTTTTAGATTGATGATAAAAACAAATGAAAAACATCTTGTGACACATAAATACTATAATTTATATTTAGATATCAATAAGTTAAATGTTGTTGGAAAGCAGGCATACTCTTTCATTTATGTCTTGTGTATAATTCTTTCTTTCTCCAGAAGGAGAATTGAGTTGAGGTGGAGAATTTATAGGCCATGAAACCAAGTATATTAGCTTGAATAAATGGACCCATTCACAGAGATGTGTAAAGACACAGATATGCATACCCATTTAAAAATCAAACTATTATGAGAAGCCAACACAGTTCAAAGGAAAAAGTTATAAATGGTTTATAAATAAAGACCTCATGTATCTCCAGCTGATATTATGGCCGAATCCGTATTTTTTCTACCTGTAATATCATTTACTCTCACTTTTCTGCACCAGATTCTGTATTCTTCAGTTCTCAATTGTCTGACAAATTTTCTTTAGGTTGTTTATGACAATTTGTGACTTTAGTTTCCCATCCCTTGCTACCATTAAAGAGGGATCCCAAAAGGAGTTAAACAGAAAAGTATGAATTAGTAGATATGGATGATAGGGAATAGTGGCACAAAGCTTATGAAAAAAAATCTAACTGATTTTAAAGCTCACTGTCAAAGATGGAATTCATCCCTGACAGTGCTTGGGTGACCAAGAACCAAAGACTAGATAGCTCAGTGACTTAGGGTAAAAACAAATAATACTGGTCTTTAAAATAATAAAAAATAAAAATGTATTGATAAAATGACCACTAATGATATTCTGCTACACTCTTAGATTAGTGCCTTGTTCAGCCATCATCAGAGAAGCTTCCTCCTGTAGTAGATGGAAACAAATGCAGAAACACACAGCCAGTCATACAAAAAGAGAGAAAGATCTTGGAAAACTCATCCTCAAATGGGATGTTTCTATCAAATCTCCACCCAACCCCAGAGCTCAGGGATTTCTATGGAAGAGGCGTCAGGCATGTAAGAGCCAGAGGGGACAGAGGACACCAAGAAAACAAAGCCCTATAAATCAACATGAGCAAAGCTCATGTGAACTCACAGAGACTGAGGCAGCATGCATATGGCCGGCACCAGTCTATACCAGGTCCTCTGTGTATATATGTCTTCTGATGGGAGATGTCATTCTGAAAATATGTTTCTCATACTGGTTAATGAATAAAGCATTGTTGGTTAATAGGAAAGAAAGATAGGTGGAACTAGGAGACAAGGAGAAAAGAGGAGGTAGTAGGGAGGAGTCAAGATGGAAGACAGAGAGAACAGAATGCCACCGGCCTCTCTCTCTGGTAAGATAAGACCTTATGGAAATACATAGATTAACAGAAATGGGTTTGAAAGACAAAAAAGTAAAGTTAAGGAACCCCTCCCCAACACACACTTAAAATAAAGGACAGTCTGATTTGGAATTTGCTAATTTCCCCTCACAAGGCCCTGAGATGGCAAGATACCAAGAATTTACACTGCCCCTCCTTTCTGTGAGTCAGCAAGTGATAAATAGGGTCCTTAAGAAACAAAGAGATAACTATACCTCCAGTTTGCCCAGATAAGATTAATTAGCACACACTGAGGCCCTAAGGTCTGTTGATCCTAATAGCAAGATCATCCTGCCTCCAAGGGTCACGTACTCAATGGACAGAGGGTCACACCCCTTCCCTAAGCTTGTGGGTTTTGTCTTTAAAAACACCTGTGTCCAGGGGATGGGGCTTCTCTCTAGCCTGCGTGCTGAGGGAGCCTGTTTGCTCAAACGTTTCCTGTTCATTAAAGCCTCTTGCATGTTGCAGCAACTGGACTGGACATTGAGTTCTTGGGGGTACCGACCAAAACTGGGAGACTCCTCATTCTGAGGGTCTTACAGGTTAATACTTAAGACAGAGTTAACCCATAAGAAACTAGTACCTGACCAACAGAATTATATCTAATACAGAGTCTCTGTGTGTTAATTGGGGCTGGCGTGGCAGCGGGACCAGTGCTGGTTGGAAAAACCTTAGTCCTTACAATCTTCCAGTCTAGATTTTTTTTTTTGTGTGAGCAAATAAGTTGGTTCCTGATTCTTGTAACTTCTCCTGGGATCTTTCCTTTCTGATTGTCTTGTCCAACTCTGAAGTGATAGCTTTGCTTTATCTTTTGTGTATGTGAGTGTGTGTGTTTTACTGTTACCTTGTGGAAGCCTATTCTTTTCTAATGAGAGACAGAAAGGAAGTGAATTGGGATGGGATGGGATATGATGGGATGGGATGGGATGGGATGGGATGGGATGGGATGGGATGGGATGGATGGGATGGATGGGATGGATGGGATGGATGGGATGGGAAGGGATAATTGGGTAGTCTCTGTTTTTTATTTAAAGCCAAACCAAACAGCTTGTGAAACTTCACAGACAGAGTGACAATCAGTCCCAGGGTTGTGGAGAGCAAGTAAAAGTGAAAGGATTATTTTAGTGTGTGTGTGTGTGTGTGTGTGTGTGTGTGTGTGTGTGTGTGTGTGGTGACTGAAGTGGAAGGAAGAACCACAAAATATACATTTTCATAGAATGTTAAGGGGACTCTGCTGGTATCCCACCTAAGCCCTCACATCCTATTACTAGTTCTACATAACTCTCCGTCATTACTAAGGGCATTTCTGACGTGCTTTGCACTTCATACCTTTAAGATTTGTCCATTGACACTATAGATACAGGCCCAGAAATGATTTTGATTTTTCCCCCATCTCACCCACATTGTAGAAAACTTAGATTAAACTACAAAATTCTTAGTTAAATTTGAATTGTATATGCCCCTTGTGGGTTCACACTACAATAAACAATCAAATTTTATTAAGAATTGGGAACTTCTATATATTTCACTACGTATACTAATACTAAAAGTGTTGTCTCAAATCCATGTTTATCTGAACATCCTTAATCCTTGTTAAGCAAGGAAACCGTATGTGACTGACTTGGATCACAGTAAAATGGCCTGTCTGCTCCAAATGCAAAGGGACAGTCTAAATTTACAACTTGTTAAAAACTGTCCTTTGTTTTCCAAATCTAGTCCCTGGCAACAAGTGAACAGCCATTTGTTATGCTTTCCTGAGAGACTGCTATGCCTTTCCTATCCTGTTTGTACTTCCCCAGCTTTGAAACTATTGACAAGAAATGAATCAATTAGGCATCTGATAAAACACCATTTCCACTAGTGTATAATGTGAGTTTTTAAAAGGGATGCCTTAGCCCAGCTGCTCCAGGAAAAAAAAAATGAACCATGAAGAAATATATTTTATTGAGAAGAAAAGAGAATAATTGCCTAGCTGGGTCAGGTAATAGATGAAAGAGAGATGGGCATCTCATAATCTCTTTAGATGATAGTTAAGAAAAGATAGTGTCCCCCCCCCAACTTTTTAAGGAATCACTTGGAATGAAGTGAATAATGAAAATAATTATGGCAGTCTATTAATGAATCATCACCAAGGTCAGTTAATGTTCCAGGGAAAGGGTGGTTTGCTCTATTGATCTCTTGAACATCTTCATTTTATTAATAGGAAAGCATTGCTCTTGACATGCTAAAGCTGAACAACTCTGATGACAATATTTGGATTATATACAAGCTACTTCAGATATTCACAACTTAGAAGATAAAGTCTTTGGAGGCATGAAGGAGGTGTCTGGGAGAGGCTAGAGGGGTAAGTGGGGGAATGAATATGATCAAAATACATTGTATGCATGTATAAATGCAAATATTTTTAAACTCTATTTACGGATTGTCTTCCAGTTTATAGTTGCCAGAAAATCTTGTGTCAAAACACGATTATTAGACGCGACATGTCCATATGGCATTACTATTTTATAATTATTCATGTCTAGCAACAAAGAAGACAAAAAAAAAAAACAAAAAACAAAAAAAAAAAAACAAAAAAAAAAAAAAAACAAACCCAGACAGAGTGATTCTGGAATAACATTGTAAACACCTTGATCATGCGGGAGGAAGACCTTCATTATTGGTGGGTTAGGATAAGGCAAATAATTCAAAATAGCATGATCTAATTTTTGCTCTATAGGTCTTGGATCATTGGTTTTCTTTAAACAAAGAATCCAGTCTTTCCTCTCCCTATATGGTGTCCCTCTTAATGTTAGCCTGAAGTGTAAAACAATATGGTGCTGTAAAGATGGCCCATGGGTTAAAAGCACTGGCTGCTCTTCCAGAGGACCAGGTTTTTACACACACACGGCAGTTCATAATCACCTGTAACTCCAGTCCCAGGAAATCCAATATCCTCTTCTATGGGCATCTGACATGCATTCAGTGCACAGACATATATGCAGCATCATACCCATACACACAACAAATATTAAATCTATTAATTAAAAAACAGTCACTCAAACACAAAGTCCCAAAGAGGCTAACAAAAATAAACCAATACTAATTTAGGTGCACTATCATTTGTAATGACTTTCATATCTACTCAGAGACATGGAAGCAAAAATGAAGACCAAAGCTGACATTTTATTTCTCTTTTTCTTTTTGATTTTTTGAGATATGGTCTCACCATGTAGCCACAGCTGTCCTGTTACTCATTATGCAGTCCAGGCTGTTCTGAACCTCACAACAATCCTCCCAATTTATCAACCTGAGAACTAAGTTAACAGGTAATACCATGAGTGATTGGGGTTTTGAAGGGAAAAAAATTTAATGGAGGCAGCATAGAAGGGAAGTGAAATAATCCACAAACCCAGAGAGGCTAGGTAACAAGGAGGGCTCAAGGGGGGGATGCTCAGATCTTCCTGGGAAGGGGAAGTAGAAGAGATTTCATGGGTGGACTAGGGGAGGCTGGGAATGGGAACTGTTGTGAAGTATTAGCTTAAGATGTGTTGCATTTGTTTATGCTGTGGAATATTTGTTTAATGATACAAAGAGGTGTTCCATTCTTTTAGGTTACATTTGTTTAACTCTGTGGATCTGTGTTACTTTGCCTGTCTATAACACCTGATTGGTCTAAGAAAGAGCTGACTGGCTGATAGCTAGTCAGGAGAAAGGAACAGGCAGGGAAGCCAGGCAGAGAGAACAAATAGGAGGAGGAATCTAGGCTCAAAGGAAATAAAGGAAGGAGAGGGAAAGGAAGAAGGAGAGGAAGACAACAGGGGCCAGCCACCCAGCCACACAGTCAGCCATGGAGAAAAAAGAAAGATATATAGGATAAAGAAAGTCAAAATTCCCAGTGGAAAAACATAAAGAGAAATGGGATAATTTAAATTAGAAAAGCTAGAAACAAGCCAAATTAAGGCCTGGCATTCATAATTAAAAATACATCTCCATTATTTATTTGGGAGCTGGGTGACAATTCCCCAAATTAAAAAAAAAATCTACAGGTAATATGAGAGATCAGTTTAGGGGGCAGATGGTGGGGGAAAATACTGAAAAAGACTACTGGAAAAACAGAGTGGCCATTCCAAGATCAGGTAAAAACCTGGTGCAGGGAAAACTCCCATGAATCTATAAAGATGACTCCAGCTAGTAAGACTCCTAGCAATAGCAAATGTGTAGCCTGAACTGGCCATCTGCTGTGACCAGGCAAGACTTCAAGTGGAGGGAGTGGGAAACCAACCTAGCCACATAATTTTTGACCTATAGTCTGTCCTGCCTATAGAATGTGCTGGGGTAAGAGTGGCCTAGAGATTGAGGGAGTGGCCAATGAATAACTGACCTATCCTAAACCCATTCCAGGAGAGTAAGTCTACCCCGATACTGCTTGGAGCACCAGGATCCACATGCTAGATGACCCAGAAACCTAGGATAGAACCAAACATGACTGGAGGGGGAAATGTCAATGTAACCATGCCTAACAATATTCTGCTATACTCAGATTGGTGCCTAGCCCAATTGTCATGAGAAAGACTTCATCCAGCAACTCATGGACACAGATGCAGATCTATAGCCAAACACAAGGCAGACCTTGGGAACCCTGCAGAAGATGGGTAGAAAAGACTGTAGGAGCAAGAGGGGTCAAGGACACCACAAGAAAACCAACAGGAACAACTAACCTGGGTCCTAGGGAATCATAGAGACTGAACCAGCAACCAGGGAGCCTGCATGGGGCTGACCTAGGCACTCTGCTTATGTGTGACAGTTGTGCAACTTGGTCTGAATAGAAATGGAAGAGGGGTGGATTTGAGGTACAGAGAGGAGGCTTCTGGGAGGAGAGGTGGGAGGGGAAACTGCCATCAGAAATCAAAATAAATTAATAATAAAAAGAAGGAAAGTGGAGCAAAGCTATTTTGAGGGCAAAGATGCTTTGCTTATGTTTCACTCACACAGGGATTCTTTAATCATACAGGGAATATTTCTATATTCTTGAAAATTCAGAAAATTCTGAGTACAACACTGGTCATCTGAAAGAGGATATTTTTTTCTTATATTTTTTCTCTATAGTCTTATAAAAAGTGATGTGTGGAGGAATGCTAGAGGAAAAAAATGAAGCCAGTATGAATAGCTATCATTATTAAAAGCACCAATAATAGAAAAGTGTCCTGGAAAAGTTCTGGTCTATATACTTGATTACAATATATAAGGTCCTGGGTTCCATACTCAGTACCACAATGAGGAAAAAGGATGAGGTGTTATATATACATATATACATATACATATACATATACATATACATATACATATACATATACATATACATATACATATACATATACATATACACATACATATACATATACATATACATATATATATATATATCAAACAACCCCAAACAAAACAAAACAAAAAAAAAAAACAAACCTGAAATTCTGCTTCTAGAACCTAAAGAGAAAAGAATAGAAATACTAGCAGAATTGTTGTAGCCTGAGCAATCAAAAACAAATTGAATTAGCATGTGGACAAATCAGTGTATCATCAAAGCAGATAATTTTTTTCTTACTTTTAGCATTGATAGTTATGAAAATGAGGCCTGACTTAGGCCAAACAGGATAAAAAATCTGAATTGAAGTGACTATGCTTTTGGCTATCTGCTCTTTTCCTCTTTGCTTCTCCTGACAAGTGATGACACTATGCACAAGAGATTCTCACTTGATCCATCTGAAAATCAGTTAGAGGCAGTGGAACAAAAAAATAAATGGAATTACAAAAATTCTCTAGGGCAAAACACATGATGGAATTATTACTAGTTTTGAAAGCTTCAAGGAATGGCTATGACACTTAAAGGGTTTTGTTTTAGAAGTTGAAAAAGAAAAAGAACAAGAAGTCAGTGAAAAAATTATGTGCTATATACATCTCTACTTGAACTTATAGCCCCAACTCCACAAACACAAGGCTACATTCCTTCACATGACACACATGTTTATAATAGCTGTAAATCAAGAGGAAAGCTTTTCTGTAACAACTGAAAAACTTGTTCTTGCCTTTTGCATTGTACATTAGGCATTCACTGTGTGCCAACCCTTTACAGATACTTAGACTCCCTATGTGGGCAGAAAGTTATCAAGCTGATTCCCAGGCTATCCATTGCTCGATTTGTATGTTCCTTACCTGTCGGAACCAGGGGCTGACTTGAAATTCTGAAGATTTTGACTATCTAAATCCAAGCTATAGCTCCTCCCACTTTCAGGCTTTGGAGTTCTGATTTCTCCTCTGGTTGCTGATCTGAACTTGCTCAGAAGAAATCTGAAAATAAACATACAAATTCAAGAGTAAGATATGAAGCTCTTATCATTATACCTGCAAACTAATGCATCTGTCAACCCCCATTAGAGAATCTTCTATTTGCAGGGATCTTTGCTGAAGAGGGGATAGAAAGGGTTTAAGGCTAGAGATGGTGAACAACTAAAGGAAATAATATTATCTAGACACAGAATGATAGCTCACAAATGAATATACACTGGTTGTCACAGCATACAAAAAAAGCCAAGACAAAACAAAACAAAACACAACAAAACATGTGCAAGCCAAAGCCAGACAAAAGTCCCAGTGTGGAAAGGAGATTTTGGTGCTACTAAATTCCTACCCCTGCCCGTGGAGTAATTGCCAATGTCTAGGGAGAAGAGTCAGATTTCTCTAAGAAAACATAGTCCCAGGTAAGTCAACCACACTCAAGTGGAAGGTCACATATACAAGAATATTTAAACATCACAAATAGATCTTGATGGGTTAAAAAAGTAAAGGAGGGGCTGGAGAAACAACCTAGAACAGATTACTGACTGGTCTTCTGGAGGACCTAAGTTCAACCCTCAGCACCTACACAGTGGCTCACAACAGTGTTTATAACTCTATTTACTCTGACACCTTCTGGCAACATTGGGCATCAGGCATACACATAGTGCACAGACATTCATGAAGGCAATACTCCCATACACATTATACATACATATGCATGTATGTTTATAACATACATAATATAATTTCCAGTGTAGCTCAGTGATACAGAGCATGTTCAGTAAGAACAAAGACCGGGATTTGATCTCCAGCACCAAAAGTGAATAATAAAATCAGTAATTTACATTACTTTCACCAGTAAATGATTGCTCAATAATAGACCATGACTGAGGAATTGCGGGTAGTTGGGTAACAGTGCCTCTAGTTCCCCAGCAAGCATACTACTTGATGCTAAGCAAGGTCTCTGCCCCTGTTAAGCAAAAATTGCCTAGTTTGGAAACTCATCAGTGGCAACTGAGAGGGAGAAGCTTATTCTGGGCTGGGACTCTTGGCAAGCATGCTGAGAATAGAAAATTGCATATGAATTTCACAGAAAAGAAACGAGGCTCTGGGAAAAACAAAGGTGGCAACTTAGAGCAGGGCACCATTAGAGCAGTGACTACCTTTCCTCATTGCTGGAGCCCAAAACTACTCTGGGGAATACAAGAATATACTATGTTCTTACTAAGCATGCCCTGGATCACCAAGTGCCACTGGGAATGACATATTGTTTTTAACATTTATTACTTCTTGGACAGTTTCACACAATGTGCTTTGATTATATTCACTCCCCAACTTGTCACCAGTCCACCCTCTCTCCTCCATTTACCTACTTTGTGTTCTCTCTCTTGCTCTTGTGTGTGTGTGTGTGTGTGTGTGTGTGTGTGTGCACAGTGTTTTGATGTAATCTGCCTTTATATCTTCTGTGTCCTCTCCTGTTGTAATGAAGTTTATACTAAGAAAGGTCTCATGCTGGGCAAAATCTGATTGCATTGCTATGCCATGTAGTTATTTGGAAATAAAGCACAAATAGCTTTTGAGGAAATGGAACTCAAGTCCTGGACCAGAGACTGAATGCACCAAACATGGCTGTTTCTAAATATGTTAGATAAAAATAGGACTCAGGGGTCTAATAATTTTGGAAGAGCACATGAAGTATGGAAAGAGATGGGTTTGTGAGTCCAAGGGAGAGTTGATGGATAAGATCAAAATACACTCTCCTTCTGGTGCCCTGCTCAGAGCCTCCTGGAGACCAGCCCATCCAGAGACTGCCAGGGCCCTAGTTCTGCCACCACCCATGGAAGAGGAGAGGCATCGGCGTATTGAACCTGCTTGCACCCACCGGATGAGAACCTTGTTTCTACCCAGGAGAGGGAGAGACCCCACCAGTGCACACTGGAAGAAGGGATGGGTAGATGACTGTATAAGAACACATTCAACAACAGAAAGATCAATATGATGCCCCCACAGTCTAGGGACTCCACACCGGCAAGACCTGAACATGTCATCACAAATGGAGAAGAAGAGAACGACGCTAAAAACAACTTCATGAAGATGATAGAGACTCTAAAAGAGGAAATGAGAAAATCCTTTAAAGAAATGGAAGAAAAGACAAACCAAAAATTGCAAGAAACAATTCAAACAGTGCAAGGTTTGAAAGCTGAAATACAGACAAAAACAAAACAAAAACCAAAACAAACAAACAAACAAAAAACTAAACCAAGCAAACAAACAAAACCCAACAACAGCAACAACAACAACAAAACTAGTCTGAGGGGAAATGCTGGAAATTAGAAAAGCTGGGTAAATGATCAGGAACTGCAGATGCAAGCATAACCAACAAAATACAATAGATGGAAGAGAGAATCTCAGGTGTTGAAGATACACTAGGAGAAACAGATTCATTGACCAAAGAAAATCTTAAGTCTAATACAAAATATCCAGGAAATATGGGACACTGTGAAAAGGCCAAACCTAGGGATAATAGGTATAGAAGAAGGTAAAGCAAAAAGACCTACATGGTATGTACTCACTCGTATATGAATTTTAGACATAGAGCAAAGGATCACCAGCCTACATTCCACACCACCAAAAAAGCTAGGAAACAAGGATCCTAAGAGAGACATACATGCACCCCCCCCCAGAGAAGGGGAAAGGAACACAATCTACTGAGAAAATTGGGAGCATGGGGTGAGAGGAGAGAGAGTTAGAAAGAGATGGGGAGAAGAGGACACGAGGGAGCAGGAAGACTGAATCAGGGAAAGAATAGAGGAGAGTAAGAAAAGAGATGCTGTGGCCCTTCTGCAGTGGCAGACACTGAGGACACATCATGGAGTGCCTAACAAAAAGCCAGGAAACCTGCTGACCGCATCTCGCTTCAGGGCTCATCTCCTCAGCAGGGTCAAGCCAGACAGGAACAGCGCCAATGCAGGGGCCACATTCAAATGACACTGCACACAGAATGTCCCAACCTAACTTCTGTCTATAAAATGTCAGTTCACTTTAGACAACTTTTGTAAATTAAACATGGGAACAAATCAGGATCTCTGCAAATGAAGTATATGAAATACTTGGAAAAAATCTATTATGATAGAGGGAGCCATTATAGGTTTTAAGAGATAGCTAGCACTAGGGAAATGTCCAGGGACCTACAAGGATGACCCCAACTAACAATCTGAGCAATAGTGGAGAGGTTATCTTAAATTTTCTTCCCCGATAATGAGATTGATGACTACCTTATATGCCATTCTAGAGCCTTCATCCAGTAGCTGATAGAAGCAGAAGCAGACACCCACAGCTAAACACTGAGCCCAAGTCCTGGAATCCAGTTGCCGATAGGGAGGAGTGATAAGAAACAGTGTCAAGACCAGGCTGGAGAAACCCAAAGAAACAGCTGACCTGAACAAGGCGGAGCTCATGGATCCAGTCTAATCGCTGGGAAACCAGCATAGGAACAAACCAGATCCCCTGAATGTGGTGTTGGTTAAAAGGCCTGGTCAGTCTATGAGACCTCTGGTAATAAATCAGTATTTATCCCTGGTATACAAATGGACTTTGGGAACCCATTCCACATAGAGGGATACTCTCTTAGCCTAGGCCATGGTCCAAATGATATGGCAGACTTTGAAGATCCCTCATGGAAGACTTCACCCTCTCTGGGAAGCAGAAAGGTGATAGGATGGGAGTTGGGGGGCAGAGAAGGAGGGGAGGGTAAGGGAACTGGGATTGGCATGTTAAAACAAGCTTGTTTCAAATTTAAATAAAAAATATTATCATAAAAAAAGAAAATGTAAACATCAAGTATCTTATAACATCAGCCAATTAGGCTATTTCTTCTCAAGTGTTTCTGCTTTGGAATGAGAACAAAGTGGTTTTTCAACTTTCAGATACTCTTCTGGATAGGAGGATTATGGAAACCCAGTTGCCATCAGTTTTCTGTTTGCTTCAGGTCTTGCATGGAAGCCAAGATGGTGTCTTTCTTTGTTTGGTCATGCAGTGTCTGCCTACACACAACTGTGTAAAAGCTATGCACCATGACTCACCTCCTTTTTAGTTACTGATGATTGCACAAAAAGTAAACATGTTTCCTACAGTGCTCTGTAGCAACCAAATGTGCCAGGGCAACGACCACTTTTCAAGTAAATGAAATAAAACATATGGGAAGAAAAAAAATAAAAATACACAGTAGACGCATTTGAAATTTTCAAAGAATAAATAAAAACATTAAAAATGATAACAAACTGTCTCTATGTGTTTCTGCCACATGGTCTTGTCCTCTCCATCTGCATCTGGTTTCTAGTTCGACTCAGTGTTTATGTATGGGTGTTTGATCCTGTTTTCAACAGGCATTAGTTGAGGGCTCCATGGAGAAGTTAGTTGTTGATCTCACTCTCCGGGAAGGGCATTTATGATAGCCTTTCCACGGAAGCTCAACTTGTTAGTTGGGAGCAGTCTTATAGTTCTCTCGACCTTTCTTTGTGTTCAATTTTATCTTCAAACCAATATTGGTTTGGTTCTCTCTCTCTGTCTGTCTGTCTCTCTCTCTCTTTCCTATCTTCTATTCCTAACCAGGCTCAATCTTCCTGGTCGCACATGTTTTCCTTTCCACTCAGGCCCCCCTGATTATGGGTCTCAGCCAGAAGGATTGAGCAGTCTAAGAGACCTCAGACAGTGGAGCCAGGATGTATCCCTGGTGCACAAAAGAACTTTGCGAACATATTCCCCATGGAGGGATAACTGCCTTAATCTAGAGACAGGAGAGAAGCCCTAGTCCCTACTTCACAGGACCTGTCAGATCTACATGACCCCAACTGGATGGCATTCCCCTACATATGGAATTGGGGTGGGGGGATGGGAGGGGAGGGTGTTTAGAGTGCATGTGAGAGGGCAGAGAGGGTAAAAAGGGAGGGAAGGAGGGAGGGAGGGCTGGGGGGTAGGTAGGGAAAGAGGGAGGGACGGAGGGAGGGAGGGAGAGGGAACTGGGATCGACATGTAAAATAATATATTAAACTAAAAACAAATGCTTTGACTCCAAAATTTAAGTTGAAGGACAAGTTACTGGGAAAAAGGATTTCTATTTTTATTTTCACAGAAAATGAAAAGATGTGGATTCCTTCCAGACTAATGTGGTTTGATCACGCCATACTGCCTGAAACAGAGTACAAACTGATCCTACATTCAAAACAGCTGGACAAAAAGCCCTACAGACTACAGCCAGGATATCTGAATCTTCTTCGAATCCCCCAAGACAGCGCCCCTTACCAGCAGGAAGTAGTTTGGAAAGAATGACGCCCAAATTCCCAAATATTGTGTATAAATGTTTGTTTTCATTTAATTGGACTGTTACATAAAATTAAATAAAATTTAAAAAAAATCCAAAAAAAAATGATAACAAGAATCTACTAGCTGTGTTCTTTAGGAAGATGATGGTAGGGTGATCGTTTCATTTATTTCATATTCAACAATGTTCTAAGTGAACAAGTGGATTCCAAAGGCACTGGCATAATCTTAATAGAATCTGCTAAGTTGTCTCTGCGTCAAAGGAACCTAGCCAAATGTCACTGTCAAAATGTCAGAACCTTCATTCTGCTGGAAAATTACATTTGGGGTGAGAAAGATGCTTAATGAAATGCTAGCCTTTGATGCTCAGAATCACCCCTTCTTCCTTTTGGTTGCCTGAACCCTATCCACCTCTCAAGCTCCTTGTCAAATCCCACTTGGAATCTGATGTGTGTCTTTGTGACTCGTCTGCACCCCAAAGCAGCTAGTATCGATTTAGTGTGTGTCTCGATTGCCTATGCCACCTCTTGTGACTTATTAACACATTGCTGTATTTCTGACCTTGATAGCTTGTATTGCCATTTTATATGTTCATACAAGCCTTTAAAACTCAGTAACATTTTAGGTGTTAAGCTTTCCTCTCTAACTGGATGTTATAGCCCTTAAAGGTAGAACCACAGCTGCCAGTTTTGAGGGCAAACAGGACTAAGGTAGTTTGAATGAGTCAGGATGTGTGTGACTCATGTTTGTCAGTTATTGCTTTCCAGCTGCTGACTTCCTTAGTTGTGTGACCTAACTGTGGTAATCTGAAGTAAAAGTATGTAAACTATAGCTCTTCACAGCATCTGTAGTCTCTGAGATCCTTACTCAGTCATCCCTTTGATTCTTTTTATGGTTAGGCACTATGCTAGATATCTTAACACAAAAGTAAAGAAGCCACTGGGGCTGCACTAAAACAGCTTGACATTAAGTGTGTGTATATGGGGGAAAGGGTCAGAGTGCAAGACAAGAGATTTACAGGCCGAAGGCACCAGAAGAACCCTGATGAATAAATGACTGCAACAGGAGAGGGATGGTTAAATGTGGAGGATAGGAGTTCAAGAATTTCTAGAACATCTTTTGCATTTGTCTCTGCTAATTAATGAACAAGGGGGTTAGTCAAGAGAGTCTGACTTAAGTTACACTTTTATTTCATTCCCACTCCTAGTTCAGAACACTGAAAAGAAAATGAGAAAAGTCCACACTTCTTTTAGAACTAGCTACAATCTTAGCCATTGTCCGCATTTCCTGTGGTTTCTGCTGAGAGAACAATGCAATGCTACCTAGAAAGGAACAGAAAAAGACTTTGTAGAACCCTTGCTATGCAGTCTTCCTGTGGTGGGGGGGGCTCTATTTCTTTTGGGGCATCTTGCTGCTAGTTCCCGTGCCCCCTTGCATCTTGTTCTCTGATATATCTCCCATTGCTCAGTGCAGTACTCAACATGCTAAGTTGAAGTGATCAAATGTGACTTTTCTTTTCCTTAAGGAAGACTGCATTTTAAATAGGGAATAGCATGTTCAAGTAACTATGCTTTTATTGAGTTTGTTGTATATGCCAGAAGCTAGGTTGGAAAAAGAGGGATACAGACATTTGAATGCAAAGACTCTAACCACCTGCTTATAGCCAAGACTGACTCTGATCAACGATCTGCCTGGAAGTAATGGGAACGGACCATTTTTGAATTCACATGTTCAGGTCAGCCAGGGAGTTTGTTTTGTTTTGTTTATTGAGACAGGTTTTCTGTGTAACCCTGGCTGTCCTGGAACTCGCTCTGTAGACCAGATGGGCCTCCAACTCACAGAGATCCATCTGTCTCTGCCTCCTGAGTGCCAGCATCAAAAATATGGGCTACCACTGACTGGCTCTGGCCAGGGAATTTATATGAGGTTGAAAAGTATTTAAGCATGCATTTCCTGAAATAAAATGTTACCTCTTGGCTACTGAAGTCACATCAGACATGAAGCACTAAAAATTATTTTTTTAGATGCTGTGCTTACCCCTTCCTCTTAGGTCCTTCATGGGTGGCCTTCTGCCTAATAGAAGATGAAGTATCAGACTTGTCTACATCTTGGTGGGCTTGCTCTTGGCTTTGTATTTCTTCAGATCCTCATAAAAAATAGAAAATAAATTTACTTATAAAAGGCAAAAAGGATAAGCTTATAATAATTTGTAACTATATAGTTCAATTCTAAATTATTTTGTATACATAGGTATTTCTAATTTGTTGAATGCTGTAGAGATAACTGAGAATTAAAACTCATCAGGTCAAGGTTTGGCATGATAAACTTTCCTAAGAAGACTGCAATGAAGGGACAAATTCATTATGCCTCTACGGATATATTCAGAGTATGAAATGCTGAGTTCAGGAGACCTCTAAATCCATAGATTATAGGCATTATTTTTATAGGTGTTTTGTCTTGTTTTGAGACAGTTCTCTCTATATTCCTAAGGCTGGTCTGGGACTCACTCCGTTTCCCAGACTGCTGTTAAGTACATAATCATTGTGCCTCAGTCTCCCAGCAATAATGAATACAAGTATGCCACAATACTGCACAGCCAGATATCATTGAAATGAGAGGCCAGATGTCCTGATCTTATGCTTGGAAATGTAGTTCACACACTGGAAGGCACTGAGGTTTAGTGTAGGAAGAGGCTATAGCTGACTGGATATTTTCATTCAACCTGACTCTTCTAACATCAGACCTGATGTCACTCACCTTTAGGAACTTTCATTGTGAGTATCACAGCCCAAAAGCAACACTGGAATCAGTTGTAAGCTTCCCAGACAAAAAATATACCCATTCTACCTTTATTAGGTAAATAATGCATGGGAAATATGCACTCAAGAAATCTTTATTCCTTAATGAACCAATTAGATTGTAGTTTGAGTACACTGGCAAGCAATCTTAAGCTGGTTGTTCTTGGTACTTTGGGCCAGTATAATTTTTCATTGACTAAAATTTTCCTGCATATTTTAATCCCATTAACTTATCATACTTGGTTCCTCTCCAATAAATGTTATTGACTCAGTCTAATCATCATAACAACAAAAATGCTCCTTGGCATTTCCCAATGTTCCCATTTGTGAGAATGGGACTTTGGGGTAAAATACCAGTGCTTGGTTAGGAAACAAGAATGAAGTTTTTAAAATCCCATTTAAAAGGAAATCTGAAATTAACTTGGTGAAAACTCAAGACTTGCTTTTGAAATCATTTATTTTACCTGTTTTAGGTTACTTTCCTAAGTAATTTGAAAAGTATCAGAAATGTGTCTGGAAAAATAACTGGCTGTGATGAGGATAAATGGTTCTTTTGAAATTCTTAGCATGCCAGATATGTGGAGGATGACTATGAAGTTTGTTTTCTAATGACTTCATTTGTATAATTTTTAGGTTTAGATTTTAAGCTACCAAGTTGTGAAATGACCTACAGGACTGAGAAAAAGTGCAACTGTGTTCACCAGCTATATTACCACAGGGAAGTTATTTAACCCAACCAAAGACTTAGAGACAAATAATTGCATTAGTTACCTGGACTTCTTCTTAAGATGGACTGTCGAACAACATCAGTGCCCAGAACATTGACTTGCTTGAAACGCTTTGCCTTTTCTTCAAAAAACCATTCTCCGCTTATAATCCTCAGCTGCCTGCTCATGGAGCAAAAGTAAGGTACTAAAGTTAAATTATTTAGCTTTGCATAGATAACTTTCAAAAACCACTTAGGTAAAAATCTATGGCTTTGGATAAAAGTTCTTCAACATAAATGAGGGACAATCAAAGGCTCCATATTAAATAATGGTATCACTAAGAACATGTTTTAGGAATATTCCTTCATGGAACATAAATGCTGGGCTAGAATAGAGAACAGGACAAAGACTATCACAATACTCTAGGAGAACAGTGATGGGATGTATTCCTGAGCAAAGGGAAAAGTAACAGAGGAGGAAGCCGATTCAAAATACCCTGTTAGGAATGTCTTCCTTAATTTTGTAACCAATTAAATGTTAAAGATGGGAAATGATCCTTGAATAACTATGTACTGGTTGGGTTTTGTCAACTCAGTGCAAACTGTGTCACCTGGGAAGAGACAACTGCAGCTCACCAATTGCCTCCATCAGATTAGTCTTGGGCATTTTCTTGACTGATGATTGAAGTGGCAGGGCCCAGTCCAGTGTGTGTGGTGTTACCTCTGGAAACTAAGACCTAAGTTATATAAGAATGTAAGCTGCACAATCCATAGAGAGAAAGCCAGTAAGAAACTTTCCTCCATGGATCCTACTTCTGCTCCTGCTTGAGTTACTACCTTGACCTTCCTTAATTAGGAACTGTGTTTGAGATGTGTAAAACAAATAAGCTCTTTCCTCTTCAAGTTCCTTTTGGTCAATGTTTCATTCACGCAACAAAAATGAAACTAGGACAGATCCTATTCATCTTTTGAGCCTTATCTATGATGACTGTGTGAAATGACCTCCTATCTCCCCTCTAGGAATGCCTGTGATCTTCTTTTAGGCCTGCACTTTTTTCTATGATCTATAGAGCTTTAAACTCTATCTTAGAATTTTAAGTAATATCTATTTGTCTGTTAACTCTGTGAGAGACAATCTCTATGCAACTCAACTACCCCCCCCCCATAGTACTATAATAATAGACACTAATAGACTGTACTCTCGAGCAATAGCTTCTTTTTTATTATATATACTAACATACATTTGTTAAAAAAATGATGGAATGCATTGTGGTATTTTTATTGTGCAAAAATTGCACATAAATGGTACTGATCTGTATATCTTCATGTTATAATTTTCACTTTAGCTTCTTTTCATATCTTCATCATAAACTTTGTTGTTATCGGTAACATGAAGGCAGGGATCTGGAATCTCAGTTATCATCCCTAGCACTAATATTTAGTACTGTAGTTTGTAAACGTTTGTAAAATGAGTCAAGATTCCTGGAATTCAACCTATAGCATCTACACTGCTATAAAGCTCAGTTGGATGCTTACAACAAAGACATAGAAACAGAAAAGTCATTAGGCAGTCTACAATTATTTCTAACTAAACATGAGAAAATAGCTTATAAGTGCATGAGTTGAGGATGGAAAATAGTACTGTACTGTCAGGGTAAATGATTTCTACAAGGTTATAGTAGAAAATAATGTTAAGAGGTTGGCCTGGACTATATAATAGTAACATTTGAATGCGATGCTAAGCTAAAATTTCATTCGA
The DNA here is from genome assembly GCF_943737965.1 of Phodopus roborovskii. Classification (NCBI taxonomy): domain Eukaryota; kingdom Metazoa; phylum Chordata; class Mammalia; order Rodentia; family Cricetidae; genus Phodopus; species Phodopus roborovskii. Next base: position 839,556 of record NW_026125640.1, on the reverse strand, counting down.
GAGGCCATAAGGAACTCACACTAAAGTTCACACTTGATTACATAATATGTAGAGAAATGAGAGGCTAGTAAACCATTTAAGAAACTAGTTGATAAGAACTGATAAAATATAAATCAAGGAAGGTATCATAAGGATGAGATTTTGCAAGTATGATATGCTGGCTGAAGAAAAGCAAATAGAGCAAAACAGAGATTTCTAGCCCCAGAACATCATATTGAGATTTATCCAGCTGAGCTTTACAATCAGCAATTGGATCCCAAATGTAAAATTCATTCAGGAAAAAATATCAGCTTTATTCCTCGGAGTAATTGAAATCCTACTCCTTTGTATAAGAGACAAAGACAAGATATATAAGTTCACCACAGATCTACTACTGGCAAAAACGTCAAATTGTCAATCTTAGAGGAGGTATACAATGAAAACATGACCATACCATGTATACTTCACACTCACTCCTGGTGGCTATATAACCTCTTGAAAAGCACAGGTTATTGAGTGATTAATTCATAGCTGTAGAGGCTACAAAATACATCAACCTATCAAAAGAATAAATTTGAATAGATTATTCCTGCATATATCTCCAGAGATTGATAGGCACATATATTATTATTTATGCTAGACACACAGGTTTCTGTGAAATGTAAATTTCTAAAGATGCTGTCAATCAGAAACTCACATATATAAGTATTAATATAATTCAATTTTACAGCAGGAATTGAGCCACTAATGAAGTGACTTTAAAATAACACGGCTGTCCCAGTTTATTAATGTCGATCCAAAGTAATCACATGAGCTATTGAAACCAAGAAAAATAAGTGCAAGTCAACAGAGACAGCATAGAGCTGGACGTCACGGAGTGAAATGAGAACAAGAGAAGTGGCATAGCTGAGTGCTAGAAAATCATCCAATGGGGATTATGCTGTCTTGTCTCTTCTGTGTGTATGTGCATGTGAGGGAGTGTAGAGGATATTACAGTGACAGTTTCGTGTGTGGCAGTCTATATTCTAAAGGAAACAGACCTCCATACTATCTTTACCATACATCTACAGCTGCCAACAGATAACACAAATACCATTTCTCTAGAGCTGTTAGTCACTACCCCCTACCATCTGTGTGAGAACAATAGCCATAACTGTATTTATTCACCTCCACTATGAACTTGAGTAATTTGTCATTTTTAGAACTCTGAAGTACCAGAGATAACGCTCTTGTCTCCTTCACCATTTCTGGATGTAGACAGAAAGTTAATAGAAGAACAAGAAACTAATACTGAATACCTACCAAGTTCCAAGTAATGTGCTAGGCACTTTATATGTGCAATCTGTGTTCCTTACTGTGAAATGTAAGCTAGCAATAACAGTCCTCACTGTATAGACTAGGAAACTCACATGGGTTAAACAATTTCCTCAAAGACATAAAGGTGTGATGAAAGATACAACATTCATATTCCAAGTCTCATACTCTTTCCATTGGGCAATATCATCAGAAGAAAACTCATGTTTGTCAGCTACAGCAAGGCTTTGATAAGGGGTGAAGATGCATGGAAGCAAAAAAAAAATTGTCAGCAATGCTTAGCCTTTCCAATGAATGAATGTGTGTACATTCCACATGTGTGACCACTGTGGGCCAGGCAGCAAGAATGATAAAGTGGTGAGAGAGGAAAAAAATAAATATGAAGCTCACTATAAGATTTCAACCTGTCTGCCATGTCACTGTAGTATTCAAACAACTCAAGGCTTCAAATAGACTGTTTCCTCAAATATGAACTCAGAAGAATGTGTTTTGACTAAAATTACAGGTTATCACACTTATTATCTGTGAACACCAATCACTAACTATCAGAGAGTGTTAACTTCTGGTTTTATTTAACACTAAACTTCTGGGGCTCATGTAAGTTTCCTTTATTTGGAAATTTACATAAATGGAAAAAAAGCTCTATTCTCTTTGGATTCACAAGGCAAGTAGGTAATAGTGTTTTAAAAGACAGCAACCAAAGCATTTTGTTTACCTATCTATAATTAACTACTGGAGACACATGTAATATGCTATGCTTTGTAAGATACACTAAAATATCATTTTCCATTTGTCAATCCCAATGAAACTAGTTAAACTTATTATTTATAAATTCATTCACTATATAGTACATATTTCTCGGATTCTTACTATTGGGAATTGAAAGAAGAGAGGAGCAAAACATATTTTGTCCAGATAGAGAGGGTGGTCATTCTAGGTTCCTTTTTTTCCAAGCAGAAAAATAGGCAAAGAAATCCCCATGCATGTGGTAGTGAAAGTGCAAACCACTTACAGGGAAAGAAAACATCTTAAATGCAGTAATGGGACAACAAACGCAAAAATAGATCTTCTACAAAGGGAACAGCTTTCTCCCAATCCTTGCAATAAACATTTCAGTGCTTCAGAATGAAAACCCTGTCCAAGATAAATGACAATAAAGGTTGTTCTTCCAACTGATTAAAGAATGAGTCACTTTCTGACTCATCTCATCTCTTAGAGGTTAGGGTGGGAATTTCAATTTAATGGTCTATTAAACGTGGAGACAGCCCAGTTGGGCTGTAATATTCTCTTATAACAAACAAAGGACATTCCTTGCCAATAAAATATCATTTATGCTTCCTTGTTGAAAGCCACTCCATAAATAGCAAACAGGATATTTCCAATGTTGAAAGCTCTAGTCCCAGAAAGCACACACAAACAAGTAGCATAAATATAAGAGAAGTATTAATATATTTTTCAGCTAAAGAAGTAAACATGGGCTTTCATATATTAAATACTCATGGAAATTTCCATTTATTGGTAAAAAAACATAACTATAGACAAATTGTTGCTGGAGAAGTATAAGAATAGCACATCAAAAACTATTTTCTCATTAGAATGTTCAGAATGATAGTTTCTTTAGTGGGTGCAAAAATAACATAACAATCTTACTTTTTACATTAGACTATGAAACCATTGAAGATATTCCATGTTTCCCTTTCCTAGTATCTTACCCCATTTTATTCTAATAGGCTAACAACAAATGTGTATAAAGGATGGACAGATGTATGGATGTATAGATCAATTAGTCAAATAGGTGGTTTATTTGATTAAGCTATCTACTAATAAAAAGAAGACAATTGATTTGGAAGTTTTTAATTCATATATTAATACTTTCTAAGAAAAGCATCCTGTTCAACATCTTAGTTTTTATGTTTGTATCTTCTTACAACAACTTGTATTTTTCTGTGATGGGTAGATATTTATTTTGTTTAAAGGGCAGATGTACTTGTCATGGTTATTGTTTTACACCCCAACTTCATGTTCTTAATAGAGTAAAATTATATTTGTTCTATTTTCTTCCTCTTAATCTAGCCTGATATGCTTTAAGTAGGAGACATTCATTCAACCACTTATCATTTTATCCATCTACTCATTTAACAAATACACATGGAGTACCTATTTTAGGCATTCCTTTAGGCACGAGGATATCATCAGTGAAACACAGATTATTTTTAAATCTCCTGTCTTCATGGTAATGGAATTTAAAGTATAAGATGAGGAATAAGGAATATGATAAACAAACGAAATATATAGCACATGTGATCAAAGCACAGGAAAGGATTCTTTCATTTTGGGTAGGCAATTTCTATGACAAGCTCCAAATTAGACTCAACATATTAAGACTTAATTTCTTGTTAATACGCCCTAAAATGAATCTGACTCCTGTCTTTCAGATGAAAGATACAGTGAATTGGACCCCATTTACTACCCTATTATCTATCAAATGAACTGATTGCAAAAACATAAGGCTACAGATCTTATGATTTAATAATTAGAACTAGTATAGATACAATAAGTCAAATTTTATCTTCTTACATTGAAGTCTGAGGCTCCGTATAACAGAAAAGGAATTTTGAGTCTTAGGCCTTACGTCCTTTTGTCAGAACAAATGAGGGTCTGGGCTATATAAGAGAATGAACAGAAATGGGATATAGGGGAAAAGAAAACATACTAAAAATTAAATCAGAACGTATTGAATAAGAATTGGAGAAATAGTTACAAAGAATTTCTCATCAATCTTAGAAGATTTGTGTAAGCAAGTCCACTAAAATCAGGAACAAGACAAGGTTGTCCCCTCTCCCCATACCTAGTCAATATAGCACTTGAAGTCTTAGCTAGAGCAATAAGATCACAGAAGGAGGTGAATTGGAAAGCAATAAGTCAACATATCTTTATTGGCAGATGACAGGATTGTATATGTGACCCTAAATTTCTACTGGGGATCTCCTCCGGCTGACTAAACACTCATCAAAGTTGCTGCATACAAAAGTAACTAACAAAAATCAACAGCACCCCATAAAAACAGACAAGTGGACCAATGGAATCAAATAAAAAACACTGGTATTAATCCACACACGTATGAACACCTGATTTTTGACAAAGAAGCTAAAATTACAAAATGGAGAAAAGAAAGAATCTTCAACAAATGGTGCTTGCATAACTGGATATTGACATGTAGAAAAATCCAAATATATCCATATCTATCCTCATGCTCAAAACTCAAGCCCAAATGGAATAAAGACATCAACATAACACTAACCACACTGAACCTCATAGAAGATAATTTTGGGAAGCAGCCTTGGATGTACTGGCACAGGAGACCACTTCCTAAATATAATACCAGTAGCACAGACACTGAGAACAATGATGAATAAATGGGATCTGCTGAAACTGAGAAGCTTCTATAGAGCAAAGAACACAGTCAACAAGACAAAATTACGGCCTACAGAATGGGAAAAGACCTTTACCAACCTCACATCTGACAGAGGACTGATTTCCAAAATATACAAAGAACTCAAGAAACTAGTCACTAAAACACCAAATATTCCAATTAAAAAATGGAGTACCGATGTAAAAAGAGAACTCTCAACAGAGGAATCTCAAATGGCAGAAAGACACTTAAGGAAATGCTCAACATCCTTAGCCATCAGGGAAATGCAAATCAAAACAACTCTGAGATACCATCTTACTCCTGTCAGAATAGCAAAAATCAAAAAAAAATTTAATGACAGTTTATGTTGGAAAGGATGTGGAGATAGGGGAACACTCTTCCATTGCTGGTGAGAGTGCAAACTTGTACAGCCACTTTGGAAGTGAGTATGGCAGTTTCTTAGAAAATTGGTAATCAATCTACCTCAAGACCTAGCATATACCAAAGGACATTTTACCAAATATGGTTATAGTAGCATCACTTTACTGTAATATCCGGAACCTGGAATCAGCCTAGATGCCCCTCAATTGAATAATAGATAAGGAAAATGTGGTACACTTATACATTGGATACTACTTGGTGATAAAAAGCAATAATACCTTGAAATTTTCAAGCAAATGGACAGAACTAGAAAAGCCACCCTGAGTGAGGTAATCCAAACCCAGAAAGACAAATATATACTCACTCATAAGTGGATATTAGACATAAAGCAAAGGACAACCAGCTTATAGGCCACAACCCCAGATAACAAAGAGGAAGACCCTAGGAGAGACATGCATGGATCTGTCTCAGAACAGCAAAAGAGATAAGATATCCTGAGTAAAGTAGGAGCATGCAGGGTAGGAAGGGTGTAAGGGGAGTTGGGAGGAGAGAAGGGACTAGGGATAAATGTATAGCTCAATAAAAAATGGCAAATAATCAGTAGTCCTCCTATATACAAATGACAAATGGCCTGAGAAAGAAATCAGGGTAGCAATATCCAGCCCAATATCCTCAAAAATATAAAATATCTTGGGGTAACTCTAACCAAGCAAGTTAAAGACTTCTATGATAAAAACTTCAAGGCTGAAGAAGATATCAGAAGATTTGAAGATCTCCCATATTCATGAATTGGTAGGATCAATATAGAAAATATGGCCATCCTACCAAAATCAATCTAGTGATTTAATTTAATCCCCTCCAAATTTCGAACACAATTCTTTGCAGACCTTGACACAAGGCAAAGTTGTCTGAAAGGAAAGAGACTCAATTGAAAAACAAAAACAAAGTCTCTATAAAACCCAGCTATAGGTAACCCTATAAGGCATTTTCTTAATTAGTGATTTATAGGGGAGGACCCAACCATTATGGGTGGTGCCATCCCTAGGCTTGGTGATTCTGGGTTCTATAAGAAAGCAGGCTAAGTAAGCCAAGGCTCACACACCAGTAAGCAGCTCCCTTCTAGGGCCTCTGCATCAGCCCCTGCTTCCAGGTTCCTGTCCTGTTTGAGTTTCTGTACTGGCTTCATTCAGTGATGGACTGCAAAGTGAAAATTTCAGCCCAAGAAGCCCTTTTCTACCCAACTTCATTGGAGCAATAGAAACTAAAATAGAGACAGTCCCAGCTGTTCATTTCCAAATGAAGCTTCCAGTACGAGGACTGGGTTACATACAATTGAATTGTTGTTGTTGTTGGCCAAAGGCAGTGGTTTTCAACCTTCCTAATGCTGTGACCCTTTAGTACAGTTCCTCAGGTTTTGGTTATCTCCAACCATAAAATTATTTTTCTACTTCTATGAATCACAAGGTAAATATCTGATATGCAGGATACCTGATATGTGACCTCCAAAGGGGTTGTGACACACCCACAGCTTGAGAATCACTGACCAAAGGGGTCCAATGGAAATCTCCAAACAACCCAGGCCGTTGACAAGACAGTAAGTTACTCTCCAAAAACTGACAGCAAGGCCCCACAACAACTCACTGCACATGGAGATGTCAAGCTGATGCCTACATAGAATCATCACACTTAGATCCTAGTGCAGTATTTCTCAACATGTGGGTTGCAAACCCCTTTGGGGTTAAATAACCCTTTCACAGGGGTCACCTAAGACCATTAGAAAACACAGATATTTACATTATGATTCATAGCAGTAGCAAAATAACAGTTATGAAGCAGCAAGGAAAATAATCTTATGGTTGGGGATCAGCACAACACAAGGAAATGTATTAAAGGATTGCAGCATTAGGAAGGTTGAGAAGCACTGATCTAAACTGAAGCCTAATGGGAAGGCTGCCTCCCTTTGTCCTTTTAGATGAACAGCTAGCCCCAGAGAACAAGCAAGAATGGTTGGTGCTCATCTTTCCAGTAATCACACATGTTTAAAAATATCAAGAGAATTATGTCTATGCCTTTAGAGAAGCCATGTGGAGTCTTGAAGGGCTTACAGAAAATACATGACTGACTTTGAAATATAGGGACATACTGATTTCATTAGGCCTCCAATTTTATTATGCTTCAGAGTTGTTTCTTTCTTTCTTTTTAATACTATTCCCCACTTTTTTTAAAAAAAAAAAAGATTATTTATTTATTTTACATGTCGATCCCAGTTCCTTCTCCCTCCCTCCCTCTGTCCCTTCCTCCCTCCCTCTCTCTTACCCTTTCTCCCGCCTCACTTGCACCCTAACCACCCTCCACTCCCAACTATTCCCCACTGTTTCTTTCCCATTGAACACTCCTTTATCTCTGTGCCTGTTTATATTTTCCTCTTTGTTTCTATCTCTAATACACACACACACACGCACACACACACACACACACACACACACACACACACGTCAAGCCTGTTACTAGGCTGTGCTTTTAAATCTACTCTCAATTTTAAATTCTTTTCCTCATTTCTTACTTTCCTCATTCGAATCTTATCAATCACAAAATGTGGATTTTGCACAAAAAGGTAGGAAACTCACGCGACTTTGGCACAGACAGTGCATTTCCAGCTGCCACCAAGGCCCGTGACTCGACATTCACTGCACACCCTGAGTGAGCATGCTTGGCATGGATCTCCCCGGTCAAAGATGAGGCCAAGGTTTTTCTGACAGTGAACACAGACTCTACTGGTCTCTTGTTGGGTCTTCCCACTTTTACGCTTTGCCTCTAAAAGTTCATTTTTCAGCTTCCTGGTAAGAGAAAAAGACACATTAAAAATGAAGACGAGGACTGGCAAGATTACTTGGTTGGTAAAAGCTCTTGCTGCAAGGCCTGATATCCAAGTTCAATCCCTGGGACACACATGGTAGAAGGAGAGAGGACCAGTTCCTTCAAGTTGTCCTCTGACACCTACATCACATGACAGACATGGTATATGTGTGTTTCCTCCCCAACACACAAATAAATACTTATTTGTACCCCAAACATTCTCATAGGAGCACAGCCTTCTTTATTTATAAATATTTTCATAATGAAATCAAGGAATCAGAGCCAATACAATTTCTTTATCCAGAATCAATGATCTTTTTAAATTAGCTGTTGAGTTAGTATGCGTTTTACTTTTGCTATCTTCCACTAGCATGGTTTTTATCCATGTTTATTCATTTATTCAGGACACCTTTGATGTGATAATCCTGGAAGTGCTCTCTATGAAACCACATACGAGAAACAACATTCAGCCTTATTATTTCTTTCCTTGAATTACAACTACAAGCATATTCTATCATCTCACTTGAACATACTTCCTCTTAGCATGGGAAAGTTTCCAACAATGCACAGTACCATTTTTGTCACACACACAGAGCTGTGTTTGAGTCCAGGACACAACATAAATTAGCTGGTCAACTGCATGCAATGATTTATCCACTGAATTTCAGCTCTCCTTTTCTAAAACAGGAATAATTACATTCTTTAATGGTTGTCTTTATGAAGTAATAAAAGTGAAGTCCCTAGCATGAATCCTGTCATAGGCCATTTTCATATCTACTTTTTAAAACTATTTGACAAGATATGTGTTTATCAATCCTTTAAAAACTTGGAATTGCAAACATAGTCCTTTTTTTAGAAGCCGCACTTAGGAAATTCTTAGACATACTTATCAGGATCTGGTTTACTGGATCAAAATCTTCTTTTTATCAAAGCATCCGATTGATGATGGTATGAGAAGTACAGTTTTGAAACATGTGTTCTCTAACTTGTCTAGTCACTGGAATAGCTTGGAAATACTGCTGTCCAAGTCTCATGTCCACACATTTGAAGGTTTGGGAGGTGGCCTGGGGAACGTAATGTCTAAAGTGTCTTTATTTGTCCTAGTATACTGCAAGGTTTGGCAAACACTGCTTTGGAAGATTGACCTGCTCCATTTTAATATTTTATAGATATGCCATTCCTTTGGGTCACTGTTCTCTTATCTTGTCTTCAGTGCCCAGAAAGAAAACATGGAAACATTCCACATCTTTCATACCATTTTCTTTCCACATTCATGACATCTTTGGCAGATTCAACAAGACTAGCATTATCTTGGGTACAAAATGAGGTCTGTATTTTCTTGAGCACATGCTAAGGATCTAAATCCATCCTGGGTTATAAAGCAGTTGAATAATTAAAAGTAATAATTATTTCTTTTGTGACATCTTATGAATCTGAACTGGTCCATGTGTAGTGTTGGAATCAGTGAATGCTATTAACAGTAAATTCGTGTTAATTAAAATAAAATATTTTAAGGATAATAAGCACATGGATAGAACCAGAATCTAGAATTTTTCATTCTCAGCCCAATAAGAGAATCAAAAGTCAAGAATTTGACTAAGGAATACATTTTCCGAAATTATTGACATTTTCATATATTGATTCAGCATGTATTAGGTAGGATGTCAGACATAAGCAGGCAGAAGGACACTGAGGATGGATGCTTCCATCATAGTCAACTTTGGAGCCTACCTCCATTTTCCTGGTACCATTAGACAGAAAAGTATCAGAGTTGCTGCATCTTTACCACTTAAAATACTGCATGAGCAGGACATTGATTTTGGTCTGTTAAAAGAAAGCTAATATGTCTTGGTCAAAAGATCAAAATATTTCTACTGATCCTTATTTACCACGATATTGGGCCCTGGGTAGAAACATTCTGACATCCTGACATATACAATATCATCACCGCCCTTAAGAATTAATCCAAATGGGCCTATCAGTCTCCTGGTCAGGAAAACACCCTCCAGGATAGCTAATTTGAATGAAAACATGCTAAAGAGAGAAGAACTATCCCATTAATGGGATAATGTACTTACTTATGTCAGGACCTTCCCCACCCCCAGATCCACTGCTTACAGATCTTCCCTGCTGAATCTACCCACTTTTTGAGGTTCAGCCCCCAAAGAATAATCTTCTTGTTCCTTACCTCTTCTGGAATACCAGCCAAAGTCCTAATAATACTTTCCCTGACAGTCTGGGTGTACATGTCATTTTCATGAAGAACCCATCTCCATTTCTAGAGCTGTTTATAGTCGACCATGTTGACTCTAACTCAAAGTAGAACTTTCTCTCTTTCTCCTCCATTTTCCCCTACTGTTGTTTCCCTCTCATACTAATATAATTGACCTAAGTCTCCTTCTGAGTCTGTTTTAAAATTCTTTTATCAACCATCATGGAGCCCTCATCTAATGCCTGTTGGAAACAGAAGCCAACACCCATACCTAAACACTGAGTTAAACTAGAATCCAGATACAGAGGAAGAGGACAAGACCAGGTTGCAGAAACACATAGAGACAGCTGACCTGAACAAAGAGGAGCTAATGGGCCCCCAGACTGATAGCTGGGAAGCCATCATGGGACTAACTCAGGCCCCCCTGAATATGGGTCTAAGCCAGAAGGCCTAAGCAGTCTAAGAGACCTCAGACAGTGGAAACAGAATGTATTCCTGGTGCATTAATCTAGATTTGGGTGCAATCTTTTCTTTGGTATGTCATTAATGTCCTATCCATGGTGAATAGAGTTTGTCTCCCCAGTAAAAGTTGACATAATATTTGATAAAGATATAAAGTAATTGAAATAATCGGAGGACAACACCCTTGAGAGCAATCTTATGTGAATATGTTGGTGGATCAAAGTAACAAGCAGAGTAGATAGTGGTTTTGGATATAACCTAGAGTGGAATTCTCTCCTGCCAAAGAACATACCATTGGGTACTCAAAGTTTAACCTCTTACCAGTTCCTTTTACTAGAGTAGCTGGGGCTACTTTGGGAAGTTATGGCCACATACAAGTCAAACATTTACTTTCAATTTTTGTGTGTGCTTTTACTTCACAGTCACTTATTTAACCCGGAAAATGATTTCTTAGCCTGAAAGAATTTGGGACTCAGTATAGATCAGGCTAGAGGAAAGCAATTATACAAGGGTCTTAGTTGGCCAATTCCTAAGACAATTGATGTTTATGATGCCAACTGTCTCTGAGATATGCTACAAAGTCTGGAAAGGTTTTCACAGGCTGATACAGAATATAAAAGAGCTTAATGATTTTTTTCAGCCTTTCTCAGACATTGAATTCAATCATGTCTATGCTAATCCGAGTTAAGAACACAGTCATTTTTCAGACATTTTTGAGGCAGAAGAGATATTCCATTCTGTTCCAAGATACACACAAAGTATTTCATAAAGATGGAAGTTAATTTCTTATCATTTTGGAGGCTCAGAAGTCCAATATCAAGGGGCTGTCAGCCCCTTAGTAGTGTAAATCTGTAATCCCAGATAATTGGACAGAAGGATCACAAGTTCAAAGCCTAACTTGAATGAATTCAAGGCCAGCCTGTATTTTAGAGGCCCTATTTCAAAATTAAAAGGGAAAAACAGATGACTGAGGCTATACCTTAGTGACAGAGTGCTTGCTCAGCATGTCCAAACCCTTGGGTTCAATATCCAGTACCTCAATATTCCGTGGAATGTGTGCTGATTTCTGGTGGTGTCTTTTTTTGCTGTGTCACTGATGGCAAAGGTAGAAGGGGGTCAAGAGAACACAAGAGAGCTTCTAATCTACTGTGTTAAGAAACTCACTGCTAGGAAAATGATGAAGACATAGATCCATTAATGAGGAGGGCAGAATGAACCCTGATGATCTAAGAATCTCCCATTAGACTCCTACTTCCAAATATGGGCATTAAGTTTCCAAAATACCAGCATTTGTATTCTGGTTTTGTGTATGAGGTTTTGCCTGTATGTTTGTACATGTACCACATGTATGCCTGGTGCCTGAAGAGGTCAGAAGAGGATCTTGTAGGACTGGAGTTATGGATGCTTGTGATCCACCATGTGGTTGCTGCAAATCAAAGCCGGGTACTATGCAAGAGCAACAAGTGCCCTAAATCTCTAAGCCACCTCTCCAGTGCCCCCATCATAAGAATATTGAATGATATAATCAAACAATAGCAGGTAGTGATTAGAAAACATGAAGAAAATGTCCAATTGGAAAAATGATACTAAAGGGAAGGGAGTATTGGATGCTATTAGAAAGGGATAAATTTAGAGGTGTATCTGGATCTCTGTTCAAGCAGCCAGCTCTTAGAAATCCAGGTGGCATTCATTTATATGTGCATGGTTATAGTAGCCTCAGGAAGACATCTGCTACCCCAGTACCTCATCTTTTCTCTCATAAATAAAAAAGCCACCCTCAGAAGCCATAAATGCTTCTGAGAACGAGCCTTTATGGCCTGGTTTATTTTCTGTTCTTCCAGATAACAAGAAACACTGAGTTAGGCAGTTGCTTCAATTAGATGCAAAATAGCATCATTAAGGATCCAGTATCCTTTCATTTTGTTCTTTCTCTATGCACAAAATATGGCTTATTCTTGTACAAAATGACCAGAATATGGCTTATTCTTGTACAAAATGACCAGACAGCTCCAACATTGTAGCCTTGTTTAAATGTGTGCTTAGGTGCTTCTATGTATGTATCTTCACAGACAGAGCAAAATCTACTTCAGAAATCCTCCAATGAGACTTCTTGTATTTGACCAGACAATGTCACACCATTACCAAGTAGTTACAAGGGAGGCTAAGGAATTGACACTCGACCTTGTTTTGTGAAAGTGGGTAAAGAATATTGGGTGAAAAATAATTCTAATTCCCATTTCCTGAGAGAGATTGTGTGTTGTGTAGTATTGTGAATTCCCCACAAGACAGCAATCCCTCTGTTCTGGAGACAGCAGCTAACTGTGATGCATTTTATGCCTCACTTCACAATATTCCTATGTTTAATTTACAGGAAAGAAAATGAAAAGACAAGAATCAGGCTCTGGGTCGCACAAACATCTCTGACCTGGGTGTTCTTTTTTTACTACATGCATTATCAACTTTCTTTATAAATTTCAGTAATGGTTAACAGAAGGGTCCTAGCTGGCTTTTGGCCACTCATTTAATTGCTACCACATCCCTTTGAGATTAAAACTATCCAACTATGTCACCTTCCCACTCTGTCTCCATGATCATTAGTGTTTTGTTTTGTTTTGTTAACACAACACAAGCCAGGACTATCTGGGAAGAGAAAAATCTCAATTGAGAAAATGCTTCCATCAAATTGGCCTGTAGGGGTAATTTTTGGCAATGGCAACCCTGGACATCCCGGGTTCTATACTAAAACAGGTTGAGCAACCCATGGGGAGAAAGCCAATAAGCAGCATTCTTCCATGGCCTCTGCATAAGTTCCTACCTCCAGGTTCCTGCCTTAAGTTCCTACCATGAAGTCCTTGGAAGATAGACTACAAGATGAAAACTGAGATAAAGCCTTTCTTCCCCAACTACCTTTTGGTCATGGTGTTTATTACAGTAATAGAAAGTAAACAAGACAGTTTCCTTAATATTTATCATCTATTACTTACTTAAACACCTCACTTATCCTTTGAATATTTTCATACTGTAGTTTCCCTTCTATGTCAACAGAACAACTGCCAAACATCATATTTGGACCTTGTAAAAATTACAGCACTTAGATGGTTTGGATTTGAGTAGGTGGGGAAGGGAGGTGGATCAGGATGGAGTTGGGAGAGGGAAAACCACTATCAAATATGATAGGAGATGTATATATGTTTCTCATACTGGTTAATGAATAAAGCACTGTTGGCCAATAGGAAAGGAAGGTAGGAGGGACTAGGAGACAAGGAGGAAAGAGGAAGTAGTAAGGAGGAGTCAAGATGGAGAGTCTGGAGAGAATAGAACTGCCAGCCGCCTCTCGCTGGTAAGACCACGTGGACATACATAGAAATGGGTTAATACTTAAGACAGAGCTAGCCGATAAGAAACAAATACCTGGCCAACAGCATAATATCAAATACAGAGTCTCTGTTCATTAATTGGGGCTAATTGGGGCTGGCGCGGCGGCGGGCCAAGACCAGGTGGCGGGCGGAAAAACCATACTCCTTACAAAAATATATTAAAATTTGTTTCAATTAAAAATCTTACAAATTAAAAAAAGAAAAAGAGTGCTTTCAAATATAACAAGATCAAGGATCTTGAGATTGGAAAATTGTCCTGGATTATCCAGATAGGCCAATTTAATCATGGGTATTCTTTCAATAACAATAATAGAAAAGGATATGATATAGAATGATGAGGGCAAGAAATGCAGAGGATAAACCACTGTGACAAGAGAGAAACTGATGCAATATGACAACAGCCAATGAATTTAAAGAAACAGCAGAATGAAGGAGTCTAGGACAATATTTTGCTGAATGAAGTAATGTTATGCCAACACATTGATTTTTAAGCCAATGAGAGTTACTTTGAATTTCTGCTTTCTAGAGGAGTGAAAATAAATCCACCTTGCATAAAGCCATGAGGTTTGTGATAATCTGTTATAAGAGACACTGGGTATAAAAATGCCTTCCTAAGAATCTAATTTCTTGGAGACTATAACATCTTTGTGCTGTTAACAAGTTCAACTCACTGTGTTCTCAGGTTTTTGGCCTGTTCACATTTGACTTCACTTCTAATTATTCTTGTGAGTAATATACTGCCACAGATAAGAGTTGGGACTTGTCATCTTTAGGAAGGACATTGTATTCAAAATCATGAATTCAAACATCTTATATTGTCAGTCTAAATTTTTTTCTGAGCTCATTTACTTATGACTCTATCAATTCTTCATATCCCTCTCTCTTTCTCTTACACACTTCCCCTTGGTACCCAGAATGCAGAAACTCTGCCTGCACTGGGTATTTCCTGCCCCATAGATCCAGACTCAGAAATCTACCTTATGGCGATACATGTACATTAAGTAAGTTGAAAGGATAAGCAATAGTCATTATATGTCATCAGCCTCATGTGAAGAAGCAGTCATAACAAATGAAAAAGATTGACTTTGATTCATCATTAAATGCTCAAGGCAGTGATGCTCTCCCACCGTCAACAGGCCCAGATCTTTAGGAGGAAAAGAGCAGAGAGGAGAGGAGCTAGACAAGGAAGGGGAAGAGAAGCTCCGGTTGCATGAATTTCTTTTGAAGAGATGTCGACAAATATCTACTTGGCACAAATAGAGCACCAGCAATAGAAGCAAACTGTTCTACTCAAGTGCAGCTTGGACAAGGAATGTAATTGAGACTACTTACTGGAACACAGGTAAGAGGTTACTAACAGGAACATGGACAATATATGGGAGAATACCTACTAAAACTCCGTCTGTCTGTCTCTGTTCTCCATCACCCAAATCCCCTCCTCCGTTCCTCTCTAAAACTGCTGTCTACATATCTTCAAGACACTAGGGACTTATAAATCTCTTCCAACAGACATGCTCAGAGGAGATTGTTCCACAATACTTGTCCTTGTCTTTCTTCTGATGCTTCACTGTAGTAGATTGAAACACTTGTACATTTAGAGACATAAGGGAAGAAGACAGAATTAGAGAATATGTACTTTAAAAGAGAAGAATGTTATAAATCAGTTAGTATATTACCTTGAATAAAGCTGCTGGGCCCACAATAAAGTTTCATTTGGAATTTTGAAAATATGTATGTTCCATTTCCTTTCCTTCTAAATTGATTCTAATTTATTCTGCATGGAGTAATCTGTGCCATTGAACAATACCTTTTTAAAGTATTTTTATAATAATTTTCATCTGCTTAAAATGTTTCAGTGGTTACTCTTTATAGTTTGAATGAAGTTCACAGCCCTTCCTATGCTCTATATAATTCTTTCTAATGTGGTCCTGCTGTGTCCCCTCCTTTCTTTAGTCATCTCCCTTCTAGTCACTATATATTGGCAATAAAATGCTACTTCAAGTTTCATATTGTTTCTTTTGCTGAGCATGCCTTCCCCCTATGCTCCAGGATATAACACGTTTCACAAATATTTCCCATGTTCCCTTTGAACAAGTTATGGTCATGGAATTTATATAGGCCCATGAAATACGGTACTTGATTTTACACAAAAGTTTTTTGATCAAGGACATCATTTGTATATTTTAGAGAGAAAGCAATGTCTAAAACAGTGTCTGGTCTACAAGTCTGGGCTGTGATCTGAGGATGTTGTGAAGTAACATCCTCAGTCCACCTTGGTATGGATATGTAGTGGGGTTTTGTTGTTGTTATTACAACACAACTTAGCATACACTGAATAATAATCATTCAGTTTAATTTCCAACATGAATGGCTGGTCACATCTATAAAAATATTTATTTTTATTTTATATGAATGGTGTTTTGTCTGCATGTGAATGTGTATACCACATGCATGCAATGTCCATGGGAACCAGAAAGTGTGTCAGATTCTCTGTAACTAGTTACAGATGGTTGTAGGCTGCCATGTAGGTGCTTGGAATTGAACCAGGTCTTCTGGAAGAGCAGTCAGTGCTGTTAACTGCTAAGCCATCTCTTCTTGTTTATTACTGCTTCTCTAGAGGTACTATCTCTGACCACCAAATTTACAGTTGGTATCTATCATATTTTTATCCAGAATAATATATTTAGGTTCTTCACAGAACTTACCATACCTTTCAAACTGAATCTCTATTTGATTGCTTTTAATGTTTTCATGTTTATATCCCCATGTTTGTAAAGTGGTTTTGTGTTTCTAAAGGACATACATTGCAATGTGGTAAGACTATAGACACAGAGACAAGATTAAGACTCAAGAGATTTAACATGTTATATGCACATTTCAGTACCTAAGACAAAAAAATTATCACTCATTGGACAAAATAGAAGGTGTTTAAGCAGAAGTAAGAGAGTAAGAAAGAGGGTGAAGGAAGTGAAGGGAGAAGATGGGAGGGGAAGGAAGAGAGGAAGTCTGGTTATCTGGTTACTGATTATCACTAGGCACTCCAGTGAACTTTGTCAGTTTTGGTCACTCCAACTTGAAAATAAGATATATAGTTCCTTTTCCATCTCTGTCTTGTCTTTCTTAACCTCAGTTTAAATCATTTTATTCAGAAAGAAAAAATATTTTGATTCTCCAAAATATTAACAATTCTAATGACTTCTCTACTGTTTTGAGACAAGTTCTCATTATTTATCACAGTCTGGCTTTCAGCTTGTTGTTGTACTGTTGGAACCTCCTAAATGCTGATTACAGGTGTGTGCATCTATTCAGCATCTATTTGTTTTTATCCAAAGAGGATCAGAGAGGACTGAAGAACACAGTTCAGTAGTAGAGTGTTTGCCTAGCAGCACATGGAAGGCTCTAGGTTCAATCTCAACACCTTAAGAAAAAAAATGATATAGCTGATACTTTAAATGTTTTCAACTAGGTGTCATGGCATACACCTTTAATCCCAGCACGTAAGAAGATAGCCTGAGCTACCAGACAAAACAACAGAAAAAAATGCAAAATAGTTTTGCTATTGAGGATATTTAATTAAAAGTAATGTCATCCCTTATTTGGAATAAACCTGTGATGTTATAAACACTTAAAATGTTTATTCTTAGTTTTCTTTGTTGATGTACAGAAAGCAACTTTAATATGAAAATATGAATTGATGGTCTACATCAATTCACCTAAAATCTTAAAGACTGAATAGATGGATTACCCTAATTATTGCTGAATGATTGAGTTTTATGTCTGTGTTATAATGACTTATTGAATTCATTTTTCTATTTAATCATCCAGACAGCTCAACATGTAAAAATTCCTTACTTTGTCATAACCCAGACACATTATTTTCAAATGCTATCATAAAAAATTGTCTTCTGTTATCTTGACTAGAGCAAGCTGTACTTAACAGAACTTTGCACCAAAGTAGGAATTTCTGAATATAAGCAATGAGTTGCTTGAAAGAAGTCATAAATAGTTTATAAAGCTCTCTTGATTCTTGATGCTTTCAATAATCTCATGTATTTGGGCACATCAAGGTCCAAGTTAATAAGAAAGGGAGGTTTACATAGTGGCCCAAACCACAGAGTTGTGCACTCAAGACTGCCTGGGTGCAAATGCTCAGTTCTGTGCCACTTATTTTATATGAGATCTTAACACAATTATTTAACATCTTTGCCTCAAGTCTAAAGATACTATCCTCTCCATATCTCCAAGTATTCCCCACTGCATATTATTGTGAGGATTTAAATATTTTAAGTATTTAGTGTACCTTGAGGAACTGTAATTAATCATAATCTTAATAATTATTTCAGGATCTCTTCTAGAGACTATATTTCTAAATTGCCCTAATTCTATATGGGAACAAAAATACCTCAAATTCAATAAAAATGAACTTAAACAAAAGAAGGTATCACAATACTTCATTTTGAGATATAGTTCAGATCCATTTAACAAAGTATTGCAATATCACACAAAAACAAATCTGTTAACCAATAGAATATAATAGAGGTATATAAAAAAGAAAGCATTTAATTGGGTTTACAGTTCCAGGCTGGACTCAAGGCATGGTGGCAGAAACAACTAAGAGTT
The DNA here is from genome assembly GCF_943737965.1 of Phodopus roborovskii. Lineage (NCBI taxonomy): Eukaryota > Metazoa > Chordata > Mammalia > Rodentia > Cricetidae > Phodopus > Phodopus roborovskii. The sequence goes on along the minus strand of NW_026125640.1, from coordinate 820,943 downwards.
CACACCTAGAATTACAAGCATGAGGCAGAGAGCACACAGGAAATGGCATGAGTTTGAAACTTCAAAGCCTTTTCTTACTGAAACACCTCTTTGAACAAGGCCACACCTCATAATCCTTCCCAAACAGATCCATCAACTAAGAACCTGGTATTCAAACATATGAGGCCATGGAGGGCGTTCTTACTCAAACCACCATAAAAGAGTCTAGAAATAAATTCATGCATTCATAGTCCACTTATTCTAACCAAATATTCTCATGATATATACTGGACAAGATCATCAAAAAACAGGGAAGAAAAAAAATTAGATGCACATATGCAAATAGTTGAAATCTGACCCTTAACTCGCAGCTAATATAAAAAGAACTAAAAATGTAATGCAAAGTATGAAACTCCTAGATGAAAATATTGGGGAAGCACTTCATGACATCATTATAGGCAACAATCTTTTGAATTAGGGTCCCAAAACACAGGAAATAAGAGCATAAGTAAACAATGGAATCTTATCAAACTAAAAAGTTTATGCATAGCAAAAGAAAAAATAAACAGAGAAGTAACAACTTATAGACAAGCAGGTATTCTTTTCAAAGTATTCATCAGACAAAATTGATATCTAATGAGCCAATGTAGTGGCTTAACACATACTGGAATTCCCAACAAGGATGAAGAGAGTTAGATCCCTGGAATCCCATGGCAGAAGGAGAAAATTAACAAGTTGCCTTGTGATCTACGTACCCTACCCATACTGTGGCATGCATGCTTACAAACATATCTAAGTATATAAATAAAGGAAATACAATACATTTTAAATATTAATTATAAAAATATAAGGGAATTTAACAACAATAACCAAACAAGAACAAGTACTTTTCCTTAAGTTCTTATTATTTCCTTGAGACTGGTATAAGACCTAAGGACTAATCTTGAATCAAAAAATAAATTTTTAGGATACTGGGACAGTAAAAGTTAAGGAAACAGTATAATAGAACTGTCACTCAACCTAGAATTTTACATTAGTGAAGATATGTGGAATATTTCCAGATTGTTTAAGTCATTATAATACTGTCATTTGTAGCCAAATATCTTTTCCAGCAAGACCAATAAAGACTCAATAAATATTAGTTCTTGCACTGTCTAATCAAAAACTCTTGGGATTTTCTTCAGCGTCTGCTATAGTGCCTCCAACTTCAAGCAAACTAAATCCTTGTCTAGAGCTAAAGTTTCAAACTCTGTTTAAACAAAACTGATGGACTGATTAAACATATGGCAAACCAGTCACATGACAAGGACCACAGAAATCAATACACACAGGCAGAATGATATATCAGCAGCCTGATGATGATGGTTCTCCAGTTCCTAATACTCCTTCCTTTGTTAGTATTCAGAGACAGTGCTACTTTTGAGCTATTTCATTTCTGCTTGCAGAAAAGTCGGGGTGGATGGCATGGTTGCCTAAACATGAGCTGAAAAAGGCAAGACAACATGGATAGGAGAAAGCATAAGAGGCCCCAACCTTACACAAAGAACTACAGGCAGCTAAGTAATGCTGGGATAGTTTTTTCTCAGGGAAAGGCAAACCACTTAGTTATTTATTCAGTGCAAAATGGTCAGCCCTGAAAACATATATACAAGTAACATTATGTAAACAATTAAATTATTATATATAATTATATATATAATATATTTAGGAATGCATTATATTTAGGAATGCATATGTGTACACACACACACACACACATGCATGGATATGAGGAGAGATGGATGAATTTGAAAAAGAGAAAGGTTGGGTACATGGGAGGGTATGGAGGGAGGAAAGAGAAGGGGTTATATGGTAATCTCAAAAGTATTTAAAAAACATTGGTTTTGTGGGGGGAAGAAGGTATGGCTCAGTGGTATAGCACTTGCTAACCATACATGAGGCCCTGGATTCCATCTCAAGCACCACAAAAGAAAATAACACTAGGCTAGACAAACATATACTACATTTTGTTTTGATAGCAGATGCTGCATGTATGAAAGATTACCAAACAGTACAGTGTATAGCTACAACAATGGCATGCACTCTTCTTTATGTGTGAAGACATTAACATTTGACAACCATGACAAAGGCATGGTACCCATTTTAGTGCCAAGAAGCAAGATAGGCAGCTTGCTGCTGGTCAGGATTCAGATCTAGAATCTGGTATTTAAAACAAAAAGAAAGCGGCATGCTTCCCATATACAAGCCTCCTCTTACAGACTTTGTGTTTATTAAATTGCTATGTTCAGAAAGAACACTGTGTTTGTGAATGCTGTATCTTTCCTAGCAGTGCAAATCCGTTTTGAGCACCCTCAAAGGTAAGCCTTAATAAACACAAATGTTTTCATTTGCTGGCCTAGTTCTACCATATAGCATCTTCCCAGGTTGAATCTTGTCACAAACTGTCTCAAGACAAATATCACCTACGGAGTTGCATTTCAGTAAACACCACTTTCATTCTAATAAATCTCCTAGTGATTGCGATTAGTTTTCAGATCAAAGCCTATTGAAAGATCAACACCCATGGCAGTGGGACAAGGATCTATCCCTAGTGCATGAGCCCATTCCCTATGTTGGGATTTTTAGAGCCCATTCCCTATGTTGGGATACCTTGTTCAGCGTTGATGTGTGTTGGGGGACTTGGTCCTGCCCCAACTTGGTATGCCAAGGGCTTGCCCTTTCTGAGGAGTGGATGGGGGGTGGTAAGAGGGTGGGGGCAGCAGGAGGAGATGGAGGGGGAACTGTGGTTGGCATGTAAAATGAATAAAAATAAAAAAAACAAGTGTCACAAACCTCAGGGACACACATGACACTCAAATAGTAAGGAAAAAATCAACACCCTCTGAGGATTGGGAGAAAGGCTGAGCCAGGATTTGGACCAAAAGAAGACTCTTTGAAAGAAGAACCACAGAACAGAATGGCAGTGGTTCCTGTCCAGATGAAGACTTTGTGAGTTCTGCCAATTCAGTGTTCGAAAGTTGTCTTGAGAAAAGAAGGCAATCTGAAATTTGTGTATCTATAGATGGGATGAAGTAATTCCTAGCAGCATAAAGCTTAGCACTTAGTAATACACTGGGAGTTCCCCCAAAACCATGTGAAAAGCTAGACAGTAGGCATGTTCCCAAGATTTATGTCAACATGATACAAGCTAGAATCATTTGGGAAGTCTCTCAGTTGAGAAAAGGCTTCCATTAAGATTCATCTGTAGGCAAGTTTGTGGTGAGTTTTCTTAATCAATAATTGATATGGGAGGGCCCAGCCCATGATGGATGGTGCCAACCCTGGGAAGGTGGTCCTGGCGTGTATAAGTAAGTGAAGACTAATAGCTGGGAAACTGATAGCATAGGATAGACCCAGAGCCAATGAATGTGGGTGTCAGTTAGGAGGTCTGGGCAAGCTATGGGGCCTCTGGTAGTGGATCAGCATTTATCCCTAGTATACGAATGGACTTTGGAGCCCATCCTACATAGAGGGATACTCCCTCAGCCTAGACACATGGGGGAGGGCCTGGGCCCTGCTCCAAATGATATGAGAGACTTTGAAGATCCCCCATGTTAGCCCTCACCCTCCCTGGGGATCAGAACGGGGGTGGGATAGAGGTTGGTGGAGGGGGCAGGGGAGAATGGGAGGGAGAGGGAAGTGGGATTGACCTGTAAAACAAGTTTGTTTCTAATTTAAATTTAAAAAAGAAGAAGAAAACCAAAGTGAACTGAGCAAGCCTTGAGGTACAATTCAGTAAGCAGCCTTCCTCCATGCCATAATTCTTGCCCTCAGGTTTCTGCCCTGAAACCTGATAGAATGACCTGAGAATTGTAAGATGAAATAAACCCTTTCCTTCCCAAGATGCTTTTGATCATTGTATTTTTACCCAGCAATAGAAACTCTAAGACAACTGGCACCCCACCCCACAATACATAAATAAGTACAAGAGTAATAATACTGAAAAACAGTATAATTAAGAGAAACAGATAAATCCACAAGTATACAAAGAAGAGAGGGACTGATGTCCTATCACTATAAAAAGAGCTCAGAGAATATTTACAAACATGCAGGATACTTGAAATATACTTGTATGTGTACTGCAAATATGTGATGGCATTCTGGATGCATTTAAAGATGGAAAACTAAATAGCAAATATTGTCTGCCCTGGTAAAGCTTTGTCAAATCTGCCCTTGGCAGATGCTGCCTGACATGTGGCCTTTGCTGGATTACTCCCCTTTCTCTGTCTTGCTTTCCCTAGGACTTCAAGGTTTACTGGTTTAAAAACATAGATCACTGGCACGCACACCCTAAGATCAAGGTCTGCTTTTAATAAAAATAACTTAAGACAACGGCTTCAGAAATCACAAGACAAAGATAACTCATCACTGTTCTAAAGAAGTGAGACATGAATTAGTACTCTGACAATTTCTGTTTATTAATTCTTGTCTGATACCATTCAGGGATGCTTTCACATGTAATTAGCAAACCAAGCATTCTGAGAACAAATATTGTTGTCTATCCTGACTCACAGAGGAATAAGGATGCATTTTTCAAAGTGTGTCTTTCCCAAGAATCCAAAAAGGAAAACATCATATTACTAGTATGTTAAATTACTTACGGAGATGGGGATAGAATAAGTACAGCAACGGGTAGGAAAACACCATTTCTTTAAGAAACAATGAAGGACAAAATACTGGGCTTTAAAAGATGGTTGCTATGACAAATGGAAGAATAGACTGACTTGATAGAAAGAAATTGGGCATTTATGCAAGAAATCAAGATGCTTTAAAGAGAACACACTGCCCTTGAAAATATCTTTGAAAGTGCTTCTGTCATCGCTGGGTACTGACAGTTTTTGCAGATATATAACACAAGTACATTTCTGAAATGTGTCTGAATTGAATTTGTACAATGTGGGTTATTTGAATGATGGCAAGGAAGGAGACTATGTACAGCAAAGGTTTTCAGTACTTAATTTCCACATTTTAATTTAAAGAAGGTATTATGTAGATTCATATTTTCATAGATGAGCCATTACAGAAACACTTTCAGTTTTCCTGATTATTGGTACAAGTCAGGCTACCATTTAACAGAAACTCACTGAAAATTACCAAGTGCCTTAAATGTGTTTTTGGAAAAAATCTTATATACATCTGATAAACTAAGTGATAATTAAATTTAGATTCTATAATTGGAAAATGAGATGTTCACCTTTGAACAATAACAAAACCAATCCATGAAAAGTGTATGATACTATAGATATCAAAACAGTATTTACTTGAAATTTAAAATCTGAAATGTGATACTTAGTGATAACATTTTACTTATGTTATTTTTTAGAAATACAGTGTTTACTTTCTAAGGAATACACATGATGTTATACATTTTCTTATGACCCATAGGAGGTGGGGGAAGGCAAATATTTTTCAGTTCCCACTTTTGGCTCCAAAATTCACTCATATTCTAAATTACAGGGACTTCTTCATATGGTCTTACATACTACAGTAAAAAGAGAGTGGCACTGCCTGGCTATCAGTACTGACCACCTTGCACTACCTAGAGGTTTGTCCTCAACATTAATCACCCCTAAAGACAATACATTAAAAGTCAGAACACTACAATAAGCATGCATGGAAGAGACTAGGATAAAGATAGACTTGGTTGTACATACACGTATAAGGAAAATAGTTTACTTTACTATCTATTCCTATATATCATATATAACTTTAAAATGATGATATAAATTGTAAATAAAATAATATACTACACATCTCTACAAAGAGATACACACAAATATATACACATATAAAGTTTTTAAAGCCATCAAAAAGCAGCAAACATTTATGACTACAGTGACATTATTTCAAACAAAAAACAGTTCAACATATACATGTGCATTTATTGGTAAAATGCTTGACATGTCTTCAAATACCAGGTTTTTGTATGCCAGTGCCTAGAATATGCCTTACCGCAAAACAGTAAAAATCACTTGAAGAAAAATTCCGTAAAATCAAATTTCACTTGAACTCCATATATCTATTCAGTAAAATTAGTAAGCTCTTGGTAGAACTTTTACATTATCCTGTGGGACTCATTAACCATTTGAGTTCCATTAAGAAGCTAGCATTTACAATTCTTCGCTGACCTTGAAAGTATAATACTCAACTTTAATGGAAAAACAAAAGACCCAGGATAGCCAAAACAACCCTGTACAATAAAGGAGCTTCAGGAGGCATCACCATCCCCAACTTCAAGCTCTATCACGGAGATATATTCCTGAAAACAGCTTGGTATTGGCATAAAAATAGACAGGTAGACCAATGGAATCAAATCAAAAATCCTGATATCAACCCACACACCAACAAACACCTGATTTTTGACAAAACAGCTAACATTATACAATGGAAGGAAGAAACCATCTTCAACAAATGGTGCTGGCATAATTGGATGCTGGTGTGTAGATATGTAGATTAACAGAAATGTGTTAATACTTAAGACAGAGCTAGCCAATAAGAAACAAGTAACTGGCCAAAAGAATTACATCAAATACAGACTCTGTGTGTTAATTGGGGCTGGCGCGGTGGCGGAACAAGACCTGCGGCAGGCAGAAAAGCCTTACTCCTTACAGACCCATGTCTATCACCATGCACAAAACTTAAGTCCAAATGGATCAAAGACCTCAACATAAATCCAGCCACACTGAACCTCTTAAAAGAGTAAATGGGAGGTACCCTTGAATTAACTGATAAAGGAGACTGCTTTCTGAACATAACACCAGTAGCACAAACACTGAGACTGACAATTAATAAATGGGACCTCCTGAAACTGAGAAGCTTCTGTAAGGCAAAGAACACAGACAAAAAGACAAAATGGCAGCCCACAGAGTGAGAAAAGTTCTTCACCAACCCCACATCTGACAGAGGGCTGATCTACAAAATATACAAAGAACTCAAGAAGCTAGTCACCAAAACACCAAATAACACAATTAAAAAGTAGGGTACAGAACTGAATAGAGGATTCTCAAAAGAGGAATCCAAAATGGCTGAAAGACACTTAAGAAAATGTTCAACATCCTTAGCCATCAGGGAAATGCAAATCAAAACATCTCTGAGATACCATCTTACTCCTGCCAGAATAGCTAAAATCAGAAACACCAAAGACAGTTTATGCTGGAGAGGATGTAGAGAAACGGGAACACTCCTCCACTGCTGGTGGGAGTGCAAACTTGTACAGCCATTTTGGAGATCAGTATGGCTGTTCCTAAGGAAAATTGGAATCAGTCTACCACAGGACCAGGCAATTACACTATTAGGCATATACCCAAAGAAGGCACATTCGTACAGCAAGGACATCTGTTCAACTATGTTCATGCAGCATTATTTTTAATAGCAAGAATCTGGAAGCAACCTAGATGCCCCTCAACTGAAGAATGGATAAAGAAGATAAGAAGATGTGGTACATTTACACAGCAGGGAGGGGGGATGGAATCTTCAAATTCGCAAGCAAATGGATGGAACTGGAGGAAACCATCCTGAGTAAGATAATCCAGCCACAAAAAAGATGAACATGGTATGCACTCTCTCATATATGGATTTTAGACATAGAGCAAAGCTCTACAACACACAATGCCAGAGAAGCTGGGATACCAGGAGGACCCTAAGAGAGTCATATAAGGTCCCCTACAGAAGAGGACAGGGACAAGATCTCCTGAACATTTTGGGAGTGGAGGTGGTGGTGGGGGTGGCAGTAAATGGAGAGGGAGTTAGGAGAAAGAGAAGGGGAGAAAAGGAGGAGGGAGGAGAAAATGAAGGACCAGGAAGATTGAGTCAGGGGATGAATAGACGAGAAAGAGAGAGAGAAAAAAGAGAGAGATACCATAGTAGAGGGAGCCATTATAGGTTTGAAGAAAAAACTGACACTAGAGAAATGTCCAGAGAACTACATGGATGACCCCAACTAACAATCTAAGCAGTAGTGGAGAGGCTACTTTAAATGCCCATCCCTGATAATGACATTGATAACTAACTTACATGCCATCCTAGAGCCCTGATCTAGTAGCTGATGGAAACAGAAGCAAACACCCACAGCTAAACTCTGAGAACTCCTGGAATCCAATTGTAGAGAGGGAGGAGGGATGCGTAAAGGGATCAAGACCAGGCTGTAGAAACCCACAGAAACAGCTGACCTGAAGAAGCTCATGGATTCCAGACTGATAGCTGGAAAACCAGCATAGGACCAACCCAGACCCCCTGAACATGAGTCTCAGTTAGAAGGCCTGGGCAGTCTAAGGGACCTCTGACAGTGGAACCAGGATGGATCCCTGGTGTAGGAAAGGACTTCAGTAGCACATTCCCCTTGGAGGGATGCTCCCTTAGCCTAGAGACAAGAGGGAGGGCCTAGTCCCTATTGCAAATGACTTGACAGATTTTGATGATCCCAACTGGAAGGCATCACCCTCCCTGTGGAGTGGGTGGGGAATGGGATGGGAAGAAGGGTGGAGAGGCATGGGAGGATGAGAGGGAGAAGGAACTGGGATCGGTATGTAAAATAAGTAAAAATAAGAAGAAAAAGAGAAAAAAAAAGGAGCTAGCACTTTCACACAGGGATAACTTATTTTTAATTATGTTCATGCATGTATCTCTGTGTGGATATATGCATGTGAGTGCTGGTCATAGGTGTCAGATTCACCTGAAGCTAGAGTCACTGGCAGCTGAGAGCCACTCAGAATGGGTGCAGGGACTGGAACTCAGGTCCTTGACACAAGCAGTATTCACTCAAATCCTGGGTCATCTCTCCAGAGTTCCTCATGCTCAGATTGCTATTAATTGGTTAAGAAGCTTTATGAAAATTCTATTAGGATTAAAATTAAATGGTAACCAAGCTAGAAGTACAGGTCAATATTTCTCTGGGTTATCTGTGGAGTCAGTGAGTCTTCAGGCTTTTAAGAAGGCCAAACTAATTTCATTCTTAGTGGGAGAGTAATAAGATTTGGTGGGAAAAAATAATACTTGCAGATTAAACATTTATAGAGTATTAAAACAATATTATTCTTTGCACTTATTGTCCTACCTGACTTCCAGGTTGAATGTATTATTCCTGGAAATGCATTAAATTCATTTGAACCAAATGTTTACCTTATTTGCTTTTCTCTAATAGTTCTCCTTCCTTTTCTTCCCCCAGGACTGAAATAAAAGAATGAACCTCTACAAAAAAGTTGGAAGGCAGTTTCTTAGCTGGGGTATATGGGTTATTGATGTTACTAAGTTCAGAATTGCTTAGTGGCATATTTCAGTAAAACCAGTCATGAAGAACAAAAAAATAACTTTGAACTCTAGTAGTTTTTCAGTCATCACACAGAGAAGATCAACTTAAAGAACTTTTTGTCAGTTTTTAATTTTTGATAAAAGTCATAGTATCTTTGGATAATAGCATACAACTGACAGGTCAGAACAGTCAGTAAATGCCAAGCTGAAGCAATGTTTTTTGCTATTCCATTTTACTGATGGGGGTGGTAATGACGTGAGTGTATTTTCAAAAGGGTAATCAAAATTGCTACAACTGTTACAAAAGTATCTGTTGTGGGATGTTTCCAGGCATATCTTGGCCACTATTGCACTCACAAACTCTACACCGCTTTGATTATCAATAGGAGATCTGCATTAGATTGAAACCACTCATTTTCTGTTGTGGAGATGGGGAGGGGTTCACAAACCCTTACCCATTCCTGTGAATTAATAAAGTCGCTAGAGGAAGAAGGCTCATAAGACAACCCCTTTTCCAGAATATATAGTCTGAAGGTTACTGGGGTAGGTGAATTCATAAGCATATGTATCAGCTTTCTTAATCTTACAGATTGCTAAGAGGAATAATGTTATTATTATCGTTTTGTTGATGAAGACTCAAAATTGGAAAACTTGCGGGCAGTAATAGATAGTTCTTCTGTTAGTGGAACAAAATTATCTGAGATCAAAAAATTAAAAAGAAAGGGATATCATTCAATGGCTGCTTGATTCTGTTTTTGGAGATTGTAGAAAAATATAGTGACAAGAGGATGTAGTAAGGGATGCTTATATACCTCGTGGTAAGAAAGCAGTATTCAATAAGCTTTTTAAGGATCATGCTTTCAGTGACTTACAACTAGTAGCCAGATTCCACCTCTTACAGATCCCACCCCCTCCCATTGGGACAATGTCTTCAACACATGAACATTTGGGGAGCACACTAGATCTGTCAAGTTGGATTGTATGATGTCAGTGTATGGGTTTATGTGTTTGAAAACTTGGCCCCCAGATGGTGACATTGGACATTGCTTTGACAACGTTTAGATGCTTTCTAGGCACAAGGCTTAACTGTTGACTGTAGGGTTGCACAGCAGGAAGTTGAGATCTCCATAGGCCAGTTCTTCTTCTAGTCTGTTTTTCTGCTTTCTGGTCTGCTGAGGTAACATAATCCCAGCTATCATCCTTTCCTCATCATGATGGATGACATTCTCTAAACTAGAAATCAAGTTAAGCCCCTCCCCCACCCCCATCAGTAGCCTCACTTGCTTCTACAGTTACAGCAATGTAAAGTAAATGTAACTAACAGCGTAGCTACTTGCTCAAAGATACAATTACACGCTCCAGACTTGGGGAGTCTTTCTTTTTAGCTACTGGGTTTGCTGTTAGAAAATGAGTGTCCTCATCTCATTAGCATCGTATTGTTTGCTCATTTCCATTCTCTTCCCTGGCTAAATGGTGTAGTACCAAAGACATTTTCAAATGTTTGGGCTACGTCTGGAATGTCATAAAGTCCCTGATCAGTATTTGTCTCCAGTACAACTGTCAAATTTCCAATCAAAAGGACTGCAAGCAAATAGAAAGCAATCAAAAAGGGTAACACAAAAACAAACAAAAATGTACATTACCTTATTCTCTTGTCGTCTACTTTTTTCAAATATTCATCTCTCTTTAGGACTCCCAGGATCATTTCCTTCTCATGATCTAATAAAAATGACAGGTTGATGAACTCTGAGTTCTTAGACATGGTACTGCTCTGGGTGGCAGCAGTTGAATCTTCCAGAAGGCAAATGGATATTTACAATTGTTAAGGCTCCCCCTGGCCAACCTGGATTTGCAGTTGTTCAGTTAAAAGGGTTTTTATAAGGTCTCCACAGATTTGCTGATGAGTGCTCAGTATTCTTCCAGGTTACAGAGAAAGTGTGTTCTACTGAGACTACAGACCATGAAAGTCATTATTGTTTGTGCTGAAAACAAACAAACAAAGGCCAGTTCTCTAAATGCTTTGCTGTGGTACCCAGTCAGAAGTTCCGATTCACTAATGATTCTGAACGTTGATCTCTCAAGAAGCTTCAGAACAGGAATCAATTCCTCTGGGCCAAGAATATAGAAAACACTAAAAAGGTAGAAAAAACAAAGGTGAGAAAAATTAATTAGATCATATCACACACAGCACTCAGTCAATTATTTCATTTTTAAAATATTAGTGTACTTACCTCAAGCACAACTTTCAAATTAATAAAAACAACTACATGGACTCTGTGGTGTGTGTGTGTGTGTGTGTGTGTGTGTGTGTGTGTGTGTGTGTGTGTGTTTAATCATAGCTCTATATAATCACTGGAAATGTTGGAACACATCCCTTCCAGGAAGAGGGACCAACCATGCTGAAGAAGAGATGCATTTAACCTACTATTCACAACATCAGAAGGTCATCAGGTCCTAGAGATCATGTCCTTAGCTTTAGTTTTATACCTGGATTCTCTTTTAATAACCCCTTAAGAATGATAATTCTTACAGTTGTTTTCAAGATTAGGGGATTGCTAAAAGTTCTATCCTTCAGGGCCCATTCACACCTATGAACTACAAGCTACATAGTTTCCTTGGTTCTTGCCAAGCTTCCAGGCATAACTATCTATTCAAAGGCTGCTGTGAGGCAGCTGTCTGCCCATAATGTCAAACTGACCTAAAAGATGTTAGTTGATTCAAAAGAAAAGGGTCCTTTTCAGAGCCTCTGTAACTTTTCACAGCCACTAATGTGTTTGTTGCATTCAGTGTGTAGCAACCAGAACATTGATGTAATGAATCCAAATTGAAATGATTCCTACAGACCAAGAAGTAGCTCCATTTGAGGAAATGTACCAGGTCCCTCTAGACTGGATTTACTTGAGGCCTTTTGCCAATCTACAAAGACCATTACCTTAGACTGTGGGGATTAGAAGTGAAAAGGAAGCAGCAAGGACAAAGACAAGGACAAGGACAAGGACAAGGAAACCCTATAGAAAACACAATCCTCGGCATTTTCTACCAGTGTCAGTTGCTGTCTCCCCAGATAAAGTACACTATTTGCTTTTCCATCCTTGTGCGTCTCATTTGTTTTTAAGCTGAAATGGGAAAAAATAATTGGAAATTCAGTGCCTGAACAGATCATGCAGGTTCACTTGCAAATTACTTTATAAATAAAATGTCAGATTTAATATATCCTACGTGCATATTTTACAGAATATATTTTTTTAAAAAAATATTCAAGAGGTTGAGAATGCTTGAATTCAATTAATAGTTGTACATGTTTTGAACTGCAGATAAAAGTCTGCACTCTCAAAATCCATGAGTTTATCCTGTGAGTGAATGAAGGAAGGGAAGGGGTTTGCTACCAAGCCTGATGGTCTGAGTTTGGTCCCTACGAACAACGTGGTGTGTTCCATACTCAGTGATGGAACCTTTGTCTAGGAAAATTTCATGTCATTAATCACTAAAATCCTAAGCTACTCCCTTGTTTAAATTTTCTTCTAGATCCTTCTTAGATTATGTTGTCTTCCCAGAGAGCTCTCCCTTCAGTTGTGAATGTTCTAGTCCTGTCTGCAGAATCCACTGTGTTTATTTTAGTTTGAAACCATATCTCATCCACTTTTTCATTGTATGCTGGCTAAATTGCATTTCTGAGCATTTGCACTGGGGACTAAACTGGGCTACAATTAGTTTACCTAACTATGTACCAATTTATGAAATCCCCCTTCAGATAGACCATAGCTCTACTTCAGGAATCCTTTACCACCAATGCCCTTTAACAGAGCAAAAGAAAAATGAGAAAACAAGTTTACTATTCTCATCCTATTGGTTAAACATACTCTGAACACTAGTCAGATTAGGAGGGATTACTTCATTTTTACTTTATTCTTACTTCTTTATGTAACTAGAACTGTGGGTTTACATACTTCAAATGTGTATTCCTCCATGTGTGGTTAATAGCCTTGATGAACAGGCTAAGCTCTTTTGCTTGGGACATGGTCACTTTGAACATCTCATTAAGTCCAGTGGTTATAAAAGGAGAGGCTACCATAATTCCCTTCCCTTATAATGAGAATGATGACTCCCTTAAATGCCATCCTAGAGACTTCATCCAGTAGCTGATGGGAACAGAAGCAGACACCCACAGCTAGGTGAGCAAATGTATGCCATGTGTGTGGGGGTGTCCTTGGAGGTCAGAAGAAGTTTGTTATATCTCCTGGAGTTGGAGTTACAGATGCTTGTGGGCTTCCCTATTTGGGTGCTAAGAACAGAGCTTAGGTCCTCTGAAAGAGCAGAAGTGGTTCTTAACCTCTGAGCCATCTCTCCAGCTCCATTAGTAATTATTTTATATGACACTTTAAAACAGAATGTTTATTAATGTTCTCTTAGTATGAAATTAATATACAATAGAATCAACTTTTTTTTTTGCTTGCTTCTATGTGAAGTACAAGAATCAGACAATGCTCAGAGATTTACAAGGATGACCCCAACTGACAAAGTGAGCAATAGTGGAGAGGCTACCTTAAATGCCCTTCCATGATAATGAGATTGACAACTTCTTTATATGCCATCCTAGAGCCTTCATCTAGTAGCTGATGGAAGCAGAAGCAGACACCCACAGCTAAACACTAGCCAAACTCCTGGAATCCAGTTGCAGAAAGGGAGGAGTGATAAGAAAAGGGGTCAAGTCCAGGATGTAGAAACCCACAGAGATAGCTGACTTGAACAAGGGGGAGCTCACAGACCCCAAACTGACAGCTGGGAAACCAGCATAAGACTAACCCCCTGAATGCCGGTGTTTGTTAGGAGGACTGGGCAGTCCATAGGGCCTCTGGTAGTGGATCAGTATTTATCTCTAGGGTACAAATGGACTTTGGGAGCTCATTCCCTATGGAGAGATTCTCTCTCAGCCTAGACACATGGAGATGGCCTAGACCTTCCCCAAATAATGTGACAGACTTTAATAATTCCCCTATGGGATCATCCACATCTTCTCTGAGGAGTGGATGGTAGATTGATGAGGGACATAGGAGGATGGGAAAGAGAGGGAGCTGAGATTGCTATGTAAAATAAAATTGTTTCTAATTTAAATAAAAAACAATGTCAACAGAAGATTTTTGGAAAGTTAGAATTATCACTCTCATTTTGAAAACAATCATGAGTGCTCCCCCATACTTGCCTCACTGTCAGGGCACATGATAATTCAGGGTCATTCTACTTAGGTGTAAGGCCTTTTACTTATCACAGACTCATATTACACAGATGGGTTAATTTTATCTACTGTTAGATTGGTGGTCGTTGGCTTCTAGTTCTTTGGCTATTAATAATCATGCTAATTTCCCCCACTTTTGCATTGTTGACTGACAGAAGTTCTGAAATCAAGTCAGTAACAGTCCCTCAGCAACTAACTCAAGATAACTGTTAAATGTTTGGTCTTAAGCCAGCATCTCTGAGTTCATGTCTGGCCCATGCATGGGCACTTGCCTGAGACTCTAAGCATATTTCCTTTCCTTGCTCAAGCCTTCATATTTTTTGGTCTAGGGATAGAAAGATGCATCACTGGGCCTTGCCCATTCAAGTTAAATGTTCTCTTTGTCTGATATACATCCTAAACCTCGTTCCCTTTACTCTTAAAAGTCTAAATGGTTTACTGTGGTTTGTGAACCTTTTGCACGTGGTCCTCGACCACCCACTCTCCATGTATCTATGTTCTAACCATATTCAACATTTTATTCTCCTAAAGAAGCCATAATTTTTTAAACCTTTTTTGGTGAGTCAAAGACTGGAAAGTAGAAGTAGGACTGTCAGGATAAGGAATGGGATCAGTGGTAGTGGGAAGGGTACAGGAAAGGGTAAGGGGTGACAAATATATGATAGTGGATTACATAGAAGAAAATGTCATAATTAAATCCATTGCTGTACAAAATTAATATGTGTTAGTAGAAATGTGACAAGGAAGTCATGATATTCCTTACCTTCAGATCTTCCTACTTGCCTGCTTAGGAGTATTTAAACTAGTAGTTTCCAAAGATTCCCCACTGTAATCCCGAGAACCTATAAATACATTACATTATATGCAAAAAAATATTGCAGCTAGGATAAAATGAAAGGGTCTGAGGTGTAAAAATTAGTGCAGATTGTGTAGTGAACTCTACATAATATGTAGCATCATCAAAAAGATGTTGATATCTGGATATGATGTTGTATATAATTACAGCATTAAATATGCTGAAGCAGGTGGGTCACAAGTTCAAGGCCAGCCTGTACAACCTACTAAGAATGTCAAAATGTAATGAAATTCATTAACTTCTATGCAAAATTTCAAACTAATGAAATACATTTTAAAAATAATCATACTGGGGTCTATTGATATAGTCAACTATGTAAGAGGATATAAGAAACTAGAAAGAATCAGCTGAGTGTGCAAAGATTATTTTTTTTTAATCTAGTGGATGTAGTTCAGCAATAAAGTACTTTCCTAGCATATACAAAGCTCTTGGTTTCATCATTATTATCACAAACAAAAGAAGGGGAACACACATCTTAGAGTCAGAAAATTAGTTGTGACAGAACAGAAGTTGGAGTGATGGGCCTTGAATAACTTCATGAATGAGAAGAAAGATACAAAATTTTAGGAAAATGCCCCAAATAAACACTGGATTATATGCTATTTCATTATGAGAAAGGACATTGTCTATATGGGAAGCACTGCAGTGCTACTGGATTTACAGTGGGGTGTACTACTGAAACTATTGTATATGCCATTATGGTACATCCTCCCCCACCTTAGAACAAATGGGCCATCACTTTTACCTGGTATTCTAAAACCCAAAAGAAAAGCCTCTGAGAAATATCCAGAGACCTACAAGACTGAGCCCAACTAACAATTTGAGCAACAGTGGAAAGGCTACCACAAATACCCTTCCCTGATAATGAGATTGATGACTAACTTATCTACCATCATGGAGCCCTCACCTAGCAGCTGATGGAAACAGAAGCAGATACCCACAACTAAACACTGAGCAGAACTGGAATGCAGATGCAGAGAGGGAGGACAAGACCAGGCTGCAGAAACATATAGAGACAGCTGACCTGAACAAGGAGGAGCTAATGAGCCCCCAGGCTGATAGCTGGGAATCCAGTGTGGGACTGACTCAGAGCCCCTGAACATGGGTCTCAGCCAGAAGGACTGAGCAGTCTAAGGGACCTCAGACAGTGGAACCAGGATGTGTTCCTGGTGCACAAAAGGACTTTGGGGGCACACCCCCCATGGAGGGATACTCCCTTAACCTAGAGACAGGAGAGAAGTCTTAGTCCCTACTCCAAATGACTTGACAGATTTAGATGACCCCTCCTGGAGGGCATTGCCCTACATGTGGAGTGGGAGTGATAGGAGAGGAGGGTGGTTAGGGGGCATGAGAGGATGGGAGAGAGGGAAAGAGGAAGACAAGGGGGAGGGAGGGAGAACTGGGATCGATATGTAAAATAAAAATTTAAAAACAGAAAAAAAAAAAAAAAGAAAAAAAGCCTCTGAAAGTTCTCCTCTTGAATCAACTCATGTGAATTAGCTCACAGGAAACTAAGCATTTGTCTAAAGGAAAATTCAGAACTCGATTTGGTAATACACATACCTATAATTCCAGGTACCAGGGAGGCTGAGACAAGAGGATCACAAACTTAAGACCTACCTTGACAACTTGGTAACATTCTCTTAAAATAAAATTTCACTATATTTTGATCATATTGTTTCCTCTCACTCAACACTTCCTGGATTCTTTCCCCACCCAATTTCATTTTCTTTCTCTTTCTTAAAAAAAAAAAAAATAAACACAAAGCACAAGCACAAGCAAATAAACAATGAGTCCCTTTTGTACTGGCCACATGAGTCATGGCCTGACATGTTATTGAAAATCCCAGTGTCATTGCACTGAAGAAAACTAATTTTCTCTCTTCCAGTAGCCATCAATTGCAAATAACTTCTTGGTTAGGAATATAACTTTGATATCACTTCCCCTTCCCTGTGATGAAATTTTGTCTGGCTTGAACATGTACATGTCTTGTGTCTGATGCTGCCATAATCTCTGAATTCTCATGTACATTGGCCCTGTTGTATTAGAAACTGCTGCTTCCTGAGAGAGGGTAAAGCACATGATAAAAATATAGTAAATGAAAATATTTTAAAATCAAAATATTAAGTAAAAAGTGAGAGCTGGGAGGTTAATTTGGTGGCAGAGGAAATTGCAGAAGATATGATGTCTTATATTCTTTCCCCAGATTTGGATAAAAACTAACCAAAGCAGCCAAGCAAAACCCAAGAAGGTGAGGTGTAAATCTAAGAAGACAAGAAGAGGTTGAAATCTGAAGAGGAAAATTTGCCTTAAATGAATACTTCTGCCTGTTGTTTCACTGTAACCTCTATTTTGCTGAGAGTCAGCCTTTAATAAATTTAATAAATTTAATAAATTTGCTTGTTTCACCATCCTTTGTGTCCTGCCCTTTACATAGGAACAGAAACCTTCAGTGCTAGTAATACCGTACAACCTACAGTTAACAAAGCAGTGATCCAAATTTCCATTAGCTCAAAATATAATGTGTACACTTGATTCTTAACAATTAAGTTATCTGTTGGTCAGCAACCAAGAACCCCAAAACTTTAGTGACTTAAAGAAAATAAATCTCAATAAGTTTTAGTTTTGTGTGTTGAATGAGTTTGACTGGAGGCTACACATTTGTGTCTCTCTCAAGGCTTTTTGTTGGATGACAAGTAGGGTTAGAGTCATTTGAAATATTTTCAGATTTAGGATGAGCCATTCTTGCATTCTTTTAGCTCTTGATTGGAATGGAGAAGTTGAATTTGCATCAATATTATCTAATTATTGTTATTACTGAATCAAAACAAGTGTAAGCACTTTTAATTGTGCAAGGGAAAGTTAGCAAGTATACTTCAATTCTTAAGAGGTATCAGTATAATAGTTCTCACACAGAATTGCAAAAATCAATGAAAATAGAGTTCAGTTATAAAAAATAAAAATTACTTGAACTCCATCTATCACCCAATAATATTACTGGTGTTAGGAAACTAGCTCTATAATTCATGAACTCATGAAAGGGTAATAGATCAAGAGCTAATGCTCTTTCTCAACATAGGCCCTGACAGGCAAAACTAAAGGTTTCATACACTTGTATATGCTCCATTATTTGTAACAGAGATTTATAAGCCTTTCTGAAAACAGTTGAAGCTTAGATGATGAGTGAATGACAGACTCTCTACCTTGATGATACATGTTCTAATGGCAAGGAAAGAGCATTTCAAAAGTTCATAAGCCATCATTAAATGTCTTAGAGTCTACAGAGTCTGCAATAATGGATATTTAGAGGAAAGGCTGGCTTTGATTTGGCTTTCTCAGATTTGGTTTATCTTCTATTCTAAGAATAAAAGAGCTACAAGTTTTTGTGTCTTTATTTATTCATATTTAAAATGAAAATATTAATGTTGGTATCATGGACTTGTTTCTATTGAAATGAATTATTAGTAGAATTTCTTATTTCTTAGCACATGTTCAAAAAACATTTAGGCCTTACAAAGCTAAACAATGTACCATTAAAAAAAAGATCCATCAAAAACATCTCCATTTCATTTGATTTACAAAACACCCAGGGTATCTCTGGCTTCCTACATTTTTCTATGAGGATATTTTAATAACTATCTAGAAATAGCACAGTTTCTTATAAATACTAAAAATTTAATAGTATCAAGATATTTTAAAAATATAAGAAGCAACATTGGATGGTTCAGAATAAAATGTGAACATAAATCAAACATAATAGTAATTATGCAACTAGGCAAGGTGGTTCGTGCCTTTTAATCCCAGCACTCAGAAGGCAGAGATAGTAATTTTGAAGATAGCTTGGTCTACATAGTGAGTTCCTGGACAGCCAGAGATACTTAGCCAGATCCTGTCTCAAAATAAAAAAAAAAAGCAATTATATGCAGCACATCTTCCCAACTGTGTTAAAATGCACATAGATTCAACTAACTACTATAAAAGAATTAAAAGTATGAACTAAGCCAAAACACAAAGTCTCTGTGTAATTTGTTGAATCATGAATGTTTTAATCTTCTTCAGTTGTCCTTATTTTATGTTTTTATAATTAGTATACATTACTTATAAAAATTATCAATAAAATGGCTTCAATAGAGCGTAACCCCTGCCTACAACTTCATAAGCAGACTTCCACTTTACCAGAAGTCAGGCTGGATCTAGGAATCCCAGGTAAGACACCATTCACTGCCTGCTAAGACTCCTTAAAGCCTGCCCAACAACCCTAGACTGTGTTCCCTGGGCTACACACTAGGGACCACAGCCACAACAGATTTACCAGGGCCAAGGCTAGTCATAGCAACCCCAGGTAAGACAGTGTCAACCACCTACTAAATCCCTTTAAGCCCACCCAACAAATCCAGACTGTCCCCTTCCCCTGGGTTCCATATCCTAGCCTACAACTTTGAAAGAAGATGTTGGCTTTACCAGAGGCCAGGTGGGATCTAGGGACACCAGGCTCACAAAACTCCAGAGGAGATACCCAAAGGAACCTGAAGACTTGCTAGCCACAAGAACCCTTTGCTGTTTAGAACAGAAGACAAGAGAGAAAAGAGAAACCAAGGAACAAAACACACACCCAACAAAGAAACTCAGGAATCAACACCTAAACCTATAATCTTCCCAAATCCAAATGCCTAAACCCCAGTATAAGAACATGATCAATAATAGAAAGGGCAATATGATACCATTACAACACAGCTATCTAATTACAGGAAGACCTGAAAACTCCAACACAGCTGAAACACAAAAAAATGGCCTTTAAAATGACTTTATGAAGATGATAGACGTCTTTAAAGAGGAAAATTTAAATTCCCTTAAAGGAATTGAGAAGACAAAAAAATTGGATAAAATCAATAAATACATAAATAATACCAAGAAAGCCAAGAAAGAAGAAACAAGAGAAGAAAACTATTCAAGACATGAAAATGGAAATAGAAGCAATAGAGAAAACACAAATAAATGGAGGGAATACTGGACATGGAAAATCTGGGTAGGTGAACAGGAACTACAGATGTAAGGATAACCAACAGAATTCAAGAGATGGAAGAGAGAATCTAAGGTGTTAAAGACACAATAGAGGAAATAGATGCACAAGTCAAAGAAAAATGTTAAATTAAAAAAAAAATCCCTAACACAAAACATCAAGGAAGTTATACAGTGGTGGCATATGCTTTTAATCCCAGCACTTGGGAAGCAGAGGCAGGTGTATCTCTGTGAGTTCGAGACTAGCCTGGTATACAAAAACTAGTTCCAGGACAGGCTCCAAAGCTACACAGGGAAACTCTGTCTTGAAAAACAAAAACAATCAATCAATCAAACAAAAAGCAAACAAAGAAAGAAAGAGGGGAATAAAGAAAGGAAGAAAGAAAGATCAAGGAAATATGGGACACTATGAAAAGACCAAACATAAGAATCATAGGAATAGAAGAAGGAGAAGAAACCTAGCTCAAAAACCCAGAGAATATATTTAACAGAATCACAGAAGAAAAATTCCCCAAACTAAAAAAGGTATAGGAATCTTAAAGACGAGCATAGAGATTGGATCAGAAAAGAAAATCCCCTGTGCCACATAATAATCAAAACATTAAAGCTATACAACAAAGAAAGGATATTAAAAGTGGCCAGGGGTAAAGGCCGAGTAACATAAAAAGGCAGACCTATTAGAAACAAATCCAGTCCTACAGAAGATACTAGAGGGAAAACTCTACCCCCCCCCCAGGAAGTTAACTACACTTACAAAAACACAGACAGTAGATAATCTCACACCAACAACCCAGATAAGGACTGGAGAAGGTAAATAATCTCTCTCTCTCTCTCTCTCTCTCTCTCTCTCTCTCTCTCACACACACACACACACACACACACACACACACACACACACACATCACATCACCACCACCACCAACAACAACAACAAAATAACAGGAATTAACAATCATTGGTCACTAATATCCCTCAATATCAATGCACTCAAATTGCTAATAAAAAGACACAGGCTAACAAAATGGACATGAAAGCAGGATACATCCCTCTGCTGTATACAAAAAAACACACCTCAACCTCACAGACAGTCATTACCTCAGAGTAAAGGGTTGGGGAAAAATTCCAATCAAATGAACCTAAGAAACAAGCTGATCTAGCTACTCTAATATATAACAAACAAGAGTTCAAACTAAAATCAATCAAGAAAGGTAAAGAAGGGCATTTCATGCTCATCAAAAGAAAAATCCACTTAGTTGATGTCTTAATTCTGAAAATCTATGTCCCAAATGTAAGGGTACCTACATCTGTAAACATAATATTAATAAAGCTTAAATCACACATCAAACCCCTAACATTAATAGTGGGAGACTTCAACACCACACTCTCACCAATAGACAGGTAGTTCAAACAGAAACGAAACAGAGAAATAATGGAACTAACACAGTTATGACTCATATAGCCCTAACAGCTATCTACAGAACATTTCACCCAAACACAAAAGAATATACCTTCTTCTCAGCACCTCATGAAACATTCTCCAAAATTAACCATATATTTTGCCACAAAACAAGTCTCAACAGTTACAAAAAAAGTTGAACTTTGTTATATAAAATAAATTTTTGAAAAAATTAAAAAAGAAAAAGAAAGTTGAAATAACCCCCTGTATCTTACCAAACCACCATGGATTTCAACAATGACAGAAATGTAAAGCAAAACAAACAAACAAAAAACCCCCACCCCCAAAAAAACACAAAAGAAAAAAATAAACAGAAACCTTACAAATTCAGGGAAACTAAACTACTCTACTGAGTTACCACTGGGTCAAGGAAGAAATAAAGAAATTAAAGACTTCCTAGATGTCAATGAAAATGAGTGCACAACATACCCAAACTTATGGGGCAGTGCTAAGAGCAGTATTTATAACATTAAGTGCCTTCATAAAGAAGTTGGGGAGATCTCACCCCAGTGACTTAGCAGCACTAAGCTCTATAACAAAAAAGAAACTAACACATCCAAGAGGAGTAGATTGCAGGAAATAATCAACCTGAGGGTTAAAATAAATAAAATAGAAACAAAGAGAATACAAAGAGTCAATGAAACAGAGTTGGTTCTTTGAGGAAATCAACAAAATAAACTCTTATCCAAACTAACTAAAGGGCATAGAGAGATTACCTCCAGTTAACAAAATCAGAAACAAACAGAGTGACATAACAATAAACTTTGAGAAAATCCAGAAAATCATTAGGTTATAATTCGAAAACCTGTACTCCAGTAAATTGAAAAATCTAAAAGAAATGAACAAATGTCTTAATAGATACCACTTATCAAACTTAAAGCAAGACCAGACAATCTAAATAGACCTGTAACCTCTAAGGAAATAGAGCAGTCATTAAAAGTCACCCCCACAAAAAATGACTTTCTTACCTAATGAAATCTACAGATTCAATGCAATACTATTAAAATTCCAACACAATTTTTTACAGGCCCTGAAAGAACAATATACAACTTCATGTGGAAAAACAAAAATCCTAGGGTAGCCAAAACAATGCTATACAATCAAATAACTTCCAGAGGTATCACAAACCCTGATTTTAAACCCTACTACAGGGCTATAGTAATAAAAGAAAAAAACATATGAAAAAAACATGAAAATAGACATGTGTATCAATGGATTCGAATTGAAGTCCATGTTATAAACCCACACACCAATAGACACTTGATTTTCAACAAAGAAATTATACAATGGAAAACAGAAAACATCTTCAGCAAATGATGCTGGTATAACTGGATGCCGGCATGTAGAAAAATGCAAATAGATCCACATCAATCACCTTACATAAAACTAAAGCCCAAATGGATCATTGTAATCAGAGGTTTCTCGGTCCTGCCCCATCCTGCAGCCACTTTTAAATAATCACTCAGAGGCTTAATATTAATTACAAAATATTTTGCCTATAGCTATGGTTTATTACTCACTAGCTCTTACATTTAAATTAACCAATTTTTATTAATCTATGTATCACCATGTGATCATGGCTTTACAGGTCGTTTGGCATCTTGCTTCTTAGGCAGCTGGCTCCCATCACCCCTTACTTTGCCCTTCTTTCCCCCTGTAACTCTGTTTGGCTTTCCCATCTAGCTTTATTCTGCCTGTCAACAAGGCAATTTAGCTTATATTATCAACCAATGAGAGCAACATATACTCACAGGGTACAAAGGGATCATCCCACAGCATATCAGAGACCTCAACATAGATCTTGTTGTAATGTACCCGACCGAAGAGAAAGTGGGGAATAACCTTTAACACATTGGCGCAGGAGACAACTCCCTGAACAGGACACCGATAGCAGACTAAGATCAACACTTAGTAAAGCAGACCTCATGAAACTGAAAAGTTTCTGTAAGGCAAAGGACATAGTCAATGGGACAAAACAGAGGCCTACAGAATGGGGAAAAATCCCTTCACCAACCCTATATCTCACAGAGGGCTGATCTCCAAAATACATAAACAACTCAAGAAACTATACATGAACAAACCAAATGATGTCATTTAAAAATGGAGTATAGATCTAAACAGAAAATTCTAAACAGGGGAATCTCGAATGACTGAGAAACTCTTTAGAAGCTCAACATTAGCCAGCAGAGAAACAAAAATCAAAACAATTCTGAGATTTCATCTTACAGCTGTCAGAATAGCTAAAATAAAAAACACAAGTGACAGCTCATGCTGGAGAGGATTTGGAGCAAGGGTAACACTTACATATTGCTTGTGGGAATGAAAACTTGTTTAGCCACTTTGGAAATCAGTATGGTGGTTTCTCAGAAAACAGGTATATACCAAAAGAATACTCAATCATTCCATAAAGATATTTGCTCAATCACACCACAAGGACACAGCTTAATTTGTAATAGCCAGAACCTGGAAACAACCTAGATATCCCTCAATATGAGGAATGGATACAGAAAATGTAGTTAATTTATTCAGTGGAATATTATTAAACTGTTAAAAACAATGACATCATGAAATTGAAAGGCACATAGATTGACCTAAAGAAAATCATCCTGAGTGAGGTAACCAAGAAAGACAAATATGTTATCTATTCACTTATACATGGATATTAGCTGTAAAATAAAGAATAACTATACTACAATGCACAGACCCAGAAAGGGTTCAATGGGGATGGCCAGATCTCCCTGGAAAGAGGAAATAGAAGATATTTCATGAGCAATAGTGGGCTGGTGGGGATGGGAACATGAGAGGTCAAATAATGAGAGATGGGGATATGACAAAGGTGAAGAGTACTGGAAGAGACTACAGGAAATGTGGATCATTTCAGGATCATGTAAAACTCGGGCGCAAGGGAATCTCCAAAGAATCTACAATGATGACCCCAGCTAAAACTCCTAGCAATAACGGATATGTAGTCTTTACTGGTCATGTCCTGTGACTAAGAAAGACTTGAAGTGGAGGAAATGGGAAACGAACCCAGTCATATAATCTTCAACCTACAGTCTGTCCTGTCTGTGGGATGTGCTGGAGTAAGGGTGGCCTAGAGATCGAAGGTGTCTAGCCCTGGTCTAATCTAAAACCCACCCCAAGAAACTAAGCCCACCCATAAAATTGCCTGGAGCACCAAAACCCACAGGCTGGATGACCTAGAGACCTAAGATAGAACCAAACATAGCTGTAGGGAAAAAATGTCAATGCTATAATACCAAACAATATTCTGCTATACTCATAGATTGGTGCCTAGTCCAATTGTTATCAGAGAAAAGCTTCATCCAGCAACTGATGGAAACATTTCAATGTTTCAATGTCCTATAAGTTGGATTCCTATTAGGATTTTAGTTGAAGAAACACATCCATGACCTTGATGTCAAGCTGTTGAATGCTTTTATGCCAAGGAATAAATAAGACAGGTTTTTATTTTAGATGTGTATTTTGAAAGACTAGCACTCCTCAATGACTGGTGGAAGGACCAGTTAGGCAAAGCATGAGGAGGCCCTTGAGAGTAACAGGTAGTGAATAGCAACTGAAGCTCTGTTATGAGAAAAGAAATGGGGACCATTATTGAGATATGGGGAAATTAATTGTTCCAACAAGCTCCTGTGACTAGCTACATGTGGGTGGTTTGTGAGAGGCAATAGAATGACTCTGAGCTTTCCCATAGGGGATGCAATGATTCTTAAGTTTTTAATGCATATAAGAATATTTAAGAGTTTTGTTCAAAAACAAGTCTGTGATATGCTTATATACATTAAAATGCCAGGGATTTTGACTTAACAGAATGTGTGGAAAGTAATGGACGCTGATGTTAGAAATAATGTTAACAGAGTTGGAGACTCAATGACAAAAAAAGGTGAGAAAGAAAAATGATTAGTTTTAGTTCAGACCTGAGGTCATTGTGTTTCTGAAGCAAACATCAACAAAGATCTGTTGGGAATTTGAAATATGGAACTTCTAATCATCATCTTAGAGTTCATCAGATAAAAAAAAAGACTAGTGATATTTCATTTACTCTATTCTATTTTAGACATGTGTTTTGAAAGACCAGCACTCACTAATGACTGGTTGAAGGGCCAGAAAGGCAAAGCATGTTGGGCCTAAAAAGGCCAGGACGCAAGGCCTAGTGGAACTTCCTGAGCCTGGTTAAAGTTTGGAAACCTAACTTTGGCCTGCAACCTCCATGTGGGAGTGACTCAGCAAGACCTGATGGAAGACTGCTCCCTGTGTAGCTAACAGCTAGGTTGGTGGAATATTATTGGCCCTTTCTCTTCACATCACCTTACCCTATCCTAACATTCCTATTCCTACTCCCTACCCCAACCCTTTATAAGTCCCTGCTTGGTGCAATAAACCTAGTTCCTGCCCTGACCAGGCTCCCTGTTGCATCTGATTGTCCCTGCAGTGGGCAGAGGCTGGGGAACAGGCAGACAGCACACTCACCTTTCCTCGATCTTCTCCTCTGAGGGATGAATTGTGGAAAGGAGACTCCCCTGCCACCAGCAGCCTTTGAGTGGTGGCCTAGATAAAAGGTGGTGGCTACATATAAGCAAATAAATGAGATGTCTTAAAGAGAAAGAAAGGAACCAAGGATAGAACCATAAAGAGCAGCAACCCTTAAAGAATGCATGGAGAAACAGGCATAATGGTTATACCCCTGTAACTTGAACACTTGGTTGACAAAATACAAGATCAGGCACTCAAGGCCAACTCATGCTGCACAGTGAGTAAGTAGTACAAGATCAGCTTTACTACAGTTTCACTGATACCCTTCTGTGCCGCTTACTATTTTGTCATATTTGCTTTAAAATATTTTAAACGTGTAGTATTGAGAATTTTGGGCTAGGCACAGTAGTTAAAACTTGTAATCACAACACTAAGAAAGTAGAGACAAGAGAATCAGGTATCTAAGTTCATCCTCAGCTACTTAGTGAGTTCAAGCAAAGACAGATCTATGTTAGATCACGACTCAAAAGAAAAATGGATAAAATAATAAGGAAGATAATGAAAAGAACTAGAAGGATTTAGTGGGCAAAATAGTAAAATAGTTGAGTGTATATAAGCTGGGAGTCAAGTTTACCATTCAGAGGTAATGGTACAGATCATTGTTACATTTAACTTTCAGCTAACCAATCAAGAAATCTGTTACAAATACCTCATGATGTAAAGAGTATTACATTTTAGCTAGAAAAGGAACTATACCATATCAATTAACTTAACCAAATTTCTTATAACACAAATTAGTATGTCATGGAATTATTTTTGTTTGTAATATAATTACATGCAAGTCAAGCCTTGTGCTTATATTCACCCAGAACATGCTAAATTCACATAGCTATAGACCTTGCCATTGAGTATTCAGAAGAGGCAAAACCTTGGATTTAAAAGAAAGAAGAGAGGGTTTGCATTTGGCTAAGAGATCTGAAAATATCATTGACTAAGATGAAAGGAAACAATAGTTTAAGATAGACACCTGAGCAAAGTCTATGCCAGAGAGGATTGTGATATGAAAGACTACTGGAATACTGGAGAACTGTGCAAAGCCATGCATATTCTACCATTAGTGCAGTGGAGAATCTTTTCACAGGGTTGGAAATGAGTGAATGTCGGAAAAGGAATGGCAGTAAGATCTTTATGTGTCCCTGGACCACTTGGCAGGTGTTAGGAAGTGTTAAAAGCAGGGACTGGAGAGATAGGTTAGTAGTTAAAAGTACATGCTGTTCTTCCAAAGACCTGAGTTCAGTTCCCAGCACACTCTTCAGGTGACTCACAATAATCTGTAACTTGCTGACCTCTGTAACATTGCTGACCTCTAAGGACACCTGTACTCATGTGCACATGCCCACATGCATGTGATTAAAAAATAAAAATAAATCTTTTTAAAGCATCAAACTATGTTAAGATAAATCCGACTTAGTACTTCATACAGTCTTTATATTCAAGCAGATATTCTCATGCTCATCTTCCTGGAAATAAATAATGATTTGGGGGAATGGAGCAATTTAACTGCCAATTAGCTGCTTTTATAATCTCCCCAGCTTCTCGGCCAAAATAAAATACCTTGATACCAATATCAGACATGTAGCATACTTGAGAAAACTGTACAACTCATAGCTGCCTGTCTGAGCCCCTTAAGCACAGTCCCAGCCAGGGCTACCTGAATTCGTTTGTACCAGAGGTTTTGTTGTCTTAAGCTTTGATAAATTCTGGTTGCCCTCAGAACTATTTTCATATAGTTCAAGAAGGATACACTTCCCTTAGTGGTCTAGCAGGACTGTTGCAAACAGTGAAAATAAAGCAAGAGGGTGCAATAAATGGCTAAGGCTGGTTCAAATATTCCATGTAAGGCTATATAAGCAGATTGCTCAGACTCAGCAAGTCAGCCAGGAGGCATTCTTCTTGGTATTTGAGCATTAGGCTCAGGCGAGACTTCTTTGGGATGGGCTTTTCTTGCCTATTTCAGTTACACGGACAGAGCTAGTAACACGAAGGAAGAAACAAAAGAGATGCCAGAATGGTGGGGGTAGGCACTGAGGATAGCAGTGGAAGGAACAGCCGGTCTATCAGAAAGCCAAGCTAAGAAAGCTGGCTGCTTGACAGATGAAGAAATGAGCACAGCTGACCAATTTAAGGGCAGCCATGATAGGAAGAGAGAGAGGGGATGTAGATGGCATAAAAAAACAGAGACAGAGACTGAAGAAATAAATGGCTACAAGAAACCAAAGAAGGGAAACTGCACGACCTGGTCAATGGAAGAGTTCCTGTTCCAAAGATCTGTCAAGTCCTTAGGACAAGAGGTCCCAGACTACAGGTCATGAGCTGAGATACTTGCTGATGATAATGGCTAAGGAATCTTGACCTCTTAGGTCTACTGAAGAGCTGTACACTGGCTACTGTCAAAAGCTAAGAAATCCCAATAATTAGTCCTATCTATGAAGCTGCAACACCACCAGGCAACAAGGAACCCTGACCTACTAGAACTATACAAGAACTGTAGCATTTTTGAAGCTAAGGGTTCTGATATTAGAGGCCTGCTCCAAGAGTGTAACATTGAAGACCATCAACTGCTATTGTTCTTGCCATCCTAGAAGAGCTTTCCTGCCTAGGATTTTTGTCTGCATAGACCAAAATAACCCCAGTCTGAATATACCTCAAGTATATGTGAGTAGCTTGCAAGTTGGTTTAAAAAGATGTACTACCATTCCACCTGAAAGTTTTTTTGGCCACAAGTAATGAAGCTCTCAATAAGGATGTGGGATTTTTTCCTAGGGAATATTGATCCCAAACATGCAGGAAGAAATGACCAAGCCAAGAAATCACAAAGGTCCTGCCCTAATTTCCTTATCTGCTAGCATAATAAACACCATAAACAAAAGCAACTTGTGGAGGAAAAGGCTTATTTGGTCTACAATTTGTGGTCAGAGTCCATCATTGACAGAAGTGAAGGCAGGAGCTCAAACAGGAACCTGGAGTCCAGAACTGAAGCAGAGGCCATAAAAGAGACTAGCTTGTTCTCCATGTTTTTGTTCATCCAGCATCCTTATACTTCCAGGACTACATAAACAGGGGTGGCATCACTTACAGTGACTGGGTCTTCCTTCCTACATCAATCATTAATCAAGAAAACACCCCCATAGGCTTGCCTACATGTCAGTCTGATGGAGATGATTTTTGAGGTTCTTACCTCCTAGCTGATCCTCGCTTATATCAAGTTGACATAAAAATAACCATCATAGGTCCTTTATTTATACATAGTGCTAGTATGAAAGTAGATTGTAACTCCAGGAAAATCCTTTATTGTGTAGTGTTAGGAATTAAACTTGGGTCTTTCACGTGCCTGTCTGGAAGCTGGACCATCAGTCACCACCAAGGCATCCTAATCTCTTAGACATATACAAGACTATCACATTTAAAAAACTGTATCAATAATCAAGTCTTAGTTAGATAGTCAACCACAGAACTACATCCTAATCCCTATTTTTAAATTTAACCCAAAGTTGACGTTCACCTACCCAGATTGCTCTTCAAAAAGAGGAATTGTCTCCAAATACAGCCAGCTTGCTTCCCCACATACTTAGTACTTGACACTGGCCTATGTATTTTTTCTCTCCTTTTATACCCTGTGTTCTTTGGGATCCTGACACCTAGCTCCAAAATAGATACACGGAGACTGATTCTTACTTATGAATACATGACTTTAGCTTGCTTTTATCCAGCTTTTTTTAACTTAAATTATCCTGTTTCTCTTTAACTACATTTTGACTCTGTGCTTTTTAACCTTTCTTTATTCTAGATATCTTTCTTCTTTTCTTACTCCATGGCTGGTTGGGTGGCTGGGTGGCTGGTCTCTGGCATATTCTGTCCTCCTTTTTGTCTGTCCTCCTCTTCTCATTCTTCTATTTATTGTCTCTGCCTGGCAGCCCCACCTGTCCTTCTCCTGCCTAGCTATTAGACATTCAGCTATTTATTACACAGGCAAAGCAACATGACTTTACAGAGTTAAACAAATGTAACATAAAAGAATACAACACATCTTTGCATTATTAAACATGAATATTCCACAATATGTCTGTTTATCATGCATTTTTGAAGCTTTACAGAGTAAGGTAAACAATATTTCTATGCCTAAAAGATGGTTTTACACAATCAACTACACAAGTGGTTGTCAAACATTTTCTTTCTAGTACAGAATAACTAGTAAATTATTTTAGAATTTTAGGACCAAGGCCCAAATTAACATTGTGCTTATGCAACAATTAAGATTACAATTCCTGCTATATTTTATTGCCAAAAGTTACAATGTACACTCCTTTTAATATTTAAGAAGGGCCCTTACTGAAATGTATGTATTTTAAAGATGGAGAACAGAGTGGTGGGAAGTTTCTTAATAGTTTCTGGCTTTTAATTCTGCCTCTAAGACAATAATTGAAACTGGGGGTTCTAGGAAAGGTTTACAAGCTGCTAGACATTTACTCGAGACTTCTATGAAATCAGTAGCCCAAATATTAAGAACTCAGGGACTCTGTTATCATATCTATCACAGAACAAAATATTGTAAAGGTCAATTAAAAATTATAGATAATAAGTACATATGCCTGAAAAGCCCACTGAACTACTCACTTCAAATGATTGAATTGTATTTATATGCACTTTATCATATCAAATCAGTTTTATCAGTTTGGGGTCCGAACATGGCTTATAAAAATGTCCTATGATGGTCTAATAGCTACCTCATATGGGGAATATCTGGAGGATCTGATGTCAGATTACATCTCTGTGTCAAAGAAACTACCATGCTTAATCCTCATTTCCACCTATATAATGCGAAGGTAGTATGCTATAACATTTATGTCGGTAAACCAAAAAGAATGTCAAATGTAAAACTCCTTCAAGGATCCCTGTAACAGTTCTTTTTTTCTCTATGAAACAATGGGATTCCACAGACATCAAATGAAAAGCCAAGTAGAAATTATTATAAACTTCAAAATATCCAAGTTTTTGAAAGTCATAAAGGATATGTGCTTTGTTGTATTATATTTTCTATTGGAATATGTCATTACCACTCAATGACTATATTGCCTAAGTCTTTTTTTCCTTTCAGCTTCTGGCAAAGATATTCCTTGTATGGCACTTAGATAAAAGTCAGTTCCTGTTCTAAGGTGTTGCTTTATAAACACTAATTGATGTGATCTTTGGGATAGATTTATTATTTCTAAATTACAAATAAGGAAAACATAGTAGAAATGTGTTCAGTAACTTGCTATGGCCACATAGTAAGTGGTAAGGTTAAGATTCATATTATGATTAACTGTCTCTAATAGTGTTGTTACTTTTACTATTATTGACTTTCCATGATTTGGGCGCATTCTGAAACAACATGTTTAGTTCATCTCAGTTCCATCACTGTCAGACCATCAAGCCTGAGGCCAGGGACTGCTTCAGCTTCTTTGTATTCTTGTGTACACTGACCAAGTTATAAAGTTATCTACTTTGTGATATCATTGTTTTTCTTTGCTTGACGGGTATGGCATCCTTTTTCTTGACCGTGAGCTAAAAAATAGCCTCTGTTTCCCCAATTTGGAGTGATTATAAAAAAATAGACTGGCAGTGCCAGAAAGATACTTACCTAGTTACTGTTTATTCAATCACCATATATATATATATATATATATATATATATATATGTGTGTGTGTGTGTGTGTGTGTGTGTGTGTGTATTTAATATTTAGAATTTTTAATATTCTGTTAATATATAAATTTTCTTTTTGAATTGTGTGAAAAATTAAAACAAAAAAGATAATTTGTTCTGGCACAGATACGTTAGGAAATATCACTATAAGATAGTAGTCAATACATTTTGTTTTGAATATATTTCAAGTTATGTATTCTTTCTACCAATATCAACTTTTGGATGCCTGACTATTTGAGTTTTTCTTAGTATAGAGAGGACAAAGCATAAAAATTGGAACAATTTTATCTGACTAAAGAAAGAAAGTAAAGCTTTAGACCTCAGGGTAGAGAATGATGAGATTGGGGAAGACCTGGTGCTCCTTGGTTTCTGTGTGCTAAGAAGGAGAAAGAAAAGTTGAGGGTTGAGGAAATGGGGGTGCTGAAGGGGCCAATAGACATAAGAAATCTTGATTAATGGGGGGTCCTAGATAAAGCAAGGCACCTTAGCAAAGATCATTGACAGGAAGCCAACAAGTAAGATGCTAGAGCCAGATTAACAAAAGCTTTGCAGATTCCAGTATAGGCTAAGAACAAAGAAAAAGAACTGAAATTAGGGAAGTGAAAAAATGGGTATCAAAGAATCCACCAGAAAAACCTAAGTTGAGCAATGTGACCCCAAACACTAGATCAAAACTAGGCCTCAAATGTGTGAGCTATAGCATCGCAAGTGAATGACTGAACTTCTGTATGCCTTGGTACCACAGAAACTATTTGAGTAGTGATTGAGAAATGTTAAATCCTCAGAAATGTGAATGATTTCTATTATTAACAGCAATATTGGGCCTATCTTTCATGTTTGCAGTCCTCAATAAAATGGAAGGTTTCTATTAGATTTCATCCCAGTTCCTTCAGAACATATTATGTAGGACTGAGAACTAATATACAGTTACATCATATGGTGTATAAGTTCAGAGCCAAGCATATAACTTTTATTCACAACAATAATAATAGACAGGAATTTACTTGAAAGGTAATCAGTAGCCATGTGAATTTTTGTGTAGAACTCATTTAGACAGGTTCATGCATGTGTGCACACATACACACAGATAGAGGGTAGAAGGTAGGGAATGAAAGAGGGAAGGAGAGAGGCAGACAAAGATAAAAAAGATGAAATATTATATATATATATAAAACATCCATTTTTCATGCACTTAAGATAAATAATTTCTTAATTACAAGGAATTCAGTAAAGTGAGTCTTCATTACTGAGTTTTCAATATACATCTAGCTCTACTCAGAAGATGGACTGTAATCTTTGTCTGTTTACACCTACAATTCCAGTGTGTGGTGCTATGAATCGAATTCAGGGCCTTGAGCATGCTAGTTGAGGGTCCTACAACCAAGCAACATCTTCACCTCCTACAAACATGTTTGTATATAGCCTTATTTGCTGAAAAGTTGAAGAATAAAAGCAGCCTGTTTGGAGTAAGCTTTTACTACTTGGTTAACTTCAAAACTCTAAGTTATACTTTAATTTCATTGAGATTCATACAAGGAGAAACAAACTCTCAGTGTCTATATGTGCAGCTCTTGGAAATATATATTAAGGGACTTAACTAAACTATTTGAATTTGAAATTTTAACAAGATGTTTAAATTAGAAAAATGTGTTGGTTATAGTCATCTGTTTACCAAGTGGGTTGTTATTGAACGTCCTTTTTATGATCCATATAAAGGTATGTGTTTACGTTTAAAGTCTATTTTTGAATCCTAGAATATCATGATATGGTGACTCTGTTCCAAGTTTGATTTCTTGTAGTCACTCCACCTGTTACTCCAACTCAGTTAAAGTCCATCACTTTTATTCTTTGAAAAATGGCAAACATTACTTTTAAGAATTATATTGTGTAGTTTTGAGGACTTTAACTGCTTTAGAATGGTGCTGATTTTAGAGTTTCTCTCTTGTTAATTTTCCTAGTTCCTTCCAAGTCCTGATACTGTCTTGGAAACATTTCCCGACTGCATACCGCTAAAATGAAACTGCTATGGAAGGAAGCCTATTTACATGAACCACCAACCCTTAAATGAATTGGATATGTTCTTAATGTAGGAACACAGAGCTTCCTGATATTCTGTTCAAAATAGTAAATTGAATTAGCCTGGATAAGTCAACTGTTACAAGGAGTGGAAAGTGCTAAATTAAACTTTAACAAGAGTTCCAAATAAGACTATTCTGAGTTTGAAATGAGTAAGGTTATTAAGGCTTCAGCCAGTGAAGGTAAGTTTGATTTTAATACTTTTATTCAGTGAAGAGGAAAATGAAGTAAAAACCTATTTAGTTTTTTATTTAATAAAGTTTACAGAAAAAAATTAAAAACTCAGATTTGAGAGAACATTTAAATGAACCAGAAGTAATAAAAACAGGTCACAATGTGCCCATAAAGGTGTAGAGTCAAGTGAATTTAAAAAGAGATAAAAAATTGTTTGAAATACTGAAGTCAAATAAGAAGCAGGAACAAAAAAAAGCAGCACTGTAAAAATAGTCTGAACTTGTTTTCAGATTTGAGACAGTCTCTAGGTAGCTCAGGCTGGCCTTGAACTTGTTATCCCAATGCTTACACCTCCTAAGTGCCGAAACACCATGTGTAAAATTATCATGTTTTTACATATTAAACTCTACAATGTTAGTGAAGAAAAATGAAAACTAACATAGACTAATGCAAATATCATCATGGCTAGCAACATTTAGTACAGGGGGTAAAAGCATCATTCTATTCCCATCAGTACTGCAAATATTTAATTCTAAAATACAGTGATAGATGAAAAAACTCAGACTCTTTCCATCAACCACAACTGGATATTGGGAATATTTTATGTTAATTTTATTTAAGATCATGATAGTATATGTCTATAACCCTAGTACTC
Source organism: Phodopus roborovskii (assembly GCF_943737965.1). Lineage (NCBI taxonomy): Eukaryota > Metazoa > Chordata > Mammalia > Rodentia > Cricetidae > Phodopus > Phodopus roborovskii. Next base: position 785,973 of record NW_026125640.1, on the reverse strand, counting down.
AGGATGCTGGGGCATGAGGAACTCAAGTTTGAGGATAGCCTGGGCAACATAGCAAGACCATGTCTCAAAAATTATTTAAATATTTGTATCTATTATAAAAAGAATATTAGACATAGAATATCACACATGCTAGGTAAAGGGGTTTCTAGAATAGAAAGGACAGATGTGCTCTCTTTTTGAAAATTTGGAATGAAACCAGACTGGGGAGTTCTGTGAAATCAACTAAAATGTGTGAAATTGTGTGGGAAGGAGGTGGTAAGAGAGGAAAAGATAGTACACACATGTAACATATGGATGTACAAAAGATGGCTACAAGCAAATCAGAAATAGAAAATACTGAAGATGATTAACCATGTGTTAATACATGTTGGCAAAACACATAACACATGTGTGATAAAGTTAGGCAAATAAACTGCTTGTTTCCCATATTTTAAAGTAACACTTTTCCTCCCTTCTCTTTACATACTAAATAATTATAAGATAGTAGTTGCAACAAAAATAGTAAAGGCACTCCAAGATGTGACTTAGTGGAAAACAAAACCAACTAGAAGACTTTATCAAATGTGAATAAACTGAAGGACAACACAGCTAACCCACATATAGGCTAGCAGAGAATTTAAGGACCCTGTAAATAAGAGACAAAAATGAATTTCAGCACATGTGAGGGTGATCTGGCTGTATCTGTCACCCCATTGATCACCAGGGTTGATTCGCCTGATCTGGCTAGCTATGCAGGTGTCCCTTTGCTCCCTCACAGCTCCATGTGTGTCTCTCCTGAAGCTGCATGCTTGGTGGAAGAGGATGACCTTTCCCAAAAAGAGGACTGAGCTTCAGTCAAGGGTATAGGAGTAGCTGCGCTCCCCTACTAGAACCTCCAAACAAACTCTCAAAAATGAATTTCAGCAGCATATTTTTGATACTAGTTATTCATATAGCAATATATACATATGTCTACAAGTGTTTAGTGACAGAGACTTAAGGATTATATAGTATGTATAAGTTCTATAGTGCTTAAGAGTTTCACTAGAGCAATAGAATGATCCCATGTATGTAAGTCATAGTGTATAAACTGTAACAGTTATTCATGGAAGCTTCTGTCTAGTCAGCTCATAAATAAAGTTCAAAATGAAAATCTGTAATTCCTTCTTTTAGAATATTATGTAGAACTTTATATACATTTTCACATATAAGGAACATTTGACACTCACAATACTTGAATGTTTTAAATATAAAGTCATTTGCCTCTATGTATAAAGTTTGATAAATTACACTGCAAGAAGATTTTCAGCAGTTCATGGTGGGTCCTGTAAATATGTAATCTTAGCATTCAGTATCACAAGCAGGAGGATTGCCACAAGTTTTAGGCTACTGTGGGCTGGATAGTGAGCCCCTACTACATGTATTTTATTTAAATAAGGAAAATAACAATCTCACTTAAAACACTCTATATTAAAGAGGATTATCATGAGTTGGAGGCCAGGCTGGGCTACATAGTGAGTTCCAGAGGGTAATATAGTAAGAGACCCTGTGTCAAATAAACAAAGAAACCATAAATAATAGAAAAGGGAATAGAGCTGAATGTAAATATATTTAATAATGTTAATTACAATAACTGAGATTTCAGCAGGGCTTTAGTAGAGCAGACCTTTAATCCCAACACTCGGGGGGGGGGCAGAGGCAGGTAGATCTCTGTGAGTTCGAGGCCAGCCTGGTCTACAGAGCAAGTTCCAGGACAGGCTCCAATGCAATAAAGAGAAACTCTGTCTTGATAAAAACCGAAAATAAAAAAAAATCTGAGATTTCAAATAAATAAAAGGAATTCAAAGAAAAAGGACCTTCTGCTTTATATAGAGAGGCACAAACACTCTTTGGTAAAACCACAAGTACTTTTACTATGAACTTGATTTGTTTTGGTCATTAGGACACATACTTAGTCTTAGAGATGGTTGGCTTTTTTAGCACATTCTACCACAAGATTTCACTTTGAATAGTGAATTAAGAAAATACTTACACTTTTCCTTTACCCAAAGCTATAAACTCTCAGCAGTTTAACTGCCCCCTTTTCCATTTTCTACTTTATGGTGAGATCCAGTATCAAATGATAGAAAGAATATTTTTTTCTCTAACCAGTCAACATTTTGTCCACCTAAAATAACTACAAAATACAAACTACAAACATCAAGAAGGCACATACCAAACTAGAGGTCCCTAAGGACATCAGCCTTACCTCAGTAAGGTCAGAACGCTTTTGTAGGCTCACTTTTCTTCCAGACACACAAACTGGAGTGGACTACTTGACCCTCAGGAAGTCCTCAGATCAGGAACTTGAAAAACCAGCCTCCCTTGTTCCCACAATATATTTACACTTTAAACACACCCAGTGACACACAGTAATGTTTATCTATAGTAGACAGCTATTTCAGGAAGCAAGCAAAGTCTCTATAGAGCTGTGCAAGGGTAAGGAGAGGGAAGGTGATCAGTTTCATCTTGTAAACATTTAAGATCTTGACATGACACTCCTTTCATAACAATGTTTAGAAAGTGATTCCTTCTTTGAATATTCTTTTCGACCCATGAAAAACACAATTCATACAGACCCGGGGAGGGGGGGAATAACAATGTGTCAGGCACTGTTTAAAGTGCTTTACATATATCGCCACCTACCTTTTCTCCAAATTATTCAGCCTTTGATAATGACATTATGTGCGTATTAGAAATAAACAAAGAGTAATTTTCTCAGGTACCCAATTAATAAATCACAGGAACAGAAGCTAAGTTTCATAGTTCATTACTGCTGAACAATGAGAAAGATTTCCTTAGAACCAGTACCATGGGATATGGTAAACACTATTGAAATCACTAGTAACAGCCATGAGAAATTCTTAATGTTCCTGTAACTAAGCAATGAATAGGGCAAATTGACTCTCGATTAGCAGACTTTCTGACTGGACTCTTTCTTGCTGCCCTGACTGACCTGAGAAAAAGAACTCTCATTTAGCCAGCAGAAATCCCCCTATGTGACTACAAGGTATCCAGAGCACTCCACAGTTAGCTTGAGGAAACTACCAGATAATTGCAGTTCATTGTCCCAGTGCTTCAAAGTGTAGCCTCAGCCAGGGAAGTTGCAAACAGTTTGTAACACATTTTTTTTTAAATTATCACAAACTGCAATAAAAACATTGTCTCCCCATCCCCTCTATGCAATTCTGTTCCCTTCTTTCTCCCTCCTTGCTTTAGACCTCTTCTTTCTTGGACTTCCCCATGGGTTTCCCTTTCTACTTCCATATACATTTTCGCATGCATACATACATACATACATGCATGCATACATATATGGATTCTGTAAGCAAAAATAACACACACACACACACACACACACACACACATTTTGTTTTGTTTGTTGATATAGACTCACATTGTAGCCCAGACAGGCCTAGTACTCACTATGTAGCTCATACCGATCTTCCTACTTTATCCTCCCAACTGCTGAAATTCTAAGTGTGAGCCACCATTGGAATACATAAATAACTTTTTTTTCTAGTGTGTTTTGGTTGTTTTCTGTAACAAGGAATCACCAGAGGAACTGCCTAGATCAGGTTTGCCTATGGCCATGTCTATGAAAGAATAGAATATCTTGATTCTTAATTGATGTGCAAGTCTCAGGTCTCTGTGGGCATTTCCATTCTCTAGTCAACTATACAAGACAGGATGGATTAAGTGGGCAATATAGGTGCATTCAAAGCAAACCTAGAATTGTAAGCCAAATAAAACCTGTTAGCCTTCATGTTGTTTGTTGTAAGGACATTTTATCACAGCAATGACAATAAAATTAGAACAGAAATGGGTACTGAGCTGGTAAGGTGGTTCTGTAATAGACCTGACAATGTGTCAGGCTTTGATGCTTAGACTGGTTTTGTGTAGGGAATGTGAAAGCATTTGCAACTTTGGTTCAGAAAAGCTGTTAAGCACTCAGAGTTTAATAGGTCATTCTTCTGGTTCCTTGGAAAATAAAAATGCTGAGAATAAAAGGCTTAGATCATGTTTCAGAGAGAACAAGGCCTTTGTTGTCAACGGGTCTAGGGGGAATTAATGTAATATACTAGTGAAGAATCTGTGCGCTGATCATGCCAAGGCTGAAAAAAACAGTTGTGCTTCTCAAAGGGACCAGCAGCATTAAAGTGAAACCTCTTACACTTCAGTGGAACAACAGGAGACTGTTTCCTCAAGATCAGCACACAGAAGTTGCTATAGCTATGGTTTAAGGGACTAGTCTACATGTCAAGCCCAAGTTTGCAATATAATGATTATCCACACAGTACTCCTTTTGTAGGTATGAAAGATGAAAGATTACGTGGATCAGGAACAGCAGCTGAGGCGGGGTCAGAGTTTCTGCAGAGAGGCCCCAAGAGGATAAAAATGATGCCTCTGCTGCAATGAAGATTCAAGGATAATTAAGATGTCAGCAGTGTGGGATGCCCACAAGGAGAGCTGAATCCGTGCAGAGCAGTAGGGTCTAAAAGACAAGCTGTATGTGCAGCAGCAGAGTTGGAGGGGTGAGGTTACAAGCCTCAGTTGTCAGACAATAAGCTAGAGGGGCTGATTTATACACACGAATTTTGATTTTGCTTAATTGTGATTATTATATACCCCAGTTCTTCCCTTTTGAAATAAGAATGTTTTACTATATAATTAATGACTTGGAATTTCTAAACTGCCTTGATTTTGGATTTTTTGTCCTTGTTGTTGAAGGGTTTTTGTTTTTGTTTTTGTTTCGATACAGGGTTTCTCTGTGAATCCCTAGCTGTCCAGGAACTCTCTCACATAACTAGGCTGGCCTTGAATTCAGAGATCCACCTGTTTCTCCCTCCCAAGTGCTGGGATTAAAGGCATGTGCCACCACCTCCTGACTTGGTTTGGGATATTTTTAAGTATTAAAAAAAAAAAACTAAGAGGACTTTAAATTTGAACTTTAAATAGTATCAGATTTGGAAGACAATGGTTGAAAAGTTATGACTTAACATAGTATTGCTATGTCAAATTAATATAGGGGTAGCTTGAGATGCTTAGTTTTAATTTGAGATTATCAAGAGATACCTGGAAAGAATAATAATGAAGAATTATTTAAACTAGGTTGCCCTGTGGGCATGTCCATAGGGAATTGTCCTGACTTTTAACTGACCCAGTCCACTGTGGTTGTCACTATTCCCTAAGGCAGACTGTCAGCTAGTCTAGAGTAAGCAAGCAAGTATATATTTATTCTCTCTCTGCTTTTGACTGTGGATGTAATGCTGTTAGCTCATGCTATGACTTCCCTGCAAAAACGAACTATAACCTGGAATTGTGAGCTAAATAAACCTGTTCCTCCCCCCGAGTTGCCTTTTGCTGGCATGTTTGTCATAGTAACAGAAATGAAATGATAACATAGTACTTGGAAGTTTGAGTCTGGCTTATATTTATAACATGCTGGTGTCCAGGACCATCCACTCTCTTGAAAATGACATACCTTCATTCATACTTCAAGGCCAAAGGAATGCTATTGATGTATATATACACCTCACTTGCTTCACCCAATTTTGATGGGTATCCACAGTGGCTCTATTTCTTGGCTATGATTATTAATGTATCAGTAAATACTGTATTCAAGTATCTCTGTGTTGAGGACTTCCTAAAATTCAACGAGAATGAGGACACAACATACCCAAACTTATGGGACAGCTTGAAAGCAGTGTTACGAGGGAAGTTCATTGTACTAAGTGCCCATATGAAGAAAACAGAGGATAGTCACATAAGAAAAATTAACAGTGCAAGTGAAAGCATTAGAATGGAGGAGGAGACGCCAGGAAATAATCAATTTGAGGGCTGAAATCAATAAAACAGAAACTAGGAAAACAACACAAAAAAATCAATGCAACAAAGAGTTGTTTCTTTTCTTTTCTTTTCTTTTTTTTTTTTTTTTTTGAGAAAATCAACAAGATAGACAAACCTTCATCCAAACTAACAAAAAAGCAGAGAGAGAGAACATGCAAATTAACAAAATCAGAAGCGAAAAGGGGAACATAACAACGGACAGAAGAAATCCAGACAATTTTCAGGTCAGACTTTGAAAACCTGTACTCCGCAAAATTTGAAAATCCAAAGGAAATGGACAAATTTCTGGATAACTATCACCAAAATAAAATCAAGAACAGACAAACAACTTAAATAGACATATAACCAGCAATGAAAAAGAAGCAGACATTGAAAGCCTTCCAACCAAAACAAGCTCAGGGCCAGATGGCTTCAATGCAGAATTCTACCAGAAATTCAAGGAAGAGCTAATACCAATACTCATCAAATTGTTCCACACAATAGAAACAGAAGGTTCATTATAAAACTCTTCAAGGCCACAATCACCTTGGTACCTAAGCCTCCAAAGACACAACTAAGAAAGAAAACTACAGACAAATATTTCTGATGAACATCGATGCAAAAATACTCAATAAAATACTGGCAAACTGAATCCAAGAATACATCAGAGAAATCATCCACCATGACCAAGTAGGCTTCATCTCAGGATTGCAGGGATGGTTTAACATATGAAAATCTATCAATATGATCCACCATATAAACAAACTGAAAAAGAAAAACCATATGATCATCTCCCTAGATGCTGAAAAAGCCGTGGATAAAATTCAACATAACAGGAACCTACTTAAGCATAATAAGAGCAAACAAACAGCCAACATCAAACTGAATGGAGAGAAGGTTAAGGCGATAACTCTGAAATCAGGAACAAGACAAGGCTGCCCTCTCTTTCCATGTCTCTTCAATATTGTACTTGAAGTTCTAGCTAAAGCTATAAGACAACAAAAGGAGATCAAGGGGATCTAAATTGGAAAGGAAGAAGTCAAACTGTCTCTATTGCAGGTGATATGATAGTTTACATAAGCGACCCAATGAAGTCCACAAGGGAACTCGTACAGCTGATAAACACCTTCAGCAAACTAGCAGGATACAAGATAAACTCAAAAACATCAGTAGCCCTACTTTATTCAGACAACAAAGAGGCTGAGAAAGAAATCAGAGAAACATCACCCTTTACAATAGGCACAAACAACATAAAGTATCTTGGGGTAATGCTTACCAAACAAGTGAAAGAACTATATAATAAGAACTTTGTGGCTTTAAAGAAAGAAATTAAAGAAGATACCAAAAAATGGAAAGATCCTCCATGCTCTTGAATAGGTAGGAAAAATATAGTAAAAATGACAATCTTGCCAAAAGCAATCTACCGATTCGATGCAATCCCAATTAAAATCCCAGCATAATTCTTCAATGACCTTGGAAGGATAATAATCAACTTTATATGGAAAAACAAATGACCCAGAATAGCCAAAACAACCCTGTACAATAAAAGACCTTCAGGAGGCATCACCATCCCTGATTTTAAGCTCTACTACAGAGCTATAGTTCTGAAAACAGCCTGGTATTGGCATAAAAATAGACAGGTAGACCAATGAAATCAAGTCGAAAATCCTGATATTAACCCACACACCTATGAACACTAGATTTTCGACAAAACAGCTAGGAATACAATGGGGGGGAGGAAAACATCTTCAACAAATGGTGCTGGCACAATTGGATGATGGTCTGTAGAAAACTACAGATAGACCCATGTCTGTCGCCATGCACAAAACTCAAGTCCAAATGGATCAAAGACCTCAATCCAGCCACACTGAACCTCTTAGAAGAGAAAGTACAAGGTACCCTTGAACAAATTGGTATAGGAGACTGCTTCCTGAACACCAGTAGCACAGACACTGAGATCAACAATTAATAAATGGGACCTCCTCAAACTTAGATGCTTCTGTTATACAAAGGACACAGTGGACAAGACCATATGGAAGCCCACAGACTGGGAAAAGATTTTCACCAATCCTACATCTGACAAAGGGCTGATCTCCAAAATATACAAAGAACTCAAGAAACTAGACAACAAAACACCAAATAACCCTGTTTAAAAATGGGGTACAGAACTGAAGAAAGAATTCTCAATAGAGGAAATCAAAAAGGCTAAAGGACACTTAAGAATGTGCTCAACATCCTTAGCTATCAGGGAAATGCAAATCAAAACAACTTGAAGAAACCATCCTGAATGAGGTAACCCAGTCACAAAAAGAGGAACATGGTATGTACTCACTTGCTCATATATGGATTTTAGACCTAGAGCAAAGGATCACACTACCAGGAACTAGGATACAAGGTGTATTCTAAGAAATTCATATAAGATCCCTCACAAAAGGGGAAATGAACAAGTCCCAGAGCACATGGGAAGTGGGGGCTCAGTGAATGGAGATAGAACTAAGAGAAAGAGAAGGGGAGGAGAGGAAAATATGTTCGACTAGGAAGATTGAGTCAGGATAGGAATAGAAGACAGGAGAGAGAGAGAGAGAGAGAGAGAGAGAGAGAGAGAGAGAGAGAGAGATAACATAAAAGAGGGAGGGAGCCATTATTGGTTTTAAAGAGAAAACTGAACCTAAAGAAAGGTCTAGAGACCCAAAAGACTGACTCCAACTAACAATTTGAGCAACAGCGGAAAGGCTACCATAAATGCCCTTCCCGGATAGTGAAATCAACAACTAAATTATCCACCATCATGGAGCCCTCATCTAGTACCTGTTGGAAACAGAAGCAAACAACCATACCTAAACACTGAATCGAACTAGAATCCAGATGCAGATGGAGAGGACAAGACCATACGGCAGAAACACATAGAGACAGCTGGCCTGAACAAGGAGTAGCTAAGGGCCCCTAGACTGATATCTGGGAATCCAGCATGGGACTGACTCAGACCCCTGAATATGGGTCTCAGCCAGAATGACTGAGCAGTCTAAGGGACCTCAGACAGTGGAACCAGGATCTACTCCTGGTGCACAAAAGCACCTTGCAGGCACATCCCCCATGGAGGGATACTCCCTTAACCTAGAAACAGGAGAGAAGCCCTAGTCCCTACTTCAAATGACTTGACAGATTTACATGACCCCACCTGGATGGCATTGCCCTACATGTGGAATTTGGGTGGGGGGATGGGAGGGGAGGGTGGTCAGGGTTCATGTGAGGGGGGAGAGAGGGTAAGAGGGAGGGAGGGAGGAAGAGAGGAGGGAGGAATGGAGGGAGAGTGGGAAATGGGATCAACATGTAAAATAAAATGTAAAAAAAGAATATAACTGAAGGGACAGCAACACCCAAGCAACCCCCGGCAGGCAGAAAAAGCAACTTCCATTTAAAGAAGCTATTAATCACTTTGTAAGTAGCCAGGGCAGGAAGAAGAAAGATGGTGAAAGGATGGAGACAATAAGAGAAGGGAAAGAGCTGAGTCTAAAAGAGAAAGGCTGTAAGGAACCAAAACAAAAATCTCAGGTCTTCTTCCCAGGAACCAAAAGAAAACCCACAGGTCTTCTTCACCAAAAGTATTCCAGAGAGCTTCAAAACTTCAGGAGTTCAGACTCTAGGCTGAGAGCCTGTGTGTATAATATAACATTAGAGGGTACCTCTTGCTACTGCTTCCACTTCAATGTACTGCTGTCCTACCCTAAGAGAACTGAGACATCCAGAAACTTATTACTCTGATCTCTGGGTAAAGATCAACAGTACATGTGAGTATATTCTTGTTTCTAGTTTGCTTTCTCATTTAAAGTGGTTATTTATGGCTTCCAGTTGATTCATGAGATTTTAAAAAAAAAAAGAAAAGAAAGAAATTTGACATATTTTGCCCGATGTAGTGCCACAAACCTATAATCCTAACACTTACAGGCCTAAAAGAGGATCATGAGTTCCAGGCCAGCCTAGGTAATATAATAAGGTCCTGTCTGTGGTGGTTTGAGTCACAATGATTCCCCCTTAGGTTCCTGAATACTTGGTTAATAGTTGGTGGAACTGTTTGGGAAGGATTAGGAAGTATGGTCTTGTTAGAGGAGGTGTGTCACGATGGATAGGCAGGCTTTGAGGCTTCAAAAACTACTCTGTCTCTCTCTCTTTCTCTCTGGCTCCTACATGCAGATAAAGATACAGCCTCTTTGCTCTCCATTGTTCCTGCCACCAAACATTTGCTCTACCATAATGGACTCTAACAACCTGAAAATCATAAGCCAAATTAAATGCTTCCCTTTGCAATATGCCTTGGTCATGGTTTTTGGCACAGCAATGGAAAAATAACTAAGACATTGTCTCAAAGACCACATTTTTAAAAAATATTCACTTCATATAAATATATGTATGAGAGTCATGCTTTAACCCTGTTTTTAAAAGTTATCTTTCTTATGATTTTAGCTTTCAAAGAAAATTCTCAGTACATTCACCAGACCTGGCCTGACAAATTTCAGAGATAGAAAAGTATGCTTCATGCATGGTTTGTGCTCACACAGTTTTTTCTTAACTCACCGAGAGGATCCATTTCACCCATAGAACATTGCCAACTCTAGCTTCCCAGTGTCAATTTGCTAAGGTACTAACTTAGTGTTCGCATGATTTCAGACACTTAAGGACCATCAATAACTCTGTAATTTTGGCAGAACTACATGAAAATTTGGGGTTTAGTGTCTGATGACTTTAAGAGCTTTGTAAGTGGATTTCTGATTTGGTGAAACCTTATCCATCTATACCTATATGACCCAAAATGAACCCCACCTTTTTATGACTTAGAAGCTAAGAAGGGTCAGATATGACTAGTACTTGGGTGAGATGGAAGTCTAATCACTGTTGTCAGAGAGGTAACAGACAATGTGGTTTGTCACTTATTATTTGTATGACTTTTAGATTAAATAAATTAAGAATCACAGCCATTAGGAGAATGTGCTATCTTTGCATTTTTTTTTTGCTTAAATATCTCTACTAAAATTTACTATGTCTGTGATTACTCTTGACTATGAGTGAAACTGCAGAATTGAAGTTGTAGGTGCTATTTCTCTTGACCTGTGTGTCTTATTCTGTGTCTAATTCAGAAATTCCTTTCTTCTCTTCCAATTACATGAGTGTATCATTTGTTCTTCTTCTGAATGATACTAAAACATTAGCTCATAAAAATCTCTGAGTTGAAAGGAATTCTCTGAGTGATGTATCTAATATGATTACTTGGAGAACTGAAATTCACAAAATTGAAACAAGATTTGTTTCATATTTTGTTTTGGCGTTATCAATCCTGCTTGTCAATTTGAATTGTCTAAAGGATCACATGGAAATTGACAAAATATTAATCCTGCCTGTGTCTGGGAAGTTGCTTCTGGAAGAGATTTGCTTTTGAATCTATAGGCCTATTCAAGAGCCCCGTATCTGATGCTAGTAGACATCATCTGACTCATTGAGGGCCTCAAAAGAACAGAAAGGCACAAGCAGTGCAAACTTGTTTTTCCTGAGAAGAGACATTCACTTTCCCCCCACTCAGTCCTTGCATTCCTAAATTTGGGTCTTAGAGACTCAGGCTAGGGGCTGGAGAGATGGCTCATCCATTAAAGGCTAGGTTCACAACTAGGCTCACAACCAAAAATGTAAGAGACTCAAGCTAGGAACTTGTACCATCTCCCTCACCCTTCCCTCTTTCCAGACCCAATTACATGGCCAGGTTTACTGAGTTCTATGCTTTTGAAACAACAAAGTCAAATAGCAAAAATATTTCTGAGATACAGGCCTTCACAACTAGTCTTTTCACAGAAGGCATGTTTCTGTACTGAAGTCAAATGGCTTTTTATTCCAGAATAGAAAAAATAGTCAAATAAAACAAAATTAAATTGGTACAGAAAACTTCAGAAAGTTTATAGAAACAATTTGAAAGAGGAAACAAATTTGTTTTAAGTATTTTCAAGGCTGATGCAGAGTTCACGAGTTAATACATAAGATTTTCAAAATGTTGTTGTGAAGACTTTAGAATCACATTTTTATACTGGATACTGAACTCAACTGGAGAACTGTACTTGCTCTGGTTTGTTACAGCTTGAGTCTGATTTAATAAAATACACTAAAGGACCACTCTTCAGATGTATCCATTGTTCTGTGTTGGTAAATAATATTAGCAAAATTTTGGTAACTTAAAAAGCATGCACATTTGTATGCATACAGTTCTGGATGTCAGAATGTGCCCAGTCACTTTCTTGTCTTCTTAGTAATGGACTCCCAGGAAGTTATCTACATTCATATATATTTGTTATATTCACCCACATTGTTGTCTTATTCCCTTCTTTCTCCTAATGAATTCCTTCATTTTCCCATCTAGTCCAATATTCACATCTTTTATTCAACTCATTGCATTTCATTAAGGTTTCTTTTATGGTTATTTACCAAAGCACAGTAAAGTTAACTTTTCCACCGAGGAAAACAAAAATAACATTCCCAGCAACAATTCCCAATCATCACTGAGGAACCATCCCCACCTGCCCTGCCCAGCAACTGTTAACTGCCAATAGCTCTTCCTGCTTCCATGGTGGAATGTTGATAGTCCCCATCTCATACAGAACCTGGGTGGGTAACCACAGCTGTCAAACAAATGTTATGAATCTGAACAGAATAACTTCCAATAAATTATTCTCACATTATCATGCCCAGGATTGTTCTCTTTAAAGTAAAAGGAAAGGTCTGGACATACAATCACAGGACTTGATAGTCAAGCCAGGAAGACTTCCCCAAGTCTAAGACCAGCCTGGAAAACAAAGTAAGTACATGACTAGCTAGGGCTACATAGCAAGGTTTTATCACAAACAAAATAAATATCAACAAAGAAAAACAGTTTGTAGTGTTCATTTAATTACTATTTAACTATTTCTTGTATCACCACTTTGAGTAATAGGTAGCCAAGCTAAAGGCACTTATCTTTTCAACCTTCCATGACCTTATCATAAATGCTCCAATACCCTGGCTATTTTATTTGTATATTTCTTCAAGACATTTTAATTTGGAGACTTAAATACTTTGAAATGAATTTTATACTTAAGGTTTCCTTTTTTCCCACAAACCCTTGGAAAGTTATAAATATTTATTCTGTCACTTTGTGACAAACAAGGTCTTTCAAAAGATTTATCTGAATTATTATTAATATTCACTCAAGAAGTTCTCCCCAATAGTAAAATTTTCCTAAATTAGTATAGCTTCTAACTGTAGTCTATTATTTATTTATTTATTTACTTACTTACTTACTTATTTTGTGAGACACGGTTTCCTGTAGCTTTGGAGCCTGTCCAGAAACTCTCTCTGTAGACCAGGCTGGTCTCGAACTCACAGAGATCTGCCTGCCTCTTCCTCCTGAGTACTATGATTAACAAGGTGTGTGCTACCACACTGCCCTGCCTAACTGCATTCTAAATACATATTCTTATACACACCAATAAGTATAGCTCTCACCCCCATCAAAGAAACTTCTTTTGTAGAAGACAGAGGTCGTTACAGAAAGCCACAACTGGTCAAAATGCATAAATAAGCATAGGACTCCCAGTCCCAGTTGTTATATCTACAAGTATCCTCTACATCTAAATCCCAGGGAACATCCCAGAAAAGGGTTGTGGAGCATTCTAAGAGCCAGAGGGCCAGTTCCTCTGCTGGGAGACAGTGTCTTCAACACATAACATCTGTGAAATTTCTGTAATATGGTTACTTAAACAAGACCCACATAATAATAACATGTAAAGTTATCAACATGGATGGGAGACATTTTTGTGATTCTGGTCAACTAGAGCTGAAGAGGAAATCAAAACCACTTAAGTGAAATTTTTGCTTTTGGGGACAATTGATGCTAGTTACCTAGAGCTAAGAAATTAGCAATGATTGAGAAGAGACCAGCATCACTGATATGAACTCTTCTGGTACTATATCCTCAAGGTCAGCATACAAGAAGTTGTGGTTCAGATGAATCTCATGCTGGCAGCTGAATCTGGTAATGTTTAAGCTTCACCCAGGTTTTACTGGCTTTGAAGGCATGAAGGGGTCATGGAAAGTAGCTGACAGAGGCTCGACATGTTGCTGCAGGGATAGAGTCTCTGTAGAGAGGTTAGGAAAAAACTTATGAAGGTACAACTTCAGTTACAGTGGGCACCCCAACATATTGGAGATGCCAGTGCATGGAACTACTAAGGGTGGCAAAAGTGGTAGAATTCAGCATAAGACAAACCGAATTATTTATACCATTGGATCTGGGATTTTCTTTTATTTGATTGTGACTGTGCCTTGGCTCTTCTCTCTTGAAGTAAAATTGCTTAACTTGTTTTATTTTATAGAAATGCACAATTAGAATAACTTGGATTTTTTACAGAGACTTAAAAGTCTCTTTTTGAAAAAGATGTTGGATATTTAAGAGCCTGAATCTTTAAAATGTTGAGATTTGTAAACACTGTGAGACTTTTAAAGTGACAATAGATTTTGCATTATGGTATTAATGTTATCATGACATCTCATGGACAGACAAGAAAGGAAAGTTTATAAATAAATAGTGACGTGCTTATATATCAAGTTGACAAGAGGTTGATTTTGTCAGTTAGATTTTTTGTCAACTTGACACAAAACTAGAGTCATCTGGAAAGAGGGAACTCCAACTGAAAAAGAGCCTCCATAAGACTAACCTGTAGGCAAACCTATAGAGAAATTGTCAGTTGAAGAGTGATGTGGAAAGGCCCACTCTAGTTAATGGCATCCCTGGACTGGTAGTTCCAGGGTGTATACAAAAGCAAACTGGGAAAACTAAGATGAGTAAGGCACACTCAGTGTTCCTCCATGGCTTCTGTTTCAGTCTCCAGATTCCTGCCTTAAATTCCTCCCTTGCTTCAATAATGGGCTGTGATGTGCAAGTGCAGGCCAAATATAACCTTTCTTCTTCAAGTTGTTTTTGTTCATGGTAGTTTATTATAGCAATAGAAACGTAACTAATAGACCAATAAAAGGAAGAAAATCCATTATCATATCAAAGATAGTTTGGCACAAAACTACATGAGTTTGTTAAAAACAAGTGACTTTTCTCAGAGATTATTATTTTTGTTTTCTATTACAGCAGGAATGATGAATTCAAGCTGTGGGAAGTGCCACAAACAAACACATAGGAAAGACTAAGTCATCACTGGCACACCAAAACAAAGTAAGAATTGCAGAAAAGTGGGGATCTGGTTTTCATGGGTCAGCAACTAATCATTTTTATCTAAATATAACTACATATATTCTCAGGCATGTAATTTCACTGGAAGTCAGAAATTGTGATTTTTTTTGGGTGGGGGAGCTTTGGGAGCAGAAGTATTTTGGAAGCCCAGGTCTGCTGATCTTTTCTGATTTCCTACATGATGCTGCTAAGGGAAGACAACTTTCCAGAAAGAGCATTTAATATTTTCAAAGCCAGATTCTAACAAGAGGTGTTCTTATAATAACATTGAATGTCTATTTCCTAGTATAAAAATTACATTGAAGGCAGCTCATCATATATAGTCATCTTGTTTCTCAAGCCTTGTGTTCCTGCCCAAACCAAGATCCTACTATCAAGTCTTATTTTTTTATTGTTGTAGTTTGCTTGTTTAATTTGCTTGCTGTGGTGGTTTGAATAAGAATGACCCTTAAAGTCTCATAGATTTGAATGCTTGGTCACTAGGGAGTGGCACTATTGGAAAGGATTAGAAAGTGTGGCCTTGTTGGAGAAAGTATATCACCAATAATGGACTTTACGGTTTCAAAAGCACATTCCAAGTACAGAATATCTCTCTTGTCCAGCTGATCAGGATGTATCTCTTAGCTACTTCTCCAGGTCTATTTCTACCTGTGTGCCACCATGCTTCTTGTAATGATGGCAATGAACTAAACCTCTGAAACTGTGAACAAGAACCCAATTAAATGCTCTCTTTTATAAAAAGCATTGGTCACAGTGCCTTGGTCACAATAACTGACTAAGAACACTAAGACAGAAGTTGATACCAGGAAGCAGGGTATTGTTGTGAGTGGCATGACCATTATGCATGCATGTGGGCAAAATATGGACTTTAGGACTTTGGATTAGTAAAGCAGTTGAATGCTTTAAGTGTTGTTTTATGTGCAAAATTAGTAGGAGTGTGGGAGACAGTGGTGCCGAGAGCAATGGAGATTATGACAGACAGGTTCAAAAGGTTTCAGAAGAAAAGAATGTTAGCAAGTTGCCTAGAGACCATTCTTAGAATATTTTGGTAAAGAATGTGGCTCTTTTCTGCCCTTGTCTAAAAAAGTCTACCTGAGGCTAAATTGAAGAGTTTTGAATTGGTGGTGTTGGCAGAGGAAATTTCAAGACAGCCTAGTCTGTCAAGTGTCAAGTGGTTAATGAAAGAAGCAAGCTTAGCAAGGAAAAACAGTACAAAATGCATTGTTTGAAGATAAAATGGACACCATGAAATGTACTGGGGCCAAGTCAAGTGTTCAAGGACATGAAAAGGTTAAAGAAAAACCTGATGCCAAATGGAATAAAGGGAATGATGAGGTCAGGGCAAGGCCCAATACAGCTAAGTTTCCAAGTTGTGAAAAGAAATTGAAGAAATTTTATGCAATGAGGAAAAGGATCAACAACAAAAAGCTGATACAGGTGTAACTGAATTATGAGGGTCATGTTCCAACCCCAAAAAGCATTGGAAACTGGCAGTTTCATCCACATGGTTCCAACTTTAGAGTCAAAGATACAAGAAAGGGGTTGTGAAATCTTCCTCTGTGGATAAGGACAGTCACTGAGGCCAAGTGTGTATCAGGGGTGTCTCTTCATGTAGGTTCAGAGAGAACATTATGTGAAGTTGTGATAGTGAAGCCTGGATTTTGTTGGAAACCCCAAGGTGTTGGAGGTGCCACAGCCATGGGATACCTTCCAGGAAAAGCTGCTAACATAGTGTGTAACCAACCCAATAGAGAAAAGTAGAGAAAAGTGTGTTATAGTCAACAATGCTGAAAGGATTTGGAGATCTGAAGACCACTTTGACAGCAGGCATGGAGATGTTTGAAGTTTACCTTGCTGGCTTCTGGTTTTGCTTCTGTCTAGTATTTCTTCACTATGCTCCTTTTCCTCTCTTTTAGAATGGTAATCTATATTCTGTGCCATTGTATGTTGGAAGTAAGTCATTATCTTTTTGATTTTTACAAGGGGTTACAGTTAGAGACTGCTTTGACTCTCAGGAAGAGACTTTTGACTTTTAAACAGTGTTGAGACTGTGATAGACTATGTAGACTTTTGAAGTCTAGCTGAATCAAATTTTGCAATATGATATGGCCAGGGAGTAGAATGTGATGGTTTGAATAATAATGTCTCCCATAGGCTCATAGCTTTGAATGCTTGATCACCAAAGCACTATTTTAAAGGATTGGGAGGTATGGCTTTGTTGGAGGAAGTATCACTGAGGGTGGGCATTGAGGATTCCAAAACCCATGCCAAGCTCAGATTCTTTGTCTTTGCCAGCATATCACTCTGTAGCTCTTAGCTACTTCTCTGGCACCATTTCTGTTCCTGTACTTCCATGCTGATAATGGACTAAACCTCTGAAAGTGCAAGCAAACCCCCAATTAACTGCTGTCTTTGATAAGATTTGCCTTCATTGTGGTATCTCTTCACAGCAATAGAACACTGAGTTGTTTTTCATTTGATTGGTTGACTTTATTTTTTTAAACTGATTGTTATGGATTTCTGCCTGTCCACAAACGTGCTATGTAGCTAAGACTTCACTGAGCTACTTATTTTCCTGACTTAACTTCCCATAAGCCATCATCATAGGTATGTGACTCCATTTCTGGCTGTAACACACAGCCATTCTTAATATAATATTGTGTTAATTTGAGCCATGTCAGATCCTGATCCTGGCCTATCATGACACTAATGTAATCACAGACCTGATTAGAAGCCAGTTGGGAAACATGGAGGCTACAGTGTAAACCTATTTCTGGCATTTAATTGTACCTTCTCTCAAGAGAGCACTAATAGATACTGGTTTGTCTCAAAGTGCCCACACTACAGGGAATCCATCTTAACCCTCTCCTCTCCCTTTCACTTCCCATAAAAGCACAGAGATTATACTTGAGTGGGCTCATGACTTTCTGAGGACATCGGTGTTCATACTGCCGTATTACCTCCCCTGAGAGTTGGATTCCTTGTGTTTGTAGAATGGGCATTTGATAGGGGCTTTATTAGGCTTTTACTGTGCTCTCCATGGGCTCCATGTTTCCTATATAATCCATGGGCAACACAATGTTTAAAGGGAAAACAGTATCCCTCTTGATCTTTGACTCTACAAATGGCTTTGCCAGACATGGCTGAATCAAGTCCAACCTCCAAACTCATGCCCAGAAAAGGAGCTATCTCAGAGAGACCAGAAAGCCTGAGACCTTAAACCACTGCATAGACTAAAGTCTACACAGAACTGTTCATTCTGCATGTTTAACTAAACAATCTACTGTAACATGTCTCATAGGAAGTCAGTACCTTTGTGATGCTATCCTGTGTTTTAGACTACTATAAGCCTTAGGTATAAGCCAAATAAATGACTTTTCAGCATCAAACAGCTGTTTCAAAAACCTAGAACTATAAACCCGAGAATTAGGCTGACTTCACACAAAGAACATTGCTTGAGAATAGGTATGAGTATCATGACTAATTCCATGACATTCTCACTGAAGGCAAGTGGACTAGAAGAAACCGATGTTCTGTAACCATTTAGACTTGCCTGAATGCAGTTCTGAAACCAGATAGCATTTATATACAACTATAGTGTGCATAGAAAACTGAAGCCTATATTCCACACAACATCTTAGCACCATAGGTACTAACCCTTGTGTACACACTCTCTTTTAAAATGAGGCAGAGAATTTAATTTTTCCAAAGGAAAACATAGGCCATAGTTTTTAATTTGTATATTTCCTTCTGGTTTCACTGTTGCCCCTCAGTGTTCTGAAAACACCCTTTATAGGGTAAAAGGGTCAACCAAAGAAAACACATTAGCCCTGAAACCAGAACCAGCCAAAGAAACACACTTTGGCCCTGAAGACAGAGCCTTAAAGAACATGCTTTGGGCTGGGTGTTGGTGCACACCTTTAATCCCAGCACTCCGGAGGTAAAGGCAGGCAAATCTCTCTGCGTTCAATGCCAGCCTGGTCTACAGAGGGAGTTCCAGGACAGGCTCCAAGCAATACAGAGAAACCCTGCCTCAAAAAAACAAAAACAAAGAACAAAACAAAGCACACACACACACACACACACACACACACACACACACACACACACACACACACACTACACTTCAAACACTTTGGTCCTGAAACCAGAACCAAAGAATTGCACTCTGCCCCTGACTCTACATGAAAACAAACCAGTCTCTGAGTGGGAAACCAATCCCTTAACAAGAAATCCAGACAATCTCTGAGCTTGTCCAAACTCAGGGATTGAAATTTGACCAATTCCCAATCAAAAAACCTCCACCCTGGAAAAATCTCCACCCCTAAGAAGCACTGTATAAAGCCCTGTGCCAGTTCAGGTGGCAGCTGCTTTCTTCCATTCTGGCAGAGGCAGCTGCCTTCCTAAATTCCTCCCTCCCAATAAATCTCTTGAATGAGTTTTGGGTAAGACCTTCTTTCTCATACATTTGGGGACCTGAGTAGACCTGTGACAACTTTGCTGTGGAAACCCTGTCCTGCCAGGGCAGAGTTGTGACAATGAGGAAACCTTCCCTGGAGCAGGGCTGTAAGCTGCTGCACTTATAGTGACTTTGTGGTAGTCCTTGGCTCCAGAGTGCCAGGATCCCTTCCCATCCGAGCTGCAATGATTATACCCTGGTTCTTGAGGTTCGTGCCAACAGTGTGCCACTCTACTCCATGGCCTTCCCCACCCATTGTCATCACCTATTGACTTGCATTCCCATCCATGAATGAAGTCTTCCCAACCACAGTCAGTGTTTTCCCCAACCCCACTCCAGACTTCCCCAACCCCACTCCAGACTTCCCCAACCCCACTCCAGACTTGTAACCCTGAAGCCTTCTATGCTCACAGCTCACCAGGAATGCTTCAATATTGTTTTCCTCAGCCACCACATCACAGCAAGGCCACTGCTCACACCATCCCCATTAGAAACTTTCCCCCAAATCAGTTTAAGCGTCCCATGCTGACCAAGGTTTCTCTTCCAACCCCAATCCAACTGCCCCATCCTACCCCGCCCCTACATCCGGCATTCCTGGGTGTTCCACTGTCACCTCTAGCTCAAAATGATGGACTGAAAGGAATCAGAACCACAAGTTATGATTTAAACACTTTTATTAACATGTCCAATTATGTCTCCCACCTAGGAGAACATTGAGGAAATTTGAGGCTTAAGAGGAGTGAACCCCTAGCCTCTCTGACCAAGGGGTCATCAGTGTTCCTCGGGTTCTGATGTCTCAGGGACCACAGCGTTTTCATCCTTTTTTAAGAATTCACGGAGCTGTTCATTGTTCTCTAGTACCTGGGTCACATGCTCAGGGGTTATGAGCCTTGTGCCACTGGCGTGGGCCTCCTTGCCAGCCAGGTCCAGAACGTTGGCTGTCAAGTACTCGAGCACACCAGCAAGGAACACGGGTGCAGAGGCACTCAGACGTTGAGAGACGTTTCCTTCACGGAAGAAGCGTTCTATGAGATCCAGAGGAAATGGCGGCGGAACCCTCGTGGAGCGTGATTTGGTCTCCTTACGCCTTTTCTGTTCCATGGTGCTGGAGTGATGGCTTTGAGTCAGCTCCAGATCTCTCTCTCATCTGGCCTAGGTCTCTCAAAACACGGGCTTTTATAACCGCCAAGTGTCTGTCTCTGCTCCTCATTGGTCAGGAGAGAGGCCTTTGTGACACCAGGCTTTGTTACATCATCGGTGCCCGCTGAACTCTGGTCCTCCTCCAGTCTACAAGTGCCCATGTTAGGAAACCACTCACATTAGTGATTACATTACCTTTTCGGGGAAACTGTTCTACTTTTCTTTGAAAGTAGAATAAACATTTGTTTTTCAATGAAAACTGTTCATCCCACTTTAGCATACCATTCCAGCACCAAGAGTCTAGCATCATTTTTGACATTTTGTACACCCTTCTGTAAACTGTTGGTCACCAACAGATCTGTTACACATGAAATGTCCCCCACAGACAGATGAGGAGCAACAGGGAATCCGTCAGTTTACTAAAGCTGTCTATGTGTAAAATCTGGATTCTGGCCCATGGTATAGAAGTAAATATCGCCCTCTGAGACAATTTTAGGGCAGTATTGCAGAAGAAAGGCCTTAATCTGGGAGAAGCTATGGCTTTATAGTAAGTGGATTAAACTTGCTGGGTGAACAGTTCTATGTGGTCAAGTAGTCACTATTCCTTAGATTTTGTTTAGCATCTCAGGTGGAATGTGAGGTTGGACTTGTTTGATTCCCTGTTGGCAAGCCTTTTGGCCTGGGAGGAGATTTAATTTCAAAGAAATAGAGCTTATGTCTTCAACTCTGCAATCCAATCATGGGTCAAGTATAAATGAAAACACTTTGGTTCCCTCATCTAGACATTTAAAAAGTCAATTAGTATTTCCAGGGAGTATAACATTCTCAGTTGATCTGAGATAATAGACAAATGGACAGTAGAAATAATCTGGCAAACTAGATTCTCTCTTCTACCTAAAAGTGATTAATTTCTATAGATTGCAGGCTCTCTAGAAAGGCACTTCCTGAAACCTGATGCTTAACCATTTTTCCTCATCTAAAATGTGTATTTCCATCTGGCTTCAGCATCATGTGAATGCTCTGTTCCATTAAGCTCATGTCTGCAATGTGTAACCCTTCCCAGCATCCATTTTCTTCTGAGCCCTTCACTCCCATGAAAAAAGACTTCCAAGCAGAATTTCTGGTCCTCATCAGTGTCTCCTAAATTACCATACTGAAAGTCCAACTTGCCAATGAGGCCCCAGCCACCTTCCAAGCTTCTCTGGGGCTTCTTTTGTACTCAGAGTCGATGAGGGAGCCTTCTTGGCCCTTCCCCTACCCAATTCCCCCCATCATCCAATTCTACCCCTCCACCCAAGCCACCCCCACAAAGAAGTGCTCACTGTAAGTCACAGATTCACACACGTATTACTATCCACAACTTCCATCCTCCACCCTCTTCTTAGTATCTTGTAGACACTCTAACTTAGAAAGGCAAATTGAAAAGAAGAACCAGCTTTCACTTAAACACTTTATTAGTATTCATGGACACCAGGGGAGCCTCCTCTGCTATTAGCCATCATGGTTCTAGCTGAGTCTGTGAGGCTTCCCACCCTTGGGTTCTGTTCCCCATTCTTTAGCCATTCCTTCTGGGTCCAGGCATCTCATCAAACAGAGAGAAAGGCGCGTTCTTGAAGGCGTGAGAAGGTTCACGGTCGTTGTCCCCTTGCCTCCCTCCATCTTGTGGGATGTCTTGCTGGCTGTTGATGTTGGCTTCGGAGCCCACCACCTCCAGGATATAGTCAGTAAGGTAATCAAGCATAGCGAGGAGGAAATCTGAAGTGGTGGAGCCTAGGCAGGGGGTATATTGCTCCTCCTGCAGTAGACGGTACACATAGTTCACAGGAACCTGTACCTCGGGCCTAGAAGAAGGATCTTCCATCTTCTTGTTGTCACTGCAAGATTTTTCTTGGTTCTTCTTCCCTGACATGATGGTTTGATGGGTTGGGCTCCGGTAAGCTCTGCTTGGTTCACCAGCAGGACTGGTTCTCTGAAGATACTCAATGTTCAGCCCTGCCCATTGCATCCCCAGCTCATTGGTCAGCAG
Source organism: Phodopus roborovskii (assembly GCF_943737965.1). Classification (NCBI taxonomy): domain Eukaryota; kingdom Metazoa; phylum Chordata; class Mammalia; order Rodentia; family Cricetidae; genus Phodopus; species Phodopus roborovskii. Next base: position 763,245 of record NW_026125640.1, on the reverse strand, counting down.
CTACCTTTATGACATCTTAGGCTTTGAGATGTCATTGGTGCCCAGTGGTGGCCAGTTCAGACTAGGCCTCAGCCTAGAAATGTCTATCACAGCAGTTTCACCTCCCTGCCCTGATTTTGAGAGACATTTTACTCCCCTCAATTACAGTCAAATTATCATTGTAGAAATAATGTGTGTTAGTTGAAAATGGTCTGTCTTTATAACCTTTCATTAATTAGAGGACGCTGATAAACCTATCAAATATACTTTCCAGGTAGAGGTTTGCCTGACCTCTTCAAACTGTTGGAGTGTGCAAAACAGAAACTGGGAAAGTAGGGGTATTCTGAAAGAGGCAGTTTAGAACCTTCAGACACTAATACATCATCAAGTAATCCCCAAATTGCCTGTCCCAGCTCAGTAAAAGGTAAACTAGAAGAGCAACTTGGGGCCTTAAATTAACCACAAAGCTAAAGGTGAGTGACAGTAAATATAGTATCTGTGCCCTCCTAGTCCAAAGTTATCAAAATGTACAGTATCATTCATGTTAACAAGCTTGGGTAGCCATCTCCTATCTCAAACACCCATAGTGAGGATGGAAACCACAAAGAACATATTGGAAGCTGACTTTCTAGACAAATCCAACAGTAATCAATGTGCTTCGTTCTTCCTGAGTTCTCCAGAGGAAGTGAAACACTGTTTTAATACCTACTACTCAAGAGGTCCTGGGCAGACTGATGTTTTCATCCAACCACAACACATCTATCTGATATGTCTATACGCCCAGCTGATGATACTATGTGCTCAGTTGACAATCTAAGGTTTATCCTATTACTTCTGCTTTTTTTAAAAAAGCTTCCCTATCCTTACCCCTAGTCTCTGTTTCATTCTTTGGGAAAGTGATCTAAAGGAGGTACTCCTAACCTTAGATTACCTCATCCCAACAACCTCAATGATTCCCCATGAACAGGTGTGATGCTGTGACTTGGATGTGTCAGGGCAAGTGAATATAAGGTGAAACCCTCCTCACTGACACTGTAGCTTGATGTGCCACTCTATCTGTTTCCATTATGGTAAGTCCCTACTACTTTCTCCACCTACTTCCTTGTTTTGTTTTGGGATACTCTTTCTAGTATCCTTTTCTTTACCTGAATCCTGTTGCCTAGAATCTTCTCCAGTTCCCTCTCTCCTTTCCCTGGGGTTCTTGCCATTAAGACACCACTCTCTCCCTGTCTTGAGTTTCAGTTCCCTTTCCTTCATCACAAAGCCCTCAAGTTTGTTCTTGTAGCACCCTCTTCTATGTCCCTGATCATTTGGAGGCTCTCTGTTGGCATCTGCCTCTTCTTCTCGCTTGTTTCTCTGGTGTCATCCGACTCGGAAGAGCCCACAACTACTTCTTTTCTCAATCCTGGCTCTCAGAAGCCATAGTGTTTGATGATCATGGTTTTAAACACCTTCTTGTTCTCCTGTTCTCTTCTGTAGATACTGCTCTCTTCCAGAGGTTCAGTAGCCCTAGAATGTCTCCTAGGGTGCCTGTTCTTCTAGAGCAGCTCTATTAGCAACACTATTGGTCTCTCTGTCTGTGGAAACTCCATCTCAGCCCTGATTTTTTTCCCTGCCCAATTCCCAACTGCTTTCTGGTAAAAATCTGTCCTGGTGTCATAGGTTTCCCTGGTCTCCCCTTTTTTGGGCATGACAACTGTAACAGTACTTTTTTCAAGTAGAAATAAGCTGGAATCATCTGGGACAATGAAGCCTCATCTGAGGAACTGACTTCATTAGACTGGCCTGTAGGCAAGTCTATGGGGCAATTTTCTTGACTGATGATTGATGAAGGAAGACCAATCCACTGAAGATGTAGAAGCCCTGATATGTTGGTCCTAGAGTTTAATAGTAAAAGTATAGAAATCCATGGCCAATATTATCCTAAATGGAATAAAAAGCTTGACGAAATCCCACTGGATCCAGGAATGAGACAGGGATAGCCTATCCCATTATGCTCTAAGCACTAGGTAGACCAATAAGGCAAGAGAAGGGTATTAAAGGGGACACAAACGGGGGGAAAATTTGTCAAATCAATCCTATTTATTGCTATTTATAGAAAACATGATACTACTGTACATTGGAGCTCCCAAAAATTCTACCAGAAAACTTCTAGAAATGATAAACAATTCAGAAGTGTGGCAGAGTACAGAATCAACTTGCAGAAACAGCTTTCTATATGCCAATACCAAACATACAGAGAAGGAAATTATGGACATACTAGCATTCATGATAGTGTCAAATAAAGTAAAATAATTAGGAATAAACATAACCAAGGAAGTGAAGGACATCTACAATGAAAGCTTTAAAGCTACTAACAGAGAGAGAAAGATACTAGAAAATGGAAATACATCCCATGCTCATGTACTGATAAATTAATATTGTGAAATGACCATTTTATCAAAGGCTGTTTACCGATTCAAAGTAATCCCAATCAACATCTTCAACAAATGATGCGGGGAAAACTGTATGTCCACATACTCATACCTATTACTCTGTACAAAGAATAAGTCCCAATAGATCAAAATCCTAAATGTGAATTCTGAAACTCTGAAACTGCTAGAAGAAAACATTGACAATATGCAATGTGACAGAGGTAAACAAATATGGTTTCTGAGTAGGACTCCATTTGCCCACTAATTAAGGCCAAAAAGTGTTGAGCAGGACTTCATAAAACTAAAAAACTTCTGCATAGCAAAAGAAACAAGGAACAGAGAGAAAAGGAAGTCCACAAAATGGAAAAGAATCTTTGTTAGCTATACTTCTGACAGAGGACTAATATCCTGAATATATAAATAATAATAATAATAATAAAATGACTCATTCAAAAACAGGCCTGGGACCTGAACAGAAAATTCTTCAAAGAGGACAAATGCCCTCTCAAAAATATGTATCATCCCTAGCAATCAGGGAAATATAAATCAAAACAACTTTGAGATTTCATCATAGCCCAGTCAGAATGGCAAAGTTCAACAAACAGGTGACAAGTACTACAGGGGTGTAGGGGAGAGAGAACCCTCATTCACTGTTAGTGGGATTGAAAACTGGTACAGGCACTATGGAAATCATTATGGAGAATCTTCAAAATGCTAAAAATAAATCTTACTTATAACACTCCTTGACATATGCCTACACCACAGATACTTGTTGAACTACATACATTGCGACACTATTCACAATAGCTAGGAAATGTAAACAACCTAAATGCCCTTCAGCAGTTGAATGGATAATGAAAATGTGGACTAGATATGCCATGGAAAACTATTCAGCTATAAAGAAAAATGAAATTGTGAACTTTTCAGTTAAATGGATAGACACTAAAAAAGATACTATTGAGTGAAGTCATACAGAAAGACAAATGTTCTATGTTCTCTCCCATTGGAGGTGCCTAGCTCCAAATCTTCACATGTGAGTACATATCCTGGAGTAATTGCAGAAACTAGCAAAGTAAAAGGGAATCATTTACAGGGTAGGTAGTGGAGGAGTAAAAGAAAGGGGACTAGCAGGGTACATTTGATCTGATCAGAGCATGGGAAAAAAAGTGGTGGCTTTAATTAAGGAGTGAGAGAGATAAATACAGAAATAAGGACAAAGGTATCAAATAACAGGTAGGATATCTGAAAGAGTAAAAATGAATTACACTATTGAACATATATATATATATATATATATATATATATATATATATATATCCACAAATTGAAGACACCAAAGAGGGGTTGAGGGGTTCACAGAAGAAGAGAAGTTTGGAGGGAGAAAAGGGAAATGGTGTGGTTATATTACAATCTCAAAAATAAAAGGAAAACAAAGGTAGCTAAGGAAGCTAGCAGCAGCAAACCAGTAAACAATACTCTACCATGATTTCAACTTGGTAAGTCACATATTTCCTGAACTACTATCAGGTAGACATGAAGATAAGAAAGAGGAGCAAGACACAACTTACTCTTATGTGACGTGAATGAAGATTAAACTAATGCAATGCTTTCTTAGTGGAGTAAGAAGTGCTTTTCTCAGTGTAAGTGGGCCCTCTAAAGCTAGAAAATCTCATAGCCCACAGGATATGGTATGTTCCTCTATTATAGAGGTCATGGGCCATAACTAAGAGTTAAGATTTAAAATCATGCCATACCTGGGTTGGGGGGGTGGCTAAGAAAGTTAGGCAGCTGTTTTCATTATTATAGCTCTATAGTAGAGCTTGAAATCAGGCATGGTGATGTCTCCGGAAGTTCCTTTATTGTACCAGGTTGTTTGGCTATTCTGAGGTTTTTGTTTCTCCATATAAAGTTGAGTATTCCATTGACCAATGGAATAGAATTGAAAACCCTGATATTAATCCACACACCTATGATAACCTGATTTTTGACAAAGAAACTAAAATTACACAGTGGAAAAAAACATCTTCAACAAATGGTTCTGGATGATGGCATGTAGAAGATTGCAAATAGATCCATATATATGGCCATGTATAAAACTTAAGTCCAAATGGATCAAAAACCTCAACATAAATTTAATCACACTGAACCTCTTAGAAGAGAAAGCAGGAGGTATCCTTGAACGAATTGGTATAGGAGACCACTTTCTGAACATAACACCAGTAGCACAGACACTGAGATTAACAATTAATAAATTGGACCTCCTGAAACTGAGAAGCTTCTGTAAGGTAAAGGACACAGTTGACAACACCAAACAGCAGCCCACAGAATGGGAATAATCTTTACCCACCCCACATCTGGCAGAGGGCTGACCTCCAAAACATATAAAGAACTCAAGAAGCTAGTCACCAAAATATCAAATAACTTAATTAAAATGTGGGGTACAGAACAAAATAGAGAATTCTCATAGAGGAACCTAAAATGGCCAAAAGGCACTTAAGAAACTGCTCAACATTTTTAGCCATCAGGGAAATGCAAATCAAAACGACTCTGAGATACCATCTTACATCTGTTAGAATGGCTAAAATCAAAAACACCAATGACACTTTATGCTGGAAAGGATCTAAAGAAAGGGGGAACACTTCTCCATTGCTGGTGGGAGTACAAACTTGTACAGCCACTTTGGAAATCAGTATGGCCATTTCTCAGAAAAATGGGAAGCAGTCTACCTCAATATCCAGCAATTCCATCCTTAGGCATATATCCAAAGGATGCAGCAAAGACAATTGTTCAAGTATGCTCATAGCAGCATTTTTGTAGTAGTCAGAAACTGGAAGCAGCCTAAATGACCCTCAACTGAAGAATGGATAAAGAAAATGTGGTACATTTACACAATGGAATACAACTCAGCAGAAAAAAATGCTATTTTCAAATTTATAAGCAAATGGATAGAACTAGAAGAAACCATCCTGAGTGAGGTAACCCAGACAGAAAGAAAAGCATTGTATGTATGCACTCATAAAAGAGATATTAGACATAGAACAAAGGACAACCAGCTTACAATCCACAAAGCCAGAGAAGCTAGGAAACAAGAAGGACCCTAAGAGGGACTCACATGAACACCCTCCCCAGAAAGGGAAAGCAACAATATCGCCTGAGTAAATTGGAAGCACATGGGGAAGGAGAAGGGAGGTAGAAGGAAGAAGAGGGGGAAAAGGGAGGGGGAGGAGGAAGTTCGAGTTGCAGGAAGAATAGAAAAGGAGAGCAAGAAAAAGATACCTTAATAGAAGAAGCCATTATGGGTTTAACTAGAAATCTGGCACAAGGGAAATCTCCAGGAACCCATAAGAATGACACCAACTAAGAATGTAAGCAATAGTAGAGAGGCTACCTTAAATGCACTTCCCCTATAATGAGATTGATGACTACGTTATATGACATCCTAGAGCCTTCATTCAGTAGCCAATGGAAGAAAAAGTAGAGATTCACAGCTAAGCACTGAGCTTAACTCCTAGAATCCAGTGGTAGAGAGGGAGGAGTGATAAGCAAAGGGGTCAAGACCAGGCTGGAGAAACCCACAGAAACAGCTGACCTGAGCAAGTGGGAGCTCATGGACCCCAGTCTGACAGCTGGGGAGTCAGCATAAGACCCAACTAGGCACCCTGAATATTGGTGTGAGTTGGGGGTTCAGGGCACTCTATGGGGCCTCTGGTAGTGGAACCAGTATTTATCCCTAGTGCACAGTGGAGGGCCTAGAACCTGCCCCAAATGATGTGACAGACATTGATGATTCCCCCATCAGAGGCTCACTCTTCCTGGGGAGTGGGTAGGGGGTGGGATAGGGGGTTGGTGGTGGAAATAGGATGGAGAGGGAACTGGGCTTAATATGTATAATAAGATTGTTTTAATTTAAATAAAATTAATGATAAAGAAACTTAGGCAAATATACATCAATGAATTGGCAGTGAATGCCCTCAGGCATAGCCAGCAATTCCAAACCTATACTAGTGGGGACAACTTGGGGAAGGTAAACAGTCAGTGTTTCTCAAAGGACCACTGTTAGGAACTACTTCATTGGGTTCACACACTGGCTGGCATGAAAACAGAAGATGCTTTGGGGATGTTATAGAGATTTTCTTCCCCATCATCATCCCCATTTGGCTTCTTGTTTTCCTTCTTTTACAAGGAAACAAATCTCTTTCATACACTGCAAAGAGAGTTGTGCCCATGGCAACAACAAAGGAGCCATTAGTCCCCTGCCTGTTTGACTCTTCACTAGAGTAAACAACCCGACATTCAATACCTAGAAGTCACCATTGGGGTGCACACCACATCATTTGGAAGATTCTGAACCCCAGACCATGAAGAAAAACATCTCATTTATGTGAGCAATTGGGAAAATGGTCTGAAGTATCCTGTGAAAAAACCCAAATTTTATTTATATATATATATATATATATATATATATATATATATATATATATACACACACACACACACACACACACACACACACACACACACACACATAACTGGAAGTACCTTGTCTTGTAGTCAAACAAACTAGTTGATTTAAAGTTCTTGGAAAAAAATTCTTCAAGGCTTGTATATACTTATAACAGATACTCAAAATACAATGTCCATGATTTCCAGGTTTAAGCTTCCTGGGTTTTCATTAAGATACAAACAGAAGTGAGATTGGCTGAAGGGAACATGTCTCTCCATACCTGATGTGTTGTGGACTATTGTGATGATTAGCCAATAGCATCTTTATTTGAAAAACTCCATAGCTTATGAAAGAAGAAAGTGTCTTGCCTGAGTTTTTCCTGTGCCAAATTGAGAGAAGCTTGTGAAAAATAAAGAGCTGGTATGGAAAAGTATCTAAGTCAAACTTTGTGTTGGAGTTTAACTATAAAAGAGTAAGCTACATGTCTAATTGAAAGCTGCATCTGAGCTAGTATATAGTTACATCTAAGAATCAGAGAAGGACTTGGAGTGCTTTGACATGCTGTTCTTTTCTCCATACCCAATTCATGCATCATTTCTCTAATTCAGTGGCTCTTAACTTGTGGATCACAACCCCTTTGGGAGTAAATGGCCCATTCACAGGCATCACCTAAGAAAACACAGATATTTATATAATGATTCATAACAATAGCAAAACTACAGTTATGAAGTAGCAACAAAAACAATTTCATAGTCAGTGGTTACCACAACATGAGGAACTGATCTCACATTATTCTATAGCTTAATAGTAACAAAACTGCATGGTACTGGCATAAAAGTCAATATTCCAATGGACTAAAGTACACAGAAATAAACCCACACAGCTATGGCTTTTTGTTTATTGTCAAAGGTGTAAACACATATATCAGATGGAAAAAAAACTAACCAATAAATGGTATTGGCAAAACTATTCATCTGCCTACTGAAGAATTAAATGGGATCCACTCCAATCATTATGAACAAACATAGATTAAAATTGGATCAAAATCTTAAATTTAAAAACTGAAAGTGTTAGAATAAAAGTCATCAATATATAAATGTAGGTAAAAACTTTCTGAAAAAGACTATCACTGAACAGGAAATAAACCTAAGAATTGCCAATAGGATTACATGAAATTAAAAAGCTTCTGTATAGCTAAAAGAACCATCAGCAAAGTGAAAAGACACTTCAAGAGTAAGTTTACAGAAGGAGAGGATATATTTGTTAGTTATACTTCAGCAAGGGAGTTATTATCTTGACTATATAAAATGCAAGAAATAAACATCCCCAAATTCACTCCTCAATAAATTAAAGTACTATACAGAAAATTCTCAGAAGAAACACAAGATAACTAAAAACATGTGTAAAGTGTTCGACATCATTAGCCATCAGAGATACTCAAAGTAAAACTACCTTGACATTCTACTTCCCCCCAGTCAGAATGATCATCATTAAGAAAATTTATAACAGGCTTAAAGAGAAATTATGCACTAGGAAAATGTCCAGGGATCCACAGGGATGGCCCCAACTCATAATCTAAGCAAGAGTAGAAAGGCTACCTTAAATGCCCTTCCCCTATAATGAGATTGATGACTGCCTTATATGCCATCCTAGAGCCCTCATCTAGTAGCTGATGGAAACAGAAGCAGACACCCACAACTAAACACTGAGTCAATCTCCTGGAACCCAGTTGCAAAGAGAGAGGAGTGATGAGCAAGGTGTCCAGACCAGAATGGAGAAGCCCACAGAATCAGCTGACCTGAACAAGGGGGAGCTCATGGACCCCATACTGATAGCTGGGGAACCAGCATAGGACCAACCCAGACCCCTGAACATCAGAGTGAATTAGGAGGCCTAGGCAGTCTATGTGACCTCTGGTAGTGGAACAGCATTTATCCCTAGTTTACGAATGGACATTGGGAGCACATCCCACATAGAGGGATACTCTCTCAGCCTAGACACATTGGGAAGGGCCTAGACCCTGCACCAAATGATGTGACAGATTTGATGATCCCCCAATAGAAAGCCTCACTTTCTATGGAGCAGAAGAGGGATTGGTATGGGGGTTGGTGGGGAGTATGAGAGGATGGGAGTGAAAGGGAACTGGGATTGACATATAAAATAATATTGTTTCTAATTTAAATAAAAATATATAAATCAAAAAGAAAACATATAACAATCTTGCTAAGAATGTAGGGAGTCTGATAGCTAGGGAACCAGCATAGGATTGAACTAGACCCCCTAAACATGGGTGTGAGTTGGAAGGCCTGGGCAGTCTATGGCCGGGCCTCTGGCAGTGGAACCAGTATTTATCCCTAGTGCACAAATGGGCTTTTGGAGCTCATTCCCTATGAAGGGATACTCTCCCAGCCTAGATACATAGGAGAGGGCCCAGGTCCTGCCCCATATGATGTGACAGATTTTGATGATCCCCCATGGGAGGCCTCACACTCCCTGGATAGTGGATGGGTAGTAGGATGGGGTATTGGTGGGGGAGGATGGGAGGACAGAAAGGAGAGGTTACTGGGATTGGTATATAAAATAAGATTGTTATTAATTTAAATAAAATTTTAAAAGGAAAAAATGAATGTAGAGAGTGAAGAACACTCGCCTACTGCTGGTGGTTGTGTAAACAAACCAGTGCAAATATTGAAGTCAGGGTGAAGGCATCTGAAAAAACTAAAACTATATGATCTAACGTTCCATAGAACTCTGTATCTTTCTACAGAGATCTGTACATCTATGTTCATTGCTGTTCTAATCATAATAGCTAAAAAACTGAACTAGCCTAGATTTCAATAGACTGATGAATGGATATTGGAAATGTACATACAGATAAGGAAAGTTTATTGAACTATAAAGAAAAATAAAATCATTGGATAATGGATAGAATTGAAAAATATTATCCTAAATGAGGTAACACAGGCCCTGGAAGAAAAACATTTCCTTTTTTCACTCATGTATATCCTACATTTAAGATTTTAAAGATGTGTATTTATGTAAGTGTGAACAAGGGTATATATAACTTAAGTAGAAAGGGGACTAGGAGCTAATAAAAAGTTTTTGAGAAAATGAAGTTTGGAGGGAATACATGTGGCATGAAAATAGAAAGGGTAATACTGTATATGAGAGGGATTAAGAATGGAGTTACCTAATTATAGAAGAGATAGGGAATGATCAATAAAAACAAATTACATATGAAAATTCCACAATGAGAACTATTAATTTGCATGTTTATTAAAAACTGGCAAATAACCAACATATTAAAATACATGGAAAAGAGAATTCCAGATCTTGAAGACAAGGTAGAAAAAATAGATAAATCAGTCAACGAAAAATTTAAATCAAAAATTATCTAAGCTTAAAACATCATAGAAATCTCAGACACTATGAAAAACCAAAATAAGTATAGAGAAAGGAAGAAGAAATTAAGTTCAAAAGCACAGAAAATATTTTTAATTCCAGCATCAGGAGGCAGAGGCAGGTGGATTTCTGTGACTTCAAGGTCAGCCTGGTCTACAGAACAAGTTCCAGGACAAGCTTGAAAGCAATTCAGAGATACCCTGCCTTGAAAAAACAAAAAACAAAACACAAAAAAACAAAAAAGAAAGAAAGAATGGAAGAAAGAAAGGAAGGAAGGAAGGAAGGAAGGAAGGAAGGAAGGAAGGAAGAAAGGAAAGAAAAAAAGAAATCATTGTTCCACAAAACTGGAGAAATCCAAAAGAAAAAGATGAATTTCTTGATATGTAAGATCTTCAAAAGATAAATAAAGATGAAATAGACAATTTAAACATGCCCATAACTCTAGTTAAATAGAAAAAGTAATTTAAAAATCTCCTAAGAATAAGCTCAGGGCCAAATGAGTTCAACACAGAATTCTACCAGATCTTCAAATAACTAAAGCCATTATCCCTCAAGTTATTCCACAAAATAGAAAGTGAAGGAACATTTCTTAATTCTTTATATGAAGTCATTATTTCCTCTGATTTAATAACCACACAAAAGCTTAACAAAATAAATAAAACTACTGATCAACATCCTTTAAGAACATATATGCAAATAGTCTCAATAAAAGACTTGCAAACTGAATTCAAAACATATAAAAAAGATTGTCTGCCATGATCATCACATTGGCTTCATTCTAGGAATGCAGGAATAGATCAATAAACATAAACCAATAAATCTAACTCACTACAAAGACAGACTAACATACAAAATCATAATTTCATACACAGGGAATGGAACCAGCTCAATAGCTGTATCTTGCAAGCAGCAAAGCTAGGCATAGGACATTGTACTATAGGATTTCAAGTTTACCCTGATGATAATGGACTCCTATTCCTTTGGAACTATAAAGCCCACAATAAATAGTTCTTTCTAATATGTTAGCTTTGTTTTATTACAGCAATAAAAATTAGTTAATACAGAAGTCCATCCTGTCCAGACCTATCAATATATTACTTGAGGTATTAGCTAGAACAATAAAACAACTGAAGGAGATCAAAGATACACAATGATAAAGGAGGAAGTCAAAGTATTCTTACTTGCAGATGATAAGATTTTATACATGAAAGACCTTAGAGACATATCAGGAAAATTCTACAGCTAATGAAAACTTTCAGCAAAGTATCAGGATACATAATTAACACACAAAACAAGTAGCCTTCCTATATACAAATTACAAACAGACTGAGAAAGAAATCAGGGAAACAACAACTTTCACAATAGTCTCAAAACAATAAACTATCTTGGGTTATCTCTAACTAAGCAAGTGAAAGACTTCTATGATAAAAACTTCATACATTGAAGAAAAATTACTTGTATGATAAAACTTTCATATATTGAAGAAAAATGTTCAGGAAGATCCCAGAAGATAGCTCTGTCATGATCATGGATCCTAGGAAAATGACCATCCTACTGAAAGAATCTATAGATTCAATAAAATCCCCCCAAAATTCCAATACAGTTTTCACAGAAATTGGAAAAAACTGCTGGAGGTATCATCACCCCAGATTTCAAATTATATTACAGAGGTACAGTAATAAAAATAGCATATTGACATAAAAGCTGACATGTTGATTTATGGAATTGAATTGAAGAATAAGGCATAAGTTCACACATCTATGAACACATACATTTTGTTTTTTGTTTTTTATGTTTTTCTTCAACAAATGGTTCTGGTCAGAGTAAGTAGATTTACAAGAATGAAAATAGGTCCAGATCTATTTTTCTGCATAAAATTTAACTCCAAGTAGATCAAGTATCTCAACATAAGATCAGATACCCTGAATCTGATAGAAGGGAAAGTAGGAAATAGTCTTGAACTCACTAACACAGAAAAAGACGTTCTTCACAGGACACCAATCGCACAGGCACAGAGATCAACAATTAATGAGAATTCATGAAACTGAAAAGTTTCTGTATGGTAAAAGACACCATAATTCAGACAAACAGGCAGCCTACAGAACTGGAATAGATCTTTACCAATTATACATCTAATAGAGGGCTTATAACTGAAATATATAAAGATATAAAAGGGGGCATCTACTGCATGAAGGAATTTCCCTATGAAGTTTGAGTGATTTGTACTGATCTATGGCTATAGCAATATGGCATTAAGAGTCATTTTATTGCTGCGCTTATTATAGTAGATAATCAGTGAGTGCTATTGGGTATATCCACTACATTGCAAGGCAGGCTGCATGCCCAGAAGCAGTGAACAGTTCAAACTGGACTCTACATTTTCGTGTAATTTTTGTTTGTTTGTTTGTTTTACTTTCTGATTTTTGTTTGGTTTTTGTTTTGTTTTGTTGTGATTTGGTCTTTGAGAGATCAAAAGGAACTAAGAGAAAGATCATGAAGTTGGGTGGATCGGGAGGAGAGCTAGTGGAACCTAGGTGAAGGAAAACTATGATCAAAACATATTGCCTATTTTTTGTTGTCATTGTTGTTGTTTGATACAGTGTTTCTCTGTGGCTTAGGAACCTGTCCTGGAACTAGCTCTTGTAGACCAGGCTGGCCTTGAACTCACAGAGAGATCTTCCTGACTCTGCCTGCCGAGTGCTGGGATTAAAGATGTGCACCACCAATGCCCAGCTTTATACTGTCTAATTTTTTAAAGGCCAATAAATACATACAAATACCCCAAGGCAAATAAAACCTTATTCTGAAATAGAAAGAATTTATTCTACAGTGCTATAAAAAACTATTTTCATTCAGTTATTTTAAGAAAATTAAGGCAGAAAATAGACAGCAAGGGTGAGAAATATGTATGTCTGGAGAAAAAAGTTTTAGGAATGTGTATGAGAAAATATATTTGTATCCTATAAATAAAGGATCACTGCACATGGAACTATAAAGAGATAAGCACAAACCAGAAATATGAGGTATATTTCAAAATGGTTTATTGATACCAAAACTTAAGAGTTGGAGATCAAATGATCACCAGCCTATAATTCACATCACCAGAGGAACTAGGATACAAGTTGTATTCTAAGAGATTCATATAAAGTCCCTCACAGAACTGGGAAGGGACAAGTCCCCCAGACCTCAGGTAAAGTGGGGGAGGACAGCTAATGGAGAGAAAGTAGGAGAAAATGAGAGGGAGGAGAGGAAGGCATGTGCGACCAGGAGGATTGAGCCTGGTTAGGAATGGAAAATAGGAAAGAGAGAGAGAGAGAGACAGAGACAGAGACAGAGAGAGAGAACATAAAAGAGGGAGCCAATATTGGTTTGAAGATAAAATTGAACACAAAGAAAGGTCGAGGGAACTACAAGACTGCTCCCAACTAACAATCTCAGCTTCCGTGGAAAGGCTATCATAAATGCCCTTCCCGGAGAGTGAGATCAACAACTAACTTCTCCATGGAGTCCTCAACTAATGCCTGTTGAAAACAGGAGCAAACACCCATACATAAACACTGAGTCGAACTAGAACCCAGAAGCAGATGGAGAGGACAAGACCATGCGGTAGAAGTACATAGAGACAGCTTACCTGAACAAGGAGGAGCTAAGGGCCACTAGACTGATAGCTGGGGAAGCCAACAGGGGACTGACTCGGACCCCCCTGAATATGGGTCTCAGCCAGAAGGTCTGAGCAGTCTAAGAGACCTCAGACAGTGGAGCCAGGATGTATCCCTGGTGCACAAAAGGACTTTGCAAACATATCCCCCATGGAGGGATAACTGCATTATTCTAGAGATAGGAGAGAAGCCCTAGTCCCTACTTCACAGGACCTGTCAGATCTACATGACCCCAACTTGATGGCATTCCCCTACATATGGTATTGTGGTGGGGGGATGGGAGGGGAGGGTGTTTAGAGTGCATGGGAGAGGGTAGAGAGGGCAAAAGGGAGGGAAGGAGGGAGGGAGGGCTGGAGGGGAGGGAGGGAGGGAGAGGGAACTGGGATCGACATGTAAAATAATAAATTAAAAAAAAAAAAAAAACGCTTTGACTCCAAAATTTAAGTTGAAGAACAAGTTACTGGGGAAAAGTATTTCTATTTTTGTTTCCACAGAAAATGAAAAGATGTGGATTCCTTCCAGACTAATGTGGTTTGATCACACCAGACCGCCTGAAACAGAGTACAAGCTGATCCTACATTCCAAACAGCTGGACAAAACAGCCCTACAGACTACAGCTAGGATATCTGAATCTTCTTCGAATCCCCCAAGACAGCGCCCCTTACCAGCAGGAAGTAGTTTGGAAAGAACGACGCCCAAATTCCCAAATATTGTATATAAATGTTTGTTTTCATTTAATTGGACTTTGTTATATAAAATTAAATAAAAAAAATAAATAAAAAAAGAAAAAAAAACTTAAGAGTTGGGAGTGGTTGCTCAAACTTGTAAATCTAGCACTTTGGAAGCTGAAATAGAAGGATGGCCACAAGATCAGGGTCAGATACAATGAGTAAAAGGGTATCCTGGGACATAAAGTGAAACCCTATCTCCAAAAAGAAAATAAAAAGCAAAGAAGTCATATACAGAAATAGTACATGCTTGATTAAGATGGATATATTTCAAGTTCACTTTAAAAAACCCCTAATCTGGGGGACTGGAGAGATGGCTCATCAGTTAAGAACATTTGCTTCTCTTGCAGAGAATTCAAGTACAGTTACTAGTTCCCAGCACCCACATCAGGAGGCTCACAGAAGTCTATAACTCCAGCCCTAGCAAATCTGACTTTGTCTTCCACGGGCACCTATGCACACGCATGCTTATGTGTACATGTACAAGTATACACACACACACACACACACACACACACACACACACACACACAAATAAAAATAAACCTAAAAATCCTTAATGTCAAATTTTAGTTCTTTTATGTAAAACAAATACTTAATTCTGTCTAAAATGAGAGACTTTTCTTAAGAATCTGTTCTTTATAACATTTATGGAAAATGGCTTAAAGAACAAGGATTCCTATTTCATGGACATCACTTATTTTTGCTTAGTTTGACAGACCTTTAAGTACTTAGGAAATTTACTTGTCCAGTTTCCAAGATAAATGAGGCTTCACAGAATATGGATTTATATCTGTTTATTGTAAAGTCTCTTAAAATCACTTTAAAACTCTAATAAGTATTTTTGAGGTTATTCTGGTATATTCTGTGGTGATCTAATATTCTGAAAATATCTCTTACACCATATGAAACTGGAACATGTGTTGTACATTACAGTCAAAGTTAATAATTCTTCTGGAAGGCACTTAAGACTGCTAGCCTACTGCATACTCAGCCTGTTTGTTTAACCTACCTTTAAAAGAGCAGAGAAACAAAAAACTTTACTCACTCATCTTGGATTTGTCTTGCAATCAACTTTTACAATCTAAGCTAATGCATAGCTGCAATCTTAAGTTATGTCTTCTTCCATATCCCTGACCCAGAGTGATGTGTGTGTATCATTTGGTGAGAACAACAAATACAGATGTTGAAAACAACTTCCTAAAATCTACCACAGAGTTTGAAAGCAATCATTTAGGAGTATTGGTTGATGAATAATGATGTTTGTTATCTGGGTTAGTCGGGATAAGTTAGAGCCAGTGACTTATTCCCTTGTACAACTCTGCTAAAGATTTCTGTAAAGTGTCTCATTCTTTCCCCCATGTGATGCTTTCTGTGCTGTTCAATGAACACAGAGTGAAGCCCTTTGACAGGGACATAGGCACACAACGCATACAACACAGAGACTGAAACGCACATACAGAAACAGACACACACAGGAACAAGCACAGACCAGGGACAAGATTCACAAGTTGGGCAGAAACACATACAGATACAGGCTCATGCAACAGAAAGCCAAGGGAGGGAGGACACATGAAGCATGAAGGGAGGAATTCATAACTGGTTTTGCTCTTGGTTAAATGATTCAAAGTGCTTTATCTCTTTCCTTAATATGACATTGGTGACTCAGAGTTAATCACTAATGTGTATAATATGCACAATAACCCACACCGTGTGTGTGTGTGTGTGTGTGTGTGTGTGTGTGTGAATATCCTTAAGTGTTAAAATGCTATATATTTGGTCATTATGTAAATTATATACAAAAGCTAAAACTAAAAATGGCATTATTCCTTCTTCAAGACTGATTAAATTATCCTTCTGAATAATCAAAACTTGGAGACTAAAGTTAAAGAGGGTAAAAGGGATAAGAGGGCAACCAATACCATGGCCCTTACTGTTCAAGGTCATCCAGGACTCAAGAGATGACAACATCTACTTATAATTCCAGTAAGTCACCTGATCTTAGCCAGAGGGAAGAGTTTCATCAGTACAGAGTATGCACAGAGGAAGACTGTAGTGAAGAATGTCTGCAGTGCTTCCAAGGGAAGCCACATGGTGTGATCCAGATGCATCCAAGATGAAACAACTAATGAAAAACCCAAGATAAGCCAGTGGGTTCCACTTAATTTCCCAATAGTCAGCCCCAAGGAACCTCAACCAACAACAGGAGAGAGGGGATCCATTCTTAGTCATCTTTATGGTCTTAAACACCCAACAGGAACTTATAACCAGAGTGAGATAATTGTTAATGCTACAAAGCAAAACTAGCTAGATTGCACCTACATTAGACTTGGAGCACTATGCCAGCTATTATAGTTTCTATTCAAATGGACACTAGTGGACACTAGACCTGAAATGCTTGAACCACCACATATGAAATGTTCAAAGTCAGTATCCTGTTATTTCTTCCGAAGTGTACACATCAGTCCTACTTTTTGCATTATCATTGTGCTATTTTAATATACTTTCAAGCAATGGCCACTTATATGTGTGGCATGTGGTCTAGGCCTTCCTCTCTGAATATTTTTGCTTTGACTTTTTTTCCTCCTTTATTCTTTCCTTCCTTCCACAGTGCTAGAGTTTGAACCCACAGACTCACACATACTATACCAATGCTCCCAACCCTTTTACTCTTTTACTTTCAATTGCAAGACCTAAGGTACCCAGACTGGTCACAAACTCACTCCGTAGCCTAAGCAGCCCTTGAACTTGTGATCCTTCTGCATCAGTCTCCAGAACACCTAGCTCAGAATGACATTTTCAGGACAACCCTTGGTGAAAGCATTAACAAACACAGAGACACCTGGTTCTTTATTGTCTCTGCATGCCCATTTTATTCTTCAAACATGTCATGCTACTGTGAAAACAACAACAACTGTATCCTTTGCTCTGATGTCATTGGTACTGTACTAATGTGGAAATGTCCCTAATCTTAGGACATCTCACCTAAGAACCAGAGGTGATTTTCTAGTTCTCTGAAGACACAAGCCCAACTCATCCTTTTCCAATGGTATGTTTTGAACTTCCTTCTAAGCTTTCTCCAGCTATGTCTTCAATGGTCACACTGCTATCTGGAATCTTTTAGGCATTTCCTAAGATAGCATAGGATTTCTCTCCTGTGTTCATCTAGCATCCAAATGCAAAGCACATCCACAGTTTGACATACTCATTAGAGGAGCAACCCATTTCCGGGTAGTAGAAGCAATAAGTTTTATTCCTATAGTTGCTATAATGAACCACTACGAAGATGGTTCCTTCAAGCACATTTAGACTATTACATATCAGCAAGTCAGAAGACAAAAATCAGTTATACTAGGCTGAAAGCAGGACATTTCAGTGACATCCTCATTCTGTGAGCTCTGGAAAAGAATATTTCCCAACTCATGAAGGCCTTACTCTTTCTGAAGAGTAGATAGGGGCAGATAGAAAGGAGGTGAGAAGGGGGAACAGGAAGAGCGCAGGAAGGGGAAACTTGTTGGTATATAAAATAAATTTTAAAATTTTTAATAAAAAAAGAAAACAGAAAGCTGGTGAAAATGTGTGTGAATGAGGCGGGCCCAGCAAGAAAGAAGGAAGAACTTGGCAGCTTCATCCACATGGCTCTGTCTTTAGAGTCAAGGATACAAGAAAGAGGTTGTTGAATCTCCCTTTGCAGCTAAGGAAAATTGCTAAAGGCAGACATGTATCAAGAGTGTCCCTGCATAGAAGCCCAGAGAGGCCATTGTGTGAAGCGGTGAAATAAATGCTAGCATGGATGTGAGAAATGGGAAAGAGGTAGCCACACTTGGTAACAGTCTAAAGTAACTCAGCCATTTTGGAACTTAGTCTTGAAGTTTCTTAGAAAAACTTAGAAATAAAACTATCATATAAGGTACCTATACCATACCTGGGCATATGCCCAAAGGACTTTATATCCTACTACAGACACACTTGCTCATTCCTGCTCCTCATAACTCTTTTCACAATATTTAGGAAATAGAATCAATAAATGTACCTATCAACTAATGAGCAGATAAGAAAATTGTTGGCACATACAAGGGAATTTTATTCAGCTGTAAAGAAAATTTAAATCATGGTATTTGCAGAGAAATGGAAAGACCTC
The DNA here is from genome assembly GCF_943737965.1 of Phodopus roborovskii. NCBI lineage: Eukaryota > Metazoa > Chordata > Mammalia > Rodentia > Cricetidae > Phodopus > Phodopus roborovskii. The sequence continues at coordinate 744,478 of NW_026125640.1, read as the reverse complement.
AAAAAACACTATGTGTTCTCCCTCATGTGTGGAGCCTAGCTTTGAATCTTATGTGTGTTTAACTTAGAGTAATATAGATGGAGCCCAGGAAACAAAAGAGTCCATGAAAGAGAGATGTAGGAAGAGAAGGAGGGAAATAGAATATAAGTAAAAATGATAGTAGAGATGGAGAATGTTAGGAGTAGAAAAATTTAAGCAGGGAGGGAAATGGGAGAATGAAGGAAATGAAACCCTAGTCAAAGTAGCTATCACCAGGAAAACAAATGACAACAAATGCTTGCAAAGATGTGCAGAAAGGAGAATCCTAATACACTATTGGTGAGGAAATAAATTAGTGCATTCATTATGAAATACAGTGTAGACGTTTCTCAAAAAGCTGAAAATAAAAATTACCGTATAACACCATATAACCTATCTCTACTAGGCCTAGGCATAAGTCCTCCTACACATAAAATTGCCATATGTGTGTTTCTCATTGCCCCATTCACAACATCTAGGAAATGGAAACAGCCTAGATATCCATCAAGTGATCCATGGATAATGAATATGTGGTACATATACACAGTAGAATTTTGTTCAAATATGTACAGAAAAATATAAAATTTGAATGAAAATAGGTGGAACCTGAAAATAGTTCCACTGCTGATATACTCAAGGCATGTTCTCAATTTGAAATATCAATAGATGTCAGGAAGCTATACAAAGCACATAAGAAGGGAAGGCTGTAAAAGACCTAAGACATGAGATAATAAAACACTTTATGTAACAGTAGGGGGAGGATACTGGGGGTTAGAGCTTTAAGCAGTTATGTGAGCAGGTGGAATGGTAAGAATAAGGGGTTGGAGTAGGTTAATGAAAACAAATGATGCATGAAAAAACCTTCTGGGAAGCCATTATTTTGTAACCTAGTAAAGAATTATGATTTTAAAAGAGAGAAATAAAAACATTTGCATGGGTAGACAATACTTCCCAGAAAATATGCTAGTTTTTAATTATATTTTTTTATTTATTGCACTAGTATTATAAACTTAATGTTTCAATTTTGTTTTTTATTTTACATGTCGATCCCAGCTCCCTCTCCCTCCCTCCCTCTTACCCTCTCTGCCCCCTCACATGCACCCTGACCACCCTCCCCTCCCATCCCCCCACCCAAATTCCACATGTAGGGCAATGCCATCCAGGTGGGGTCATGTAGATCTGTCAAGTCATTTGAAGTAGAATCTGGGACTTCTCTCCTGTCTCTAGGTTAAGGCAGTTTCCCTCCATGGGGGATGTGTCTGCAAGGTCCTTTTGTGCACCAGGAATACATCCTGTTTCCACTGTCTAAGGTCCCTTAGACTGCTTAGGCCTTCTAACTGAGTCCCATGTTCAGGGGCTCTGAGTCAGTCCCATGCTGCTTCCAAGCTATCAGTCTGGGGGCCCATTAGCTCCTCCTTGTTCAGGTAAGCTGTCTCTATGTGTTTCTGCAACCTGGTCTTGTCCTCTATCTCTGCATCTGGATTCTAGTTTGACTCAGTGTTTAGGTATGGGGGTTTGCTTCTGTTTCCAACAGGTACTAGATGAGGGCTCCATGATAGTGGATAAGTTAGTTGTTGATCTCACTATCCAGGAAGGGCATTTATGGTAGCCTTTCCACGGTTGCTCAGATTGTTAGTTGGCCTTGTAGGTCTCTAGACCTTCCTTTAGGTTCAGTTTTCTCTTCAAACCAATAACGGCTCCCTCTTTTATGTTTGCGCTCTCTCTCTCTCTCTCTCTCTCTCTCTCTCTCTCTCTCTCTCTCTCTCTCTCTCTCTCTCTCTCTCCTGTTTTCTATGCACACAACTCAAGTCCAAATGGATCAAGACTTCAACATCAATCCAGCCACACTGAACCTCTTAGAAGAGAAAGTAGGAGGTACCCTTGAAAAAAATGGTACAGGAGACCGCTTCCTGAACATAACTCCAGGAGCACAGACACTGAGATCAACAATTAATAAATGGGACCTCCTCAAACTTAAAAGCTTCTGTAAGGCAAAGGACACAGTGGACAAGGCCAAACGGCAGCCCACAGACTGGGAAAAGATTTTCACCAATCCTACATCTGACCAAGGGTTGATCTCCAAAATATACAAAGAACTCAAGAAACTAGTCACCAAAACACCAAATAACCCTATTACAAAATGGGGTACAGAACTGAAGAGAGAATTCTCAATAGAGGAAATCAAAAAGGCTGAAAGACACTTAAGAAAATGCTCCACATCCTTAACTATCAGGGAAATGCAAATCAAAACAACTTTGAGATACCATCTTACTCCTGCCAGAATGGCTAAAATTAGAAACACCAATGACAACTTATGCTGGAGAGGATGTGGAGAAAGGGGAACACTCCTCCACTGCTGGTGGGAGTGCAAACTCGTACAGCCATTTTGGAGAACAGAGGGAGGTAAAGATAGATGGGCAGGCAGACAGGCAGATAATAGAGACTGTTCTATGGCCTCATTCATGTTAGGTATCCTGGAGGGGGTAAGAAGGCTAGCTAAGCCCATGAGAGACACAGTAAGTGGTGTTCCTCTCCAGTTTCTGTTTAAAGTTCCTAACGTGACTTCCCTCAATGGTGGAATGTAACCTGTAAATGAATAAACCTTTTTCTCCCTAAGTTGCTTTTGCTCAAGTGCCTTGCCAAAGCAATCAAAAGAAACTAGAATATTTCACTAACATACCCACACTGTGCTATATCCACAGACGTTTTTATATGCTTTTTCTTTGAGACAAGGGCTTTCTAAGTTGGCCATGCTGGCCTTGACATCCCTTTGTTGACCATAACCACCTTGAGCTGAGGACCTCTCCATCTCAGCCTTTTGGAGTAGATGGAATTACATACCTTCACCACCAGATTCAGCTTGTTATTCTTTACTATGTAGTTCAGGCTCGTAAATATACATGTAGTTGAGGTTTGAGTTAAACATTTTTTATTTTTTGAGGTGGGAGGTGTTTCAAGACACAGCTTCTCTGTGTAACAGCTCTGGCTGTCCTGGAATCACTTTGTAGACCAGGTTGACCTCCAACTCACAGGGCTTCACCTGCCTCTGCCTCACTAATGTTGTGATTACAGGCATTCACTACCACTGCCTGGCACAAGTTGAACTTCTAAACCTCCTGCCTTAGCCTTGGAAGTACTCCAACACACATAGTTCATGTCTTTTTTATTACTTCTACACCATTCAATACACATAGAAAAAAATACTATTAAAACATCTGTGATCTGGGCAGCAGCTCATAATTTTAAGTTCTTACTAGTATCCCAATGTAAATACCAAGAAATCTCCCAGAGTATTCCTTCTCAACTCAGTCCCAGAAATATGATATGTGTTATCACATGAAAACAAATCAATGGTCTACTGAGGTTAAACAAAGTGAAAAGACATAGCAATCATAAAAACTATGCCAGATGCTAAAATACTTAAACAATTCTTATTTTTTTCCTGCAGGTCAATAATTATCTGTTATTCACACATAAACGTGACCCAAAAAGCTTTGCTCATTTAATGAATTCATGAATTCCACATTGTTTCAGGGACATAAGTAGGACAAAACTAGAACATATAAGCAGAACACAGTTAATTCAGGTTGATTTCATATCAGAAAATATTCCTACCAAGACAATTGTTCAACAATGGAAAAACTATTTCAAGTTTTAAATGCTTTTCATGCCACAGGACCAATCTGAAATAGTTGACCAGCCATTTGGTATGAAACAGAAGCTGAGTATGATGGTCACTAAAGTCCCAATCTGCTAGTCCCACACACCTTTCCTTGTCACAGTTTACCACGAAGCTGTCAAGTGCTACGTCCAAATGACTTATAAAATAGTATTTGATCCATTGATCCAACTTTTCATTATTCAGACACTATAGTTACTTCAATCCACTTTTATGCTTTATATTTGTTTTCTCCTTAGGATTTTTTCCCACTGTGGAAAAACAGAACTTGAATAAAAGGAGACAAAGCCCACGAGTCAGAATCTCTTGTGGTAGGCAGTTGAGCAAGCCCAGAAGTTGAGGTCAAATACCTCTCTGTTTTGCAACCCCAGGTCTGCCAAATGTGTAACTTTAAATTCTACATTTTCTTATCTGTAAAATGTGTATAGTGTTCCTTTCTTCACAAATGTTGTAAGAATTACATGCAAACCATCTAGTTCATGTATTACATATACTAAATATTACCTTATTCTTCAGTTCCCAAAGTTGATAAGTAGATCATGAAGGCAAGGTAGCTCATTCCTATAAGTCCCACTTAGGAGGCAGAGACAGGAGGATTGTTCCAAGTTTGAGACAAGCCTACAGAATGGGACCCTGCCTCAAGCAAGAACAGCAAAACAGAGCACCTTGGCATCCATTTCAAGCAATTTTAAACTGAATTCAAATATTATAAATTATGAAAATATCATTTAGAATAGGCTAATATGTTTGTCTTTTAATACCTAATGCTAAGATTTTATTGAACACTCAGTAACCTTTGGTCAATAATGAAATGATCCAGAACATCTTGTTGGATGGGTTTGATTTTCCTCAAAAGATTTAAATGATGTTTGACTCAAGAAACTCATGTTTTCTAGTTCAAAATTAACCACCGAAAGCAAAGGACATTCCAGAAGTCAATTCTATAACAGAAAAAGCAAAAATAATTCCATAATCAAGAAGGTTCTTACTGAAGTCAAGGACATGAAGGATAGGGAAGAGGGAAGGAATTAATTCAAAATCAGAAATGGGAGCATTGGCATTCTTTGTCATTGAAATCAGCCATCTGTGAAGCATTAGTCACCTGTGAAAATAAGATAAGATGCAAACTCTATACTCTGACTCATGCTATCTTTTCTGATAGCATTTAAAGGGCTGAATTTTTCTAAACTGAAGCTCGATCATAGATATTTACTCTATAATTCTGTATCAAGTGTTCTTTAGTCACATTGAAAATGCTTGGAGTTTCAATTAATGAAGTAAAAGCAGTATAGAAAGTGGGATGTGGGGGGAGAACTCCTGTGTCTTAACATGTGGAAACTATCATGGACTTTGCTTTGCTCACTTCATATGAGTAGTTTCATGTAGCCGAAGCTTTCATTAAATTCACTATGTAGCTGAGGCTGGTCTTGAACTCCCATGTGCTAGGATCGCATGCTTGTACCACCATACCCTGCAAGGAATAGTGTGTGTGTGTGTGTGTGTGTGTGTGTGTGTGTGTGTGTGTGTGTGTGTGTGTGTTTGTGTGTGTGTGTGCTATTTATTTGTTTTTGATATTAAAATTGAAACAAGGTTGTTTTACATATCAATCCCAGTTTCTGCACCCTCCTTTCCTCCAGTGTTCCCCTCACCAACCCCCATGTTATCCCCTTTCTGCTCCTCAGGGAGAGTGAGGCCTTCCATGGGGAGTCTTCACAGTCTGTCATATCATTTGGAGCAAGGGCCCAGGCCCTCCCCCATGTGTCTAGGATGAGAGAGTATCCCTCTATGTGGAATGAGCTCCCGAAGTCCAAACATATACTAGGGATGAATACTGGTCCACTACCAGAGGCCCCACAGACTGCCCAGTCCTCCCAACTAACACCACATTCAGGGAATCTGGGTTGGTCCTATGCTGGTTTCCCAGCTATCAGACTGGAATCCCTGTGCTTTCTTCACCCTTGTTCAGGTCAGCAGTTTCTATGGGTTTCTCCAGCCTAGGAATATTCTTTAAAGCTAAAATATCCTTAGTACTTGACCCCATCATAGCATAGAATTGCAGTGTGAATGTGTACTTGTTTCAGGGAGTTGTTCAGGAGGTTTTAATCACAAAATAATAACAAAGCAAACAAACAATCTAGGTGTTAATTCCAAGTATTTTCACACTGATAGCATATACTTCAGAGTTCTTACAGTTCCACTTTAAATTTAAATACAGATTTTCTAAAACAAAATTTCTATTCTCTTTTATGCATACCTAATTTGAGAAAAATATTAATAGGGACCATTTTGTAATTTGTACCTTAAAATATCCAACAATGAATATAAGGTTGCCCTTCCTGTATTAGGATCTAAATTAGGCAGGGCCTAAACATATCAGTTACAGCATGGAAGATGAAGTTATATCCATCAATCAGAAAGCAAATTATGGTGTATCAGTGATGGATCTTCCATTCTGAGCCCATGGGAAGTTAAAAAAAATCCGTTGACTGATCAAGCTACTCAACATTCCAGTATGTATAGGGACATTTAATATGACAAATGTAAGGACATTTAACATGGTATCATCCCTTCAGAAACATTAAATGCATGTATCAGCTTGCTTTTGGTCCATATAATAAAATTCCTGAGGCTGGGTACTTATAAATGAAGAGGTTTTATTTATGTTAAATGCCCATGTTAATGTCCCACCATTCCAGTATTGATATGGGATGGTCTCATGAGGCCTTACTTCTAGCTGATGAGCTGTGGGCAGCTAATGGCTGTTGCGGAAAGGAGAGAGTCAGTTTTCTTCAGGGCTGTGGCCTCTTGTAGGTTGGCCATGCTCTAGTGGTTATCTTGATATCCAAGCACACATAGGCAGCAAGCATTAGAGTCAGTAGATTTAAAAATAGCAATAAAAGACATGAACTTAGAGAGGAGAGGGAACCCAGGAGGAGGGGTTGGATATAATTAATATATTGTAGATATGTATTAAATTCTAAAAAAATAAACTAAAAGATTTTATACAATGAAAAATCATGCAAGGTAGTGCAGTTAACAATGAGGTATTTATTGTGTAATACCCAGATATGGTTTGTTTGTCCCCTAAGGGTTCATATGTTGAATGTCTGGTTGCTCATTAAATGATGTAGAAAGGGTGGAGACTTTAAGAGATGGCACCTAATTGGAAGTTTTTAGGTCACAGTAAGGTCTGCCCTCAGAAATGATTAAGATAGGTCTGCAACCCTAAATTTGTTCTTATAAGCTCCACTGCAGCTGAGAGTGCAAATTTGTACAGCCACTTTGGAAATCAGTATATGGATTTTAGACATAGAGCAAATGATCACCAGCCTACAATCCACACCTCCAGAGAAGCTAGGAAGCAAGGAGGACCTTAAGAGAGACATACATGGTCCCCCTGAGAAGAAGAAAGGGACAAGATCTCTGGAGAAAATTGGAAACAAGAGGAGAGCGAGTTGGAGAAAGAGAAGGGGAGGAGAGGAGTGGGGGGGCATGAGGAATCAGGAAGATTGAGTCAGGGAAAGAGTAGGGGAGAGTAAGAAAAGAGATACCATAATAGAGGGAGCCATTATAGGTTTAAAGAGAAATCTGGCACTAGGGAAATGTCCAGCGACCTACTGAAAGACCAAAAAAAGTAATGTTAATGATGGTCTGACCTGGAAAGCTAACCAATATCTGTTCCTTGGAATTTGCTAACTTCCTCTCACAAGGCCCTGAGATAAGAAGAATTCACACTGCCCCTCCTTTCTGTGAGTCAACAGGTGGTAAATAGGGTCCTTAGGAAACAAAGAGATAGCTGTAACTCTGGTTTGCCCAGACAAAATTAATGATCACACCCTGAGGCCCTAAGGTCTGTTGACCCTAATAGCAGACCATCCAAGGGTCACGTACTCAATGGATAGAGGGTCACACCCCCTCCCTAAGCTTGTGGGTTTGCCTTTAAAAACACCTGTGCCCGAGGAAGAGGGGGCTTCTCTCTAGCCTGTGTGCTAGAGGAGCCCGTTTGCACAAACGTTTCCTGTTCAATAAAGCCTCTTGCTTGCATGTTGCAGCAACTGGACTGGAAATTGAGTTCTTGGGGTATCGACCGAAACTGGAAGACTCCTCATTCTGAGGGTCATACACTACAAGGATGACCCCAACTAACAATCTGATCATTAGTGAAGAGGCTACCTTAAATGCCCTTCCCCATTCTTCCCTAGCAATGAAATTGATGACTACCTTATATGCCATCCTAGAGCCTTCATCCAGTAGCTGATGGAAGCACAAGCAGAGACTCATAGCTAAGCACTGAGCCAAACTCCTGGAATTTAGTTGTAGAGAGAGAGGAGTGATGAGGAAAGGGTCAAGACCAGGCTGGAGAAACCCACAGAAACAGCTGACCTGAACAAGGGGGAGCTTATGGGCTCCATTCTAATAGCTGGGAAACCAGCAGAGGACTGACCCAGACTCCCCAAATGTGGGTGTCAGTTAGGAGACCTGGGAAGTCTATGGGCTCTCTGGTAGTGGATCAGTATTGATTCCTAGAATACTAATGGACTTTGGGAGCCCATTCCCTATGGAAGGATACTCTCTCAGCCTAGACACAAGGAGCTAGGCCCTGCCCCAAAGGATATGACAGTCTTTGATGATCCCCACTGGAAGGCCTCACCCTCCCTGGGGAGCAGAAGGGGGATGGAATGGGAGTTGGTGGTGAGCTTGGGAGGATGGAAGGGAGAGGGAACTGGGATTGATATGTAAAATAAGATTGCTTCTAATTTAAATAAGAAAAGAAAGCTATTATAAAAATATCTAGCCTGGCTCCCCCCCCCTTCAGTCTGGCATTTTGCATGCAAATATGATTTCTCCTGTAATGGATTCTCCTGTCACTGTGATGCCATCATACAGTAGGAGATTTAGTTAAGCATACCCTTACTTTGGGACTGGAGAGATGACTCACTGGCTAAGAGCACTAATTGCTCTTCCAGAGGACCCAAGTTTGGTTCTCAGCACTCACTTTGAGTGACTCATAGCCTATAATTCCAAATCCAGGGGACCTGGCACCTCGTCTAGCCTCCAAGGGCACTGCAATCATGTGTGGCACATAAATACACACACACACACACACACACACAGAGAGAGAGAGAGAGAGAGAGAGAGAGAGAGAGAGAGAGAGAGAGAGAGTCTTTAAATCAAACAAAAGTGAAAAGCCAATAAAGAATGAGTACTCTTAGTGTAGTCAATGTACAGTATTTGGACTTTTTACCTCCCAAACACAGAATTAAATAAACTTCTTTTATTTATAAATACCCAGCCTCAGGAATTTTATTATAGTGATCAAAAGCAAACTAATACATGCATTTAAATATTTCTCAAGGACAGATGCCATGTTAAATGACCTTACTACCTAAAAAGAAAAACTAAAGAGAAATAATTTTTTTAATGATAGATATGGTTTCATTAACTTGATTGTGGTATGATTAACACACATATACAATTTGATACATTATCACACTTACTTCATATTAGTTATATATCAGTAAAATAGGGGAAAATCTATAGACCTAACTTTTATGTAATTTATATGAAACATTTAGAAATATTAATGCACAGATACCATATTATACTTTGAGGAAACATTAGGAAAATTGTGCTCAATATAAAAAAGAAACATTCTCATCATTAGCAAATTACAATTACCTGAGACTAAAGTAAAGCATTCCAGATAAAGAAAAGATCACAGCCAAAACGGGAGAAACATCCTCTCTAGTCAATTTGCTTAGGTGTGCCATTCCAAGGTGCTTTGTAGCTGTTTGACTTTAGTCTTATTTTGGTTTTAGTTTTGCTGGTATTTTGGTTTGTTATATTTGATTTGTGTATTTAGTTGTTTTTTTGTTTTGTTTTATTTATTTTTTTGTTTTGTTTTGTTTTAAAACAGGGTCTCATAATGCCCAGGCAGGCCTCAAACTAACTTTGTAGTGAAGTTACCCTTGAATTCCTGGTCCTCCTGACTCAACCTCTCCTTAAGTGTTGGAGTGATTTTAGATGTGCACCACCACACTCAGAGACACCTTAGTCATAGTCAAACCTTTGGTGCCTCCATTTCCTCACCTGTAAAGTGCAAAAAAGTATGCAATATACCTCCTTGCTTTGGAATCACTTAGGGTTTCCCATGTATTTATAACAGTACCTGCAGCTGAGGATTGTAGCTAATTGCCTACCATGTGTGAGACCCTGGCCTGGAGCTGCAGGGAAAAAAAAAGAACACACAAAGCAAATAAAAATACAACGTACATAAAAATACAAGGATACTTGTTAAGCAAATAAAACAGATAAAAATAAAAATGCATAATGGCATGGTTCTGATTATCTACATAAAATCATTTTTCTCAGGCAACACATTTATCAAACGAAATGATCAAACTGCTAATTCACATAGCTGAAAACAATTTACTTCAATAAGTTAATTTAACTAACTTGCTGCAACTAATTCTTACACAGATGATAACCTACACAAAGAGACCAAAGCACAGGGATAATGCTGCCATTGTAGTAAAGGCCAGCCTGGGTTTGTATACTAGCTCTTTTGGTTGTCAACCAAGTAAAATAGGGCAAGTGATTTCTCTGTGCTTTAGACACTTAGAGAAATAAGGAAAAATATAGGAGTGTCAAACATGTTTATAGTGTTAATACCTACACAGTACATAGATCTGCCCCTGGCATTTTTATAGTTACAACTGCCTTAGGGTACAAATCAATGACTTCATAACTAATATAATAGTATAATGGTCATAAATTAGATTGATAATAATAAAATTTAAATTACCATATGTAATATTTGTATCACATCAAATCACCAGATTAGCAAACTAAACCATCAGCATATTTACCATAGAAATATTGGAATGACTACCTAATCATACCATGTCCTGGTTGAGTCTCAGCCTGGTTTCATGTTCACACTATGTCATAATGATCACCTTATATTGCATGTCTCTTTCCTTCTTAACATTTTCATTGATACTTCATCTCTCACTGCCCAAATCCATGTCATGCCAAACAGCAAATTAAGTGATCATTATAATCGTATATAACAGTCTTTCTTTCCAAGAGCCCAATTTTCCCCTCAATTTCCTCGATACTGTTGTATTGTCAACTCTGTTTTCATGCCTTGAACCTTGTTCTGCAAGTCTCTTTGCTTGTCTGAAATCGAACACCTTCTCTAAAGTTCCAAATGAGGTTTTGTTAATAAAGAGTGCCTTTCCTCTTGCCTTAATATTTAGTGCATAAATAGTTAGCATGTTCATTCTCACTAGTATGAATGAGGACTGGATGAGGGCAGTGGCTGTTTTGTATTCTGCTTCTTGCCTTCTTTCCAAAATGAGCAATAATTAAAGAAACTAGATCCACGGTGTACCAAACTCTATGCTAATAGATAGATCGTTTCCTCACCTAGACACCAGAGTACACATTAAAATATTAAAATATGGTTAGTTTATATTTATTCTAAAATATGAGAAAATCTGTCATATTCACCAGGAAAACTCCCCATTTTGTGACCCTTCCTGTAAGCACTGGTAGTAGTTCTCATTAGCATTAGCTGCCAGCTTGCCACAGCCTAGAGTTTCAATTGAGGGATTGCCTAGAGCAGACTGCCCTGTAGTTATGTCTGCCGGGGATTGCCTTGATTATTAATTGCCAAAGCCACTGTGGGCAGACATTCCTTGAGCTGGTGGTCCTAGAAAGCTAGCCAAGCAAGAGCCTGTGAGAGATGCAAAAAGCAATATTTCTCCATGGTTCCCGCTTCAAAATCCTGCCATTATTACTCTCAAAAATGGACTGCAACCTCTAAGATGAAATAAACACTTTTCTCCCTTAAGTTTCTTTTGCCCAAGGTGTTGCCACAGCAACAAAAATGTAGCTAGAATATATACTAAAGCCAGCTTATAGAGGCTCATGAGCATAAACTGTGCATATTTGCTCTCAACATAGCATTCAGTAATAACATATTGGTTGCTTGGAAATCACTTATGCCAGGAGAATGTATACTCCAGGAATCAACAAAATCAATGATGATTTTTTTCCTGGAGCTAGTTGTTAAAAATTCACTAGGATACTACTGGCAGTGAGCTCCAGCTGCTACCATGGGAACAGTAATCAGTCCTGGATTAAAACCTGGTAGTAATGCTATATTGAGCAAAATGTATTGATGTGGATAGCTAAAAAGTGAATATAAAAGTCAGAACTATATCTTTAGGCTGTTTATTTTAGTTCACGATGGGCAACAAGTGGGTTTTGAGACAAGATTTTGAGTACATATGACACAGATCTTAAGGAGCACCAGCAGTGTGTTAAAAATGGAAGAAATACAAGGCACACTCCTGAGCAGCCTCCTGTGATGGGTATTTGGGGAATAATTCCATTCAGAACATCTGAATTTGCAGAGAATACAATTCAGACTTATTACAGCTAAAAGTGAAGAGCTGGAATATTTGTGTACAAGCCTCTGCCCACAGTAGTCTGAGCTAAGTCTGTGGACTTTAATTAAGTCCATGAGATTATTTTCAGATATCAAAGCATGCTTTCAACAGGCAGAAAATGTCCCCATTTGAGACTTGTGCATATATACTATAAGAAAAAAATGGGCCTTTGTTAAGAAGGGTAATAATATGGCAGGGAAATTAATAATACTAACTTAGCACTGCAGAACTTTTCCACTAGAGACAATCAATCTCAACTTGTACTTTTTCCCACAAAAGTGATGTACCACCATGCCTCTGCCAACTATTAGAGTAGACACACTGAGGATACTCTCCAGGTAACCACTTTATATGGAAAAACAAAAGACCCACAGTAGTCGAAATAACCCTGTACAATAAAGGAACTTCAGAAGGGATCACCATCCCCAACTTCAAGCTCTACAATAGAGCTTTAGTCCTGAAAACAGCTTGGTATTGGCACAAAAATAGGCAGGTAGACCAATGGAATCAAATTGAAAATCCTGATATTAACCCACACACCTATGAACTCCTGATTTTTGACAAAACAGCTAAAAGTATACAATGGAAGGAAGAAAGCATCTTCCACAAATGATACTGGCACAACTGTATGCTGGTGTATAGAAGACTGCAGATAGACCCATGCCTATCGCTGTGGAAAAATTTAAGTCCAAATGGATCAAAGACCTTAACATAAATCTAGCTACACTGAACCTCTTAGAAGAGAAAGTGGGAGATACCCGTGAACAAATTGGTACAGGAGACCACTTCCTGAACATAACACCAGTAGCACAGACACTGAGATCAACAATTAATAAATGGGACCTCCTCGGACTGAGAAGCTTCCTGTCAGGCAAAGGAGGACACAGACAACAAGACCAAACGGCAGTCCACAGACTGGGAAAAGATCTTTACCAATCCTACATCTGACAAAGGGCTGATCTCCAAAATATACAAAGAACTCAAGAAACTAGTCAACAAAACACCAAATAACCCTAATGAAAAGTGGGGTACAGAATTGAATAAAGACTTCTAAATAGAGGAATCCAAAATAGTTGAAAGTGTTCAACATCCTTAGCCATCAGAGACATGCAAATCAAAACAACTCTGAGATACCATCTTACTCCTTCCAGAATGGCTAAAATTAGAAACACCAATGAGAGCTTATGTTGGAGAGGATGTGGAGAAAGAGGAACACTCCTCCACTGCTGGTGGGAGTGCAAACTTGTACAGCCATTTTGGAATTAGTATGGCGGTTCCTCAGAAAAATGGGAATCAGCCTACCACGGGACAGGGCAATCCTACTCTTAGGCATATACCCAAAAGATGAACATCCATGCAACAAAGACATCTGATCAACTATGTTCATAGCAGCATTATTTGTAATACCAAGAACCTGAAACCAACCTAGGTACCCCTCAGCTGAAGAATGGATAAAGAGGTGGCACATTTACACAGTGGAATACTACTTGCAGGCAAATGGATGGAACTTGAAAAACACATCCTGGGTGAGGTAACCCAGCCACAAAAAGAGGATCATGGTATGTATTCACTCATATATGGAATTGAGACATAGAGCAAAGGATCACCAGCCTATACTAGGATACAAGGAAGAACCTAAGAGATTCATACATGTTTCCTCACAGAATGGGGAATGAACTAGATTCCCTGAGCATATTAGGAGATGGGGGGCCAGTGAGTGGAGGGAGAGTTAGGAGAAAGAGAAGGGGAGGAGAGGAAAGTACGTGGAACTAGGAAGATTGAGTCAGGGGAGGAATAGACGAGCAAAAAGAGAGAGAGAGAGAGAGATACCACAATAGAAGGAACCATTATAAGTATGAAGAGAAAACTGACTCTAGAGAAATATCCAGAGACCTACAAGGATGACCCCAACTAACAAACTGAGAAATAGTGAAGAGGCTACTTTAAATGTCCTTCCCTGATAATGAGATTGATAACTAACTTACATGCCATCATAGAGCCCTCATCTAGTAGGTGATGGAAACCAAAGCAGACACACACAGCTAAACACTGACCAGAACTCCTGGAATCCAGTTGCAGAGAGGGAGGAGTGATAAGAAAAGGGCTCAAGACCAGGCTACAGAAACCCACAGAGACAGCTGACCTGAACAAGGGGAGCTCTTGAACCCCCAGACTGATAGCTGGGAATCCAGCATTGTACTGAATCCGACCTCCTGAATGTGGGTCTCAGTTAGAAGGCCTGGGAAGTCTAAGGGACTTCTGACAGTGGAACCAGGATGTGCACGAAAGAACTTTGGGAGTACATCCCCCATGGAGGGATACTCCCTTAGAGAGACAGGGGGACGGCCTAACCGAACTCCAAATGACTTGACAGATTTTGGTGATCCCTCCTGGAAGGTATCACCCTCCTTGTGGAGTCAGGGGGAGGCAGGAGGGGGTAGGGAGGCATGTGAGGGAGAGGCAACTGTGATCGACGTATTATATGTATATATACATATGTAAAGAAAGCAACAACAGGAATAGAGACAAACAAAGAATTTTAACGGTGAAAAACCTTAAGTTTTCTAAGCTCTTTTAAATGAATGGAGAAATAAAACTGTAAGGACTTGTTCCCTGGTAAAAACTGAAGGGTCATGGTTAGAACACAAGAATTATCAATTGTTAACAGATGCTACTGGCTTTGTTTTTTAATCTTAGAACTATCAGAGACTACCCACTTAATCTTCAGATGAAACTATTTAAAGAACATGAAAATAACTTCTAGATAAACCTTATTAATGAAATGATATGCCTTGAATCAAAGAATAGAAATAAATGCAATTATTTCCTCTCGTGTTCCCTCCCCTAACACTCATACAAAAACCTGATGATATACTTTCTTTTTTCTTTTTTATTTGTTTCATATAACCAAGTCCATTTAAATGAAAACAAACATTTATAGACAATATTTGGGAATTTGGGTGTCGTTCTTTCCAAACTACTTCCATTTAAATGGACTTGGACTTGGTTAGAGAGAGAGAGAGAGAGAGAGAGAGAGAGAGAGAGAGAGAGAGAGAGAGATCCTAATAGAGTAAATGCAGAGAAATTGGATGTTATTCTACCCCAGATTGCTTTGTCAGATCCCTTACTCTGGATTAGGTACTTTCTAAATTACTCCTGAAGTCTTCCTAAAGTTTCTGCTATTTCTGCTACCTATAAATGTAACTTTATAGAAAAATATGCACAGAATTCATAACCAGGCAGTAGTTATGTTGGTGGTTAATGGGAAAAAGAAAACAATACTCTAGAATGGGTCAGTTTAGGGAAGGGATAATAAGTTATTCCTGAAGTGACAGGTTTGAACCTCCTTTCAGAATTGCACTTCAGAGGGAAGGGATGAAATATGGTCCTTCACTAGATTTGGGGGTTATGGCACAAACAGTGAATAAATTTAGGCTTTCTTTGTTTGTAATATTTGTCCTTTCTGTATGTTCTGTTTTCTACCCAGAGTCTTATTCTCTTTATAGTTCATTTTAATAAAGAAAAGTCCAAATTAACAAATCAGGTGTTAGCTGATAAATGGAGCCTTCACCCTGTGACATTTGTAATTCAAACAAGGTCTTAAATGGCCAAATAACTTGAATGCCTAAAGGAATATCTTTATAAAGGGAAAAGGTCAGAATAAATATCACATTCTGACAGCTTCTGTAATGTTTTCAACAGCATGTAAAAGGCTATTGTATAACTGAGAAACACAGTATGAAGCAAATAACTTACTCTTAGAGCATATCAACATAATCCCTAATGGCAATATATTTATCATTTTTACCTATCAAATATGTTGGAACATATTTTAAAGGCTGTGGACTAGCAATTTTTAAACAAGGCAAAATCAGTTTACAAATTAACCTTCAGGAATAGACCCTTGCAATAATTATAGTGTGGTATTTAAGTTAAAGGTCATCTACAATTTCTGTCATCAAGCATGTATGACTGTGGACTGTTATTTAATCTTCCATCTCTTTACTCATCTGTAAAAGGAAATGAAAATAACAATAACTGCCTCATAATGGTGTTGCAAAATGGGGTAATAAATATTTCTATTTAGTGCAGTGTCTCAGTTACTTTTACTGTTCCAAGAAGGAGTTGTTTATTTCCCTCAAAGTGTGAGATTACAGTCACAAAAGTAAAGAAGGAAAAGTTTATTTTTGGCTCACAGTTTGAAGATACTGTCCATCATTGCAGGAAAAAGTTAAAGAAGCAGGTATTGTGTTCATCACATTGTTTTAGTCAGGAAGCAGAGATGGATAAATGCTAGTTTCAGCAAGTTTTCTCGTTCTTATGCAGTTAAGAACCCAAGCCCAGGAAATGGAATGGCACTGCCTACTTTTAGAGTTGTTCCTCCCACATCAATTAACCTAATTAAGATATCCCCTCATGGGATGCTCAGAAACTTGTCCTTATTTAAACAATCTCCCATGGGTGTGCCTAGGGGCATGTCTCCCATATGATTCCAGATCCTGTTAACTATCAACACTAACCATCACATACTGGAATGACCTATCTTTATACCCAGATCAAAGATCAGATTTTAAAAATGGACACTGGTATTAATATTAGATAATGTATCAACATTAGATAACTAACAAAGTAGATAAATCTACTTGCTTTGTAAAAAAAAAATAGCTATAAAGAAATTGCAATAGGATGAAAAAACAGTCCACAAAACTGGAGAAAAATATTGCCAGGTATACATCCAGAGGAATAGTGACAAGAATACGCAAAAACTCAAAAAAAAAAAAAAAAACTAAAAACCACAAAACAAACAAAAATTTAAAAGCTAGGCTACATAACTAAAAAGTGAGAGATCTCAGAGGAAGAAATACAAATATCTGGGAACACTGTCTATTTCCTTAGCCATCAGAAAAAAATACAAATTAAAACATATAAACTGTTGGAAATCATTCTTAGCTTTCTCAAAAAAAAAACTCTTAAATTATAACTATCATCTGAAATTATATAACACTATATAATGATCATATGACACTATATAACACTTTTAGCCATATATGCAAAGGACACTTTACCTTATGACAGGGATACTGCCACACCCACATTCACTGCTAACCTATTCATAATACCTAGGAAACAGTGATGAATGGATAATGAAAATGTGATACATATACAAATGGAATTTTATTCAGCTGTAAAGTAAAAGGAAATTATTAAATTTGCAGGGAAATTGATGGAACGCAAAACTGTATACAAAGAGATAACCCAGGCCCAGAAAGATAATGCTACATGTTGTTTCCTATGTGTGGATACTGGTTTTCACTCTTTAAGTTCTGCTTGTTGAACATGGAGTACTGATGGAAGCCAAGAAACGGGCTAAGGGACATGGAGCGGAGTTACTTGGATGATGAAAGATAATAGATAATAGATAATGATAAAAGGAAAATAAAAGAGAGAGAATATAGCAAGTGGAAATGTTTAAAGAAAAGGGCATGTGCTCTGGATTGGAGAAGGGTTAACAGTCCCAAGTATGAAATACTCCACAGGAGTAGGTAGCAGAGGGTCCAGAAGCCTACAATAATATGAACTCTTCCCAATACTGTTGGTTGCCTAGCAGAACTGGAAGATAAGCTCATAATACAAAAGATACAACACACCTTCACTGTAAGAAAGCATGCTGGCACCGAGCTTCGTGCTGGCTAGCATCTGAAACACCAGAGGCTGCTGAGAGAGAAAGGAATCGTGGTTGGTCTTAATTAGTTGTGAACCCCATGGACCAAAAGTCCAATTTGATGAGAAGATATGCCAACCTATGCAATAGTGGTATGACTGTTGTGGAATAACCAATAGTCCACTAATTGGATTTGAGTCTGGTTCCATGGGAGGAGGGTATGTGGAGTCAATTCAAACCTGGTACAGTATGTCCAGCTAACACTCAAGATTTGAAGAGGTCACAAACCCAGGTAGGGAATTCAGTGTTGATATTTAACTAAACTGACACAGTAAGTAGCAACTGCCTTCTAAATATCTATTACCACAGACAAAAGTTAAAATAGCACAATTCCAAATATTAAAAAAATATGAAAATGAATATCCTCTTTTAAAATAAAGCAAATCAGTAATTACCTGGGTCTAGGGTAAAGGCATTGTCCATAAATTGGCTAGAGGACCTTAAGGAAAAGCAAAAATGTTCTATGTCTTGTTTGTGGTAATTAAATAATTGCATACATTCAATAGAAACTTTATAAACAGTTTAACTTTGTGGCTTTGTGCACACAGGTTATACATCAAGAAAGTTGCATTTAAAAAACTGACCACTGAGCACAGTGGCTCACACATTATCCGAGCAATTAGGAAACTCAGGGAGGTTGTTGTGAGTTTGATGCCAGTCTAGGTCATCCTAGGCTACAAAAAATTTTTAAAAAGCATATTACTATGACAAAAAGATTATTTACAAATTTCACACCAAGGAATGATTAAATTATCTATATTTTAGTGTACTGATCTCCTAAAATGTTATGCTTCTTTAAAAAGAAGCAGATATTCAGAATTATAATTAAACCATTTGTGAATAAATTATATATAAATGGTCTTCCTTCACCCTAGTTCTAAAATGTGCTCTATTGTTAAAAAATGAAGAATCACCATTTTATTGTAGATAAAGTGCACTATTTCATTGTAACTTACATAATGGACCACTCTTTAGAGAAAAGAAATTCTTCTCAACTCAAATATTATAATAATAGATGTACATTAATTTAAAATTCCACTTCTAGAGCCAGGTGGGGTGATTCATGCCTGTAATATTAGCACTCAAGAGGCAGAGGTAGGCAGATTATTATAAATTTGAGACCAGCCTAGGTTATTGTCTTAGTTTTCCATTGCTGTAATAAAGATTATTATGAAAAGCAACTTGGAGTCTGGAAGGATTTAGTAGGCTTACTTATGTCAGGTCATAGTTTATTGATGGAAGCCAAGACAGTAACTCAAGGTAAGAACCAGGCAGGAAAAATATTGGATCACTAGCTAGAGCTTATTTATGATCCATAAGCAAGGGGTAAAGAGAAAGAAAACTGAAAATGGTACAGGAAATCTACCCTCAATGACAGATCACCAACAACAAGGCCACACTTCCTAACTCTTCCCAAAGGAAATCCTGTATCTCTGATGCCAAGGGACTTAGATGACTCATCCCCTTCTGATTCGTTGACATCAACACACTTCTCTTTCTTGGGTTGGTTCCACTAGTCTTCTTTAGAAGATAAGCATAGGTCTGACATCTCTAACATCTTGGGGTCTCTAAGACAATCCACGTTAACTTTCACATCTTTACAAAATGGTCTCTCAAGGCCTCCACTCAGGAACTTCCCTACCATATCCCTGACCTCAGGGTCTTTCCTTGACCATGAAGGAGGATTCCATAACCCCTTTACTCTAGTATCCTTCTTGACTCTAAAGCCAGAAACACATGGCTGAAACCAAAACTGTTAAGTCCTGCTATTAGCCTGTTGTAGAACCTGGTCTGCTCCTTGAATTTCATTTACATAAGTTTTGATTTGTTGTTGCTCTCTAGGGACAATAATTTCTAAGGCCCACTCCTTTCAAAAGTTGCAGAATTCACTGGGTGGGGTCGTGCCCTGAGGGTACCACTTCCTTTATTCCATTTCTCGTTATTTCACCAAGACTCCAACATTAACTTGCCTGGTTCTGTTTTTTTTTTTTTTTTTTCTCCTCAAATTATACATTTACTATTTATTTTTACCTCACTTGCTCTTTTCCACTGTACATCTGCATAAGAGTACCCATGAATAAACATAAATACAGTCAATATTAGGCTGCCTTGAAATCTCTTCTGCAAATAATTAGACCCAAACTCTTCAATTTAGACTCATGTGGATTCTTAGGGCATGGGTAAAAAAAAAAAGCCACATTCTTTGCTAAATATTCAAAAATGGTTTTTAGCCTAGTTTCTTAAGTTGTTCCCCTCTGGGACCTTTTGGGCTGGTTTCCACAGTATATATTTCTTTCAACCCTATTGTCTTCCAAGATCCTACTTAGGATGGCTCACTAAGTCCCACTTATAGCATTCAACTGCTTTCCTAATCAAAAGTCCTCAAGGCTTCCATATTCCTCCAAAAAAGAAACACACATACACACACACACACACACACACACACACACACACATACCATACATGGGCTGGTCACAGCAGTACTCCACTACAGGTATCAACTTCTATGTTAGTTACTTTTCTATTGCTATGACAAAGTACCATAACCAAGGCAACTTGTAGAAGAAAGCACTTAATGGAGGCTTATCATTTCAGAGGGTGAGTTCATAGCCATCATAGCATCATAGTGGTAAGCATGGCAATAGGCAGGCATGGTGCTGGAATACTAGCTGAGAGCTTACGTCTGATCCACAAGCAGGAGGCAGGACACACACTCACACACACACACACACACACACACACACACACAGAGAGAGAGAGAGAGAGAGAGAGAGAGAGAGAGAGAGAGAGAGAGAGCTAAATGGGAATGATACAAGAATTTGAAACCTAAAAATTTACTCTCAGAAACACACTTCCTCCAACAAGACCACACCTCCTAATCCTTTCTAAACAGTTCCACCAATTGCAGACCAGATATTTAAACATATGAGTCTATGAGGGGCATTCTCACTCAAATCCCACATCATATAATGTCACTTGTGTGTATTTGATATTAGAACTGACCCCCTTGGTATTGAATAATCACTCTCAACATTCCTTATTTATTTTTTTGAGGGTTGGGTCCCCAAGATATTTCCACCCTCCATGTCTATTGGTGACATTCTTGTTGAAGATTTATTTAGTTAGCCATGGTGTTGACACTTTATAAGTGTAGCTTCACCCTGTAGTGTTTTTGTTTTGTTTTGTTTTGTTTGTGTATTGGGAGTGGGTATGGTGTGTGTGTGTGTGTATATATATAGAGACATGTATATTTTTTAGGAAAATGTAATCACAGGTCATCTTCCTCGATTGCTTTGATTGTTTCTCTGTTGGAGACCTGTGACTCAGCCCTGCTGATAGCAAGATGTCTTCTGGAAATTGGGTATCCTGCCCCCAACTTCAAAGCTACAGCTGTTATGCCAGATGGACAATTTGAAGACATCAGCTTAACTGAATACAGATAAAAATGTATAATATTCTTTTGCCCTTTTGATTTTACTTTTGTGTGCCCCATTGAGATCACTGCTTTCAGTGATAGGGCAAAAGAATTTAAGAAACTCAACTGCCACGTGATTGGAGCTTCTGTAGATTCTCACTTCTGTCCTCTGGCATGGATTAATACATCCAAGAAACAAGGAGTATTGGGACCCATGAACATTCCCTTGGTATCAGAACCCAATCGCACCATTGCTCAGTATTATGGAGTCTTAAAGCTGATGAAGTTATCTCTTTCAGGGGTCTCTTTATTATTAATGATAAAGGTATCCTTTGACAGATCACTATAAATGATCGTCCTGTTTGCTGATCTGTGGATGAGATTCTGAGACTAGTCCAGGCCTTCATTTCACTGACAAACATGGTGAAGTGTGCCTAGCTGGCTGGAAACCTGGCAGTGATATCATCAAGTCCAAAAGAGCAAAGAATATTTCTCTAAGCAGAAGTGAGCACTTGGGGCCATTTTTCTGCCAGGCTGCCCCCCCTCTGGTTGCAAATAATGATTATATAAAAATGAAAATGGGACTACTGGAAAACAAATAATTAGACAGATATTAACTATAGGCAGCTATGTCCTAGAACCTCAAAACATAGAAAAGGCCTTGTTTTCAACGTCACAGATACTGGAAACAAGAAAGCAATCCTGTATAGCCCTTAGCTCTCTTAAAATATTACAAAAAAAGAGCTTGAGGGATAGCTCAGCCACTAAAGGCTAGGCTCATAACCAAAACTTTACAAAAAAAAATGCAAATGTTAGAAATAAAACTTGCCTTACCATCCTTGGCCCTACTTGGCCCACTGCTCTGGATGAGTGGCCAGAGCACAGGTCCACCACCCCCATCCTCTCCTTGGCACTTCCTGGGTTGGCTCTGCGCATACTGGACCTGCCCCTCCATGCAGGACCATCTTGAGCCTGCCCTCGCCTAACCTTTGGTCTGCTTGCCTGCTTTCTGCCTGATGTGAGTCTAGGACCTAGGCTGAATCCCCCCCCACCTGCATCCTTTCCTGGGAACTCACTTGGTTAACTCCATCATCTTGACACCCCTATACCCTTGGCCTGAGTGGCCCAGTCCTGGTACTCAGGACCATCCACTGTCCCAAGTCTCCTTCCCCTCATCCTTGGCCCTGCTTGGCCCAATGCTCAAAGTGAGTGCTTGGCCAAAGCAAGGGTCCAACATCTCCACCCTCCACTTGGAACTTCTTGGTTCATCTCTGAGCATATTATATTGAACACGCCCCTCCACATGAGACCAACTGGAGCCTGCCCTAATCTGACCTCTGTGCCTGCCTTCTTCCTGAGCCCGGATGGAGGACCATCCACCATCCGGAGCCTGCCCTCCCCTCATCCTTGACCCTGCTGGGTCCATTGCTCAGAGGTTGACTCTGAGCATGCTGGACCAGACCCTCCATGCAAGACTATCTGTAGCCTGCCCTCACCTGACTTTTAGGCTCATTCGCCTGCCTTCTGCCTGAGTGCTTGAGACCATCCTGAGCCTGACTTCTCTACATCATTGGCCCTACTGTGGCCTCTGCTTGAGAGACCTCCAAGAGTGTTCAGACCATCCAGAGTTACTGACATCAAACTCCTAACCCACATATGTCCACATGGAGACCAGGGTAGAAAGAGAGAGAGAAAGAGAGACTCCACTAGAAGAAGCCATGGGAAGACAGCAATACAAGGAAACACTAAACAATAGAAAGATCAGTATGACACCACCAGAATCTAGAGACTCTACACCAAATAGACCTTAACACACCAAAGCAGATGAAGCAGAAGAGAATGACCTAAAAAAGAAAATAACTTCATGAAAATGATAGAGGCTCTCAAAGATGATATGAGAAAATCCCTTAAAGAAATGGAAGAAAAAACAAACAAACAAAAAATGGAAGAAATAGAGGAAAAGACCAAGCCAAAAAAAATGCAAGAAATGAAGATATCTCTTAAAGAAAGCAAGGAAAACCAAGAAAAAAACAATCAAACAGATGAAGGAAACAATTCCAACAGTTCAAGAACTGAAAACTGAAATAGAGACAATAAAGTAAACACAAAATGAAGGAATGCTGGAAATAGAGAAAGCATAACCATCAGAATACAAGAGATAGAAGAGAGAATCTCAGGCACTGAAGATAAACTAGAGGAAATAGATACATTGACCAAAGAAAGTCTTAAATCCAATAAATCCTTACCACAAAACATCCAGGAAATGAGAGACACCGCGAAAAGGTCAAACCAAAGAGTAATTGGCATAGAAGAAGACAAAGAAGCCCACCTCAAAGGTGCAGAAAACATATTCAACAAAATCATTGAAGAAAACTTTCCCAATCTGAAGGACATGCCTATGAAAGTACAAGAAGCATACCAAACACCAAATAGACTGGACCAAAAAAAAAAAAAGTCCCCTCATCACATAATCAAAACACCTGACATACAGAATAAAGAAAGAATGTTAAGAGCAGCAAAAGAAAAAGGACAGGTAACATATAAGGCAGACCTATCAAAAATATACCTGACTTCTCCATGGAAACCCTGAAGGCCAGAAGGTCCTGGATAGATGTTCTGCAAGTCCACGGATGCCAGCCCAGGCTACTATACCCAGCAAAACTCTCAATCACTATAGATGGAGAAAACAAGATATTTAATGACAAAGCCAGATTTTCACAATAAGTATCTACAAATCCAGCCCTACAGAAAGTTTTGAAAGGAAAACTCCAACCCAAAGAAGTTAAGTATGCTGACAAATATGTAGAAAACAGATAGTCCCACTGCACCAGAAACCAAGGGTAAACAAAAACAAATATATTCACAATACCACTGCCAACAACAAATCTAAAACGAACAAGCATTAACAATCAATGGTCCTTACTCTCCCTCAACATTAATGATCTTAACTCGCCTATAAAAAAGCTAACAGGCTAACAGAATGGATACGAAGACAGAATCCATCCTTCTGCTGCATACAAGAAATACATCTAAGCTTCACAGACAAACATTACCTCAGGGTAAAGGGTTGGGAAAAGATCTTCCAATCAAATGGACCCGAGAATCAAGCAGGTGTGGCTATCCTAATATCTAACAAGTTAGACTTCAAACCAAAATTAATCAAAAGAGGTGAAGACGGTCATTTCATATTCATCACAGGAGAAATCCATCAACACAAATTCTCAATTCTGAACATCTATGCCCCAAATACAAAGGCACCCACATTTGTAAAAGAAATGCTACTAAAACTCAAACCTCACATAAAATCTCACACACTTATAGTGGAAGAGTTCAACACACCACTCTCACCACTAGACAGGACCACCAATCAGAAACTCAACAAAGAAACAAAAGAACTAACAGAAGATTATGTCTCAAATGGGTTTAACAGATATCTATAGAACATTTCATCCAAACACAAAAGAATATACCTTCTTCTCTGCTCCATATGGAACCTTCTCTAAAATCAACCACATACTAAGTAGTATAACAAACTTCAATACATACAAAAGAATTGGAATGGTCCCCTATATCTTATCAAACCACCATGCTTTAAAATTGGAATTCAACAACAACACAAATCGCAGAAATCCTGCAAACTCATGGAAACTGAACAATGTTCAATTGTACCACACCTGGGTCAAAGAAGAAATAAAGAAAAAAATTAAGTACTTTCTAATATTCAATAAGAATGAGGACACAACATACCCGAACTTATGGGACACCTTGAAATCAGTGTTATGAGGGAAGTTCTTTGCACTAAGTGCTCATATGAAGAAAACAGAGTATACTCACATTACAGAATTATCAGTGCAACTGAAAGTCTTAGAACAAAAAGAAGCAAACTCACCCCGGAAGAGTAGACACCAGGAAATAATCAATTTGAGGGCTGAGATCTATAAAATAGAAACCAGAAAAACAATACAAAAAATCAATGCAACAAAGAGTTAGTTTTTCAAGAAAATCAAGAAGATGGGAAAACCTTTATTGAAACTAACAGAAAGCAGAGAGCCAACATGCAAATTACAAAATCAGAAATGAAAAGGGGGCATAATGACGGCCACAGAGGAAATCCAGACAATTTTCAGTCATATTTTGAAAACCTGTAGTCCACAAAATTTGAAAATCCAAAGGAAACGGACAAATTTCTGGATAACTATCACTTATCAAAATTAAATGAAGAACAGACAAACAACTTAAATAGACCTATAACCCCCAATTAAATAGAAGCAGACAACGAAAGCCTTCCAACCAAAACAAGCCCAGGGACAGAGGGCATCAGTGCAGATTTCTACCAAAAATTCAAGGAAGAGCTAATACCAATACTCATCAAATTGTTCCACACAATAGAAACAGAAGGTTCATTACCAAACTCTTTATACCGGGTCACAATCACCTTGGTACCCAAGCCTCACAAAAACACAACTATGAAAGAAAACTACATACCCTGATGAACACTGATCACTGATCCAAAAATACTCAATAAAATACTGGCA
Source organism: Phodopus roborovskii (assembly GCF_943737965.1). Lineage (NCBI taxonomy): Eukaryota > Metazoa > Chordata > Mammalia > Rodentia > Cricetidae > Phodopus > Phodopus roborovskii. The sequence continues at coordinate 718,650 of NW_026125640.1, read as the reverse complement.
AACTGAATCCAAGAATACATCAGAGAAATCATCCACCATGACCAGGCTTCATCCCTGGGTTGCAGGGATGGTTTAACATACAAAAATCTATCAATGTGACCCACCATATAAACAAACTAAAAAAGAAAACCATATGATCATCTCCCCAGATGCTGAAAAATCCTTCGACAAAATTCAACACCCTTCCATGATAAAGGTCTTGGAGAGATCAGTGATAGCAAGAACATACCTAAACATAATAAGAGCAATATACAGTAAACCAACATCCAACATCAAACTGAATGAAGAGAAGCTTAAGGTGATTCCTCTGAAATCAGGAACAAGACAAGGCTGCCCTCTCTCTCCATATCTCTTCAATATTGTACTTGAAATTCTAGCTAAAGCTATAAGACAACAAAAGGAGATCAAGGGGATCCAAATTGGAAAGGAAGAAGTCAAGCTGTCTCTACTTGTAGATGATATGATAGTTTACATAAGCGACCCGACATAGTCTACCAGGGAACTCATACAGCTGATAAACACCTTCAGCAAACTAGCAGGATACAAGATAAACTCAAAAAAAAAATCAGTAGCCCTACTTTATTCAGACGACAAAGAGGCTGAGAAAGAAATCAGAGAAACATCACCCTTTACAATAGCCACAAACAACATAAAATATCATGGGATAATGCTTACCAAATAAGTGAAAGTGAAAGACTTATATAATAAGAATTTTGTGGCTTTAAAGAAAGAAATTAAAGAAGATACCAGAAAATGGAAAGATCTCCCATGCTCTTGGATAGGTAGGATAAACATAATAAAAATGGCAATCTTGCCAAAAGCAATCTACAGATTAAATGCATTCCCCATTAAAATCCCAGCACAATTCTTCACTGAACTTGAAAGGATAATAATCAACATTATATGGAAAAACAAAAGACCCAGGATAGCCAAACCAACCCATTACATTAAAAGAACTTCAGGAGGCATCACCATCCCTAACTTTAAGCACTACTACAGAGTTATAGTTCTGAAAACAGCCTGGTATTGGCATAAAAATAGACAGGTAGACTAATAGAATCAAATTGAAAATCCTGATATTAACTCACATACCTGTGATCCCCTGATTTTTGACAAAACAGCTAAAAGAATATACTGGGGGGAAGGAAAGGATCTTCAACAAGTGGTGCTGGCACAATTGGATGATGGTCTGTAGAAGAATGCAGATAGACCCATGTCTATCACCATGCACAAAACTCAAGTCCAAATGGATCAAAGACATTAACATAAATCCAGCCACACTGAACCTCTTAGAAGAGAAAGTAGGAGGTACCCTTGAACAAATTGGTATAGGAGACTGCTTCCTGAACATAATTCCAGTAGCACAGACACTGAGATCAACCTCCTCAAACTTAGAAGCTTATGTAAGGCAAAGGACACAGTGAACAAGACCAAATGGCAGCCCACAGACTGAGAAAAGATTTTCACCAATCCTACATCCGACATAGGGCTGATCTCCAAAGTAAACAAAGAAATCATGAAACTAGTCAACAAAACACCAAATAACCCTATTAAAACATGGGGTACAGACCTGAAGAATTCTCAATAGAGGAATCCAAAATGGCTGAAATACACTTAAGAAAGTGCTCAACATCCTTAGCTATCAGGGAAATGCAAATCAAAACAACTTTGAGATACCATCTTACTCCTGCCAGAATGGCTAAAATTAGAAACACCAATGGTAGTTTATGCTGGAGAGGATGTGGAGAAAGAGGAACACTCCTCCACTGCTGGTGGCAGTGCAAACTTGTACAGCCATTTCGGAATCAGTATGGCTGTTCCTCAGGAAAATGGGAATTAGTTTACCACAGAACCCAGCAATCCCCCTCTTAGGCATATACCCAATTGATCCACATCAATGCAACAAAGACATCTTCTCAAGTATGCTCATATCAGCATTATTTGTTATAGCAAGAACCTGGAAGCAACCTAGATGCCCTTCAACTGAAGAATGGATAAAGAAGATATGGCACATCTACACAACAGAATACTACTCGGCAGAAAAAAAAAATACTGGAATCTTGAAATTCGCAGGCAAGTGGATGGAACTTGAATGAGGTAACCCAGTCAGATAAAAAGGAACATGGTATGTACATGCTCATATACAGATTTTAGACCTAGAGCAAAGGATCACCAGCCTATAATTCACACCACCAGAGGAACTAGGATACAAGGTGTATTCTAAGTGATTCATAGAAAGTCCCTCAAAGAAGGGGGAAGGAACAAGTCCCCCAGAGCACATTGGAAATATGGGGGCAGTGAATGGAGAGAGAACTCGGAGAAAGAGAAGGGGAGGAGAGGAAAGCATGTACGATTAGGAAGATTGAATCAGGGTAGGAATAGAAGACAGAAAAGAGAGAGAGAGAGACAGGGAGACAGAGAGAGAGAAGGGAGAGAGAGAACATAAAAGAGGGAGCCATTATTGGTTTGAAGAGAAAACTGAACCTAACGAAAGTTCTAGAGACCTACAAGACTGACTCCAACTAACAATTTGAGCAACTGCGGAAAGGCTACCATAAATGCCCTTCCCTAATAGTGAGATCAACAACTAACTTATCCACCATCATGGAGCCCTCATCTAGTATCTGTTGGAAACAGGAGCAAACACCCATAACTAAATACTGAGTCGAACTAGAATCCAGATGCAGAGAGGACAAGACCAGGTTGCAGAAACACACAGAGACAGCTGACCTGAACAATGAGGAGCTACTGAGCCCCCAGACTGATAGCTGAGAATCCAGAATGGGACTGACTCAGACCACCTGAACATGGGTCTCAAGTAGAAGGACTGAGCAGTCTAGGGGACCTCAGACAGTGGAACCAGGATGTATCCCTGGTACACAAAAGGACCTTGTGGGCACAATCCCCATGGAGAGATGCTGCCTTAACCTAGAAACAGGAGAGAAGTCCTAGTCCCTACTTCAAATGACTTGACAGATTTACATGATCCTACCTGGATGGCATTGCCCTACATGTGGAATGGGGTGGAGGGATGGGAGGGGAGGGTGGTCAGGGTACATGTGAGGGGGGAGAGAGGCTAAGAGGGAAGGAGGGAGGTAGAAGGGACTGGGATCAACATGAAAAATAAAAGCACAATAAAGTAAATTAAAAAATAAATAAAGAGATGAATAATCAATATCTAGGCAGGAGGTATAGGCCAGATTCCTGGGCAGAGAGAGAAAGTGGGAGGACATAATGGAGGTAAAGAAGAGGTACCAGCAAGACATGGAGGGAATCAGATATACAAAATTTAATAAAGGTAAAAAGTCACACAATGAATTGTAGCCAATAGAAGCAGGTTAATTTAACTTATAAGAGCTATTGGGACAAGCCTAAGCTAAGTCCAAGCTTTCATTATTAATAAGAAATCTCCCTGTCATTATTTGCAATACAGAAAAAGACTTACTACAAATGGTGTACAATGTGGGGCATGCACCCAGGGGCCACTGCTCACAACATACAGGGACTCCTTTAAGATGTCCTGCTACACAGTAGAGCACTTGACCATCCATCATGCTAGATAAAAATGCCTGCCACTCAGACTATGCAAATTTCTAGCTTGGGAGGAAAATACAACTCCTGCCTTGCTGACATGAGTCTAGGCCCTCAGGGAACTTGAGGGAGGTAGAGACAGTCACCAGAGTCTTTCAGCACTGCTTAGGAGATTAAGGTTTGGCTCATGCATGTCAGAGATCACTGCAAGTACATGCCTAAAGGTGTCTAGTAAAATCAGGTTCAGACAGAGAAAACCTCTGAACAGATATAGTATGTTTAGAACTGTGCTTACATGCTAAAGAAAGAAAAGAAGATGGACATAGACAGTCATAGGAAAAAATATTTTAAAATAATAAATTTTAAAAGAAAGAATAAAGTAATTTAAAAAGTATTTGCCATGTAGAAATGGGAAATACACAAGGTGTCTGGATCCTGTATGGTGCTTTGTTGACTGTCAAGTATTTAAATGCTAATGTACAAAAAATAATAGCTGCTGCGAGATGTTGGATTATAGAAACTGCTAAATTAAACCAGCCTACATATTTTAAGAATGTCTTAACTTCAAAATGGAAGTCAGGAAATATGTTGCATTCAGGGAGAATTATGCCTTTGTTTCGGCAGGAAATGAAAAGTATGGTTCTCTTCAAAATTAATAAGATCAGATTTGACTGAGGAAGACCTCCTGAGAATCTTGGCTTCAGACTTTGGGGGGAAGCCAAGAAAAACTACAAGATAGGTGATATATAAGCTGGACCCATGACATGGGAACAGTACTGAGACTAGATGAGACATGGTAAATCGTGTTGGCTACAGAATCCTCATGCCTTTCATATGGCATGAATAGAGATTTGGTTATACAGTTCAAATGGACTTATAAAGTTGACAGATGCATTTTTCCTGCTCAAACATAGAACAAAAAGCATATTTAACTAACTTGTGCACACTGCATATTCCATACTCATGTCCATGCATTAATATATATGTATATACATACACATATATGTAGTATATATAATATTCTTTAAAAGTGTGTGTGTGTGTGTGTGTGTGTGATGGGAGATGTGATTCTGTAAATATGTGTCTCATACTGGCTAATGAATAAAGCACTGTTGGCCAATAGGAAAGGAAGATAGGCAGGACTAGGAGACAAGGAGGAAAGAGGAAATAGTAAGGAGGAGTCAACATGGAGAGACAGAGGAGAGCAGACTCTCCAGTAAGATGAGACCACATGGAAATACTTAGATTAATAGAATGGGGTTAATAATTAAGACAGAGCTAGCCGATAAGAAACTAGTACCTGGCCAACAGCATTATATCAAATACAGAGTCTCTATGTGTTAATTGGGGCTGCCACCATGGTGGGTCCAGACCCACAGGGGAAATACATAACTCCTTACATTTGTGTGTTTTAAGAAAGAAAAAAAAAGGACCAAACACCAATAAAGTCAAGAAGCTAGCTAAGGTGATCCAGCCTCTCAGAGTGCCTCTGTTGTGGTTTCCTCAAAATTTTGCATTCAGAACAACTTCAAAGCTGCTAACTGAGATAGTCCAGCCTCACATAGTACTCCATCCAGGACTTCAGATAAGCCTGCAATTACCCATTACATTCCCCTTACACGGAAAGTGGGCAAGTGATACAGTTAGCCCCCCCAATAGTTAATCATTATCTCAATTTTGTCAGGGTCCCCTAAAGATGTCATCACCCCCAGACAAAAGAAGCAGTCTGGAGGACACAACACCCATATCACCAAGAGGTGGATGGGCATGGTTTTTGGTCATTTGGTGGGTTATGGACATTTGACATTGTTTAAGGGCATTGGTTACAAGTTGTTATTGGTAATGGTCAGGAAAAACTGAAAATAAAAAAGGAGATTGGATTTAGGGATCTCTTTCTAAGGGAAATATGAGTACATAGTATAGGAATGATGGGGTAAAGGGGTAAATTTTTTAGTCTCCTTTTGAATAACCATTAGTCTCAAATCCTTGGGGGACTGTCCAGGAAGCCAGCTGCTCCTGTCATTTGTATAGTTTTGGAAGATGTTTGCTCTATTCTTTCTATTTACTCGTAATAGTATATCTTTCTCAGTCCTCTGATGGAATTGAAGATGAGATAGTTATAGATACAATTTTCCTTGTTACCACATTCAGAAAAGAAACTTACATAAGACATGTAAAGTTTATAAGCTTGAGAAACATAAAAGCTTAAGTTGTTTATTTAAGAAAGTGTTTGGAGGTCTAAAGATTTTGGTTGGCAATACAAGTTAGGATAAAAAGTAAATTAGATGCAAACTTTTGACTCACCAAAATAGGATAGATAATGAAATATTTTCCCTGAATTTTAAAAAATACAGATAAACTTGACATTGTAAATATAATTATTACATGGTAATTGTTCTTCTTGTATATAGTTTTACCATGTTAGAGTTAAAAACCCTTTTTATTTAGACGACAAGGGGGAAGTGTTGTGGGATATGTATACATTGTGTGAAAATTTATTGCTATGATTGGTGCAATAAAGAGATGAATGGCCAGTAGTTAGGCAAGAGATATAGGGGGACTTCTGGACAGACATGGAGTAGAAGGAGATAATAGAGGAGTAGAGGAGATGCCAACAAGGCATGGAGGAAGTCAGACATACAAAATTAAAGAAAGGTAAAAGGTTGCATGAAAAATGTAGATTAATAAAAGCAGACTAATTTAAGTTATAAGAGCTAGTAGGAGAAACCCAAGCTAAGGCTGAGCTTTCTTATTTAATAAAAAGTTTCTCTGTTGTTATTTGGTGATACAGATACAGAGAAGAACCTGTGGCATGCTGGACAACTGAAGCACACTAAGAGATCCATAGCTAACTGTATCCTATAATGACTCTCTCATCTCATTTGAGGTTTCCAGGGAGGGAAAGAGAACCTCTAAATCATCTGGCATAGCAGGCATTTGCCTCCTTGCTTTCTTCCTTGATGGGTAGACTGTGTCCTTGATAAAGGGCCTAATGCTCTGTTCTTTTTTCCCACTGACATATTTTCCAATCAATGTTTCAATAAGTACAGCCATGACTGCTTTTTCTTGCCACTCTAATAGGATTGTGAAGGGTGTTCTACATTTTCAGTTCCTGGCTTCTTCGATAGCTAATCAAGTTTATTTCTTCCATCAATGACTAGGCTTTGTTTCAAATGGTTATTCAACAGAGACATTGGCCTATCGGCCCCAGATATCAATCATATTCTATATTGAACCAAATGGTACAAATCTTTTGTATAACATTCCTATCAACAATCAGCTGTAACTTATACTGTTCCCTATAGCCTCTTTGTTGTTATTTTTAATTGGCCCATGCTCACTTTCCCTCCTGGTCCAACTGATGTCTTATATACTACAAGTTCTAAAACTTAAAATGATGGTGACTTAGGAATACCAACTGCTTCCTGTTATCCACCTTCTCTTAATAGAGAGCCCCCAGATATTCATAACATTAAAATCTAGAACACCCTAAGATGCTAGGCCTGTGAACCCATTCTGACAAGAAACCGACACGATGTCATCTTCTCTAAAACATTTCAAGTTCCTAGCTCTCAAGGGACAATGTTTGTTAGTAATTACTTAGAAGACATGGAGAAATTGGGCTCTGTTTAATTCTTAGCAGGGTCTCTGATACAACAAATGGTCATGAGAATGGGTCATGATATCTGATGATTAGGTCATGAGACCATGACTTGCCCTGGTTCAAACTGGTGGTCTGTTGTGTAAGGGAACAAGTGTTACAAAGAGATAAAATTTAAAAATATCTTGTTTTAAACACACCAATCAAAAGAGAAGGGAATGGACGGTTTGATTCAGTAGCATAGGAAATGTCAACAATAAAAGTAACTTGGGACAATCTCGGAAATCATACTTGTATGTCACAGTGTTCTTTACTCTAATAAAAAATAAAATACAATGATAAAGCCATGAGTGGTGTCTTATGCCTGTATTTCTAGCACTTTAGTGGCTGATACAAGAGGTTCCTTGAGAGTGTAAGGTTATCCTTGGCTTGGCTACACAGTGAGTTCCCACAAAGGCCAGAAGAGGGTATTAGATCCCCTTGAGCTAGAGTTTCAGGCAATTGTGAGTCACTCAGCATGAGTGCTGGGAAACAGACTCTGGTCCTATGGAAGAGGAGTCAGCACTCTTAACTTCTGAACAATTTTTTCCAGTCCCCCTTGTGATGTCTTTTATTTCTCATTGATAGTCATTATTTTACTCTGTTTTTTCTCAAGTTCAAATTTAGCTACTATCCCAATGTGCTTCATCTTTTTTAAAAAATTCAACTCTAAGAAGTACTCTGAAATATATGTCTCTGACCTGATCTGTGCAAAAATATCCAGGACTCTAGCAAAAAGAAAGAAAGGAAGAAAGGAAGAAAAAAGAAAGAAAGATCAGGAACACATAAAATATCTCACCTAAGATAGGCAGAGGCAGAACCAGCGTCAGCAACATGGGGCTAAGTGAACTGATTCTGAGAAGAATGACCATAGTTTTATTGCCTTCCTATTTGAAGGCAATAACTGTTCTGTTAATGTTTTTTCCCAGATTAAAAATTTCTACTTTTCTCTCAAGTTGTATGTAACACACAGAATTTAGTAAGGTATAACTTTGACAGGTAAAAATTCAGTGTCCCTTTCTCGTTCTGTTTGCTCTATAATTTTAAAATTCTAATTATCAAGCCAATTAATTATCTGTATAAACTTTAATAAGAATCTTTCATAATAGTACACAATTAAAAACATTAATTGTACTATCAAGGCTTTGGTTGAATATCATATTAGAAAATGATTTGTGTAAGATCAGAAATGATAAGATAGATTCAGGAAACAAAAGTAGATTTTATGGAACCAATACTTACAAATGTGCCCTCTTGGAATATTAGAATAGTACCTGATTTGTGGGGTTCCTACTTTACTCATCACTCTCTGGCAATCCCAGGAACCTCAATATAAAACAAGGAAATCTCAAAAACAGAGATATTTGCCCCAAATCTATACCTATTGACTCAGCCTTTTAGTCTTAAGAGGTTTCTAAACACGTGATTCGGGTTTTCTAAGTTTTATCTTATTTTATGTGTAAGAGTATTTTGTTTGCATATATGTCTGTGCACCATATGTGTGCAATGCCCACAGAAGCCAGAAGAACATGTCTGATCCCCTGGATCTTAAGTTAAAGAAGATGATGAACCACCATGTGGGTCTTGAGGTGTTGGGAACTTAAACCAGATCCTTTCCAAAAGAAGAAAGTGCTCCTAATGTCTGAGCCATCTGTCCAAACCTTAATATATTTCTCATGGAAAGTTTCAGTAGCTCTGAGTAATGGAGGCACAGAACTGTGATCCCTGAAACCCTTTAGGCTGAATATTGATGAATATGAACTAAACTCCAGCCTGGGCTACATAGTGAGACTGCTCACCCTATAATAACCCAGACAAACAAAATTTTCCTAACTTCGAAAGTCCTATGTGACCAATTGTCATTCTTATTGTGCTTATATAATAATCAGGCCAAAATCTAATGAGACAAGGCCTCATTTGCAAATAAGAAATCAAAGGGGGAAATGTTAAAGTTTCTTTAATGAAGGGTTACAGATACACTTCATATTTTTCAGAGTAGAAAAAGTATCCTGGTGTGGGAATGTAGCAATGTAGCAGCTTCTCTTCAGACACAGATAGTTGATTTCCAGGCATTGATTTCCTCCAGTTGAGAGCATATTAAGTTCATTTAGACAGCTGTTGATTACCTTTAAATTAGCAGTGCCACTATTGCTCCGTTGGGAATATATTACCAGGCTGGTCATTGTTGTAGTTTGTAGGTTTGACAGCTGGATATGACTATAATTGCTTCTCTCCCTTGGCAATTTGCATAGTACTTTCTGATAATATGAAAACTAGTCCTTAGGGGGTCTTTTGTGTCAGTTCCAGCTGTATTTCTCCAAGTCCCATGTCTGAAGTATGAGGTGCCTTCAGCAATAGGGTCTTACTTACACCTTCTGGGATGTAACCTCAAACAATGGCAATAAACATTTTGGGAGTCATTTGGACACATACCAACATCCAACAACAAAGATGAGATATCACCCCTCATTAAAAAAAGAACAAATCTTCTCTGTGCAGCATAGAGAGGCTTAGTAGTTCCATAACTGATCAAAATGAAAAGAATAGTGACTGTCCCCCACCCCCACCCCCAGTTGATACATTACAGCACAACTCCTATACTTAAGACACAGGAAATATGGAAGAAAGAATGCAAAGATTATATGAGCCAGAGGCCAAGGACATCTGCTGTGACATGACACCTCAATGACTCTGTTGCCTAAATATTACCTGCATAAGTGACACCAGTCAACATGCCAACAGAGACAGTGGAAATTTCTCAAGCCCCTCCCCCATAGACAAAAAGTTACAGACAACATATGGCTGCTAAGAGAGGAAGAATCAGTTTCCTCCAGGGCTGAGTCTCTTGGCAGGCTAATAACAATAATAATGGACTCAGTATGGTCTCTGTGTGTATGACAATAATAACTATAGAAAAGATCAAGAATTTGAGAGGGAGTGGGAGAGCATCAGAGAAGTTAGGACAGGGATGTAGTAATGATATAAATATGGTACTCATATGAAATTCTCAAAATTAAAAGTAAATAAAAATTAAAAAGAGGAACAATGTAAGGAGAAAATTTGTTTCAATGAGACACTGCTATAGTTTCCTTTTTATTACTGTTATAAATCATTCTGACCCCAAGCAACTGAAGAAAGGAAAGTAATTATTTGAGTTATGTATACTTCCAGGTCATAGGGCATCACTAAGGGAAGTTAGGGAGAAACTCAAGCAGGGGCTTGAAGCAGAAACTGGGGAGAAACACTTGTTCTCAGATGAATGCTTTGCTATCTACCAGGACCACCTGCCAAGGGATGGTACTGCCCACAGTGGGCTGAGCCCTTTCATAACAATGAACTATCATGACAGTCCGATGCACGTATACCCACATGCCAAATTGAGTTGGGCAATTGCTCAAATGAGATTCCCTTCTCAGGTGAATCCAAACTAGAACAAGTAAATGATTAAACCTTATAGCACAACCTCATACACTCCTAATTATTTTTTTATTCCTCCAATACCACCTTACAATTTTTCAAAGTAGTGTTGCCATTGATTCCTTCAACTCTCCTGATTTTGCACCTCTGAGAATTAATTTCTTTTCCAAAAACATTTAACCTAAAAGCTAGGTGACATAATATGAATTTAAAGGATATCATAGCGACAGATCATGCGCAGGCACCTCTCACCCCTGATGCTACATAAAGGCTCAGAAAGTCCATCAGAATTCAAAGAAAGCATCAAAATACAAATTAGGAAATTAAGCAGATTGCCACTACTATCTCACTATGCTTTGAGTGCAATCTAAAACGAATGCCTACTTCTCGTATGGACTCAGGAACTGAGCGTGCAACTTTTAACTTTGTGCTCCATTTGTCATCATAGAAATACTCATGTGTAAATGCCTAATACCTAATATCATCCAACAAAACTATATAGGAACCAACCTTTACAGGTTTGGCTAAGCCTTAATAAACAACAGCTGTGCTCAAACATGAACTGGATTTATTATGTCCAAGAGAAAAAATAATTTCTCCTTTTCTGGGAAAAAGAAGGATCACTGACTGGCAAATACTCTCCTTGGATAAAGCTTTAGTCACTCAGTCTCAGTTGAGCCCTCTGACCAAGTAGGATGGACTTCGGCCTTTCCTCACTGTCTTTTCAGAATCTAGTTCAAGCAAAAATCCTGCTAAGTCAGTGGTTCTCAACCTTCCTAATGCTGCAACCTTTTAATACAGTTCTGAATTGGGTCAGGGGAGATAGTTTGCCAGCTAAAGCTGCTTGTAGCCATGCCTGGTGACCTGAGATCACCCTCTGAGACGTACATTGTGGAAGGAGAGTACCAACTCCTAAGACTTGCCCTCTGACTGTGATATATATATATAGATATAGAGATAGAGATAGAGATAGAGATATATAGATATATACACACAGAGAGAGAGAGAGAGAGAGAGAGAGAAAGGAAGAGGGATGGATCCTGGCTCCCTTGTAGAGGCACTAAATCCATGAGGGAGCTAAGTGATTTTTGTCGGCCTGGGATGGGTTTCTCTCCCCTAATTTTGGACTGGTCAGTTTAAATAAAGGAGGGCTGATTGTTCCACAGCTTTAGGGAAACCAGTTCAAAACTAACTTTGAATATATCACTAGCCTGGACTTGTCAGCCAGAATGAAAGCCCTGCTGGTTGGAGAAAAACAGATGATTACAGTAGAGGAGGAGAACAGGTCAAGAAGATAAGCTCTGTGGGGGACCGGAGAAGAAATTCCCTGCAACAGGGAACAGCTAAGGGTTGAGGTCATGTTGGTGTGAGAAGCAGTTGTACTTTAAGATCCAGATTTCCACACACAAAAGTCTTTGGTTAAATTTATCTGACCTGAGCAAGTAGGAGCTCACTGAGTTGGCACTGACAGCTGGGGAACCTGCTAGGAACAGAACCAGACCCTCTGAATGTGGGTGACAGTTGAGGGGCTTGGGCAGTTTGTGGTGCCACTGGCAGTTGGACCAGTATTTTTATCTCTAGTGCAGGAACTGGCTTTCTAGAGCCAATTCCCTAGGGAGTGATGCTCTCTCAGCCTAGATAATGGGGGAGGGCTTTGGTCCTGCTTCAATGTGAAGTGACAGACTTTGTTGACTCTCCATGGGAAGCCTCACCTTCTCTGAAGAGTAAATGGGGGTTGGGGTGACAGTGGGAGGAGTGGATGGAGGGGAGAGAGGGGGAACTACAATTGATATATAAAGTTAAAAAGGAAAAAGTATTTATTTGAGGGTATAGGGAATCACAACAGTGAGGAAGGGGACACAAGTGCCCATACGAGACTGAGAAGACTGGAGGAGATGGCTATTCAAAACTTGGCTGAGAGTGGACCAGGAGAGCATAAGCCACTGTGAGCATTTTTAGTTATATGAAATGAATGACAACCATAAGCGCCATTTAATTTGAGTATCCTCCCACAAACTCTTCTCACAAGTCAATGTAGTATGCTGCTTATAATGCATCAAAGAACTAAGAGGGAAGAAAGTGACAGAATAGATGATAATTGCTTTAAATATCAGGTAATTGTCAAAAGAAGTGGCATGTAATACTTGACATGACTCATTTCGGTAGGAGATGACAGTAGATAAAATTAAGAAAAGTCTGAAATAATGTGATATTTTCTTGAAGAAAATATATAATCATACAGGGAAAATGCCATAAAATCTGCACATGCACCTAAAACACTGACACATTATGGTCACAAAGAATGTACTGATGAAATAATTCATATCTATGTTTATGAAATGCTTATAATTATAAAGATTACTTGTACAAGTCACATTTAATCCATTCAGACTCATGAATAATGTATTTTAATTATTTCAAAATATTAGAAAACATGAAACACTAATGATTTTAAGACAGTTTAAGCCTACCAAAATAGTTGACCTAGCACCTAGAAAACCAAAATCATAGTACAGGAATGACTAAGATAAAATATAAATGAAGGTATTCCCTGCCCCACCCAGCAAGTAATTTCAAGTAGTTTGTTTCCTAAGATAGGAGACATAATTAAAATTGACTTTAGGAAGTTATTCTACCAAAAAAAAATATATGACTACATTTAAAAATATTGGGCCTTGGTGTGGCTTGGTATTCTTCGTACTGTGATCCCACTGTGTGATCCTTAGATCAGTAAGATGAGCAATGTCTGCTAAGTGGCTGAAAATGCAAATTTACATTTTAACGATATGTTAATGGAAGAGCATTTTACCCACAACTCCTTACCAGTCAGTCATCAGTTAAAGGTCCTTGTGTCCCTTCCCCAGAGTACAAGGTAAACACAGACACAAAACTGAAACAGCAATGAGGCAGAGAGTAGCTGTCATAGATGCAATAGCCTTTTGTATACTCTGGTGAGCACTGAAGAGATATGTGGGTTAGTTTGTCATCACTGTGTCACAACTTAAAAGGAGGAAGGATTTATTTTTGGCACACGATTTCAGAGCTTACCATCCAAGTGATAGATTTTTTTTTCTATGCCTGAGGTGAAACATCACGGCAGAGAGGGTATGGAATATGATAGAATAGAGCCGCTCATCCCATATCCACGAAGCAGGGAGGTGGGAGGGGAAGAGGAGCAAGATGCATCTCTCTCTCTCTCTCTCTCTCTCTCTCACACACACACACACACACACACACACACACACACACACACTGTGCACGCACACACGCATATAAATACACATACTTATATAGGCAGATGGGAAAGAGGAAGAGTGAGAGACTGAGAGGCATTAGTAGGAGAAAGGGAGAAAGTTGGGACAGAAAGATAAAATTCAGAGAAGGAAAGTCTTATTTGGAAAGTTAACAGAGTGCCTGCATGAGACTGATGTATTGCTCTCTGCATGTGTGTGACAGTTTGTGTTACTTGGTCTGTTTGCAAGGTTCCTAACAGTGAGATCAGGACCTGTCCCTGGGGCTTGGCCGACTTTTGGGAACCCATTCCACATCCCACATTACCTAGCCCAGCCTTGATGCATGGGGAGGAAGTTGGCCCTTCCTCAGCTTGACATGATATGTTTGTGCAAGCCCATGGGAGGCCTACCCCTTTCTGAATGAAGATGGAGAAGTGGAGGTTGGGGAGGGGGTAGACGGGAAGGAGGGGCAACATAGGGAGGAGAGTGGAGAGGGAACACTGTTGTGAGTATGTAAAATAAATGAAAAAAAAATCTATTTAAAAAGAAAACTAGATGAAAATTTAAAAATAAAGAAAATTTGAACACACACACAAAAGAACATGAACAATTAACATCAGAACCTCAGTTCTGAATTTATTTGGCATTCAAACCAAAGCTTTAAGCATGTGGCCTTAGAAAAGACAGGTTGAGAAAATATAAAGGAAAAAAATAATCATTGTAAATAACTATTTATGTCAACAGTTTAAAGCCAGCCATGGGCTGAATCATGTCAAAATTTGGGGTGAGATTTCAGAGAGATACCATCTGACAGCAAAGTTGTTCTACTTTGTAGGGTAGTAGAAGGACTACTAAGTTGGTTCTAAGCACCTGCACCTGGAATAGGGACATTGTTGATAACAGAAAACTGTATAACAAAGAGCATTCCTAGCAAAGGTCTTATAAATTCTACAGGTTCAGTGAAACTACTGCACTGCTGTGAAAACAAAGCTAAAATGTGTAGATGGGTCACATGTGCCCTTCAGGCTTCTCAATCATTTGTACAGGAGTATTGCCTTAGCCCATGTGTCCCCCAGATGATAGCATTATAGTCCAATCCCTTTGAAGAAACTATATGCATTTCTGTGTTAGTAAAATTTAGTAAACTCAGTAAATATGAAATGCTCATCAGGAGCTCCAGACACCTTCACATCTACCTAACTGCTGTGTCCATGGGAAGAAGAAAGAATGTTTAACAAGATAAATCCTCACTGGTACTCTGTTGATTCACCATGTTGCTGAGGCTGTGGATCAAATTACCAGTAACTAAGCAACTTCTAACAATTCCCATTCATGACCTCATAATCCTGAAGGTCAGAATTTTGGGTGGGCGTGACTTAGATTAGCAAGCTGGCTAGGCTAGGTTCTCTAGAGGCTCTAGTTGGGGAATCTGCTTCAACACAAAGTTCACCAAGGTTGTTGGCAAATATTTTCCCTTAAACTTTCCGGTTTCCTCCCTTGACACTGTTCCCTCAACTTCAAAGCTAGGAATGCTGCATTCCAGTCTTGTTTTACTTTTAATCTCTCTGACACTCCCTGCTCCTATCTTCCATTATCAACTGGATTTAGTTTGCTGCAATTTGAGCTTGTATTTTCATTAGGTCCAATCACTTTACTTCAAATAAAATAAACTGTCCCAAATGACAAGTCACAGTGACAGTAGTATCTCATTATATTCACAGCTTCTGGAAATACTCATAATATTATGTGCCATTCATAATACGGTTATCATATCTGTCAATTCACATTATGAAGATTATGAAGACACTTCTCAAGTGCAATGCAAAGCATAGAAACGTTTAGGTGATGAATGACAAACTGAATGTCCACTAAAGAGAACCTCAGATTTCTGGCAGGCTACAAGAACTGCCAAGCAGGACTTTGGGGATATCGGTCACCACAGCACCAGTTAGAAATACACCACCTCTAGATCTGTAATGCAAGTTGGGCTGATATAATGGATATGACCAATCTAGATGCTATGGCTCTCAGTCCTTTTAAAATCACATGGATTGTGTTACTAGGATTTTAATAAATAGTCTTGAGAAGCTGGAACTATAGCTCAATCAGTAAGGTGTTTGCTGTGCCAGCATAATACCTCGGTTTGATTCCCCAGAACCCACAGAAGAGTGGGATGTGGTGGTACTCATTTATAATTTCCATACGAGGAAAGCAGAGACAAGTGGACATCTAGAACTCCCTAGCCAGTCAACCTAGCCTACCAGTAGAGTTCCAGGCAATGAGAAATCCTGTTATAAAATAAAAAGTTTTAAAGGTAGACTGCATCTGAGGAGGGACACCCAAGGTTGAACTTTGATCTCCACATAAAACGTCATATACACACACACATACACAGAAACATAAACACACAGAGAGACCCACATGCACAAAAATAAATGGTAATGGCATTTGAGTGCTAATCACCTATTGAAGACTATAGCATATATAAAATGACAGTTATTGAAGCGAGATGATACCAATATCATAACAGCATAATTTTTCTAGTTTTTAGTACATGGGATTATCATAGATGGTGTTTTCTGAAGATGAACACAAAAATACTCCCCATGGTATTTTCTGTCAGCTTCAACTGTTTCGAGGTGTTTGAAGTGTCAGTTGGGTATATATTTATAATTGTCACATCTTCTTGATGGAACAGATTGCCATTTTATTATTTTAAAATTTGTTTCTTTGTCTCTAGCATCAATTATGTGTGGGGTTCTTATGTGTATGTGGAGAAGCATACATGACTGTGATCCTCTGTTCCCACAGGCACACACATGTAGAAATACTGGCTGTCCTCCTCTACCACTCTCCACCTCATTCCCTTGAGACAGGGTCTGTTACTAAGCGGGAAGTTCACTGTTTCAGTTCGGCTGTCTGGCCAGTGAAGTATAAAAATCTGCTTGTTTCTAAGCCCCAAAGTTAGGGTTATTGGCATCTATGGCTGCACCTATCTTTTCATGTGGCTACTGAGGATTTGATAGATGTCATTCTGTAAATATGTTTCTCATACTGGTTAATGAATAAAACACTCTTGGCCAATAGGAAAACAAGATAGGCAGGACTAGGGACAAGGTCCTCGAGTAAGTAGTAGGGAGGAGTCAGCATGTAGAGACTGGAGACAACAGAGGTCCGGGTCCACTCTCCAATAAGATGAGACCATGTGGAAATACATAGATTAATAGAAATGGGTTAATACTTAAGACAGAGCTAGCCGATAAGAAACAAGTAACTGGCCAACAGAATTATATCTAATACAGAGTCTCTGTGTGTTATTTGGGGCAGGTATGGCGGTGGGACCAGTGGTAGGGGGAACCTACTCCTAACATATGGTGCCACAACATGGCCAAAGAACTTCCATGTAAAGCTTAAGAAAAGCTTAAAAAGGATTTTAGGAACAAAAGAACAGAGACAAGCAAGGCTTCTTGCTAACAGCATATTTCTCAGTAGGACTCTGTTTTGCTAGATTCAAGCAGAGATTTGTGCAGCTCCTTTAAGGGAGGTTTCCTGACTCAGCATAAGCATCAAAAAAACACAGGGCTTTTAAAGAACTCTGCTAACAATGTATTGGTGTGTATGAGCGCTGACAATGGCAGGGACCACACCTCCAAGCAGGCAGCATGCTACTGGATGGCAGCGTAGACCAAGACAGTGAGCATAGCTCTCAGTTCTGGCAGTAAAATAGCCACCACCATCTTGGATAGACCGCAGCTAAAACAACTGTGGCTTTCATTTTAGCAATGTTGTTGTTTACCAGATAAAATACTCATAGCCAGAAAAAAAATAAAGATTTACAGTAAAGACAGATTCACATTAAGAAAAAGCTAAAGGTTCACAGTGTGTTTTAAAATATACGTAGGCTTGGGAGAGAAAAAGAATAAAATGGTTTTAAAGGGTGTGGTGGCACATGCCTTTAATCCCAGCACTCGGGGGGGGGAGAGAGAGGCAAGCAGTTCTCTGTGATTGCAAAGTAAACCTCGTATATAGAGTGAATTCCAGGACAGATAAAAGTTACATAGAAAAACCCTGTCTCAAAAATGAAAAAAAAAAGTAAAAGAAACAGTAATAAAAAAAAAAAAAAACACATAAAGATGGGGGAATCTGGATACTGTACGGTATTATATTGTCTTTGTATCGTTTGACTGCTGAGGAAATTACAACTGTTAAAACAAATGCTGCTGGATCAATCCAATTTATATATTTTAAAAATGCTTTGACTCCAAAATTTAAGTTCAAGGACAAGTTACTGGGGAAAAGGATTTCTATTTTTGTTTCCACAGAAAATGAAAAGTTGTAGATTCCTTCCAGACTAATGTGGTTTGATCAAGCCAGACCCCCTGAAACAGTCTCAGGTGATCCAACATTCAAAACAGCTGGACAAAGCAGCCTTACAGACTACAGCCAAGATTTCTGCATCTTCTTAGGATCCCCATGACAGCGTCCCCTACCAGCAGGAAGCAGTTTGGAAAGAATGATACCCAAATTCCCAAATATTGTTAATAAATGTTTGTTTTCATTTAAATGGGGTTGGTTATAAATGGTTAATGACAACAACCAATCTCTTCTTCAAGTTAAAAAGGGAATTATGGTATAGATATGAATACTTTGTTTTGGAATGAATTTTCATTTATTGATACAATTTAAGGTAAATTTTGTGACATGTATATTTCTCCTCTTGTTTAGATATTGTGTTTGCATAGCTCATTTAGAAATGTAATGTATAATTTAGTACAGGTTATCGATAGTTACCTATAATAGTCAAAACTTATAGTGTTAGTAAGTTAGGTTTTCTAGATATATACAGATGGATAAATATTCTTCAAACTTTTCAAAAACCTACAGAAAATGGTTTAAGGTTTTTTGTTTTGTTTTGTTTTGTTTTGTTTTGTTTTTGACAGTGAGACATAATTGCTCTTGGCAACACCACCTGTGTCAGAAAGGAAGATGGTCATTAAAGAAACTCATAATGGAGTTTGCTTCCAATATGGCAAGACTAGCCATTTGGGCAAGATACTGCTCTTGTCTGGACTATTTGACTTTATGCTGTATCAACTGGACATGCAGGACCCATAGGAAATGACTGCTAATACAAGATGGGCATTGCTACAAGGTTGCTGCTTCATGGAAGTGTCTGCCAGACATTCTGCAGGACACAATAGAAAAGTGACTGACAAACTGCCAATACAGGTGGACAGTTTAAAGTTTCCTGCTCTGCTGAAGAGTCTGCCAGACACACTATGGCCTATAGGCTGAAGATGGAACATTACAGAAGAACTTCAGGTGACTGACCGGGCAGTGAGTTGTCTCTGTCATTTCTAGAGTTTATATATTATCCTTCTGTGGTCTTTGAGGGAGTTGAAGACAAATAGTTATGGTTACAGTTTTCCTTAGTTAAGATTAAAGATAAATTACATATAGCACTTTAGACACACAAAGATAGGATAGATGATAGAATATTTTCTTAAATCTTGCTAAATGTTAATAGACTAAATATTGTAAACTGTGATTCTCATTTTTATAACTGTTGTGTGATATATTTTGCTATGCCAAGGTGAAAATCCTTTTTTATTTTAGAAAGAAAAGAGGAGATGATGGGAGATGTCATTCTGTAAATATGTTTCTCATACTCGTTAATGAATAAAGCACTGTTGGCCAATAGGAAAGCAAGATAGGCAGGGCTAGGGACAAGGAGGATATGAGGAAGTAGTAAGGAGGAGTCAGCATGGAGAGATTGGAGAGAGCAGAATGCCAGCCCCACTCTCTGGTAAGATGAGACCACATGGAAATACATAGATTAACAGAAATGAGTTAATACTTAAGACAGAGCTAGCCGATAAGAAACAAGTAATTGGCCAACAGAATTATATCTAATACAGAGTTTCTGTGAGTTAATTGGGGATGGCGCCGCAGTGGGTCCAGGCCGGCAGGAAAAAACCTTACTTCTAACAGATCTCCATGCTTCCATTCACTGAGCCATCTTGCCAGCTACTATAGCAACATTTTTTTCCCCAAATCTCCTTTGTATGATAATAGAATATCTTTCTTTTTTTATATTTTTTAATTTCATTTAAAAGTAATCTTATTTTACATATCCCAGTTCCCTCTTCCTCCCATCCTCTCACTCCCCTCAATGGCTCCCCCATCCACTCCCCAGGGAGGGTGAGGCCTTCCATGGAGAATCGTCAAAGTCTGTTATATCATTTGGGGGAGAACTTACACCCTTCCCCATGTATCTATGATGAGAGAGTATCCCTCCATGGGGAATGGGCTCCCAAACTCCATTTATATACTAGGGACAAATACCAATCCACTACAAGACAGCCCATAGGCTGCCCAGTCTTCCTAATTAACACCCACTTTCAAGGGGCTTGGTTCAGTCCTATGGTGTTTTCCCAACTGTCAGACTGGTGTCCGTGAGCTCCTCCTTGTTCAGGTCAGCTGTTTCTGTGTGTTTTTCCAGCCTGGTCTTTACCACTTTGCTCATCACTCCTCCCTCTCTGCAACTGGATTCCAGGAGTTCAGCTCAGTGCTTAGCTGTGGATGTCTGCTTCTGCTTCCCTCAGCTACTGGATGAAGGCTCTCTACTTATGGGTACAGGCAGGGCTATGACTGTGATGTCGGCAGACTATGCATGGTTTGGACTGCCTGGGCAGGTCTACTATGCACACAGTCCCTGGTTCAGGAAATTCCAAGGAGGGTGAAGGGAAGGAAGACTTGAGGAGGGCCCACGCTCACCTCTCCCAGTGGGTATAGACAGACTAGAACTTAGAATAGCTTTCTTAAATGATTTTGATTACTGTTTGCATACAGCATCTTTTTCTAACCTTTAATTTTCAACCTATTTGTGACTGAATATAAAGAATATCTATTGTAGCCAGCATATAGTTGGTTATTTATGTTTTTAATTCTATCATGGCAATTTAGGCCTTTTAATTAGAGTGCCCAATTCACTTATATGTAACAATATTAATAATAAATTAGGATTTGTCTCTGGGATCTTCATATGTTTTTCCTATATGTCTTGTGCTTTTCTTGTTACTCTGTTCCTCCATTATTGCCTTTTTGTGTTAAAATTGTTCTATATGGCATACAACTTAATTCATCTGCCAATTATTTAGGTATATTTGTTACTTATTTTATTAATGCTTTTGTTAGAAATTTCAATTAACCCAGCTATTTCTGTATTAGATATTGAACCTAGGGCCTCAGGCAAGATGGACAAGTGATCTACCACTGAACTATATATGTCACCACACCTCTCTCTCTCTCTCTCTCTCTCTCTCTCTCTCTCTCTCTATTTATTGAGACCTGGTTTCACTGAGTCACACAGGCTGATCTAGTACTCATGTAACAGGATCCTAGACCTTAGCACAACTGACTCCATGATGGAAATACCATTCAGCCTGTAAAACTCAGCATGTAGACACCACCATCTTCCAAAACTAAAACAAAGTCCTAATCCATCAAAATCATTAGTTCTGGGAATGTTTCTAAATGTTCTAACCTTGCTTTTGGCTTCTGTAGTTCCACTTCTGGCTAACTGTTCTTGTTAACTTAAGTATATCCACCCAGGACATAGTCTTTGTGCTTAAAAGCTCACCTGAGAAAGGCTCGGGCTACATGAGGACCCCAGATACACACTGCAGTCCCTGGCCAGGTAATAATGACTTTCTATTGGCGTAAACGCATGTCTAAGCAGTCTTCTCTGGTGGATACCCCACAACACTCACTCTGTAGACTAGACCAACCTGGAACTTTCGATCCTTTTGCTCCTGCCTCTTAAACATCTGGGATTACAGGCTTGTACCACCAGGACCAGCAATTAATACTCATTTAATTACAGCACACCATAAAAACCGTTTGCCCCAGTTTGTCACCAGTCCATCCTTATGGTATTATTGTTAAACAAAGTAAAGCATTTAATAAATTATAATTATGGATTTTGATAATTTGCTTTTGAATTAGATATGATAGAAATGTTATAAACAAACTATCAAGTTATACTGTCTTTTATGTTTATCTATGTGGTTACCATACTAAATACTCTTAAATTTTTGTGTGGATTTGGATAACAGTCTAGTATCTTTTGTTATTTCAGCCTAAAAGATCCCATTTAATTTTTTCACTGAGCAGGTCATCTATCACATGACAAATTCTCTTGATTTTTGTTTGTTTGTTTATCTGGATATACATAATTTTGTTTTTGTTTTAAGTACTTCATGTATATCAGCACCTTGACTTTCAGGTAAGGCATAGTTGTATACTTAGTTCTCTCTCTCTCTCTCTCTCTCTCTCTCTGTGTGTGTGTGTGTGTGTGTGTGTGTGTGTGTGCGTGTGTGTGTGTGTTTGTGTTTTGCTTTTGTGACAGGGTCTCATTTTGTAGCTCAAGCTGGCCTTGAACTTATGGATGATCCTACTGCCTCACCCTTTCAGGTGCTATGAACTACCATGCCTAGTATCCTTTATTTCTGTTCTGTTCTATTTTGTCTTGTTCTGTTTTTGCTGGGTTTTGTTTTGTGACAAGGTCTCATGGAGCCCAGGCTTGCCTTAAACTCAGTATCTGGAAATGGCCTTGAACTCCTAATCTTACTTCTTCCGTTACTACAGGATACAGGTGTGTACCACCATACCCTGCTTCCTTCAGTTCTTTAGGCATTTGGTTTCATTTATTTCACTGAATATATTCAAAATAGCTTTCAAGTCTAATAATGTCACTATCTGAGATTCCTTATGGTACCTATTAGCTACTTTTACCATGAACATAAGCCACACTTTCTTTTGAATGTTTTATAATTTTGCTAAAATGAAGACATTTAAAATAACACAGCAACTTGGGGTAAATTTCTGTCCATTTCTCAAAGTTTCTTAGTTTTTTGCCTAGTGATTCCTTAAACTAATTTTGGGAGGTTCACATTCTTCCTCATGTATGATCACTTAATAGTCATTTTGTTACCTTTAACATTCAGCAAGTGGTTGGATATGGATTTCCTTAGATATATAACACTAGTAAGTTTTCTAGTTTCTATTGAACGCCTTTGTATACTTGAGAGGTCATGCCACCATCAGTCACACAGCTAGACATTTCTGAACCCTGCCTACTAAAAGTTCTTCAAAGTTAGTTAGATATGAGTTAGTCTTCTTGGGACTCCACTAAACATGAGTAGAGTTTCACATAGGTACTGGTGTTTTAAAGTCCCATGAAAGGGTTGAAGTGTTTCATGGTCCCTGTGAAGCTAATTCTGATAGTAGCTGTGACACAGGAATGACAGTCTTCTGTGGTCATCTGCTTCCCAGGCACCAAAAGACACATAGGAATAGCAATGTCTCAGCCTGAGACAATTGGTGTAATTAGGGGTCAGTAATATCCTAGAAGAGAACCCCTTTTCGAAGTGACTCGGTAAGGGAGGGCATTTTTGTGTCAAGTCCCTTCCATCTGTTTTACCTAGAACTTAAGAATATGACACACCCAAGCATAGAATAATATAACTGCCCCTCCCAATGAAATATGGCCCTCATACATTACAAAAGCCCTGTTCCTGCAGACAGGTACCTACAGACATTCACTGCTGGCCTCGTTAGTGTAGGAGGGGAAGAGAAAATTTAAAAGGAGATGAATTTCAAATGCCATTGACAGGAAATCTCACAGCTGCTTGTAATTCATTTTCAATTGCTAGCCTTCCATTGTTGGATCAAAAAGAAATCAGCCCGGGCCTTTCCATAAGTAATCTACACCTGCAGCTGCTTGTGACTCATGGTGGAGTCCAAGATGAACCAACAGTTGGGTATTTGAACGGCTATGGAACCCAGGGAAACTGATAGTGACCAATGAACTCTTCTCTCCTCGTTCCAAGCTACCAAAGCTAAAAGGTGAACTGATGACAGTAAATACAATTAGCTGTCATTTCTTCCTGCCTTAGACACATCCTGACCTCAAGGTCACACCAAGCAAATTTTAGCTGGCTGCAAGGCTAAACCAAATGTTACTATTACCTGCCTGTTGGCCTGAAAAGTCAGAACACTCTTTTCATGCCCAAGGTCCACACCACCCTGAAAGGGGAACAATTTCTTATCCCCTTGAAGAAAACTATAATAATAATATAATAAGAATAAAGGTCCTGTACACTTGGTTCTTCCTCTTTTATTGGTGTATCTTCCAAGATGTATAATTTTTCTTTGTTTTTTTTTTTGTGAACCTAGGAGAATGTACATATATATATATATATATATATATATATATATATATATATATATCTTTCATTCTGATGTTTTGACATGTATATGAAATGTATGTTGATCATATTCACACCCATAACCTTCATCCTTCTTGTGTCCATTCCTACACTCATCAATCTTCTTCCAACTAGGCCCCTTTTACTTCTTAGTAAATCCTAGCATCGTAGGGTTCCCTTTTTCTTTTTTTTTTTTTTTTTTTTTTTTTTTTAACCTCTCAACTGCAGTTTTCCCTCCTTCCTCTCTTCCATTCACTTCCTCACTTCCCCTCTGCCCCTTCCATCCACTCCTTCCCCATTTCTATTCAGAAAAGGACAGGCCTCCCATGGATAATGACATAACATGGCATATCAAGGTTATAGTAAGATTAAGCACCTTGCCTGGTATAAAGGCTGGGCAAGGCAACCCAGTATGAGAACTAGGGTTTCTAATCAGAACATAGATGGACAGTCTTTTACATGAACATGATATTCAACCAGTGGCTGTACAGCTGTAGAAACTGTGTCTCCCTTGGTAATTGTCATTGAGATATATCTTTTTACTTGTAAAAACTGTAGCTTTCTATCTCCTTTCTTCCACCTCTTTTCCCCTAACACCTTTACCAAATTCAGGCTATTTTCTGAACAACAATAAATTGCCCTCAAGTTCCTCTTTGTGTGCACTTTTAAGTTCTTTTGTCAAGGAGGCAGAAGGAGAGCCTGTGTCCACTATAACAATTCCACAGTTTTTTCCATTCATGTTTCTTAGTTAAGTTATTATGTACTCTAATTGTTGTCTACCATAGGAAATTTCAAGGTCCAACCATTGTCCCTGCCTGTTTGAGAAATGCTCTGCAGAAAACCTTTCCCATACTCTACAAGATCCACACCAATCCAATAAAGACAGTCTTGAACATGTTCTTCCTGGAACCTGGATCAAATAAGGATAATTCTCGAAATTGTGGCTTTGAAAATATTTCAACTCTGTTGCACTCATTTAGTGACTTCTGGGGCTCTGGTTTATTGTGATGGATTGTCAGTGCTGTCACAGTGCTAAAGCTTAGGGTATAAGTATATGCAAAGTTACAATGCCACCAAGCTTGCTGTCCTTATCCAGCTTTAGATATTGTTCTTGAACAATTGCTTTCCAGATTGCTATAAGCCACTGTTAATTTCTCAAGCTCTGAAAACATTGATTATGACAGTTTTCTTTACCTTTTTTGCAGAAGTACATGCCCATTGAAAGCCAACCACCAGGAAGAAGATCAAGTACCCTCAGAGTACCATGCCATAAGAAACCCTTGCTGGAAGAGGTCTTGAAGAGAAAACCTGTAGAGATGAAAGGCCTAGAAGAACTTAGTCTTGGGTGTGTTTTTCTAAATTGCTTTTTGAGGTCAATTGTCTAACCCTATCTATTCCATATCACCAGGACCAGAAGTAAAAAAAAAAAAAAAAAAGTCCTTTTTAAATTTAATTCCTTCTTGAAGTCAGTCTTCCAACTTTGTCTATTCTATCTCACCAGAACAAGAAAAAACAAAGTCTTGTTGAATCGTTCCCAAATTTTTGATTTACAAAATAAAATGCTTATTTCAAGCTGTTAGGTTTGGAAGAGCTTTGTTATATGGCACCATAAGCAACAAAACTGGTAGACAACCAAAACCAGAAGCAGGAAAGTCTGTTGTGAACACTACTGGGATTGTTATTGCTGTCTTGTTATGGAACTTATGGGTTACAGCCTAGGCACCACATCAGGTCTGGCCACCAGTCGCCAGTCATCCAGTGAAGAATTAATAGTAGAAGGCAGGAAAGGAAGATTTCTCCAATATGGCTGCATTGGGAAGAAGAGCAAAGAGATCCAGTAACACCCCCATGTGGTAGGATATTAGTTGAAGATGTGTTACATTTGTTTATGCTGGCCAGGCATTGGTGGTGCACACCTTTAATCCCAGCACTCGAGAGGCAGAGGCAGGAGGATCTCTGTGAGTTCAAGGCCAGCCTGGTTTATAAAGCTAGTTCCAGGACAACTTCCAAAGCAATACAGAGAAACCCTGTCTCAAAACAAAACAAAACAAACAAACAAACAAACAAAAATAACAACCAAAAAAACTGAAAACATTTGTTTATGCTGTTTGTCTAATGATGCAAAGATGTGTTGCATTCTTTGACGCTGCATTTGTTTAAGTCTGTAAAGCTTGTTACTTTGCCTGTCTAAAACACCTAATTGGTCTAATAAAGAGCTAGGCAGTAACTAAACAGGAAAGGGATTGATGGGGCTGCCAGGCAAAGAGAATAAATAGGAGTAGGAAGAGAGAAGAGGGATGATCAAGAAAAGGAGAGGAGGATGTCAAGGTCCAGCCATACAGCCACATACAGAATAAAAAGGAAAGAAAAGATATACATGATACAAAAACACAAAAGCCCAAAGGCAAAAGATAGATGGGATAATTTGAATTCAGTAAAGCTGGCTAGAAACAAGTCACGCTAAGGCCAGGCATTTATCTCAGGCCTTCTGTCTCAATCTTGAGATAGAATATGTCTATATCCAAACAAATACGACAAGCAGTGTTCAGATAATAAGCACATTTAGAAAGTGTCAAATATCCTTCCTAAGTCTGTAAGGACAACTTTATACCAGACTTGCAATGGAACTTTTCTATAAAGAGTTGGGGGTAGTGGTCTCCAAAGACCCATTAATATTGGGACTTACAAACAATATTATCAAGGACCAATACAGTATGGAAGTAGTCCTGTGGCAGTTGATCCTTTAAAAGACCAAAATGATAAATACTTTTGTGGATGGAAAGAATGTCCTTGTTAGCCTTCCATAATTCATAACCTCCATACATTATCTTCTTTATCTATGATGCTATCATGGGGATCTCTTGTATCTTTTATCCTTGGTGGAAATAGGTCAGGTTATTCAACCTAGCCTCGAGTCAAGGAGAAGCAGAGCATGCTATACCCTGCTATGTCCCTGGCTCAGATTGGCTGGAGCCCCTCCCAGGGCTGTAATAAGACGCGCCCCCTTCGGTCACAATGGGTTGCTGAAAAGGCACTGTACTGAGCAGCAGAAATTTTTGATAACTTTGCATGTATGGACTGTTATGTGCTTTTAAAACTACATACATTTTGCATAATATATCTTAAATACACATTAAATATATTAAAAACTCCATGTGAAATAGCTGCTCGCAAAGTAGTCATTTAAGACTTTTGACACAGACTGATACCTAAATGAACATTGACTTTGTTGAGATAATTTCCTAAGTAGACAAAGTGATGAAAAACAAACAGTAGAAAACGCAAAACAGTTCTTTAATAAACATAAGATCTTCTCTTGAGTTTATCACAAAGAGCAAAACAATCATTTAGGAAAGTCTCACTGCTTTAGACACAGGAATTAGGTTCTTAGTTTCAAAAGTTTAAAAAATATAGAGGGATAAGGAGGACAGAGGTAAGAAAAGCCAAGGGGAAGAAAATACCTGTTCAGAAGCAAACATATGGGCAACATGGAAAGGAACATGAGAGCACACAGGAATTTCATAAAATGCCTAACTCACCACTTGCTCTCACACCCCACCAAGAGCTGTCACCTAGTGCTCAATAAAATGATTGCTTTTGCTCTCTACATTATGATCTGTTTTCTCTCCTAGTCTAGTCTGTGCCTGTACCACAGAACCCACTTGGCTAACACTGGCATCTCTGTTACAGTCTTGCACTGATATCCTCATAAGATCAGCAATTTAACTCTTCTGTCTGCATATATCCCTGCAGGCCAGAAGAGGGCACCAGATCTCATTACAGATGTCTGTGAGCCATCATGTGGTTGCTGGGAATTGAACTCAGGACCTCTAGAAGACCAGATAATATTATTAACCATGAAGCCATCTCTCCAGCCTCCATAATATTAACAATTTTGAAATAGATGAATTTTATTAGATCTTAAACAGTGGATTTTTAAAATTGGGGTGAGGTATTCATTTACCTCTTACATTATCTTTTTTTATCTTAGTGTAAACCTTTGTTAAAGACAGACAAAATTTTAAAAATAAATGCAGAAAGCTCAAATAGAATAAATTTTAAATTGTTAGAAGATAAGAAGATGACAAGCAGCCATTTACAGATTGACTATACATACATACATACATGCATACATACATACATATAATTCCAACACTCCAGAAGCAGAGGCCAGAGGATCTCAGTGAGTTCCAGGCCAGCCAGGGCCACATAGATAGAATGTACCTGAAAATTGCTTTATTTAATTTTTATTTAAATTAAAAACAATCTTATTTTACATACCAATCCCAGTTTCCTCTCCATACTGTCCTCCCATGCCCCCCATTGAGACCCCACAACCTATACCCCATCCACTCCCCAGGGAGTGTGAGGCCTCCCATGAGAGATCTTCAAAGTCTGTCACATCATTTGAGGCAGGACCTAGACCCTCCCCCTTGTATCTAGGCTGACAGAGTATCCCTCCATAGAGAATGGATTCCCAAAGCCCATTCATGCACTAGGTATAAATACTGGTTCCACTGCCAGAGGCACCATAGACTGTCCAAGGCCTCCTAACTGACACCCACGTTCGGGGGGGCAGGTTTGGTCCTCTGCTGATTCCCCAGCTGTCAGACTGGGGTCTGTGAGCTCCCACTTGCTCATGTCAGCTGTTTCTGTGGGTTTCTCCAGCCTGGTCTTGACCCCTTTGCTCATCACTCCTCCCTCTCTACAACTAGATTCTGGGAGTTCAGCTCAGTATTTAGCTGTGATTAATCTCTGCTTCTGATTCCATCACCTACTGGATGAAGGCTATAGGATGGCATTTAATGTAGTCATCAATCTTATTATAGGGGAAGGGCATTTAAGGTAGCCTCTCCACTAATTTCTTAGATTTTTAGTTGGGGTCATCCTTGTGGGTTCCTGGAGATTTCCCTAGTGCCAGATTTCTCATTAAGCCCATAATGGCTGCCTCTATTAAGTTATCTCTTTCCTTACTCTCCTTCTCTGCTCTTCCCCCAACTTGACCTTCTTGATCCCTCATGTTCTCCTGCCCCTTCCATTCACCCCTCCTCTTTCTCCTAACTGCCTTTCCCTTCCCCACACTCCCAATTTATTCAGGAGACCTTGTCCCTTTCCCTTTCTTAGGGTTTCATGTATGTCTCTTAGTGTCTTCCTTGTTTCCTAGCTTCTCTTGAGTTGTATATTTTAGGTTGTTGACCCTTTGCTCTATGTCTAATATCCACTATATCCACTTATGAGTCAGTACATGCCATGTTTTTTGTTTTTTTTTTTTTCTTTTTTGTTTTTCTGTGTCTGGATTACCTGAATCAGGATGATTTCTTCTAGTTCTTGCTATTAAAACAATGCTGCTATGAACATAGTTGAACAGAAGTCTTTGTTGCGTGAATGTGGATCATTTGGGTATACGCCTAAGAGTGGAATTACTGGATCTTGTGATAGACTGATTCCATTTTCCTGAGGAACCGCCATACTGACTTCCAAAATGGCTGTACGAGTTTGCACTCCCACCAGCAGTAGAGGAGTGTTCCCCTTTCTCCATATCCTTTC
Source organism: Phodopus roborovskii (assembly GCF_943737965.1). Lineage (NCBI taxonomy): Eukaryota > Metazoa > Chordata > Mammalia > Rodentia > Cricetidae > Phodopus > Phodopus roborovskii. The sequence continues at coordinate 689,011 of NW_026125640.1, read as the reverse complement.
CAGCATAAGTTGTCATTGGTGTTTCTAATTTTAGCTATTCAGACAGGAATAAGATGGTATCTCAGAGTTGTTTTGATTTGCATTTCCCTAATAGCTAAGGGTGTTCTTAAGTGTCTTCCAGCCATTTGAGACTCCTCTATTGAGACTTCTCTATCTAGATCTGTAATCCACTTTTAAGTGGATTGTTTGGTGTTTGGGTGACTCTTATCTCAACATTTTTAAAACAAGAATATAACATCTCATTTCTGCTACTCCAGTTCCACCATTCTAATCCTCCCAGTAGCTGCCTGTATCATTGTCTCTTTAAACTATTTATTCCTCCTTCTCAATGGAATTTGTCTGAAATATCCTAGATAGAACTCCTGGGTACAGGAGCAAATATAAATCTGAAGTTTTCACCCATCAGAGGTTGTTTAGAATGTCAGAAGCCAGTTTCAGTTTGGGAGAGCTAGAGGATTGAATAGCTCCTCTTCCCTCCATTTCCCCCCAGTCCCTCTATTTTCTGGATTTTGCCACCATCCTCCCAGGCCCTATGGAGACAGCCTGTAATATAATCATGCCCCCACTCCTTTCCTGGTGTTCAGCTCTAAGTGCTTCATAGCTGCCCCTTGTACATCTTTAACACTCTTTGGGATCAGTGATTGAAGTTTTTAACCCTTGAGCAACTTTTACATGTAGAAAAACACTACGAACTTTGGTTTTACATATTTCATGTATATATTCATACAAAGCATACACGTACATCACATATTTTATACACAGGGATGGGTTTCATTATAACATTCTCATTCACATTATGTTGTATTTTGATCACACATTATGTTGTATTTTGATCATACTGCCTTTCTTGTTGGGCTGATTCCCTTTCCTCTCAACTAGTCCCATTTCTATTTTAATGTCTTCCTTTTCTGTGCTTTGGTGAATCCATGAGTTTGCTTAGGGTTGCAAAAAGAAGCATAAATGAAAACTTATTTACAGCAGCATAGGCCCCTAACCAGCTGCTATATTGTTTGCAAAGAAAAAAAAATCCCTCCCCCCAGCAACCACTAACTGCATATAGCTTCTCAGGGAAGGGTGTGGGCTCTGTGCCCTTTAACAACAGTTAGCTACCTATCAATCCTCAGGAAGGGGTGAGGCTTCCTGAACTCCCCCTCCTGTGACATAATGTTGATAGCCCTGTCTTGTGCAAACGATCACAGGTACAACCAGCAAATGTTTGAACACCTAGTACAAGGTAAGCAGCTTTGTAGGTATTCTGAGCACAATACAATAGCAAGCAGAACAGTACACTTGCCTTTGTAGAAAGTGCATATAGTAGGTAAAACAGGTACAAATGTATTCAAATGTATAACATAATAACAGGTAGTGATAGCATAGCAGATTAGAGATACAGTCTTTTATAATTGTCAGGGAACAATTTTTAGAAGACGCAATAGGGAAGAAAATTCACAAATAATGTACTTCAAAAGTAGTCAATGTATAAGCAATGTAAATTGTAACTCAGATTTAGTGAACCTCATCATCTCTTATTGTCACTATGTTTAAATACAGTAAGTTTGTCTTCCACCTTCCAAAATGTAAAAGATTAAAATCAATGCCAAAATTGTGCAGTTGAAATCATAATCATAATCTAAGTCTAAGTTAGAGATAACATGCTGAATTTGCTTAGATATCACAAACACATCACTATCAAGCCTACACACAGTATTATAAAAAAAAACTGTCCCCAAATTTTATCTGAACTCTATTTTAAAACATTGGTTAGATTGACCAATTTGCGCTACACCCTATTCATGCCTTTTGCCAAGTAACTGCAATTTTTTCCCATCAAGAGACACATATTCTATTTGTGTCTGACTTCAGGTACAATCTATAGACACTGAAATATTTGCAAAAACCAAGCAGATAGAGGTTTGAAAAAAATCCTTCATTTCTTGCACCTCTGTCACTGCCATGAAACCATGTCTGCTCTAACCTGCTAGGAGTATGTCACTAAGATCTTGTGATAGTCACAGCATTACAGCAGTGATAACTACAATTGTCTGTGTGTTCCATGGGTAGAGAATATACTTACCAGCAAAAACTTAAAATGTCTTAATTTTAAGTGAGTTGAGACTTCTGCACTAAATGAGTTAGGACTATGTCCATTCACAACAGTAGCTGAAGAAGAAAAAAATGTACTTTCTTAGTGTAAAAGACTGCAAAAGTCAAGAATGCTGGCTAACAATTCCACAAAAACAATTTTGGAGGCCTAGGCTCCATCTATCTTGCTGCTCTGCCATAATGTCTCTGTCATGAAAATTATTGTCACCACATCTGAAGTCCAACCAGGGAGAAGAGAGGTGGGCTGAAGGAATATAGATTTTTTTTCTTCTTTCAAAAGTAGCTTTCTCAGAGACAGCTGTGGTGGCCTATAATTCTAAGAGGCTGAGGCAGAAGGAGCATGATTTCAATGCTAGCCAGGTTATAGTCCTTTGATTAAAGTGCATTCATATGTCAAACTCAAATAGAGAAAACCAGAAAAGCAATCTTTATTCTGAGCATCCATGTGCTCAGAAAACCATGAAAAGGGAGGAAAGTGGCATTTCATTGTAACTAGCCATCTTCATCTCACAACCATAATGACTGAGTAAATAGGATTAGTAAATCATTAAACTGTTGTTTTCCTCTTGAAGCATGGATGACGTTGTCAGGATACAGGACCTGATAGAGGAAGGGCCCAAGAGATGGCCTTAGTCACTTCATCCTCACCATGGATACGGAGATTCTCTGACAGTGTTCTGAGGGATACCAGCTTGTGGTGCTTTCAGCCTTGGCCTGAAAGTAATTAGTCTGCTTGGCTTAACTAAAATTTCCTCTGAATTCCTACTACTCTTTCATTTGCCTTTCTTCAGATAATCTCTGGGCTACCTGATTGACTTCAAAATCCTTGTCACATTTTTAAAATTTAACTTTTACAAGAATCACAATCAAATCAATTACAGTTTTTATTCCTCACAATTATAGCACTAACATCATTTTTAACAACCACATGTGAAGGTGATCTGTACACACAGCTCTATGTTTCCAGCTGTCTCAACTCCTCTTTTTAAGATTTATTTTTACTTTAGGTGTTATGCATGTTTGTCTGTGCACCACCTGTGTGTTGTGGAGTCGAGAAGAGGATGTTGGACACCTGGGACTGGAGGTACAGAAGATTGTGAGTGCTGGGAATCGAACCCAGATTCTCTCAAAGATTAGCCACAGACCACTTCTGCCATCTATTACCTGCTCCTCGGGTCTCTTCTCCTTTATAGGTTTGCCTTCACTTCCAAGTGTCTCAGCAATACTTGATCTTGTTCATCGGCCCATTTTTCACCAAAGCAGAATAAACATTATTGCTTTGCATAAAGGACACAACTGTGATTTTTGAATCAATGTTACTGAAGCTTGTGATAAGAAGGCAGATGATTTATGAGTATTAAAACATGAAAACTGTTATAGAGCCCACTAATTACAACCATTCTCAGGGATCTCATACTGACTGCACAAGGCTTCCGCTCTTGCTGCTCGGAAGAAAAGCCACTTTCTCCTCAGATAATATACCTGCGTCTGGCACTCTGACCTATACATTACTAGCCATGTAACTTTCTCCTTGCAAGAAAGCAAAAACGAGAAAAGCCCAATAATTCACCAAAATCCTGCAGAGATACAGTTCCAAACAGGATATTTTTTAAAGATAGCATTTGATATTTTTACACATGACTGGATCTAGGCTTCATCTCAACATAACCAAGTCATGGATTAGACTGGTGTTTCTCTCACATAAACAAAAGTCCCTATCTGTCCCCATGATAAATTCTGTCTTTAACTTGGAAATTATACACATGAACTACAGATATATTTTAGAATAGCAACTTCTTGTCCTATCCAGTGTATTATAAAGCCTATATAACTGGGAAACAAACTTCTGTCATGTTAATTTGTCACTTAAAATCTACCTTTTGGGGCCAACTTTGATTGCTCAGTGGTTAGAGCCACCAGCTACCAAACTGAGTACCTTAATTCAATCCCTAGGATCCAAATACCAGAAGGAGAAAATCAACTCCTACAAGTCATTGTGACATACATGCATGTACACACATACATATACACACACACACACACACACACACACACACACACACACACAGCTAAAAATTTCTAACTTCTAAGTTAGAAATGAAAAGGCTTATAATAACTAAGAAAAAACAACACTACCATTGAAATAAAGACAAAAATGGAAATTTAATGATAAAAAGAGAAAATAATTATGCTAGTAATCAGAGATGAGTTATACAAAGAGTTAATTTTGATTTTGTGCCTGTGAGAAGATGAAATTAAAAGGGTAGCTTGAAGCTAGGCATGGAAACTGCCATCTATAAGCCTCAAACTTGGGAGACAAAAACAGATCATGAACTTGAGGCCAGCACCCTTTCAAAACAAGTTCTAAAATATAAATATGAGTGATAAATACATGAGTGGTGGATGCACTAATTACTCTAGTTTGATCACAGCACACTTCATAAATGCATTGGAAGATCATATTAAACTCATAGATAGATAGATAGATAGATAGATAGATAGATAGATAGATAGATATTAAAACAAAATTTTAGTGCAACCTTAGTGTTTGGCTAGTTTGTTTATTCTGGTATATAATAGTATACCCAAGATTGTACATCTCAATTTATGCCTATTATACTGATGTAATTATTAACTCTCTTCATTATCAAAGATATATTGATTTGTTTTGAAGGTCACCTTACACTAAACCAACCACTCAAACAGAAATCCTGGAACAAAGATCACCAATAGTAAGGTGTCACTAAGAACTAGGCCCAGGGGTAGTTCTACCAATAAGCTCAGTAGTAGAGGATTTGCCTGGAATGGCTAAGGCTATGGGTTCAATCCCAAAGCATGGGAAGAAAACGTGGTGCCATGACTGTAAATTGGTTAATGAGTCACCCAAATGTGTAAGAGTTCACTGAATGTTTGAGTAACTGAATAGCATAGTTGCTTTTTAAGTTGATTTAAATATACATTTTAACGTGTTGTGATATGTAGATATACTCATGAGGATTCTATAAAGAAATTAAATGACAAAATGGTATCAGAGTCTACTCCTTACTTCAAATCATGCCGTTTTTCAATTGGTCTTTTGGAACATGGATCTCCAGGAAAAACATGACTGTTGCCTACTTGAGCTGTAACCAGCTGTGATTACTAACAGACAACCTGCATATCATGGGAAGCAAGAGACCCTGCCTGTCCCCAAGAATTTGTATAGTTAGCGGTTGCTGTGAGAGTTTTTCTTTAGTGGTGTAGCCACTTACAAGTTGCCCATGGTTCTGTAAGTAATCTCAATTAAACTCCATGGCTCATCAAGCTGCACTTGAGGAAAACCGTGTCTTTGCTTCTGTCATTGGTACCTTATATGGGATGTGTAGACATTTGCTCACATCCCAGAAAAAGCTCACACCATAATCAGTAAATAAGATTTGAGTGGCTTCCTATATGCAGAATACTTTGCTCTTTCTGAGTTCATGAGAACATTTTCCCCCAGAAGTACATGATCTACATCTTGCAGTCATATCAGACACTGGCACCTACTGGTAAAAATGTGACAGAGCAGCTTCTACATGGAAAAGGCAGGAAGACTGAGTAGTTGTAAGTGTGAAGTCACGAGTACCCATAACAAGAAGAATTAACAAGAAAAGATGGTAAGATTGAGGAGTGCTGAGTTCTTCTCAAGACTGGCCAATAACACACATGAAAAATTAAAAATGCACAAAAGTTGTTAAAATTATGTCTGTAACAGGCATAGCACAGTTGTCAAACCTCATTATCCACCAGACCAGTGATTGCCAATTCCATAGTCAAAACTGCTCTGAGTTATTACAAAAGGAAATAGAAAAGAAAAAAGCAATCCTTAATTCAAATTAATTTTAATTTCTATTATTCACTAAACAATTGTTTGAAAAGTAGATCCTGTAAGTTTATAAGCATGCACAGAACTTTCTACCATGTCTCTATATTTATGTCAACTCTTCCCCAAGAGATTATATAAGGTTTCAAAAGTAAGGTTTGTGTCCAAAATATCTTTGATATTTGATGGAGTATTTGACCTTTGACAAGAACCCATTAAACATGTGTGCAAATACTTGAATGAATGAACAAATGAATGAAACCCAGAATTTTTTGATTAACTTGGTAAATATTACCAGGCCTCTCCTTTAAATTCATCTTATTTCCAGATTAAATAATTACATTCCTCTCTTGTAAACTATTAGCTCTGGAGATTCAAAACAATGCTGGGTTTGAACCTGGAGCATTGCTTGATGAGATAGGCACTTGCTGTGTAGCATAGTCCAGCCTCAAACTAATGACCCTCCAGCCTCAAGCCTAGGAAATGCTGAGATTAAAAGTATTCATTGCCTCATTGGTACTTGTAGATATTTTTACATGTAGCTATCTCTTTATCTCACAGAGACAAAACTTGGAGAGCCTTTGCAGGCAAATAGGTAAGAGATAAAGTTCATGCTCTCGAATGAAGTGGTGGCAAAACCATGAGATTGGAGCACACTCATCTGACAAACTCACTTTCAGGGGTGTTATTACTCAGTGTTAGCCACAATCCTAAAACTGAACAGATCTGTTGAGTGGATTTTGAGAAAGTAGCTCTTGTACACAGTTTGGGAATGAAATGTGTCAGTCAGATCCAGTCATAGCAAGAAGAGTCGGTTACTAGGGAGCCAAAGAAAATCAGTTATTCAATCAGCTAAGTAAGGGAACAGGAGACAGACACAATGAAGTTGTTCACATGGCAAAACAAGCAATCAAACAAACAACAGTATTCCTTGAACATAATGCAGAGAGAAATGAGTTCCTAGCAGTCACAGTTAATGATGCTCCTGGCTTATGAAAGGGTGAGATCACACATCCCTTCTACCCATCTCTGAAAGCCAAAGAACTAAACAATGAATAATTGCTCTAGAAAAGTTCCTTTGATTCCAAGCATAACAAAGAACCTTGCCAGAAGGCACATGTAAGAACTGTGTATACACATGGTATATCCTTTCCAGTCTCAGCTCATAGCACCAAAGGAAAAGGAAATTTGAATTTAAATGTTCCATAAAAATTCAGTCTCATTTCACCTTGATTAATATTTACCTTATTATTTCCACTCTACCCTTTAAAATGGACCATGAACTCTAAGTCCTAGAATTTTTCTGTTATGACCACATTGCAATTGTATTCTGATATTTGAATCCTATAACTAAAATTTTGTGATTCTCCATCTTGAAGGTTTTCCATCCAATATCATTTTCAAAAGAGGAAAAGTGATATTTTCTCCAACATCCTTGATGTTCGTCTACTCCTCATGCCGAACCCACTACAAGAAATACTACAAAAGAAAGAGTGCATGCCTAAAATGTCTGGACAACATTGGAAATTTAATTTTTGTTCTTTGAGATGAAGATGAGCTAGAAGAGTTGGCTGGGGTGTTTCAAAGTAGATGTCTCAGTTATGAGACTATAAAAGGCAAAAGGAGACAGTTGTCCTCACAATGCATAACAAATGAATGACAGGAAACAAGCAATGGTCATAAAATAATAACTTAAATCCTAAATTTAACTTCCTTGTTAGTGTGACTCACTCCTTTCTCTTCAAGTCAGCATTCCATTTATTAAAAAAAAAAGGTACTCTGACATCTTTCTTTTAATATTTACCACCACGTTTGTTTGATTTCTATAATAGAGGCACATAGCTGTAAAAGGTAGTTTGCAATGTGCTCTGTTATGAAGAAGACCAGAGGTCAAGGGAAACATGATGTAGAAATGATAGCAAACACATATCATTTACAAGTGTTGGGTTAAGAAGTCATGCAACAGACACATCATTACACCTGGTAAAGAGCAATGGCATTGCACTTTACTTGGTTTGAAGTCACAGTCTGGATCTTTGTGTCATTAGATAAGAAGTGATGATCTTAATGGCATGGGTGATTCTGAAATACTTTATTTTGTGACCTTAGGAACATATAGTTCCATTTAGTTCTAGCAAGGGATGTTCTATAATTCTTGGTGATACAAGCATAATTGAAGAGGTTCTAGGATTCATAATAGCTTCAATTAATTTAAACTTTCTGACCCACTCAGGAACCAGAGACCTCAGTAGATAGATAGATCCCACTGAGCCACGGGCAAGGCAGTTGTGGTATAGAGGCTAACAGGACAGAGACAGAATGCCTTAGTGTAAAGCCTGGCTCCTCTGCTTCATATTGTTAGGTTACTTATGATCGCCATGTCTGTTTTTTTTTTTTTTATCTCAAATGAAGAGTGATAATTGTAGCTACCTCTTAAATGTAGTTGATGAGATTAAATGAGAACATCAGTCACATTTCCAGGTCAAAGCTCTTACAGCATCTAGTACATTGCACATGCAAACTACATAGAGAAATTTGGAATGAAAAACAAACACAGAATCCCTTCTCATCTGCTACTACAGAGAAGCAGCAAAGGAATCCACAGGTTCTTGGTAACACAGGGATTGTGTGTGCCTTCAAAAATAAGAGCAAAGTCAGAAGTTAGGGTCACATGTACAGTAGGCACCCAGGAAATGCTTGTAGCACTGATGTTTTGAGCATTGCATCTTCCTGCTGAAGGTTCAGGAACTGTAACACATGAACTAAGTTGTACTATATGTATAATACATTGATACACAGCCTATTTGTATTACCCAGACACTAACAGTTGAACTGGTAGTCATTATCTTAGGGACAAAGAAAGTTCATCTAGACATCAGAAGTAGCGCTGTTACAGAAGTTTAGAGGCACAGGCAGTGGGAAAGGCTGAGTAAGTAAAGAGAATCCTATATTTTTAACTAAGCTTTCCCTTCACCTACATTAGAGCAGGCCTTGCCTGGTAAACAACAGATGTACACGGAGGGCCAGAGCAATCTTCTGGAGAGGATAAAAAGAGCAAGAAAAGGTTTAAAGTGGATGACATCATCAAAGGTCAGTGATTGGCCTGGTTGCCTAAGGAGTGAGATGGCTAGAGAAGCACTGAGAGATGGAGGCCAATCTATGTTGGGAGACTGTCCCAGGATGTAGTTTGGCTACTACATTGGTGTCTTGTTGACCAGATGATTTTGACTTTATTGTGAATGGTTTTCATAAGACACAAAGAAAACTACCTCAGAAAATAACAAAAATTATGAGTGGCTTCCAAAAATTCCTGGTTAGCCAAGCAGATTATTGATCCATATTTAGACTTGTCATCAATTTACAATAATATTAAAACCAAATAACTAAATGCACAAAGCTATATTGGTCAAGTAGTATTTGAGCAATATCAGACTCTTGATCCTCCAAGCAAATGTTCTGGTCCCCCTGCAACTGTTAGGAATTTTGATAGGAATTTGATATATATGCTCATGATGTTATGCACATTCCAATAGGTTTCTTCCCACTCTTAGTAGTAGCCAGTCAAAGGTTCCAACACTGTCTATATAGACAAATACTAATTTCACCAAAACTTACTAAAAAAAAAACACTCTTTAAAATACTGCAGAAATGAAATTTTCTTATTTTTTGTTATATATAATATTTTAATATCAGAAGAAGCATGGTTTGTCTTTTAAATTAAAACACAAAAAGGTCACGGAAATGTTTCATTGAACAAATATTTAACTGGAACAAGATCTTCAGGGGAAAAAAAGAAGAACAAATACAAGTTCCATATGGCCAATTTCTAAAATGGCGCTCTAACATATACCTACAACTAAAGGCTTTTCAGTTAGTAAAAAAACCTCTATCAGTTGTTACCATGTGCTCCATACCCAGCAATATAGAAAACTGTTATAACTTGTTGTAAAAACACAGTTGAAGATCAGGGATGAGTTTACAAGTGCTCAATAGTGTCACCTGTAAGGTATTTAGTTATTATGGTCACAGAAACTGACATATGCATATGGGAGATGAGACAATGCAGAACTTTGTTCTTTCTTTGCATTCTTTCCTCAAAAGAAGCAAACAATACATCTTTCTTAATGCTTTTGCTGTAGCTTTTCACTCATATGCGGAGAATGTAGAAATGAGGTCAAAGTCCTTGTTTACAGTGCCCAATCTATTGAAAGTAAAATGCTGTTAAACCTGAATTTATTCACAAGCTACTTATTCAGCCACAAATAAAAGAGGGAAAAGCAGGTTCTTCCCTCAGTCATGAAGATTAGAACCAAACTGTTGTTTCTGGACCTAAGACTGGAATAGCAATTCTGACCCAAAGCATTCCCAGGGTTATGGTCTTCCACTGAGATTCCAAGAGATGGGACTATTAACAGTTTGACCAACCCTATGCAGACACAGAAAATCCAAAGGGGATCGGGAAGTTTAATTCTACACCTCCATGGCAGATATTAGAGAATGACTAACTCATACTTTCTTCGATCTCTTTCTCTAAAGCACTCTTGTACTTCAGAGAATAGAAGGTTAAAAATATAAGTAAACAAAACAAAATTCCCTTGCAGCTAGAGTTATTTATACACATGACTTAAGCTATATTAGTCACAAACATCCACATTATAAATGGCATGTGGAAATCACTGATTTTTGCAAGCACTGAGTTGAAGGCAATACCGCTTTCTTTGTGGAACACCAAGTGAAGACACTAGTATGTATTTCTAGTATCACAATAAAGTAAGAAAAGTGAAGTTTATCCTAAAACCCAATCTGTTTTTAGGTTGGTAGTGCTGCCAGCCAGTAAGCATTGAAAAGGGTTCTCTGACTGAGCAGAACTCCTGGAATCCAGTTGCTGAGAGAGAGAGAGAGAAGTGATGAGCAAGGGGGTTTAAGACCAAGCTGGAGAAACCCACAGAATCAGCTGACCTGAACAAGGGGAGCTCATGTACCCCAGTCTGATAGCTGGGAAACCAGCATAGTACTGAACCAGACCCCCTGTGTGGGTGTTAGTTAGGAGGACTGGGCAGTCTATGGGGCCTCTGGCAGTGGATCAATATTTATCCCTAGTGTACAAATGAACTTTGGGAGCCCATTCCACATACAGGGATACCTTGTTAGCCTAGACTCATGGGGGAGGACCTAGGCCCTGCTTCAAATGATATGACAGACTTTGAAGATCCACAATGGAAGGCCTCACCCTCCCTGGGGAGCAGAAAGTGGATGAGATAGGGGACCAATGGAAGGCAGGGGAAGAGGGGAGGGAGAGGGAACTGGGATTGACATGTAAAACAAGATTGTTTGCCATTTAAATTTAAAAAAAAAGAGAGAGAAAAGGAAGGGTTTCTCTGAGCTTCTAGAGAGTCTTTAAAATGCTGGTGCCAGTTATTCATTGTCACCATCATGATATGGAACAGTCTCCCAAAATGTAGTGATATAAAAAACAAGTATTTAACTCATGCATTTTGCAAGGTTCAGATGGCCTAAGTTTGACTTATTTTGGTTGGATTAGCGCACGTGTCTGTGGTCAGTTGCAACTCAGATCACCATTGTCTGAGTGTCAGATAGCTGTCAATCAATCCTGGATGGCTTCATATGCAAAATGCCACAACATAGCTCTGAAGCATATGTCTCTCTCATCCTCCAACAGACTAGGATTGTCCTGTTCTCTTGGAGATAATGTAGGATAATGAATATAGTAGAAGAAACACCCAAGTCCTTACTTAAACTTCCTCTTGTATCATATCTATATAGTAGCATCTCATTGACCAAAGCAAGTCACATGGTCAGCCTCCAAATGGAAGAATGTAGAAATATTCTCCTATCCCACCATTTAATACCTTCAAATAAAGACATCTGCTTAAAATGGACATAGCTTATTTGGTTATTTCCAACTAAGAAAACTGACTGATATGGTCACACTGTGTGTTAGTCAGAGGCTGAAAATAGAGATATAGGAGAACTGCACCAGAATAAAAAATAATCTTGAAAAACAGATTTCTAAGCAAATGTACTGCTAGAATTAAGTATGTAGTTCTCTGTTTTGCCTCTCTCAGTACTGCCTTTTTTGCTTTATTCCCCTGTCCCTTCTTGGTCCCTTTCCTTAGAATTTAAAGTGGCAGATTGACAGATACTGCATCTATGAAACTTTTTTATCAAAATAACAACAGTAATAGAGGCTAGAGAGATGATGGCTCAGTGGCTAAGAGCACTTACTATTCTGGTAGAGTTCAGGGTTCAGTTACCCACATTTGACATTTCATAACTACCTGTAACTCTAGTTCCAGGGGATCCAGTGTCCTTGTCTAGTCTTTACAGGTACCTGTACATATGTAGCGTACATACTGATACTGAGACCCACACATGTATACATAAATAAATGTTTAAAAAGTAGCAGTGTTAGCAGTTTCTCTGAAGAGAAATACAAAGTCACGAGAATGGCAGCAATCCTAATTTTCACTATGGGCTCTTTAATGATTAATTTTTTTTACTATGCCTTTTACAGTTGACTTTACTAAGACACTGATTTACTCATTTGGCCAAAAATTGCACAAAATCATAAAGTATTGGACACAAACAGGTTATACTGAACAAATTCCATGTGTATCCACTGATTTCACTTTTTTGCATGTGCTAGGAACCAGGGCCATACACAGAAATTCATGTCACTGGTCAAAAATAAAATTGGATTATTAGATTATTTGATTAAAATTCATTACCATGAAGCCTTGCTGGAATAAACAAATGCTTGATTGAATAAGTAAGTAAATTAGAGAGAAGTGACAAATCTCCAGGGCAGAATTTCAAATAAGTTATTTTGATAATTTACCTTCAAGGAAATGAAATGTAACTCCTAATTCCTTAAGTGAGGGCTATGCCTAGCAACTTGGCTTTCAGTGGGGAAGCAGAGGCAAGGAATCACTTTAAGGTAGGGAGACCTGATAAACACTACCTCAGCTAGAGAGTGGCCAAGGTAAACGTGAAGCAATCGATAAGGTCATTAATTAACAATTAAGAAAATCTTAATAAAAGTTAGGCTGTATTCAGCGAGGACTATTTAATGGTGACATATCAATACTGCTTTATCTAATGAACATGTTACCCAGACTAAGATGCTAATAACAGGGAAGGCTGGATTTAAGTGGATGAAACTCTTTGTCCTATCTTGGAAATATTTTCCTGTAAGCAAACAGTATCCCCAAATAAACTGCAATAAATATCCACTATTAATTCCAGAGAAATAGGTAATCTATCCCTGAATCAGTTAACCAGTGCATATTTTGGAATATATAAATGATATACTATTTAAATAACTAATCACAGTCATACAAGCAGAAAATTCAAACAGGAGACAGGTGTTTGTGTAACCCAGGAAACAGCTGTTACTAAAGCTATAGCTTAATAATAAGCCCATTTAACAGGAACTCTGGGCTGAAAAATGAACTAGCATACATGAACTGCATATTAAGTACACACTAGCTTCACTGTGTATTTGAACAGTCTTGATTTATGGGCAGTCAGGAAAATTATTGTTTTCCTCATGCTTTAATATTGTGACATACTGAGAGCTGGAGAGATGGCTCGGTGGTTAGGAGACTTAATGCTTTTGTAGAAAACTCAGGTTTAATACCCACCACCCACATGCTGATTTACAACTGTCTATATATAATTCCAGCTCTAAGGTAATTGATGCCCTCTTCTGGACTCTGTAGGCACCAGGTATGTACATGGTACACACACAGACAAAGGCATATACATGCATGCACATTAAATAAATACATAAAAAGCAACTAATTCTTTTTTATAAAGAAGATTGTTCATTTGGCCTCTGAGAGCAAGAATGTTAATGGATACACTCCTGTCACTACCACTCATCCCAGTGGAAAAGCCTTGAAGAAGAAAAGCAAGCTATGGGGAGCCTAAAACTTACTCTGTACTGTTATGTCGAGGACAACAGAGAGTTCTGCAGTGGATGGTTCTCAGTGGAAAAGCATAGTGGAGTCAGGAAACTGATTAAATTAAGAGGGAGACCAACACATCTAACTAGGAGGCAGGAAGTCCAGACGGAAGTATGGAGACAAACTTGTAAAGGGGTGGAATGTAAAGTTTCTGAGAAGCTGTGGGAGGTTTGACTGGGGCCCATACCTTCTCCACCATTCACTGAGTGAAGTTGCACCCTTGTGGCATATGGCTTAGATAACATTTGGTATTAATTTAATAATTATTTCTCTTCTTTGCATTAATTTCCTTGGCTATGCTTAAAGTGGAATGCCTTCTAAGGATGTTTCAGTAAACATTAGAGGGACTCCTTAAGAATGACACTGTAATCCAGCATATTAACAAATTGAAAGACAAAACTACATGATCATCTCATTAGATGCAGAAAAGACATTTGACAAGATCCAGCACTCTTTCATGATAAAAGTCCTGGAAAGATTAAGGGCACAAGGGACATGCTTAAATGTAATAAAGGCAGGTTACAACAAGCCCATCGCCAACATCAACTTAGAGGGAGAGAAAGCCAAAGCAATTCCACTAAAAATAGAAACAATACAAGGCTACAAGGCTGTCCACTCTCTGTATATCTGTTCAATATAGTGTTGTGGAATTAATTGTAACTGAGATAGGCTTTATGGGAATGTAGTTAACAGCCCTTATCAGTCTTTTTTTTTCTACATGAGATTTGTAAGAACTGCAATGCATAGCTTGGGCAGTAGCTCCAAACTGTTCTGATAGCCAATGAAGTATCTGTGTGCGCTAGGGTTTTAGGTGAAAGTTGTAAAACAAACTATATGTATTCTGCTTGGTTAACGAGTATTTGTAGTCCTTCATGCAATAGAATTCAAGTTACTGTTTATAAAAAAGCAAAAACAAAAAAAATCCTGATAATAGGAGAAAATTGCCTTCCTGGATAGAAACATAGAATAGCAACATTTATGGATATCACAAATAAAGAATTCAATTCTTTAAAAAAATATAGTGTTATGGAATATTATTTTAACTGGGCAAAAATGTGTTACATTTGTTTATCTTATGGAATATTACTTGAACAGTATAAAGGTGTGCTACATTTGTTTATGCTGCATTTGTTTAATAATGTAAGGATGTGTGTTTAATTATGTAAATATGCATTGCATTTGTTTCACCTTACCTGCCTAAGGCACTCAAGTGGACTAATAAAAAGCTCAACAGCCAATAGATAGACAGAAGAGAGATAGGAGAGGCCCACAGGCAGAGAGAATAAATAGGAGGAGGAATCAAGGCTTGGGAGAAGAGAGAGAAGAGAAGACAGGAGAGAATGGGAGAGATGTCAGGGGCCAGAAGCCAGGTATCTCAAAGGCAGCCAACAAGACATGAGAAGCAGTGAAGGTAAGATACACAGAAGTAAAGAAAAGAAAAAAGGCAAAAAGCCCAGAGGCAAAATGTAGATGAGAAACAAGTTATAAGAGCTAGCAACTATGAGCCCAGGCTAAGACAAGCATTCAATACTAGATAAATCTTTGTGTCAGCATTTGGGAACTGGTTTGTGGCCCAAAACAAAAAGCCTGGTACAATATGGTACTTGAAATCTTAGCTAGAGCAATGAGAGAAGTGAAGATCAAGGGAACACAAACTGAAAATGAAGATGTCAAAGTGCATTTATTTGCAGATGATATGATAGTATACATAAGTGACCTGGAAAAATCCACCAGGGAACTCCTACAACTGAGAGAACTTTCATCAGAGTATCTGCATACAAAATTAACTCACAAAAATCAGTAACCCTTCTATATACAAATGATCAACAGATTAAGAAAGAAATCAGAAACAACACCATTAAATGTGGGTGAAGATCTAAACAAAGAATTCTCAATAGGGGAAATTCAAATGACCAAGAAACACTTATAGAAATGTTCAACACCCTTAGACATCAGAGCAATGCAAATCAAAACATCTTATACCTTTCAGCATGGCTAAGATCAACAAAACAAGTGGCAACCCATGCTGAGGAGGATGTATGGAGTTGGTAGGAGTTCCATCTTGTACAGCCACTATGGAAATCAGTGTGGCAGTTCTTCGGAGGATGGGAGACAATATACTTCAAAATCTATCTTTACCACTCTTGGGCATATACCCAAAGGACACTTCGTCCTACTACAGAGACACTTGCTCAACCATTGTCATTGCTGTTGTAATAATAACAGCCAGGAATCAGAAACAACCTAAGCAACCCTCAGCAAAAGAATGAATAAAGACTATTTGGTACATTTACAGAACTGACTACTACTCGGCCATTAAAAAGAAATGCCATCATGAAATTTGGAGATAAATGGATGGAACTGAATGAGGTATCTCAGATTCAGAAAGACAAATATGGTATGTATTCATTGATATATGAATATTAGCTCTGAAAACAGTGATAATCAAACTTCTCTCCAGACACTGACTGTAAGGCTCCATTGCTGAAGACAATACTTACAATACATTGATGATGGAGATGCCAAGCCAGTGCCTACAAAGTGATTTCACCTGTATGTTCCAGGGTCTTTAGGATAGGAAGGTATCGTGCAGACTCTCAAAAGAGACACATAAACACTAAGCTAACTGAAAACCCTTTATCAACAATGGTGTCCTGTCTACAAGATAGGGTAATGGAGGCACAAAACTTTTGGGAGTAATCAACCAACAACAGATTTAACTTAAAGTCCCACTTCACAATAGAGAACCCATACATGACACTACTTGGGTGACCAAGAACTTGAGACTAGATAGTTCATGGACCTAGAAGGAAACCAAATAATACTGGTCTAAGAAAAGAAAAAAAATGTAGTGATAAAATGACTCCTAATGACATTCTGCTATACTGATAGATCAGTGCCTTGCTCAGCCATCATCAGAGACGCTACCCCCTGCAGCAGATGGGAACAAACACAGAGACCCACAGCCAGACATTCCAGAGAGAGACCTTGGAATACTCTGCCCTCTGTCTTTATCAAATTCTTCCCCTCAGAGTTCAGGGATCCTCAGGGAAGAGGAGGCAGAAAGAGTGTAAGAGCCAGATGGGATGGAGAATACCAGGAGAACAAGTCCCAATAATCAAAGCTAATATGAACTCCCATAGACTGAGGTAGCAAACACAGGGTCTGCATGGGTCAATGCTAGGTCCTCTATGTATATATTATGGCTTTCAGTTTTATGTGATTCCTGAGTGTGCAAATGAGTGGGTCTCTGGTTCTTGAGCCTTTTCATGGGCTCTTTAACTTCTGTTCATCTTATTGAACTCTGATATGATCATTTTGGTTTTATCCTACTATATCTTATTTTGTCATATTTTTTGAAATATGAATGGATGAATAAAGGAATACATAGCTATTAGGGTAAATGTTAACAACTGAACTGTCACTTATACCTGCTGAGAATGGGGAAATCAGTTTACTCCAATAGAGTGACACTAGGTACATCAACCACTCCAGGGCAGGCCTCATGTTCAAGGAGGATAGTTGACCACAGTTTGGTGTGGGTTCTTTCATTTATTTACTGTTTTGTGATTTTTGTTTGTTTGTTTTTGATGGGGTGTGATTTTATTTTGTTTTGGGGGTTTATTGTCATATTGGGTTTTGTTTGTTTTTGAGAAAAAAAAATTTAAGATTCTTAAAGTAGGGAAAGAGAGTATTTGGAAGGACCTGGAGGAGGGGAAGAATATGATCAAAATATATTTAAATTTAAAAAATGATAACAAAGAATGACACCTGTGGTTGATTTTTAGCCTACAAACACACATGTGCTTAAACATGCACTCACACACACACACACACACAGAGAGAGAGAGAGAGAGAGAGAGAGAGAGAGAGAGAGAGAGAGAGAGAGAGAGAGAGAGAATTTAGAAAGTCTATTTACTTGAATGAGAAAAAAATACATCCTTACATCCACTAATTTTTAAATGAAATTTAGTATGTGTTTCAATTACAAATGCAGGCAACAAAGTGCAGTAACATTGTCAAACTCTGTGACAGTGTCACCCAAAGAAATTGAAGGCATCTTTCATGTTATAATACAGTACTGGCGATATCATGAAATATAGAACTTCTTTTTTAAAGACAGTATCTCACTATGTAGCCTTGGCTATTCTGGGTCTCCCTATGTAGACAAGGCTGGCCTCATGGCCTCATGGAGATCTGTTGCCTTCTACGTTCTGGGTTAAAAGTCACAGGGCACCCCACATGTCAGGAATCTTTGTTTTATGCTCATGTCTACTTTAAAGTCTGAGTTGGGCTGGGAGAGATAGTTTGACAGGTAAAGTTGCTTGCAGTCATACCTGGTGACCTGAGCTCAGTCTCCGACACATACGTGGTGGAAAGAGAGGAACAACTCCTGAAAATTGCCCTCTGACCATCACACACACACACACACACACACACACACACACGCACACGTATGTACACTCCACAAACATGTCCTCAAAAGCGTGAAAAATGTAGCATTATGGATGTTGTGGTGAGACTAGCAGTGGGGCAGCAGATGTACCATTTACATCAAAGAGCACTGGGCAGAGCACGCTAGCACAGCAAATGGAGGTAAGTGGACACAGGCAAAGAGGACACAATGAATCACTCTTTCCCACTTGTACGAGAAGATGTGACCCATGGCAATGGTAAGGAAAACTAAATCATGTTTCCTTCCATTCTAGTTGACTAAAAGGTATTAGAAAATACAAAGGGAGGAAATCCATTACACAATCGGGTACTCTAAGTGCTGCTGGAGTGAGGACTAGCAGAAGCTTTCACTGAGGATGCCTCGGCTAGTCCAGCATCTTTGTCAGTGGTGTATGAATGTATGCATATAATAGATGGTAAATACAATAGTATCTGTCTTATTTGACTAAGTTGTAGATGGTTTTAACAAATGAGTCTTTATGAATCCATTACCCAACTCAATACCTACAACATTACTAAATGCTAGTGCAATTTCTTTATAGTACTACCCAATCCCATTTGTCTTCTCAGTACTGGCCTGGGTTCTGAGATGCATACATACATAACATTGCGTGTGCATATATGTGCATATATGAACATGTGTATATATCTTGTATATGTTAAATACCTAAGATACAGTGTATAGTATTGTTTGTTTATGAGTTTCATAACAGCAATACCTGGTGATTTAGCTTTGACTCAATATTTTATTTATAATGAGTCTGTATTCGTCACTATAGCAATAGGTAATTAATTTTACTCCAAAAACAAATATTATACTTATCCATTTCCCTATCAATGGATGATTATGTTATTCTAGAATCATTTATTATGAATCATGTGGTGTTCATTATTTCTAGAGAGCTATAGTTGTCTTAGTTAGGCTTCTACTCCTGTGATAAACACCCTAACAAAGAACAACTTGGGGAAGGAAAGGGTTTCTTTTGGATTACACTTTATAGCCCATCACTGAGGGAAGAAGGTCAGGAACTAAAGGCAGGAACCTGGGGGGTGGGAAATAGAAGCAGAAGCTATAGAGGAGTGCTACTTACTAGCTTGCTTCTCCTGGCTTTCTTAGCTGAGCTCTCCCACATCAGAAGATGTCCCACAGACTAGCCTACAGGCAGTCTGAAGGAGGCCTTTTTACCAGGTGATGTTCCTCTTCCTAGATAACTCTAGCTTGTATTCATCCAGCTGACTCACATTCAGACACTGACTCATATTCAGAATTCCTCTAGAGATTAAGTATGAATAAAAATACTGAATCATAGGGTTTGTAGATTCAGCTTACCAAGATAATGTCTGTATTAGTCTGTTTTCTGTTGATATAACAAAATATTTGAGGCTGAGAATTTATAATGAAAAGTGCTGTACCTAGCTTACAGTCTTGGAGGCTAAAATCTCTGTTTAGCCTCTGATGAGGTCTCCTGGGCTGCACCACAACATGGAGAGATAGGAAAGCAACAGATTACATTCAGAACAGGGCAAGTTCATAGAGTGGCCCAACTTTTTAAGAATCTATTCTCATGATAACTAATCGTGTCCCATGGAAAACTACATTAACCCACAACATAATCATCTTCTACTAGGTGTTACCTCTTGAGCTCTTATAGATTCCAACACCTCTTAAGACCATGCAAACCAAGCTTCCAGCTCACAAATCGTTGGCAAACACACACAAATCATACTTAAACTATATCAGCAACAGAACTTGCTTATCCAAAATAATCCCAAATTGCGCTGTCACCAAAAAGGTGTATGAGCTCCTGCAGATCCACAGCTACACAAGCACTTTCTGTTATCAGATTCCATCAAGTGTCCATCACATTTTTACACCAAAAAAAGTATGTAGCTTCATCAAAAGCCACAAGAATCCACAAGTGCCATCAGTACAGTTTAATTCACAGCTTATATGATGAACTTATATAAGTGCTTGAAACAATGGTTTGTACACAGGTACATTTGCTTGGGGCAGAGTTCCCAGTGAAAATAAAAAGAAAACTAATATAGGAATATATTTCTAAGTTATCTGCAACTGTAGAAACTAGATTTTAGTCTTACTTAGACCATCTGAGAACCTCTTGGAAACAAACTCTACTAATATACAAAGGAGAATTATGTGGTAAAGGATAGATATTATAAAGGGGGATACACCAGATGCAGAGAGGAAGGACAAGACCAGGCTACAGAAACCCACAGAGACAGCTGACCTGAACAAGGAGGAGCTAATGGACCCCTAGACTGATAGCTGGGGATCCAGCATGGGACTGACTCAGACCCCCCTGAACATGGGTCTCAGTTAGAAGGCCTGGGCAGTCTAAGGGACCTTTGGCAGTGGAGTCAAGATGTATCCCTGGTGTACAAATGACTTTAGGAGCACATTCCCCATGGAGGGATACTCCTTTAACCTAGAAGCAGGAGGGAGGGCCTAGTCCCTACTCCTAATGATGTGACAGATTTTGTTGACCCCTTCTGGAAGGCATCACCCTCCCTATGAGGTGGGGGGGTTTGGATGGGAGGAGGGAGGACATTGGAGGATTAGAGAGAGGGAAGGAGGGAGGGAAAGGGAACTGGGATTGATATGTAAAACAAGAAAAAAATAAATATAAAGGGGGATTCATTGTCAGCTCCCATCTTGGGCTATTAACTCCCTCATATTACATAACACATGTGTATGAGTGCTAGGGTACTCCATCAATCATTTATGTGGAAGCAACAAAGAACCTCTAGTATGGAAAGCGGGATATTCACTAGGGCTTAAGGAAGGCACTACCTGAATATACACGATGAAATTAGTTACTAGACTGAAAGCTTACTTACAAGCTTGGCTGACTCTCTGGGGAAGAAAAACCACTTTTTTCCAATTGTGGTTTTTAGATTTATATAGACACAGAAGACGATGTGTGTATGTACAAATAAAAACAGAAGGAAAACTGTCAAGGATGGGCTAGTCAGATGGCTAAGCAGGTAAAAGCACCAAGACTGATGACCTGAATTTCATTCCTAGACCCACATGGTGGAAGAGAGAACCAATACTCGAAAATTGTCCTTTAATGTGCCTCCAATACACAAAATATAAATAAATAAGTGAACAAATAAATAAATAACAACAACAAAAACTGTTTAACTGGCCAGATGACTCAGCCCGTAAAGGTGCTTCTCACCAAGGCCGATGGCCCAAGCTCAGTCCCCAGGACCCAGCATAGTGAAAGGGAGAGACAGCTCCTTAAAGTTAAACTTTGATCTCTGTGTATGTGCACATACCAGTGCAAGTACGGGCACATGAATAAATAATAAATGTAATAAAAAGTGTAAACTGTCAACAGGGACAAGGCGAATTAATAGGAGGGGAAAGGGCAAGAAAAGGAAGGGTCGGTGGGTGAGGGGGGATATGATCAACATACAATATGTGCATGGGCTGTAAGGATGTGTGCAGTAGACAAAGCTAGTAAATGGAAAAAACTTCAACACATGTATTTATTACAGTAAAAATAGTGGGTCATTGGGTACACAGTGTGTAGACACTGCCTACTGAATAACCATTCACAGGCCCATTTTCTTCTTTACCTAGCTGTTCCAACAAGTTCAAAGCTAGCTTACATCTGGCAGCTTGTCTCATGGTATAAGATGGCACCAGCTATCTTGTCTTTATTCTATAGAAGCAGCAGAAAGAAGCAGGGAGAAGGACAAGGGTCTCCTCTCAAACATGATGACTCCCTTCCCATGGACTTGAAAGAAGTATGCCATAAAATAGCTTTCTCTCTGAGAAAAAAAGAGAGAGAGGGAGAGAGAGAGATGCCATAAAAGAGGGAGCCATTATAGGTTTGAAGAGAAAACTGACTCTAAAGAAATGTCCAGAGACCTACAAGACTGACCCCAACTAACAATTTGAGCAACAGTGGAAAGGCCACCATAAATGTCCTTTCCTGATAATGAGATTGATGACTTACTTATCCACCATCATAGAGCCCGAATGTAGTAACTGATGGAAACAGAATCAGACACCCACAGCTAAACATTGAGCTGAACTGGAATCCAAATGCAGAGAGGGAGGACAAGACCAGGCTACAGAAACCCACAGAGACAGCTAACCTGAACAAGGAGGAGCTAATGCCCCCCCAAAACTGATAGCTGGGAAAAAGCATTGGACCGACTCATACCCCCTGAACATGGGTCTTAGTTAGAAGGCCTGGACAGTCTAAGGGACCTCTAACAGTGGAACCAGGATGTATTCCTGGTGCACAAAACGACTTTGGGAGCATGTTCCCCATGGAGGGATACTCCCTTAACCTAGAGGCAGGAGTGAGTACCTAGTCCCTACTCCAAATGACTTGACAGATTTTGTTAAACCCTCCTGGAAGGTATCACCCTCCCTGTGGAGTGGAGGGGATGGGAGGGAGAGAGGGAAGGAGGGGGAGGGAACTGGGCTCGATATGTAAAATAAGAAAAATAAATAAATAAATAGCTTTCTCTCAGTAGTGAAATTCAGTTTAGCTTCACACCCACATTTAGGAAATGCTGCCTGATAGACTCCTCATTAGATACACTGCTACCAGCAAGAACAATGGGGTTCAGTTCCTAAGAGAACAGGTGAGGGTGAATACTGGATGGCAACTAAAAGTTTCTGTCACTAGGAGTGGAAAGGAAAACACTGGGAGCAGGAGTGTACAAGTATGGGCAGGGAAAGGAATGTGGGCGGGCGAGAACAAAGGGTACATGCCTGTGAGAGAGAGGATCAACCCAGACTAAGGATAGATAAAAAAGTCCTAAGGGAATTGCTATGTTTCGTGATAACTTAAAAAAATATATAAAATTTATTTTAAAAAATTACATTACAGTAGCCATTTGACTTGGGGCATATTTTAAATCTACATGTCTGTCTTAAAATTATAAAATGAAAAGAGCAAATACTTCACAGAGTTAATATGAGGACTAAATGAGGTAAGGTAAATAAAATTGCATGGTGTTTGGTATGCAGAAAATGCTTAATAGTAATAAATGGTGGCTGCTTTTAATTCACTTTAGTGAGACAGCAGCAGCAGAACTTGTGGGGCCATCTGTCAGATAACAGATCTTATCAGTGTCCCTGAATTTATCAAGCTTAAGGGTGCTGGATGCTGACTCATACCCACAACAGTCACGAGTGTTTAAAGCCAGAGTGTTGGCTTAGTAATATACAATGACGAATATAACTGTCAAGCAGAACAGACAGCCTGACCAGGTTATCCTCTCCCTGCAGGCAACGAACATGTGGCATCATAAGGCTGATTGCTGAGCATGAAATCAGGAGAATCAGAATCCACTGTACAGTTCCAATGCTTAATGCTGCAGAGTTCCGACAGCCTATTGTATTCATCTTACCAACTGCGCATATGCATGTGTCTTATCCAGTGAGTCAGACACTTAGACTAGAAACACTACATAAAACCTATTCCCCTGAACAGTGCAGGGGGGCACACAGCCAACTGAGGACAAAAACCAACAAGAGCAAAATGTGGGAAAGCTGGGAAGGGAAACTCGAGGTCCTTATATGGAAAAGATGTTACTTGTTCTTTGGAGTTCAGTGAATAGCTTTATTCTGACTAGAGGTCCTATACATCTGGCATAACTTTGGAAAAAGTTCAAGGAAAAAAATTTAGTAAAAGCCATCCTTTGTACCAGTAAATGGGTTGGGTGGAGAGCCAGCATTTAAGAGTGCATACTGCTCCTGCAGATGACCTAAGTTTGGTTCCCAGCACCCACATCAGGTGGCTCACAAATAGCTTATAACTCCAACTCCAGTGGATCCCATGCCCTTTTCCTGGAACTTGCATGCACATACACCCATACCCATTCTTCCCCAAATAATTAAAAATGATAAAAAACCTTTTAAAAATGTGACTTGTTTTACCTAATTACAAATGAATGCATATGATATATAACATTAACAATAATGAAAATATGTTTATGTTCTTGTGAAGTTAATATAACAGTGCTAGATACATGTTTTATAAGTGATTAAAAGACCCACAAAAATCAATTTTACTCATTTAACTCTCAATAAATAAGCAACATGTTTTTCTCATCTCCAGTTATTTTGGGCAAGAGATACTTGTTGGTATATATATGAATCTCATGGAGAAATGATAATAGCCCTAAATAAGAAATTATTGTAAATTATGTGTTTTGAGAAATTTGCATAGCCCCTCTGAGAGACATACATTCCCTAGAGTGGTTAATCCTTTTTAAATTGCATAGGAGAAATCTTATCATCTCTAAGCTAGTAAAAATAGGAAGCTGCAAGTTAACTTTCTGGTTGGAGAATATGACTAGAGATAAATGAGGCTACACATAGACACCTACTTCTATTTCTATAAGACATGTAAAAAATTCCAATGAAGTATTTTATCACATTTTTCTTATCTAGGGGCTAATCTTGACAAAATAAAATGTAATACTGTCAGTATTAAGATAGTGAATATCATGGACAAACTTCAAATACCATGATATATGTAATGACCTTGACCTCACCAATAAAAAAAAAAGTCAAAATGTCAGTGATCTCTAGCTTGCAAACCATCAACCCTAGACAAGTGACATGAATATCATCTGAAAACATGCTTGAAATGCAAATTCTTCGGCTCTACACCAAACTAATAAAATCACAAATTCTGACATCAGACTCCAGAAATCTGTTTCTAACTATTTCTTCGTGGTGAGCTTGGTGACAGCTAAAGTTTGATTGTCACTGAACTACATAGATCACACTACTTAAAAGACAATCTATGAGACAGCAACATTATGTCACCAGGAATGTATAATAACTGTGCGCTCTCAAGCCTCATATTAAGAAGTGGCCTCCGAATTTTAATAAAGTTTATAGGTGACTTATGTGCACATTCAAATGTGAGAACTGCCATGCTTGTATCCCACTCTCTGTCACAGGCTGGATTGTGCACCTTCTCACCTTGTTATGTTCATGTTCTAACAGGCAGGGCCTGAGAATGTCTATATTTGGAAACAGGTCTTTTAAAGATGTGATCACGTGAAAATGGGGTGATTAGAGTAAACCTACTGATATTTATGTCCTTAGAAAGTGGATGTTGCATCACAGATTTGCACAGAGGAAAGACTATGGACTAACACGGCAAGAGAGCAGCTGCATCCAAATCAAAGGCATCAGCCTCACAAGTAGGAAACCCCGCTGATGCTTTTGATCTTAGACTTTTAATCTCCAGGACTTCCTTTGTGGTATGTAGTGTGGCAGTTCCAGAAAATTAAGTCTCTAAACTCAAGTAGGTACTGGCAATTATAGAACACGTTTTTAAAAACACTTATAATGCTTGGTTTCCATCCCCAAAGTTTCCAAAGTAAGTGACCTAAGGATTAACCTGTAAATCTGGGTTTTACAAACTCCCCACAGATTGTTACTGTGCAGCAATGTTTGAAAGCTGTTGATATCTACACCAGGCTTATCAGGAAACCCATCCAAAGACTCAGAGCTCTAAAATCTAAAATTCCAGTCTCTGATCCTTGCTTATCCAATCTCCTGCTATTATGTTCTCAAAGTTGGACCTTCTATGCATTGAGAACTCCTGCAACGGAGGAAGTCAAAACAGTTGGCAGTTTTATAATGATAGTGTTCCCATCATACACCACCATTTTAAGTTATCTGGTCTTTTATTTTGGTATTGCCCCCCCCTTCTGTAGGACATCTTCCACAGAACAGGTATAGAGAAGTCCTGTAGTGGTAAATTATTTATAACTTACTAAAGTTTGCCTGATGATTCAGGATGCAAAGCCAGCCACACTAGTTAGCTAGAGAAGCTAGGAGGTGGTGTACACACCTTTAATCCCAAGACTCAGGATTAAGAAGTAGACTTAACTCTGTCGGTTCGAGGTCACACTGACTACACAAAATTGATCCAGTCCTAAAAGAAACAACTCATAAAAAGGTGATCCCAGCACTTGTAATCACATGCCTTTAATCCCAGCACTAGGGAGGTGGAGACAGAAGGATATGGCTGGGCAGAGAAAGGAATATGAGGAGGAGGAAACAGGATCTGAGAGCTTTTGCCTCTGAGGATTTGTGGAGAGAGAATTGTCATTTCAGCCTGTGGTAGAAGAAAGATCTACTGGATTGGCTAATTTTCTTCTCTGATCTTCAGCTTAAAGCTTGAAGCCTAATATCTGTCTCTGGGTCTTTTATTTTTCATGCCACAAAGACCCTCCTCAAGAAAATCTGTTCACCTGAGTTGTCAGCACCCATTTTTCTAGGTTTTCATTGTTCCTTTTATTAAGATGCCTTCAAGGTTCCTAGGATCCCAATAAAAGACTTAAATTCTATAAATCCTCACACCAGAATTCTGGTGCCACAATACTAAAAAGCATATAAGTGCTAAATCTTTTCCACTTTTTTCCTGTAGCTCTCAAACCCAATAATTGACTCAGAGAACTATTTACTAAAAGTTTTCTGTGTTCCAGGAACTGGAGGGTCTGACTTATATTTAATATTAATCGAAGCCATGCAAGATTTATATGTGAACATATAAGATATAGTTTCTGAATGTTAATGTATAAGTCCATTTCTCTCTGTCTCTCTCTCTCTCTCTCTCTCTCTCTCTCTGTGTGTGTGTGTGTGTGTGTGTGTGTGTGGTTGTATGATTCATTTAGCTCAGGTCCCTTGATATTCATAGATCCAACTCTGGTGGTGATCTTGCTGGCAGAGTCCTGAGATAGTGCAGGGTTTCACAAAGGAATTGACAGAAAATGCACAGAAGTGTTCTCTGGCCTCCCCCACTACTTTCTTATAAAGCCACCAGTATCCAATGGTGAAAGCTCTACCCTGATGACCATATCCAAGCCTAATCTCTTCCCAAAGGCCTTACTTTTATACCTCACAGTCAGATTAAGAGTTCACCTTCTTAAAATTTCATGATGTGGATTGATGTTCAACACATTAAGGTTTCATAGATATACTTATAAGATACAATTTGGGGCAGGGGCAATCTTTTCTAAATGTGATTTTGCTACCTTGAATAATATTTTATTTTACTTGGCCCAATTGATGATACAATCACAACTTCCAAATTTTTCAAAACATTCTGGTAGACCTTCTGGCTAGCTCTCCAAAGCCATCAACAGCACCCCTCCCAATAAACCTTCAATTATAAAATCTAAAATTCTTGATAATTCCCCAACCACTCTTGCCACTAAGAGCAGTTTATGTGCCCCAGCTCCTGCTAACGACATAAGAGGACATTTGTTGGGAATCTCTGAAGGAAAGCATTTTGTAGTCCTCTGAAAAGAGGAAGTTTCACAAAAGAAAACATACTTCCCTTACTACCTTTTGTTTCTTGTCCTTGAATACCGTGTAAGGACATCATATCTGGAGCGGCTGAAGGGACATTCTTGTCCTTTTGTGTTCACCACTGTCAGGCTTTTCTATTGCTAAAGCCACTTTTGAAAATAAACGTGTATGTGTGTGAAATATACACACATGTATATATTCATATTCTTACTTATTTATAAAATAGTATACTTTGATAATCTACACGTTATGAATACCATTGAATTACATGGACTTTATTACTATATTCTAGGGGTGAAGAAGAAACTTGTCTAAACAGAATTTGAGAAATCTGAACAGCAAAATGATTTAATCGTTCACTCATATTTCTAACATACTTCTACTTTACTAAATCCCAGTGATAAAGATGTGAGTAAGACTCATGATAGAACAAGGTCATCAGAGTGATGAGAACTAGAACTTATTTTGAAGGATTTCATTATTATCAAGGACTCCCTGTGGCCTGACTAGCCATCTCAAGTTTCACTCATTTCCTTTCAAGAGGGGTTTGTTTATATGGCCATAGATTGTAATCCACAGGATAATTCAGAAAACAGCAATCTATGATCAGGGACTAATAAATAGCCAGAAAATATTCCTTTACCCATATTTAACTCCCAAAATATAAAAGGCAATACTGGATTTTAGGAGTACTTTGGTACTGTATCATCAGGTAACAGAATCATTTTGTAATGTGAATTAAGACCACCTGTTAGCATTACATCAAAATGAATAATACTGAAAAGCAGTTGCCAGCACGAGCCACAGATTCATGCATTTCAGCATCCTCTCTCTGTTACTTCTATGCAAAAAACGACAGCAATAATTAGTGTCTATTTAATAGTCACAGAAACATTTTGCTTCTTAATGGTAGTGAAAGGAGAAATACCCTCTCCACAAATCGGTTTTTCTAAAAGCAATGAGTTTGACACTCCCTCCCCTGATACACTGATAGAGGACAAACTAACATGAAGCTTTGTACAGGTAAATCCTTCTAAGAAACAGAATAGATCCTCACTGATGTTCCTGCAAGGGAAATAATAGGCTTTGAAGCATCTTGGAAAACAGAAAATACAAAAGCAGCAATAACCTAATTTTTTTTTCTAGAATATTCCATGGAGTCTTGCAATGAATTCTGTCAACATTGGTGTTGCATTGCCACAGACTTGACCTCAAAAATATTTTGCTTCTGTCCGTGGTCACTTTGTAGGTACCCAATAACTGCAGTTGTTTTCCAGCTCTGATGTGTCCTGAGCTACAATGGTTCTCCCAAGATCCCAACTCAGGGTACATGAGACACACAGCCACCTTGCTGAATGAAGACAGCACATAGCAAAGGATCCCACCTCAGCTATCGAGCTCTTCTGTCCCCACCTCTAAAAATTACCCAGGAACAAAAAGAGGTGGGGGGTTGAGTAAGCAAAGACTAAATAAATCAAACATACCTTGTCCCATAAACGCAGCATCAGGACATTTGAAGGTACCCAGGAAATTAAGAATATGGCTCCAGAGTTTGGTTTGCCTGTGAGTCTAAGCACGGATATTCTCTGACGCGTTTTTAAAAAAAATCTAACTTTCTGTCTACAATAGAAAGAACCAGAGGAAGGAAGCAAAGGCAAACGGAGACACAGCCTGGAAGAACCCCTGCCCACCCCCCGCAGCCAGCACCCTAACAGAGTGTATCAAATTGCAAGAACTTACCTAGTCCTCACAAGGACTCACAAGGAAAGGCGACTGGTCCCATCTTCAGAAGGTAGGTGGAGACGCGCCACCCGGGAGAGTAGCAGAGAGTCACGGAACTGGAGCCCGAGCCTGGAGCGGATGCGCAGATCCCGGGAAAGGAGAGAAGTCCCTCTCCTAACCCTAGGGAAAGGAGTGACTCACCCTATCGCTTGGTGTCCGCCTTTCTTCCTCCCCGCCCCCAGCAGGTAGAGGGACCGCGCAGAGAGGCGGTCTCCAGCCGCCCCTACCCACAGGCTCAGTGCCAGGCTCCACCAGACGGCGGCGCCACAATCCAGCGAGGCACAGCCCACTCCAGCACCCAACCATGCGCGCCTGTCGCTGGACTCCTTCACCACTTGACCCCAGCCTCTCCAGGTCCCTGCTATCTTCCTGCTGTCTATGAAAACCCTTCCACATGTACACCTTCCACATGTCATCTGGGCTCGGTATTGCCAACAGGACCAATCAAACCCTCACAGAGGTCCCCCCACCCCATCCTCATTCTTCCCTTTGTGGTAGCACCAGGACCCACCCAGCCTAGAGAAGGTGTGACTGGCTCCTCCAGCTGGCTGGATCTACCAGGGACTCATTCCTCACCCTGCCTCCCAGCTGGATATGGCCAAGGTCCCACCTCTTCTACACTTAATAGCTATTCCTGAAGTACCATACTCCCCACCATTGGCCACACACTAGTTAGTACTTTCTCCTAAGAACACTCCTTTTGATATTTTCCTCTTGCAAATGCCTCAGGGTCCCGGAAAACTAGTTTGGAGGAAAGATGAACTCATAATGTAGCAAGGGACATCCTGTTCTCTAGACCTTCAGTGAGAAGAGCAGTGAAGGCTCTACTCAAAGTGGGTTTGGGGCTTTGGCTTCCTTGACACACTTAGTGTGGAATAAGCTCAAACAATCGCTACCACCTCCATAAAACAAGGCTTTAGATTCTGCCTCAGGACTTTGTGTTTCCTTCTTAACAGTCTCTTGTTCTGCGAGGGTGCAAAAGGTGATTACATGACAGTCCTGCCTGAGACCAAACTGGAGGAGGCAGCACGTGTCTGCAATCCAAGCATGCAGGAGACTAAGGAAGATGAATATTAATTCCGGAGAGAGGGGATTAGTGTCATCATATTAACTTTTTTTTTTTTTTTTTTTTTTTTTTTTTTTGGTACTCTTGGCTGGTCTGGAATTCCCTATGTATATTAGGTTGGCATAGAACTCAGATATTTCTGCATCTGCCTCCCAAGTGTTGGAATTAATGGCATGTACCATCGTGTGTGTGTGTGTGTGTGTGTGTGTGTGTGTGTGTGTGTGTGTACAAAAAACATACAGAAATGAGTTACTTTAGCTTTGACAGAGGGATAGGCCAGAGTTCATAGAAAATGAAATAAAGGGAAGAAGGGAAAGCATTTTCCCAAGGCTGCCATGTTTCCTACATCTCTGGTGAAGGAAGATTGTGCCTACTAAGAGCAGTAGGCTATCTTCCCCAATATCCACCCCCTCTCATCATCCCACTACTGTCTCATCATCATTATAGACATAGATTTCTCTCACAACAGGCTATATGAAAGCTAGGAGAGATTTTTGTTGTTGTTTTCATTTTAACTTCCCAATACTCCTTCAGGTGTCCTGACATACAGTTAAAAACCAAAGCTTACTCAGGGAGCAAAGTTACTATCCTGGTCCTCCCTACATCTGCCGTGTGTGTGTGTGTGTGTGTGTGTGTGTGTGTGTGTGTGTGTGTGTGTATCAGTTTTTTTTTTTTTTTTTTTGCTTTTCTTCCACATCTACTTTGTAGAAGAATGACAGCCCTTAATTTCTCTAGCACTCCTTAATTCCATAAAGTAGTGGGGGGTTTCCCACTTTGCTTTCTTTTCTAATGCTTCCCTACTGCACATGTTCTCTTCTTGCCTTATTTTCCATTTTTATCTCAATGAATTTGCTGTAATTTGGATCTTGGGTTTCCTCCAAATGTGTTGAAGGATTGGTTCCTAGCCCCTGATGCTACAAGGTTTGGCCTAGTGAGAGAATATAAAGCCATTAGGGATGTATAATTAGAATGAGGAACTTGGACCCTGGTACCTTCCTTCCTCTTTTTTACTACTTTTCATCATGAGCTGAACAATTTTGCTTTGCAGCGCACTTCTGTCTTACCATGGGGACAAAGCAATGGTGCCAGTTGATCATGGGCCAGAACCTCTGAAACTCTAATCCAAAATAACCTTTTTCACTTTATAAGTTGATTGCCCCAGGTATTTGTTACAATAATGGGAAATTGACTAGCAAGAAATGCTTTGTTATTTTTTTGTTTTGTTTTTAGCTTCAATTAAAAAAACACCCATACCTATCAAAAATACTACATTCTTCAACAAGTTGCATATATGTATGCAAGATAGTATATCCTCTTATCCAAGGTGATCAGGCAGAATCATATATTATTAATAGAATCATATATTCATTAATTCATAATTTACTGGGTAGCTTCTGTGACCCAGGCATTATGATTGGTCCTAGGAAAACCGACTTGAATAGGGCAGGTCATAACCATTAAGAATGCCGCTATGGGGGCTGGAAAGATAGCTCAATGGATAGGGGAACTTCTTACTCTTGGAGAGGGTCCATGTTCAGTTCGCAGCATCTACATGGTAGTGGTTCATAATTCTCCATAACGCAGTTCCATGGAATAGGATACCTGCTTCTGACTTCCATGGACATCAGGCACTCATATAGTACACAGACATACACGAATGTAAAATATCTGTACGCAGAAAATGAAACTTAAAAATAGTTCTGATTGGCTAGCTTCAATCAACTGACAGGAAAATAGTATACTCTGAGTAGGCAAGGTTACATAGGTCAATTGTGTAGTATATTTCCATTGGCTAGCTTGAGAAATGTTGGACAGGCAAGTAGTATACTCTGACTGGCTGGCTTGGGTCATTTTGAAGAAGCACATACATCATGGTTACTAGTTTAAGTCATACTGAATAGGCACATGCTGTAACTTGGGCCACGGTGGATAGTTATGCAATATACTTTGATTGGCTGTTGCGGGTAATGAAGGACAGACAGGTGTTATTTCTGGTCTGTTCAGGCTATGTTTAGCAGTGAGATAGTGTGTTCTGATTGTCTATCTTGGATAATGGACAAGCAAGTAGTTTATTCTAAGAGATGAGTTTTGAACATGTGTACATCCCTATTTGTTCATTTGTCAGTGTTCCTAGAGGTAGAAAAGGATTTATGTGCCTGACACCCTATAAGATAAGCATAATTTTTAAAGGTTAAGATGTCCAAAAATGATGTAAACAAATGCAACATGTCTACTACATGTATGCAAATATTTGCATTATAAAATTATATACCCTACCCTAAAATCTATTATTACACAGTAAACTCACAATTAACACATGTTAAAGCTAAGAAGGTATAGAGGAAAAAATACAGCTGTAGCAGAACACTCAGAACTTGTATGACTTTATAAGCAAAGCAGTAACAAAATGTAAAAATTAATATAACTCACGCCTTGTGTGTCTAGAGAATACCCCAGGGAACATCAAAATGCAAAAAGTCTACCAGAGTGGAAATTATGTCTTGAAGGAGCAGAGACCATGCAGCTAGAAGTGGACCCCTAAGTTAAGTTGCCCATAGAGTGAGTACAGGTAAAAGAACAATCTGCCTGAGGCAAGAACCATGCAAAGCTATGGGTTATCTCCTTGAAGAAAAAGCCCTGTGTTCTGAGCCTAACTTCTGAAAAGGGGCTCTTGAATGTGCTACAGCCAAGTTGAAGGTTTTCTTTTTTCTATTATAAATAAACCATTTGTTATTGAAAAAAAAGTGTACATTTACTTATTACTGTTTAAATACTTATAAAGCATTTATGATCTAATTCTGATTCATGTTTTAAATTTCCAATTATTTTGATAGTGACTCCCAAATTTATACATTTTTCTAAATGTTTCCCTTGGATTTCAAACAGAAATCTGGTCAAGGTCTTTACCTTAATGACTAATAGGATTTTCAAACCTGTCTTACAGGTAATCCACCTCTCCAAATCTCTCCCTGATCTATGCCTTATGAAATTTTCCTACTAATTTAAACTTTTGTTTAAAAAATATGTATTTATGAGGGCTGGAGAGTTGCTTTTTCCAGAGGATGCAGGTTCAATTCCCAGCTCCCATATGGTGAATCACATATGGGTAATGTTTAACTTAAGTTCCAGGGACCCAACTCCTTATTCTCATCAGACACAGATGTGGTGAGAATAGGGTGTTGGCAATATGTATGTATGTATGTATGTATGTATGTATGTATGTATCAGCACCCCAGAAAAAACTCATTCACGTACAATAAAAGTACAATAAAAATTTTAAATTGTATTTGTTTGTGTTATTTCTGTGTGTGCTTATGTACCTATGTGAGTTTATGTGTACCACATTCAAAAAATGCTCCCAGGGGCTACAGGAGAGGCTTGGATCACCTACAACTAGAGTCTGGAGAAGTTATGAACCCGTGTAGATGCTGAGACAGAAACCAAGGTCCTCTGCAAGATCAGTAAGCACTCTTAGCCATTGAGTCATCTCTCCAGGCCCCAGTCCTTTGTTTTTAGTGGAAACATTTTGAGGTTCAAACTCTAACAACCTTAAGCTGTGTTTTAATTGTCTCTTGAAATCATATGTTATAATGAGTCTACCAGTACAGCCAGTCCATTCTGCCTTGAAATCACATCTGGAGCCTGATAATTTCTCACACCACTGCTATCATGTTTATGCAGCCACCATCTTCTCAGTGTTGCTACAAGTAGGCTAACTAGTCTCCTTGCTTCTGCCCTTTGTCCCTCATCATTTATTCTCTTAAGATTTCTAGAAAAAGCCTTTAAAAGATGATTTCATGTGCACATCTCATATACCACACTATATATACATATAGCTGTATAATATACATAATATATTTTTATATATAGTGTATGATAGCATATATATTCACAAACATATATTTATCTATGCAATATTTATGAAAACTCAATATATATGTAAGTTACTTTGTATACTAATTTTAAAAATAGTGCTTATGCTACCTCCTGATGGGAGGACCCTCTATTGTTTCTAACTCCTTCAGAAAAAATCTTCATTTTTACGATGGTCAGGAGGCTCTGTGTGATGTAGTCCCAGTCATCTTCATCAATCTTTTCACTTCCATTGTTCTCCACTTGTTTACTGGTAGTCATCCCATAGCAAGCTAAAGCACTATGCCGTGCAATATTACCAATGTTCACTGTCTCACCTCCTTTTGTTTTCTATTGCTCATCTATCACTGACGTGTTCCTTCACACCCTATTTCAAATAATGACTTAATCCCTCCTTCTTGCTTTACTCTCCTGATATTTTACATCACTGTCTGACATACTAGATACATTCATTTCTTCAATCTATGGCCTCTAACTTTAAAATATAAACTACAAGGAAGTATCATTTCTGCATATTTGTCTTCCCAGTACTGAAAACACATTTGGGCATGCAGTACACACTTATAAAATATGGGAGTGCACATTTTCCCATTACATACCAGACACTGTTCTAGGCATTAGAACTATGGCAATGAATAAAAAAGACAAGGCTCCCCCCACTGTGTTTATGTTCCTCTCACCTTATACTAATTTAAAATAATGACTGCTTTATCTTCATTCAACTTATTCTGTATGTATAAGCAAAGCTGGTATGCTTAAGAGGACATGCAATGAATATGGTATGATTAACATTGTTCAGCATGCTACCAATATTTGAAAATTATGTAATTCTAATTATATAAAGTCTACATAATGTGTTGCTGGATTTTTCATTTTCTGTATATGAGTGTTGTGCCTGCATGTATGACTGTGTATCACATGTATTCCTGGTGATTGAGAAGGCCAGAGAGGCATCTGCTGGAGCTGAAGTTACACACACCTACAAACTGATATGTGGGTGCTGGGAATCGAACTCAGGTCTTCTAGAAGAGCAGTAAGTGCTCTCAACTACTGAGCCATCTCTTCAGCCCTTGCTTTTTTAAAACATCTCAAAAGTATATTTGCCATTAATTCTGGTTCAATTCAACCTTTTATTTGGTGGCAGATAATTTTATAACATTGTGACATTAAACTACACTAAGCTAACTATAAATATGTTTTTGTCATGGAAATAGTCCATTTTTATCAGTACGTGATATAAAAGGCAAGGTATGAGAAGTAAAATTGTAAAGAAGCCACATGGTACTGAAATAACATGATGGTAATTATAGAGTAGCTTCCTAGTGTCATGGGGCAGCACATAATTAAACAGTAGACGAAACAGGGAGCAAGAATGTGTTGTGAACTTAGAGGTAGAATGGTACTTGGTAGTTGGAGTATCTAGGTCTAGGGTTAGGTATTTCACATTTTTTCCCTCTGAATGTAGGATCCATAAGGTTGGGAGTTATCGAAGGGGGAAAAATTTTAAATTTAGCCTCAATATCTTTATAAATAACATGGACTTGGTAAGGTTTGCTAGGAGGAATTGCAAAGATTTAACTAACATTCTTTCCAAATGAGTAATAGATTTGTCCTCTTTCTTTATTACCAAGAATAACTAGTTCTTCACATAATACTTCTATTTTCTTTCCTAGTATGTTATTGGCTTCTTATTTTAAAATTTACAAATGTCTCTGAGCCAAAATTTTGTTGCAAGAACAGTAAACCTCTGGGGGCTGCTATTGTGATGGCAATGACTTGCAGGAAAGAACATTTTCTGACTAGGACTGATTTTGTAGAGTCTGAATATTATAGCACCTAACTTGTCACTAGCAATAAGTTCCTAGAATGAAATTGCCCTACTAGAATGGCGGAATTCCTGAGCAACTCTGATTGAATGAAAGGTGAAAGATAGCTGATTGTCCCAAGAACTGACTTCATAGAAATAATTGGTATGTTTTCATAATGCAATGCATGAATTTTAAAAATGTCTGCTAAAGTGACTGGAGAGATGGCTCAATTGTTACATCCAAAGGACCTGTTGTTCATCCAAAGGACCTGAGTTCAGATCCCAACACCCACATGTTCCAGCTTCAAGGAATCTGACATCATTTTCTGGATTCCACAGGCACCACACACACACACACACACACACACACACACACACACACACACACACACACACACACACAAACACACACACACACACACGGGGGGCATATACAGGCACATAAATAAGAATGTAAATACTTATTTTAAAAAGTATCTGGGTTTGAACCCATATGCCATTGATTCACCATGGCATTAATCCTGTGACAGACTTCATCTGTAAAAATTAGACAAAATCAGAGTGGCCATTCATAGACTTATTGTAAAGTTTGAATAAAATGATCTACATTCACACTTAGTTCAGTTCTTGACACATAATAGTAATTGGATGAATGCCTAGCTATTATTATCTTGTTCTATAAGCACAGCTGAGTAGAGGGAAAATACAAAATAAATTGAGGGGATTATTCCTGTCTTGAAGAAACTAATAATCTACTTTAGAAGAGAAGGAATATATTAAAGAACTATAGAGAAATCATAAAATAATACTAGTTAAGACTCTTTTATTTGCAAGCAACAAAATTAACTTTGCCTTATTTAAGACAAAATAAGAACTAGAGCAAATTCACTCTCCATACTTAAAAACAATCTAAACTCTCAGTCCTTGACAAGAACAAGCATCAGGTAAGCTCCTGACATAAGTAACTAGACATTGGTTTGGATACTAGGTTCCTCGAGTTCAGCCAGTGTTGCAGTCTAAAATATTTGTGTTTCCCCCAAAATTAAGTATATTGAAACCTAACCCAAAATGTAACAGTGTTATTATACTGAGTAATAGATAGGTCATAGTGCCCTTCATAAAAGAGCTCTGTTTTTCTTTTTTCTCCTCCACCATGAGAACATATAGGGGAAAACACACACACAGACACACATCTGTCACTGTGACAGTGACAGTGAATTAGAAGGTGCGCATGATTTGGGTCTACACTTTGATCTTGACTTCGCAATAAATTGCTTTGTTTGTTGTAATTTTGTTCCAGTGGCCTAAACAGTCCAAGATAGCTAGTCACCTAGAAATCCAACTTCAGCTGTGACCAAAATCTGACAGGAGATAATTTAAGAGGGCAGTGATTGATGTCGCCTCATGGTCAGAGGGAATACAATCCATCAAGACTTCCATCACGGCTGGGAAACCATAGCATCAGACAGGTACATGACAGTTGCTTGTTTACATCTTAGCAGGGTAGGAAACAAAAAAATGAGGCTTTCTCCTTTTCTCACTTTTGCTCCATTCAAGCAGTCAGTCCATAGGATGGTGCCACCCACAATGAAGTTATGTATTTTTTCTGAAGTTAATTCTCTCTGAGATACCCTTACAGGCATAACCAGAAATCTGCAACAAATATCCTGGGTGGTCCCAAATCCAACGAAGTTGACAATGAAAATTAACCCTCAGTTTCAATATCTCTCAGTCTCTGAGATTTCATGTCTCAAGTTTCACATTGCTAGTGGTGATAAGTTGATTGGCCCAGATTTTATCAGTCTTATACATCTGGATCAATTAAGTAGCCTTGCCTCATATGAGGCATGACAATCTATGGGAATACCACCTGCCATGGAGAAGGCTTCCCAAATTGCTGCCTCCTAGAATATATTTCACCTTGTTACCTCTCTGTCTTCATCTTCTCTGTTGAACAGTGTTCTGACATCCTTGCTTTCCTTCCAAAAAGAAAAAGATGAGCATGATATGCTTTGGGAGCTTTCCACTGGTCTTTTTTTTTTTTTTTTTTTTTTTTTCTTTTTTTTTTGGTTTGGCATACTCAGTTTCTTTTTTTATTTTTATATGTATGGAATTTTATCTGCACATATATCTGGGCATCATTTGCATGTATGGTGCCCACAGAGGCCAGGAGAATGTGTTAAACTCCTTGAAACTGGAATTAGAGATTTTTCTGAGCCATCATGTGAGTAGACTCAAACCCAGGTCCTCTGGAAGAGTAGTAAGAATTCTTAAGTATTCTCAATCTCAGAGCCACCTCTCCAGCCTCCATATTTTTCTTAAATAAGCACATTAATCACTCCTTTGTATTTTTCAAATTGTATTCAAATGTCATCTTCTCAAATTGCGTTTACTGATAAACTTATCTACAATTTCAATACCCACTAAACACACATGTACATGCTTCTCTTTCTCCTTTCTTTCATCTACTATACTCTTAGATAATTATTTATCCCTAGTATACACATGGACTTTGGGAGCCCATTCCACATAGAGGGATACTCTCTCAGCCTAGACACATGGGGGAGGGCCTAGGCCCTGCCCCAAATGATATAACAGACTTTGAAGACTCCCCATGGAAGGCCTCACCATCACTGGGGAGCAGGTGGGGGTGGGTTGGGGGGCTTGGTAGGGTTCATGGGAGGATGGGAGGAAAGGGACTTGGGGGGACTTTCTTCCATCTTCACCAAGAACTTTTATCACCAACCGGTCCTATTCCCTCATAAAAGTCTGCTCCCTGGGGAGCAGAAAGGGGATGGGATGGGGATTAGTGGGGGGAACTGGGGAGGATGGGAGGGTAAGGAACTGGGATTGATATGGAAAACAAGCTTGTTTCAAATTTAAATTAAAAAATTATCAAAAAAAAAAAAACTTTCACAAAGTGAGAAGCTTCTGTAAGACAAAGGATACGGTCAAGACAAACCAGCAGCCCACAGAATGGGAAAAGATATTCACCAACCCTACATCTGACAGAGGGTTTATTTGCAAAATATACAAAGAACACAAGAAGGTAGTTACCAAACTGGGAAACCAGCCTGGGACTGACCCAGACCCCCTGAATGTGGGTGTTAGTTAGAAGGCCTGGGCAGTCTTTTCCTGAAAGTGCACACCCTGGGGAAGACACCAAAGAATAGACAACAGGGAGAAAAGCCACCACTGCTAGTGCAAAAGCATTGCTTCTTGCCTATGCTTTCCTCTTATTTTTCTTATTATGTATTCTCAAAAGCGATTGTAGGGCCTTGGTTTTTTGTAATTATCTGTCTGTCTGTCTCTGTCTCTCCCTCCCTCTCCACCACTCTGTGTGTGTGTGTGTGTGTGTGTGTGTGTGTGTAAATGTCAGAACAATTATGGAGAGTCAGTTCTTGTTGGGGAATGTTCAATCACACTGCGAATCCCAAGTTTGCACTTGCATTAATTAAATGAAATTAACCTTGGGTCAGGAGGCTGCACTGGCAACTAATTGACAGAAAGTAATCATAGAGTCTCAGAGGGCATCTGGGAGAGACAGAGTTTGGAGTGGCACAGGCTTTTCTGGTTTGGCAAAGAGGAAGCACTGTGGATGCTAGCAAGGAGAGAGGGTTAGGCAGTTGCTACTCAGCCTCTCTGAGCCTTCAGGTTTTCACCCCAGCCTTTGAATCTCAAGTCTTATTCATAATTAGAACAACAGAGATTTAGTTAAAGCTACTTTTAGAGACTGCAAGAATAGAATTCTCACCAGGTGATGGCCTGAGGGGCTGGTAGCTGCTTGAGAAGCAGGCCAGTAACTGTGGAGTCACAATTGCTGCCTGAAATTGCAGTAGACTAAGGCACAGCCAGTGTGGTGAAGTTAAAACAAGTGGCTTTTCCACCTTTTGTCAGGTTGGCAAAGCAAGTGCTTTTCCCCACGGAGCTATCTCTCCAATTCAGCCCTTTCTTTTTTCTAAAGAGTGTGTTCTTCCTCCCTTGTTTGTTCTAACTAAACTCATGAATGCTAGTTCTATTTCTGTGTCCCATCTGAATTCTTCTTTGAGAGCCCTAGAACTGGGACTGGGGATTGAAGAAACTGGGCTTCATATATACCAGCTAACACTTGCATGACAGATACCAGAAATTTAAACTTGGTCAAAAAAAGTAACCATTTAGCTCAGGTCATGCTTTTGAGGGTTGACAGAGCAGTTATCTTAATCTGGTTTATCTGGGCTCATCTCTTCTGGGTTTGCTCATGTTTGCTGGCCAGCTGGAAGGCAGAACAACCACTGATCAGATCATATGAAATAGCTTCACAACGCACATTTCTAGTGTATGGTAGGCTGTCAGCTGGGGTAGCTCTGTCTGTTTTGAGGAGCTTCTCATCTCTCCAGCAGGCTTACTGAGATTCATGCACATGAAGGAGCAGTAAAGCAGCAAGCCTCTTGTTGTGGTATTTTATTTACTAATATCTTACTGATCAAACTAAGTTATCTGGCCAGCCTAAAACTGGGGGGGGGGGGTGGAAAAACAAACTAAGAGTTTTAATGCTAAGAAGACAAAGTTATGATGAAATGTGCATGTGAGGATTGACAAGATTTGTGCCCATATTCACAATCTCCCACCACTTATAACGTACTATAAAATTTAATGTTTGTTATAAAAATTATCCCTTCATTTCCAAAATCAGGCCAGAAGAATAATCTTAAGTGAGCAAGGATATGTGTAGAATGATGGGGGTTGTTGTTTTTTTGTTTTTTTTTTTTTGGTTGGTTGGTTTATATATTTTGTTTTGTTTGTTTGTTTGTTTGTTTTTGTTTTGTTTTGTTTTTGCTATTCAGGGATTTTAAAAGCATGGAGTTTTCCTTAAACCAACATATAGGCTTCCATATTTGTGTGATACAGTTTCTGTGCAGTCATTTGTCTGCCTATTTCACTAGCACAGTGCCTTAACTACTCTAGCAATTACACAGACAAAATCAATATCCCACATGAACACTGAAATGAGTGCAAATCAACCTAATGGCCTCTCCTACAGGGTGCATTATCATGCAATGAACATTTGCTCTAAGTGACATTATGTATGCAAATAAGACTTTAATTTTGATATACTGTCTCATGGACTTGTTTTCAATTCAGTGCAGTTCTCCTTATAATATTTTGTTACAGGTGAATCAGTCTACCATTTTCAGTGTACTTAACATTGATAGACAATAAGGCTTAATTTTCAGAACATCAGGTGTTCTCTTCTACTCATCTTTTCTCTGTCCCCAATGGAGAACTTTATTTTAAGGATAAGGATTGATTGATGTCTTACCCTCCTACACTTTTTGCTTTTCATTCTTCTTCCTTCTTTAACTGTCCTCCACCCACCTACTTCCCTCAACATCATGATAAAATTTTTGTTTGTCAAGATAATTATAAGAACTTAGTATTATTACTATTTTTAATCAACTCTCATTAAGAAACAAAAAAGAGTGAAAAAGAGGAAAAAGAAAGGGGAAGAATGAGGGAAAGGAGAAAAAAGAACAACAGTAGGAGGAGGAGAATGAGAGAGGGTGAGAAAGTAAATTAGGAATGATTGACTAGCTGCTATACAGCAAACATTAAAGCTGTATACTAATGCCATGGAGTAGTTGTTATTGTCCTCATCAACAGCAAAGAAAAAAGAGGTTAAATCCTTTGCCAAAGGTTAAGGGATTGTTAGGTATTATCTGGTATTGACTCCAGGTCTGAGGAAATAGAAATACTTTTGAGAATATTATTTACAACCTCTGGAAAATAATTATCATTACTGACACCATATACCACCATATTTCTGGTGACATCAACAATATTTGGAGGACTATTTTGGTTTTTCCAGAGGAAAAAAAAACACGAGGAAACAGAGAAATGTAAACCCAGATAGACTGACCTATTAAAATTACAGATGCTGAGAAGTCTCCAGATCTGTTGCCTACAAACTAGACATATATATTCCAGTATATTTAATCAAAAGAATACCGAAGAACAAACAAGAAAAACTATTTATTACTATATAGAACAGTGTAGATGATGCCCTATGGCATCTTTGTTCTTTTGAACCTAAGACAATCAAAATGGTAGGAGAAAAGAGGACATATGATGTGGTTCAAATTATATGAAGTTCAAGAAGTAAAATCAAAGGTTACTAGAGTGAGATAAAGTAATATTGCTGAGGAGAAGAGCAAGAAGTAGCTATTTGAGGTAGGAGATTAGACTGGGGTCCATGAACTCCCCCTTGTTCAGGTCGTCTGTCTCAGTAGGTTTCTCCAGCCTGGTCTTGACTCCTTTGCTCATCACTCCTCCCTCTCTGCAACTGGATTCCAGGAGTTCAGCTAGTGTTTAGCTGTGGGTGCCTGCTCGTGCTTCTATTAGCTACTAGATTAAGGATCTAGGATGGCATATAAGGTAGATGCCAATCTCATTATCATGGAAGGGTATTAAAGGTAGCCTCTCTACTATTGCTTAGATTGTTAAGTTGGGTTCATCCTTGTAAATCTTTGGGCATTTTCCTAGTGCCAGATTTCTTCTTAAATCTATAATGGCTCTGTCTATTATGGTATCACTTTTCTTGTCCTCCTCTATTCTTTCCCTGTCTCAATCTTCCTGCTCCCTCATGCCCAGCTCTCCCCTCCTCTTCTCCCCTTCTCTTTCTCCTAACTCCTGCTCCCCTCCCTCGATGCTCTTAATTTGCTCAGGAGATCTTACCCTTTCCCCTTCTCCAGGGAACAATGTATGTCTCTTTTAGGGTCCTCCTTGTTTCCTAGCTTCTCTGGAAGTGTGAATAGTAGGCTGGTAATACTTGGCTCTATGTCGGAAATCCATACATGGGTGAGTACATACCATGTTTGTCTTTTTTGTGACTGGCTCATCTCATTCCGGATGGTTTCTTCTAGCTCCATCCATTTGCCTGCAAATTTCAAGATTCCATTGTTTTTTTTCCGTTGAGTAGTACTTCATTGTGTAAATGTACTACATTTTCTCTATCCATTCTTTAGTTGAGGGTTATTTAGGTTGCTTCTAGGCTATGGATATTAAAAATAATGCTGCCAAGAATATAGTTGAACAAATGTCCTTGCTGTATGAATGTGCATCTTTTGGGTATATGCCTAAGAGTGGAATTACTGAATCTTGAAGTAGACTGATTCCCATTTTCCTGAGGAACCACCATACTGATTTCCAAAATGGCTGTACGAGTTTGCACTCCCACGAGCAGTGGAGGAATGTGCTCCTCTATCCATATCCTCTCCAGCACCAACTGTCTTTGGTGTTTTTTATTTTAGCCATTCTGGTAGAAGTAAGATGGTATCTCAGAGATGTTGTAATTTGCATTTCTTTGTTGGCTAAGGAGGTTGAGCACTTTCTTAAGTGTCTTTCAGTCATTTTAGATTCCACCATTGAGAATTCTCTATTTAGTTTTGTAACCCATTTTTAAATTGTATTATTTGGTAAATAGCTTCTTGAGTCCTTTGTATATTTTGGAGATCATCCCTCCATCATTGTGGGGTTGGTGAATATCTTTTCCCATTCTGTAGGCCGTCATTTGCCTTGTTGACTGTGTCCTTTGCCTTACAGAAGCTTCTCAGTTTCAGGACGTCCCATTTGTTAATTGTCAATCTCAATGTCTGTGCTACTGGTGTTACGTTCAAGAAGTGGTCTCCAGTACCAATTTGTACAGGGGTACCTCCCACTTTCTCTTCTAAGAGATTTCAGTGTCGGTGGGTTCATGTTGAAGT
Source organism: Phodopus roborovskii (assembly GCF_943737965.1). Lineage (NCBI taxonomy): Eukaryota > Metazoa > Chordata > Mammalia > Rodentia > Cricetidae > Phodopus > Phodopus roborovskii. The sequence continues at coordinate 645,023 of NW_026125640.1, read as the reverse complement.
CTTTGATCCATTCGGACTGTGTTTTGTGCATGGTGATGGATATGGGTCTATACACAGTCATCTACATACCAGCATCCAGTTATACTGGCACCATTTGTTGATGCCAGATGGTTTCTTTATTCCATTGTATAAATTTAGCTTCTTTGTCAAAAATCAGGTGTTTGTAGGTATGTGGGTTACTATTAGGGTTTTCAATTTGATTCCATTGGTCTACCTGTCTATTTCTGTGCTAGACCAAGCACTATAATAGCTATCCTGGGTCTTTTGTTTTTCCATATAAAGTTGAGGGTTGTTATGCTGGGATTTTGATGGAGATTGCATTGAGTCTGTAGATTGCTTTTGGAAAGATTGTCATTTTTACTATGTTGATTTGCTCTATCCAAGAGCATGGGAGATCTTTCCATTTTCTGGTATCTTCTTTAATTTCTTTCTTTAAAGACTCAGAGTTCTTATTATATAGGTCTTTCACTTGTTTGGTAAGTGTTACCCAAAAACGTGCCTTATATTGTTTGTGCCTTTGTACCTATTGTAAAGAATGATGTTTCTCTGATTTCTTTCTCAGCCCTTTTATTGTCTGGAGATATGGAGAGATTGGACAGCCTTGTCTTGTTCCTGGTTTTAGAGGAATCTCATTAAGTTTTTCTCCATTCAGTTTGATGTTGGCAGTTGGTTTGCTGTATATTGCTTTTATTATGTTTAGGTATATTCCTGCTACCCCTGCTCTCTCCAAGACCTTTATCATGAAGAGGTGTTGGATTTTGTCGAAGGATTTTTTTTTTTTTGACATCTAGTAAGAAGATCATGTGGTTTTTCTATTTCAGATTGTTTATATGTAGATTACAATGATGGTTTTTCATATACTGAACCATCCCTGCATCCCTGGGATGAAGCCTACTTGGTCATGGTAAATTATTTCTCTAATGTATTGTTGGATTCTATTTGCCAGTATTTTATTGAGTATTTTTGTATCAAATTTCAAGGGGGATATTGGTCTGTAGATATCTTTCTTAGTTGTGTCTTTGTATGACTTGAGTACCAGAATAATTGTAGCCTCACAAAAAGAATTTAGCAATGACCCTTATGTTTCTATTGTATGAAACACTTTCAGGAGTATTGGTATTAGCTGTTCTTTGAATTTCTGGTAGAATTCTGCACCGAAACCATCTGACCCTTGGCTTTTTTTGGTTGGGAGTCTTTTGGTGACTGCTTCTATTTCATTAGGGGTTATAGGTTTATTCAAATTGCTTATCTGTTCTTGATTTAATTTTGGTAAGTGATATCTATCCAGAAAATTATCTATTTCCATAAAATGTTTTAATTTTGTGGAGTACAGGTTTTCAAAGTATTACCTGAAGATTCTCTGAATTTCCTCAGTGTCTGTTGTTATGTCCCCCTTTTCATTTCTGATTTTGTTCATTTGCATATTCTCTTTCTGCCTTTTGGTTAAAGGTTTATCTTTTATGATTTTATAGAAGAATCAACTCATTGTTACATTGATTCTTTGTATTGTTTTCCTAGTTTCTACTTTATTGATTTCATCCCTCAATTTGATGACTTCCTGGTGTCTACACCTCCAGGGTGAGTTTGCTTCTTTTTGTTTTAGAGCTTTCTTTTGTGCTGTTAATTCTCTAATGTGACTATTGTTCAGTTTCTTCGAGTGGGCACTTAGTGCTATGAACTTTCCTCTTAGTACTGCTTTCAAAGTGCCCCATAATTTTGGGTATGTTATATCTTCATTCTCGTTGAATTCTGGGAAGTCTTTAATTTTTTTTCTTTATTTCTTCCTTGACCCAGGAATTGCACATTGTTCATTTTCCATAAGTTTGTAGGCTTTCTGCCATTTGTGTTGTTGTTGAGTTCTAACATTAAAGCATGGTGGTCTGATAAGATACAGGGTGTTACCCCAATTTTTTTGTACCTATTGAGATTTGCTATGTTGCTGACTATGTGGTCAATTTTAGAGACATTCCATGTGGTGCTGAGAAGAAGGTATAATCTTTTGAATTTAGATGGAATGCTCTATAAATGCCTATTAAACCCAATTGGGTCATAATTTATGTTAGTTCCTTTGTTTCTTTGTTAAGTTTCTGACTGGTGGTCCTGTCTAGTGTTGAGAGTGGGGTGTTGAAGTCTCCCACTATAAGTGTGTGAGGTTTTATGTGAGATTTGAGTTTTAGTACTGTCTCTTTTTTGAATGTGGGTGCCTTTGTATTTGGGGCATAGATGTTCAGAATTGAGACTTCATCCATCCTGATGGATTTCTCCTGTGATGAAATAAGAAGTGACCTTCTTCATCTCTTTTGATTAATTTTAGTTTAAATTATAACTTGTCAGATATTAGGATAGCCACACCTGTTTGCTTCTTCGGTCCATTTGATTGGAAGATCTTTTCCCACTCCTTAACTGTGAGGTAACGTCTGTCTTTGAAGTTGAGGTGTATTTCTTGTATACAACAGAAGGATGGATTCTGTGTTCATATCCATTCTGATAGCCTGTGTCTTTTTATAGGCAAGATAAGACCATTAATGTTGAGGGAGTGTAAGAACCATTGATTGTTAATTATTGTTTGTTTTGGATTTGTTGTTAGTGGTGGTATTGTGGTTGGATTTCCCCCCATTTTTCTTTTGGCTGTTGGTAAAGTGGAACTATATATTGCCTATGATTTTGTGAGTGTAGGTGACTTCCTTGGGTTGGAGTTTTCCTTCCAGAACTTTCTGTAGGGCTGTGTTAGTTGATAAGTATTGTTTAAATCTGATTTTGTCATGAAATATCTTGGTTTCTCCATCTATAGTGATTGAAAACTTTGTTGGGTATAGTAGTCTCGTGAACCCCAGGCTTGAACTTTGAATTTACTCTGCATTCAGAGAGGACCTTGAACTGCTGAACCTCATCTTCCCTCCTCTTAAGTACTAGAATTACAGGCCTGAGTCACCCTGTACATCTATGTTGGTCTGTTGTAAGCTATAATGCTTTTGGATTGGCATATATTAATTATATATAATGGGTTTAATTATGGCATTTTCTTGCTTCAATATAATTTGATCATAATCCATCCCATTACTCTCTCTTGTTCTCATTGCATTCTTGCTGATTCCTTTCCTCTAATCCCCTTCTAATTTCATGCAGTGTGTGTGTGTGTGTGTGAGAGAGAGAGAGAGAGAGAGAGAGAGAGAGAGAGAGAGAGAGAGAGAGAGTTTCACTTTAATAAGTGTTGCTTGTTTTAGTGTAATGAAGGGATTTTATTGGAACAAAGCTATGCCACTAGAAAAACTGTCTCCTTCTCCCCTGGCCATCATTAACTACCAATATCCCCCCCCCCCCCCGTAGCTACTGTTAACTGTCTATAAACCTTCAGGGAGTGGTGTACTCATTTTTAGTTGCAGTGTGTATACATGACTCTTACACAAAGCAAACTACAAATGTAAAACTTATAGAACATATATGTGCCATTTAAGGCTACTTCAGTGTCACAGTGAATATACAAATAAATTTAGGGTTGCCACGCATTAATATAGCATGAAATAAAGACATGAGAATGTAATTATTTATGCACAAATGTGCTGTTCATTTCTTTCTTTTATGTGTATCTGTATTTTGCCAGTATGTATGCTTGTGCACCACAAACAAACATACATGTCTCTTGCCCTGGAGACCAGAGAAGGTCTTAGGATCTCCTGGAATGAGCATAACAGAGGTTGTGACCTTCCATCTGGGTTCTGGGAATTGATTTGAACCCAGGTCCTCCAGAAGGGCAAATAATGCTCTTGACTGTTGAGCCATCTCCTCCCCATCCCAATTTCCTATATCATTATCTGTTTGGAAAACAAGTTAACTCCAGTCTTGCAAGATTGCACATGTTCCTTAAGTATTAGCAGCACTTCATTCCTTTGGTTTGCCTTCAGCTAAATTCTAAGGAACTGTCAATTTGCCAGAAAAGCCCTTCATTTTGTCAGAACTAAGATTAAAGTAGGTATGAAAAAGAAAATAATGCTTTCCCAGTGGATGGGCTCTTAGATAAACTATACCTTGCTTTTTAATTTTTCTACTAAAAAATTTATTATATGGGGGCTGGAGAGTTGGCTCAGCGATTAAGAGCAGTGGCTGCTCTTCCAGAGGACCCACATTCATTTATCAGAATGCAAGGGGTGACTTAAAACCACCTGTAATTCTAGTCTCAGGGGATTCTAGATCATAGATCCACTCTCTTCTGGCTTCTGTTGGCACCAGGCATGCAAACATGCACAGACATACATGGTAGCAAAACATAAATAAGTCTTTAAAATTATATAATTATCCACAAACAGAAATTTATCCCACATAAAGGAGTTGTATAGCTTCATATGACCTTATTACAGAAACATTTAAACCTTTATACCAAATCAAGAGCTGTTGTTGAACATCTTTAATTCCATCAGTTAGGAGGTAGAGTAGATCTCTATGAGTTGGAGGCCAGCCTGGTCTACATAGTGAATTCTAAGTCTATCCAAGAACACTTAATGAGTCCCTGTCTTGAAAAAAAAATCTACTATCCAAATCAAATTTTTGAATCATATGAAAAAATTCCAAGGTTCTGTACCTGAAAAGCCAATTTTTCCTTTCTTTTCTCTATCAATATGAGCCTCCATAAGGAGCCTTAAAGTTGTGTGCTCTGAACTGCTTAGTACTCTGTCATCAGTTTCTAATTCTTGAAGTGTCTTGGCCATAGCAAGATTTTCACAGAGAAGTATAATTCCACAAAACACATAGAAGTCTAAATCCATTAAAGAGTCTACAACAACAACAAAAATGCTACAATCTGATGTCACACAGAGCCTGACAGTTTTCACTGCACTCCACAATGAGTGATGTCTGGGTTACCTGCAGCTTCAGTTATTAACCAGACAGAAACTGTATAGCCATGAACCACTGGCTTACTAATCTCTTGCTGTGATCAATTCAGTGTCTTCTGGCAGCTTAAGGTCTTATATTTGACATCCAGGTCATTCTGAATTCCTCTCAAAACAGCACTGACAAAGGAAACAACAAAACATCCATCCACCCATCCACCCACCCATCCATCCATTCATCCATCCACCCACGCATTTGCTTATGGTACTGTGTATGTTGTCCTCCCCTAAACTACACCTTGAGAGGCCAATTTCATGACTCCATTCCTTTTACTGGACCCACAAGACCTGCCATAAAGTGTCACTTTAGAGAAGTTTACTTCCCATGGCCCTTTCATTTATGATAAAACTGATTCTGAACACATAAAAAAAAAATGATGGCGTGGGAGTGTTTATCTGACAGGTTCTTTGTTTCAAACAAGAAAGGAACTGTGAAGGAATACTAAGAAGTAAACTGGCTGTTTGGGAGGACTGCAGGTCTTGATGCAAAGAAAGCCCTAGTAGCAACACCCACATTGTATAGCCGAACTAACTTCTTTCATTTTACCTCTGAGGAAACTAAGGTTTTAAAGGGCCGTGAAGGGACTGGCAGAACGAATCACTGCTTAAGAGCACTGGCTGCTCTTGCACACTACTCAGTTTCAATTCCCAGCATTCACACGACAGTTCACAACCATTCTAACTTGAGTTTCATGGATCCAACACTCCCTTCTCATCTCCCTAGGAGCTGGATGCCCATGATGTACATACATACATGTAGGAAAACAGCCATACTCTTTCAATTAAAAATGAATTTTTAAAAATTCGAGAGAAAAGAGAGAAAAAAAGATGTGTGGAAAAAGAGAAAGGGAAAGACCCTTTGGAAAGTGGTCTGTTTGAATACTGACAGAATTATTTTATTTTTATTCTCAATTAACATGACCATAGTAGAGTGGCATCCAAAAGATAAACAAAGCCTAAACACACACACACACACACACACACACACACACACACACACATCAAATATGAAAATACTGTTTTTAAGTTCATCTCATCATGAAGCAAGGCTTCCCTAGCATCCTCTCTTATGCATCACAGAGCCATTCATTTCTGGTAGCTTCTCCTAATCTGCCTGCTGGCTCTCTCTGAAAATCTGCCTGGAACCTCCTTCACATAAACCTGCAGCCTTTCTGGGGTTTTTCTTTCCTGAGCTTAGCTAACTACTAGCTTTTGAGATGTAAATTAACATAATGCTTCTGCATCCTCCCGTTTTCCTCTCCACTTAACACCCTCTCATGAACTTTCAATCACTTGAGATTTTCCAAAAAGTGAAAGGAGGGGAGATTGGAACAAGACTCATTAAAAATAACCATCCCTGTCACAGTGAAAAGCACAATTTCAAGGTGTCTGTGAAAATTTATCAACCCTGTCTTATTCTTCCTTCCCTTTCTGCTGATTCAGCCTCTATGGAAAAAAGGTGGGTTATTACAATCATTCTCCCCTTCCAAACTGTGGTATTTATATTATTACCTCTGAAGTCTGCATGAAATGAAAGGTTTCAGATCTGCCTAGCATTCGCAACTTGGGGAGAACAGCAGAACCTATTTTAAAGACAGAGCACTATGTATGTACTAGGCCTAAGTATTTTTTAAAATTGTTAAGCTATTTCTCTCCTTGTCCTCTGTAATACAACGGCAGGATTAGAAAAAAAAATCTTTTAAAATGGAGGAGACATGAAAAGGAAAAAAAGTCTCCTGGCCCAGGATTGAGTTTGACTTTCCTGATGAAGGATAAACTTAAACACGAAATTGCCTAATGGAAAGTGTTTTCCTGAAGACATTTTTCTTAGTTAGGGTTTTCTTGCTATGAAGAGACTCCATGAACAAGACATGATTTCCTTAATATTTAATTGGGCCTGGCTTACAGTTCAGAGGTTCAGTCCATTATCATCATGGTGGGATACATGACAGTGTGTGGGCAGACACTGTTCTGGAAGAGCCAAGAATCTACATCTGGATTTTCGGCTGGCAGTAGGACAAGAGAGTGACACTGGGTGGAGATTGAGAATTTGAAATGTCAAAGCCCCAGTGACATACTTCCTCCAACAAAGCGGCACCTACTCCAATAATGCCATACTTCCTAATAATGCCACTCCCTAGAAGCCTATTTTTCATTCAAACCACTACAATTTTCAAACAGATGTTAAAAATAAATAAGGCCTGGAGAGATAACTCAGCAGTTAAGGGCAGTTGTTTTTCTTCCAGAAGACCCAAGTTTGAGTCTTAGCACCCATACTCCAGTTGTAAGGGAGCCAGTGCCCTCTTCTGGCCTCTACAGGTACTGCATGCATATATTACATAAGCATGTATGGGCAGCATTGGGTTTGTCTTAGGGCTCCAGGGTTATTTTATATACAGTATTCAAGACAAGACTCCAATAAAAAAATGAGACATAAATTACTAAAGTATTTTTGTGGCTATTTTCTTGAGACAGGGACTCCCTATGAACCTCTAGCTGGCCTGAAAGTTACTATGTAGACTAGGCTGGCCTTAAATTCATACTTATCATTTTACCACAATCTCCTGAGTGCCACGATACCTAGTTTCAATTTTTTTTGTTTTACTTTTTCTTGTTTATATATGTCAAATGTCCAGTAGCCTAGAGAATTCTTTATCTCAACAGAAGATCCCAACTCGGTTAAATCCACAAAAGCATCAATCATTTGCATCATCAAGACCAAGAATGTATCTATAACTATGTAATGGCTTTTTTGATACCCTAGGGAAATACATTGCTGAAAATAGAGTCTACCATTTTAATTTTGGAGGAGATATATAACCAGCTTTACATATATCAGACTGGAAATGTTTTTACTTCTGACATATTTCATAATATAACTTTGAGAGATAAACTATTTGGATACATTGCCCATTTCATATGTCACATATGCATAAAGCAAGTCTCTGACCATATTATATGCTGAAGCAGCATTGTATTTTAACACAGGAAGAGCAAATAGATTGAGTGGATATTTATATTATAAATAAATACTCAAAATAAGTGGAAGTGATGGATGAAATTTGTGTGACATTCTTAAAAAGAATGTTCTTACTTTCTACTTCCCTTTGCATTATTTATGTAGTACAGAAGATATATTAGTGAGCACCTTTAACACAACAGATGAGGGTTAACATTCTTGACAACAAGAAAGAAGAAAGTCAGATGATTTTGAACAATTTTTCTACCTCCCAAATTAGACTTGTCTGTGAGGAAAAAAATAAATAGATTCTTGTTCAGAATATAATTTTCTTTTTTATTAATTTTTTTTAAATTAAAACAAAATTGCATTATTTCCCCATTTCCTTATCCTCCCTCCAACCATGCTCATGACCCAAACCTCCAATGTCTTTTCTGTCCCCCAACTCTCTCAAATTGGTGGTCCCTTTTTTATTATTATTGTAACATATACACATAAATATATGAATGCAACCTTTAGAGTATGTAGCTTTTGTGTATATGACCTCAAGGCTAACCAGTTTGATTGGATAGCTAAATTATGGGGCTCATCCCTAGGAAAGGCTAATTCTCTCTTTCAGTAGTTGTTAGTTGCCCATAGTTCTTTGTCTCAGGGTGGAACCCTGTGAGATTTTTTCCCTTCCACATTAACATGTCTATTACTATTATCATTTATCAAGTCTTATTTAAGTATCCATACTATTGAGGTTATTACGGGTGTAGCTTCTCCACTGTTTCTAGGAGACACTATCTTAGGGCTGACTGACTTCCTGGTCCTCTGGCTCTGCAATCCTTCTGTCTCCTCTACCAAGATGTTCATTGAGTCTTAAGTGCCAGAGTTGCATTGTAGATAAATCTCTTGGGCTTGTTCCCCACATGATTCATGGATCTCTGTTGGGGTTTTCTATAATGGTCTCTGTTTGAGAGATACTCTTATCTATGTGTATGGAAGACAATTTCCAATAAAGCTAAGGATCATGCTAGTGTAGTGAAATGATGGCAGTAGATTCTCTTCTGAGATCAATGACCTCACCAGCTCTCAGTATTTGGCTAGATTGCTTGTACTAAGGCATGATTTTCCTCCTATTGAGTGGGCTGTAAGTCCAATTGCACAATTACTGGTTTTTCTAAACTATGAGTGGCACTAGTGTAATTCAGGGTTATCTTGCCATGATGGTCATTGTTATAGCTCATTGGCATTACTGCTGTATAGGACTGCTGATTACTTCGCTTCCTTGGCAGCTTATATAGTACTTTCTGGTACTATGAAAGCTAGACTGTAGGGAGGAGATTTTCAGTATAGATTCAGCTCAAGTCTTCTGAGTCCTGTGTCCAAAGTGTATGCTCTCTTTAGCAAGAGGGACTTCAATCTATTAGAGGCAACCAAGGGCAACATAGTCTGAATTATTCTAGGAGTTACTGCAAACACCCTAACCAATTACTTGGGTAAAGGTTACTCATGCCTGATATTGAGAGCTTTCTTTAGGTAGTCTATGATTCTTGTGGGGAGAACTGGAAGCTCAAGTGGTATAAGGTTATTTAAGATATATATGTATGTATGAATATATATGTAAACTTATATGTGTTATGTATAATTTTGGATAGAGCAGCTGAATAAACCAATATATAATTTACCATCAGAAGTGAGTCTGATTTAACAGAACAAGAAATATTTATTTCTTTAGCACTTGTGAAATAAGCAAAGACACTGATATTCCATGGACCATAGAGAAAAAATGGTAGTTCCAAGTCTCTATAAACCAAGCAGGCTTTGAACTCTTGATTCAATTGCCTAAATATCTAGGATTACAGTCCTGCAGCATCAATGCCTTCTCAAACCTTTCTCAGGAGTCTTCCATAACAGTGAAGTCACTGTTACTCTGTGTGCACAGGAAAGAAAACTGAGGGAAAGACAGGTACCAAGCACAAATGTTACTAAGTAAAAGAAAATGTTGACAAACCTAGAAAATGCCAGTGATGTGTTCAATCATTTACTCATTCTTAAAAGGACAATCTGTGGGCTTTGCTTCCTTTCCTCTTCTATACTTGTTAACACAGACATGCTGATAATGAGTCAACTATGACTCAGAAGATGAGAAAAATATCATAGAAGATGGCAAAGCAACAATCAGAAAGAAATGTGAGTCCTCTAATGACAGTGTGGATCAAAGTGTCTTTATGTTTCTATCAACTTGAGCCTTCCTATGGGAGTGAAAGAAATCTTCCTTCATATTAAATAGCTCAAGTAGCTTTATCATTGTATACAGACAGATTTCTTAATAATTTTAGTAGTCTTGCACAAGAAAGCAATATCATTGCTTAGAAAATCTCTCTCCTTCAGTATTTAATTTACTACAATTAAGGAGTTTGTTGAAACATTTAATGGATCATTATACTTTTCTAGAAAAGGGTATCTTTTATGCAATCTCATATTTCTCCTTAGAGTATGTTTTTTTTTTTTTCTTTTTGGTTTTTCTAGACAAGGTTTCTCTGTATTGCTTTGAAGGCTGTCCTGGAACTCACTCTGTAGACCAGGCTGGCCTTGCACTCACAGAGATCCGCCCGCCTCTCCCGAGTGCTGGGATTAAGAGTGTGCACTACCCCCACCCGGCTAGTATGTTTTAATTATGGTAATTATGGTAAAAGATATTATTTTACATGTTGAAGATACAAAGATAATATTGTATCTTTTCTTTTCATTTTGAAAAGTTTCCTAGGTTAAGTTCTTACTAGCGCATGCTCCAATTTGTTTCTCTTTGGTGTAAACAAAGCTGGGGTGGTGACTCCCCACATCTCACAATGTTACTGCCCCTAGTATCTCAGCTCTCTAATAGAGCCAAGAAGATTGGCACTTTTTTTTTTTTTAGTTTGTATTTTTGTGACATAAAGATGGGACTGAAAACTTCCAAGATCTACACATGCCACACCTAAAGCTAGATGTCCAAAAGCATTCTATGTCGGAATGTTATGCTTGTGTGCCATTTAAACTTTGAGTGGAAATTGCAAAGGATCCTTCTATTTGGAACTTGCCAAACAGATTCATTATGCCAATAGTATGAACTTTGCATTTTCTAAGAAGCTTTTCATATGATTACCTGTGAAATAGGAAAGGTTTGTCATCTCAAACAATATTACATAAATGACAACCTTATGTGAGAGAGAATAAATCTGACTCTGCTATAACCACCATGAAATTTCTTGGCCTCCTATTAGAGATGTTCTAGGTTATATTAGTAAATTTAGAGTGAAATTAAGACAGATCCATGTTCTCCTGGAATCTCAACCTATTGAGATGAGGAATTGGGTAGGAAATGAAATTGTATCCATAGTTCTATCCAGGATGATAGGAATCAGTGGAACTGAGGTAGAAGGCAGACTGTGGAGATCACTCAAAACAAACAGAAAACTTCAGTCTATCAAAGACTCCTATGGAAGATGGGTGGTGGGGGCACAGGCCTTTAATCCTAAGGATCTCTGAGTTCAAGGCCGGCATGGTCTACAAAGCAGGTTCCAGGACAGCCAGAGCTACTAGCTCCCAGAGCAGTCTCGCATACCAACTGTATAGATACTCATATACCAGCAATGAAGTCTCACGGTAAGGAAAAATCTTACTCCAAGACATTTCAGTTCCTTTAAGAAGCAGCCCATGTCACTTCAATCCATTGTTGACTTTTCTGACTTCACTGCCTAGGCCCATTTCCTTAATATTCCCTTTGAAGCCATATGGTTGTTAGCACTGTTAGGTTCCCTTTCCTTGTCTAGCAAATGATCCAAATCCATTTCCACCCACCTGCTCCCTCTTGTACTGTGAGAGTGGGATATTTCCACTAAAAAGAACCTGTCACTGTTAATTAGGGAGGAAAGCCTATGTGGCACCATGTAGGTTTAATAGACAAGAAAATCCCCGAAGAGGTTCTGAGAAACACTTTGGATACACTGACAAGTTAATAAAAAGCTTGAGTCAGTGGCATTTTTAACACACTAGCATGAAAAGTGTCACTGGAAAGAAAGTAACAGCCAAGGGAAAATTTGTTAAACTGTGTCAAAAGCTGTGACTGAGCTACCTCTTCTGTTCATTAGCTTCTGTACTGATTCATCACTGAACAACTGGTAAGGGAATTATGTTCCCCTTCAGGTCTCCTAACTTGATAACAGCATCATCATGATATTTGAGAACATCATTGTCAGAGAAACTTACTCATCCAGACCAAAGATTTAAGCTCACAATTTTCCCCTCTTCTAATCCTGTGTTCATACAGAGCTAACTAGAAAGGGGGAGGAGGAAAGAAGAGCCGAGGGAAGAAGGGGGGACATGCTGCCACAGATGAGATGTGGGTGCTTTGGATGCAGACAAATGCAGTCAGGAGAACCATCGATAATCACAGCTTTGAAAACACTAGACTTGATGTTTTTGTTTTAGCTATGTTAAGGATCATTGAATACACAAACAGTCCTCTTCCATCCATCACAGTATCTGAGCTTTGCCAGTGCTCTAAAGTTGCTTGATAAACCAGGCACATGATAACAAAGCAATTCAATGCTGAATTGTACTTTATTATATGACTGGGGAGCTGAAGGGGAAATTATCATTAAATAAATGACAAGAACTCAATGCTGCTAGGGTTCGCGTGTCAACAGAGAAAAAAGAACTGAACCATAGGAAACTCTAAGTGTCATATGTTCACCTACTGCCATCACTGACCTTTTACTAAATGTTATTTTTATTGTATGTGTATGGGTGTTTTGCCTGCATATATGTCTATGCATCGCATACTTGCAGTGCCCATTGAAACCAGGAGAAGGCCTCAGATACACTGGATCTGGAATTCTACATGACTGTTAACTGCCATGTGGGTTCTAGGAACTGAACCTGTGTCCTCTGCAAGAGCAGCAAGTGTTCTTAACTACTGAACAATCTCTACATCTCCCATTCCTGACTTTTTTGAGACAAGTCTCATTGTGTGTCCAAGACTGGCCTGAAAATTCACTCTATAGACCAGGATGGCCGTGAACTTGCAGAGATCTACATGCCTTCGCCTCCTGAGTGCTATGCCCAGCATCCCTGTCATTTTAAAACACCTATTTTGACTGACCTAAGATAGGTTGAGCTATAGACATTTATTACATGTCTATATACAGCAGATAGAGTTTCCAGAATCATGAATTTCAATAATTACTCAAGAAAACATACACTGTGATAGATTATAACTTAAAGGCTCCAGTTTTCTCCCTTTGTATCTGTACACCAAATTTGTTTAGATTATAAACAAATTTCCAAAAAACTGGATTCCCTCACTTTTAGGATCTGGGGTAGCCTTGTTTTCCCCAATGCAAAGTAAAAGATATATATTTTCCAATTATATTTCAAGACCACAGTACAAGACACTTGCATCTCTAGGATAACTTCCTCGGGATGAGAATAAATCCAGCTTAGAATGTTGGGACCACGTTGAGAGAACAAGAATGTCTAAGATTAACCATCACAAGATAACTAGCCAGATGACCTCAGATATATTAATATCTAACCAAAAGCCAGATTACCCAGTATATCACGAAGTATCTAAAAAGAATTTACAAGTGGTTGTTGCTGGAAACATATTTTATCATTATTATAAAGCAATATGTAATTGCTATGTCAGTGATTGTTTATTTTTCTCTTAAACCTGTTGCCTAATTTTCTTTGGAGCCTTCCGGATTCCTTTTCCTTTTCCGGTTTGAAGTTTATGCAACAGCACTTGTTTCCACTCTCCATATAAGCTGTGGAAAAACATAGTGTTTCTTAATAGCACTAGCTTTTTACATCACTAAAATTCTAGCCCTTATTTGCTTCAAGTTTCTTTCCTGGGTTCCTTCTTTTTCTTGAAATATGTCAATTCCTTCGAGTTATTTCTAGATAGACACTGTGTTATTAAGCCATTGTTGAACCTGCCTTTCTAGTACCCCTCTACTAGAGCAGCTGAAAACATAAAAGCCTTGAATTACTGTTCTTCTTTGCAGCAAGGGAGGTGATGTGACATGGCTCTGAACAAGGAGGTTAAGGGAAGCCACAATGAAAGGCTACCCTTCCTTCTTAAGAGAAAACCATTGACTCCTCCCTCCTCCTCCCTGCTCAGAACACAGATAGGAGGATACCTGCTGTGAAATATTACTGTACACTGTGTAAATTATGTTCTGATTTAATAAAGACGCTAACTGAACAATAGCCAAACAGGATAAGGTCAGGCGGAAAAGCCAAACTAAGAATGATGAGGAGGAGAAGGGTGGAGTCGAAGGAGATCAAAGGAGATGCCAGCCAGCTGCTGGACAAGCAGGACACATAAAAAATGAGGTAACATGCCCTGAGCCATGTGGCAAAACATAGATAGAAATAGACATTAATTTAAATGTAAGAGTTAGTTAGTAATAAGCCTGAAGTGTTGGTCGAGCATTAATAATTAATGTAAATCTCTGATTGATTATTTAAAAGTGGCTGTGGCATGGGGCAGGACAGAGAAACCCCCATTTACAGATGTCCTTGCCCAGAAGCTAATACTACAACAACAAACATCGATGCTTCATAACAAGCAGGAAGCAGAATGATGCAATGATGTGACAATAGTGATATCACAGAGTTGCAGCCTGACACTAGATCCCCTTTTCAACATTTTTGTCATATGAGAAAAATCAGCTCTTACTTAAATTTCTATATGGCAAGGCTGCCCATTGTTTGCCTGTTCAGTTCACTGTGTGTTCCTTTGGTCTTCATTATCTCTTGCCTTCACTACATCACACTACCTTGAAATATTCCAAACTAAAAGGCCTCTACTCCTCATGTGCCGCAAGTCAGAAAATACAAGGCCTTTCTTGAGAAACAGAACAAATGTATGCACTCAGCCATTACATATTTACAGTCCTGTGTTAGTTCTCAGGAAAAAAAGCAAACTTCCCCCTTTTCACCTCCTGGAAGCTATTACTGGCTATCCCTCTTGGTAAGTTACTTTATTTTATCTGTATGTCTGCATATGGAATGATGTGTATGTTCTGCATGCATGTATGTGCTCACCATGTACATGCATAAGGCAGAGCAGGCAGGACATTGGGCATCTTTCTCTATAGATAATGATTGCTGCATTGCCTTGAGGCAGGGTCTCTCACTGAACCAGAAGATCAGACTTCAGCTAGGCTGAGCTTTGCCTTCTTCACCCTCAATGTTTGGATTATGGCCATGTGCAGCCATGCCGGCATTTTCTATTGTTGGTTGTGAATCAAACTAAACTCAGTTTTGTTTGTAGAATGATCATGCTTATCTGTGAACCATCAGCCACTCTTTGTATTTTATATAAAAGTGGGCATACAGGAATTGTCTTTTTGTAAATTCATTCTCCTAAGCATATAAATATACTGACAACTGTAGCATCTTCAACTTGCACACCTCTACCCATATCCCTCTAACTATTGCTCTTTATCTTGCACATGGCCTTTACAGTCTAGCTCCATGAAAAGTAGATTGTTCTATTCTCATACTCTTCAATTTCTCTGTAGCATTGATTCTAAACCCACCTTTCCAGCCACCTTTATTGATGAAGTAAGCAACAACATTCTAATCACTGATTTGGTACCCTATTTCCTTTTCTTCTTTCTTTCTTTTTCTTATTTTATACATCATTCCAGTTCCCTCTCTTCCCTGCCTCTCTTACACCCTCCCATGCCCCCTGACCACCCTCCCATCCCATTACCCGTGCACAAGTAGGGTCATCAAACTCTGTCAAGTCATTTGGAGTAGGGACTGGGCCCTCCCTCCTGCCTCTAGGCTAAGGGAGAATCCCTCCATGGGGAATGTGCTCCCAAAGTCCTTTCATGCACCAGGGATCCATCCTGGTTCCACTGTCAGAGGCCCCTTAGACTGTCCAGGCCTTCTAACTGAGACCCACATTCAGGGGGTCTGAGTCAGTCCAATGCTGGTTCCCCAGCTATCAGTCTATGGGTCCATGAGCTCCCCCTTGTTTAGGTCAGCTGTCTCTGTGGGTTTCTGTAGCCTGGTCTTGTTCTCCCTCTCTGCATTTGTTTTCTGGTTCCACTCTGTGTTTAGCTGTGGGTGTCTGCTTCTGTTTCCATCAGCTACTAGATGAGGGCTCTATGATGGTGGATAAGTTAGTCACCAATCTCGTTATCAGAGAAGGGTATTTATGGTAGCCTTTCCACTGCTGCTCAAATAGTCAGTTGGAGTCAGTCTTGAGGTCTCTGGACATTTCTCTAGAGTCAGTTTTCTCATCAAACCTGTAATGGCTCAGTCTTTTATGCCCCCCTCTCTTGTCTATTCCTCCCCAACTCAATCATCCTAGTCCTTCCTCCCTTTCTCTTTCTCCTAGCCTCCTCTCCACTCACTGCCCCCCCCACTCCCAATATGCTCAGGAGATCTTGTTCCTTTCCCCTTTTGTGAGTTGGTACCCTATTTTCAATCATTACTTTATTTTCTTTTCTTTTTGGCTACTTGATAGCTCTGATAATATTCCTTTAGAATTATATATTAATCAACTATTGCTACATAACAAATCACCTCCAAACTCAGTGAATTAAAATGACACACATTGTTTCCAAGTAAGTCTGAGTCAGGTCAAGCGATGGTTCATAGTCTCATAGTCTGAGCTCGGCTGGGGGTGACTTAACTTCCTAGCAACAGTGAATTAGCCAGGCTTGTGCTTTATGAGGCACGGACATAGACCAAATACACAAGCTGCTTTTATTTTTCAAATCGATTATTGTGTCAGTCATTCTCTACAATTGAGCTTAGATTCAGAGTGCGAGGATAAGTAATATACACAGTCCAATGAAAGTGAGTACAGAGAGAGGTAAAAAAAAAAATTAGAAACTACTAATGCAATTTCCTTTTCTACTGCCTTGTATTTGTGTTTGCCTGTGATGGCGCCTCCTCTATAATATCCTTTCTCTGCCTCTTGGAGACTCCCCTACTAAGCACCCTTTGGCTTTGAGTGTCTTCTATTATTTCAGCCTCTGTACTGTTTGTTTTTTTTTTAATCTCTGAACATTGTCCCTGCATCATCTAGCTACCCACTGTATACTTTATCAATCCTATGCTTAAATCTCCTTAAGTACCCTTTCTTCAGTAAAACTGAAATATTCCCTCCCTCCACTTTTGGAGTTAGAAATCTTGCTGCTCTCCTAGACTGGTCAAACTCCTGGGCTCAAACAATTGTGCCTTAGTGAGGACTGCAAGCACGTTTCAGTGCAGCAGGCTAGGGCAGCTGTGCTTGTTCACACATGCTGTGCCTTGCCATCCCTCTAAACACTCCCTCCTATTGTTTCCTCTCCAGTGCAGTTCTGTCTTCCTTGCTATGGTTACTACCTACCCTTTCTGCAAGATCCACACTACCCCAACATGCCCTTTTTTAACTTCTCCCGTAGCTTCAAATCTGGAGCACAGTAAGAACATAGCAGCCTCCCTACATCAGGTATTGAAATGAACCTTTCAATAAAATTAGCAAGCGTTCAATTTTTGTGCCAGAAAAGGTTAGTCTAATGAAAAGAGGCACACTACAATTTGTTTTGGACTGTGTGAGTAGAAGGTGACACACAGCCAGATTTTATACTGAGTCTTCCTCCAGCTCCTCACAACATGGTATGTGCTATGTGAAAATAAATGATTCATTTTATATGAAGCTGAAATATAACCTTCGAAGGGCAAGCGTTACATGTTTTTTTTAACCCTCTAAGTATATGACATGATTTTTGGAGGAGACCTTTTTATGCTTTCACATTAGTGTAAGATATTATTGTTTGAATGCTTTTATTTTTGGAAAATCACACTAAACGCAATCACATCATTGGTTTCTAACATATAAAAAGGAAAGAGAGTAAGTAGAATTCTGTAAAAGTATTTTCCCATGCAGTTTCCATTTTTAAATTAATTTAGTATTTAACTTTCCAATAAATATTATACTGGGCATATTAGATTATATATACCCATTAGCAGTCCCCTGGTAGCAGGGCATAGTGTCAATGACCTAAATTTGACAGCTATTTGAAGATGGAGACTGTGTGTCAGGTTTAGAATTATGTTAGTCAGACGTTGGACCTGAACTACCAACTAAAAAACAATTTAAATGGGGGCATTATTTCTTTTGTTCATGACCCAGAGCATCTGAGCTCAGTAGTTCACTGTGTAGAGAGAACATAGTAAAGCAGAGTATCCCATACCATATTAGCCAGCAGTCAGGGAAGAAAATATCTGTCCTGGGATGTTGTCTTTCCCTCTTTGCCTTCCCCCGGGCCTTCAGTATATGGGATAGGGCCACTCACCTGCATGGCTAGTCTTCCTTCCTAAATTAATTGTCCCCCAAAACCATCATGGATGGATGCAATCAAAGGTGTGCTGTACTCACTTCCAAGATACTTTTCAACTTACTCACAAATAACTATCTTGGAATGTTTAAGCAAGTACAGATAAATCTGCTGGCAGCAGCAGAGCTTTGCTGATGCTTTGTTGCTCAAATGGTACTGTGAGTATAGATTATGATAACGGGACCTCTGAAAGTACAAAAATTACTATCATTGAACTGAATATATATTCTGGATTTCAAAATACCACTCTGCTTCTTAGTTTTCAATTAATTAATTAGAAACAAAAGTATCAGTTGCTTTAGGCATTGACACAATTTCTTTATGTTAGAAATGTTATCGCAGAGCATGTTCTTACTCTCATAGAATCAACACTTGAGTGAAAGATAAAAGACAAACAGTGTAGCAGCCATAGTAAAATCAATATAATCTGGAAAGAGTGAGATTAAAAGTAAAACAGGAATATAACAGACATCCAGACCTTAACACAATGGACACCATGTTCTAAGCACCAAGGCATCATTCTGACCTAAGAGTCCAGCATATAGAAGCCAACACAGCCCAAAACAAGAACAAAGACCTAATCCTTCATAGTCCACAGTTTTGAGAAAGTCCCTAAGTGAACAACCCTTGTAGCTTCATTTACTGCTGTTCCTGCTAATTGAAATGCATCAAGCAGGCTATGGTTTTAGTGCATAAAGAGCCAAGAACGGTAAGGCTCATGGATGCACAGTTTCAGCAAGTTCCCTGTGTGCCTCATAGGCCAGAGAATAAAGACTTTCTACTGTTCTCTGAAGGAATTACCTTGCAACAAGACAAAAAAATAGTTTTGTGTTCTGAGTAAGAGAGGAGGCATAAATATCAAATAGCTTGTAGTGGAGGGATTGCACATACAGATTTGTCTCTCACCTATTCAAAGAGCCCACAAATAACAGGTTCAGTTTCTTGGTAAAATGAAAGTTATATGCTGTTGGTGACAAAAATGTTTTGGAGCTAGAGGGGTGTAGAGTAGATGAGTGAAAGTATAATATGTCAGAGCTGAGTTAATCAGCTAATCTTAGATAATCCCCTACTTCCATGAAAACCTGAATGTAGAAGGAATCCACAGAAATATAGTAGAGGCCTTGCTGAAGAATTGTTTTTCTCCAGAATCAGAAAACCTTTACCTTTCCACATTTTGTGGTGATTTCTTCCTGCCACCCTGCCTTGTGTCTTTCCTATAATGACTGGCAATCTTGAGGCTCTAAATCCTCCATTCTACCAAGCATTAACCAGCGATAAAATGAAGGTAAGACTCTTATCTCTATACTGGACATAAAAACACTTCCTAAAGAGCTTGTATTATTTCTCAAGTCTTCTATATGTCTATGTGTGGAAGACCTTTGTGACTTGAACATTTCAACCAAACCCAAAGTTTATATTTTTTTAATGATTTATAGAGGAATCATAAGTGTGTTTAATCATGTTTCCTCAGCTCATTGATCTATATCATCCATATCATTACCTATAGAAGATGAAACACAATTGATGATTTTGATGGAAAGCTACCAAGTCCATTAATGTGAACTGAGGTCAGTGTCAGTCTATGTATACTCCTGGTTGATTATGCATTTTAAAATCAGGACTGCAGCCTGTACCAAATAAGCATATATGATTGAAGCTGGTGTCCCATTGTATGAAGACTATGACACAAATGCTAGTTTTATTCATATTCAGACTTCTTTCTCCCTATTAAAAAAGGAAAATGGCATTTTGTTTTAAAATTCAGTGTTTCTAAGTCCTCATCTGGCCTATGAATAAGGATGTAAAAATGTGCTTTGACTATGAAGAGGGTCATTAGCATATAAACTTTGACAATAACTGATTTCCTCTCATAAAGTTGCAGATTTTTGATGAGCAAAATGATTAAACTTAATGAACCCATTTTATACTTGTAAATACATCACCCAGCTCTTCAAAAGCACCAAAAATGTCCTTCATGAGGCATGGTAGAAGAATGACAAAAATTAAGAGCTGAGTGGGGCTAAATGGGTCTCCATGCACCTGTTCTTCTCTTGGAAGAACACTGAACTGACTCATGCACTTATTTTCCCATCAGATGTGGTAGAATGATACAGAGCAATCATAGACAACTGGGGTCAGATATATAGCCTGAGTCAAAGCATTTCCTGCTACTCAAAGTCAGAGACTAAATAAGAAAGGGCGATTTTTTTTTCTCTTCAAAGAAAGAAAATACTCTGAGTCTTGATATTTATTTAAATCATGTAAGGTGTGTATGAAATAAAGCATGGGATACCCATAAAATATTTTAATTACAACCATTTTTATTATTTTCTAATTTTACATATTGATCTCAATTCCCTCGCCCTCCCACCCTCCCATCCCATCCCCCACCCACTCAACAGGAAGGGTGAGACCTTCCAGGAGGGTTCATCATTTGGAGTCAAATCATTTGGAGTAGAGACTAGGTCCTCCCTCCTGTCTCTAGGCTAAGGGAGTATTCCTCCATGGGGAATGAGCTTCCAAAGTCCTTTTTTTTGCACCAGAGATACATCCTGGTTCCACTGTGAGAGGTCCCTTAGACTGTCCAGGCCTTCTAACTGAGACCCACGTTTAGGGGGTCTGAGTCATCACAATGCTGGTTTCCCAGCTATCAGACTGGGGTCCATGATCTCCTCCTGAGTCAGCTGTCTCTGTGGGTTTCTGTAGCCTGGTCTTGACCCCTTTGCTCATCACTTCTCCCTCTCTGCAACTGGATTCCAGGAGTTCAGCTCAGTGTTTAGCTGTGGGTGTCTGCTTCTGTTTCCATAAGCTACTAGATGAGGGCTCTAGGACAGCATATAAGGTATCAATCTCATTATCAGGGAAGGGCATTTAAGGTAGCAATTCCCCTGTTGCTCAGATTGTTAATTGAGATGATCCTTGTAGGTCTCTGGACATTTCCCTAGTGCCATGTTTCTCTTTAAACCTATAATGGCTCCCTTTATTATGGAATCTGTTTTCTTGCCCTCCTCTATTCTTCCCCTGACTCAATCTGCCTCACCCCTACTCTTCTGCAGTTCACTTTCTTCTAACTCCCTCTCCACTCACTGCTCAGGAGATCTTGTCCCTTTCCCTTTCTGTGGGAGACCTTATATGTCTCTCTTTGCATCCTCCTTGTATCCTAGCTTCTCTGCAGGTGTGAATTGTAGGCTGATAATCCCTTGGTTTATGTCAAAATTCCATATATGAGTGAATACATACAATATTCGTCTTTTTGTGACTGGCTTACCTCACTCTCAGGATGGTTTCTTCTAGTTCCATCCATTTGCCTGTGAATTTCAAGATTCTATTTTTTTCCTCTCACCAAGTAGTACTCCATTCTTCATCCATTCTTTGGTTGAGGGGCATCTAGGTTGTTTCCAGGTTCTGGCTATTACAAATAATGCTTCTATGAACATAGTTTAACAGTTGTCTTTGTTGCATGGATGTGGATCATTTCGGTATATGCCTAAGACTGGAATTGCCCAATCCTGCGGTAGACTGATTCCTCTTTTCCTGAGGAACCACCATACTGATCTCCAAAATGACTGTACAAGTTTTCATTCCCACCAGCAGTGGAGGAGTGTTCCCCTCTCTCCACATCCTCTCCAACATAAATTGTCATTGGTGTTTCTGATTTTAGCCATTCTGACAGGAATAAGATGTTGTGTCAGAGTTACCTTGATTTGCATTTCCCTGAGGGCTAAGGATGCTGAGCATTTTCTTAAGTGTCTTTCAGCTATTTTGGATTCCTCTATTGAGAATTCTCTATTCAGTTCTGTACCTCACTTTTTAATTGGATTATTTGGTGTTTTGGTGACTAGCTTCTTGAGTTCTTTGTATATTTTGGAGATCAATCCTCTGACAGATGTGGGGTTGGTAAAGATCTTTTCCCATTCTGTGAGCTGCTGTTTGGTCTTGTCAACTATATCCTTGCCTTACAGAAGCTTCTAAGTTTGAAGAGGTCCCATTTATTAATTGTCGATCACAGTGTCTGTGCTACTGGAGTTACGTTCAGGAAGAAGTATCCTGTACCAATTTGTTCAAGGGTACCTCCCACTTTCTCTTCTAATTGGTTCAGTATGGCTGGATTTATGTTGAGGTCTTTGATCCATTTGGACTTGAGTTTTGTGGATGGTGATAGACATGCAGACTTCTACACACCATCATCCAGTTATGCCAGTACCATTTGTTGAAGATGCTTTCCTCCTTCCTTTGTATAATTTTAGCTGTTTTATCAAAAATCAGGTGTTCTTCATAGGTATGTGGGTTAATATCAAGATTTTTGATTCGATTCCATTGGTCTACCTGTCTATTTTTGAGCCAGTACCAAGCTGTTTTCAGGATTATACCACTATAGTAGAGCTTGAAGTCAGAGCAGATGATGCCTCCAGAAGTTCCTTTATTGTACAAGGTTGTTTTGGCTATCCTGGGTCTTTTGTTTTTCCATAAAAAGTTGAGTATTATCCTTTCAAGGTCAGTGAAGAATTGTGCTGGGATTTTGATGGGAATTGCATTGAATCTGTAGACTGCTTTTGCCAAGATTGCCAGTTTTACTATGTTGATCCTACCTATCCAAGAGCATGGGAGATTCTTCTATTTTCTGGTATCTTCTTTAATTTCTTTCTTCAAAGACTAAAAGTTCTTGCTATATAGGTCTTTCTCTTGTTTGGTTAGCATTACCCCAAGATATTTTATGCTATTTGTGCCTATTGTAAAGGGTGATGTTTCTCTGATTTCTTTCTCAGCCCCTTTATCATTTGTAAATAGTAGGGCTACTGATTTTTTTTAGTTAATATTGTATCCTGCCACTTTGCTGAAGGTATTTATCAGCTGTAGGAGTTCTCTGGTAGAACTTTTCGGGTTACTAATGTAAACTATCATATCATCTGCACGTAGTGAATGTTTGACTTCTTCCTTTTCGATTTCTATCTACTCGATCTCATTTTGTTGTCTTAATTGCTCTAGCTAGGACTTAAAGTACAATATTGAAGAGATAGATAGTGGACAGCCTTGTCTTGTTCCTGATTTTAAAGGAAACACATTGAGCTTCTCTACATTTAGTTTGATGTTGGCTGTTGGTTTGCTGTATATTGCTTTTATTATGTTTAGGTATGTCCCTGATCTCTCCAAGACCTTTATCATGAAGGGGTGTTGGATTTTGTCAAAGGCTTTTTCAGCATCTAGTGAGATGATCATGTGGTTTTTCTTTTTCAGTTTGTTTATATGGTCGTTTACATTGTTAGATTTTTGTATGTTGAACCATCCCTGGGATTAAGCCTACTTGGTCATGGTGGATGATTTCTCTGTTGTGTTCTTAGATTCGATTTGCCAGTATTTTATGAGTATTTTTGCATCAATGTTCATGAGGGATATTGGTCTGTAGTTTTCTTTCTTAGTTGTGTCTTTGTGTAGCTTAGGCACCAAGGTAATTGTAGCCTCATTAATTACAATCATTATAAAAGTATGAACTTCATTAGAAATATCAGAAACAACACACACACACACACACACACACAAATGAAGATTGGTTAAGTCTGTAAGCCTTAGTCAAAGATATGCTAATTTTTACTATGTATTTATACTGTGTAAACATACAGAGCTTGTTTGAGACATAGATGTCATTTCACCCTTTTCCACATGAAAATTTATGGCAGAGACAGGGGCAGGAAAAAGAGAAGAAAGGATGCAGAACAGATGTCTTGTGAGACTTGAGAAGGAGCAGCCTAGGTGGAAATGTTCTCTTTACCCACTTTCCCTACCCTCAACACCCCCACCCCCAATGTCACTTAATTTCTCCTACCTGATATGCTAACCATGGTACCACACTCTAGGCTTTGTACATACCTGACTCTATTCACTCATAGCAAAACATGTATCAAAGAGCCATAGAAGACATGAAGGCAAAAATAATAGAAGCTGATTAACAACTGCCTCTCAGCTCTGGTATGGATAAGTAGTCTATCATAGTCTTCTCATGGCTCACAGTAAGACATTAAAACAGTTCAGAGAAGAGGATTCTTCTGCTTCTATGTTGACCTCAACAGTATTTCATTTTCAATCATCCCACTTTCTCATCCTTACTCTGTTTCTTTCCATCTCCTTTCTTCTAAACCACCATTTTAGTTATCGTATTTCTTTGATTTCATTTGGATCTGAAATCAAATGATCTTACCATTTTGTTGTTGCTGTTCATCACTAACTTATCCAGGTTTGAATTACTGATCCATCGATTAAAACTCTCTCCTTAAAAAAGTGATTTTTAAAAGCCTCATTAGTGGTCAAGAGTAAATATTTAAAACCCTCCAGAAAAGTTTCAATCCTGGTTAATTCTGCTTGTCTGTAGGGTTGTGTGTGTGTGTGTGTGTGTGTGTGTGTGTGTGTGTGTGTGTGTGTGTGTGTGTGTGTTAAAGTCCGTATACATATACATTATTTTAATGACATTTGTAAGTAGAAAATTCTTGGTACCATGGGATCTCAAACATGACTGCTTTTTATAATCACTCATCCAGGGAAGTTTAAAAATAAAATAAACTACTGATTCAGCATCTTAGGAAGTAAGCTTTAGAATAGCTCTTTTAAATATTAATTGCATTTTATGTACGAGTATTTTGCCTCCGTGTGTGTCTGTGAACCGTGTGCATGCTGGTGCTCCCGGGGGCCAGAAGAGGGTGTGTGACCACCTGGAACTGGAGACAATCTGTTGTGAAATGAGGTACTTATGGGTACTGACAACCCCAGTCCTCTTGCAAGAGGATCAAGTGCTCTTAACCACTGAGCCACTGTAAGGAGTAAGGTTTTTCCACAGGTCTGGTCCCACCACCACGCTAGCCCCAAATAACACACTGAGACTCTGTAATGACATCTCCCATCAAGCCACCTCTTCTCACCTAGAATAGATCTTAAAACAAAATCAAAAACAAAAACAAAAAACAAATCTCTTCTTCTGATGTTTACAGTCAGTGAAGGGACCCTGGCCAGCTCAAGCATGACAAACATGGTTCTGGCAGGCCTTGCCTCCCCCCCCCCCCGCTCCCAATCCCCTCTGACTTGTTAAAAAAAAATAGATTACATCCCTGAAGCTAACCCTCAAGGTGTAGTCCTTTATTTAGCCAATCCCTCCTCCTGAGGCTGACTACCAAAGTCCAACAATCAAAAGGCCTCTTTGGCTCACCTAATTTTAACATGGCCAATTACAATTAAACATCTCATCCTTTCACAGGTTCCCCCCTATACTTTTATAGAGTGCCATTTGCCTATGGGCCAAGTCAGTCTCCCCTCTATTCAGAGGCAGTTCTTTGTCCCTCTGGGATAAATACCCCTACCTCACTCCCCCTTTCTCTTGTTCCCTTCACCGCCAACTCTCTCATCCTCTATCTCCTATCTTTGTATCTTACTCCACATTCTCTGTCCCTGTGGGGCAAAGAAGTCTCCTTTGTGCAGAGAACTTGACCTTCAGGGTCCTGAGCCAATACTTTCCCTTTCAGTCAGGGTTACAATCTTTTCCTTTTTACTACTCCAAAGACTAATTCCATACCATCACGATCTTCATTGTCAGAACAGGTCTGTGCCCACATGACATTACTGATTAGTGGTTCTGAAATGGAAGAAAGCCTATCTCAGCCAGTGCAGCATCTTCCTACTTCCTACTTTCTTCTCCATTATTTATTCCTGTTCTTCCTAAGTCAGGGAAGTTAAAAATTAGTGTTCTGCTCTTGGTAATTAGTTTGGATATTAGAAAAAATTGTCTTTGCACTTCTACAATAATGATTTGTGCAGTGGAACAAAATTCATTCTGTTATACTACGACCAGATATTACAAAGGCCTTGAACAAAGGCTTGAGTACAGTAGCTAACATCCAATAAGCAGGGGTATTATAGAAGATGATAACCTGGAACACAACCTTAGGGAAATAGAAATAGTATGTAAAATTGAAGATATCAATATTGACATAACATGATAGTCTACTCATAACAACATTAATAACAATAGGTTTAATAAATAAGAAAGTGACCCCCACCTCCCCCCTGGGCACTGGGTCACTGTTAAGTATTAGTAAGATAACTGTCAGTGAGACTGGAGAAATGGCTTGATGGTTGAAAATACCTGCTGTTGTTCCAGAGGACCCAAGTTCATTTCCCAGCACCTACTTGGCAGCTCACTGTCATCTCTAACTGTAGTTCAGGGCATCCAAAGCCACATGCCTTGGGTATGCATATGGTGCAGACATACATGCAGGCAAAATGTCCATATACCTAAATTCTTTTTTTTTTTTAATCGCTGTCAGTATTTGTCTTTTTTAGGATTTCTGTTGTGGTGAAGAGACAGCATGACCATAGCTTTTCCTTTATAATAACTATTATAGTTATTATAGATATTATAAAGGAAAAGCATTCAATCGTGTGGCTTACATTTTCAGAGGTTTACTCCATTATCATTATGGTGCAACATGGGGGCATTCAGGCAGACATAGTGCTGGAGAAACAGCCTAGTGTCCCATATCTTAGTCTCAGACAGTGGGCAGTATCTTGGGCATATATGGGACCTCAAAGCACCCCTCCACAGTGACACACTTCCACCAATAAGGCCACAGCTACTCCAACAAAGCCAAACCTCCTAATAGTGCCACTTCCTTTGAGGGCCATTTTCTTTCAAATCACCACAGTACTAATGATAAAATTTAAAAGTTTATACTGTAAGCACTTTTTTGATACATGTATTCCTGTAAATGGGCAAAGATGCTATCAATAGAGTGACCTAACTAGCAGCAACTGAACTTGCTTGTTGCTCGGGCTGCCTTGAGCAAAAGGACTATCAATCCAACAGCAAGCTTGACTACTACCCTATGCCAGTGTCTTAGTTCAAGAACTCTTTAACACAAACATGCAAAAGACTGAGTTGATTGCCTGAGCATCTGAAGACACAGCTCCAATCAGAGCTGTTAGAAGCATTTGCAGCAGACTTTTTTTTTTTTTTTTTTTTTTTTTTTTATCAAGGTCTATAATGAACACTAGATGACCCTGCAGCTCTTTCCACCTTGGCCCTAGAGGGAGCATTTCCTCCAGTGGTCTAGCAAAGAAATGGTTTTGCTGTTGTGTGGTTTGAGTACTAAATGTATTTTTATTAAAAAGTTTTCCACAAAATATATTCTGATCACAGTTTCCCCTCCTCATCTCCTCCTAGATTGTCACCATCTCCATAGTCATTCAACTCCATGCTGTTGTTCTCGCTATATATATATGTATGTATGTATTATGGAAACAAACATGCAAATAAGACAAACTAGAATTTAAAAAGAAAATGAGCCCAAGAAACACACACACATACACAAAATCCCATAAAAACCACAAATCAGAAACCATAATATACAAGCAAAGTATCAGCAGTTAGGTTTTTTAAAATGCCCTAAGTAATATGAGACAAAACAACAAAAACAAACAAACAAAAGCCTCCAAAAATATCACTGAGCTAATTTTGTGTCAGCCATCTACTGCTGGGTATGAGGTTGAGGCCTAGCAGAAAGACTGTCATAGTGCTAAGAGGCAAGGCCATGATTGGTCCAAAACACAAACCTCCATGACCCTGATTAGTTCACCCAGCAATGCTATGATTAGCCCAAACAAGTGGCTATGATTTGTTCAAATAGCTGTTACTGGTTTAAGTAGCTAGAACCATGTTGTTTAAGCTCAATTAGAATTATCTGGGAGACAGTTTTCTAAGGCCTTGCTATATCAGGCCACAATAAAAACTTCCATAGGGTGAACATTTTTGTTATTGTTGTTGTTTTGTTTTTTGCCCACTTTCAGTAATAAGGAAAGAGCTGGTAACAGAAAGAAAGAAATACAAGAAGCAGCAGAGGCATTGTCAGTAATGTCTGGGTCTGGCTATGTAGCAGCAGAAGAGGTGCACGTGCTTGTTACTGGCTTCTAAGCCCTGACCCTGAGCTCCCTAACACCATAGCTTTCCCCCCAAAAAACAGGTTTTCTTTTTTCTTTCCTTTCTTTCTTTTTTTGTTGGGGGCAGGGAGCCGGAACAGCCATTGATGGGAGATGTCATTCTGTAAATATGTTTCTCGTATTGATTAATGAATAAAGCACTGCTGGCCAATAGGAAAGCAAGATAGGCGGGACTAGGAGACAAGTAGGGAGGAGATTCAAGATGGAGTATGGAGAAAGTAGTACACCAGCTCCTGTCTCCAGTAACATGAGACCACATGGAAATACTTAGATTGATAGAAATGGGTTAATATTTAAGACAGAGCTAGCGGATAAGAAACTAGCAACAGGCTAATACCTTTGTATCTAATACAGCATCTCTGTGTGTTATTTGGGGCTGGTGAGGCAGAGGAATCAGGCTGGTGGGAAAACTACTCCTAACAGGCTCTACAATTCTACATGGATGACGAGGACCCTGAATTCATGACCCACCTGCCTCCACCTCCCAAGTGCTGGGATTACAAGTGTATGGCAAGTTCCTGCAGTCTAGGGTATGGGAACCAAGGCTTCATGCATGCTAGGAAATTACTTAGGATTTGAGGGAACTCATGCCTGGTACTGTAAACCTAGCTGAGAATGTGTGACTGCAGAGGTCATAGGCCTTAGAAGACAATATAATGTTACAGTGTTTCCAAATTAACATGGCTGTCCACTGCAATATAAATATGTAACTCTATACCCACAGGTAAGTGCTGCTTTCACCCTCATAAGAGAGACACTCCTTTTGTAGCCTGTTGGAGAGAACCATAACTGGTAAAAATGTAAGAGAATGAGTAAATTTGAGGTGCCCAGACCCAAATGGGGCATCTATAACACAGCTCTGACACCTAAAGCTCAGCAATCATAATGGAACACAAGGTGAAACTGTTGTAAGAGCCCGAGGACTGGGACAACTGCTGACATAGTGTACTCATGAACTCTCTATAATATCATTGCTTCCGCAAGACCTGCACAGACCACACCAGTCAACATGGTTCATTTTTATATTGATTTAATTTAGAAACAATCTTATTTTACATACCATCCCAGTTCCCGCTTCCTCCCATCCTCCCTTCCCTAACCCACCCCCAATCTGCTGCCTGGGGAGAATGAGGCCTTCATCAAAGTCTGTCACATCATTTGGGGCAGGGACTGGGCCCTCCAACATGTTAACATGGATGGAGAAAATTTTCACAAGGCCCCACCCCTAGATGGATAACTGTAGGTAGTCAATAGCTATTGAGGGAGTGAGAACTGAAGGAAGGGGAATAAGGAGTTCACCAGACTCAAGATAAATGATAATTAGGTGTTTTATTGGGGAACAACGTACACAGATAAAAGTAATTAACCGCCGTGGCCTTGCTGCTCCAGAAGATGCAGTCACTGCCCTTCTCTCCGAGACCCAAGAGAGCTTGCATCCCTTCTCTATCTTAAAACAGTCATGTCTGCACCCGAAACCACGTCCAAAGGGTATGGCCACTGCTACTAGTTCACTGGCAAGGCAAGATGCCACTACAGAGAACCAATATTTATTTTAGGAACAAGTCATCAATCCTAAGTAGTCAACCCTAAAGTCAACCCTAAATAAGCACACAACACTGATTACACTCAGTAGGCTGTGTATTTGTGTATAAATACGAAATATAATAATAGAAGAGGTCATGAATTAAAGAAGGGTGATACAGAGGATTTGGTGGGAAGAGTGAGGGGTGGAAATTATGTAAACACACTATTCAAATGTATGAAATGATCAGATAAACTGAAAACAAACAAAAACATGGTTAATCCTGAGACAAAATAAGTACTTTTGTATTTTGCACAGGAATGTGCACACATCTATAGTTTGATGATAAAGGGCTGTCGGCTACAAAATAAAGACCCTACCTATCACTATATCATAGTCATTGTTCATAAAGTTAAAGGTGATTAAATTCTCTAACAAGATAATCTAATTTTCACAAACTTCTGTTTGTACTTCAAAACTATGTTTTCTTCTGTTGTATTCAGAGTTCTACACACAACAAATAGAATATGTTAATCATGCTTATCAAATATTTATTTTTTTCTGATATATTTTGGCTTGCTTGTTTTGTTGCCTATTGAAATTATAGAAATTATACCACTAAGACATCTGACACTAGGACTGGTGAGATATCTCAGCAGGTAAAATTTCTTGCCACTAATAAGTTTTCTGTCCCCCAATAATAGGTGTCTCTGTTGACACAGTAAGCCAGATCAAGCTGAATTGAAAAAGTATAACAAAAGGTTTATTTGAGCAAAGCAACTCCTGGGTAGTTTCTGCAGTCCCAGAGATGGAGGCCAGAGAAGCCATGTGCCTGAACTAAAGCAGGAAGATGATATAAGGTTGTAGGCGAGGAGTGATGATGTGTCAGCCACAAACTGGGTTTGTGCCCAAGTATAGTCAAGAGCTGATGGATTTAGGCAGGGACTTGGACTGTTGGCAACTTCAGGGGAGGAAGCTTCAGTAGCCTCCAAGAATGGGGAACTGGGATTTTTGGTGCCTGCCTTTTGTTTGGAGACTCTCTAAGTTTGGAAAATCAGGAATGGTGCTTCTATGATCATGCAGGAGTGAGCAGGAGGTTGAAACCAAGCAGCCACCACCCTTGAGTTTTAGCCCTGGGACCAACATGGTGGGAATAAAACTAACTCCTTTAAATTGTCCTCCAATTCCCACAAATACATTGTGGCATGACTCTTAATGTAAAAACTCCTAACATAATGGGCAGTGGTGGTGCACACCTTTAATCCCAGCACTCAAGAGGCAGAGGCAGGCAGATCTCTGTCAGTCCAAGGCCAGCCTGGTCAACAGAATGAGTTCCAGGACAGCCAGAGCATTTACTCAGAGAAATCCTGTCTCAAAAACCCAATAAAAGAACACAATAATATGAATCCATCAATTTTGTCTTTTAATTCTATTAGTTTCTAGTTCCTATATTTTAAAGTGGAATGAAAGGATGGAAAAATACAGCCCAACTCTCCAATGAGCACAGGAAGCGAGAAGTTTAGAAATACTATCGAAAAAGCCCTATGAACCTCAAATTCCAGACCCTGTCCTCTGCCAGTAAATAGGCAAGGTCACACTCCTTGCTGCTTACCGCAGACAGGCCTTTGAGTACGTAATCCTGGCCTGGTAAGATAACAGAAAATGAGCTGGCTAACCACTTTTCTGACTTGGTAAACTGCTTGTGAAACCCCCGCCCCAGCGACCTATGTGTGAACTTTGTTTTAAACCCTATAAAAATTGTCTCAATTCTGCCCTCGAGGTCCTCAGTCCAATGACTGTGGACCCCAGTGCACTTGGAATAAAAATTCTTCATGCTAGTTGCATCTAGACAGCTTCTCATGAGTGATTTGGGGTGTCACCTTTCCTGTATGGGAGTGTGAAGGTCCATGCTCTGTGGGTCTTTCAGATTGTGTACCTGAAATTTGAGACCATTACTTCCACCCATTGAACTGAATCATTATTACAAACCCTGTCTTTTTTCCTGTAATTGTGTTTTTCTTTTTTATTTGTTTTTGTTTTTGTCCCACAGCTTTGGATAAATAGTATATCTTTTAATGGCTTTTACTTTCAACTTTTCTGCAGTCTTGATTGTGTGTGTAAATGACATATAGCTGAGATAGAACTTGTTCTTTCCTTGGTCATGTAAATGCAACAGATGATCTGCTTGTAGTTATGATCATTATAATATACTTGAGATTAAATTTGTCTTCCTATAACACCTACATATTCATTCCACTTGTACTATGCTTCCTATACTCCTTCCTACCCCCATCTTTGGTGTTTCTTTCAGATGGATATTTTTAACATTATATTTTCAAAGTTTGTTAACTTGGTAGTTAAACACTTAAAAATGTTTCCCATTAGTCATTATCCTGCATAAAATATCTTTAGCTCATCACAGTTGACTACTACATGGTATGATTACCCATTTCCTGGACAATAAAAAAAGCTTTTAACAATTTTCAATGTATCTACATATCAATTTATATGGTCTATGATCTTGTGTTTTACTTTAGTATACACTGGAAACTTCACATTTTATAAGGTAATTGTTTATATAAACATTTACCTCCTTCAGGACAGTGGTGGTACACACCTTTAATCCAAGCACTCAGGGGACAGAAGCAGGTGGATCTCTGTAAGTTCGAGGCCAGCCTGGTCTACAGAGTGAGTTCCAGGCTAAACAGAGAAACCCTGTCTCAAAAAACCAAAAAAAAAAAAAAAAAGATTTACCCCCTTTTAAGTGGTTTTTATTTATTTATTTAATTCAAATTTTCAATCTGGGATCATTTCTTTGGGCAAAAGCATAGATTTTGGTGTTCCTTGCAGATTATTTCTGGTGTTCTCAATGCTTACTCACATACACTTTTTATTTAATATTTACTTTAAAGGATATTATTACTAGATTGATGTCTTAAGTTTCTATATTTTGAAGGCGTTTTTGAAGTCAAACACATTGGTTGTCTGGGAAATAAACAATCTTCATGTTCCCATTTTGAAAGAATCCAAAGATAATTGAAGTAGCTTGTTTGAGGGTGTAATTTTTAAGTTTTTCTTTTTACTGTGATATGACAAATACATGTTTTATTTTAGTCATCCCATTTAGGGTTCTTAGGGATTTGGGGGCCTATGGATAGAGAAACTAGAGGCTCATTCATACTATCCTCTTTTTGTCTCTACACATCCACATCTGCCCTACTTTCCACTTTAGAATGATCTCTCTCTCTCTCTCTCTCTCTCTCTCTCTCTCTCTCTCTCTCTCTCTCTCTCTTTCTCTCTCTCTGTGTGTGTGTGTGTGTGTGTGTGTGTTGCTAGAGACAGAACCTAGCTCAGTGCCCATGCTAGGCAATCTATACATTGTTGACCTATGCTTCTAGCCCCTGACTTATATGGATTTCAGTAATCCTAGTTGTCAACTTGAGTACATCTGGAATTAACTAAAACCCAAGCAGCTGGACACACCTGTGAGGGGTCTTCTTGACTCAATCATATGAGGTGATCAGACTCACTTAAAATGTTTATACTTGAGGTCAGAAGAATCATCCTAAATCTGGGCCAACACCTTCTGGTGGGAACCCACACAAAGGACATGGAAGAATGAAGGTTTTGCTTTCCGCCTGCTTGCCCTCATTCTCACTGGTAAGTTTTTCTATCTGCTTCAGACGGATTGTTCTGCTATATTAGAACCTACTTCTGCTGCATGTATGTAGTGAGATAGCCCTTCTGTGGCACTGACCACGCCCACTGGGGGGTGGAGTCATGGTCGGAAGTGACCTGTGGAAGGGGTTGGAGGAAGGGGGGGAGGAAGCTCTCTTCTCGGCGGGATTCGGACAGGAGAGCATCGGGTGGAATTTCCTGGTGTTCATCTGTCTAGGTTGTAAGTTATTTTTCCCTGAATAAACATCTATTTGGCCTATTTGTTTATCCTGATCCTTATTTAACCGCGATACATGTATCCCAAGGCAGACTGGAAACCAGTTGAGATATCCAGTCTCATAGACTGAACAACTAAGGAATAATTGACCTTTATGTCAGGAGACAGCCATTGTTGGACCACAGCCTGTAAGCAACTTGAGTAAATTGTGTGCATGTGTGTATTTTTTGTTCCCTTTGTTGGAAATCACTTGTTATGTTCTCTAACAAATGTCACCATTCCTATGTCCTATTGTGTCTGTTTCTTTGGAGAACCCTGACTAATCCAAGGAAGTAGACCCTCAGAATGAAATTCTGAAATTGGATTGTTCATGTATCATATATGGTTTTGCTTTCCTTGGGACAGTGTTTGCTAAGTACCTCAGGCTGTCCTGGAACTCATATAGTCCAGGCTGCACTCAAATTCACAACAACTCCCTTATCTTGGCCTCTCAATTGTTGGGATTACAGAGTGGACAATATTCTTTTAAAAAGAAATGGGGCATAAGACATTAACTGTGTGAAATGATATCACTATTATTTATTTCATCACCAGGAAATGAAATGTAGGTGGAAGAGCAGGAAATGAAGGTGGTTGAGTGACTGGAGCACTTAGTCTCTATGATAATAAAGCTTCTGTTCAAATTTATGGAGTCCCCTGGTATATTATCATAGCTTTAGAAATCACACATGAGGGATATGCACACGAAGAGCATGGATCTAAAGTGAAGGACCTAAGTTAAATAACAAGTTGTTCTTCATAGCAGGGTTGAGAGGGGACTTCCTCATGTCTCATAGTTGTGCATTATCACAGTGTTCCATTACATTGGTGATATTAACTGGACCTGTACTTGCATGACCTCTACAAATGTAATAGATGTGGAGCATAAACTGTGTCCATTGATATATAGAAAACCTATTAGTTATTGCATCATTTAAATAGGGACAAAATTGATTATACTGCCACCTAAAATAAAAGGGATTAGCCAAAAAAAGTGCCTATGTAAACTTTGGTAAGGGGTAGATATTGAAAGAGAAATCGGATCAAGTTCCTATCTATTTCTTATAGACATAATATAACCACACCAACAAAAATTATTATTAGTGTATGGTTAAAAATTATCAGTGTGTTCACCTGTAGACAAGCCGCCAGGTATGCCTGAGAGGGATCATACAGATCCTGGGTGATCTGCACCATTCCATGTGCTGGGGTCCTTGGCTGAATAAAAAGGAGAAGCAAGCGAAGCATGAGTATGCTCTGCTTCCTTATTGTGGAT
The DNA here is from genome assembly GCF_943737965.1 of Phodopus roborovskii. NCBI lineage: Eukaryota > Metazoa > Chordata > Mammalia > Rodentia > Cricetidae > Phodopus > Phodopus roborovskii. Next base: position 610,095 of record NW_026125640.1, on the reverse strand, counting down.
GCAGTGTGCGCAGCAGTCTCGAGCCACTGCCTCCAGGACTTTACCTGCCATGATGGATTATACCATGGAACTGTGAGCTAACAGAAACTGCTTCCAAAATTTCCTTTTGTCAGGGTGTTTTGTCACAGCAATGAGACAAGCAGCTTACACAGTAAGTGAATCTTCTTGAATGTTATATGTGGAGAGATTTCAACTTCTTATGAAGAATATGATTAATACAATTCTTTCACCAATTTTTGAAGAACATTACTATATTGCTTGTGAATTCTCTCATCTTCTTTAAGAAATCCAATTATGTATACAAAATGTGCACATGGTGTTCTCTTCATTTCCATACTTCTATATTTCACCTTCAGTTACATTTGTGCTTTGTTTTGAGTATTTTTTTTTTCAGAACAATTTTAAACATTTTCTTAAATATCTTTTCATGCACTATATTTTGATCAGACTCCTTTCCCCCAACTCCTCCCAGATCTTCCCCATTCCCCTATCTACTCAACTACATATTCTCTCTCTCTCTCTCTCTCTCTCTCTCTCTCTCTCTCTCTCTCACTCCAACCAAGAATGAAAATCAAAACAAACTAAACATACATACACACACACACACACACACACACACACACAGAGAGAGAGAGAGAGAGAGAGAGACTCCCTTTTGTTGGCCAGCTATCCCTGGGCATTGGGCCTGTCTTGGAGTGTGGTTGAGGCACCCAGTGCCACTCTGTTGTGGAAAACTGCTTTTCTCTTTCCCAGCAGCTGTCGATTGCAAATAGCTTCTTGGTTAGAGGTGGGACTTTGTGTCCACTTCCCCTTAGTATTTCTGGGATTTTTGAGGCTAATTTTTAATGAATTAATTAATTTTGAGACAAGATCTCACTATGGCTGGCATGGAATTTGCTAGGTAGACCAAACAGGTCTCAAACTCACAGACATATGCCTGCCTCTGCCTCCCAAGTGCTGAGATTAAAGGTGCATGCTACACCCAACCTGGGCCAACTGTTTTATATTTATTTTCAGTGTATGAGTATTTGGCCTGACTATATGATTATGCACCACTTCAGTGACTGGTGCCCACTCAGTTCCAAAGAAGGCATTGGATCTCCAGGAACAGGAATTACAGATGCTTATGAGACACCATGTGGATGCTGGCCCCTGAACTCAGGTCTTTTGTAAGAGCAGCAAGTACTCATAACCTTTAAGCTCACTCTCTAAACCTTAGAACAACTTGCAAAGAGTCGCTAAGTAAAACTCCAGCTTTGTTTTAGCTACTAGAGAAGCCTTTCTGTAAGTGTGGGGGGTTGTTGTCTCTGTAGTTTTACTTCTAGAAATTCAATTTGGATTTTTAAAATAGTTTCCAGTTGTTGAATAAAATGCTCAATCTTGTCTTTTATATCTTTTAATGTAGTATAAACATAGTTATTTTAAAGTCTCTCTGAAAATTGTACCATGTAGATCCTTAATGGGCTGTTTCCACTGTCCGATGATTATGATAATGTGATTTTGCAGCTACTTATGTTTCATTTTGCACTTAATATATGTGAAAAATATAAATCTGCTTTGTAGCTTATGATAGTATTTCTAGCATCCCGAAAGAATTGTATTGCTTTGTTTTGTTGCAACTACCTAGAGACATTAGCAAAATCAGACCACCTTAATCCAACTGCAGGGGCTGAAGTGATTTAAAACCATGCTTTGTAGCTTCACAGTTAAGCTCTGGACTTTTATTCCTAGCTTGTAATCCTTAAGGATTCTTTCAACCCAAAGTATGATTTCTTACTGGAATTTCTCTCCTTGGCATGCCTCAGAATCTGATTATCTTATGCCTTGGCCCATAGCAGCTTCTCAATTCCAGCTGCAAACCTGATTCAAAGGCCATGCTCTACTTTCTCCAGGTTTTTGTCATTTGACATCTCTAATTGCCTTCAGCATTCATCGTTTACAATTTGCCCCGTCAAAATTATCAGTGAAAAAGCTGATGCTCACTCCTTAATTCACCATTAGATGGAATGTGAATCATTTAGAAAATGAGTTTAAATGCTTTATTAAGTAAATTTTCTTAGGAGGAAGATTTTCCACCAATAAATCTTATTTTCTTTTTTTATTTGAGACACACTTGTAATCCAACTCTTCAGGGGGAGCAGACAAGGGAACATGATCCCAGCCAGGCTGCACGACACAGAGAGACTCTGCTTAAAACCACCACAACAAAATATAAACAACAACAACAAAAAAAAGATTTAGGGTAAAATAACTAAACAGTGCTAGTATGTGTTACATATCTAAGATCATAGTACTCTGGAAGCTGAGGCGGAAGGATTGTGAGTTCTAGTCCAGCCTGGGTTTCATAGGTGAGACCTTGCTTCAAAAAGGAAGCAAACAAAAAGTACTTGAGAAAAAAATGCTTATATTTATAAACTAAACCCAGATTTAAAGTATGTTTATAAAAGCAAATTCCAGAGATTTACTAAAACATTTAAAAATTTTTTTATGAAATTAAAATTATGAAATATTTTACTAATTTATTTTAAAACCTTTTCTATTTTATTTTTTTTTCTTCACAACCATATAAATAATTTTAAGGATAGCCTCTATAAAGATGCACACACATGTATTTTTAAAGAAGCATATCATATGTTTCCCTATGGTTTTGGAAATACACATACTCATGTGCATAGTTTAAATGAGGTTATGACACACTCCGGAGATAACCCTCCCCTGAGAGTCATAGAAAATGCAACAGAGAACCCCACAGATCAAAACTGATGTCTTCCTCAATCGCTTACATGGGAATCACCATTTATGCTAGACTGGCTGACTAGCAGGCCCCAGGGATCCTAGTCTCTCTGGCTCCCCACCACTGAGATTACATATTAAGCCATGTCCCTGCCCCTGTTCTATTTTTGATAGTAGAATTAACTATTCACAATAAAAAATAAAACACCATAGATTTTCCTGTCCGTTCTGTAAAAATGAGAATCATGTGGCTAAATCTTGACCAATTGGGCCTAAGGAAAGGATTCCTGGGGACTAGAAACAAATCTGTTGCTGAGATTCTAGAGACAACAGTGCATGAAAATGGAAAGCAGAAAGATCATACAAAAGTTTTTGAGCAACTAAATTAAGAATAGTTTTATCTTTGCATTCCTGTTTATAAAACAAAACATTAACATCATTACTTCAGTTCCTCCTACTTGGGTCTTCTGTTATTTGTAGCCAAAGAAGCATACTTAATAAAACTATAATGATTTGTGTGTGTGTGTGTGTGTGTGTGTGTGTGTGTTTTCAAGACAGGGTTTCTCTGTGTAACCACCCTCGTTGTTCTCGAACTCACTCTGTAAACCAGGCTGGCCTCAAACTGACAGAGATCTGCTTGCCTCTGCCTCCAGAGTGCTAGGATTAAAGGTGTGCACCTCCACAGCCTGGCCCACAATGATTTTTAAAGTATGTCCTCAAAATTATTTGAAATTTCTCCCATTGAGAGACTATTGAAGTTGCTTATTGAGTGTATGGTGTGTTTCCCTGAATGTATGTATGTGCACCATGTGAGTGCCTAATGCCTGAAGAGGCCAGAAAATGGCGCTGTGTCCCCTAGAATTGGAGGTACAGACAGCAGTTAGCCAGAACATGGATACAGGGATCCAAACTTAGGTCCTCTGCAAGAACAGTGCGTGTTCTAAACTGCTGAGTTGTCTCTCCAGCCCCAATTACATTTTTTTTGTAGTACTCCTGCATGAGCCATAACATAGAGAACCATTAAAAACCATACCATCAAGTTAACAGCTCTATTTGATTCAAAGTTCATAAATAATAGAGAGGGCTGAATTGGGGGTCCTGGGATTCAGGAACCTAAAGGTTCAGTTAACAGCTGTATAAGCTTTACAGGTTACTTCATCTCTCTTAATTCATGTTTTACTTGTAAAATAAGAGAAAGGGATTAGAAAACTAATGAGCCTGTAGTGGGCTGCATATTTCTTCTAACCAAAACACTTCCACATTTGAATCCCAGAATGTGAAAATGTGCTACTTAATTTGCATGGCAAAAAGCACTTTATGGATGTGGTTAGAACTTACACCTCCAAAACAATGAAATGATGTTCGTGTTACTTTAAACCACTGTATCTATGGTCATCCATTATAGCAGTATGAGGAAGCTCACACAGTGTTGAAGACCTTGAGTTTTGCTATCAGATGACAGTATTTGAGCCGATAAAGCTCTTCTAACACATGCTGTATGTAAGGCCTTGGGCAAGTCACTGAAAATCTCTGCACTTTAGCTACATCTTTAATAAGGGGACAAGGGAAGTATAAGTCTCAATTATTGAGAATTTGAGGAAAATCTAAGAATCAGCCACAATTTAGTATTCCTAAAATAAGTGTAAACAGGATGCTTCTGCTAAGGTTTATAATTCAATTTAGGGCATTTGCTCCTTTTTCAACAGTCTTGCATTTCTTTATTAAAACAAGAAAGGTCTTGACAGAAGAGGAGCATCAACTTTAGTTGTGTACACTATCTTATCTGATCCTTATAACTAGTCACAAAGTAGAGGTGATTGTTTACCACTTGAGAAGAGTGAATGGAGGAACTATATTTTTCAAAGTCAGTAACTAGTACACAGAAATCAAAGATGATAGCTCACTTGCTATATTCATTTGCTGGGTAACTGTGGATGAAAATTCAGTGCATAGGACCACAGCAGTGATCCCTAAAGCACTTGTGCTGAGTCTAGCCTGGCTGATACAAGGTCATTCTAACTAATCCCCACAGATGCTGTTAGAGCTCTTAACATGGACCCTTTTATTTTCAGAAGACAGGCCTGGCCAGAAATACACTCTAGGCCTAGGAAGTACCTTTAGCTGTGTTAAGAGGATCAACTCAACCAAAGCCCCTCCTCCCTGTCCTTTGATCCCCGCCCCGGCCCTCTCCGTCTCCTCTCCCCCTCCTGTGGGGTCCTTGGAAGTGCGACACAAAGGCGGGGCCTACGTAGAAAAAAGCCCTAGGCCATAAATGGAGGCGGTGCCTCACGGAAGGCCGGGGCGCAGCAGCGACTGCGGAGCTCTCGACTGGAGCTTTGCTCCGCCCCCGGGGACTGCCATAGCCACCATGGAGGAGTACCACCGGCCCTGCGACGAGGTACCGCCCCCCTGGAGCCGGGAAGCGCCCCTCTCCCTGGTTATGGGGACGCTGTCGGGTGGTCTATTAGTATTCGCAGAGTTAGGATGCGGAGTCTGAACCTGAGTCTGTTCCGCGGAACCGGGATCCTTCTTGTCCCTCGGCTCTCTGTCTCCCCACCCCTGAAAGCCTGAGGGTGGGCTGATTGATCATCGCGATGGCTTGGGTGACAGAAAGCTCTTGGGGGCTGTCAGCGGGGTCTAGGAGGACCTAGTAGGTTTAAGGGGAGGCCTAACTTGGGGTGCCTGGGCGGGCGTTGGCGAGCCCCGCCCGTCTGCGATCTGGGCCTGGGAAACCGGTTTTTCTGTTTCCTCCACCCTTTTGGGTCTCCTTGAGCTGGTGCTGCAAGAAGGCTCTGGTCCTGGGAACTCTCCCCAGGGACAGCTAGAGGAAGTGCTTTATGGATTAAGGGCCCTTGCTCACTGGTTCAGGTTTCCCTAAGCCTCACCAGAACTCCATGATGTCAGTGATTTTCCTGTTACTGATGGGAACTCTGACTTTTAATGGCGACCAAGAACCAGGCCCCTAGGTCACACTGCTAGGAGTGACAGATGTTCCATTGGAACCCAGGTCTCTGACTTTACACTTCAGCCCATGTTTCCAGGATGAGGTTTGTTGAATTGCCCCACAGCCTGTAAGAGTTTCCAAGGACAGAGTAGACAGACATTTTCTGTCCAGTGGTACAAGAAAATGAAATATGAGATAGTGGAGGTGCAATGTAATATGATCCTTGTAAGGGGCTTCTCCAATGTGAGAGTTTCTGCCGAAGACTCTGTTGCAGAGAGCATGCATACATGTGAATCAGTGGTAAAGCACACTAATGTTATAAATAAGGACTTGCCCCCCCCCCAAATTATATGATTAGCTCTTCCTCAGATTTACCTTTTAGCAAGGATGCAAGGGAATCTTTTCTGCACTACTTCTTAAACACGTGTAATTTTAAAAGAAATAGGATTAGAGAGTCAGCTCATCGGTAGAGTGCTTGACTAGCACATTAGATGCTCTGAGTTCCATCTCCAGAACCAGAAAAAAAGATGGAAAACCAACAGACATTATTCATGTTTCCCTGGCCAAACAAACTTTCCAAATTGTAGTAAAATGTGCATCATTTATTTCTTAGGCCAATTTTGGATGTGATTTTAAAGCAAAAATGGCTATCATAGGACTAAAATATGAGACCTCTTTTGTGGGAAATTTTTTAGGATAATTAGTAGAGTTAAAATATGAAAATCTATAATTAAAACGTAACTTCAGAATTTACTTATTTCAAGTGGTTGTAAATTGCACAGTGGTTTTTAAAACACAAAAGTACTGTTTTCCCAATGCACCCCAAATATCTCCATGGAAATCATTCTTACATTAACTAAAGCATCCTGGCTTATACTTCATTCTTGACACATAACCTAGTTTCGCACTCAAGGACACTTAGATGTCATTGAAAATTGCCATTAACCCACGATTTTAACAAGCTGCTCCAAAAAAAGTGAGAGAACAACTTATACAATTAAAGTGACATTAATTTTGAATGGCAGAGTATTGCCGTAATCTTTAATTTGGAAAAGCAGTGGGTTTGTCTCATACCAGTTCAAAATAAAATTGGCAATGATAATTTAGCATACTTTTTTATGGGTCACTTTATCTAGCTGAAATGATTTCCTGTATACTGATAGCACACAATCAAAATCATTTATAGCTACTGCCTGCTAATTTCTTGAGCTTTATAATGCAATGATTATCTTGAATGTTCATTAGAGTCGCTATTGCAAAAGCACTTTTCAAAATGGTATTTGCTTAGGTCCTGCCCAATCGTAATGGATCTGATTCTACAGGGAGTAGAATAGCAACCTCAGTAGTCCCTAGCATTGTGTTCTTCTGTCACTATCACTTTTTTTTAGGCCAGTCGAGGGTATCCTGTATCTTGCCATGTCTACAAATAAAGGGAAGCCTTAATTAAAGCAATTTTATCTTTTCCTCTTTAGGTTGGCTTCAATGCTGAGGAAGCACATAATATAGTCAAAGAGGTGAGTTATATTTGCTCTTATCTCCAAGCTTGTGTGGGTGGAAAAATTTTAAATCCAGGTTTTGATTTTTCATGCCAAAGTAGGAAATGTTAATACTCAAACATCAAGATTTAAAAATATCTATTCAAAAAAATAAAAATATCTATTCACTTTTTGTAGGGGTGTGTGTGTGGTCTTTTGCTTTCAGGGAGGCCTATTTGGACCTTTTCTGAAAGACACTCTGCAAGGAAGTTTCAAGTCTACAAAAAGGAAAGAAGCTGTTTTTTAGAATCAATTTTTAACTAAATACCTTTACTGATTCTAGTGTTATCAATAAGACCACCTTGTGGTTATCAATGTAGCCTGCCTGTGGGTGAGGTTGTCAATACAGACTACCTGGGGTGAGGTTATCAATATAGATTGCCAGTGGGTAAGGTTATCATTATAGACCACCACCCTGTGATTATCAATTTAGACTACCTGTGGGTGAGGTTATCAATATAGCTTACCCTGTGGAGGTTGAGGTTATCAATATAGCTTACCCTATGGAGGGTGAGGTTATCAATAAAGCCTCCCCTGGGGATGAGGTTATTAATATAGACTTCCCTGGCAGTGAAGTACTTTAAGAGCACTCTTACAGTCCAGAGTCCTCATTAACTCTGACAGATCCTAGGTAAAAAAATGCTGAATTGGCCCACCCCAAAGCTTGCTTTAGTTGTGGGTATGGATCTTGGGGCCTATGTCCTAGCAAGCCCTGACTGAGTTCTGTCTGGGCTGCATTGGCCCCACCTTCTGGGCACTGAAGGCCACCAATTCACCTGCAGAGAATTCAAGGGTATCATCTCATCCAGAGCTCAGCTGCCTGACCCTGTGTGAGTAGGACTGGCTCCATGTCTCAGGGCTAAGCAGCACCAAAAACCATTGCTGTATTTTAATAGTTGAAGAATTGTGGATTAGAACATTTAACTATTTAAAATATTTAGACACCATATTATGTAAATATATGTTTAGGACTATTTTATTAAACTAAAATGCAAATGTTTTCAATACCATCACAATGTTAGAGCACAAGGAAGAATAGTTGGAAGGCACAGGTAACAATAATCTTATTTTTCTAAGTAAAATGTCAAGAGAGACTGTCTTTGGCTGATAGACATGAAATAAAAGATGCTGAGGCTTTGGAAGAGCCACTTTAATATATTTTCTTTACCCAAGTTTTGAACCACCTGAAAAGACAAGTGTTGACATGAAAAACTGAAACACCACCTTTATTGTAGATAAAACTAGTTTGATGACTGTATCATGTTTTACTAGCCTCTGCTCAGTTCTGAACTTGTAATACTGGCTTTGCAAGCACACGAGGGAAAATTTGAGTCAGTAGAGAGAAACACGGGATAATGTGGAAATGGAAGGACAAATGAAAACCCAAGTGCACGATGCTTGGGAATGTGATTTTCTCTCATGAGTATGGTAGAACAGTGCTGATCACTCAGCAAACAGGTAACTTATTCCATCTCCATAGGAAGGAATGATGCAAGAAATAAGACATAAAGAATGGTAGACATTTTTTTCTTTTTTGGTGTGTGTGTGCGTGCATGTGCAAGGAACTGTAAAACATGAGGAAAAAAATGTCAGTGTAATGTGTTGAAGTAAATCTACTGAGACCTCTATCTTGAGAGAAGGAATTGGAAGGGAGCTAGTGGGAAGCTAAATTTTCACCTATTATAGGAGTTCTACACATGCCTATAGCTCATACAGCAAGAAATAGTGGTAGACATGTTATCTGGAGTTACATGTTATTAACTGCTTCTTAAACTGGTGTGTGTGTGTGTGTGTGTGTGTGTGTGTGTGTGTGTGTGTGTGTGGTTAAGTGGTACCAAAAACTACTAGATGCATTTTACTTCTTTTCTTGTTTTTTTTTTTGTTTGTTTGTTTGTTTGTTTTTGAGATAGAGTTGTTATATGGTCAGGATGGTCTCCAAGTTGTCATACTCCTGCCTCAGACCCTCAAATGTCAGGATTATAGGCACACACCTAGCCTACTAGATGCATTTTAGAGTATACACAATACTGAGAATGTGGTTGGCAATATAAGCCTCTTTATTGAAAACAGTTTGATACTAACTGAACATGAATTGTTTACATAAAAAGATGGCACTTAGGAGAAATCTCATTCTCAGAACAGGTTGCTTGGGGATCATGTTGTGTTCTCCTTTGTCTTTGTTTCCTGAGTCACCTTTCTATGGCACTGAATAATTTCCGCTGAGGGACTGGGAAGGATTGATATACAAGTACTGCTTTCAGACATTGCAGACTGTCCTAGATAATTCCATAATTTCTGTAGTCATTTCTCTTTTAGTCTGTACTCATCTCATTCTCCTTCCTTTAATTTCTTGATCTGAGTTCTCCTTGCTAATTGACTTTTACTGCCATGCCACTCATGTACTAGTACTAGAAGTCAGTTTACTCAGTGAGTGATAGAATTTCCCCCACACCCAAAAACTTCCTCAAAGAAAAACATCATTGTAAATGACAAAAACTCAAAATATAGACTAAAGTGTGTTTATTTTAGAACATTCAGAAAGTGCATAAAAGTCAGAATTACTTCAACCACAAACATTTATTAAATACCTGCTGTATGCAGATGTTTAAAACTGAAAGAATACAGAGATGTTTAAAACTCTGGTTTGTGTAGTGCATTTCAGTGTTGATGGTAATTAGGTTTAATACTCAGGGTCACCAGCAGGGCTGTTGACATCTTTGTAGTACTTTCTGTTGTTTGCAACAGAACTTAAAGTGGTACAAGCAAATGACCAAAAGCAACAACAACAAAGATAAAGCAAGGTGTGCTCCTACTTTCCCATTAAGAAAAGGCCATGAGGATAGTGGGAAAGGCTTTTCCAAAGGTCATCAACTTGCTGATGGTAAAGACGGAATCAAAAATCTGTTCTCCTACCCCTTAGGGCACTTCCTCTCCTCTGCTATGTTATTGAAATTTCAAGAGTAATTTGGCTCACTTTATTTCCATTAGCCTTCATATGAATCTTTACTGTAACTCAATTGTAGTCAGTGAAGACACATTCATATTTGTGTGTTCTGGTCTAGATTCTGAAACCAAATTGAGTGCTTATGCACTATTGCTCTTCTTAGTCAGGTGTCAATAGTGAATGTAAGTAAGAACTATAGGATATGATTTGATTTTCTTTTGTTAGAGTATCTTTATTTATTTTCTCTGTCAAATATATTGCTTGTTTATAACAACTATATAGCATGAATGAGATGAGATTATAATTATCAACCATGGAATAATGCTTTCAGATTAGTCCTATCCTTTGTTTTGAGCACATGACCCATAGTTTTAATTCTGTTTTGAAGACATTTTTTAAAACCAATTAATGCTCTCTTTTCTTAATCCTGTAGCCATTTTTATCACTTACTATTTATGACTTGTCTCTCCTGTGTTATAAACATTAGAGTTCTTATACTAGTGTTTCTACTAGAGTAAGTTCTTAACCACAGAGGCACTGGCAAATTTATCTTTATTTGACCTGTAATATTTTGTAGAATGAGATACGGCTTATGGAAATGCTTTGAAAACTCTTAGACAGTTAAAGACAGTGAACAACAGACATCTAGTAGATGCCTGTCTTCTGCTATGTCGTTGGGAGTTGTGCCTTGAATTTCTCTTGCTGTATTGTAAAATTTGGTTCATTTGGGCTAATGGAACTGTCCTCTCTCCTAGTGTGTTGATATAGTCCTAGGAGGGGAGGACTACAATCAGAACAACATCAACCAGTGGACTGCAAGCATAGTGGAGCAATCTCTAGCACATTTGGTTAAGCTTGGAAAGGCCTATAAGTACATCGGTAAGTACTGATGCGGTTGTCCTTCTTTTGTCCTTCTCATTTTCTCTGAATTTGGGGGATCTATCTGAGTGTCAGGCACTATAGTTGAATACTAATGTAGGAAGCACTTCTGACTTGTCCCTTTGAATGTAATACACAATGAAGGGTAAAAATGGAGGTCTTTCGGTCTAAAGCAGTTTAAACTGTCTTCCCTTGGTAGCATCAGGTCTCTTTGTCCACTGAGACCCTTCAGTGCTGCCTTCCTGTCAGCCATACATGCCTCTGTATAGACCTGTGAAGGTGCACAAACCAAGTACAAAAGTGAAATAGCCCCTGCACTTCTATCTGCAATGGCACAGAACACACAATTTGACCAGGAATTTTTCTGCAGTGCAATTGCTGGCAGTTATAGTAATGGTTCATGAAATGGCTGACGCTCATGAAGTTCATGATGATGGATATTCAAAATAAGAGACTATTTTAGTCTACTAGCTGAATTATTTTTGTGTTGCTTTTTTTCAGATTTTAGAATTCTAATGCAAATATTTCAACCTTGATTCTTTCCCTTTTTCAGTAAGTGTCATTCTGTGACTTTTCTTTGTAGTGACCTGTGCTGTGGTCCAGAAAAGTGCATATGGATTTCACACGGCCAGCTCATGTTTTTGGGATACTACATCTGATGGTGAGAGACTGTAAATGAATTTACCGAGAATCAAAGTTCCAGCGAAGTTCAGTCTGGATTTATTATGTAGCTTTACTTAAAGTCAGAAAAAAATATTGTATCAATAGAATTGCTTTGTATGTACTAACAAGTATGATTTCAAACCAGTATGAAGTAAGAGGAGGAAATATTACTAAAAGTGATGTGTGTGATTGCATTGGTGAGTGAGTGTGTGTGTGTGTGTGTGTGTGTGTGTGTGTGTGTGTGTGTTAGTGCCTGATAATTTTGGTATTTTGCTGATCTATCAATGTTTTCTTCTTGTATGCTTTCAGGAACCTGTACTGTAAGATGGGAGAACCGAACCATGAACTGCATTGTTAATGTTTTTGCAATTGCAATTGTTCTGTAACCCACTAAATAGCCATTAACTTAAGTTTGTTAGTGTGTCCTTTCTAAAAAGAGTAATAATGACTTATTAATGTACTAGATGACAAGTGTGCAATATGCTTTAAAGATATCAGCAAAAAAACTGAATATTGTAAGCGAAAGTCTAATAAATAAGAACTTGGCAGGTTATCTCATATTCTCTACAGATTAATTTAAAGACACAAATGCTAGCCAAAAATTAATGCAGAAATATTATCTGACATAAATGCTATGTTTATACAAGTCTTTCACTACCATTATGCACCCATATAGATGGTATAATCTATTTAGATACCTATATTATCTTTAAACTAGAAAACTTAACAGGGATAAATAAATAAGTGAACAAAACGACTGCAATGATCAGTGCAGAGAAAATTGCATGAATTAGCTAATAACTCTCTTACTTATTTTAATTTATTTCTGTCATTGCAATATAAAATAGTTCATGAAAAGTAACTTTGACACCCACCACCACCTGCATCTAATGTTATAGTAGCAGCTATGACTAACCTGTTTGCTTTTCCACGGAACTGGCAAATCCATTTTTTGTTTTAATAACATTTTCTTGCATTTACATTTGAGGTGGAATTAAATGATAACCAGATTTTTTGGTTAAGTAAAATGTGTTAAGTATGTGGTCAACAGTGTATGACTCAGATAACTGCCTTACAATCTACTTATTCCATGAGGAACATTATCTGTTGAATGCCTGTTCTGCATATTTCTTTGTCAGACATGGCAACTCTCAACTTGATGTTCATGTTGTTTCTTTTGGTAGCTGTTCAGTTGGAAAACGGGTATCTCTGAAGAAGAGCTGGAAAAGAAAAGACTCTGTACCTTCATGGAGAACTAACCATAAGGAAATCACTAATTGGTGACAGAATTAGAGATATAATTTTAAGGGTTGCTTCTGACAAAGTAAAATACATAAAATATGCAACTCGTACTTAAAGGCCTTAATAGTAGTCTTAGCTATACAAATAAAATTCTATCATTGCATTAGTTACAGCTATGTGTGCATAATTTAAAATACTTATGTGGAGTTAGGACTGAGTGCAGTCGACTACACATTAAAAGTGAACAATCATTAGCAGGTTATCTAATATCTCAGGGTTTATGAAGAAAATCAGTTTATTAAGAAAATCAGTGATAAAAATTAGGGTACACAGCTAGTCACCAAATGCGAAGTCAGTCTGCCATTCAACCTTGAAAATGAAATCAATTTTACATGTCACCACTGACATCCAATCCATGTAAGAACTGGAATCATGATTCATTGAAATTTTAGGGTAAAGAAAAGTTTAGTATTAATGGTGACAATATTAAGACAGGATTCTTGTATGAGTACTACATGCATGGTTGACATTTTGCTGAATAACTGTAATGGCAAGAATGCAAAGATCGGGTTTAATGCAGTGATCTGTGATGATTTTGGCACATCAGAAATTCCTTGTCATTACCTTTCTGTTACTTTATGCTGCTGGCTCTTGTACCTCTGGAAATTATAATAGTGACCAAATTATCTGTGCAGTTAAGGCTTCTTTCTGATTACTGTTGTGGAAGCCTCGTTTTCAAATAAATCATACCTCGTGAGCTTGCTATCTGCTGTTTCTAGTTAAAATATAATAAAGACTATCTTACTGTGCTGTATATTTGTCTCTGGTTTTAATTCCATGCTCAAAAAATCAGGATTGTGCTTACTTTTACCATTTCCTACCAGGATGAATGGAGGAGGAAAACAAATGTGGGACCACATAAATATATTACAAAATAAATATATGAATATACATGTGGGTATGAAGCAAGAAGATCAATAGTGTAAGGACAGACCTAGCAAATGTGTGTTTCAAAAATATTGCTAGCCAAATCTAGTCATTACAATATAATGAATAGCTTCTATTTCAAGCATTGTATGTTTTTAACACAAAGTTAGTGAAATGCATTATGTAACTGTGAACCTTTAATGGTTATTTTTAAAAATTAATTTTGATACTATTTGTCAAATTGCAAATAAGCTGTTGCTTCTTGTAAAAAAATTGGGGACTTTAAGTAAAATTAGAGTATTCACACGTAATACTCTAATAAATGGGTAATTCAGTTAGTGTAAGCACTGACTGCAATGTTTTGAGGAGCTATAATTTTGGGTTTGTGAAGTCCTAATAGACTGCCTAAGTAGTGGCAACATCTCATTAAAGAGCATTTTTCTGTCCTTCTTCCCATGTTGGGTGTTAATGATGAGTCATTGGGTGGATTTCACCGCCTGCATCCATCATTGCATTTTATAATGATCTTATTGCTGCATTTTAAAAGTCTGAGTAAAAGTAGTTGCATATTATTGATAACAATTATTTAAAAATATGAGAAAATATGACTATTTAGGGTGAAGTGGTTAAGTCTCTTCTATGGCACATCTCAAGGCAATGTGTAAGATGAATGAAATTCTTTCTTCATGTGCTGGGATCTGTCCAAAGTGTTGGGATTACAAGTGTGCTCCATCAGGTCCAGACCCCTACCTTATATGTGAATCAGTTAGGAGATGTGAACAATATGACAATAAAAATCTATTACCGTTCTGTTCTATATTGGGAGTTTCGTGGGGAAACTGTCCTCTCATATTAAATTCCAGTATGAGAATTCTCACTCAGATAAAGGTAAGAACATGCTGCTTCTGGGAAGCCAAATACAAAAAGCAAGGGAGACAAAGGCCCTCCACCTCCCAAAGGCAGGAGTGAAGGAGGAAAGAAATATCAAGACTGTTACAGGAACAGATGATTATGTGCATAGAAAACTACAAGATAAAAAGCAAACACTGTAAGTGGGGATTAGGCTGATCCCTTAACACTTGATTGGACTGACTCAATTTCATAGTTTCTAGTAGCTCTAGGCTTCTACTAGCTCCTTCAACCCCTCCTATAACTTCCCATCTGCCCATACATACTTATTCTACCAATAGTCAATGAGCAAAGAGCAGGGGCTGAAGTCTGCTACAATGTGGGCTCAAGTCCAAGTCAATACTGGGTGCAGCTGCCACAGTTGTCACCATGCTAATAGGGACCAGATATTTAACAACTGAATTAATGTCCTATGAATCATCAGTAGGTTTTTTTATGGAGACAATTTAGCGACATCTGTCACTTTTTTGTGCTTCTGTCATGTGAACAGTTGTTTGGCTCAGTGCTACAGAACTAATAGCACGGTTCATGGAGGGAAAGGGCAAATAAGGCTTTTCTCTTTGATATGGCTCATAAATGTGAAAAGAAGGCCAGGTATGGCGTTACATAGAGGAAGTTGAAGCAGTAGGACTGTGTGTTTGCGGCCATCCGAGCTACATAGTATGCTGTAGGTCAGCCTGAGCTACATAAGAAGGCTCTTAAAAGTGAACAAAAAGAGAAAGCCAGAGTGTCCACCATGGAGAAGAAAGGGGAAAGTCATACTTTTGCATAAAGCAAATTACATGGGTTGAGATAGTTAAACAACTATTAAATTTAAATGAATTAATTAGGAAGCCTGAATATAAAAACAGTATAATAAAGGACTAGAATGGTCTAACAAAGTATGTGACTTCCATCTTGCCTCCTCTTTGTCCTCCACATCTGAATCTACTCCCAGAGGGTAAATGCTGGCATTTTGTTGTATATGATTCAGGCTACTGTTTTGCATCGATATATTGACTATATTGTTTTACAGCTATGTGTGATGTGTAAGTGCAGAGTGCTCTTTTTAAAGTGTGTTAAATGTAGGGCTACAGAGATGGCTCAGTGATTAGGAGCATTAGCTGCTCTTCTAGAGGACTCTGTTTCAACTCCCCGCGCCAGCGTGGCAGGCAGCTCACAACGGCCTGCACCTCCAGTTCCAGATATCCAGTGGTCTCTTCTGGCTTGTATGGATACCAGGCACATGCACAGTGTACATATGTACATGCAGGCAAAATACCAACACACATAAAATAAAAATAAGTGGCTCTTAAAATATAATAAAACAAGGGTTTGTAAATGTTACATTGGGGAGGGGTGGCTCATGTGTGCTATCATGGCTCACATTTGGAGGCCCGAGGACAACTTGTAGAACTTGGTTCTTCTATCTTGTAGCTCTCAGGGATCAAACTCAAGTCATTAGGTATTGATGTTTAATAAGGATCAGGAGAAACAAATAGGCCGAATAGATTTTTATTCAGGGAGAAATAACTCACAACATAGACAGATGAACACCAGCAGGTTCCTGGTCCCGAGAATGCCTCTGGATATACTCCTGTCCAAGTGCTGCAAGCAAGAGAGCTCTCCGAGTTCCCCCAGGTCATGTCCAGCCCCCAATGGGTGTGGTCTATGCCACAGGTGTGGTCAAGGTGAATATCTCACTACAATTCCCCTTTTAGTCTAAAGAAAATATTTGGGCTATTTACAAAAACTATATACAAAACAATGAATAATAAGTGTGCTCTAAGACAAGGAAAATCAAGAACATACACACTTAAGACCTAACTATCTAGTTTTAGGGTGAAGTCGAAACGGGGTTTACAATAGAGTTGTCCTAATCTGGAAAGCTTAAGTCTAGTACCTAATATATCTAACTAGAAAGAGAATAATAGTTGCGATAATTTAATCTTCAACCTCATCAAATACCTGAGAAGGAAAATAACAATACTAGGGTAGGCAGGAAGTACGGATTGGCCACTTCCAAAAGGTGCAGCAAGGACAGAAACAGCAGGCTACCTGGACAATCACCCAAGGTCTCACAGCAATATTGGTACACCCAGTATTGGCTAAGGCCAAGAGAACTTGACAGACCACAACAACAGCAGGGAGGTAAAAAGGCTGTCTTACCCTGACTTGGCAGGGTTCAGCAGTCTTCTATGTTTGTCTCCTGCAAGCACATAGGACTGCATGTCCAAATCAGTGGTCAAGGTGGGGACAGTTCTTTGCCCAAGAGGCCATTAGCTGAAGCAAGGATGGACTCCAGAAGGAGCGCGACAACAGTGTCCAACATTTTTCAGGAAAGTGCACGGTGCTGTCAGGATCAATAGTGTCTCATGTCAACGAAGTACTAATATTAAAACATTTAAATGCCATGTTCTGCATGTCTATGAAGTGATTGAAGATTAAGCATCTATATCTGACTAATCTCATAGGTATAGGAAACATGGGTGAAGATAATCTGTAATACTCAGGAACTTAGCTAAAAAAAGATGATGGGAGATGCCATTATGTATATATGTTTTTCATACTGGTTAATAATAAAGCACTGTTGGCCAATAGGAAAGGAAGATAGGAGGGACTAGGAGACAAGGAGGAAATAGGAAGTAGTAAGGAGGAGTCAAGATGGAGAGTCTGAAGAAAGCAGTATGCCGCCGGCTCCCCGGTAAGAGAAAAACATAGATCAACAAAAATGGGTTAATAATTAAGACAGAGCTAGCCGATAACAAACTAGTAACTGGCCAACATATAATATCTAATACAGAGTCTCTGTGTGTTATTTTGGGGCTGGCTTGGTGGCAGAACAAGAGCCGGCGGCGGGTAGAAAACCCCCACGTTGGGCGCCATTTGTAAGGAGAATGGGTTTTTCTACCCGCTGCCGGCTCTTGTTCTGCCACCAAGCCAGCCCCAAATACTACACAGAGACTCTGTATTAGATATAATGCTGTTGGCCCTGTTACTTGTTTCTTATCGGCTAGCTCTGCCTTAATTATTAACCCATTTCTGATGATCTATGTACCTGCCCAAGATTGCTTCCACACTTTTTTTTTATTTTCTGAGGCAGGTTATTTTCTGTGTAGCTTTGTAGACCAGGTTGGCCTTGAACTCACAGAGATCCTCCTGCCTCTTCCTCCCAAGCGCTGGGATTAAAGGCATGCACCACCAGTGCCCAGCTAAGATTGTCATTTTTATATAACATTTTACTTATGGATTTTTTTCCTCTCAGTGTGTAAAGTCTCCTTATTGAGCTTAGGTATAGTTTATTCGCTTTGAACATATAGGTAGTATCCCATGTTCCACTCTTACAAAAAAAAATCTGCTTGTGAAAATATTTGCACAAATCCCTCAGTTTCCATGTAGAGATTATTTTCTAAAAGAAGAATTACTGGATAATCAAATATGTAAAAGTATGCTGGGTTGTGGTGGTGCACACCTCTAATCCCAGCATTTGGAAGGCAGAGGCAGGTAGATCTCAGTGTGCTCAAGGAGAGCCTGATCTACATAGTGAGTTCCAGGACAGGCTTCAAAGCTACAGAGAAACCCCAGTCTCAAGAAACAAAAACAAAAACAAAACTCAAAAAAGCTATGTAAAAGTAACAAATTGTCCTTATGATTCTTTTTAAAGATTTATTTTTATTATTGTTTTAAATTATGTATGTAGGTGTCCCTGGAACTGGAGTTACAGACAGGTGTTAGCTGCCAAGTGCTGGAAACTGAACTTGTGTCCTCTGCAAAGGAGTACATGCTGTTAACTGCTGAGCTATCTCTTCAGGCCCATGTGATGGTTAGCTTTGTCAACTTGGTTGCACTGGGAATTGTACAAGGTTCATGGAATATACTTATGTATTTCCAGAGGGGGGAAAAACATGAAGGTCAGCAGTAGCCAACTCTGAGGCCCTAAATAGATAAGAGAGGGAAACAGAATACCAGCACAGATATCTGCCAATGCCCTCGTGCCACCATGGTGTACTACTCTGTTCTGCCATACTCCCCTCACCAGGATGGACTGAAACCTCTGCAAACATCAACTGAAACCAAACCTGTTCTCCTTAGGCCTCTTCACATCAGGTAATTTGTCACAGTAATAGGAAAAGTAATACAGCTTCAAATATCATGTCTGCCATTCTCTATATATAATTGTGTGTGTGTGTGTGTGTGTGTGTGTGTGTGTGTGTGTGTGTGTGTGTGTGTGTGTGTGTGTGTGATCATGCTTGTCCCAAAACTTGCAACTTGGCAACAGCACCACTAGGGATGCTATAGGGTTTGTTTCCTTTGTTTCCTCATTTGTTGATTTGAATGAAGTTTTATGAAACCTCTGTAGACACGCTGAGTACTGTTCACTGGGATCAGCTTCATTTATGTCCTTAAAGTTGCTTCTCTGCTGCCAGTGGGAGACCTTGATAGAGTTTAAGAAGGCCCACATTTCAGCTGTGACTCTGCCTTTGCTTGTGTGACATGAAAATAATCATTTTACCTTTCTAAGATGCACTTCATTTACAAAATTAAGGGGACAGATTAAGTCTTTTTTAAAACTTTAATGCTAAAAAGCAAAGAAAAAATCCAAATACCTAATTCTTTGCCTTGAAGGGTTCAAGGCAGAGCCAGAAGTGGGACTTTAGAATTTTCTTCTGTTAATGCTACTGCTTTGGCTAGTGGTTCCTAAGTGTATTAGCCACCTTTCTTATTATAAAGCATACCCAAAAGAAGAACTTGGAGAAGGAAAGATTTATTTTATCCCATGGTTTCAATATTTTAATCTGTGGTCCTATGCTCTGCTGATGGGCCTGTGGCAAGATTACAACATCATGACTGCACAAGTGTGTGCACAGTCAAACAAGTCACCTTCTGGCAACAGGAGACAGAGCAATCTCATATCATGGTAGACAAGAGCCGAGTCCAGACAGGGGACTATACCAAATTGTGACCACTGTGAACTAATTCCTCCTACATTTTTCACAAACAGCACCACCAGTGAGGGTATACAGTGTCCATCAAACGAGAGGCTGTGGAGGGCATGCCATATCCAAACCATAGCACTGGTAGTTTGCAGATCAACTTAAGTGTGTCAACTAATGTGAAAATACCCAGACTCCATCCTTAATATGCTCAACCAGAATCTAAATTTGATCTGCCTACTAGCTTTCATCTGACCCACCTCCAGGGAACTCGGCAGCAGAGGCTGCATTCTGCTTGCATCTCTTTGTTACACCTGTGTTTCTTTCCTTTTCCAATATTCTTTCACTTCCTCTATAGACTTATAAAGTTACTCTTCTGTTTCTCCCTTGGAAACAGAATTTGTTCTTTGTGTTTTGATTTTGTCCTTTGCCAAGTTGTCCAGATGTATACTGTGGCCCACTGCCTTGGGAATCCCGAGAATGGCTCATTATATGTGGTAGATCCCAAAGTTGAAGAGCATTTTGAGGCTACTTATGCCAGCACTCCAGCTAGGAGAAAAGGTTGCCTGGACTAAAGGCTGTATTAGACTCAAGCATATGTGTCAGATATGCTCTCTAGTTAACTGGTTCCTTTGATGTTGCGTTCATACAAGTAAGGAAAGATGGTCAAGGTTCCTTTGGAGATTTGTATCCCAAGAATCCCAAGAAGAAACACACACACACACACACACACACAGACCGCATGTATGGGTGAAACCCATCTTTGATTTATCTCCTCATGTAGTTCAGCATTTCTATCACCAGGGGACAGAAGGGTGCTATTGATTGTGCACTGGAGTGCAGACTTGAAGTTTAGTCTCTGTGAGATTCAAAGTGACGGCTCTCTCTCTGCTCTGTCCCTTACCTATGATGGATGTTCATAGATCCCTAGCTTTTCCTGTAAAACAGCCCTCAGTTAAAGTAGTGAGACATTGTCAAACTTTAAACTCATGCTGGAGCCACTTTTCATAAGCTGCAGTGCATGTAGTAAATAGAAATAACCAGAATCTCCCCCCCCCTTTTTTTTGGTTTGGTTTGGTTTGGGTTTTTCAAGAGAGGGTTTCTCTGTGTAGCTTTGGAGGCTGTCCTGGAACTCACTCTGTAGACCAGGCTAGCCTCGAACTCAGAGAGATTCTCCTGCCTCTGCCTCCTGAGTGCTGGGACTAAAGGCGTGCACCACCACCACTTGGCCTGCTGTTTTCTTTAGAGGTCTCCCAGATGTAATCTTGTCTTGGTGGCTTTTTCCTTCCCTGGTCTATTTCTACAAGCAACACTTGAATAGGTACTTAATGTTCACTCTGTATTAGATACTGTTCCAAACTCCAGGAAAACAAAGTGAACAAAACTACTAAATTGTATTCTAATGGAGTAGACAATAAGCCAATATATTCAGATGCTAACATGTGCTGTAGAGAAATAACTGGGTGGAAGCCAGAGTGTGATTGAAGGAGGAGGCAGGGTTACTATTTTAAATGAACTGGTCAAAGCAGACCTGTCTCATAAATAAAAAAAAAAAATCTATTTCAGCTGCAACCTGAAGGAGATGAGAGGGAGAAAACCATGCAAATGTGTGAAAAAAAAAATAGTTCAGGCAGAGACACCATAAATGATAAGAAATAGGAATGGAATCAACCAGTATGTTTGAGGGACAGCAAGGTAGCCATCATTGTAGGGGCTGAGAGAGCAAAGGAGAGGGGTATTCATAAATCTATGCTTACTGACATGTGGACAGTTGAGCCTTACCATCATTCCTTCTCTGTCACAATGGTCTGTATCCCTTGGAACTGCCTGACCAATGAACTTGAAAAGATAGACAAAAACAAAACAAACAAAAAAGTTCTTAACACTGAAAATATGTTGTCTTACAAAGAAAATTGAGGTTGCTCATAGAATTGGAAGGTGATGAACCTTTAAAAAGCAGGAAAATGAAAGGATGTTAGGCTTTCACACAGGCATTTTGCCATGCTGAGAGCTTGAGTTTATCCCAATGAGTTCCATGATGGACCTTCTTATCTCTAAAACTATGCTGGATGAGAAAACCTATCGCTTAAAGCCAACTGTACCAGTCAGTCCTGAGCTGGGTTATTCTGACGATAAAGACCCCTCAATTATCAATGGCGCAACAAGCAAAAGCTCTTCTCCTTCTTGGCTTCGTTAGTTGTCAAGGGTCTGTTCTTTCAATGATGTGAGCTGCAGGAGGCTCATCTCTACCCAGCTTCTGCAGAGCTGGAGTGCTTCTAGTCTCCTCCCTCACCAGGATCCAGAGTGACTCTTGACCTGGAAGCTGTACACATTGCACTGTACTTATAAATGGCACTTTAAGAGTTTTGTCAATTTGATTTACTAAATTAGAGGTGTGTTACTCTCACTCAGTTTTTAAACTATTTAACATCATGACCTAATTTTCTTTTATATGTCTTTACTAAGTAAAAGTCTAGCTCTAAATTAGCCATTTCTCTTATCCACCTTCCCCACAAATGCAAGCATTTCAGTTCATTCACTTTAATGCTTTGTCATTTTTCTGTGATGCTATATATAAGGTAATTTTGTGTGAAAACACAGTCTGGATTTCAATCTTAGTATGCCTTAGGTGTGTGATAGTGGAGATTAGTATCTCAATGCTGCAACAGCAGAGATAGTAGCTTTTATAAAAAGTAAATTAGATGAAATATATAAAGTTATTAGCTATTGATAATAGCATGAGGATGGGAGCCTGGGTTCATAAGGGCTTCAACAAGTTCCCTTATTCCCAGTCAATATGCAATGGTCACGTAATATGGTCATAAAAGTGACTTCTGTTGCTTAAAGTCACTGAGATTTTTTTAAAAAGTACTGTTATTCTTTGAGAATTTCATATAATGTGTTTGAACATATCCACTCCTCTCCCCCCTATTCCTTCTGTATCTATCCCACTTCCCTAACTACCCAACATCCCCCCCCTTTTTTTTGTTAATCCATCAAGTCCTATTTCTCCTACCCATCTACACTTAATGGGCAGGACCATCTGCCAGAGTGTGGTTAGTTAACTGCTGTGGCACAAGTAGATCTGGACTAAAATAGAAATTAATAAAGGAAACCAGGATTACTTTTCATGGCTTTCTCTATATACACAGACACTATATATCATCATTTTATTTTACAATTGTATTTTATGTCTTTGCCTGCATGTGTGTCTATATACCACATGCATGCCTCGTACCCTCAAAGGCTAGAAGAGGGCATAAGATCTCCCAGAACTGGAGTTACAGGCAATTGTGACCCACGTGGGTGCTGGGAATCAAACCCAGGTCCTATGAAGAACAGTCAGTGCTGTTAATCACCGAGCCACCTTTTCAGCCCCACATCCATGTCCTTTATAAAGAGATTTTATAATGTGTGTATGTATATGCCTGCATGAGTTTATGTGCACCACTGATATGCCAGGTGCTCAAAGGTCAGAGGGCATCAAACTCCCTGGAATTGGAGTTACAGGTTGTTGTGAGCTATCTGATATTTTGCGGGGAACTGAAACCAGGTCCTCTGCTAGAACAATAAACATCTTAACCACTGAACTATTTCTTCAGCTCTCACTACCTTTTTTTCTCATTCAGCTTTTACCAATAACCCACCTCCTCTATTATGCCATCAGTTATGTAATATCACAGGTAATAACTCTGTATTCTATCTTCACCATAGTTAGGTCTTCTGTGATTTGACTATTAGTTGTAAAATTAGAAAATCAACAAACACTACATTTTTATGTATTTTTTTTACTTTGACCTGAGTTGTGTGTTATAATCATTACAGATATAAATAGATCCAGTGTACTAAGTACAGTACTTTAAGGGGGATATTTCTATTGATGGGAAGGTATAGGTCTACAGATTAAATGTCTTAAATATACTACTTAATAGGAATATTTCTATTGATGGAAAGAGACACGAAGGCACATTGCAAACAGATCATGTGAATACAGAGAGAAATGGAAATATGGGGATAAATTGCAATTGATCGAAGCATTATTTGCTTCTTTAAAAGCTGATAAAATGATGTATATGTATTCCATTTTCTCTCTAGTTAATGAGGATTCCATCTATTTGTTTCATTTTTTCTTTTACTCCCATCTCCTAGCTTTTGATATATCATAGTCATAATTAGAAAATAAAGTTTGTTGATTATGTTTTATAAAGGAAAAACATACTCATCTTCTAAAAGATTTTATAGCTGGCTTCATGTGTAACTTGTTCCTGGTAAAGCTTGCTGTTTCATTTGATCTCAGAGAATCCACAGGTACTCCAGCAGAACGGAGCACCTAGTAATGAACGCAGCAGGTAGCAGACAGCACAGATGACTGAGTGTGATGTTTCAGCTGTGGCTGATGCAGAGCTTGCCATTGAAAAGCAGGAGGATCAGCTAGCTCTGCTGACCTTTACACACCAGGTAGGTATTAACTTCAATGTCAATAGAGTACCATGGTGGTTTTGACCCAACAGAGACACAGTCCATAAACAGTAAGAGGGCTTTAGTTAATATTTTTTACTTATCAACCAACACAAGCACAAACTGAAATCTGATCTACACTCTTTGGGAAAAATTTGTGATTTATTCTTGTAACTTGGCTTGTTCCCATCTGATTCTGAAGAGTAAAGTTTAGCTTTTTTGGCTAGCAATTATATTGTTACTCAAGTGGGAATTGCCTAACTAAAAGGAGGAAGTGATACATAGCAATCAAGTGATCTAACAGAATGGAAAGAAACTGATTATTTAATATTCTAATGTGACTGTAGGATTTGTGGAGATGTTTTGAACTTGATGTTTTAATATAAATCAGGTTTACTAACTCTGTGCAATCTTCTCTGAAGGATCAAGTTTCAGAATATAATGTTTGAGGCTTTTTCCAAAAATTAGACCAGCACAAATGTTTGTTGTTAGTTCTCAGTGTAAAATCCCCCAAATGAACTCACAGTGGCTTCATGTTATTCACTGCATTTCCTAGGACTTCCCTTCAGCCACAGAATAGTCACTTGGGGACTGAGTTCTCTTTTTTGTACAATTTGAAATCTTATGTTTTCTTTGTTTTGCTTTGCTTTGCTTTGTTTCTTTCTGTTTTGGATTTTCAAGACAGGGTTTCTCTGTATTGCTTTGGAGCCAGGGAACTCACTCTGTAGACCAATCTGGCCTGGAACTCACATGATCTGCCTGCCTCTGCCTGCCTCCTGATGCTGGGATTAAGGTGTGCCCTATATTTTCTTTGTTACTGATGATCTATTTTCAGTAATTCTGAGCTGGGCCATTCAGTGTGTGTAGACTATCAAGTCCTCGCTCAACAACACAGCACACAACACAGCAATCTCAAGTCATGCTTAACTGCTTGATCATTTTTCCACAAACTGGTCAGATTGGCCAGCCACTGTCAGCATTTTTTTTGTTCTGTAGAACAACACTTAAAGTCGAGAAATCCTGTAATTTTCTAATTTCATTTCTTTTCATGAAAATGTAACACACACACACACACACACACACACACACACACACACACATATATATATATATAAACTTTTCTTTCTTCAAGAAAAGTAACTCTTGCTTGCAGGGGAGGGGTTAAAATGGGATCTGGATATATAGACCAAACTGGCCTTGAGTTCATAACACTGACTCAGTCTTCTGAATGTTGGAATTACATGTGTGCATCAGAATACCCAGCTTTTCACTTCTTTTTAAAAATATATTTTTATATATATTTACATAAAATTACATCATGTCTGTGCTCACTTTTCTCCCTCAAGCTTCCTTTTTCATTTTAATTTAAAAGTGAAAATCCACATGGATTTAATTATTTTCATTGACATGCCAAGATACTTGCTCTTCACTGCCACCATGACCCAACCATTCTCAGCATGTATTTTGGTTCCAGGAACCTTGTTTAATTTGCTGGTGGAAGGAAAATGAACCCTATTGCTACAAAATGTGGCTATATCGCTGATATACTTATCCATCAATTGTAGGATCCTTGCTTATTAATTATATTTCCTTGGATGGTTTTCTTATCAACAAGATTAAGATCAAAATGTCTACATTGTGATGTTGCTGAGGGGGTACCTGAGATATATGGAAAATGCTTGGCATAGTAGTAGGTACTCAACAAATGTTAGATATTTGTATTAGTACCATCTGCCTTAGGTGATGTACTTTCTACTCAGGATAACATCACCAAACACATTCACAGTTCCAGTGAGGGCTGTAACTGATGGACTCATCAGAACAACTACACTTGCAAAGAGATGGGATGTCTGCTAGCTGATTCAATCTTTAATAACAAGTTCAATAACACAGACACAGGGGAAGTTACTGATTTCAACATCTAAGCAAGCTTTAATAGCTATTTCTAAAATCATGCCCAGATCATCTTCTCATTCAAACCATTAACATCCAATGGCTGCATGTATTCAAATCCCATAAACACAATATTGCAAAAGCAAGAAAAACTAAGAAAAGCATGTGTAGCATTATTTTCTCATTTGATTATTTGTTGCTAAATATATATCTCAATACCTGCTATTAAATTCTAAGAAGTAAATGCTGAAAGCTATGCTGGCAGCTGGGAGCCAGGGGCTGGGGGCTTGGGAGGAAAAAGAAGGAAGTTCTCAAACAAGAAACACGTTCCACATCTCTATTTTGGGAACTATGTTGGTAACTATAGAAAACTGGAGAAACATTCTTGGAGCAACAAACAGACAGAGACTATTTAATTCCACTTTGTTAGATACATATGTTCAATTTCCATGTAACTGAGGTCTCCCTCTAGCTCAAAATTTGCTACAAATAACTAAAACTATTGCATACACTATCTTACTGGTGTTAATTACACAAAACAAATGCATGTTGAATGAGTGGACTCATGTCTGGGGTGCAACATGAAGCGGCTGGACCTTTCTCCAGGGGAACATTTCTTATGGTGTCATGTGCACATCTAGGAAAGCCTTATTTGCCAGAACCAACCTTCAGTGCTCTAAGGATGGTGGCAGAACAAGGGTATAGAAGAAACATAAGTGGCATCTGAATTCTCGCTTCATTTAGTCGCTTCAAAATGTCCACATAACATCATGATTTATGAGCATAATTGAAAAGATTCAACACCATCTGAAGTCAGAAGATGAGTCTGCATGCCTCCTTCAATCACATGCAATACATACAAAACAGAAATGGAGGCTGAAACATGAGCACTGTGAGACCCCCTGCCTGCTGCCATTTCCCTTTTGAATGCTATACTTTATTTTCTCTCCATTGTCCCCACATTTCCTTTCTCTGCAACAAGGCATCTGTCCTTCCCTCTACTCTTTCTTCCTCATTTCCAAAGCCGAATAGTTAAAAACCTTTGCATCCCTGGTGGAAGGGGCAATCATAGTTGTTTTTAGTTCCCAGAAACGGAAGTAGACGTTTTAATGAACTGTGACTACTATAGCAGTGATTTAGACTCTGTCTTGCACTTCTAACTACCCATAAAATATTGGGTGTGATTTCACTATTTGGGGATTACAGTTTTGAGGACTTTTTATTTCAGGAAGATGGCAATGTTGGTAGTGGTGGTGATGAAAATGATGTAGTAAAAACAAGTTATCTGTACACGTAGATCTATTTGTGTGGGTATCTAAGCAAAAAAAAAAAAAAAAACAATAAATGGATTCTGAGTAGGATATGTATTATCATATACATTTGCTAGAATTCAGTTCAAAATTCACAAGGGTGGACTTGAGCAGACCATTTCTGGCAGTAAACAGTGTGTTTTTCTTTCCCATCTTATGGACTTATAGCCAGCATCATCATAGCAGCTTAGGTCTCTGAATTCATCCCTCTTGCCTGAAAATAACAATGGATTGAATACACTAGGCCAGTCTATCCTACTGGTCCATATCCTGCTCTCTACCTGCCAGGGGAATCAGGATCCTCTGGTCTGTAAAAGTAACAGAAGGGTAATTTTAATCTCACTCTGAAGTCATATAGCTCTAAATGTTCATTCCTTCAATAAACTGACCTTGAACACCCACTCTACCAAGCACCATGCTAAATGTAGAGTGCTACCTTAACTCCAGTCTACTGTTCCTTTGTAGGAATAATCTCTAACCCAGTTAGGCTGTTGTGCTGGTAAACTGGAATATACTTCCATGTCAATACTGTTGCCATCATTATCTCCTCAAAAAAAACCCTCTCCTTTTGCATAATGCTAATGTTAAAGATGAAACAAAAATGAAGAATGATGAGCTACTTTTTGATTAACTCTCCTGTTTGGGGAAAGTATAAAATCGGATTCTTGAGATGACCTGGCATTAGTGACATAGATCTCGTTTCAGCTTCTGAATCTGAGGGAAAGTGATGAAATTACTTGAGCTCTTACTGTTTATCCTAAAATGAGTCCAAGACAATGCTTGCCTTCCCCTCTTGTGGCATGCGTAGGGAAATATGAACTAAAGTATCATGACAATGTTTGTAAGAGTGCTGTGAAAGCCATGAAACTCCATGCAAATGTAACCTATCACTAACAAACATTCTTTGGAATTCTTTTGAGGGGGGGGCCTATGTCATTATAGTTTCCTTCCTCCTTCTTTCTTCAGAGCATGGAACTCATACAGTCAACCAGCAATATTGGGGCATTTGGCAGCATACACTTATTTCTTCATGAGAGAGCTGAATTAGAAGTTTTCCTTGTTGAAAATGAAATGTACTCCACGAGGGCCAGACTCAGAGTTGGAGATGCTCTGTTTGCTGAGGGTTTCAGCCAAAGCTTCAGGGCCACAGAGAAAAACTCCTATTCTGGTGCTTTTGAGAAAGAAAAGAAAGTTTCAGGCTTTGGCATTAGCTAGACAACAAAGTAGGTGGGTAAATTTTCTATTAAGTAGAGCCCCTTCTAGTCCTATTTTTGACAACCAACAAAATATGTTCATATTACTCACAAGGATTGGGCTTACCTCTGATTGTAGGGATAGCTGAAAAACTCAAAAATGGTTTAAAGCCCCAGAAAATGAAATCCAAGCACAGTTTTTGGAAATTTCTACCACAAGGATATCATGGCTAATATGTGAAGCTACAGTGTACTTTCCTTTAGGACTCTAGCCCACCCAATCTTTCTAGTATTTTAAAATTAATAACAAACCCTCATTGGATACCCCAACTCTAGCAGCTTCATCCTTTGAAGTCTTACAGTTTAAATCCTTGCTTTGTAAAATGTGGCCCCGTGCCATTTACAAAATCATCATGTTTTTAATAATCCAGGTACCTGGGCCCCACCACACATAATAAATCAGAGTATGTACATAAAAACATAGCCAGGTAAGTATGTGTCCATCAAAGTGTAGAAGGCATAGTTCAAATAAAGCAGATGTATCTAACATGGGGCTAATGAACCACATGAATCTCAGAATAGCTATGCATGCAGCCCAACACATTTGTAAATTACATTATGTTGCAACAGCAAGTCAAAGTGTGTGCCACATCTATTCAAAAAGAGATATTTAAGGGAAGCTCGTGTTTTCTGTGTGTTCTGGGAGACAGGGGAATTTCCTCAAGGTTTCATGATGGATAAAAGTGTAGTAACAACCCAAAGAAATGTGTGTCATCTCTCAATTTAGGATTTGACTCAGACTCTAGAACTGAAAGTGAAGGCATAAAATTCTTAATAATAAGCATAAGCTGTAATCACTACTTAAACATATACACTAGTGAAATTTGGGCAACTAAAATAAAGAAATGCTATGGAGCAGCTTGGATTAGGGTGTTGAGAAAATTACTCTGCATATAATTTTGCTAAGATTTAAAGATTCTTCCTTAAAGTGGGTAATACGAGGCATCTGTTGGAGCAGAACTCCATATTATGGAAATGTTAATGCTAACTTTTAGACTATAAAGTACAAGTCACTGCTCAGGGGCTGCTGCTTTAGACAGACCACAACTTCGAGAACACTTTAGTGGAGGACTCCTTACTTAGGGTGTTGACTTGCAATTGCCTTGAACTCATTATCCCAGTTGGGCCTTCCATACAGAGTCTTTTGTTTTAAGCCAGTGATCACATCTTTCTCCTCATCATGGTGTACAGCAAAATGATTGGCCTGTAACAAAAGTTATACATTCAGAAAAAAAAGAAGCATGGTATAACACATATTTCACAAATCAAATCGAACTCTTACTACTCATACACACACACACACAGGTTATGATGCTGAGGGGTGCTATTCAGGAAGAAAGGGAATGAAAGGATCCCCTATACCCATCTGCTATCCAGATACTATGCTAGACATATAGATAGCAATAAGTCAGGTGAGTTCTTTATGAGACAATGGAATAGTCAATGGTCAATAACTCCCTTTACAGAAGGGGCCCTTGTAAAAAGCTTTGTAGAAGTTCAGGTGTAAGGGAGACATCACTTGAAGCAAGATTCCCCCTGCATTAAAGAGAAAAATCCTCTTTTACAATCCAAGTAAGGCCAACCTAAACTGGCGGTATAAGAGAAAAGGAAATAGAACACAAAGATGAGAATGACTGTCCCTCCCCAAATGAAATGTGGCCCTCATACATTACAAAAGCCCTGTCCCTAGGGGCAGGCGACTACAGACCTTCACTGCTGGCCTTGTTAGTGTAGGCAGGGAGGAGAAAATTTAAAAGGAGATGAATTTCAAATGGTATTGACAGGAAATCTCCCAGCTGCTTGTAATTCATTTTCAAGTGCTAGCCTTCCATTGTTGGATCAAAAAGAAATCAGCCCGGGCCTTTCCGTAAGTGATCTACACCTGCAGCTGCTTGTGACTCATGGTGGAGTTCAAGATGAACCAACAGCTGGGTATTTGAATGGCTATGGAACCCAGGGAAACTGTTCCAAGTTATCAAAGTTAAAAGGTGAACTGATGACAGTAAATACAGTTAGCTGTTATTCCTTCCTTTCTTAGGCACATCCTGACCTCAAGGTCACATGGAACAAGGTTTAGCTGGCTGCAAGGCTAAACCAAATAATACTAAAGTTAACTATTTCCTCCTTGGTTGACTAAAAAGTTCTGCTTTTGCCTTCAAGGACACTATTGCCCTCGAAGAAAAGCAAATTCATACTACTGGGAACCTGTCCTAGTTTCCTTTCTTGTCACTGTCACAAAGTAGGATAAAATCTACTTAGGCAGGAAAAAGTTTATTTGGCTCACAATTCCAGATAACAGACCATCATTGTGGAGAAGGCAAAGTGGAAGGAACTAGAAACAACTAGTCATATCCATAGTCAAGAGCAGAAAGAAATAAGTGCACCCATGGTGCTTGCTTTCTGCTTCCTGTATAGTTCTCCAAGTATTTTTCATCACATATATTGATTTGCATTATATAATATATTAAGAGTTTTCTTATATGTACATGTTGATTTATTTATTATTAATAACCACAAGTGGCAGGGAATTGCTGAATGCAGGCTGCCATTTACTTGCCAGATGCCTTTATGCAAATAACCTACTCTATTCTAGGTTTTTTACTCTAATTAGGTAATAAATTTGACAAATAAAATTAGACTAAAAACAATGCCTGGGGACTGGAAGGTTGTGTTCACACCTTTAGTCCCTGCACTCATGAGGCAGAGGCAGGCAGATCTCTGTGAGTTCGAGACCAACGTGGTCTACAGAGCTAGTTCCAGGAACCAGGATTGTTACACAGAAAAGCCTTGTCTCAAAAAACAAAACAAACTAAAACAAAAGGCAAAACAAACAAACAAAAAATGCAAACAAGCAAAACAACAACAACAATAACAAAATGCCTGGACCAGAATTCAGATTCTGCAAAGGATTAGTTGTAGGACCCAAAATCCATAAATGCTCAAGTCTCTTACATACTTTAAATCATATCTAGATTACTTGTGACTCATAAGTCAATGTAAATCCTATAACTAGTTGTAATACTGTATTGTTTAGGGGGGAAATACAAGAAAAAGACTGTATATGTTCAGTATGGTATGGTTACTTTTCTCCCAAATATTTTGATTAGGTTGATAGAATATACAGAGCAGAACTTCAAGTATATGGAGAGCTGACTGCATATAAATGTATTCACTATATCATAATACATGTATAACATATAAATTAATGTACAAGAGAGAGGAATAAACTTTTCTCCTCATCACCATTTAGTGAGTTTTGTCCATCTGTTTTGAGATTCCTGCTCCTTGGTGGGAACAGTGTTCTAATATCAATACAAGCCCCTTAATTTAGAATTGAGTCAATGATCTGATGGTGATACTGAGTGAGTGTGAGCAAGCTAGGTCACTTGAATCCATTAGCTGCCTTTCTGGGTGGTGGTGGGGGGGGAATGCAGTGCATAAAACATACCGATATGTAAAAGGAAGGCAGCCCCCTCTGGACATGCTAAGAAGGTCCTAAGAACTGGATTCTTGCCCTCACCTGAGACTCATCCCAGCCGGTAAGGTAGATGTTGTAGCTGAGGAAGTCGGCATTGTTCCTTTCCTGCATCTGGGTCTCCAGCAGCTGCAGCAGATCTGCAAACCACTCGAAGGCATGTGTGTCTCTGCACAGCCAATAGAAATAGATCTGAAGAAGAAGGGGCCACAAATCAGATTATATAAGGGGTAGTCTTTTTCAGCTTCAAAGGATAGGTTTCTAATGTTCTAAACATTTTCATGACGCCCAGAAGGTCTAGAAACAGGTTCAGATGATATATGTCATTGTTTCAAGACATGGTCTTTAAGATAGCCTAGGTTGATTCCAAACTTGGTATTCTCCTATTTCTGCCTCTCAAGTGCTGGGATTGCAGGTGTGCATTATCACACTCTGGATGCTGTAAAGGCTCATTTACATACATTTACATAAACCTCTGACCTTCAGGAAAGCAGATCAGCAAATAAAACATTTGGGGGAGCTGTTGGAGAGGTAGGTGGTCCAGTGCGTCGGAGTGCTCTCTGTTCTTCCAGGGGATGAAAGTTCTGTTCCCAGCACCCATGTCAAGTGGCTCACAATGGCCTGTTACTCCTGCTCAAGGGCATCTGCACTTTTTTAGCCTCTAGCCGCACCTCCACATATCTGGCACAAATGCGCACATGCATGTACGCACACATAGACAAGCACACACACATTAATAAAAACAAATACCTAAAAGTAAGTCAATAAATTGATGGTTTAGCTAGTACATAGCTAACCCCCATCTTGTGGCTCTCTAGTCCCTCTTCTAGCTGCTGTTTCTCTCCCAGAATCCCTGGCTTCCTACATATCTGCTCTGAGGATGGCCAAAGGAATCAACACAGTGGCTACTATAGGAAGTCTTCCCTCCTGGGACTGCCAGACCCTCCTAAGATCCTAGGGGGAAATTAGTTTTGCTCATACCTTTGTTACATTAAAAAAAAAAAAAGTAAAATGGAAGAATGAAATGTGAACAAAGTTCAGTGTCCCTATCAGAAACTATCTTATCAGTTACTAGAATAATTTCAGGTTTACCATGACAAGGCACATCAAGTAATTGATGTGTAACAATCCCCTGGGAATTCATCCCCAAAAGACATCCATAGATAAGTAAAATGTTTCATGGTGCCCACCCTATCCTGCTAAAAAGCAGTATTGAAGAGATGAACATAGAGTCAATGTCATGATATAAACTATTATCATTATATAATGTGGGATGCTAGAAAAGACGTTTTCTCAAATTGCTCAATTTGGAATATTGCTACACAAACACAGCATATTACTTTTGCTGACTGGTCTGTTTGTAGACAAGCACATTAACCGACATAGAGGAGAAGCCTGCCTGTCTGGCCTCTCTGCAATCATTCATATCTTTCTCTCACTTGCCCTGATCTCCGAAAGCCTTGCTTTTCAGCATGGGATCGAATCCAGGCCCTCCAGAAAATAAGAGGAACTTACTTTTTTGAGCCTCAGATTTGTGGCATTATTGCAATATTTGTACCAGACAGACTTGAGAATGGAGGCGAAAGGCGTGACTCCGATCCCTGCTCCCACTAGCATCACCACTTCATAGCTGAACACATCTTCACTGGCTGTGCCAAAGGGCCCATCAACTGCTATCCTGAATGTAAATGGAAAAGGATAGACAGTTTCAGGCGTTTCTTCATCTGCACAGGAAATAGAATACACTTTATTGTTGGAGATGTGCCCTATGCTGAGTCTGCTGAGGTAGTGTATGTATAGGGGATCTTCATAAAATAACTTTCATGTAATTCAATGCCACCATGGGCATTGAAAATAAGAATATGAATGATTATTTAACAGAAAACCTTTGCTAGCTTGCCATGAGCATTTTTGCATTTTTTTCATTTTCTCGCTCTTCTTTCCATCTCCACACAACACACACACACACACACACACACACACACACACACACACACACACACACCTCTTTAGATTTGTTTTATCGTTTGTGTATGGATGTCTTGCTTGCATGTGTGTCTGTGTACCAGGTACATACCTGGTGCTCACAGAGGCTAGAAAAGGCTGGTGGACCCCCGGAACTGGAGTTAAATAGTGTAAGTGCTTAGACTCAAATCCAGGTCTTCTGGAAGAATAGCCAGTGTTCTTAATGACTAAGCTGTCTCTACAGCTCACATTTGTCTCTTATTATAGAAAAGTATATCTGATTTTTGTTATTATCACTGTTGTTGATATTGTGTGTGCGCACATGAGGTCAGAGGACAACTTTCAGGAGTTTTTCTTCTTCAACCAGGGGGACAGGGATTGGACTCAGGACCTCTGATCTTCACAGGAAGCTATTTTATGGGAAGCTCACTGATTTTTTTTCAATGTTGTCAGGCAGAACCTTAAACTCCTAATCCTTTTGCTTCCACATCTGAAGTACTGGGATTATAGGCATGGGCCCCATGCCTGACCGGGCAATCCAAATTTAAAATTCCTAATTGCATTACACATTTAAGTAAGACCTTTTTAAACATAATGACAATGTTGATTTGATAGCACCACTTTCCACTTGTTTATTCCACTAAACAACTACAATCCCCCCTCCCTTTTTAGCATCTACTGAGTCCCAGTACCATGTTATACAAGTGGAGAGAAGGATGCAAAGCAAATAATACTTTCAAACAAATGATGTCATTTAAAATTGTAGAGTATCTCTGAATATGCTTTTTGCTTTTCAGAAAAAAATTAATATAACTTGGCCTTAACCTTCACATATTTAAAGAAAGTTGAGAAACACTGATCTCAATGCTTTATAATTTACCTAAACTTGGTAGTTTACCTAAACATATGCACAAATATACTATATGAATTTGTAAACAGACACACAACTGTATTCTTTGAACCCCCGTGCTTTGTCACTCAGAAGATCACATGGGGCAGCAGGGAATCACAACTATTTAGCACCATTTCTCATAAACTCGGGCACATTTGCAATATGCATTCTATACTCACTTAGGCAGTTTCCAGGCATCTTGGAACTCTTGCTTATCACAGCCACAAGCATTAAATAGCCCTTCTGTCCAGTCTCCCACAATACGGATATGAATGCTAAAAAAGTCTTCCTCAGGAGCAGAGGTCAGGGTGAATGGGTGCCATTCCAGCTTGGATACCTTGGGGCACTTGACAAAAATATACTGTCCTACCTCCATCTTGAATCCCTTCTTCTTCATCTGAAGCTCAATGGTTTTAAAAGGGTGAGTGACCACCTGCAAAATTAAAAGGTGACCCTGAAAATTACATGTCACCAGAATACTTGCATTTTCATGGTTCACATGGATAAAATACTTCATTAAATATTTATTTAAGGACCAAAACAGAAACAGATATATGTCATTTGGGATTTGTCCTCAAATGTGGCCATTGGCTAATGATGGCCTGAAGTATCGACACAAATTTCTAGTGTTTTCTTTTCAGTCGGAGACAACTCCAACATCCCCTTGTAGGATTAGCTGACATTGCAGCTGCAACCACAGTGTGGGCCAGGTCAACCCTTCTCTTTTCCTCATTTTGTCTTCCTTAATATTTTAAGATCTTTTCTTGTTTGTTTTGAAACATGGTTTCTGTATGTAGCCCAGGGTAGTCTGAGAGGAGTGATGTAGCCCAAGCTGGCCTTGAGCTCATGTTCTCCTACCTCAACTTCCTGATTACTGGGATCATGGGAATGGGCTCCCACATCTGGTTTTACTTTAATTTTGAGTACATCCTCTGAGAACACACTCCTAATAAGATTTTTGCATTCAGTTCTCTGTTTCACAACTTTAGTAGGAAATTGAAACTATCAGTCTGCTGTGACTCTCTCTCTCTCTCTCTCTCTCTCTCTCTCTCTCTCTCTCTCTCAAGCTAAAGAAAGCACAAGGATAAAGCACAAAAAATAGAAAAAAAAATACACAAACAAGCTTCTGAAGGGGGCATTGGAAGCCAGCCAGAATATACCGGTTTCACCGACTATTGCAATTGCCTCCAAGTGAAGCTAACCATGCTGTATGTTCTTGTCCGGAATCACACCTTAACATGCCCAATTTCATGCAATGTTTCTACATTTTTCTCCACTTAGGGAGGATACCATCTATCTCTCCCTAAGACAGGTGCTATATTTATTGTCCATACAAACAATTGGCCATAGAAAGTCTATTCAAATAATCCAACTCTAGTAAATGGATAGATAATTCTAAAACAGAATGGAATAAGGGAACCAGAAAGTAGATATTCTTTCTTGTCAAAAAGATGTATTCACTCCCAAGTTTATTTCAGCACTACAGCTATGCTCTGGAATCAACCTAACTATACAATGACTGGGTAAGGAAAATGTGCTGTATGTGCACAGTAGATGGCTATTCAGCAACAAGAAACCTTCCTATCTGTCTGTATGTCTGTATGTCTATCTAAGTGTATATGTCTCTCTTTATTTTGTAAAGAAAAAGCAAAACCTAGGAAAACAGAAAAGTCACTCCAAACTTGGAAGTTGGAGACCAAATGCAAGGTGAAGCTTATGCATTAATCTGCTTGACACAAATACACTGTGATTACTTATAAAGAATACAAGGAGGAACTAGAAAGATTTTTCAGCCTCCTTTGTTTGCTTCTTGTTGTTTTTTAGTACCTAAAAGTTTTTGTCTCAATAACACATAATGTGTGTGGTGGGTGTCATAGAAAGTGATGCATTATAATGTCCCCACCTAGAGGCCAATCCATTTCATCATTAAGTTAAACTCATTAAAATAAACTGTAGGCTTTTCGTTTTCAGTTTAATAAAAAGAATGTGGCTAAGAGACCTTTTTGATCAACAGTATAGAGAATGTGAGGAGACCTGCCCATGTAATACTTAGCTAGTAATACATAAAATTCCCACATCAGTACATACCTTAGTGATGACCACCTTCTGTTGAGATCGCCAAAACCGGACCAGCCTCTCACAGAGATACAGGAACATGGGACCCACTATCCATTTCCAAGTCTGTAATCATATCAAATACAAACATGAGCTGTGTTAAGGGAGTAGTGACAGCTAGTGAAATATTCAGAATAAGAAAACATTTTACAAGCCAGGCTAACCTCTGTACACTTGTTTAAGTATTTACTACTGATGAGCTTTTTTTGTTAATCAAACAGAATGTATGAAAATATCAAAAGTTAAGATAAATTGTGATGCCAGTGAAACAGCCACATTGGAGTTATATGTTATAGGAACTGTATCTACAGTGTGAGACGTTTGAAAGAGGACTTGCTACAAGAATGAGATTTCCTCTCTGTCACAACTGTCATTGGACTAGACTACAACAGAGCCCAGATGGTATCAGATTGAACCTGTCTCATTTCAGCAGTATGAGATTTTTAATGCAACATTGCAATTGTTTTCTCCCAGTCACTGACTCTGAAATTAATCTTTTGCAAAATGACAAATTTTTGTGAAAGTCTTCAGCTGTCTTCTTCAATATTCTGATAGACTCTAGGAGCTGTGCAATGTATTGCTGAAGGGACACACAGGAAGATTCTAAGGCTTCTATATAAGTGTCTGAGCAGAATACAGAAATTGCTTCATAGATTTTTAGTCTTTATATAAACATTTAGGCCCAACAGGTCTACCAGTTGGATTCCTAGTATAATATTTGCAGTACTAAAAAAAATTTAAAATATCTAAAATTTAATTTTCTAGAATGGAATCTGAAGTAGAAAATAAAAGCATGTTTCTCATATGTCCTGGTTGGTTTTGTTCGGTTTTTCTCTTGTCAACCTGACACAAGTTAGAGTTATCTTGGAAGAGGAATATCAATTGAGAAAAAAAAAATGCCTCCATCCAGATTTTCTGTAGCCAGGTTTGTAGGGCATTCATTTTCTTGATTGATGAACGATGTGGGAGGGCCCAGCTCCCTGTGGTCAGTGCTACACTTGGGTGGAGGTCCTTATTTCTATAAGAAAGCAGACTGTGCAAGCCAAGAGGAGCAAGCCAGTAAGAACAAGCCAGTAAGAACAAGCCAGTAAGAACAAGCCAGTAAGCAGTACCTCTCCATGGCCTCTGTATTAGTTCCTGCCTCTAGATTCCTGCCTTGGGTTCTTGACCTGACTTCTTTTAGTGATGGAGTGTGACCTGAAAGTTATTATCTGAAATAAACCAACCCCCCACGCACAATTTGCTCTTTGTCATGGTGTTTAGAAATCATAATTAGGACCTTATAGTTTCAATAGTCTATTAAACTATATTTTTGACATTATATTGTTGGAGAAATTGAAAGTGCTCAGATTCTCTACATCACTAGCTAAAACTGAAGAATATCTGTAAGTGAAGAGTATTCTTTTGCTCTGCTTCATCTTTATTAGATTGGTATTTTAAAAGTATCCCATCTATTTTCTATGTGATACCATAGAGTGTCATTGAATGGCATCAGATTTAGACATTTTCTTTGATATCTTCAGAAACCTAGAAGTAGTTTTGCGGCTGTTGTCTGCAAAGGAAGTAGAACTCACTGCAGCTGTCATCAAGGAACTGTGACTTCTCTCACCCATAAAAGAACTATTAATAAATAATGTTTGTTTTTTATGCATTCTATCAATGGCTGAATATAGTAGGGCAAGTCACTGCTTAATCAGCTTGATTTCATTCATGAGCAAGGATACTCAAAAGCATTAAGCTGTCGAGGAGCGATGAGCATAGTAAAAGAATATTCCCAGGTCAAGAGAATAGGAGAAATGGAATAGGAGATGTCTTTATATTATACAATGCTTAAGAAAAGAGTTATAATACTAGCCAGAAGCCCCAGACAAATGTTCAATTTACACTAGTGGCTAGCACAGCAACTAACAAAATATAGTGTCTGCCAATGAAAGAAAAGAGCACATGAAGATTATAAAGCTCACATGGGCAGAGATATAAAGACTGCTCAGAATGGAGCTCAGAAGAACTCTCTATGGGAGAAAGCAAGTATTTTACCTTGTTTCCCCTTAATTACCCTTGTTATACCCCTACTCTATCACAATGTGACTGCCCTTGGTGTTTGTATGATTCTGGCTGTGCATCTTTGTGGTCCTGATAGATGGGGTGTCCTGATGCCTAAAGGCAGCACAATGCACTACTTCACCCATTTTCTTAACAATTCTGAAAGCCATATAGACTTCCTGGTAACCAAAGAGACCCACAGCTCTTTATAGGTGATTTATTTGAGCCCTACAACTCAGATCAGGATAGAATCCCTAACTTCATCTTGGAAAATTGTTAACTTCTATTATTGTGATTTCCATACCCTTAAGAGGAGGAGGAGGCAGTGGTGGTGGTAGTGACAGCTCTTAACCCCAAAGAACAATTGAAAGCAATGCTTTTCTGCTTCTTTCTAGGACATCGACAACAGATCAATGTAAAGTTTGTTTTTCAAGAAAAGTTCTAGCTAATTCACATAGCAAAGTATCTATAACATTTGTACCTGTTTCTTAAGTCTACCAGTAATAGCACTATAAAAAAAAAAGCAATAGAAATACACACCATAGGAGGATTCCCAGAGAACTTTGGTACTGGGCACTCCTTTATTGTTCCCCATTTTGAGATTTTGTCTTCACAGAACTCTATATTATGCTTGTCCAAACTGTCTTTCGTCTGTCCACGTACAATTCGTCTGGTGAATAAAAAAAAATATATAAGTCTGCATCACTTAATAACAAGACAGTAAGCTGCTTGAGTGTTTTAGACTCTTGGAATCCAGAGCCTCATATATACTAGGCAAGCACTGTAACAATGAGTTGTATGGAAATATTGCAAGTATTTATATGGGGGACCCTGAGCTTTTTACTATCACTTCTGATTGAGTCAGGGAAGGAAATGAAAATGTGTGATCTTGAACAATAGAAAAACTCTGGGCTGGGCAGCAGTACAAAGATGTGTATCATTTTATGGATTTTGAGTCTTGGATTACCAACATGTGCCTTTTAAAATTATAAAAAAAGAAGAACGGGCTTCTATTCAAGTATCAATTTTGTGTTTAGGCAAACAGAAAGCAGAAACAAAAAACCCGATAGTTCTAGCAGGCTGATTGTTAACCCATGGGGTGCCTTTGTGCAGATTTGGAAAAGGTCATCTGTGAAGACATTTCAACAAGCCATGTGTGGCCAACAGAGAGCTGACTACCTTCCAGAATTTTAGACAGGCATTTTAATATTCTGAACAACCCACACAACCACACACAATGGCTTTGGGGCTATCAGAAGTGCTTTATTTGTAGATCACTAACTTGTCAAGGCAAGGCATGGTAAATACCTGTAATCCCTGAACTCTACATGTTAACACATGAAGAATGTGAGCTTGAGGATTTCAGGCCAATCTAGTCTACATAGTGAGACTACATCTGGAAGATATTTTAAAAATTATATCTTTCTGAGAAGATTCAACCATCCTCACAGATATGAGTACCATACTATGTTCCTTCAGGTGCTTACAGCTTATTTAGTTCAACTCAATAAATATTAACTAATCAAATATTAGAATATTAGGTGATTGTGGGTTAGTAATGATGGAGAGAGGGAAGCACAAAATGGAATAAGTTATTTCAAAAAAAATGTAAATGGCATGGCCTTCAGAATATATTAATAAAAGAGACATGGAAGTCCATTTGTAAACTCCATTTGGGCTGCCTAAAATTTAGGATCTCATTTAGTATGGTGTGAGAATGGTTTAACTCAAGGCCATTAAGCATTCCCCACCTTTGTGTGAAACAGGGTCTCATTAGGTTATTCTGGCTGGCCTGGAAGTTACTGTGGAGGCTAACCACTTCCTATTCCTCCCCTTCCTATTCACAGGTCTTGGTGAAGAGACTTTCCTTGCATGAGGACATACTATGGGTAGACTCAAGGAAAAGTACTATTCACCAATTATTTCAGTTAATCTGTGAAATAACCTTGAGAGGCATGTATGATTTTTTTGCAAATTTTACATGAGGGTACACAGATAGCCTTGACCTCCAGTCTCAAGTCTACCCATTCATATGTTGGTAGTCTTGATAAAATTAGCTTCTTTTGAGTATCAGTTACTCCATCTGTAAAACAGATACATTTTGTCCCCAAAGATTGAATTTAGTGATCAAGGGACATGGCACATGAAAAACATCATGGACAAAGCAGTAGTCTGAGGAATAGTAATTACAAATGGTCTTGATTTCCTAGTTCACACGGGGAAAAATTAATAGAAAAAATACAATATTTTCCTCATGCTCTAAACAATAGAATCCAAAGCCTGCAAATCAGAATTTTAATTCTGCTTCAGCTGTTACCTAGCCATCAGACCCTGAGCAATCACTTAACCAGTGTAAATAGAAACTATGACTTAGGTTGAGAATAAGGCAAATAAATCCCTGTCTGAGCCAAAGGAAGATGGCCATCTGTGCCACTATGCAAACTGGAGTGGTGGGATTAGTAAAGGAGGGAGGGGAAGAAATGTCTTCACTTTTGTAGGATTTAGTGAGATAGCTAGATTATGAGCAAGTTCCACTTAAAGACACTCTGCTGCTTTAGGAGATGTAGGAGACTGTTAATTCCTACAGATATACCAGTGCTTAGAAAGAGTTTACCAGGGGTTCAAGACAGGAAGGAGGTTAAGAATGCACACAGAAGTTGGCCACAGTTGCATCTTCTCATCCTTCCTCTTTTCACTCTCAAGACTTGGTCACCCCTAGGTTACTTGGCTTGAGTTTTGCATATTTACTTTCCCCACCCTTACGTTCCCGGAACTCTATACCCATCATGGAACTTCCCTGGGTATAGCTTTTATGTGCAGATGGTGTGAAAGAGTAGAAAAATGAAACTTGATATTAAAGCAGAGTTTTCCAAGCATACAGCCAAGCACTGTGTATCTTTGTGGGAGTATTCACCACAGCTCACTCTAG
This sequence comes from Phodopus roborovskii, assembly GCF_943737965.1. Classification (NCBI taxonomy): domain Eukaryota; kingdom Metazoa; phylum Chordata; class Mammalia; order Rodentia; family Cricetidae; genus Phodopus; species Phodopus roborovskii. The sequence continues at coordinate 568,073 of NW_026125640.1, read as the reverse complement.
ACTACATGTTCTCCAGGCTACACACCAGCTGGGTGTGGGCTGGCCCACATATTGTACCATTTTTATTTTGGGGTTCTTCATCTAGACACTAGAGGAGTTAAACGAAACATTGAATGTTAAGTTCTTGGCACCTGACATAGAGCTTGGTAGAAGTTATTACTTTCATCATATTCAAAAGTTTGAAAGCAATGCCTATGCATTTTTCTAGCTAGCATTCATTCACAGTTCCTGTCATAGATCCTCATACCCAGTAGGCAACGATTATTTGCTTAAATCAAAATCACCTGGGCAATGGAATATCTCATCAACTGATTAATCACTAACTCTTTTATTTTGGGATTTTGCCTAACCTACTTGTGATTTAGTCATAGTAAACAATGCAGAGGACATCCAAGAATTTACCTTTCACTAAGGTGTGGCAAATAGAGAGTGGACTACCTTCCTTCTCTTTAGGCGGGAATTTTTAGTTGACAATCTACACAATCAGACATAGTGCCCTGAAACTAGTTAGATGGGTACAACAAGAAAGCAAAAAGTGTTGCTGTTTCTTTTGACTGATATCTGCTGTGCCATTACAATCCCTCAATAGAAAGGATGAACACACAAGATCAAGGAAGTCACTGTGGCTATCACTGGACAATACATCTAGAAAGTGAATCACAAGTCTTTGACAATAGAATTAGAAAACTCACTCAGCTCCATGGATGGCAAGGCCAATGAAGAAGATCACAAATAGATGGTGTGTATACCAGAACACTTCAAAGTAAGACCTCCGGATGGTTTTGGTAGAAGATGTGATGATTAAAATGAGACACAGTGTGATGACAATTCCTGTAATACCAGCCAACCTAGTCACGGCCACATACAAGCCCCCTTCAGGGTTCTGGAAAATAGAAACGTAGGCTCTTAACTGCAGGAGTTTCTGTTTTAAAGCTGTTTATATAAGGCATTTCCTGTCCCTCTGGCTATGCTCATCATTGGCTCTCAGAGAGAGATGGTATTGAGGTTTTCAAATTAAACTGTCTCACATTGTTGAGGAGTCATAGATAAATAAGAACCATTACATTCAGATGATTCTAATGGAGTTCAGTGGTAAAAAAAAAAAAAACTGACCTAGTAAAACATGTCCTCAGAATGTATTATGCTCTCTCTTTGATTTGGAAAGATCACAGTACTTAATTGGCCAATGAATTCTGAGAATACCTACCATCTGAGGCTGAGTTCTCCATGACTGGATCCTGAGATGAGAACTGATGGGCAAATGACTTAGAAACAAGGTGTTTCAAGAAAAGCTGCTCAGCAAAGAAGGAATGGGGTGGAGAAAAGAAGGAAGTCGGGCAAGGGGAAACTCACAGACAACATCTCACAGGGCTAGCTTTAACTTGCCCTTTAGATGCTCTCTCATCATGTTTATTTATAAAAATAGTAAAACCTGTAGGCAGCAGCTCTTATCAGTTGGCAAGACCAGGCTGTGATGCACAGAAAAGCACAGGGTCAGGCTGAGGCTATCCCCATCGAGACTGTCCCTGTTTTTGTTTGTTTTGTTTTCTGTCTCCAATATCAGAGAATTCTATTGAATGAGGGTGGGAGAATTTCCTACACTCAGGCATACACCTGAGCCAAGCTGAGAGGAAGCTGTACCTCAGAGTTTGTACTGACTAAAGGGAAGAAGCTGCACTTCAAGGCCTGCACTCACCAGTTGTTTGCCAAAGGCTTCTCCTGGAGAAGTAACTGTGCATGCATATCTTTGGGCAGAGATACTGGTGGCCTCAAGGGGGACAGGCTAAAGTGACTGGAAAGGAAAACACTCTGGAGGAAGTGCAGCTCCAATAAAAGTGACCCAAGGAAAATAGGAACAAGTATGACAATGTCAGTTCAACTGATATGTTCAAATTGTCATCCTTATACATCATTGGGCAAACAATGGAAAGAAAAAGTATCCACTGTATCATACAAAAAAAATTTATGAATCACTCCAGTTTTTCTTATATCAATTTGAACATAACAATTTTGGAAAAGTTGATTTTTGTCTTGTAGCGGTTTTTCTAAATGCAGAAAATTTGTTTGAAATTCAGTGGGTAACTTAACTGTCTTCCTATGCCACAGGAAGCTCCTTTCTGAGTGGAAGAAGCTTCAGGAACTCATTGGATGAAAGCCTATGGATACCCATGAGAGTTCATGGATGCCCATAGAAAAATTAAGTAAATAAATCTTAAAAAAGAAAAATAAGACTATTCTGAAATCATGCTTGAGTCTAGACAAAGCATGGGTTCTTTACATATCAAGGCTAGCCCTGTTCTTTTCTTTCAGTCTTCCAGAAAAATAATTAAGAAATTAATCCCAGAACTACCCCCAATTCCTGATCATATAAGATTCAAATAAATACTGTCTTTCTTAAACATTCCATCAAACCATCTAATACAAGCTTATGTTGTCTAGCAAGTCCCCCAAAACATTCTCTTCAGGAATTCACTTGGACTTCTTTAAGATATGAGATCTGTTTCATTGTAGCAAGTATTACACCCAGCTTTGATTGGACATGAATCCCTTGCTTTATTTTAGTGATGTGCACAATCATGGGTGAGTGTGAGTTACTACAAGATCTGCATGGAAAATTTCTCCAAGAGAGCCCAGAATTCAGGAAATACCCAAGCAGTCTGCACACATGGGACCAATGGGATAGGAGACAGTTCCTTTACACTTACATTCTAAGCCATCAGCAAACTTTTTCATTGTTGATTTTATGGGACAAAGTATAGCTTTTCACTATACTTTGTTTTAATAGCCCAGGAAACATCTGAATCAGAAAAAGGGGGGCTTACCTTGATTTTTTCTCTAGCAAAATTGAGATACTCTTCATTGTCCTTGTCACCGATTTCAGAGAGTGATACTGAATATGGGTCAGAATTGTTGACTCTGGCATTCACACACCACTCCACATTGAACAGATGTGCAATGGTGTGGATCGCTGAAGAGGACAGAAAAGAGAGACAAAGAGGAGGAGAGGGATGAATAATATTATTGGAATCTAGGTTTTTGGCCACAGCCTATGACTCTCAAGCAAAACAAAGGGATGCAGTTTAGGATGCTGTATACAACAACCAGTGAGGCAAGACAGTTCTAATAGGTCAAGTTTCTTTCTGCCTGTGTGACTGCTATTGGTTCTCTCAATTTTAAAATGAAGGTCTTTAACAGTTGCGAAGATCCAACCAATTTCTAAGATTACACATTTGATATATTCACATCCTCTCTTTTTCCCTAATGTATTTGTGCTCGTGAGAAAAGAACTCTCGTGCTGTCTTCTAAGTCACCTCCAGAGAACATGGACAAATGTAATTGAATTACTACAAACTGATGGTCAAGATGACGAATCTCTGAGTTAAAAAGAAACTGCATTCATTATTTCACCATCACTTGCCTAGAGCTTCTTAGGGGCCTGGAACTGTTCTGAGAGCTTTACGATTATTCAATCCTTATAGTAAACCAATGGTCTAAGTACATTTAATATCAGCTCATCTAAAAGATAAAGGAATCAGAGCATAGATTGCTTTAAATCTTGCCCAAAAACCCTGTCTCAAAAACAAAACAAAACAAACAAACAAATAAAAAAAATCTTGCCCAAGGTCACCTAGCCAAGAAGCAGCTGAATTAGGAATCAAATCCAAGCTCTATGGCACCTGTGTCTGTATTCGTACTGGTATAGTATGCCACTTTCTAACAAGACATTATCATTCATTTCTTCTGAAGCATTTCATTTACCACAACTCAAAGTCCTGAACAATCTGGTGTAAGAAGAGAAACGCCTCTAAACTAAGTTCATTTTCATCAGGTAAGAGACTCCTCACAGGCCTGTTTTGTTCATTAGTGTTTGTGACTATTTTCTGGCAAATAAATTATTTAAGCAATTTCGGGGAGATTGTGTAACAGTTCTAGGCATATCCTTTGTTGCAACAACACCCACACCACAATAGTAATATAATACATTACATGTAAAAACACATGACGAGATAATAGTAATAATCAGCAAGGCATATAGGTGTTAAGGGCTTCCTTAAGATATTTTTAATCTATAGCTCACTTTCTGTAGGTTTACTGCAAAAACCCACAAAGTCCATATATATAGCAAAGTGATTTGATAAAATGAATAAAAATTTTCGTGTTTTCACTAACAAACATCTTAATACTAAAAAGATAGGAAATGCTGAAAATATGAGGACAGACTATATAGTATGTTTTTATTTTATTTATATAGAAAGATCCTATAGTTAAACACACACACACACACACATACACACACACACACAGTAGGCATGAATCCTAATATCAGAAAGTTGAATCTGAATGCTTTTAAATTGATTTCATCTGGACATGGAGAATCTGATACAAAGAATAGACTGGTCCTCCATTGCAATTTATTTGCATTCCAAATGTCATTTCAAACTCACCAGTGTGAAGTGCTATCATCCATGCTACCATTTTATGGAAAGTGAGGTTCCGATCCAGTTGTCTTCGAATTCTTGTTGAGCAACACTTTGGATGAAGAGAAAAAAGAATGGTAGAAACTATTAATGTGAAAGCCTTCTATGTCTAAGATACTTTGCATGCATCGTCTCATGTAATTCTCATAACCATTCTCCAAGGATATATTTCCATTCACTTGGTTGATGAGAAAACTTCTAGAGGTAGTTAGTCGTCTCTCTGAGTTCAGACATCCAGATTAAATAATGTTTCCTATTCTCATACTAGTGACATGAAGTCCTCTTTTAAATGTCTTTTTCATTGTATAAAGTTTTGAATTTTACAAAATATGTCTCTAGTTATGATTAATTTATTTAATAAACAAGGGATCTAAAAATTCATAAACAGTAGGCTGATTGTTACATTCCTAGGAATCCAGTATGGACAAAGATGAGTGAACAGTTCTAGAACAAGCAAATAGGTCGTCAATCCAATTGCTCATATATGCTATAGAAGGAGGGAAGTGGGTTCACTTGGTCAGAGATATTACAAGAAGGATCACTCTCATATAATAAAAATAGTTAATAATAATAATAACTAACAATTACTGAGAGCTTGTAGAAGAGCTTCTTTAAGTCTTTTAATTCTTACTCTTACGTCAGTTTTATTAAGGAGAGAAGAGACCCTTGTCTAACAGCTGAGGAAAGAAAGGTGATTATCTTGCCTTATGTGATGTAGCGGGATTTAAATTCAGACCATCTGAGAACTGTTTGTATCAATATTGCAGTAATTTATATGATAACTTGACATTCAAAATAGAAAGTTTGTCCAGTGTATTTGGCCCACCCCCAAATGTTAACATGCATAGATTTGAATGTGGAGTAAACTCTGTGCTCAAAGCAGAGAAAGCAAAACCTTGCTGATGGTTGAAATAGAGTTTTTGCCTCATAAAATCTGACCACTTGCTTGTTCTAACTGCGTTGTCCCACAATTTAAATGTACTGTCACAAAAAATCAAAGTTCTTTAAAGAGGACAGTGAGCTTCTAAAACAATCTTAGGTAATGCTCATACGTGGATCTAAATACTGTATTTAATTTAAATAAAGAGGTTACATATTTTTAATAAGATTCTGACTTTGTAGAAAGGTATTTATGAGAAATTGTACTTACTCTACTGTTTCTCAGTAGCCCACCTAAAAGGAGGGAAGGCTACATAAAAGAAGACCCTTGGAATCATAAAAGTACTTATAAGGAAGATGATAGGGATTACAAGTAAAGTGGAAAAGCTTAATTGTCTTGTGTGACCCAGAAAATTTACTCATCACTTGATGCAATAATGTAAGTATTCTTGTCTCCATTAGAGATAAAAAAAATAAATTTTCACTTTGGCTGGGACTTCAAGCTATTGTTTGTCTATCAAAAGTCTCTGCTTTCCATCAAATCAGGTGCAAGGACACCATCATTGTTATTTTAGGTGCCTCAAAAATCTGACTTAAGAATATAAGTTTCAGGATCCTTAGTGGAAAGTGGTTATAGGAAGTGAAGGTAGGAGAACAAACCGCAGAGTGGAAAGAAATCAATAAAGGGCATGTGATCATTCAGCTACCACAGTTCTTTAACAGTGATCTCATTCAGACCAGGTAACTCCTTTATATTTTTAAGGAAATGGCCTTCTGTCTCTTGACTACCATAGTCTTTCAGTTTTTAAGAATCGTTCTGGTAGACAGAGTTCTGGAATGACTTGTAATAACCCGGTGCAATCTTCTTCCTTGACTTTGGATGGGACCCATAATTAGGACATGAGATTTTGTTAACTTATATGGTAAAATGGATTCTGAAGATGTAAAATCCAAAATTGACTTACAGATGGAGATTATTTTCTGTGAATCTGGCACTATCACATAATCTCTTAAAATCTAGGTCTAGAAGTTCCAAGTAGAAGAAGTTATAGATTTGAAATACAAGAAGGACTTAAGTTACTATTATTGGCTGGAGAATGGAGATAGCTACATGACAGGGAGGTGATGGATCATGTAGGGTCCAAAAGTGGCCAGTGACAACTGCTAGCAAGAAAATAGAGAGCACAGACCTGCAACTGCAAGGAACAGAATTTTTCCAAGAAGGAGCTAGAAAAGTGGTTTTTGGTTTGTTTGTTTATTTATTTATTTATTTATTTATTTATTTATTTATTTATTTCATTGTACAGAGCTGATGATAGAACCCAGGGCCTTGTGCATGCTAAAAACGTGTGCTATCTCTGAGCCCAGACATGCAGATGAATATTCTAATTCGGTTTCAAGGTACATTCATTTCCTCTCAACCCAGCAACATTTTATTTTTAATCTAAGTTTCATAGAACTCTGAGTAGAGAAGTCAAACACAGGATGTTGTACCTCTGTTTTTCAGCTTGTAAATGAGGATTGTTAAAAAAACATTGCATCTCTGGCAATTTGTTGCACAGAAGTAGATACTAATAGCATCCTTCCTGGAGTGGCAAACTGGATTAGATACTTAAAAATCACAGAATGGTCTGGGCAGTAGTGGCACAGGCCTTTAATCCCAGCACTTGGGAGGCAGAGGCAGGCAGACCTCTATGAGTTCAAGGCCTGTTCTACAGAGTGAGTTCTAGGACAGCCAAGGCCGTTACACAGAGAAACCCTGTCTAGAAAACCAAAACCAACTAGACTGGCACTGAGTCCAAGATCTAACTCTAATGCACACAGTGACTTAGTGGAGTCCATTCTATATGGAGAGATACCTTGCCCAGACTAGACACAGGGGTGCCTTGGTTCTGCCTCAATGAGATTATGGGACAGACTTAATAGACTTCCTACAAAAGGCCTTACCCTCTCTGAGGAGCAGATGGGAGGTGGCAGGGGGAGAGGATGAAGGGGTAACTGGGATTGGAATGTAAAAAATAAATTAATAAAAACAATTTAAATAAAGAAAATGAAAAAACCGTAATTAAACAAAGAATCACAAGATGGGAATTAGTATGGTTGAAAGCAGTAATGAATTACGCTTGAAAGTAAGTTCTGCCTCCACATGTATCTATAGTGAGTCACAGACTTACTGCTTCGCTGTAGGACAGTTTTCTCACCTATGTAATCATAGAAGTTCTTCTCTAGGAGGCATGTGTTCATTGAGGGATGTTTCATTAGAATCTGAAGCTAACTTGCATCATTGTGTAACTAAATTCTCATCTAACCCTTGTTCTCCAGCTGGAGGGCAAGCATCCTGAACAAAGATCAGCATGCTATATACTTTTAATTTTTTTCATTACTGATCACTTGGCCACACAAATGAACCATACTCTTGACTGCCTTGAAAATAAGATCATTAAGCCTATCTATATTTGCTACTGCTTATTTTCTATTTGTGTGAAGAATTGAGGGAAAAATTAACTAGCTACTGCATCATAACAAATTTGAAGAGAAATAGTATAGCTTTGTTGGGCTCCCTATGCCACCTCTATAGTTTCATCTTTAACACCATCATTAATTAGCATCCATAAAATTTAAGAAATACTAGATGCTGATGAACCTTACCAACCTTTGACACAACCATTAAAAATAGATGTAGTGTTAGAATAATGGAGAGATGTGATATGATTAGGTAATACAGTCTCTATTCAGAGATAACCATTATATCTTAACATGTAATTAATGCAAAGTACATTTTATTCAAAGAGAAAACTAGTGAATCAATGGAACAGGTCCCACCAGGGCAGCAATCCTTCATTTTCCCTAACCGTTGTCTTCAGTGTGCTCAGGAATTGTAAACAACCCTAAAAAGAAGCCGTAAGTCATGCTGATGCTGACCTTTCAAGAAAATGATCTCTTTACCACTTCCTGAAAATGAGGCAGGATGATTAGTTGGTAAAGTTGGAAGGAAGGGCCTTCCTGTCTTTGATTGTCTGGGCCTTTTCTGTTCCTCCTTACCCTACACATGCCATTTCTGTGCTTTGGCTCACCTCTGAATTACTACCAGCCATCTCCCAAATAACCAAGCTGTCATCATGCCTTATAGTTTCCTCAGGAAACTAGCTCTTTGCCTTTGTCCACCAACTTCTAAAAGGAAGTTTCTCTATTACTGTCACAAAGAGCCTTGCCCAATTTCAACAAACTAACATTATAGTGCAAGGGCAATTGTTGGGACATCATGGCAAATTTCTATGCTCTATTGAAACTGAATTTCAAAATAGTGAAAAGTGGAACTAAAATGCAGTACATATTGAATAGGGTCTATTGTGAACTTTTGTAGCTCTATTTTATGTATACTTGGTCTGATTCTGTTGGTGTTATATAGTTATAAACATTTTAGGTAAAACGTCAAGAGCTATCCATGCATCTACCTATAGAACTCAGGCAAAGAATCTGACAGTAATATACACACATAGTGACAGTAAAAATATGTGATAAAGATGAAGTGTAGCACTTTATATGGTACTCCTTATAAATTTGAAATCCCATGTTTATGCTATATCTTTTCCACAAGACTCTAAGCTCCTTAAGCTTGTGGCCATCTGCCCTTACTCACTCTGTGTCTCTAGTTATTAATATTTTGGAAGACTTCTACTGGGGCGACAAATAAATGACAAACTTAATTATCAGTATATTTTAACTAAAAGTATGTTCATCCATGTTCTTTTTTCAACATGGGAGATGGAATTTAGGGCCTTTTGTATTGGCATGTGTTTCACCACTAAGCTACAGCCCTTCCTAGAAGGGCATATCTATATTCAATTTGCATCATTTGACCTGCTTTCCTGCTAAATCATTCCTGAGACAGAAAGCACAAGGGACTCCTCCTAGGAGGACACATGGCTGGAGGCGAAGCCATGCAAGGCCTCTGCTTCTGAGGCTATATAAGGTATAAGGCAAAAGACCTTACCTTTTAACTTTCCTGTTTTAGTCTGAGCAGAAGATTAGGACAGTCACAAGTTAGAAATTTGTTTCTACACGTTCAAGCGAGGTCATTAAAAGTTCACCAAAGACTTCTATATGCTTAGGCCTATACTTTTCCCATCTCTGTCAACAAAGCTAGCTAAGAGCCTTCACCCTATTTGTTTTGGAGGGGGTAAGGACACACAGACAGAGGGCTTTTTGGCTCAAAATCAAAGTCTGAATGATTCAGACCCCTAAAACTGAACAGAAATTCCATGTCTGTTTAGTTAGCAGAACGTTCCATTAACAAGTTCTTGAAATTATTATATCATTACCATTTCTGGAGTAGGTTATTTAGCAGGGTCAAATACTCATATTAAACAGAGCCACATGGACAGTACAAAATGTTTAGTTGGCGCATACAAAATCAAATGGGTCCTGGGAGCACAATGGCTTGGCTTTGAATCGCAATCCTCCCATTTAATTATGTCCCCACCTCACTCCCTTGACATGAGTTCTGTGGTACTTCAGTGAGCTGTGACTGTTCTGATTTCCAACATTGGTCACAGCACACTCACTCATTTAAATCTCAATCAGAAAAGTAGTTTCATTTTTCAAAGTTCGAATGTCCCTGTAACAGACCGTTGCTTTTGGGGGAGGGGAAGTGGGAAGGAAGGGTCAAAGAAGAGGTGGTATGAAGCATGAAGTGCAGTCCTAGGAGAGGAAGAGTATAAATGGCAGCCAGAACCAAGTATGTATGAAAATGCCCTAAGGAGAAACCTGACTTTGTATGCTAATTTAAATAAATAAATAAATAAACAAGTGAGGGAAACTGTTCTTTTGTGTGAAGATCTAACTATCTGGTTACACAGTTGAGCTTTTCTCCAATTTAACCCCCTGAACCTGGGTGTTAGTTAGGAGGACAGGCAGCGGGCAGTCTATGGGGCCTCTGGTAGTGGATCTGTATTTATCCCTAGTATACAAATGGACTTTGAGAGCCCAACCCACATAAAGGGATACTCCCTCAGCCTAGACACATGGGGGAGGGCCTAGGCCCTGCTCCAAATTATATGACAGACTTTGAAGACTCCCCATGGAAGGCCTCACCCTCCCTAGGGAGCAGAAAGGGGATGGGATGGGGGTTGGTGGGGGGAACAGGGGAGGAAGGGAGGGTGCGGGAACTGGGATTGATATGTAAAACAGGCTTGTTTCAAATTTAAATAAACAAAGGAAAAAAATAATATAGCAACTGACAAAAAAAATCTCATGCGGATCTTCACCCATGGGCCACAGGATACCCTAAAGCTGACATTTTATATGTGTTGCTTGTGGGACATGGTCACTCAAGGCAATGCAACTTGGGGTTGTGGAGTAACCAGGATTTCTTAACTGACCACCTTGGTGAAAACACTGCCTGTTTCTCAGGCTTTACTTCCTCTAAATAGAAAGTACTCAAATGGGGACATGTCTCCATATAAAAAGAAAACATCACTGTGCGATGGTTTCATCTCACATCTCTTCATCTGGCCCCTGTACTATTTAAACGATGGACGGGCAGCTTGGCTATCAGCCTTTCAATCCAGCGAAATTTCATCTATGTGGAGTCTTCCATTCAGGAGATTATTTGGAAAGCCTCACGCGGTTGATGTCTAACACCAGGTGCTGTTCTGAGGTTTTGCCCTGGTTTTGCTCAGTTTGCAAGGCGAAATTGTGACACATCAAATTAATGAGTTAGATAAAAGAGCTTTGTCTCACTATTTTCCAGAGCCAAAGTTCCTGACCTTTTCCGGAGAATCTCAAAGGATTTGCCAACATTCTTCTTCTATTTCTGTCTGTTTGAGTTGTTTTGCTGCTGAGCAAAACGACTAACACTTTGCTCCTGCATGCTAGGTTAATGCTGTACTACAAAGCTGTACCTTCTCCTGACTCTTCTCAGACCCCTGAGAGTGTAGTTTATGGCATAGCATTTTGTAAAGAGGTGGGTAGTAGCAAAGTTTAATTGTTGTCTGCTCATCCCATTTTAGCAAATTGGGGTATACATGTTTTTAAATTAAAAACTCTTCTTTAGACTAATATGAATTTTGTATGAGTAGGAAGAGGGGGGGCAAAGTGAAACACAAGTGTATCTGTAAATCACAATCTAGTTCATATATTCAGTAATTGTCAGCTGAAGTGTTAATTCTTTAGCTATACATTTAAGTATCTAGTTTCCCAGCAAAATTCCTACTTTCTTCCCCAGTCTTATCTTAGAGCAGTGGTTCTCAGCCTGTGGGTCGTGACCCCTTTCACAGGGGGTAGAAAAACATGAATGTTTACATTACGATTCATAACAGTAGCAAAATTAGAATTATAAAGTAGCAATGAAATAATTTCATCACAATATGAGGGACTGTATTAAAAGGTCATAGCATTAGGAAGGTTGAGAACCATTGCCATAGACTCCCATTACAAATACTGTACTTTCATAAACATGGTTTGCTTGCTGTTTTCTTTCAAAATTGATTTTAACTTAAATATTTTAAGATTTTAGGAGGAGTAGACAAGTTTGTGTGGTGGCTAGAGGGTGGTGTCAGGTGTCTCCTCTATTTTCTACCTTATTTTTGAGGCAAAATCTCTCACCGAATCTGAAGCTCATCAAGACTAGCTTACCTTCAAACTCCAGGTCCTAGGTGGGCACTAACCCCTAAATATTTCTCAGGAATTCTTTCAATATGATCAGGAATAGCACAAAAAAAATCCAAAGTGAAGCAATGTCTTGCTGACAATTAGGCTTTAAAGCTTTAAAGGCTCGTTACACAGAAATATACCTTAATCCAGCTCAGGATGCTGCCTGTCCTTGGCTTGAGTGACATGTTCAACCCGCCCAATTCTGTGCAACTGTTTCTATACTTTTTCCTGTGGGAACAATACACTCTCTTTCTTCCAAGCCAGCTAGAACCTGATTATATTCATCTTTATTCTCTAAGTACACAAACTTTCACAATAGGAAAACAATCTAACCATCAACTCATACATTGGATAAACACCATCCTTTGCATTTCTTTTGATACTGATGATTGACCTCACAACTTCATGAATTGTTGGCAAGCACTGTACCACTGAGCTGCACCTCCTGCCCAACAAATACATTGAAATAGAACACAATAAAGGGTGATACAGAAGGTATTATGACACTTCTCATTTTTGAAAATAAGATTTTCTCACCATTTTCTGTTTCTGCCCATGCTATTGTCTCCACATAGAATACTTTTATTTCTTCCTTCCTTTCTTTTTAATTAATTTATTTTTTACATTCCAATCCAAGTTTCCCCCTCCCTCCTCTTCTCCTGCTCCTTCCACTCCCTGCACCCTCCCCCCATCTGCTACATGGAGAGGGTAAGGCCTCCCCTAGGAAATCTACTAAGTCTGTCCCATCATCTCATTGAGGATGGACCAAGGCATCGCCTCACCCCCACACCCCTGTGTCTAGGCTGGGCAAGGTATCTCTCATATAGAATGGGCCCCACTAAGTCACTTTGTGTGATAGTGTTAGATCTTGGACCCACTGCCAGGTGGCCTCATATATTGTCCCAGCCACACCATTGTTACCTGTATTCAGAGAGTGATCATATGAACAAAGGAGTCAAGAATGTGATGGGGAAACCCACAGAATCAGCTGACATGAGCTAGTTAGAGATCACTGACTCAGGTCTGACAACTGGAGAACCTGTATAAGACTGGGCTAGAATACTTTCCAATTTCATCATCAAATTCTAGATATGATTTATCCTCACATGCCCATTCTCAGGCTACTTTCTGAAACTTTCCTAGCATCCCTCACCCCATCTAATGTCATTTCTGTATTATTTTATTTCCCCATGGCTCTTTATTTTAATGTTTTATGGGACCTACCTATTTTTCTCTGTACAACATTTATTTGAACACATGTGTTAAATAAATATCAATGACTTAATTTTATCCTCATTAAATGCTACCAGTTTTAAAAAACTATATAAAATCTTATAGGTTAAAAATACTCTTTCTATATCAAGGTGCTCATTTTAAAGTTTATGTGAGGGCAAAGGGGGTTCTGGACATGAAGCAAGGTCTGAAACTTCCAATCCCATGAAGCTATAATCATTTACTTTGCTTTTCTTACTTTTGTTTTCTTTTTAAACGGATCTCACAATGTAGCAGAGGGTGGCCTAGAATTCACTATGTAGCCTGTGATGGCCTCTGCCTCAGGCTCCTCATTGCTGGGATTATAGACATGTGCCACCATAGGAATCAACTATTCCTACTAATATTTTCTTACAGTATGTTGTTTTGTGCATTGATTGAATTTGCTTGAGATGCTACCCAGAAAATGTGTTTTCTCCGGTAAAAAATTAAAAATATTCTTGAACAGTTAGTTCCTAAATATCACATATTGGCTCATACACCCCTAACACATGTATGTTTGCTTCATTACTATTGTTGATGCACAGTTTGTTTAGCTGCTTCTTAAAATTTCCAAGTTAAATGATTGCTTCAGGGAACTCTGCCATTAAATAGTATAGTATAATTGGATATATACTATTTTATAGATATATACATATGTGTATAGGTATATGTATATTACACTATAGGACATGGTATAGCTCATGAATATTCTACTCAAGATAAGCTTCCCAATGCATTACTTTGTTCTTCCTTAGAAAGAACATTTGGCATGATGGCTTGGAATTTGAGGCACTCGGCAGAAGGTTTGCTCTTACCGCACTGGAACCCCTGAGGAAGGAGAGCAGATTTCGACACACTGGCAGTAGGATCAGCATGCAGTTGAAATTTAGGCAGGCGGCAGGGGCCCTGGCAAGAGCCAGTGCTGACTACAAGAGAGCAGATAGGGAGTAGAGAGACTGGTGAGCAGAACACCCATACTTCTCTTCCCTGAGCCCCATCATGGGCCCTCATACAGCTCCTTTAGGACATCCGGAATGGAATTTCCTTCATAGCAGAGGACCTTTCCTTAGGGTCTACTGATACACTTTATTTTAACCTGAAGCTGTGATTTCACCCCACCTGAATGTTTCAAAGTTTCAAACCTGAAGGGGAGTGGAAATTAATTTCCTTTGAGTTTTGTTTATCCACCTCCCAGACTAAACCTTTCACATTTTAGCATGCATGCATTATCATATATCTATCTTTCCAGCCTTTTCTCCATCAGAGGACACTATCAGGTGTGCTCCTGTGTTTCTCTTGCTCTTCGCTTTATTCCCTTGGTCTCAGCTTGAAACAGGATTTCACTGTCTCCTGTCTAGTCTGGTGTTCAGTAAGCTCTAGGGATCCTATCTCTATTACTCCCTTCCTCTTACAATAGTGGAGTTATAGTTGCGTGTGGCTACACTGGCTTTTTACATTTGGAAGCTGGGGAACTGAACACTTACCCTCCCTCATGCTTGTGTAGGAATAACTCCTATCCTTTGAGTCCCCCTTATGCATCAATTTACTTCCTCCTAAATCTTTAAGCGTGCATACCATTCATATGAGGTCAGTCTAAAAACTAAATCTTTGATTTTAAACAAAGTCCTCTTAGCATTTAGACCTAACTGTACCTTAACTTAGTATGGCGTAACACGGGCAAAATCTGTTTAGCAATATCTGAAGAAGTTACCTATTATACATGGAGAACAGATCAGCGTGGATGCATTAGAGACAATTTTCATAATGTGACATGTTTGATATTACTTATACAAATTATTATAACATTAATATAAGTAATTAATATTTTCAGCATTATATAACCAACATGCTCTGGGAGTGACTGTAGTTCTAATTATTTTCATTTGTGATGAAGAGACCTGACAGTTCAAGAAAATGGATTAGTTAAGGACTCAAAGAAATTCAATGACCTCCTCCGTGCTGGCCTGAAATGATGTAGTACACAAACAAGTTCCCACAAGACTCCTGATGTAGCTTGAGGTTCATTTTCTCAAGATCATTTCACACATCATTATGAGGGCTTCTCCATACAATTAAAAGATGATATGAACCATCTACCTTAGAAAAATACAGAAAACTTCAATTTTCATACCAGCATCACCCATGTATGATGGCTCCCAAGAGGCCTTCCATTCTAGAGATTGCAATTGGGGAGTGGAGCTGGTGATGTCTTGGTTGATCAGAATATTTATTTGCAATCTTAAACAGAATACATACAATCACATCTGCCTAGAAGTCTGAACTGGCCAATATTGCATGCAGTAGAAGTTTACTCACCCCAAGAAGTTTTCGAGTATAATAGTAATTAGGTCCATCATCATAAACCTTGTAATAGTGGATAAAGAGGAAGACGTTCAACCCCAACCACACCAGCTGCACAAACAGAAAAAGTCAGATGAGGTTTATAAATCTAAATAGGTAGATTCCACATGATACTAGAGTCAAGATAAGAACAGGGCTTCCCCCAAGTTCTGATTTTGACAAAGGTGGTTACAAAACTGGGTACAATCAGCTTAGAGGCAGCTCTTTCCAATTCCAGTGACACTCCACTTTTCAGCAACTGACTATCTCCAGTCAGTGTTTTGCATGGTCACCAGACTAAATTAACACTAGCCTGTCTCGGCTCTTTTCTCTCCCCCCCCCCTTTTTTTTTTCATCTTAAGCTCAGATGGTAACTAAGTGAGAACAGATGCAAATAAGGTACTGTTGACTCTCAAACTTTAGGAAACTGAACTCTACTGTCACAGATGCCAGTCACCTATTTGCAGCACATACAGATTACCATTCTATTTGGTAACTTATCCTCAGTTTTTAAAGGAGGGGGATATTAAACATGGGCAAGAGATCATGGAATTTAAAAATAAATGTTCTAGATTATAAATTCGAGTTTTATGCCAACAACAACCTTATTAAGAAGTGATACTGTACTTCCCAGTCTTCTACCTTCAGCTCTATAGTGACTTTTTCAATATTAATTTGTTAGTTATTATTAACACTAGCTAGTAAATACCCATGGATGCCTCAAAACAGTCTATCTTTACAAAGAAGATGCTACAGAAACTTCATTTCTTACCCTGCCATTCTCCTTCATTCTAGACTTCTAAGCCCCTGTCTTTACTTTCATGTATATGCATATATAATTTAAAAGCTTACTTCCTGGGGGAAACTGTAATTAGAATGAAGATATTATTTCAACTTGTTTCTTAGGTGAGTAATCTCTTAAAATGGTAGTACGTACTCAAGACTAGAGTTTCAAATCCTCATGCTTCTATGTTGCATTAGAAAGTTGGTTTGGCATGAACTATGTTTCAATTTAATATTTATTGTTTTAATTTTATTCATGCTACTGACTTATTTACATCTCCAGAGCTAAAAGACTCCATGCACCACATGGTAAAATTTTACAAAACTTACATTCATAAGTGATGTTAATACTATGCTTCATTAGCTGTTTGGCAAGGATATTTAGATACCATATTTCTCTCAATTTGATTCATCCATAATTGGTTTGCTGAGAACACTAACTTAAAAGTATAGAACATAAATCAATGTGTAATTAAAAATTAGCCATAACCATATTTTCAAAATTGTTTCTCAAGATAAATAGGCTTACATATAAATGCATATTACATACATACCTCATATGTGCATAAATATATATAATATTCAGACTGCATATTTATGAGTCTATATAATAATTTCAATTTTTATCTGGATTTGTTATAAAACTCAGAAGTAAGTACAGTTCAGACCTCATAGAAAAAAACTGTTTTAAAAAGAAATTTGAGAACTTTGGTTGTTTTGATTTTATTACTCAAATAAAGGTTCCTTTCCCATCCAAGAAATCTATTAAGAAAAATACTATTCCGAAAACAGCAAAGTTTTAATTGACCATTTTAAGTAGATAATATAAAAAATGGAGAACTTTGCCTCTGAGTAATTAAGAAAAACCATCTCAGAATTAGAGATCTTTACTATGAAATATCTAATATTGTCTCTGCTAAATGTTAGCTAATTTCATAGTCTTGGTAACTTGGAATTTAACTAGGAGAATTGAGAGCTGTTGATGCAAATTTGTAATTGAGAAGTTTAGAATGGGACAATTAACTCAGCCTACTTACAAATAGATAGATGCTTGTTCACACAGTAAGTAAATATCTTAAGCAACCAACAACAAGAAAACCCATTGCTCTATTTTAGCTCCCAAGAGAACTCTAACATGTTAAAGAATTTATAATTTATCTGTTGTTGGTACTTACAATGACAAAGATGGAGAGTCCCTCATTCACAGCCCAGTTCCCCATGGTAGCAAAGGTTGAGTGTGCTCGGTCTGCTTTTCTTCTCTACTGTGCTTCTTCTTTGCATGAGGAAATGAAAACAGCAGCCTTGGGGCAATATGTTTCCTTTTCTATTATCAGAAATTAGCTAATCATTGGTCAACTGAAAGACTGCTTCCATAACAAATTTAAATCTTTAAACCACATAAAAAAACTACAGAAAGAAAAAAAGACCTCGTGATGCAGTCACAAGTAAATACATTGGAAATAAAATCAGTTGCTATACCTCAGAGATTACTTGTCAAGTTTTTAAATTTGTTTTATTATTTATCAGATTATTTGTGAAGTTTATGAATGTATTGTTCACAGTGAAATTTTTTTTTAAACTAACTAGTTATCTACTTGCAATTTTCAGGTTGTCCACCTAACCATGAATACATCATGTGGGTGCTGGGTTAAACATATTAAACACATGTGACATTTTCTGACAGGCTTTTACAACAGGAGTTATCCTTATTGGATAAAGTAAAAAGAGTGACAGATAATGGTTATAGAATGCTAGCTGTGTGCCAATTTTGTGTTCTAAAATGGATAGAGGCATCTATATTGTGTACATACATCTGTGAGTTGAAGCATCCATATAAATACATGTGTATGCATACACAGAAACATACTTGTGCCAACATATACATCAATTAATTTGATTCTCACAACTCAATACCTATAAAGTAGTTTCTATTTTATGATTACATTTACAGATGAGGAAACTACGACCCAGAGAAGTAAATTAACCTAGACCCAGTTACAGTGCCAAGGAATAATGCAGGCAGTCATTTGAAGTCCAAACAGCTGACATCACTTGTAAGTAAGATATGAGAAAATAAGCTTAAATTTCTCAGCTGGCAGAGAGACTATAAGTTAAGTTTGTTAACATAGATCAAATGTATGCAGTATGGTGTGATATGGTATGCTAGTGTGTGGGAGATGCTAAAGCTAGATGTAACACAGCTACCTCCTGGTTACTATGCTGTCTTCAAGACATGAAACAGGTTAGGATGGTGAACCGACTATGTGATGGAAGTTGACTGACTGTACAAGGGTGGCTGTACAGCAGTTACAGCTAATAGAGAAGTTCAAGAAGCAAACTGGTAGAGGACAAAAGAACCCAGGTACAATCTCTCTCTGTTGCTGTCTACAAAACACAAGGACAACCTCTGGGATGTGGCACATAGTAATAGTAGCACATTTCTTTCACTGCATGATATTCAAAGAAAGGTATTTTGACAATCTCCATGGATATTAGCCCATATATAACTCACATACAAGCAAACCGACCTCCTAGGTTCATTCTCAAAATAGATAAATTTAAAGAATGGTTAGAAAATCAGAACATTGTCAAGCTAGGTGCTTCTTTTGTTTCCTGATCTGTTTGTCTACCCTCGCCATGGACTGCTGTACTTCTTAGAGAACTACATTTTTTCAGCCACATTTGATTGATGGTTTCTGGTTAGTTTAGCTAAACTGGAGTAGAGGAGACGCCACAACGTTTATCACAGCAGAATTTTGCTTCAGCAGGCTTTCACCAGGTGGGTGATTTGGTACTGGGCCTCCAGCTTCCCCCCAGTCAGCCCTTCCTTCAGTGACCTGAACACCTGCTACTTAGTAGCATTATAGGGCTCCATGTTGCCAGCTGGCCCCAGCTGCTGTGCGTGGGTGGGAGATTAGACAACCTCCCAGTTCCTCTCTAACTGAGAGGTAACCACTTCCTGGAGTTGTTCTTTTTAAATGCTGCTTCTTGGGCCCTATTGGGATTCTCCACTTTTCCATCACCCATGTAACACTTTCCTGGGGTGAAAGTCCCTCTGTTGAAATGTGATTGGGTTCTGTTATTTAACTGGATTTTGAAACAAAGTAATTCAGATGAGTACTTTTTTTTTTCAAGTAACTAAAGAAGTGAGTCATATCTGCCTAAAGAACAATAAAACACCTTAAATGAATTCTCTTTGTCTTCTTGACTTTGGGAGTCCTTTGTAAGGATGACTCTCAGTACTTCAAGCTTTTCAAAATTCAACAGAGGCTCCTCTTCTGTAACTTTCCCCTTTTCTCTTTCCCTATCTAATGGGTCATCTTCCCTGTTCCAAGTCTTCATATGTTCCCCTCCGTTTTTCATGTGCTTTCTGAAGCCAGTGTTCTACTGCAGAAGAAATGAGAGTACCATGAACTTCCACATACTAAGAGACATATTTTAATATTTTCTGTTTCTCATAAACATGCTTCTTGGACATTTCCCCCTTCCTTTCCCTTCCCTCTAAAAGTTCAGAAGAAAATTCAGAGGAGGAAGTGTTTTGCCTTGGATAAGCAACCATTCCCTTCTGTTGATCACCCCACCACCACCGCGCAAGAAAGTCGTAACCACAACCTGAGTAGCATTTTCATGAGACTTAAGAGCCTTAATCAGTTTCGCAGCGGGGAAGATCGCTTTCAACGAAAAGTAAAATCTTTCTTCCATGGAAACCAACTTCCCTTTTGAGAAGACTTTAAGAAAGCTGCAGCCTGTGCTTGAACACACAGGTAAGCGGAAAGGGTGGTAAAGGAGCAACAGGATTAGCTGTGTAGCACTGATTCCAAGAGGCAAGGGGAAAACATAAACCTCTGTATTAGCTAAGGGCTCATCTTGCCTCAATCCCTTCAACTTCCACTCTCTCTTGAACTGTGGGCATTCAGCAGTTAGACTGTGGAAAACTTAAGCGAGAACTCACAAGCCCTTGACACAGAGGAGAGAGGCAGCCCCAAGTTTCATAATATTCCCTGCTTTCACTTACTGAATGTGCTTCTGTCTTTCTGTCTTGATAGCTCAATTTGCAAATTAGATTTCCTACAATTTCAAGAAGGAAAATTGCTGTAGAAAGGGAGATCTGTAACTACATCAAAAGTCCTGGTGAATTTTGTTTCTAGTGCTGATGAAAGTGTGTTTTCCTTCCTTCTTAGCTAGCTTGTGTTTGTTAGACTCCCCATATTGTCATGTTTGGCAAAAATCTGCAACTCGCAGTGATGTGGTCCTTGCCTAAGCTTCATTACTGAGAAGTTCCCTCGAGCACAGTGATTTCCTAGATGTGGGTCCTTGATATAAGCAAGACCAATCAGTGCTTTTAATCCTCTGGAGGAACAAAATTAAAATGTTTTTTCACTCCCTCTTTGTCAATGATGTGTGCCTTGTGTGACCAGTCTGTCTCTACTATCATGTGCAAAAAAGTCTGGATAAGAATTATACTAGGACATGGAGGGATAGAACTGGAACTGACCAGGAAGACTCCTCCCTGAGGGTTAGCTCTCACAGTATCAGAAGGTGTTATGAAACTACCAAGGGAGGAAAGCTGTCACAAGTCCTACCCAGATGTAAAGCCTGCAAACCACAAAAATGACCAGCCAGGGAAGATATCCTCAATGGTACAATTGTAACACTTTTACCTTTAGGGTAGCCAACAGGACTATAAGAGGTTTTGTGCTTGACAATGGACCTAGCCAACTACTAGTGACCGTGGCACTCACAGACCCTAGAGGAGAACCCAGTACTGCCATTTTCCTGACCCAATACACTTTATAACTGAATTCTAATCCTTTATCCTTATACCCACACCAAAGAAGCTTATCTCTTCCCTCACCAATGAAGCTTCTTTTTGCAGCAACAGCTACTACAGAGATCCACAACTGCTCAAAGCTTAGAGAGTTAGTGACTGGGGTGTTGTGATAAACACTGTGACCAAAAAGCAACTCAGGTTTATTACATCTTACAATTCCCAGGTCACACACAATCCATCATGAAGGAAGTCAGTGCTGAAATTTAAGGCAGGAAATGAAACCGGCCACAGAGGAGTGCTGCTTACTGCCTCGCTCCCCATTGCTTACTCAACCTGCTTTCTTATAAATCCAAGATCACCTATGCAAGGATGTCACCACTCAGAGTGGTCTGAGTCCTCGTTCTTCAGCCAGTAATCAAAAAATGTCTCACAGACAAGTCACAGGACAATCTGATGAAGGCAATTCCTCAACTGAGGTGCCTTCTTCCAGATGACTCTAGTTCCCTACTGAGTTGACAAAACCTCACCATCAAAGGTGACCTGTCCCAATTATTGTATCTACCATGCAAGCCCTACACAAAGCTCAGAGATCATAGAGGAAGAAGGGGCATAAAGATTTCAAGAAACAAGACTGGGGTGCCTGCTGCTGCTAGACAGTGTCTTCTAGCCTTGACAAGGATGCTACACCCATAAAATCTCAACAATATGGTTGCCTAAATAACACTTGCATAAAGATAACAGCAGTGTACCATTGTTAATGGGGGGGGGGTACCACAAGGCCCTGCCCCTAGATAAAGAGCTACAAAGGGAAGGGGAAAAATCACTTTTTTCCCTGGGGAAAAGCACCTTGATAGGTTATCCAATCTCAAGCTGTCAACCTTAAATACATATTATACAGGTGAGCAACACTAAATGGTCTCAGTCCATTTTATATAAGTATTTAAGAGGAGAGCTTGGTAGGAGTTGAGGAAAAGAGGTGGAAATGATGTAAATTCAGTATTCATGTGAAATTCTCAAAAGAACTTAAAATTTTAAATTAAAAAAAAACAAAGATGGCATATACAGGAAAATACACCAACGAAAATAAAATCTGAATTAGTAATGAAGAAGGGATGAGGTGATTTGAAGAGACCATGTATGGATTCTTGGATCTTATCTACCCAGACATTTAGGCATCCCAGTTATTCTGAGAGAGTGGGCTTCCTACGAAGCAGTCTCTAAGGTAGAGATTAGTGTGCAACATTCTTAGGGAGATTTCTTGCAGGCAAATATCTAAGGAAGGAAAGAAAAGATAAGAAAGCAAGAGTGTGCCATGGAAGAAAATGAATTATCATGCAGCACCACCAAGACCTCAGCAATCTATCTTGTGGGGAGATCTGAAACTGGCATGACTCTGAGTAACCTTGGGAAAGATGACTCTGGATTTCAGTTGTTCGGTTTGAGGCAAGGTCGGTTAACTGTAGTCAAGCAAGCCTGAAACTCTCGGTGCCTTCCTTGTTTCAGAGTGCTGAGATACCCAACATGGGGTACCACACCTGGACAAGATGGTTTTATCTAAAACAGTCTCTGCAAATGTTTATAGAAAGTATGATAGAAATAATACACCTTCTCCATGTGAAATCACACTGCACACTTACAGCTGCAGGAAAAGCTCTTTACTGAAGTTCCTGTCCTAATGGAGCTAGTTCTCAAATATAAGTAACCCTATCAGTAACCCTTGAATCGATGTACCCAGCTAATATACACCTTGGGCTTATGGATTTAACATACTCACTGTCATCCTTAAATCTCTTTCAGGCTCCAGTGACACTTTGAACAATTGAAACAGAGTCAGGAGACTGCAAATATGGACACTTGGGAAAGCAGATGAGAGATTTTCACAGCAAAGATATTGCCAGGATTATTTTTAAAGCACACTAGTGTTGTTCTTTCTGAATAGCTCTTGCCCAGGGTCATCTTGCCCACCTGGCAAAATTAGGATTCCCAATAAACCTTTTAGTGCTTAGTTTTGAAGCACTAAAATGCTTATAGAGTGTAGAGTCATAATTCAATCTCTAGTTCCCTGATAAACAGAGGAAGAGACACTAAGAGAAGTCTGCACACACATGCCAAAGCTCCAGTGAGTAAACAGCAACTGACAATGTCGCTGTCACTAATAAAGAAGAAAGAAAGCAATGATGACAGTTCTTTGGTCTAAGACTTCTAGCATTCAGCACTCTGAGTATACAACCTTTTGGTTTTGGTGTCATCCAATCTCTGTAAGTTTATTATGACAGCCAAAGCAAAAAGCTAGGTGGAGTAGGAACATCTAGAAAGCTCCACCTTAGTCTGGGACTGGATGCATGTTCAGAAAACACCTAAGAGGATCACAAGAGCTTACCTCGGACTACTTTCAAGACCCAGATCAAGCAGAGAAGTGAAGATGTTAGATAGGAGGCCAGCTCTGGGAAGGACTGATCAATGGGACCCCCAAAACAGAACATCAAGAATACTATGTAGTGATGGTGATTCTAGATGGGCCAGATCATGGCTATAGGAATAGAACATAAAAACAATAATAGGTGGTGATGGTCCATTCTCACTTTAAGGTGGACCACTCACAGTAGTTTCAGCAACTTCCTTATCAGGAAAACATAGAGAATGCTGTTAATCTTTCCTGTATGGTTTTATTGTTTATGTTTTTGTTTGTTTTGTTTTTACTTAAATACTTATATACATTCTTGAATCTATTTAGATTGAATTTTTGGTTAAAAAAAAAAAGGCTTCTGAGAATTGTATTTGCCAGGCTCTAGGGTCATACAGGAGATAAACCTCTGGGCATGCCTGTGAGAGAGTTTCTGGATTGGGTAGAAGGCTAACTATGGGTGGTATCATTCAATGGGCTGAGGTTATAAACTGAGTAGAAAAGGCAAAGAGAGCTAAAAATCAACATTCATTGTTCTCTGCAGTTCTCCTGACTCCTGACTCTCTTTGCAATGTGTCCAGCCACTGCAAGCTCCTGCTACCATGACAACTTTTAGCCTCAAATTATGAGTCAACCTAAACTGTTTCTTCCTTAAGCCAGTTTCGTCAAATATTTTTATCACAGCAAGAAAAGCAACTGGGAATTTTCCTAGTGCCAGGTTTACTCTATAATGCCATAATGGTTCCCTCTATCAAGGTATTTCTTTCCTTGCTCTCGCTCTCTGTCCTTTACCCAACTTGACCTTCTCAGTCTCTCATGTTCTCCTCCCCACTGCACTTCTCCCCTCCCCATTCCCCTACCACCCGCCACCCTCCCCTAATGCTCCCAATTTACTCAGGAAATTTTGTCCCTTTCCCATTCTGGGGAGAGGGGTGGTTCATGTATGTCTCTTAGGGTCCTCCTTGTTCCTAGCTTCTCTAGGGTTGGAGACTGATATGCAATGGCACCTTTTGGGTGTTTTTTCATTGCTGGTTTTTCATTAACAGATACAGGGAAAGCTCCCCTGACCATAAATGGTGTGGAAAATTTTAAGTCTTTTTCATGCCCTGTTACCTGTAGTTTTTCTTCTGATGTATCAGACTGGAGGTCTTCTAAAGCTTGAAATCTATTCACCATTGTTTCTTTGAGTGTCTGAACTTCTTGAATCAAATAACTTTCTAGAGACTTCATTGCATCAGTCAGTTTCTTACTTTCTCCAACTACAAGTTATTCAATGTTTTTAATATTCTCATCCTTAGATATTATCTGAATGGCATGTAAACTGCCTTCCAGAAACAATGTTCTATCTGCTAGCTTGCCATTATCCTCAGACATGGAAGAGATTCTATCATCTAGTCTTTCTATCTGATGTTCCAGTTTTTTAAACTTATTAGCAGCTTCCTCCGACCAGGAACGACCAGTTTCTGCTAGCATGTTAATGCATTGCATTGTTTCTGTTCTGGTTATTGAGGCATCAGACATGGAACAAGTTCTGTTTTCTACTTGGTCATTTTTATGTTCCACGGTTTGTATTCTACCTGTCAACTCTCCAATGCCATCTTCAATATTCTGAACCTTTTTTTTCTAAGCATTCTATGCTTTGAATTCTATCATTTTCAATGTTTCGAATCCTTGTTACTAAGTCTCCTATGGTTTGTACCAGTTCCTTATTGTTTGCTGTAATCTCAAACCATTTCTTTAAGAATATCACGTTAATGATGAAACCCATTGCTATTACAAAATAAATGTATATATTGGTCCAGTCATAATTTTCTTCTGCTAAAATTCCTTCTATATATGAAGTAAAATAATTCCTAAAGCCCTGCATTGTAAAATTAGCTGCCATAGGTATGGAACAATTGATCTCAGATGTTATATCAGCTTAAATTGCAAAGGATGTTACAGTTACCCTTAGGTGTAATTCTGCTGTCCTGGAACTTTGATGCTTTTAGTTGTAGATCTCAGCTTGTGGTAGTTACCTAGAGTTATACCACCAAATAGTGTCTGGAAGTGTACCGCCAAATACCGTCTGGCAGCAGACAATTCTTCTGATCCTGGTCCCTGTGGAATAGCTCTTAACAAACTATGGCAAGCTAAATTTTGTTAGACAAATGAGTAAAAGGAGCCTTGTGGACTTGCTGGGACGTCAGGGCTAACTGTGGGGAAACACACAAGCAGGGCGGGCACCATGTGGCTCTGAGGGAATGCAAAGTGGGGAAATGGGCAAAACATGAGAAGCAGTGAGTGCCTTCTCAGGGCCACTGTGGAGGCAAAGGAGTTGTATGGCAGAGGCAGATGTCCCAAAGCTGTGGTGAGTCCAGCTGGTTAGGCCAGGGACCCTGCCCATTGGGGAATGGCCTCTGCTGCCTGGGTGAATCCCAGTTCCCGTGAAAATCCTGATCCCGCTTCTGACACCAGATAATGTGGTTAAATAAGGATCAGGATAAACAAATAGGCTGAATAGATGTTTATTCAGGGAGAAATAACTTACAACCTAGACAGATTAACACCAGCAGGCTCCACCGGATGCTCTTTCTCTCCACGACCCACCAGCAAGAGAGCTTTCCCCGGCTCCTCCTCAGACTTCCTTCCACAGGTCACTTCCGCCCCTGGCTCCACCCCCCAATGAGTGTGGTCAGTGCCACAGAAGGAGACAAAGTGAATATCCCTCTACAATAATTAAAGAGATCATTTGTTTGAAAGGGGGAACACATCAGGAATTGAAGGGAGGAGGGGAGGGAGGTAGATGCAATGCTCATTATGAAGTTCTCAAAAAAAAAAAAAAAAAAAGAAAGGAAGGAAGGAAAGAAGAAAGAAAGAAAGAAAGGAAGAAAATTACTTTTCTTCTATTCAGTGAGGGAAGTGGGGAAACTTTAGGTCAAGCTGTGATCAATTTTTTTTAAAAAAAATCGTTATTTTCTCATATAATTCTTGCCTACCTTAGTTTCCCCTCTCACCACCCCACACACACCTCCTTTTTTTTCTCTGGATCCACTTCTTCTCTGTTTCCCTTCAGAAAAGTGCAGGCCTCCTGGGGATATCAACCCAACACAGTATAACAAGTTACAATAAGACCAGGCACAAACCCTCATATCAAGGCTAGATGAGCAACCTAGTAGGAGGAAAGGGGTCCCAGGAGCAGGCAAAAGAGTCAGAGACACTCCCAGTTCCCACTATTAGGAGTCCCACAAGAACACCAAGCTATACAACCATAAAATATATGCAGAGAACCTAGGTCAGACCCATGCAGGCTCTAAGGTTTGATGCTCCAGTCTCTGTGAGCCCCTATGATCCCTGTTTAGTTGATTCTGTGGGACATGTTCTGCTGGTGCCCTTGATCCTCTCACTAAAATAGGTTAAAAAATATCTGCTTCATCTGTGTTAGTGTTAGTGATTATCTCTTTCTCTAAGTTATATCTTGTCGAGCGCTGTCGCCTCGCCTGCAAGAACGACGCTCAACAACAGGATTCTTCTGTAGCGTAGCTTTATTGTGCGGCTCTTACCGCGAGATGAGGAAGGACCCCGAGGAGGAAAAAGGGTTCTGCTTATATATGCTCAGAGGAGTCGTGTCCATTACTGATTGGTGCAGCCCACGATACTTGTGACAAACACCCCATGATGTGTGTTACACATGCGCATTGCTATCCTTCAGGTGGAAAACAACCGCGCCTTGCTGGCTCATGGACAGGAAACCCGCGCCATCTTCGGGAGTGGCACCGGTGGCTCTCTACAATATCTTATTTTAACATACCATGATTTACTTTTATTCCAGTTGCATAAATGAAGAACTCAATATCACAGAAAAAGTATAACTAAAGGTGAAAGTCAGATGTAGTCCTTTCAACTGAATTAATCTCCTTAATGGATGTCTGTCAATACAGACACCATTATGGATGGCACTTAAACATATGTTCCATCACACAGCTATCCAGTCATAAGCACCCTTGTACATTTTTCAGCACACTGCATGTTTCATCCAGGTACCCTGCTGCAGCTAACAGAAATTGACATTGATTAACTTCATCACAAAATAATTTATGGCCAGATCTGTTGGTATAGGCCTGTAATCCCAAATACTTCCAAGGCTCAGGCAGAAGGATCTTAAATTCAAGATCCATGTGGGAAACTTAGTGAGTTCCTGACTCAGTTATAAAATATAAGGTGCAACAGCTACTAACACAGACAGTAGATGGGTTTTACACTCTCTGAATTCCTCTTGTTGTAACCTTCAGATGCAAGGTAGGTCCTACATGCATGTCTATGTGTTTATACTTTTGCTCCTGCTAACAGGGATCAAAGGGAATGGATATTTCTTCTTTTCATCTACTAATAAAATGATGTATTACTTAAGAAACAGGGCTTGTAGATTGGGTGGCTAAAATGTGACATATTTCCATTTGGTCATAAGTCACCACATAAGTCATTTTAAGTTAAAAGCATAACATCTACAAAAACAGTATTTTAGAAATTTGTATACCCACATGCATAAGTAAATAAAAACTCAAAGTTCCTGTTTCCACATATTTCACTGTTTTTCTGACTCATTTTAGCACTCTACTCACTCCCTCTCCTTTCAACTGTTCACTCACTATTGCCTCTTCTAATAGAAAATGTGAGAATACAGTAAGAAAGCCTATAGATAACAGTGTGGTGGTTTAAATGTGAATGGTCCCCAATGCTGATATATTTGAATGCTTGGTCCCCATTGAGGATTGTTTGGGAAGGATAAGGAGGTGTGGCCTTTTTGAAATAGCTATTGCCTTGTTGGAGGAGGTGTGTCACTGGCCACTGGCGATGGGCTTTGAGATTTCAAAAGCCCTCATAAGGCCCAGTGCCTCTATGTCTGCTACCTGCAGATCAGGATGTACAGCTCTCAGCTACTTCTCCAATGTCATGCCTGTCTGCTTCCTGCTATGATGATCATGGACTAACCCTCTAAAACTATAGGCAAGCCCTCAAATGCTTTTATTTATAATATTTGGTCATGACATCTTACAGCAACAGAATGGCAGATAAGACTAGGATTGTTGTGATATACCCGATCACACTGTTATTTGGAGGAATATGAATGACTTTGGGATTTAGTACTAGAAAAGTGGTTGAATGCTTTAATCAGGGTTTAATGACCATCCTGATAGTAGCATAGAAGACAGTAGTGCTGAATGCAATTTGAACCATTGAAGCCTGGTTTCAGAGTGGAAGAATTTTAATAAGTGGCCTAGAGATTATTCTTGTGATATTTTGGCAAAGAAAGTGCTGCTCTCTTCCCTTTTCCAAAATAAATCTTGCCAAGGCTACATTGAAGAAGTTTGGATTAATGTCATTGGCTGAGGAGATTCAAGACAACTCTGGAATTGACTATGTCACGTGGTTTTTAGTGTTCCCTCTTATGTAGCTCTACAGTAAACAGACACAAACCAGCAAAGAGAAACACAATATTTACAGTTTGAGGAGGAAAGTAGCATCAGGAAATGTAACACTGGAGCCAGGCTTTGTGCTCAAGGAGATTAGAAGTTTAAAGAAAAGCCTGATGTCAAATGGAATAAAGGGAGCAGGACCCTCAGGGTTAGACTCCACACAGATAACCTTGCAACATATGAAAGGAAAAGGCTTGAGGGATTTCCTAGGCCTAAACAACCACTGAAAGCTTATGCACATGAAATTCCAGGAGGGAACCATGTTCCAGCCCCAGCAAGCAGAAGAACTTGGCAGCTTCAGTCATGTGGTTCTGGCTTTGGAGTCAAGAAAGATACAAGAAAGGGGTTGTGGAATATCTCTCCATGACTAAGAAAAGCTACTGAGGCTAGGCATATGTCCCCTACAGGGACACCCCTGCATGGAGGCTCAGAGAAGCCATTGTATGACACTGTGAAAGTACAGCCTGGATTGTGTTGGAGATCCCAAAATGTTGTAGATGTGGTGCCAGCATTGTGGGATACCCAACAAGGAGAGCTGCTAATAGCAAAAGAGAGAGAGAAGTTGTGTTGTAGTCAACAAAACTGAAAAGAGTTGGAGATCTGATGTGGAGATGCAGAGTTAGGAGTTTTTCCAGCTAGTATTCAACCTTTCATTGGTCCAGTATTTCCCCACTATGCTCCCTTCTCTCTCTTTTGGAATGGATACACACACACACACATACACATACACACACACACACACACACATACATATATATATATATATATATATATGCATATATATATATATATATATATATATATATATATATGCTGTGCCACTATATATTGGAAGTATGCTATCTGTTTGGGGGCATGGGGGCATTATAATTAAGAGATTGTCTTGATTCCCAGAAGAGACTTTGGACTTTCAAGCATAGACTGAAAGACTATGGAGACTTTTGAAGTTAGACTAAATGCTTTTTGCATTATGATATGGCTATAAACTTATGCAGCCAGAGAGTAGAATGTGGTAGTTTTCATGGGAATTGCCCCAATAAACTCATAGGCTTGTATATATGGCCCCAGTTATTGGAACTGTGTGGGAAGTATTAGGAGGTATATTCCTGTTGGAGTTGCTATGGCATTGTTGGAGAATATGTGTCACTGAGGGTGGGTTTGAGGTTTCAAAACCTCATTCCAGGCTTAGTCACCCCCACCCACCCACCCACTCTGCTGTTAGCAGCCTGTGGATCAGAATGTAGAGCTCTTAGCTACTGCTCCAGCACCATATGCCTGTCTGATTCTTGCCATGATGATCATGGCAACCATCTACAACTATAAGCAAGCCCTCAGTTAAATGCTTTCATTTATTATTGTTGGTTATGGCGTTTCCTCTCAGCAACAGAACAATATCTAAGACAATTTGGGTGCTAATATATATTTAAGATCTCCCATTCTGTGCATGGGTATGCAATCTTGATTTGTAGCATTATAAATTTCTTTCCTTGTTTTTGAGGTTTTGTTGTTATTATTTGTTTTTGAGAGTGGATCTTGTAGCCCTGGCTGGCCTTGAACTCACAGAGATACAAGACCCACTTGCTTCTGCCTCTCAAGTGCTGGTATATAAGACATTTTCCACCATTCCTGGACTTTATAGTTTTTAAGACAAGGTTGCACCATAGCTCATGCTTGTCTGGAACTCATGTAGCTCAGGCTATCCATTAATTTCTGACAATACTCTTTCCATAGCCTCCCAAATTCTGGGATTACAGGTATAAATCACCATCAGTTTCTGTGGTGTATATATTTCCACCATGGCAGGGACAGTCATATTTAATATTCTGATCATAAAATTTATGAAATTTTATTAAAAAACAGTGTGAGGTGGATTTTGTATAAACACTGAATGTGTAAGTGTAAGAGAAGGCCCAGTATGTAAGAGGAAAAACAGAATTCTAAAAGGTATGTGTAAAAAGAAAAATAACTTTATTCTAAAGCATAGTTACTATCTTGAAAAAGGCAAAATTAACTTAAGAAATTAGCAAGAATGAGGGCTGGAGAGATGGCTCAGCTGTTAAAGGCTAGGCTCCCAATCAAAAACATAAGAAATTAGAAAGAATGAAAGAAGGTTAGACAGCCAGAATTTTAAGGCCTATATGCTGAATAGTTTTGGGGAATTCTGAGAAAGAAAGCAGGTCAAAGATCTTGGAAGTACATGCTTGTTAAATCAGTACTCAAGAGTCTAAAGCAGGAGTCTCATGAGTTTCAAGTCAACCTGAGCTACACAGCAAATCTGGGCTAGCTTAGACTGTGTGGCAAGACCCTGGCTCAAAGCCACAATACATGTAGCATAAAATAAGAGAGGGGAGGGAATATCATGAAAATAAACAGAAAAAGTAATTAAGTCACCATTTAAGTTGACAGAATGTTAGGTGTAAATTGTGGAGATATCTATCTATATCCTGTATTACCATAAAAAATTGCATACAATAATGATATGATCTTTGGGTGAGTGACTTACCTTGCTAGTGTTTCTTCTGATCTTCCTTTGACTTATTCTTGTACTATTGGTCATCTGAGGAAAGTGAGTGGTTCTGTTGATGTTGGCTAAACTCCTTTATATCTTTCAAAGACATCTGGAGCTTGGCTTATTTAAATACTTTTATTTCTTCTCCATTAATTTCTCTCCAGCAAGCTAACCTAGTCATACTTTCATGCTGAGGCAAACGTAGAAAAGTCTAGTCTTACCAAATAGCAAGTGTAAACACATATGACCTTTTCAATTCACTTCAATTTCATCAACCAAAGCATATCACTTGAATAGTGTCTAGAATGAGTGTTATGAAGTTACAGGCAAAAGGTGTAGATGGAAGGATGCATTAATGGGTACAACAAATACAGCTGAGCTATCAAACTACGTATTTTGGAAATCAAAGGAACATGCCCAGTGTGGCCCTCCCATTCTTCATAGAATAAATATTATAAATGGATAATGTACAATTGCTTTAATATACAGTATGCTGAAGACTGGTGATTTATTCCCATGGTAGAGCTCTTGCATGCCCTGAGTTTGAGCTGAAGGATCATGGTTGAAGTGCTGCTGCAACCCCAGAGATGCTACTAGCAATTTCTGAGAAGAAGAAAGAAGGAAGGATGTGTGCTTGTTTCAGAACAAACATGGCCCTGCTGACACCTTGAGATTACAAATTATTGGTTTATATTTCTAGAGGACAGAAATTATTATTATTATTATTATTATTATTATTAGTAGTAGTAGTAGTAGTAGTAGTAGTTTTGATTTAAAATAGCCCAGGTTTTGATTCTTTATTAAAAGAGCCAGAAGAAAGTACTTTGCCTCTCTGGTAAGGAAAATAACATACTCAAAGTTGTACAATGAGAATGAGAATGAGAATTCTTCAACCAGAGCAAGCAAACAACTCAGTTGTGAGGCAGGAAATAATATGAAATGAGGCTTGCCAGAAGAATGATCAGGGGCTAGATTGTGCAGGAGTCATTATTTAAAATAAAGATAAAGTTCTTTGAATAATTTTAAAAGGTAAGTAAGCAATAGAGTGGTTAATTTTGTATCCTAGAAGGGTACTATGTTTCACTAGAAACAGATTACATGGACCTGGGAGGATGATTCAGACCAAAAAGTGAGGATTGGAGTTTGAATCCCCAGCATCCACATAAATACCGTAAGTGCCAAGGGGCAACTATAATTCCAGTGCCTGCAAAAGGAAAACTGGGACTCTCTTGAGCAAGGTGACTAGCTAGAATAGCCTGTATCAGTGAGCTCTGGGTTCAATTATGACACTCTACCTCATAGAATTAGGCAAAGGTAGAGGAAGACTTCCAATATCAACCCAGGTCCTGCACACAAACCTGCACCCCAGTGGACCTGCACAAATGTACAGCCAAACACATGAAACTATGTACATATACATGCATATACACAACACACACACTTTTGAAAAGAAATAGATTGAAGACACATTTGTTGGATAAGGAAAAAAATCTAGGAGGTGATTGGATTCATCTGGATGAATATGTAAGTTGATTATTACTATTTGAGAAAAGACCCAAACCTTAGTGGATTGAAACAACATCCAAAAATTACTTCTCTGGGGTGCGGGAGGGTGTAGGGTAGTTAAGATAGATAATTATTCTAAACTTTTTCTTCCTAGGCATCTGCAACCAACTGAGAGCCAGATGATTTGATTTGGATCAGGCTTGGATGGGAAGGTTTCTACACATTATTTTACCTTCCTTCTGGGAGCAGTACACAAATATGAGGACATCTTTATTATAAAGATAAAAGACATAAAAGTGGGAATGCCTAAGTAAGTAATCATTCCCTCAAGCCTATACAAGCACTGTATTTCCTACCATCATTAGTCAAAGCACATCACAGGGCTGAACTTAATTTCAAAGGCTAAAAAAATATTCTTCCATTTGATGGCAGAATATATATCCCATCCCAGAGGTCAGGAAAAATACTCATAAAATATACTAATGTTGAACATACTAATATTGGCATTCTGAATGTATAGCTTCTAGAACTGTGAAAAATACATTTTTAATCACCACTGTCTATACTGTTTATGGTAAGACAGGAGAATGCCATAATTAGAAAGGAGAGATCTCCAGAAAGGAACATTCTTGGAGATTTGGGGTTGAAGAACAAGAGTGGAGGGCTTTGAAATGAAGAAGAGGAAATGCTGTCAGAAAAGAGTACATGGGCCTGGATCTATAGCGCTTAGCATCCACAGAAGGCTCAAAAACTAGGTATTTGATGCCAAGAGTTAAGTAAGAAACAGTTTAGCAACTGATACCTGAGATTAGCAATGGGAAGTTATTAGTGACCTCAGTAAGGGGTTCCACTAGAGAGCATGAGGGGACCCAGATGCTGAGTATGAATGGATGTGGAGGACTGAGTCACCTCAAGGTGGCCAAGACTGTTACAGGGAAGAGGGAGCTTGGCTGACATGGAAGGCTGACATGCACAGCAGAAGGATTTCATTTCCAAAAATATGAAGTTGTAAATACTATGTAGCTGGAACACGGATAAAAGGAGGAGGCTGCACATAGAAGAGCTTACAGCTTCTATAGGAGCTGGTACCTGTTTGGTAGATCAGGGAAGGAGGGTACAGATAGCAGCAGGTTTCCAGGGCTGGTGGCAGGAAAGTGAGACCCTTCCTCTTTGTGGTCCCCGTTTCCTTTGTGAAAGGAAAGGCAGGGTCATCTGTCAAAAGTTAAGTGGTGAGATCTTTCTGAAACTAGATGCTAGCTTCCGATACCATAGCAGCAGCTCAGAAGGGAAGATTTGACTGTAGAAACCCTAAATGATTTGCAGGCCTAGTTGACAACCCACTTTTCAACCTAGAGATCAGAAATCAGTAGTACCTACATGCAAATGTAAATGGAGAAAGATGAGTGGCTACCAGCTGGGGTCTACCTGACATGTTATTCAGAAAGACCCAGCATGAAGGAATTTAAGATACATGCAAGTGCTGGGAGTGGTGGTGCATACCTTTAATTCCAGCAGTCAGAGGCAGGGATGGGCCAATTTCTGAATTTATTAGAGCAAACACAACCCCAATTCCCACAACCCCAATTCTTATAGCCATTGCCTGTGGGCAAATCCATTCCTGTAGCTGAGTTGTCTGTCTGCACTGTGGAGACTTACAAAGAGCTCAGGCTTAATTTTGCACCATGGGCTGAGAAGTCTAGATAGGTACACTTTGGAAAGCTTTTGGAGGGTTGGAGAGCCAGAGAGCCATGAAGCCCAGGTGGTTGCCAGATGCACTAGGAGACTTGGAAGAGATGGTACATATACTCAACCCTATTCCATCATCATCCCATAAACATATTTTGATGGTGCTTCTGTTCTTTTTATTCAGATTGAATAGACTGCTAGTAGTGTGTTCCCAGGTGGCTCAATAGCTAAACGTCTTCCTGGTCGGCTTACCCTATTTCAGTTGTGAAGTTGGTGAAGTATATTAGTTTTCTGATTTCTGTGGCAAAATACATGAAAAAAAATCAATTTAAAGACGAAAGTATTTGTTTTTGTTGTCATGTTTGGCTTACAGTCAGTCTAGTAACAGGGAAGGCATGGCAGTGGGAGCTTGAGGCAGCTGATGGCAGTGTGTTCATAGTCAGGAAGGAGGTGAGAGGCGAGTCTGATCATTAGCGCGCTCTCGCTCTCTCACTCTCACTTTCTCTGTCTCTCAGTGTGTCTCTGTCTCTTCCTATCCCATGGGATGAATGATGTGCCCACAGTTAGAGGGGATCTTCCTATCTCAGTTTACACAATCTGAACACTCTGTCATAGTCATGCCCACAGGTTTTTCTTCTTACATGATTCTAGGGCCAGTCAAGTAGAATTCATTATTAACCACTACCTGAAGTTATGCAAAATGTGTTGGACCCTGACCCCCTGAACTTACCAGCTCTGTGACCCCTGACAAACCTCTTTTCACCTTCTTCTTTTAGTCTCATAATCTGAAAAATGTGGTTAATATGAACCTTGCTGCACTGATGGGAAGCTTAGAATTAAAAAAATTTTCTAGGTATGACCTGACTGGTCAGTACCGCAGTGAAATCTTGACTTCTTGTGTTGTGGAAACCACAAGTCAGTGGTGAAATCCCACACCAATTGTGCCACCATTTTAAGACTTGCCTCACTTTATTGGTTCATACAGAAGTGTGTAATGAACTACAGCTACCAAACTTTTATTTAATCCACAGCAATTGTGTTGTAGTAATTGACAAACATGTTTGTTCTGTCAAGTGTGTGTAAATTAAAAACCTCATGTGGTTTTACTGTATCAACCTTGCATGATGCCATACTAAAGTACCTCAGGCTTTGGGACGTAAATAACAGAAATTTAGTTTTTCATGTTCTCATTGGTAAAAGTACAAGATCAGGGGTTCAACATATGGGGTTTCATTTCAAGGCTTCTCTCCTTGGTTGTTTGATGGTAATCTTCTTGTTTTCCTATGGTAGTTTTCCTGTAGTTTTCCCAAACTCTTACCTAATCAACAGCCATATTAGATTAGAGCTTGTCTATTTCCCACAATGTAACACACATTAGAAACACTCCAAACTTCTGGAAGCTGAAGAAAGTGCACATTGCACTCCAGTAATACATGATAAGAGATTGGCGCCCTTTTTACAGCAAAGTAATAAATCTCTGAGGATTATTCACTTAGTGAAGAGGTAGGTAAAATATCCAAGCTCTCTACTAATTTTTTAAATGCAAACTGTTGATTCTAAGGAACTGAAAAAGATAAGTAAACAAATAATAAAAAATAAGAAACACCCCCAACATGAGCTAGGCTGCTGTGGGGGCATGTGTAAGTATATTTGGGGGTTTTAGTTCTGGAAGACTCTCAGCTCAAGAACCACAAGGTGCTGCAGGTCCCCTTCGGTATGTATATAGATGTGGTCTTAGACATGTTGAAGACATCACGCAAAACCATCAGAATTCTCACCAGTTCTTATTTTAAGTTGAAAAGTTACTATATGGAAGGGAAGGGTGAACACTACTAGCAGCTACGATGATAGCTTCTTTCTGTCCATTAATTCTAATATGCGTATTTACTCAAGATTAAGATGTGTCCCTTCCAATTCCCCATTACAGAGGAGTGTGTTCATTAAAATCAAGTAACAAATCTAACATGTCAGAGTGGTGGAGATGCAAGTAGGCTTGGAATTTGGATTTTTCTAAGCACAAATTATTAGTACTTTTGATTATACATTCCAAATGGTCTTCACCCAGTATTGTCTAATATGGTATTCATTAGGTATACATTATTCTCTACATTTAAATTAATTACGATAAAAATACTGGACTGGTGATATTGCTCAGTGGGTAAAAGCACATGTCATGAATGTATGAAGACTAGAGTTGAAAGCTGAGATTCCACAGGGTAAAACCAGATGTGTCTATAATCCAGTGCTCCTAGAGTGAGATGAGAAGCAGCGTCTGGAAAATCTCCAGAAGGCCAAGTGCCAACCATCCTGGTTGATAGTGCACAATAACAATGTCCTGTCCTCAAAATAAGGTGAAAGGCAAGAAATAACACTTGAGGTTGTACTCTGACCTTCACATCCATGCCATCTCTCTCTCTCTCTCTCTCTCTCTCTCTCACACACACACACACACACACACACACGACAAACCACATTCCAGATTTTAGTTCTTCAGTTACAGTGGATGCATTTGAAATGCTTAGTTCCCACATGTGAATAGCAGCTCCTATACTGGACACATAGAAAACATTGCCCGAATGAAGATGGAGAGCTGGAATTCTGTAATTCATACTTTGTAGACTCCAACCAGTTTGGGATAGAAATTATTGTTGAATGTGTGTACTCTCCTGCTCCGTAGCTTACACTCATACTCTCTTAATGAGATCCATTTTTTTCTTTTCCTTTTCTTTCTGTTTAATATTTTTAACCAAAGTCTTGCTATGTAGCTCAGAGCAGCTTTACACTTTCACTGTTCCTGCCTAAGCCTCCCAGGTGCTAGGGTTACGGCCATTCTCCAACATGCCTGCTTGGTTATGTTTTTAAAGTCTTACCTTTTTTATTGTAGTGAGAACATTTAATGTGAGTGGGTGGCCTCAACAAATGTTTAAGTACACAATACAGCATTGTTAAAGCCAGGCAATATGTTGTGTAATATGTCTCTAGTGCTTCCTTATTTTATATAACCAAAACTTCGTATCTGATGAATAGCAACACTCATTTCTCCCACCCACCCCAGGTCATAGCAATCAGCAGCCTTCCCTCTGTTTCTATGACTTTTAATACTTACAATTCCTCATAAAAGTGGAAGCAGTATTTGCCCTTCTCTGTTTGGCTTACTCTAGTTACTATAATGTACCCCAGGTTCATCATACTGTCCAAAGAGCAGAATTTCTTTCATTTTAAGGC
The DNA here is from genome assembly GCF_943737965.1 of Phodopus roborovskii. Lineage (NCBI taxonomy): Eukaryota > Metazoa > Chordata > Mammalia > Rodentia > Cricetidae > Phodopus > Phodopus roborovskii. Next base: position 530,128 of record NW_026125640.1, on the reverse strand, counting down.
AAATAATAATATTCCATTGTATTTGTACATCTGTATAGCTATGTCTATGTATGCCCCATTTTCTTTATTCTGTTATCTATTAACGGACATTTTGATGTTTTTTTTTTATTCTGTGTCTCCTCTGATGTGAATAATGTTGCAATGAACATAGGAGTGTAGACATCTCTTCAAGATCAAGTCCACTAGTTTTGCACAAATACCCTAAAGTAAAATTATGCAATAATACAATTCTAATTTTAATCTTTTGAGGAGCCATGCTACTGTTTATCACAGTATTATTTTTCATGCCATCAACGGTATACCAATTTCCCCAATTCTCCCTATTTTCAATATCACTTGTTATCTTTTTTATTTTTATTTTTGTAACAGCCACCCTAACAAGTGTTCAGCATCTGCTCATGTATTTGAATGGCCATTTGAACTCCATCACTCCTTCCATTTCATATTGTCTGTGTTAGTCAATTTCCCATTATTGTAATTAGATATGAGATAGAAATCAATTCTAAAAAAAGAGAGCTTTGTTTTGGCTCATCATTATGGAAGTATTAGCCCTGATTGGCTGGTCCTAGTACTTCTTGGCACATGGTTAGGTGGCACATTATTGTAGGAATGTGTAATAGAGGAAATGTTAACTTTAATGCAGGAAGGAAAAGAAGGAGTAGGAGGAAGAGAAGAAGAAGATAATATGAAATATGAAGAGAACGAATTAAAAGAGACCAGGGTTTCACAAGGATACACCCTTAAGTGACCTAAGATGTCTGTCTCACTGAGATCCATCTGGTAAATTGTTGTCAATTTCCCAGAAGCTCTACACTGGAGACCAATATCATAACATATGAGCCCTTGGAGTACAAAATGTGAGTTTGTACCCATGCATGGGTACAAGCTATAGCGTGTATTTTGCCACTTAACATGTTTGGGTTTCCTTTTGAAATCAGAGGTTTTTATTTGATGTAGTTACTTTTGCCAGGTTATGATTTTTTTCTTGTGCTTTGGCTTCATATTGAGGAATTAGTCAATACAAAGCCATTTGGAGATTACACTGTTTAAATACATACATACATACATATCAGAAGTTATGCCACCTTGCTTATATAACCTAAACCTCCAGTGAAGTAGAACTCTCACCACAGGCTGCTCCTGTCTCTCCCTCAGAACTTGGGAATGGAGTAGCTCAACAGAAGCAACAGGAAGGGGACAGTTGGTCATGGCACTCTACGGAAAAACAAGGCCAGGGTATGAACAACCTCACATTGTAGACAAAGCTTGTCCGCACCCATGTCCACAGCTAGAGGAGTACTAGCTCTTTTCTCCATCTCCACAGCCATTAGCATCACAGTGTATTTCCCCACGCAGACTTGTTTCTTCCTGGGAGTGAGGAGAATGACTCAGGACTCAGAGGAGACACACCCTAGCTCCAAACCAGGAACCCAGGCACCACTAAGCTCTCTTCCTGATTCTCCATGTACAAAACCATTCAGTCCCATGCTACCCTGGAGAGTGCCTATGTCGCTGGGCATTTGCCCCTGGGCTGAGGTGACTGCCCGCGTATTGGCAGGCTTCTTTCCCATGTTACTGCAGATGGACATGAAGAAAAGGACTTCAGTCTTTCTGGAATGACAGATCACGTGGGCAGGCCTGATTTCTCCACAGAGCTGTGAGTTTATAGTCGCAATAAGTAATGTGAGTTCAGGCATGAGGCAGTGATAGCATTAGTTTCATCTCTGGAGTCAGAGCATGTGACAGCCTGGGCGACCTCCAAAGGAGTGGGAGGCTAAAGGCATGATGTTGAAAGAGGGTCTGGATGTAATCCTGGCTCTTCCTCTTTATTGAGTGGATGACACTTTTTCAACCAAACTGTGCATGCCCCATACATAACAGTATCCGCCTACTACAAGGATCAAATGAGGCGATACATATGAATGTGCAGCTGCCCAGCACGTAGCGCAAGCTCATTAATGGTAGCTACTACTGTTGTTACAGCATTGTTTTTGCTCCTACAGCAAGGAAGAGGAGCTGGTGTCAAGACAGTGCCTTCATGGACCACCTGAGACTATATCAACCCAGAAACTTGCCCTTCCTGAGCAAGTCAATACATTTTGTCTTGTTACATATTGGCCACATGCTTCTGGGATAACTTTACTAAAAAAGAACCCTGAGGTGGGGGCAAGTCCAAATGTAGTGACAGAGCATCACCTCTGACCACCACAGCCTACACTGTATTTGCAGGGTGTGAATGATGGCAGGATAGCTGGGACTTTCCTCATCTTTCCGAACACAATACTTAACTTCTCATGTTTTACAAACTTGGTCATTTTAAACCCTGATTTCTTGTTTGTACCTCAGTGGGTGGGTGGGTGAGGGGTTGGGTGGATAAACCTCCAACTGCTTTATGGAAGGCTGCAGTGTACACAGCACATCTTTTGGGGTATGGCTGGACGGATTTTTAGAGGTCAGTGAGGCAGTGGTGTTGATGAGAAGTGGAGGGAAATAAATAGCCAGTCACGGAGAAAGAAAACTGACAAGAACCTGGACAACACCCAAAACAACAGTCTAAACACACGGGGCAACCAGAGTGCTAAAGCCAGGGGAGGGCCTTAGTCTGAGTGAGCAAACACTGCCACCTGCTGGCCATGGAGAACACAACCGCTGAGGGATCACTTGCAAAACCACACACTTGAAAAACATTATAGCATGAAGAGACACAAAGAAAATACTTTAAGACATAGTGTTTTACTGTGGATGTAAACTTGTGCTTTATATGCCAAAACCAGACCACAGAGACAATGAAATTAACATGTAGTTTTTGAGTATGCACTCCATACTCACATCTCACATCTCAGCTTGAGGAAATTTTAGATCACGAGTGCCACTGCATTCAGCAAACGCATTCTAATTTTCAGTGGCTGACAAATAGTAACTGTTGCACATATCTTAGTGACTACAGTTTACATTTGTGCAAATACACGGTGAATGTGTGACTAGTCGTAGACAAAGTCAGTCTGCAGAGAACTGCACATGTTAAATCTCAACCCCTGTGGTGTATTTCAAGCACTAAGGATCTATGTGAAATATAGAAGCAGCAAGAGAGTGAATGCAGATATCAAGGTAAAGAGAATAAGCAAGCAGAGCAACGAGATAAATTAATAGAGCACATGAAAACAATTTCATCTTCCTATACTGAGCAGCTTCATGTGCCCCCTATTGTGTTAGGGAATGCGGGCCTGCAAACCTGATCCAGGATGTATATGGTCCTGTCTTCAAGGACATCTGAGTCTAGTTAAGGGCATCTGAACTCACCTTAGCAGTGCACAGAGCCATGTGGTGAACTGTGTAGGGCAGGGTAGGTGACAAGCAGAGGAAGTTACCAGGTAGCAAGGAATAGAGTTCTAGGCTATGCAACATGAGGTAAGTGGAAGAGTATGGAATTCCAAAGGGCCCGAAGGCAAGGATTAGGACTCCGAAGTAGCAGGTTAAAGGCTATCCAGGGAGGAGCAGCTTGATGGATGGAAAGCCAATTGACCCAATTAACATAGTCTCCCTCCACATACATTTGACTCATGAATAGGGTAGGGTACTCTGTTACCTTCCAAGAAATGCATCGGGAGCTAATCTCTTGGGCCTGCCATGTCTAAACACTAAGCAGCTCTTCATTTTGCATCACTCTAGAGTCACATGGGGAGGACAAAGGACTAGAGAAGAGCTCAATGGATCAGAACACAGTTCCTGGAGCCAGGCTGGCCCTGGTTGGTAGTTGTGTGTCTCTGGGTAAGTTTCGTACCTTCATCGTTCCTACTTTCTCATTACATTGTATTCAGAATTAAGATGGCTGAATTCCCTTGACACTTATGGGGCAGAGCCTTGGAATCAGGAACCTGTTTCTATATGGTTGTACTAATGGCGATAATCCTATCTTAAGATACATTTGAGTGGACCTTTCTTTGTTTTATTGTTTAATCCTGTCTCGTAGTCACCTTGAGTTATCATCAACCTGGACTTGGGGAATGAAAAGAAGTAATGGGGGGCTAGAATATTTGAAAGTAAAATGTTCTCTTCCATCCAGACCTGGACAAAACCTAATTTCCAGAGAAAAGTCACGATCTTGATATTGAAGCTTTGTTGTGATCAGAACTCTTATCATTTTCCTTGGGACTGAGGCCAGCTTGATCCCCAGTGAAAGAGTAAACTTCCCACCTGGGATGCCTACGACCTGGGATCTGCCCCACCTAGAAGGAGGAGAACTTGAGCAAGGAGAGCTCAGGGCTCCTGTGTGTTTGGCATGCGAGATCCCACCCTTCCCTGAGGGTGCTATTGAAAGTTAATGATTGCCCAGAGAAAGGGTATCATTTTCTTTGGTGCTGTCTTCACAGGGAAGTTATTCATGGTTTTATAAATAACCCGATATGCATGGTGACACAAGGAACTCTAGTTAAACTCCCCCAGTGGAATAAGGTCAAGGAAGTAGGAAGGGGATAAAAGTAGAAGAAAGGGGATGAAAGGGGGGATGGGGAACAGATGTGATCACAGTACATAAGGAATTGTCATTTGTTACATTTAAAAATTTAATTAGATGAATCAGAAAAATGATTTGGGATGAAAGAAGACTAAAATAGTGAGGTTGATGGAAAGGCCACAGTGCCTTAATGGCCTCTCCCAGAAAGTCTAATTCAGGGGATTTTGTGCCCTTTTCTTTCTATTAGTGACCTCCTAATAGATGCGTCTCTGCCCCATATACATCCCAAATTTTCATGAAGGAAGCCAGCCCTTTGGTGACACCACATGGGATCCCCAAGAAAGCCCCGCATCACCCAGGGAGGATAGGATGTAAAGTTCTAGATCCTCTGCTGGGAGGAGTTGAGTTCATGGGCCAGAAAAGGGGATGGCTAGTATTGTGATCTATACAAAGTAAAAGAGCCAAGACCAGTGAGGCCTTCACCAGTGGCTGACTTTAGGAACATCTGCCAGCAGGAGTTGGCAGAAGAGAGAGAAGGAGGAAGGAGAGGGAAAGGAGGAGGGAAGGAAGAGGGAATATGTGTGTATATTTGTGTGTGTGTATGTATGTGTATATATACATACATATATATACAGAGATACAGATAGACAGAGGGAGAGAGGGAGGAAAGGAGGGAGGAAAATAAGAAGGAAAGGAGGCAGGGAGGGAGAGAAGGAGGGAAAGAGGGAAGAAGGATGGGAGGGAGGGAAGGAAGGAGGACTTGAACTTCCCTGCCCAAGAGAATGCAGGTATTCTCTTCTATAGGGTCACAATGTCTTCTGCATTCATGGTGGCTGTCTTCTCAGTAAAAGGAGGGCAAGGAAGTCACTCTGCAAAGCCTCCTATTTTTTAACCAAAGGTATCTGGTTCTTTCCTTTTTCTGTTACTTTAGTTTTTAAATTAGCACATAAAGAATCAGGTTTCCTCATAGCTTTTCAATGAGCACTTTGTTTTGATTGACTCTCCCCCAGCACTCTCTACTTTCCTGTCTCTCTGCCCCTATCTTTGGTTATATTCTTCCACCCCGGTGTTTTCCCTACCACTTCTATGTCACATGTGTACTATCACCCTCCCTAGCTGTATTGCTTAAAGCCTCTTTTTGCCCCTCTCATGAACTTTTGTCTTTTCCTGGCCTCTACCCATACTCACTGTCATATAGCATGTGTAAACTTAGAGGCAAGGACTCCCTTATGAGAAAGAACATGTGATGTTCATCTTTCTGGGCCTGTATTACCTCATTCACTATAATATTTTTCAGCGCTATCCATTTTCCTCCAAACTTTATCATTTGTCTTTACAGCTTAATAAAATTCCACTGGATATAGGTACCATATTTTCATCATCCATTCTTTAATTGATGAACATTTGCACTGCTTTCATTACAGCAGATTGGTAACAAACACTGCTGAGCAGGTATCTCTATAGTAGGATATAGACTCCTTTAGGTATATGCCCAGGACTTGCATAGCTAGATGGTTTGGTGGATCCATTTATAGCTTCTTGAGAAACCTCCACCATGACTTTCATAGTAGCTTCCATTTGCACTCCCACCAGCATCCTGGCCAGCATTTGTTGTCAACTGTTTTCTTGATTTTATGACTGGGGTGAGATAAATCTCTAAGTAATTTCATTTACATGTCCCTGATAATTAAGGATGTTGAACACTTTAAAAATATTCATTGGCCATTTGTATTTTTTCTTCTGAGAACTCCCTGTTCAGCTTATTAGCCTATTTTAAAAATTGGGTTATGTATCCTTTAATGGGCCAAGCAAGATGGCAGCTGAGTAAATCCTCAGACAATCTCTCCCCAGATGCACCAAGTAGAACAGCTATTCACACACCAAACTAATTTCATAAGAGCTAAAGAAATCAGGAAACAGAATGTCACATCTGTTTATAGTATAACAAAGTGAAAGACTTGCAGACAAAAATAGGAAGCAAAAATGTTTCCTTATCACTCCCTTTGCAACAGTTACTTTTCTGTTGCTTTTTCAAATGCCATGACCAAAGAAGCTTATAAAAGGAAGAATTTATTGAGGTTATGGTTTGAGTCTTAAGAGTCTTTCATGTGCTGGCTTTTTGAAGCCCATTCCTGTGGTAGGACACCTTGCTCAACCTTGATGTAGTGGGGAGGGTCTTGGTCCTGCCTCAGCTGAATGTGCCAAGCTTTGTGGACTCCCCATGGGAGGCTTCACCATTTCTGATGTGTGGATGGGATGGGGTGAGGTAGTGGAAAGGGGAAACTGTGGTTTGTATGTAAAATAAATAGAAAAAAAGAATCCAACATGGTAGGAATGCATGGCAGCTAGCATGCATTACAGTTAGTAGGTATGGCAGCAGAAACAGAGAGCCAAGAGCTCATATCTTCAAATACATACATGAAGCAGTGATAATGATCTGAAAAATGGTTAAGGCTTCTAATTTCAAAGGTTGGCCATAAGGCCCTTAGTGACAGGCTTCCTCTGAAAAGGTCGCATTACTTAAACCTCCTCAAACACAGCACAGAGTAGAGACTAAGTGTTAAAATATGGACACCTATATTAGATATTGCTCATTCAAGCCCTTACAACTTTCCTCCATCACTAAGAAAACCCCAGAGAAAAACACTTCCCACTTGGGGAAAAGAGAAAATTAATCCTAGGCTATAGAGTTAAAATCCAGGGTTGGGCATGTGACAGTGACACTCCACTGGAAAAGAAAAAAAAAAAAAAAACCCACACTTGCTGTAGGTAAGTAGCTGAAAATTGAGCCACTGCAACTGTGTGGACTACCCCCATTAACTAGCCTTAACTAGACTACCCCCATTAACTAGCCCCCCACCCAACCTCAGGCAGTAGAGTGGGGAGCAGAACTCCACCAGCTGAAGTAGCACATCGAGGACAGGGATTTATCTTCGAGTCCAGTAGCAGGCTCAATGTGAGATCAAGATTTGTTAAAAATGAAGGTTGCGTAGGTAGTCCAAAGTTCAGTTTGTAAACCAATGACCAGATGGAAATCTCTGCACATGTAGGACAGGCCTGAGTAGGTTTGGGAATATGTCCTACACTCCAGAGTATATCAAAGCCCCTGTGGTTGAAATACAGGTTTGACCCAGCTTAGCACCAGTTTTTGTGGCCAGGGGACTGTCTCTACCACTCATCCCAACTTTGGCCAGTAGAGCTATTGCCAGAGCAGTACTCACATACAAGAATCTTGAACTGCCCCAAGGCTAATCCATCCTGTGCATCAAGTGGCACAGACTTGTGATTTGGCTTGCATCACTGCTACCTGTGATGACTTTGTAGATCCTCACAAATCATGCAATTCAGGCAAAAATCTAGCTTAATACAAAGTACAAGCCAATGTGACCAATGTTCTGCCTTCGCTAACAATATACCAAATTTAGGCAATAAGTAACTAAATCATACAAGTGTTTGCCATGGAATTGGCTCAGCTGCTGAAGCCAAATATGTGCAGGTCTTATATTCCCCATCCCCAGTTCTGCCTGATGTTAGAGCCTCTAGTGCATTTCCAGTGCAAAGGGAAGGTATACAGCCTATGTCTACTGGACATCCAGTGCATCACTTTTGGCAGGTTCCAACAGTCCTAGGTCATGAGTCTATCTAAGTAATTGGCAACTCTTTGGAGCCTAGCTCTTGTTCCTAACCCATTGTTGTGCCAGTTTTGTTGGGCAGTAGTTTCAGAGAGTGGCACAGCTTCTGGTTTTTGTGGCCACAGGAGTTTAGGGCTTGTCCACCATCCAAATGATTCTTAAAGTCTATCCACAAGCCAGTAACTGGAGACAAGGCCCCAGGACCATGGCTGAAAGAACAGACAACCCTCTCTAGGTACTTGTTTTTTAATGGAAAATTGGGGAGAAGCTCGAATTTGCCTACCGAACTGATATAATGACAACATACCATTAGCAGACTTCTGCCAGATCTGTACCTTAACACTATACAGTGCTAGGATAAAGCAAACGACTAAGACGTTAGAATTTCTTGAAAGAGAAGCATATTCAGCGTCTGGCTCTTCAGTGCCAGATGATGTTATATACCTACAAATATCACATGCTTTCGGAAAACCATGACCTTGTCTACGGCCATACCATCTGAATGTGCTGATCTCATCAGCTAAGCAGGGTTGGGCCTGGTTAGTTCTTAGATGGGAGAAAACCATAGTCTCATCTAGTCCTCAGATAAGATGTCAGAAGTTGCTCAGGCAGTCACTGATGTGAGAGCAACCTCAGAGAATTTAAAACAGTTGTTTTAAAGAAACTAACTCAAGAAGCTTGAAGAAACAGAGAAATGTGTCAATGGTATAAAAAAGAAAACTTAAAAAATATAGGAGCAATTTAAAAGTCAAATAGAAGATATTAAGATGAAAAGTCCATTTAGGAAATTTTTAAAGGTGATACAAGATCTAAACAGAAAAGACAAAAAGTAAGTAGGATAGAATATAAAAGCATATGAAAACATAGTTTGAGAAGAAGAAAAAGAGGAATGAATAACGCTCACTAGTACTTTAGGGAACAACATTAAAGAAGGAAGTATTGTGATGCTGGGGCTTACCCAAGAAGCACTTGAGAATGCCAAAGGGCCAGAAAGCTTATTTATGGATTAGAATAATCAATATTGTTTAAAATTCCCTTACAAAAACAATTACAGAATGAACACAATTTCTCTTAAAATTACAGTTTTTTTTTATAGAAGTAGTAAAGATAAATCTTGTAAAACTTATATGAAACCATAATAACTCCCAATAGCCAAAGGCTTTCTGAGCAACAAGAACAAAGCAGGAGATAGTATGCTAGTTACCTGACTTTAAAGATATTATAATGCTATACTAGTCAAATCAGCATTAGATTGAAATGAACAACACACTGGGAAAGAACAGAGTCCAGAAGTAAACTCACTCATTGATCACCAATTGACTTCTGACCAAAAGTTCTAAAAATGTACTGTGGAAAATAACAGCCCCTTTAACAAATGGTGTTACAAAAACTACATCCACGTGTATATGGATGTTGGACCTTAATATAAGACACGACATTATCAAACTACTAGAATAAAGTATAAGGGAAATGCTTCACAATATTGAAATTAGCAAGATTTTGGGGACAAGAACCCCCAAAATACATACGTTGAAAGCAAAAGTACAAAAGTGGGATTACACCAAAGGAAATGTTCAACACAGTGCAGAGACAATCTATATACAGAATGAGATCACATTTGACAACACTTTAATATCCAAAATATATGAGATCCTAAAAACTTAATAGCAATTAGATAATCCAATGTCAGATGGGCATAGATTTAAAGAGATTAATTCTCAAAAGGCACACATATGGACAACAGGTACATGAGAAAATACTCAACATCATTAATAATCAGGAAAAGGCAAATCAATACAATGAATTATTACTTCACTTCAATACGAACGATTAATGCATTTTAAAAAGATATTAAGCATTGACTACGAAAAAGAGAAAGGGTAATTCTTGAACACTATTTCCGGTAAAGCAAATTATCTCAACCGCTATGGAAAAAAATATAGATGTTTCCCAAATTAAGAAAAAAAAACTACTGTATGATCTAGCAATTGAACTATTGGGTATATAACTAAGGAACTGAAATCAGTATTTCAAAGAAATCTCTACATTCTAATGTTCACTATAGCACTATCACAATATCCAAGAAATGTAAAAAGCCAAGTGTAATAGTGGCATAAATATTATAAAGGTCACTAAGACCGCTTTCTGACTGGATTTAAGACCTAATCCACAGGATGAAACTCATGTCCTGTATTGTAAATCTAGTCAAGGACCTATGGCTGAAGAACCTACTACCATTATTTTTGTTAAATGCTAACTACCTTTTAAACACATCCTATACCCATAGATTACTACATCTCTCAACCATCTTTAGAGGGTTTTTGCTGTAGATTTGCAATTAACACAGAGGTTCACAATCAATCAGTGTTGAGAATAAGTACTCAGCTCTAAATGAAATGTTTTGTCATATCAATTCCTCCAGTGGCTCAGGGATCAGGGAAGAAGCAGTAGCAGAAGAAGCAGTAGCCAGACGTTGTGGAGGAGTGCTGAAAAAGTGTTTGAAATGATAGGGCTTCACCTAAGAACTCACAGTTGCTGTGACTGATTGCACAAGGCCTGTACAAGATCAAGCCAGTCAACATTACAGCAAGGATGAGGGAGTAGAGGTGGTTATGAGAGGTGTTGGAGGGGAGCAAATGGGGGTAGATTTGATTAAAACACCTTGTAACAATGTATTAAATTCCCTCCCACAAAAAAATAATAGAAAAGCCTGCTCTTTGCTGAAGACAGAACAGGAGTGTATCTATAAGAGGGAGGGAGGATTGAGAAGAGTAGAAAGGGGCTGCCATCAGGATGTAAAATATGAGATAAGAATAAATTTAAAAAATAAATAAAAACAGGTTTTCAGGAGAGTATTCACCAGGCTACACATTTGAAGCAGCTCTGTACACTAACACAGATCACAGAAGGGAGCCATGTGGGCAATTCTAAGTAGTCACAATAAACAGTAATTTGGAATTATTCAATTCCAATAAATTATTCAATTTATTCAATGAAGTAAAATTAATTTTATTAATTCCTCTTATTTAGGCCAGTAAACTCCAAGTATCTGACTTCATCATATCATCCAATCAATGTAAAGGTAATTGGTTAGTATTTCCTTGTTAGTATTTCCATTACTTTGTTTTGGTTCTAAGATTTTAGGATATTCATGTTTTATATTTACACATTGTAGTTTGAAGTAGACATATTTCATATGCTCAGTCACATGTGGCTAGTGGCTGCCACACATGATAGACCAGTGTAGACATAATAGCATTCATTAATACTAGATGCTAAATTCAAGTGCTATCTAATGCCATGACATTGTAGCTTATAATTTATCTCCCTTTAAAAATGTGTAGCTATTGAGGCCTTAATAATATTTGTTTTATCCTTTAATACCAGACTGCTCTTTCAGGGTACAAACAGCCCTGCATACCTGAATAGTTCCTTGAGGTTTAATAGAAACCTTGATTATCTTTTTCCTTTAGAATTAGTTCTCTAGAGAACAGAGAAAATAAATTCAATGTGAAAGGTAGAAAATGGGATATGAAGAAATTCCAAGGAGTTCTAAAACCTAGGAAATGAGGTCAACATTCAGGCAGAGAAGAATTTGTTTTCAATGTAACCCACAGTACTGGGTGAAAAGTATGACATTTGTGGGTGAAGACCACTCTGCCTTAACACACTTCCTGGGCCCTTTACTTTTTTCTTTATAAATATACTTAGTAGGGGAGAGAGCAAACAGTCCTCCACTACCAGAAGTTATGCAGTCGACTTTCCCACATTTGGGGACATCCCAGGATTCAGCATATCAGGAGTACAATGAATAAGCCTCCCTCTGGGGAAGCAATCTTCATAATCATGGTATTACTCATGCTGTTCCTGAACCCTCCCTATGCTTTAATAAAGAAGAGTTCAGAGTCAAGATCACATTTGAAGTCCAGGATTAGGCCACACTAGGCCTTTCACAGCTGGAAAATGTATTCTCCAGTAGAAGTGGCCAAACACTTTTCCCCACTGATCTTGTAAGTCCAAATAATGACAAAAGAAATACATGCAGGAAATACTTTTAAGACATTGAAGTGCAAGTCATATATCCTTATAAACACTGAAACTTCTTGAATCTTTCTAAAGTGTGGGAAAGAATCCTTCCACATGTGTCAAACCAGCTAACTAGAGGTCCATGTGGAGGTTGGAGGAAACAATAAAACATTTTGCTTCTCTCTTGCAATAAGTTTTGTTCCTGGGATACTGAGAGACTGATGGTCTAAGTGGGTAGAGTGAAGCATTTTGAGGCCTGTGAGCTGAAATTAAAATATGGCTATACAGACCCTTAACCACACTGGTTCTCCACAATGGGAGCTCTTAGTAGACAGAAGAAACTACTCCAACAGTGAAATTGCCTCAATAGTTCTGTGCTTTCAATCACAGTGAGTCTTTTGAAAATAATTTACTTTTATTTTGCGTGCATTTTAAAACGTGTTTTGTCTCCATGCATATCTGTGAAGGTGTCAGATCCCCTGGAACTGGAGTTACAGACAGTTGTGAGCTGTCATGTGGGTGCTGGAATTGAACCTGGGTCCTCTGGAAGAACAGCCAGTACTCTTAACCTCGGAGCTGTCTCTCCAGCCCCACAGTGAGTGTCTCTCAAGTTTACCTGACATGCTAGTGGTTCCGCTTTCCAATTTTAATTCTTGTTTGTGGTGTAGACTAGGAGGACTATGGTGGTTACTCTGACTACAGTGACTACTAGCACTACAACAGGACCCCTATTGGCTTGAAAATTATTGTACAAACGTTTGCTAGATACTTCTAGTTACTAGAGAGGATGTCAATTCTGCCACCCAGTTTAAGAAAATCCTTTTGGTAGGAGAGGGTAACAGGAGAGTGCCCTTCTTAGTGCTATGGTGGTGGTAGTGGGGGATGGTCTTAAAACATGGTTCTGAAATAGGAATTTTACATCCTGTTTTGTTTCTTGAGTAGTATCACTCCTAAAGCAGACTCATTAACTGCAGGCTTGAGGTAATTAAGATAAGAAGCAAACTGCATAATGCAGATATATAAAAAGGATGGTATTGCCAGCATTTGAGGAAGTAGGCTAATCAAGTTTCAATCAGAAACTCATCATTGGGAGAGGAAATTAATTCAGGATGGGAAGCAGGGAGGAAGGAAGAACACATACAGAATCTTCAAGTCTGTCTCCACACATCTTTTCTTTGGAGGGCAGCAAACCCTGAATTTTTTTCCCCCCTGAACAAGGTGTTGGCATATTATAGCCATTACTGAAAGTTTTCTCATCCTCTCCTGTAGAGATACTGCTGTTGTATGTGCCTCAAAGATGGTCTCCATTCCCAACCCTGCTCAAACCAACACAGCTGGAAAGCCAATAATTTGCACAGAAAATACTATGTAGTAATAAGTAAAGGCATTTCTTAGCAGGTGGTTTTCACATAAAAACAACACTGTCATCTACAAAGTTCATGCTTCAGAGCCATGCAATTGATTTAGAAAGATTGCAAAGAAAATCACTTCTTAATGCTTTAAGTAAGTTTACGATTTTGGGCTGCCCCCCTGAATGGGTATCTTTGCTATATGAGGCAAGCAGTTTAGACACAGCCATAGTCTAGAACATGAATGTACAGAAAACTCACCATCTTAGCCTATCAGGGACCTCATCTGCCAGGCTTTATTTTATAGTGGGAAAGAAGGGGCTAAAGGTTTCTGGATGTTAACTTAGCAAGTTCAGCTGCTATGAAGTATCTTTTCCTGAAAAAGAGACTCTGCCAAGAATGTTATTCATTTAATTACAATGTATAATTGGCATGTCTGAGTGCTTTTTCAGTTGCAAAGATAGTCATAAAACATATATCCCCTTATATTAGAGTTACATGAGAAGTAATTTCTGGTATTCTATTGCACAGGTGACTACTGTGTACTGTACATTGCAAAATAGCTAGGAAAAAATTATGAATACTTCCACAATAAGTTAATGACAAATGTTTGAGGAGACAGACTGGCTATTTCTGTAAGGACATTACACAGTGGATACATATATTAAAATATCACACACATGACCATAAGGATGTATAGTATTTTCTCACTATGTGTCCCTGGTTAGCCTGGGACTCGCTTTGTAGACCAGAGCTTGCCTCTGCCTCAAATGCTAAGATAAAAGACACATCCCAAAACATTCAGTAATCTGCATACTTTTGTTACTCAGAAAAAACTCATCTTCTATAAGAGAGACACAGAGAAATATGGTCATATGGGGAATATCTACTCCCCTCATCTCAATCCTAGTCTGTTAATAAAAATATTTTTATTGAAAATAAGTCTGTTTTCATACAATATATTCTGATGAAAGATTCCTTTTCTCCAACTACCTTACCTCCTAGATCCTCCCCATCTCCCCACCCTCCTAACTCCATTCTCTATCTCTTCAGAAAAATAAAAACAGAATTTAAAAAGGACACAAAACACACACACACACACACACACGACCAAAACCTACAAAAACACAAAATTAGAAGCCATAACATGAAAGCAAAAAAGCAGTAAGACAAAAACCAAATATCGAAACAAAAGTCTAAAAACCACCAGAGTTGGTTTTGTGCTAGTCATGTACAGAGCTCAGATGAGAGGGGTGTGGGCATTCTTCCCTCAACCTGTTATACCTGGAATGCCTTACCCAGAATGGATAAGGGCTTTCCCCTTAACTGCAAATATGCAGCTCCAATTTAGTGTTCCCCAAAACACATACACAATGTGTATGTATAGCTATAGATATATACACATATACTCTACTCCCTCCCCCAGGCCACAAGCAAAGATGCCAGTTAGTAGGGAACAGGTGGATACTCAGTTGAGGCTGGGGGGCAGTTTGGATGCAGACTGTCAACAAGCACAGTTAGGAAGTTTTCTTTTCTTTTTTTGCAAGGGCATACCTGAAGGCCCCAAGATGGCAGTCTCTTGGCCTAGATGACAGTCAGTCAGCTAGTCCCCCAAAATTAAAATAAATAAAAGAACTAACATATGATCCTTCTGGGAATGTAGCCAAAATAAACAAAGTCAAGATGCTTAAAAGTCAACTGCACTTCTATATTCACAACAATAGCATTTGGAAAAGAATACAAACGAATAAAGAAAACATAGTATATACATGCAATGGAATATTAAACAACTTCCCCCCTAAAAAGAAAGCTGCTACTGCTATCAGAACTTACATGAGGTATCTAAAATAATCAAACTCATAGACTCAGACAGATACTAGTCGCCAATGCCTAGGGGGAAAACCATTGTTGCTAGATGGGTATGGAAGTTCAACTTTATACCGTGTACATTCTAGACATCTGCTACACAACATAGTGCATACATTTGCTAGAAGAGGTATTATGAACTGTAAGAGGGTAGTTCTCATGTTGTGTTCTTCTACAAAAAGAAAAAGAAGTAATAACAATGAAACACAATTAAACTTTTTGAGGTGTGGCATCTTGCTTGTGGTAATATCATGGATATTTGCAAATGCCTAAACTCAATAAGCGTACACATTCAATATGTGTGTTTTTGTGCAGCAATCATACTTCAACAAAGCTTTAAAAAAAAAATAGGAAAGAGAATAGATAGCCATATCTGAAGGACACCTTCAGAAACAAAGGAATTGTTAAAAACAGCCCATATCTAGCTCATGTTCTCCAATGACCCCTTTCAACACGTGATATTTTCCAATAACAGAAGCAATTAATTTCTATTATATCAACATATTTTTATAAAATGTTCCCAAAAAGCTAAAGTCACCCTCATATTTTATATTTATGGATCACCATAACATTCATGTTTATGTAGAATATATATGATATACAAATATATATTTATTATCTACATATATCACATTTGTCTTTGTGTCATACACAACAACTGACACAATTCAGCAAACTCTTAGTAGAAGTACCCAGCAGCATGGCTTCAATAAACTGAGCAAATTCTTACACACACACACACACACACACACACACACACAAAACCAAAAAAAAAAAAACAGTGTTTTCATGGAGAGCTGTTGTTTAAGGCTAAATCTTAGCATTCTTAAATTTCTCATGCTATGGCAGGAATTTCCATCTTACATTAAAAAAAACCACACACAAACACAAAACAAAACATTTTCAAATGAGCCTTAAATTTTAAAAGAAGTCATTTGAGGACTGTACAAGAAATAAAATGCAAGAAAAAATGAAAACTTAATTTATTATATGAAGAAACATAAGCAATATTTGAGCCAGTGACTCAGAGAAGCAATCCACAAAAGTTCATATCCACAATCCATTGGCTGAGATGTACTGGCACACACAACCATACTAATGTTGCAAGATAGATCTCAAGGAAATGCTGTGTTGTCAAGACAGTCAATGCTAATGCTTATTTTCCCATATACAAAATTGAACAGATCACATTCACATTTAATTAATGCTTTGAATAAGCCATTTAAGTTGTACTGTACAATCATCAAAAGATGCTGTTACATTCTTTATGAAATATAATACCTAGACAATAAACTTATATGCGACCAGAAGCACTTACTCAGATCCACTGGCTCTTTCTTTTCCTGCCAAGTACTAAGGGCTGGGGCCTATTTTAAAAATATTTATGCATTTATTGTGTGTGTGGGGGGGGAACTTGGTACACCATGGTATGCTTGTGGAAATCAGACAATCAGACACAACTTGTGGAACATTTCTCTCCTTCTACCTTGTAGGTCCCAAGGATGGGACTCAAAGTGTTGGGTTTGGTGACAAGCACCTTTCCCTGCTGAGCCATCTCACATGCCCTGAGAATTAAGTTTTGTAATCAACTGATGGTAACAGAGCACAATTGCAGAGATCAAAGGCCTATGTGTTCACTCAAGACACTGATGTGGGTAAAACTACTTAATCTCATTTCAGACAGTAAATAACAAAACAAAATACAAACAATAACCTGTTTATGGACTTGAATAATACTCTTTAAGGTATTTTGAAAATCTTTGCAAAATGTTTGAAAAATATGTTTGTACCTCTTACTTAATGAAATCTTTCCAACAGGTTTGTGAGATAAGTTGGACAAGTATATCATCTTAATTTGGTGAATGAGGAAACTGAGGCATAGAGTAATTGAGTTTGTGAGATTGCACCAGGAAAATGCCTGTTTACTAAGAGACTGAAATAATATCTGGTTTGCTAAAAACGAAAAAGCAGTCATTATAAAGCTTGAACTGGCCTTCAGTGTCTGATAATTAATCACTGTTAGTTTTGTTTGGGGTCATTCAAGATGCTTACCAACTGTCTAAAGTAAAGAAGCTTATGATATATTTGAAAATTAAGAATTAAAGAAATATTTTGTGTCATGTTTAAACCAGGCTGGGAAAACACAAGTGTCCTTGCCCTTGTCTAATTCTGAACCTGCCTAGTATGTGACAAGCTGGTAGCTGACTCTAGTCTCAGTGCCAAGGCATAATCTGAAATTGGAAAAGGGTATCACCACTTCTGCCCCTAGTCACTGCGAATATTCAGGGAAAGGTGGTCTTTCACATTAAAGAGTAAAAACACAATGAATAACAGTGTCTGTAAACATAATGAAGTCATTCGACAGAAGAAAGCATTTTGGAATGACTTAGGAACAGTCTTCCAACTTTCAGTCATTTTGAACACCTTGATTTATGAAATAACCAAGAGTGATTTAACATCTTTGCTTTGGTTTACTTGTAGTTGTTATAGATTTTCAAAGACATTTCCCCCTGTATTACAGTTTTGTACCTCTAAATATGAAAAGTATAAAGTACAGAGAAATATCTGCTCTATAAAGTATCACTTTGATGTTGTATGCTAAATTAATCTAGTCGTATTTAAAACAGGAAAAGTGGTACATGGATCAACAGAGAACAGACAACCTTAAGTTTCACTTTTATATGTTAAAAGTAGTCAAAATGGATGTACTGCCTGTGGATGCTCATAAAATTAAACTAGAAATACTAACAAACCAGGAGAATTATAAGTAAGGAAGTATACCTCATGAAAGTAAAATGGACGTTCTGCAGTTTTGGACCTTATTGATGTGTATGCATATAAAATGGTATACATATTAATAGTGTGAATGACATGTCAAAGAATATTTACTGCATTATGAATCCTCTAGTATAGTTTATTTACCAAATTAATTTTCATTTTTTTATGAAATTATTCATCATTTTGATATCAAAATGAGTTAAAAAGCCAATTATTAGTACTTGGATAGCCAGGTATATGTGTTTTATGAATTTATGTGGTCAGAAAAATAAATGTCTGCTCTATCTCATAGAATCCATAAACAGAGGAACCTTTGAAAATTTCTTAAATTTTGCTACAACTCTCATTTTAAATTAGTGTAAACTTTATGATCGCCTGTTTCTAGACATTTTATTATTCAAATTTTAGTGGTAGAAATAATAGCACTTGTTACAGGCATTTTCTTCAGACTAATGATAATATTATACCCAACCATTTTAAACAATAATAAATAGTTCCAGACTAAAGAGAAAGTACAAGAAGATAAAATGATGATCTTATTAAAATTAACTCAAACTTATGTCAAGTCAAAATGCTCATCTCACTAACTTTCTATAACTTAAAATGACTCTAATTAAGGGTGGTA
This sequence comes from Phodopus roborovskii, assembly GCF_943737965.1. Lineage (NCBI taxonomy): Eukaryota > Metazoa > Chordata > Mammalia > Rodentia > Cricetidae > Phodopus > Phodopus roborovskii. The sequence goes on along the minus strand of NW_026125640.1, from coordinate 511,399 downwards.
GTGAGGAAAAACACTTCTTTTTCTTCAAATCATGAAAACTAAAACAACCTATAAATTAGAATTGGGGAAGATATTTCTATAGGGTTTCCTAGAAACAATAGCAAATGAACTGAGGTAAGTCTTGTTTAAAAATTTTCTGGCAGACGAGGAAGGAAATGAAAACTATTTGTTTTACTTTCTTTTTTCTTAAAATATTAATCTTAGCAAATTCTACTAAAAATTTCCCAGAATTATAGGACAAGAGAATTAAGCCTACCTTCTAACCAATTCATATCTTCAGACATTTGGAAAAGTTAACAGTTCTATCTGTATAAACTTCCATCATTTTTGATATTCTAATAGTTGTCCCAGTCCATCCTGATCCCCAATTTCTTAAACATGTGGAATGAAACTCAGCTTTCCTAAATAACTGTAACAATGGATCCTAGGGAATAAAGTTCCCAAATCTAGGCCCTTGAAACCAATACTGATTGCATTCCAGTGTGGCTACAGTTGGTTATGTACAAAAACTCTTAATGAGGTGAAAATGCGACACACTGATAACAAACAGCTCTCCCTGTAAGTTATGATAGGAATGAGGTTGTAAAATCCCTATTAACCTATTCCGACTATCATGGTGACTTCTATATAAAGCTCTATTTAGTAGTAGTAAAGCATCAGGCTACTGGGACAACAATGTAGAAAGCAGCATTTTTCTTTATTATATCTGATGAATATGACCAGTTCAACTGAAACTTCAGGGAAACTGTGTCAATAAAATGGCCAGTAATGCCTGCAAGAACATAACAGAGTCAACTGTGAAAAAAACTGTGGGGTAGTAAGCTTCCCTAGTGCTCCCCATAGCTACCTCAAATCAAAGAGTTCTATAAAACGCAGCAGCTCACAAGGAATTGACAGCTAATTTCCGGTCTTATTCCCTGTGAGGGGCTCATTTCCTTGTATGAAGAGTAGTTATTATCCCAGAATACAATATCCCTTTCTTTTGAAATGCTTCAGGGTCCATTAAGCAGAGTACACATCAACAGCACTCCACATTTCAGAGGGATGAGAACTTACTCTACTGGTAGAAGGTCTTACATCTTGATCTTCACCTTCACCTTGATCTTGTTCTGGATCTGGATCTTGATCTGTGCATGACTTTAAATCCGTGTCTACCTTTACTACTGGCTCAGAGGATTTTCTCCTCACACAGGACAGGCAGACACACCTGAGACATGACCTAAAGCTTTCAGAAACACTGGAAGAGAAGAGCTTCTTGCAAGGGTGGAAAAACTGATAGAACACAAGCATGAAAAGAACACCTGTGCAATATGCAATGAGCAGCTGCAGAATCAACAGAGGTGCACACACATACATGTATATGTCAGTTTTGAAAAAATACCACAGGAGCAGGAGGACGGAATTCTCAATGAATCTCATCATGTAGTAAATCAGAAGCCGGTACCAATTCTGGGATTTGCTGATGAGGTCAGGACTGTCGATTTTGAGCTGTACAGCTGACCAGCAGAACATGTTGATACCAGCATAGAGTAAAGTGAGGAAACCCAGTACGATGGTGGTACCCACCCTACTCAGTGCCTTCTCAATGTTTTCGGGGAATGGGGAGCCACTGCACCAGAAAAGAATCCAGGGGTACAAGAAGAAGCTGAAGAAGTTGACAAGTATGACTGCCACCACCCAGATCTTCAGGACAGAGGTAAAGAGGACCAGGACGATGACGCGGGTGGCAATCTCAAAGCTCCTCCATAGGAAGATACAGACATAGGCCAGGGGTTTGACTTTGACTTCATACTCATCGTACTTGATTTTGATGGCTAAGATGTTGCAACGCAAGGCTCCATACACAATGGACAACAGGGACAAGGTCATGATGACACCTGAAGTGAGAAGAGAAAAGAGCAATGTCAAATTTCACATCCACCAGGAATCCTATGGCCTATGTTCTGCCATCTCTCACCCACAGGCCTTGAATTCCTCTGTAATACAATGTAGACTAACTTCTACCTGTTGCTATCTGAGACTGCTGGAGGGATTTTTCCAGAATTACAGAAGGTTGCCATATACATATTCCTGTTAGGCTGAAGCACCAGGGAATTAAGATCCATGGGTGAACCTCTTAATAACTCAGGTCAAGCCCGAGTGAGAGCTAGTTTCCTCAACTGTTATGTAGAATAAGTGAAGAATGTGTTCTACACTATTCCCAGTGTTCACTCATAGGCTTTAACTTCTAATCACCCATTTGTGATTTCTGTGTCACCCTCTTGCATCCTTCAGTATTTATTCTCTCATGCTTGTTATACATTCCCTTCAAATGCATGCCTCAACTCCTCGGGGTTCGCTTCAGAGGCAACTCAGACTGAAACTCATTCCTGATGCCTCTCTTGGTCAATGAGAATATGAAGAGTCCTTTACAGAATGTGTTTTGTTTTGTCGTTTGGTCTATCAGTTCCTGCAGAGTCAATACTATGTCTAGCATTCCTTCTTCCTATTGAAGAATGCATATTTTATTTATATGTACGGCCGTTCAGTGGTTCCAAAAGAGGCCAGAAGAAAGCATCAGATCCTTTGGAACTGGAGTTACAGATACTCAAAAGCCTCCTGGTGTTGGCCATGGGATCTGAACTCTGGTTCTGTAATAAAGCAGTAAGTGTTTTTAACTGCTGAACCCTACCTCTAGTCCCTGATATATTTTGTTGATGTCACTAAGCACATTCCATTAGTAGGCACATAAAGTAATAATAAATTACTCAAGATGTTTTGCTCTATCTACCATAGACTGTTTTAGATGCTGACTATAGGAGTTCAGTTGGGTTCACTCTTAAGAGTGCTGAAGAGGGGACAAATATTGCTTCTTACTAAAAGTCAACCTGCCTTAAACTGAAAGGTTTTAACATTTAGGTGTTTCTTTCTTAAAATGGCTTATGGCAAGTGGGTGGACTCAGTACTCATAAACAGTGGTAGTTTGAGGATACAGGATGTGGCCCATTTAAATGGAGCACTGTACAACATCCGAGATTACTATACAGTCAGCCTTGAGTTCTATTGTCCAATAAATACATAACCACTTAGAGTCATGGGTACAGAAATGCAATCACTTATTACAGGATGCTACCATCTGCACCCATTAGCATGAAGAGGAATGGGAGAAAGGCTATAAATTGGCAACCAACCGTGAGTCTGGCTCTTGGTTTGACTTTTGCCACATCACTCTGTACTAGGAAAATGGCATCCTTCCCATCTTCTATTTTCTCACCCACAAAAATGAGAATATTGATACCTTCTGATTCTTCCTTTTAAAAATTGTCTTGACATGTTTTTATTTATTTTAGAGCAGCTTTAGGTTCATAGCAAAACTGAACAGAATAAACAAGGAATTTCCGTATACCTTCAACCCACACACACGCAGAACCTCAATCATTGATCTTTATCATTCAGCAGAGTAGGGAATTCACAACAATTGATGAAACTATATAGACACCTCATTATCACTGAAAGCTAAATTTACATTAGGCTTTACTCTTGTATGTCCTATAGATTTGGGTAAACATGTAAAACGTGTCAGACATTGTAGAGTAGCCTCACAGAGTAGTCTCACTGCCCTAAAAATCACCAGCTCTCTGTACAGTCAGCCTTCCATCCTCCATCAGTAGAAAGAACTGGTCTTTCTACTGTCTTCATAGTTTTCACATTTTTCTAGAAAGTCATATGATTGGAATCACATATTATATGCGCTTTTCAGATCAGTTTCACTAAATTGTACAGTTATGTTTTCTACACTATATACATATCAAGTGAGCTTGACAGCTCACTTATTTTTTAGTGATGAAAAATATTCTAACTGTCTGGTATGCTAGTTTATTTACTTATTACCTGAAGCATATTTTGGTTGTTTTTAAGTCATGGCAATTATGAATAATGTTGCTACAAAAACCCACACACAGGCTTCTGTGTGGACATTACTTTTTAACTACTTTGGAAGAAATACAAATGTATTGATTGCTGGGTCACATGGTAAAAATATTTCAAGTTTGTATGAGACCACAGAACTGTCTTTCCCAGCAGTAAGCTCATTTTACATTTCTACCAACAATGAATGAGGAAGCATCTGTTTCTCTGTATCCCCACAATAATTTGGGGCTGTCAATGTTCTGGGTTTTAGCTAGTATACTTAAAGTGTACCATACAGCATCTTGGAACATAAAATTTTAATGGAAAAAACTGAAATTTCAGTTCTTTTCTGTGGTTTTACACATACAACCCCATCACCAAATCCCATACCCATGAGTACTATTGTGTACTTTACATTTATTGTGTTTATCTTTATAAAGAGTGAAAGCTCTGTGTTTAGTCATAATTTGTGGTTATTCTATGAGGATATTCTATAAAGGATATGCAGTTATTCTAGCACCAATTGTTGAAAATATTATTTTCCTATTGTATAGCCTTTGCTCTTTTGCTGAAGATCAAATAATGCAGACTCTAAAACAATCTATTTCTGGATAATATATAATGTTCAAATGATATATTATTCTATTCTTTTGCCAATATGATACCACCTTAAGTACAATAGCTTTATCCATAACTGCCTCTTAAAATGCACATTTATTTCTACACATGTACTAAAAATATATCTAAATGATATATAGAGGAAGGTAGTGAGATTTCTCAATAGGTATAAATGATATATAGAGGAAGGTAGTGAGATTTCTCAATAGGTAAGGATTCATACGCTAAGCCTCATAACCTGAGTTTGATTCCTGAGACCCACATAGCTGAAAGAAAGAACCAACTTTGTCCTACATTTACACATCACAGAATGCATGTGAATACAGAAGCTCAATTTTACAGAAAGTATGAACTTTACTCACAGATTTTGATACTAATTTTAGTTATCATTATCATTCACAGAAAAGAATGGCATTCACTAATAACATCTAAAAACTACAAATATCATAATCACAGTAGACTAGGAAGTAATTGGACAGAGTTGGTTTTGAGAGGCTAATTCAGTGAACACTGTAATGCAGACTATTCATGTGTAATTTTTTTTGTGTGTGTGTAGTTGTAGATGCCCAAATCCTAATGCTCTAGTATTTTATTTTAGTGCCTACATTTTTCTCACTACAAAAATACTACATATGCAAAAAAAAACTAGACATACATAGATAGAACGTAAATTTTAAAAGATAAAAATTCTAATAATTTCTAGAATCTATTGTTTTTCTTGCAAGGTAAAACATTTCCAAATGATATCCTTTTCTCCATCAAGAGAATTAAACAATTATTACCCAGCTGGTACTAAGTAATCAAGCCCAGAATTTTGAAAATGCAAAGAAATTATCTTTAAATAATATGCTTCAATCACACAACTCTTAACTGGTGGATGCTTATTGTAAAATGGCATCAAAATTGGGCCAAAAAGGGTATTAACCTAAGGCACTGGTTCTCAACATTTCTAATGCTGCAACACTTGAATATAATTCCTCATGATATGGTGACCCCCAAACACAAAATTATTTTCATTGCTACTTTATCACCGTAAATTTGCTAGTTATGAATCATAACATAAATATCTGTGTTTTCTCCTGGTCTTAGGCAACCCCTGTCAAAGGGTTGTTTAACCACAAAGGGGTTGTAACCTATAGGTTGAAAACCACTGCCCAAGGAAGCAAAAAAACTTACACAAGATGTTTGTAATAAACATTTCTGCCTCTAGAGGCTAGGTGTAATCTAGGAAATGAGTAGGATGATGCTAATGTAAATACAAACACATCAACAAGGATAAAAGTAGATATTGAGGAATATTTGTGTACACTGTATGAAGATGTGTAACTGTGATTGGTGTAATAAGAGCTGAATGGCCAATAGCTAGGCAGGAGAGAATAGGCAGGGTTTCAGGGGAGAGAGGGAAGAGGAAAGGTAGAGACGCCTTGAAGACACAAAACAAGTCAGACACACATGTAATAGAAGGTAGAGTAATATAACCAGGTTAATTTGAGTTACAAGAGCTAGTTGGGAAAAGGCCTAAGCTAAGGCCAAGCTTTCATAATTAATAATAAGTCTCTGTGTCATTATTTGGGGGCTACAGGAAGAAATAACAGAACTCTGAACTTTGGCAAAAACTCTTCCTCACTTCCCCAGAGAACCAGACTTTGCCTGGTACCCTTCAGCTACAGAGCTTCCTGTCCTTGTCTTCATCTTCCTACACATACAGAGACTAAGTCTTTTTTTCTTCTTATGTTCCCTCTCCGTCCCTCCCTCTCTTCCACCCTCCCATGCCCCCCGACCACCCTCCCATCCCATTCCCCCCCCACTCCACATGTAGGGTGATGCCTTCCTGGAGGGGTCATCTAAATCTGTCAAGTCCTCTAGGTTAAGGGAGTATCCTTCCATGGGGAATGTGCTCCCAAAGTCCTTTTGTGCCCCAGGGATACATCCTGGTTCCACTGTCAGAGGACTCTTAGACTGCCTAGCCCTTCTAAGTGAGACCCACGTTCAGGGGGTCTGAGTCGGTCCAATGCTGGATTCACAGCTATCAGTCTGGAGGCCCATTAGCTCCTCCTTGTTCAGGTCAGCTGTCTCTGTGGGTCAGAGACCAAGTCTTTAGGAGATCTCTGACATCATTTTCTAAACCTATCCACTTATAGTCAGCACAGAAAAAGGTCACTTGGCAATCCTTATTTAAGTGGTTCTTTAGAACAGTCTAATATCCTTTAATAATCCTAACCTCATCTTTTATCACAAGGCAAGACATGATTTTAGGTAAAAGGTGAATTTAAAAGGCTTCAGCAGATCTATACCCTTGCCACAATCTTGCTTCCTCTTACCTAATTCTAGTCCATTGAACTTCTGCAAGAATTCGGTGAGCTCAGAGAAACTGTCACTAGGTATGAATCTGCTCACAAAAACATTATACTTTATGCAAAGAGATGAAGATTATTTTCTTGTCCAGAGTTCTGCTTGTATTTGCAGGATGTGGGATATTTTCTATGTGGCTGTCAATACACACCAAAGCCTACCCATAAGATAGAGGATGGTAGAAGGTGGTTTTCTGTTATGTAACTTTTGTCTGAAGACATCAACTTTTCAGTAAAACCACTGAACTCATGAAATGCTTGGGTCAAACAGACTTTAATAAAATTAATGAGCTAGGACATGCTGGTGTGTGATAGTAATCCTAGGAGGCCTTGGTCAGAAGGACTGTAAATTCAAAGCCATCATGAGGCACCTAACTAGACCCTGTCTCAAAAGAATAATGAATTATGGCGGTGGGGCAAGAAAGGAGACGGCCTAATGGGATATGGAGTGTAAAGGTAAGGGAGACTAGAGATAGCTGACACACACAGTAAGCTGCTAGAAAGTCAAGTGTCAAGCAAACTGATATTCAATGAATCTTACCTTTTGCTTCTATCACTTCAGTAAACAAAGTGTCTCTTTCCTTGATCTTTGATTGTTGCCTTACTACACTTCATGACTGGTTCTCTTTTCAAAACCTTTATTGTGTCAAATATTATTGTTCTCCTCCAAATTATCAATTGCTCTCTTAATGTTGGTTCTTTTATATGAGCATATGAATCTATTTGAGTCAGCTGTGTCTAAAAATTATCCTTCATTTTCAAAAGTGCACAAGTGTTTGGGGGGATTTATGTAATAATAAGGAGTGGAGGGGGAGAATGGAGGGAAAGGAAAATCGAAAGGAATGGGAACAGAGATAGGCAGATGAAAGAAGAAAGAATACTCCCCTTTACCCTATATTTTATTTTGTCTGCTACTATATATACTCCTGGACACTTTTCAGGAAATCCCTTTGAGTTATTACTAATTAAAACACTCACTTCCTAATCTTCCACTCCTTGCTGTCTCAATCACAGCTTTGTATTCTTTTGCTATTCACTATCATCTTCTTCAAATTGTGCCTATATCCTTAGCCACATGATTTTCTTTGAGTATGTTATATATCCAAGGATGACAATAAACTTCTGATTTTTCTGACTCTACTTCTCTAATGTTAGGATTACAGGAATATGCCGTCATAAACAGTTTCCAACATTTATACTTTCTTTTTCTTTTTCAGAGAGCAAAGAGATTAATTCATTGAACTCCATACATAACAATACATCCAATCAAATGTCTCCTTGCTCCTTAATTCTTAAGGTCCAGTTGCTATCATCTCAACAACAATGCCCTCCTTAACCATCATTCAACTATACATGTGCAGTTGTACTAAATGCTTCTAAGATTTGCCCAAGCTCAAATGAGCGTTCCCAGCCAACTTTATCTCATTACCTGACTTGTGTAGGTTACTTTCTTTCCTATTAGAATGCAATCTAATCAAGGTAGCTACCCTTTCATGCAGACTTTTATCACCAACATCCAGAACAGTGGCTGGCACAAAAAGGCAGCCAATCTATGTGAGCATAATGGCTAATTGCACATAGTACTAACCCTCTCTTTTCACTACTGATGGGAATGTTCAGCTTCAACACTCCCAAAGAAATAATTGGAGCAAACAATAAGAACTCTTCAACCCCTTTACCATATGGTAACATGGGATTATGGACTTCTTATGTGAATCTGTCTGCCTTCATGCATTTTCCTATGTTAAAAGTTATGCCTTTCCCCCCAACATTTACAGAGAATTAGAATCCAAATTGGAAACGACATTCGATGTTTAAGCCAACAATTTAAAGATGCTATTTGAAGTAAACAGGAGGCCTGCTAAACAGGAACCTACAGGAACAAGGTAGAATTTTCAGATGTGTTGCTTCAGGACATGGGCTTGAAAGCAATTTGAATTATCTTGGTAGTGTTATAGTTTCCTGGTCAGTTAACCGATTACAGTTCTTGCTAAATTCTACCACTTTCACTTTAGGGTTCACTTTGAATACTCTTACTCTAGAGTCCAGTGTTATTCTAATTTAATTCCCAGCCTGACCCTGAAAACTCTGAGCAAACTGAAGAGACCATGATTGAAAACAAGAGGGATCACCATCGGGCTGTCCCTAATGCTTGGGCTGGCTTTTGGGAACCTATTTCTCATATTCAGTTGCCTTGTCCAGCCTTAATGCAAGGGGAGGAGCTTAGTCTCACCTCAACTTGATATGCCATGCTTTGTTGACACACATGGGAGACCTGTCCCTCTCTGAACAGAAACAGAGTGGATGGGGGGCAGAGGGGAGGTGGGGGAGGGAATGGCAGGATCAAAAGGAGGGGAAACTGCAGGTGGGATGTAAAAAAATAAATACATTTAATTAATAAAAAGAGGGATCGTCATCACCATAAGCTTGTACAAACCTTTGCCAACATTTCTCCTGGTTTATTGCAAATAATTAAGTTCTTTAGTGTTCTCATCATGAACCAACCCTCTAGCAGCTTTACACAACAACCAACCTACTTTCCTTAATCTGAATTTCATATTAGTGGAATGAATGGAAGACTTCCCTACTTACTGGTTTTAAGGTTCATCTACATTGTAGCATGTATCATCAACACTTGATTCCTTTTTATGGCCAAGTAACATGTGGGTTGTTTCCAGTTCTCAGCTACTATATAAGTAATGCTGCTATGAATAACCATGCACAAGTTTTCATGTGCACACATTTTTCCCTTGACTGGATAGGAGTTATTGGATGGTATAGTAATTTTATATGCGATATTTGCAGAACTGCCAGCCTGACTTCCAAAGCAGTTACAGCATTTCACATCACAACAAGCAGAGTATAAAGATTCTAATTTATTTATAATCTCACTAACATTATTTATTACCTAACTTTTGATTTTAACCTATCAGAAGAATGTGAAAATTTTTCTTGAGATTTTTATTTCCATTTTCCAGATGACTTAAGGATATTGTTATGTGCTAAGTGGCCAAATGTACATTGTCTTAGATTTATTGTTATTGTTTCTGAACTATGGATCAAATCCATAAATTTTATCTTGTCATAAAGGTATTCCCCCAAACTCACCAGTCAGATCTGTACAGACTGATATGCTATAGAATAAAACATTATATTTATACATACCTGTCAATAAGCACTTAAAATGAAAAGGGGGGGAAGCAAAAACAGAAAGGATTTCCACAATGGCAAAATGGCAGATTAAATTTTTGTTCCAATATTCTTGCCAAGAACAACTGACAACTGATCAATTATGTTTTCAAAGACATCAAAAAAAAAAAAAAAAAAAAAAAAAAACCTGACCAAAGCAATGAAATTTTCTGGGCTCTAAAATAGTCAAAAAAGAAAGTTCCCTAAGGAAAATTCTGAAGTTGTTTTTTTTTTTAATTCCCATAAAATATTACTCAAGTGAAAACAGATACTAAGAGATTAAGAACTGGAACGAGACTTTTAGCAGTCTCTCCAACATGTTGGGTATGAGAGTAAATATTGACACTCAGCCTCAAAATGGTCATGGTATATATCACAAGGTTTCTAACAGCAACACAAATATTACTGAAAAATAGACTGAGCCCTCACAAAGACTTAAGTACAGACTTCAATTAACCGAGGTTGTGATCCACCCATGTTGGTTTGCAGTTCAAGGCCTTGATGTGAACAAAGTAAATTAACTTATCCAGAGCTTCAACCCATCTCTACTCCTGGAGTAAATTAATCTAACAGAGTAAAAAATTACTAACATACAAGTATCAATAGATAAAAACAAACCTAGAAGAAATGAAGCTTTAGAATTATTTAACATAGCATAAAAACTATAATTAATATGTTTGTGAAAATGCATGGTAAGATGTTATTTTATAAGACTATTATGAAAATCGAGAACTGAATAATACAATTAAAATTAAGGACTCCCGAGTTGTCAATATGGCTTAATGGTTAAAGACTCTTGCTGCCAAGCCTGACAATGAATTCAATCCCTGGAACCCATGTGGTGGGAGGAGAAAGAGGACTCACACAAACTAGCTTCTGACTTTCACACATGCACTAAGGCACACATATACACACCACATAAGTAATAAATGTAATAAAAGTTAAGCAGTAAGTGGGTAGATTAAATAGCAGATTAGACAGTCATAAATATAATTTAGATTAGTTAGAAGGAAAGTTAGAGGTAAGTACTCAAATGAAAAAAATGAGCATGGAAATAGAGAAAAGAAGAAAGGAAGGGAAAGAGAGAGGGGCAGGGAGTAAGAGGGGAGAAGGTGAAGGAAGGGAGGAGGGAGGACAATAATTGAATCAATAAATGCTGAAAATTTCCTAAATTGCTAAAATACCAAATCAGACTCAGGAAATATAGGATAAACACATACACACACATACAAAAAAATATGCATATCATGTTAAAATGGCTGAACATAAAAGCTAAAGTCAAAATTTGAAAAGTAGTCAGAAATAGGCAAACAAATATCACCCATCTCAACAGAAATGAACATGGAAACCAGAAGAGAAAAGAATGATATCATCCAAGTGCCAGGCAAATAACTTCTGACACGGACATCCATATCCAAAGATGAAAGTAAGAGAAAGATAAGTTATGAGAAAACAAAAACAAGGACAGGGAATGTGTCACCAGCAGATCTGTTATAAAGGAGATGCCAATGATAGTATTTCAGGTTCATAGACAATGATCCCACAGGGGAAAAAATGGAGATGCGAGACTGTATAAACAGGACCGGAAGGCTAACTACGACCCAATTTTAAAACATGATTTCCTTTATTTTTTAAAATCATAATATGATTACATCATTTCCCCCTTTCCTTTTTGCCCGCCAAACATTCCTACATATGCCTTATTGATCTCTTTCACATTCATGGCCTTTATTTTTCATTAATAGCTATTTCATGTATATGTATGTGTACATATATGTTCCTAAATATAACCTGCTCAGTCTGTATAATGCTACTCATATGTATGTTTTCAGAGCTGACCAACTGCTGTGCTCTCCCTGGGGAAGAATATTTCTCCCTCTGTCAGCATGCCTTAATTTCCTGTAGTTCTTTGTATTTATTTTATTTTTTATGTGTATGTGTAAATGCCTGGTGCCTGCAGGTCAGAAGAAGATATTGGATCCATTTGAACTGGAGTTAGACGTGGTTCTGAATTGCTATGTGGGTTCTGGGACCCAAACTTTGGACTTCTTCAAATGCATCTAATCACTAAAATCCAAATTTTAAAAGGTGCAAAAGACTAAAGTCACTTCACACACACATAGCCATCACAATGGTAACTAAAATTGTGAAAATGAAATCAAATTCGTTGGTCATTAGGAAATAAGAATTCAAACTGTCAGACAGTCACTAAGTTACACAAAGAAAAATAAAATCATGATATTTGCACAAAAAGACCTCTCATGCTTATTTATGTTAAGCAAAGTAATGCAGACTCCAAAAGACAAATAGTCCGTGATAACTCTGACATATGTATATAACAATAAATGTTCATTACATTGAACTTTTACAGACAAAAAAGAATACTAATTCATTGTCATTATTAAAGTGCCACAGAGGTATTTTCTAAGGCCTCTACCCTGGCAGATGTCAGACAGAAAATAAACACAGTAGCAAGACTATTTATATCCTGTAGCACAACTTGTTTCACAGCTATAACCAGTACCAGTAGACATTCTAGCCTGTCAAAATCTTCAAGTCTTAGTAACAAAGACATTGCTTTTTCTTTTTTTTAAACATTTTTCGTTCTTTCCCATAAGCTACTTTTAGCAGATGCTTACCCGGAATTAAGGAGTTTTCCTGAAATACAAACATATTTTATTGAGTTGTCAGACTGCCAGAACAACTATTTTGGCCCATTAGTTTACAACCCACACGATGTCAACATAGCTGTATATTCCACACTCCCTGGAAATCTTGAATCATTTTGCTCTTTTCTCTCCAGACATACTTCGATTTATTGCCTAAAGACTCCCATAAGGCTGCCTCCTGGTAATTTTTTTATGCACAGAAGTATTGTGCTTATTTCAAGCCAAAGGTTTCTCATGAGAATTTTACAGGTGCTAATCACTTAACTCTATCAATGCTAAAGTATAAACATAAAGCTGATAGTGTTACTATCCTCATATACTGATTTATATTCAATAATCTCCCTGCTACTGCTCAGCTCAGTGAACAGTGCTGGCATTGAAACCTGAGCATTCTTGTTCTAGAAGCTTGATCTCAATTAGTAGGCTTTTCTACCTAAATAAACCTAACAAGGTATATTTCTCAGCTTCTCCTTTTTAATGTTTATCATCAATGAGAGACAGGAGTCTGTTATCCTTACAACTACTCAGCACTGGGACTAGAGAACTTTCCTTGACTTTTGTCAAGTTGATCACACTTCCTTGTTTCCACTGAGCCCACATTTCCATCTGTTTTCTACTATATGAGTATTTTGAAATTATACTGCCTATGCCCAGAAAATAAATAAGCCTTACATCATTAAGCTAGTTTCTAGGAATCACCTCCCAGGACACCAGCAATGTCTAGAAAAAGGTAGGGCAGGGACACACTCCTCTATCTGCCCTACCAACTTGTCTCCCTCCTTCCTTATCATCCTGTCTCAGGCAGAGAAAAGCATCAGTGAGTTCAGCTGGACAAGAAAATGCTTTAGCTTTAATAGTCAGATGAAGGAAGAAAGTCCCTGCACTCTTCCAGTGTGGGAACCTCTAATGTAGTTCCGTACAGCCGTCCAGAACACAATGCAGAGGTTCTCAATTCAGCTGCATATCCAGAGCTAGGTCAAGGCATGGCAAACTCATAAATGCAGTGTCCGCGTACAGTGAACTTTGTAAACAATCAGCTATGGCCATTGGAATCCCTGTGGCTAAAGTAAGCTATTGCATTTTCTCTTTTTGCAAACAGAAACACTCTAACATCTATTAATAATCTCAGCGCCCATATTTCTCAGTAAATCTCTGCATCTCTTTATCCTTCTTTTTTTTTTCAAATGCATTATTCTCTGCTCACTATGATAAAAAAAGTTTTTTAGGAACTGAAAATTTCAATAACAGCCCTCAATGAGCTCTTATTTTTAATCATTCTACCAATACTCTATTTTTAGATAAAAAGATATATGTTAAATTGATATACATGATAGATTAAAAGTGGAAAAGGGCAAAAAAATCTTGTGGTATTCACTGATCTCTGGCATATAGCATATTAAAAATCTTTGTATGGCTATAATAAAAATAAAGTATCTGAAATAACCAACTTCAAAAGATAAAAAGGTTTATTTTGGAGCCTGTGACCAAGCTGGGAATGTATGGTGAAATGGACTATTTTCCTCATGGCAGTTAGAAAGCAAAGAGAGAGAGTAAGGGATCAAGGATCCACTGTCCCATTTGATGTAAATTGGGAAAATGGGTGTAGTAGAATGTAACTTCCCCAATAATACTACAGGTTGGCAATCAAAACTTAAGCACAATGTTCAAATTAGTTGAACAAGCTAGTAATAATGAGTTATTTATTATTACTATTATTTATTAAGTTAATAAACACTAAGGATGAAACAATATTAATATTCTTCATTTACTAGTCCATCATCAATACACATAAACACTGCCTATGGTTAATGCTAATATTTGATCCTGGTCTAACATGCACAAGAAAAAGATAAAAATGTTCAAAGAAGCAGATAGTAACTCCATCTGAAGTGCAACCCAAAGGAAAGTAATTCTCAGAGAACCTAAAGACATGAACTTATTGACCTAATTTTCCATAACATAATGAATACTATTTGTCTTTGTACTAACCCTGGTGTAAGACGTGCTGAATTTATGTTTCATATTATTTTCTTCTAGAGAAGATTCAATTCTATTCTGCTCACTGAGTCTACATCATTGTTAGGTCTCTTGACATACAATTAGAAATGCCAGAAATAGCTTTCAATGTGTAGTAGGCCTTTTGCATACATGTTTAGACTTGGGTTTTTGTTGGACTCTTAACAGGGGGAGTGGGGGTGCCTCTGACTCTTTTGCCTGCTCTTTAGACTCTTTTCCTCTTACTGAGTTGCCTCATCCAGCCTTGATATGAGGAGGGTTTATGCCTAGTCTTATTGCATCTTGTTATGCAGTGTTCTATTGATATTGCTGAGAGGCCTGTGTTTTCTTGAAGGGAAACAGAGGAGCAGTGGGTCTGGGGGAGAGGAGAGGTGTAGGGGAGGAACTAGGAGGAGGAGGCTTTGTTTGGGATGTACTGTATGGGAGAAGAATAAAGAATAAGAAGGGAGGGGAGTTCATCATGGCAGATAAACATGACAGCAGCAGGCATAGGTGGCCAGAACAGGAAGCTTGGTAATCACATCTTGAAATACAAGCACAAAGCAGAAAGAATATACTGGAAGTAGGGTGATACTGTATAATCTCAAAGCCTGCTCCCAGTGATATACTTCCTCCAGCGAGATTGCACTACCTAAATATACCAAATGGTGCTATCAATGGAGAACCAACATGCTGATGTCATCAGGATCTCTCCCTTAATTTCTCCAACATCCCTGCAAAAAATATGCTGATGTGTGCAGCTTGCCGATTACAAGTCTATGACATTAGTATGGCAACACAACTGTTTGGCAGAAAAGTAGGCTATCTCAGACATAGCTATTGATCTTTGATCCATTTAGCAAAGTAACAGCTGAGTTTCTGAAGAAGAGGTTGCTTCACATGTAAGCATGCCTCCTGACTTTACCACTATTATTGCACCAAATCAAGAAGAAATCTCTAAACAAGAATGTGAACCCTATACTCTCTACTCTACAATTCCCAAGTATACAATGCAAAGTTCCATGCATCTTGGCAGCCTAACTTTCTTAATAACCTCCTACATACTTTAGTAGAAATTAAATTCTGAGATTCTTCAGGCCAGATAAAAAAGGAAAAAGAAAAACATAAGGAAAAGAAACAGGGAAAAATAAGGTAAATGGGAAGAGAAAATGTAAAACAAACATTGAAAATATTTAAGTCATTTTCATAATCAATTATGTACATTAACCTTTGAGATTGTTTGTGTGAACTGTCAACTTGCAGAATCTAGAATTTTGTGGGAGATGGGCATCTGGCCATGTCTCGGGTGGAGATTATCTTGATTATTTCAGCTGAGGTGGGAAGATAACATATACTGAGAATGGCTAGAATGCAGACTACATGGACAAAGGGAGCAGAATTGTGGCATGTAAGCATTCATTGATTGCTCTGTTTCTTGACTAGATATAGTGTACCAGTTTCTTCAAGTTGTTGCTGCCTTAAATTTCCTTCTGTGAAGACTTACACACTTGAACTGTGAGTCAGAATAAACCCTTTCTCCCTTAAGTTGCTTTTGTCAGTGTTTTAAAAAACCAAGACGATTTTCTAAACTTCCAAGGAGATAGATGAGAAAAACAATCATTAACATTTTGCTTTAAAAGAACCTGATGCCAAGGAAGTCACACAAGTAAAGGAGAAATGACGTTATAGTCATAGAGTAGAACAGAAGCCATCTGACTGTGTCTTATCTCAATATGACTCCAAGAGCTAAAATGTGACAAAGGGCAAAGACTTACAGAATCAGCATATATAGCACTTAGGCATCTGGGGTCTCTACAGTGCATTCCTAAATCCATTAGAGTGATACTGAAATCATGACAAGGAAGGCTCACAAGGTACTCCCCTTCACAGAAAGAAAAAAGAAACATATCTAAAGCAAACATGTCATGTGAAGATTTGATTAATCAGGCAAAGAGGAAGTTGTTCTATTTTCTGATTCTCTTTGACAACACATATTATCATTATTTTGAATTAAAGTCCAAAATTGTACCTGTATTTATTAATTGAATGGACATTATAAACGTAAGTGTATAATTATCAGCAAGGCCTCCAGTAAACAAAATAAAACAAACAGAAGCTGGACATTATAGTTTATTATTGTAATCCTGGGAAACAGAGACAGGATTACTGGGAGTTCTGGGCCAGCCTGGGCTACAAAGTGAGACCCTGTCTCCAAAAAATTCCAAAAAGAAATTAAAATGAAAGAAATCAGAAAAATAGATCACCTTCTCATAGGAACATTACAGATAAGTTAAGAAACTATAAAGACAGTTAGAACTAGTTAAACAATGTTTTTCAGGCTAAAGTATTTCTAGAAGTTGCAGGGCTTTTGACATTGGTCCTTCATAGTATCAAAGTTGTCAATTTTTGGATGAAGACAGACTGACAGCTGGGACAAAACTCAGAAGTTATCAAAAGCAAAAGAAACATAAAACAAAACAAAAAGCCTTAGAAATCCTAAGAATGACACAATTCAGACTTTTATTTATTTACCTTGCATGTGAATCCAAGAAAAGGAAATATAATAGAATATCTAGTCTTTCCTTAAAATATTTAAAATTATACTATAAATGAGTACAGATACTTTGGAAAGCAGTGAGGAAGTACCTCAAAAACTAAAAACAGAACTACTCCATGATCCAGTAATTCCTACTACTGGTTATACACCCAGAGGAAATAAGATCAGTATGTTAAGTGATACCTGCTTACCCTTGCTTAAACAAACACTATTCACAAGAGCCATAAAAGGGAATGAACATGTCTGTTAACTGATGAACACACACACACACACGCACACACACGCACACACACACACACACAAACACACACACACACACACACACACACACAAATTCTATTCAGTTATAAAAGGACTAAGCCCTGTCAATTGTGGCAACAGAAAAGTAACATGATTTCACTGACATGGAGAATTCACCTCCAGGTTGTGCCCCCACCCCCACCATCTACTGGACTCTATCCCCTCCAAGACCACTCTGCTGCCCAACTCCACACACCTGAACACCTTCCCCAAGGCTAGCCCTCTCCTACAACCCTAGCAGACTACATACACACAGGCCCAAACCACACCAGATAGAAAAACAGGTGAGTGACCCGCCTCCCAGTTGGACTACCCCAAAGTCTAGACCCTAACTAAACCCCAGGGCACACCCTGCACCACTCCCCATCCCATCCCCAGCACCAGCAAGGCAGCTGGGCCATGGCCTCCTTTTTCATGAATTGTTTTTACATACATATACAGTGTTTTACTATCTCAGAAATATATAATGGATACACAGTCATCTTGAAATCAACAAGGGAGACTCCCATAACAAGTTTAAAAAGATAGATGAAAATATAAATCCCCTGTATCCTTGGGGACACTGTTATGAAGATCAGCTAGTCAACCATGAGAACACTGCTTCGTTCGTTACTTATTGTGTGAAGATACACATTTATATTTGAAGCCTTTAATTGGATATATTCTTCAATGATAGCTTGTTTTATTCATCTATAACGTAAGATTAACATAAGTAGTCTACTTAACTCATAGAAATACCATCTACAATATCAAGTGGTTTTCTCTTTTCACCATTTGTTGGCCATACAATAATAAACTTCTGCCAGGACTGGGCATATCCAAGTGAATTTGACAAAGACCAGCTCCAGTAGCTACAACTGTGTTCTTGTTCATGCTTACCAAATTCTCCAAGAAAATATATCCTTTACTGCTTCCCATCCAGCTTAGTGCAAAACTTCATTCTCTTTCTGAAAGCATAAAGCACTCATTCTCCCAGAATTTATCCCTGGATGAAAGTAGCTGCTTTTCCACAGTTGCACATGTCATGGCTCAAATTATCATCTTCATTCATATGCCTATTCTTAAGCATAGCTTAAGACAAAAAAGTTCATTTGAGAGGCAGGCCAAGAAAGCAGAATGAAGGAGTTGGGGAACACAAAAGAGAGGAAGACACCAGACCACCAGGGACACCATTAAGCTGGTTACTGCTCTAAGTTATTGCATGGTATTCATGCCTACTGGGAATCCAGAGGCACATCTAGACTGGATCCCAGTCATTCATTTGAAGGATATAGTCTGAATCTTTGCCCATTAAATGCCACTTCCCTTAGTTTTGAACTGATCCAATGGATGTTATCTTTCATACAGTGTCCAGCAGTACCTAAGCTATATTCCCTGGCACAGGGAAAAGCCCTAAGAAGGAAAAGAAAACACTGTAGTGTGTGCACAGTAGGGTACTGGCAATGTGCACTGAGACTTTTTACCACAGCTGGAAGGGCATGTGGCTCAGAGTACCCAAGAATCTACCATAGTTCCCATTTTATCTCTCCAATCTATATGTCCATTACCAACTCTATACAGAATGTTCATGATCCCAATGGTGCATTTACTCTTAGATGTCTCACAATCACTAGCATCTAAAATGTCTTAATGTGAGAGAAGTCTGAAGCACATTCATAGAGTTAAAGTCTGTGACAGCATTTGCTGATGCCATTGACACATTATATTCTGAGTTGTGTTGTATTTTTGTCGATAAATGGAACTAGAATGGTCCTGGCCAAGCTCTGAAACTCAGGCATCAGCATTTCTTCTTAGATTGAAACATTTCATCATCAATTATACTGCCTCAGTCCAAAAGAAGAGATGATACCCACAGTTATTTGTTACCATCTCTGAATTCTGGGGCAACACATTCCCTGTGGTTGTCTGGGGCCCTGCCGTTGGCCACCTCTGAGATGTCAGGTCACTAATATAAACAGAGAATGCAATATACATTGAAGTTTCAAGAGTTTTCCCTCCAAAAATATAATAATGTATTTTTTTCTAATTATACATTTGTTTCAGTATTTCTTGTCCACATTCCTTTACTGAACTGGCTATATATGCCATTTCCCTCATGAATAAATAAATAACACAGATGGGAGTGACATTTTACCCTTTCTGAAAAAGTGTCTTTTAAACATTTTGCAACACAGGAAATGATGTCTATAGAATCACATAGAAGGCAGACCTTGTTGGCAAGTACACATTATGCACAGCAAAACCCTGCCCAGGAATTTTCTTCACTCATATGGATTAATCCAGAATGCCAATAGAATACTCTTACTTGCTAACTTTTAAATGTCTTTGTGCTAATTTATATCTCTGTTGGTTTGGTATTGTTAGAAGGGATTGCTCTTGTTTTTGACCCAAGGTCTTACATAACCCATGCTAGCCTCAGACTCACTATGTAGCAATGGACAATCAAATCCTTGGTCCTCCTGCCTCCACCTCCCAAGTGTTGGTATTAGAGGAATCATAGCTATTAAATGATTTCCTATGACTGGTAGAAAGAGTTGAGGATTTGACTTTAGGATCTGTGCATTTTTCTAATTGTAGCCATAGTTTACAGAAGAAAATCTAGTCGTTAGATAAAAGTCAATAACGAATTTGGTCTGTCAGCCTTTTTATTCATTAGTGGACTAGTTAATGCATTTAAATTTCAATCTATTAAAAATTTCTTGGCATTTTAGACAACAACTATTTGAGATCTTGACTAAATGCATTAACTAGTGTAGTTTTTAAGGATAATTTCCAGGTAAGATACACTATTCTGGGAAGTGACTGGTAAACATAACACCCACACTACACTACAGAGAGGTTATGTTTTTGGATCTGTAAATGAATATGATTTCAGCCACATTATGTAAGTGGATAATTTAAGTAAGTAATGTAGGGATGCATTAGGTGTACCCATGAGACCTAAGTCTGTTGAAAGGGCAGAAATTCATAATTTTCTACCACTCTCTTTTTCTTCAGGAACCACAATAAGCTACTTAAAAGTTGTAATATGTGAATGAAATTCTGTTAGGAATCTCAAGATAATAAGGTTTATTCTTGAGACAAAATCTCACTGTAGCTCAGGCTGACCTGGGATTGTGTCTTCCATATTCACCATGTTCAACTCATTGCAATCCTCCTGCTTCACCCCCCTCCAAGTGCTAGGAATATTTTAAGGTCAAAAAAAGATGTTTCTGTCCTAAAGTAAAGTGATTAGCTGATCTTAGGATATAATAAGGAAAGAATAGTGAATGACACATTTGAGCATTATAGAAAACTGTAAAAATCCCACAGAAAAAGAATCTAAAAAAAGGAGTACAAATAGGCACTAAAATTTTGCCTCATCTTTTTGTGTATATGTACACTAATGAATTAAGAGTTATTTTACAGTACCCCAGGTTAACTTACCAGTGTCTAAACCCCTAAGATAACTGGTTTTTCCCTCCCCATCAACAGTTCCAGCATCTCCTCAGGGAGGTGGGGGGGGGATCTCATGAAGCTGCCTTATATAGCTATATTGCTTGGCTTCTAGATCCTTCTTTCATATTGTTCAACTGCCTATTAACTTCTAGAAGCCCTCAGCGAGGGGAGGGGCCTCTTGCCCCATCCATGAGGAAATGTTGATGTCCTAATCTTGCACAGGTCTTATATAGGTGATCACAGCTGCTAAGAGTTCGACATTGCAATGCTATCTTACTTTTATTGTGTTTATTAGTAAGACTGTCAAAAGGTACCTGTGGCTTCTTTATCAAAACAAACCTTAAAACTTGTTTTCTCTCTGTGAAAATAACAGTTTTGGGGTGACTAATATGCTCTTATTATGAATTGCTAAAACATTATTTATATTGGTTTTCTATGACTATTGTAACAAATTACCATATTTTCAGTAGTTTAACACATTTATTTTCTTATACATTGGAAAGTATAAAACTTTTCTCCCATCTTGAACTCTAGGGAAGAATCTATTTCCTTGGCTTTTCCAGACTCTATAGCTACATTCTTTGACTTTTATCCCTTTCCTTCATCATCAAGGCCAGCAGTGTTACATCTTGTTTCTTTAGTCCTCAAACAGTATTCTTTTTATAACCTTAAAGGCCTACCTGGGTGTCATAATAAACGTGGACTGTTTCATTAACCATAAATTCTCTTTTGCCATATAAAGTGACATTCAAGTATCTTTGGAGGAGGCATTATTCAGCCTAACATATTTTCCATAATAATCCTAGCCAAAGAGCAAAAATTGAATCTCTGATCACAGTGATGGTTTTCACCCTAACATGATCATGCCCTTGAATATTCTTTTTTAAAACAACAAAGTGCAAAGTCTACATTTATAAATATGCTAAGGTATTTTTATACTTCTCTAAATATTTTCACTTTAATTAATAGATACCCAAGCCACAATTCAAACCTCCCAGCAACTGCTTATTTTTTGCCTTTCAAAGTCAAATTCAAAATGAAAAATGCAGTAAAATTTAAAAAAAAAATCTTTCACTTGTCTTTAAGGTATCCAAAGAAACGCTAGAAACTAAAGACTTGTTCTTTCTACCAATAAGAGATGGTGTTGAAAAAAATTGCTTTATTTGCTATGTCAGGGTTGACAAATCACAGGCGAAAACACCAAAGCAAAAAGAGGTACTTAGCCTTGTCTACATTACCTTCAGTAGGAGAAATAGTGTTAATGTAAGTATAATTAGGACTCCTTATGCACAGGCTCTCTATCTACAATTCAACCAAATGAAGACCAAAAATGTTAGGAAAATGTGTCTTTACTGAAGAAGTCTAATTCTTTGTCATCCTTCCCTAAACAATCTAGAATAAAAGCTATTTACATTCCATTTATATATTTTTTTAATAAATGACCTAGAACTGACAAGAATTATAGGGAAGAACCAAGTGAGGTAGTGCATGTCTATAGTAGTCCCAGATACTTAGGAATCTGAGACAGGGGGATTACTTGGGCTCACAAATATGAGATCAGTCTAGGCATTATGGCAAGGCCCTGTTAAAATACAATAAACTGAGATAAAATATAAGGGAATATGGGTGTATACTATAAGTAAATATAACACCACTATATGTAATGAACTTAAGCATGAATCCGATCTTCCTATCTCTACAAGGGTCATCTGGGAACCAATATCAGATACTGGAGGATGGAAGTATTAAAGTTCTAGGTTATATGGAAAATTTCTAGAGCTCCACTTCTAATTATCAGGGTCCTTATGATGCTTTCCTTCATGATATTAGGTGATAAAATTATAGTGATAGAGTTGTTATTTCAGCAAATTAGAAAAAAAAAACTTTGAATCTTCCCGTTGAAAATTCTGTTATTTTATTATAGTCATTTTGGAATGAGGATGCATGTCACAGTTTTGTATGTAGCATTATTAAAAGCATACACACCTAGCAACGATGTGCCTTTGAAAATATGTGTAGTTATTACAATTAGAATTTTTGGCCAAATAATCTGTTCACATTAGCATTATTATCTCATTGTGTATATCACTTTTCTACTACTATTATATCCAGTTATTCTATATTTAGTATGTACTCCTACCTGATTGTCCACTTGTGAAAATTATTAGCTGTCACCAGTAACTTGTCATAGAGACTTAAGTTTCAGTCACCTCTGGCTAATTTTTGATCTCAGAGTTCTGTCAAAATGGACTTCAGTGACTTTAGAGAATAGGCTCTTCATATCATGATGTAAGCACTTTTCAGAACATGAAAAGTGGTCAGCTTAAAAACAGGGGCTGCAAGCGGGAACATATGGATCTCTGTGGGAAAGGGAAATAGAAGAGACCTGCTAGGTGGACTAGAGGTAGGTGGGGATGGGAACTCGAGGGATTGGGT
Source organism: Phodopus roborovskii (assembly GCF_943737965.1). NCBI lineage: Eukaryota > Metazoa > Chordata > Mammalia > Rodentia > Cricetidae > Phodopus > Phodopus roborovskii. The sequence continues at coordinate 487,958 of NW_026125640.1, read as the reverse complement.
TGATGAAAGGGGAAAGTACTGAAAGAGATGACTGGAAAGGGGGGCATTTTAGGGTCAGGTAGAAACCTGATGCAAAGGAAACCCCCACAAGTCTACAAGCATGGCTCCAGCTATGATTCTTAGCAATAGTGGATGCATAGTCTGAACTGGCCATCTCCTTTGATCAAATTGGTGACTGCCCCAAATGTCATCATCAAGCCTTTATCCAGCAACTAATGGAAACAGATGCAGAGACCCACCAGGCTCAGGGATCATGCTGAAGAGGAGCCAGAGGGGTCAAGGACATCACAAGAAAACCAACAGAAACAACTAACCTGGCTCATAGGAGCTCACAGAGTCTGAACCAAAAACCAAAGAACCTGAATGTAGGCCCTCTACATATATATGACAGTTGTGTAGCTTGATATACTTGGATTCCTAGCACTGGAAGCAGGGGCTATCCCTAACACTTTGACTGGCTTTTGGGAATCTATTCCTCATAATAAGTAGCCTTGCTCAGTTGTAATACAAGGAGAGATGCTTAGTTTTAATGCAACTCAATATGCCATGCTTTAAGGACACCCATGGGAGGCCGGCCCCTTTCTGAACCAAAACAGAGGAGGAATGAATTGAGGGGATGTGGGGAGGAGGAGAAGAGGGAGGAGAAACTACAGTTGAGATGTAAAATAAATAAATAAAAATTAAAAAGACAAAGAAAAAAGAACAGGGACTGGAGAGATGACTCAGAGGTTAAGAACACTTCCAGAGAATCAGGTTCAATTCCCAACACCCACATTGCAGATCACAACCAGCTGTTATCTCCAATCCCAAGGGATATGGTACCCATTTTTCACCTCCAGGAGCAATGTATGCATGTGGTGCACAGGCATACATGTAGGCAAACACTCCTACACATAAAATATGTCTTAATTATAGAACATACTGGAACATTAAGCAACATATCCAGTAGAATAAGATTTTGGTTAACAAAGCCCAACTCCATCCATTTTTCCTAAGCTAAATGGCCTATGCCAAGTATAAGTAGGTGTTTTTGAAAATGAGTTGTTGAGTGTGTTCCTAGAAATCAGACAGACCCTAGTATCTGAGTGTTAAGGAGCTTTATTTGTCTAGACGAGAAGCTCATATACTTTATCATAGGCTCCTTTCCGGGCAGAGTCCAGGAAAGAGCCTCAAGAACAGGTAGCAGCAGAACTCTATTATCACTTTGCTGCCCATTAACCATGTTTAAAAAAACAAAATACCTTCAATGAGCTGTTTACCTCATCAGGATGTGATAGCTTCAGAGAAGCCTGTCTTTACACTGTAGCTAGCTAAAAGTACCCTGCCTAGCTAAAGCCCCCACTTATGAAAGTCAGCCTAACACGTTATCTCTTCCTAGAAAGTATATAAAAGCTATTGCTAGAGTAGTCAGAGGGGATGAAGGTCTACCTAAAGCAGGCATCTGAATTTGTGAATGGCAACCATCTGGTATCTACTGGCTTTGGAGGCATGAAAGATGCAAAAGTGAAGGAGTCATGAAGTCTTCCTCCGTGGTTTCTAACACCCAAAGGTGTTAGAGATGTCAGAACTATGAGACATCTGCCCATGAGAGTGATGTACAGAGAGTGGAATCAGCCCAGCAAAAAAGCTGAATGAATGGTTCCATTTAAGCCCTCTGAAAACAAAGCCTTAGACACCAGACATGGAGCTACAGGACTTGCTATTTGTCCTGCCTAGTTGTGATCTTGCTGTGGTCCAGTACTTTCTCACTATGCCCCAACTCATTCTTCCTTAAGTTGGTCATGGTACTTTATTATAGCATAAAAAGTAACTAATGTAAGAGGTATTTAAGCATCTGCTATGCTGTTCATGGGCCCCATGTTTCCCATGAAACCTTCAAGTACAGCTGAGAACGATACATAAAGGGAGGTCAGTATCCTTGCCAACCGATCCTCCTTAGTCTCTTGATGCTGCAAAGACTTTGCTAGCCGGGGCTGAATCAACTCCAACCTTCAAAATCAACCCAATAAAAGAAGCTGAGTCTCAGAGAGACTAGGAAGGCTGTACTTATTATTATTATTATTATTATTATTATTATTATTATTATTAAAACAATCTTATTTTACCTACTTGTCCCAGTTCCCTCTCCCTCCCATCTTCCCATTCCCCCACCATCTCTCCATCCCCACCACCCCCTATCCATTCCTCAGAGAGTGTGAGGCCTCTCATGCCTGATCATCAAAGTCTGGCACCTCATTTGGGGCAGGACCAAGGCCCTCCCCACTGTATCTAGGCTGAAGAGAGTATCCTTCCATAAGAAATGGACTCCAAAAAGCCAGGTCATGCATGAGAGATAAATATTTGTTTCACTGCCAGTAGCCCCATAGACTGCCCAGGCCCCCCAACTGACACCCACATTCAGAGGGCCTGGTTCAGTCTTATACAGATTTCCCAGCTGTCAGTCTGGAGTCCATGAGCTCCCACTTGCTCAGGTCAGCTGTTTCTGTGGTTTTCCCTAGCGTGGTCTTGACCCCTTTGCTCATCACTCCTCCTTCTCTACAACTGAATTCCAGGAGTTCAGCTCAGTGCTTAGCTGTGGGTCTCTGCTTGTGCTTCCATCAGCTACTGAATGAAGGCTCTATGATGGCATACATAGTAGTTATCAATCTCATTATAGCAGATGGGCATTTATGGTTGCCTCTCTACTATTACTTAGGTTCTTAGATGTACTCTTATACTACTACATGAGCTGTAATGTGACAAACTGACTGACTACACAGGGCTGATCATCAGGCATGTTTAATCCATCTACTAGAGTTCCTTTTATACTAAGTTAATTCAACTGTCATGCTGTCCTGTTACATACCCAGGAGACCATGTTTTAGATTAGAATAAGCCACAGTCATAAGGCAAATAAACACTTTTTAAAAGTCAGACAGCTACCTAACCAACCTAATACTCTAGGCCTGAGAACATTCTTTGAGAACAGAGCTCCGAACATAATGACTACTGTCACTGAAGGCCACTGAACTAGAAGAAACTCATAACCTCTGGGTACATAGATGCTTCACTGCAAGGAAGAGAGGAGGGGCATAGAGTGTCTTCATCCTGTGATGAGGGTAGCTGTCTAGCCACTTGAGGTTGCAGGGGAGAATGGGTATTACAATAGGAATGAGCAAGGGAGGATAGCTAAGTTCACAATGCCGATGGAAGGAAACTACTTGGGATAGAATTGTACAAGTGAGAGCAAGGATAATGGAGAAGAGGTTCTGGGGGAATCAAGAAAAACAAGCTATATTGGAAAATCTCATAATGAAACTTAATGCTTGCAAGTTAATTTAAAAATTTTTAAAAAATGTGTATTTTACAAGATGTTTAAAAAAAGAAAGAAAAGTATGCTTCATAGCTCTCCATGGAACCATGAATATGTGTGGTAGAAATCTTGGGAGTGGGGTTTCAACCTATACAAATATCATTAGTGATTATGTGGCAGAAGTTGTCTTGGATTTTTGCAAGCACATCTTCCAGAGCCATAAGCACAATTCTGGCACTTCACTCTGTAAATGCATCAAGGCCAAGTCATGCATTTCTACTTCTAATAAGGCAGGCATGGGGAGCTACCAGGAGGAAGAAGCAAAGAAGAGACCAGAGTCTGACTAATGGACCCACCTCCATCTGTCTCTATCCCCTGCATTGTACTTTCCCATAGACAGCAGAGGGTGGTAGTCATAGCTAGTAGCTCCAATACCCAACAGTCACCTGAGCGCCAAGCACATCTAGCTGCTCTTTGGAAAAGTAGCCTGAGTATATGGGGACAGGAAAGGACACAGATGGAGCTATTTATGGGACACCAAAGAGGGGGATTCTCATTTTCCAAGCTAAAGAAGTCACAGCCCATGCCGGGTGGTGGTGGCACATATCTTTAATCCCAGCACTCGGGAGGCATAGGCAGGTGAATCTCTGTGAGTTTGAGTCCAGCCTGGTCTACACAGCTAGTTCCAGGACAGCCTCCAAAGCCAGAGACACCCTGTCTCACAAAAAAAGGCACTGCCCAGTGGAAAGATGGAATGTCCGAGATCACATGGAAAGAAAGTGTGCACTGGGATCTGAAACGAAAGTCTTCTGATTCTGTTGTGAGAGCTGACTGGACAGCCTCTGAGAAGTTCTGTTGGAAAGGCCAGCATCAGCAGAGGGGGCCTGCCAGGACCTGATGAACAGTGAAAACTTCAAATGGACGTTGACAGTCAGGGACATAGATTGTTGGAACACTCGATTTGGGTCCCAGTGCTAAGCGCAAGCAGCAGTTGAAAGTGTTAATAAGAAGCCCATACCCTTTCTGTAAAACATCAGGGACAGAATTTATACACAACACATGAAAACCCTGCAAACACAGGCTCAGCCTCTGATGGTGCTGCACTCCTTTATGACATACAGCACCACTGACAACCCAGAGCCTCCCTCTGAGAGTAACACTGCCAACTATGGTCACAGCTGAAGATGTTTATAAGTTCCTTAATGTTCTACTTGAATTTCATGTTGGTTGGGTAATAGCATTTATATACTATTGTTATTTAGTTTACCAGTATGTCCAAGACTGGTGACACATGGCTTTACTCCCAGAACTTGGGAGAGAGGGGTAGGCCAATCTCTGAATTTGAGGCCAGCCTGATCTACACAGAGTTCCAGGACAGCCAGAGCTATGTCAAGAGACCGTATCACAAGAAAAAAAGAAAAAGAAAAGAATATAGAAGCATATATACATCACAGCATCTTAGTATTACACCTGCTAATCCTTGTGTAAATCCTTTTAGACCCAAAGACAAATAAAATAAAAATAAAAACCTCTAAAACACAGAGTATGTCTTCCATGTTGTGTATTTCCTTCTAGGGTTTCACTAACACTGCTCAGTGCTCTGTGAACACTCCTGAAGCTCACACCAACAGTGTGCCACTTCCCATGGTCTCCCTCATTCCACTGTCATCATCTTCTGACCTGAGATCTAACTTCCAAAGAAGCCTTTCCCACCACTGTCCATGTCTTCCTTCGCTCCTCTTCAGTTAGCAGCAGTGTCCTGGGAATCCAATGTGCCTGGAGGCCAAAGCCAAATCCCTGAGCTCCTAAGGCTTTCCATGCTCACAACCTTCTCTGCCCTCTACCCCAGCCAAATCCTCCCATCAAGCCTACCTGTATTCACACCTTTCTGTCACCAGTACTTCTTACTTTCATTCTTGACCACCTCCTCCCACCAAGACCACTGCCCATTCGAAATTTCCCCTGGAAATCAAATCCCCACAGCTCCAAACCCACCACCACCCTGCTGGGTGTTTCTCTAGCTAAAAATGATGAACCAAAAGTAATCAGAACAACTGGCTTCAGTTTAGATGCTTTAATATCACTTCTGGTTAACCCCCCCCCAGCAAGAAGGACACTGGGAGTGGTTGAGGATGAAGGAGTTGAGTTGGTGGGCCCTCCAGCCTCTGAGACCCATTCATCATCAGTTGTCATTGGCTTCTTCTGGTACCTCATCAACCCCTGAGTTGGCGTCCTCTTTGAAGAGTTCCTGAAGATGCTCGTTGTTCTGTACTACTCGATAAACATGCTCTGGGGTGATGCGCTTCCTGCCGTTGATGTGGGCCTCCTCGCCAGCCAACTCAAGAATGTTAGATGTCAGGTACTCGAGTATACCGGCGAGGAACACGGGTGCAGAAGAGCTCAGGCGCCGGGAATAGTTCCCCTCCCGCAAGAAGCGGTCTACCCTGCTGACGGGAAATTGAAGCTCGGCTCTTGCTGAACGAGTTATGTTTCGTCTTCGCTTCTTCCCAGCCATGGCGCCTATATGATGGTTTTGGCTCAACTTCACCCTTCTTCTGGCCTGGGTCTCTCAAAATGACTAACCCTCTTAACTGCCCATGTATTTATCTTTGCTCCTCAGGAGAGGACTTTGTTACAACATAGACTTTATGATGTCACTGGTGTATACTGAGCTCTGGTATTCAGTGCAGAAATGCCCATATTAGGAAATTTCTCACCTTAGTGAATAAATCCTCTTTTTCCCTTTCCCATTTTCATTTGTGTATTGTGCATACACATGTGTGCATGGTGTGTGTGTGTTTGTGTTTGTGTGTGTGTGGCCTGAAGTTGATATGTGGAATCATCCTCGATCATCATTCTTGATCACTCTTCTGTCTTACTTACTGAGATAAGATCTCTCTATCCAAGCCAGAACTCACAAATACAGTTTTACTAGCCACCTGGCTTGAGAGATCCTGCCTTAGCATTTCAAAGCTGGAATTACAGGCAAGGTACCAAGCCCACCTGGTGATATCCTCTTTTTTTGGGTGGGGGGGAGGTTGAGACAGGGTTTCTCTGTGTAGCTTTGGAGCTTGTCCGGGAATTCATTCTGTAGACCAGGCTGCCTCCCGAGTGCTAGGATTAAAGGCGTGCACCACCAATGCCCAGCAAGGTTATATCCTCTTTTTATGGGAACGTTTTCTATTTGATTTTTGTATTCTGACAAGATCTATGTGTCAATGGAAAACTTCTGCCCATGGGATGTGCAACTCCACGTTATGTATCAAACTTAGTTTTGCCTCAATTTACATAGTCACCTCAGTATTCCTAATCAGTATTCCTGTTCCTATTTTTTTACTCTTCTTTGAACTGCTCATCACGTTTGCCACTTAACATCTGGCAGATATTTACCTGTTAAGTATTTAAGGTGTCAGATCTCTTTGAGGATCTGGATTTTACTATTTCAGATAATCTTACCTACCCATTTTGTAGCACATCCACACATATACTTAACCAATTCACTTTACACTAGATATTCTATAGTCATTTCAAGTTCAGTGACAGATATGTACTCCCATGCCTACCCTTTTCAGTACTTCATGTGAATCCCATACATCAACACTGTACAAATTTTATTTTTACCATATATTCATTGCATAAATTAATGGGTTTGTTATGCTATTTCCATCCATATACATATAGTACTTATTTGATCATATTCTTTTAATTTTTTAACATTTATTTGAGAGTGAATGTTATGGCATGCATGTGGGAGTGAGGGAACGATTTGCAGGAACTGATTCTCTCTTTCCACTATGTGGCGATCACTGGGTGTAAAGACACGTGCTCTTAACAGTTCAGTCATCTCTCCAGCCCCAGTGTAATGTTATTTTTGACTATTTTGTTTTCCTGATTTTTTAGTTTAGTATTGCTGTTTTATTTCCTATTCATTTACAGTAGATAAGTTATTCTCCATTGTTAACAACAGTAACTAATAATTTTCTAATTTTGTTTTATTTTCTATTAAAATAAAGTTTACATAACATAAAATCTACCATCTTAGCATTATAAAATGTGATGTCCACTTGCAATGTTATGAAACTATTAGCATCCCACCATGGTCACTGCCTATACTATTCCCATGCTAACTGCTTCCTGGAAATCAGATTGAAATGTCCTTACAGCTCTCATACCTTCAATCCTTTACAGAGTAGCTTTTGGGTATTATGAGATCTGATGCCCCAATCAGCTCTCAAACTATTTTATAGACATGGATGATCTTGAACTTCTGATACTCTTGCCTCCACCTCCCAAATGATGAATTACAGGCATGTGTCACCATATTTGATTTATTCTGTGCTAGTGCAGGGGATCAAACCCAGAGATACAGGCATGTTACGCAAGCAGTCTAGCAACTAAACCACATTCAAGACCCCCACCCCTTTTTTGAGATAGGGTATCTGTCATATATAGCAGGCTGGCACCAAGAAATCTTAGACTTCTGATCTTGTCCCAAAGTGCTTTTAATATAAGTGGGCACCACCACTCTTGGCTTGTGTGGTTCTGTGGACTGAACCCAGAGCTGCCTGCATACTAAGGAAACACACTACCAACTCAGCTATGATAAATTGCTTTTTTTGTTTCTTCTGTCCCTTTCTATGGTATGGAAAACTGAACTGAAGGCCATGTACATGCTAGGTAAGCACTTTCTACTGACCCACATCCCTAGTTCTAACATCTATTGAAAACAGGCATCTCCCTTTACACACCGATTCAAATATTTTTTTTTCTTATATCCCCATGTCTGTTCTTTATCTACCTTTTGAGGTAGTTTTAACATGTTTTCCTCTCATGATCTAAATAGAATCTTTAAATATGTCCATTTTGTGAAAAGAAAAAAAAACATGCCACAGAATCCTGCACTTTGTCCAGACAGCTTCCATGACTATAACTGTGACAGGGCCCTGGACACATTCCAGGCACATCCTATGCTTTGCCTTCATATGTAATTAATTATCAGTCACTCCTTTTCCCTATCTTCAATACTGTTCCAAGAATCCATTCTCACTATTCTATTCCAACACATTATCACTGTCACTTCAGAAATCCTAGCTGCCCACTTACTGTCCTTCCAATTTCTTCCCCTACTGGCTTCCAATTTATTTCCCAGAGTAGTTATTTTCTAACACTAAATGTGCTTATGACACTGTATTGCTTAAAACTCATCAGTGGCTTCCCACTGCATGTAGATTATAATTTTTAAATCCTAAGATGTTCTATACTGCTTTTCTTTTATCTAGCTTCTCTGCCTCATTGGCCATTTTAAAATATAAGTCTATGTTCTGGAAAACGATGACTCATTTCCAAGCTTGGTTAGAATCCACACAGTCTCCTTCACCTTTATTTTGCACAATTTACCAGAAGTAAAACAGATACATGATTAATCATTCAATGCATGTCTGCCATTTTCTTCCAAAGTGACAGGAGCCTGTCCACTTCATTAATACTTTATCCTCAGAGACAAGCACAGAGACTAGAACACAGAGCATACTCAATAAATCCACTACATCCATGAATGAAACTATCCAAATATAATCTTAGCTCACAGTTCCTCTAGTAGGCTGTAGGTATGCTTTCCCTCTTCAGCAAGATGAAAAGAACATCCTCTACTTCACGGGACACTATGAGAAACAAATGCTACCAAGTTCATCACAGTACCTGGCATAAAATATGTTTTCATGGAACAATTATTACAGACTATAGCAGACTACAAAAGGGTACTCTCAAGCCTGCCAAGGCAAATGGTAAGCTGTCTGGACCTCCCCACAGCAGAGCAATCTTACAATTCTAACGTGGGTTTAAGGCCAATATATCCTTCAAGATCCCAGGGACTTGATCATGCTTCTGCTGAAAATTGACTAAACTGAGGGAATCAAAGGATGGCCATCTTATCCAAGATAGAAGCTCACAGGGACAGGGTCTGTTATTCATTAACTATGCAAAAACTTTCTAATAGAACATAATATTATTTATATGAAATAGACAAAAGACAAATCCATAGAAACTGCAAGAAGATTTGTGGTTGCTAAGGGTTAGAAAGCAAGGAAAACAATGACTAATAATTTGTAGGTTTCTTTTTGACATGATGAAAATGTTTTACATTTTAGAATCTAAAATGGTAGATAAAGTTATCTTGGTACAACACTGTAAATATATTAAAACTACTAACTACTAAATTTGCTCTACAAATTAAACTGCAAAAAGAAAGAAAGAAAGAAAGAAAGAAAGAAAGAAAGAAAGAAAGAGAAAAAAAGAAGAACCCTCCAGTTATCATTTAGCTCCATGATTCCTAAGTCATGGTCACCAAAGATGACACAGTTTCACACTTGGAAGCAGTACCATGCTGTGAGAAGCCCAAACTCTCCTCACATGGAAAAGAGGTGAGACTCTAAGAACTCAGTGATGAGTCTTCGATGAATTATAGCTCCCACAAATTTGAGCCACCTCAGCTGGTCCGCACTAGAGCACAGGTGAACTTTTCCTTTTGAGTCCTGGCCAAAATACAGAATCATATGCACCCACCCCTCTCCCCAAATGTTAACATTTTAACTCACTGGGATTCTAGGTAAGTAAACAGAACATAGATTCAGAACAAATGAACATATAAATGCACTTCACCTGAATACAAACTGTTTTGCTTCTCAGTTTGAACCTCAAATGTAAGCAGAAAAATTTTAAAAAAGCATGCATACATACATCTTCCAGTAGTGAAGCTCTGCTGCAAGACGGTGATATAGAGCTGCAGGGTCAGCTGTGGGGCAGAGCCTAGGAAAGCCTGGATCACAGAGGCCCGACTGAAGGCAGAGCGGTGGGTAAACATCTTGCCTTCTGCCTGGCCCACTTCCTTCTCAACCTCCTCTGCAAGGCCATCCTTTGGCATCTGCCGTTTCTTGGTGATGCTCACATAAGGCTCTTCATTCTGGTTGGACTGACAGTAGATGCAAAAGACTTCAAAACATCTAGAAACAAATTTATGAGTCATAGAATTAGTGACTGGCAAAATTCTGTCCTCTTGCAGTCATCCTGTTTTCACTTAGCTTGATTCTCAAACCCTTGCCTGGCTATTCTAAATCACTCACTCTCAGGATCAGTTCTAAGGAGTCAGTCTTCTACAAAGCCTGCAGTAGGACCATTGGGAATTGAGTGAGAATCAAGCAAGGGTGACATTGAAAGACATCAAGGCAAAGAAAATAAAAGAACGAGAAGTAGCTGACACTCTAGAGCTACAGAAAAATGTTTAGTTTTTCTTCCTGATACACATTAGCTGCGCAGCTGTAAGTATTCTGAACTTTCCCCCTCAATAATAAAACAGAGAAAATACCTGTTTTGTCATCCTGCTATGAATGAGGACTAATGGGTGTAAGGCTGTGTGTGTGTATAAATAATCCACATAAAACCAATGCCACAAACCACCCTAATTAAAAAAAAAGTTCAAACTCACTCCTATAATCTCAGCACTCTCTAGACTCTATAATCTAGAGGCTGGGGCAGAATAATTGTCAAAGAGTTCAAGACCAGCTTTGGCTACACAGTGAGCAGATGAGTCTGGGCTACAGTAAGGAAAAGAGGGAGGGAGGGAACATGAAGATGAATAAAGTTGGGTAAGTATAAAGCAGAGTTGCTTGCCAATTAGAATTTCATTGGAAGATCACAATATATTACCTATTTCTTTATCCTAATAAGACCATATAGGCCATGGCTAAATTCAAACATGCCCAGAGCTTGGCAAATGTCTTATTTAAGGACTTCTAAGACTGCTTTAGGGACACATCCTTAACTACTAACTAAAATGGTTCTCCCTAGATAATATTATAAATAGATACTGATGGAAAGAAAAAGTACGGGTGCCTACATACATGAAGCATACATACATACACAGAGAAAGGCACACATAGATGAGGACAGAGGGACTGAGATTGAGTTGATGGATGGAGAGATGAAACAAAATGTTAATTGTAGAATCTATGTTGTAGGCACTTAGGTGTATAAGTCATTAAGATTTTCTACTGTGTGTTTGAAAACTTACATAATAAAGTACTAGGAAAAACAGATTTTCCCTTGGGTTTAAACATTGGCATTTCTGCCCTAAAATTGGCACTTTTCATAACAATCCTACAATGCTGCTAGGTTTTATGGCTTAATTGGATTGACTGAATGTTGTTAACTTTATAATATCACCTGGAGGTATCTATGACAATCTAAGTACATTTATAATTTGTTATAGTAAAATAAGGCCTTAATTTTGATGCATGAAAAGAAATATAACAACCTTTCTGGTGAGCACAAAGTGGACATATTTCATGATTATTACCTTTGTTCACTTGTTTCTAGGGAAAAGAAGTTGTGTGGTTTGTGTATCAGGGGCAGTGTATGTGCTATCTTGTAATATACATTCAATCAAAGATGTTTGAATATATCACATCGACATGGCAATGTAGTCTAATTTGTTTAGAAGAAACAATAACACTTAAGTTTAGTTCATGAATTCAAGCCACTTCCTCCAAAACTGAAACCTTTGACTGACGAATGAACACCCCTTAAAACTGTTGGGCCATCAAAAGTGGCAAGCTGTAGAAGAGAGAATAAAATGATCACGATATTTATTCTCAAAGGGGTGATGATAGCACGTGTACTTTATTAAAATAGCTTGAAAACTCCCATTCCATTCATTCAGAGGTGCTCTGAATGGGATAAGGGGGCATATATAAAATAAATACGTAACGAAACAATATTTATGTTGTACTTTTCATTCCCATGACAGTTTCTGATGCACCAGCTCATAAAGAAATATTGCTGGGCTGGAGAGATAGCTCAGCCATTAGGAGCACTGACTGCTCTTCCAAAGGTCCCGAGTTAAAGTCTCAGAAACCTCACGGTGGCCTCTTCTGACCTTCATGTATCCATTCAGAGCACTCATATATTAAAAAAAAGAACATAAATTAAGTAAAATTTCAAGAAAATTTTACTGAAATAATTTAAATGAACATCACTTCTAACAGCAAAATAATGAGAGGTACCATTATTTTATTTTAGAGGTCCTCAAAATGAAAGGATCATTAAATATATCAAAGCACATCCACTCAAATACTATGTAGTTCTCAAAACTGACAGTTTCGGAAACATCTAATATAAATAACATAAGACTTTGGGTTGGTGAGATGGCTTAGTGGGTAAAGGTGCTTGCTGACAAACATAAGCAATTGAGTTTAAACCCTGGGTCTCTCTCAAGTGATGAAAGGAGAACTGACTCTCCCAAGTTATTCTCTGACCTCCACACATGTACTAAGGCATGTGTACTTGTACACAAACACAGGTACACAAATACACAATCAAATTAAATTGTTTTAATTAAAATCCTGGGATTGGGATATAGTCTGCTTAGCATGTGTTAGGCCCTGGAATCAATCCCTAGCACATGTAATTTATAAAAGTAAAAATACACTTATCATATTTGATAAAATATTTTATCGTACTTGATAAGGGAAAATTTTTAAGAGAAAACTTCACACATTTAAATGTATACAAACTATACAAATGTACACGTGCACATAAACAGTGGAATGACAGAATTGAATTATTTTGACTCAAAAGTGCCAATTGCTAAATAGAAATTGTGTAAACAAGTTGTTAAAAAAAACTAGTACCTTGGTCAGACTTGATAGGGATAAATAAATTATGGAAATGAGCAAACTGTTGAAATTTGGATTCATTTTCCCTGACAGTTTACAAACATAACCTCATACACATACTAGTAAGGATATAAAACAAAAGCATTAAGAAGTATTATCTTGTGCTGGGTGTTGTTGGTGTGTACCTTTAATCCCAGCACTCGGGAGGCAAAGGCAAGTGGATCTCTGTGAGTTCAAGACCAGCCTGGTCTATAGAGCGAGTTCCAGGACAGGTTCCTAAGCAATAAAGAGAAACCCTGTCTCGAAAACAAAACAAAAATCTCTTTAGGCAGTAGAATTAAAGGCTTTAATTTTCTTCACTGAGCAAAAATATTTTCTGTTTCTGTTATTTTAACAGATATTCTTAACTTGTGATATAAAAGTCAAACCTTAGAGCTTTTATAAGCCAAAAATAAACATAAGGTACAACATGCTAAAAGCTGCTCTATGAAATGAATGAATGAAATAAGGATTTGAAGAGGAATGCAATTCTATTGATGCTTAAGGGAACTATGTAAAACAGGGATCACGTACAGAATTTTTTTAATGAAACTGCAGAGATCAACCATGCAAATGAAAAGTTGCAAGAAAAGAAACTAGCTCTAATGGTAGTGCCTCTCACAATCCACTGCTTTTCCCAAGTGACACATTTGTCTTTTTCCCCTTTGACAAAGGGTTTCTCTGTGTAGCTCTGGCTGTCCTGGAACTCACTCTGTAGACTGGTTGGCTTCAAACTCACAGACCTCCCTGACCCTGACTCCCTAGTGCTTACCCACTAAGCCACTGCACACACCTGGCATATCTTAACAAAGCTTCAAACATTGTTTCTTATAATTTTAAGGATTGTTCCAAGACCTCTTACTACCACTAAGTAGAAAAGTAAGAAACAAACCACTACTGTTTTCTTAAAATACTTCTAAGACTTATCCAATTATTCCAATTTTTATTCATACAGTTTGTTTTAAGTGTTGTTTCTCTTCATGAGCTACTTGAATAAAATCACCCAAGGTAAGGGCTAAGGATGTAGGTCAGTGGTAAAGGTCCAGCACCCTTCAAAAAAATTATTCAAGGAAGTTCTTCAATATCACATACTCCATGGTGCAGTAAGTTTTTATGTAATTTAATATTGGTTAAGTATTCAGGCTCTAAAGGTCATCAGGGTCTCTGCTCAACTCTGCCTGTTCAGACAAATAGTTGATAAAGGAATAACTCTACCAAGGAGTGGCTATAGTTGTGTTCTAACAAACTTTATTTACAGAAACAGGTGGTGGCATGACTGGCCAGTGGAGCATAATCTGAAGACCCCATGATGATCCCTGCTGTAGATACTTAGTACTCCGATTCTACTTTTTTCTACTTAGTTTCATTTTTCAGGAATAATATAATTTTCTTGTCAACCATAACAGTTTGTTCCCTAGGTAAAACTAGACATGTTGATGGCAGCACAAATAACTTGAGGAACCAAGGATCCTAATGAAAATACTAACATTTCCTATAAGCCATATTATGTTCATATGCTCTGAGAAACTACATCAGAGAGCTATGCTGGTTAAATAGAGAATATTCTGAAACCTTTAACAAGCCACTTGCTTACTCACCTGAGTCTCAATAAATGATGTTTCTACTTTGCAAAGGAAAGAAATGTTTTTCAAATGTAGATGGTTATTATTTAAAATTATTTCGAAGTTCCCTACAGAGAAATACTAATATGAATCACTCTGCAATGTTCTATATCAATGTCAGAGTGTTTTAACCTACATCTTATAAACTTAGATTTTTTTCTGTCTGCTAAATTGTGCTAGTAATAAAAATGGGGCATTCCTTGAAGTTGTCACTCATTTATATTTACTACTTTCAATTAATTTATGAAAACTAACATAATTGTGAGAGTAATAGGAAACAAAGGGTAAAAGATAGTCTCTGTTTTTCCAAAATATCTAGCATAGCTCTAAGATTTTCCTTCAAATTGGAAAAAAAAAGGTAATTCAAGACACTATCCAAATGTCATATTAGAAAGAACCATAGAAACTGTAACTATACATTTAAATATAAGACAAAGATTAAATAAATTCAATAAAGAGGTCTTCCAATGCTTCCCTGAAGGAAAAAGGGAGCCGAAGTGAGCTAATAGTTTTAGTTCATAACCATTAGTGTAAGGTATTACAGATCTGCATTTTCCCCACACTGAGGATCTTACATGGGGTTTCAACCATATTAAGGCAAGCACTATACAGTAAACAACTTACTGTATGCCACTTTAGTTGGGTCATCATATCATATGAACTCAAAAGCAGCATCTACCTAAAAATGATAGTTTGGCTCCCCTAACTTGAGCAGAAGTAAACTGCCCACCAAACAACTTTAAAATAGTATTAAAACCCATTGCTAAGGAGTAAATGGGAGAAATTATTGTGATTCCCTTGTTTGGAAGAATAATTTGATCTTTCTGAAAAGCTGATGATTTATGCCTTTAATTTAATCCCAGCACTCGGGAGGCAGAGGCAGATGGATCTCTTTGAGTTCGAGGCCAGCCTGGTCTACAAGAGCAAGTTCCAGGACAGGGTCCAAAACCACAGAGAAACCCTGTCTTGAAAAAACAAAACAAACAACAACAACAACAAAAAAGACGTGTTCAAGTTAGAACCAGTCATTAGGAAGAAATCTCACTAAGATTTTTTTTTTTAAGTCCCATTAACCAAAAGTTAACAAATCTCCCTTTCATTTAGAAGCTAAGGGTCTTGAAAGCTACATTTTGTGTATCTGAGTTCAAACATTATGGGTCCAATACTTCCTTGACATAAATCAGCTTTATCAGAATATGAGACTCCTTTCACTAATAAAGTTTTAAAAATTACTGCGATAACTGAAGGTGATCGAAGAATTTATAATAAAGGGGAAATTTGTTAGACATACATGTTTAGGAAGAAAAAACTAAAGTCACATTCTGTCACTCTGTACTATTGTTCTTCACATCTTAGCATATTTCCTTGAACTCTAGTTTATAGTCGCCATGCTCTTTTATATACAATATTCTATTAGCTTTGTCTTCAGCAACTCTTAATGTTAAGAGACACTTTCAAAAAAAAAAGAGAGAGACACTTTCAAACATTTAAAACCCTAAAGATGGAACTGCTGATAAAATGTCCTGCACACTCTACTTTGTTTTACAGAACACAGAGAACATAATGAACCTAATTACATTTTGGAAGGAAGCCTTGGGAACATGTTCTGGAGCCTCATTTGCCCCTTGTACAAAATGGGAACATGGACAAGTGAGCCTATAGCAATGGTGGCACACTGCACTGGTTTAGTATGGCTAAGGCCCTAGGTTCAACCTCCAGCACCAAAATAATAGACAGGTAAACAAATGCTGTGAACACAATTGCATCATGGCAAGGAGTCAACCAGCATGTAGTAAGGTAGGAACCAAACCACTTAGCAAAAGTAACTTTTGAGAATTCTCAATTCCCAAAGTCACTCCACCCAAATGTGTTTCCTCCCCACAGATGGCAGTAAATGATGAATGCCTTGTCTAAAGTCAAATCTCACTTAGTTTCTTGATCAGAGAGACACTATCAGAGCCATAGGGCTAGCTTAAGGACATGGCAATGCTTTCTAAGTATCTCCGATCCCTGTTTTTCCGATTCCTCCCTGACTGTCAGAACATCAGTAGCATTTTCTCTCTATTACCAGCATGTTTCTCATCTTTTTTAGGATCCCCTGGCTCTTGAAGAATGGGAAACCTGTTTACCAAGTTTGCCATAACTGCTAAACTGTATGTCAGTATAGTAAGCTAAAAAAGATTGTGTTTAAAATGGCATGCAAAGTTTTAATATTGTGAATGATTTTTAATACTTTTACTTTTGCATTTCCTCTAGTAAAAGATATGAAAACAATGCATTTAAATTCCCTTCAAGTTAAAACGATCTGTTTGGTTGCTGTGTAATTTTTTCTTGTTTTGTGTTCATAAAGATTAATTCTCAGAGCTAAGGATGTAGCTTGGTACTAGAGCATTGCCTAACCTGTACCAGGCCCTGGCTTCCATCCACAGCACCACAACCAGAAACAATAATTCTCCCCCCCCCAGAAATGGCGCAAAATAAGTTCCTGTCTTCAATGACTATATTAAAAATTGGGCAGAGTCAGAAGACACTTCTGGTACTACGTTTATTTTCACTCTAGACAATGTTCATCACACCAAGAGAAAAGTAGAGTGCATTAATTTCTAGACTTCTGTATATGAATTAAACACATTTTAATAAAGCACTTAGAATATAGTGCCTTGTACACACTTAAGTGTCATGTGTTTGAAAAGCTAAATTAAATAACCCATAACAGCTCCGACTTTAACCGGGCTTAGAGCAACTTCCATAGGTTTGTTTCATGACCACAAGCCAATCCTGTGGAAGTCCACCTGACCACAGGGAAAGCCACGTATTTTTAGGAAACTGACGACGAAGGCAAAGACTACTGCTCTTTTTGGTCAAATTGAAGTAAACACTGGCAATTCCACATGATGGGTCCCTAAATCAGGAGCATCTCAGTTTTAGCCTCATTCTGGGATCCTGTCCCATTTCGGAGACAGGAATGGTGAGGCTTGGGAAAGCAGGGCGGGTCAGCTATCCCCTTCAGGAAGGCCTCTTCCCTGAGCAGAGGCAGAAGGGGGTAGGGGAGTATGGCCAAGGGCTAGGGCCTAAGGGTTGGTTCTGGGTCCCGCACACACCTGAACAGGGGCCCGAGCTGGAGCAGGTGCATGAGCAGCACCAGTGGGCGATCGCGGCTCAGGTCGCGGTGGACGAAGAGGAGTGTGAGCTGCACCAGCACACAGGGCATCAACGAGAAGAAGAGCGTCAGCGCCTGCCACATGCGGTCCCCGTCCGAGCGGTAGGTGCTGCTCAGGTAGAACGCCGCTATGGTCTCAGCCACGAACAGGAACAGGGATGGTAACACCGAGGCCGGGAATTTCATCTCGGCGCCTCAGAGACCCGCCCCGCGGGTGGCAGTGGCGGCGGCGGCGGCGACAGTGGCGGTTCCCTGAGCGGCTCCCAGCATGTCCGGCCCCGAGCCGCTCGAGCACAGCGGAGCCGCCGAGGGCACGCGGGCCCGGCCAAACGGCCCTGCGCGCGTTCTAGCCCGGCCTTGGGGGCAAACCGACACAGGGGGGTGGGGCGGCAGCGTGGCCCCGCTCGGACACGCCCACGCGCACCGTGCGCAGCCGCCAGTGCGCCTACCCAGCTCGTCGCTGCTCTCCCGAGACTGTTCCGGGCCGGCCGCGAACTCGCGCCTTCCTACAGCTGGTGCCCAACCACACCAGGAGGCCGCCCACCAAGCTGGCCCGCGCGCAGCCTCTGGGTCCTAGAGTCCGTTGTTCTGGGCTGTCTTGAGTGGCCTTGATAAACTGCAACCAGCAGAAACCAGAATTGGGGGTGGGGGAGTTTGAATTCTAGTTTCCGGGACGAAGAAATGCCTAACCACAAGTTCCAAAATAGCCAGAGGCACTGAGCTGCTTTGCTAAGAATAAAGGGTCTTGTCATGAAGGTAACATACTGGGAAATATGTCTAACTTTTCAGTGAAACCCTTGAGCAATTCTTTGTCTTTCTGTACAGAATGGGAAGGAACATCGAAGGAGCTGTGGAAGCCAAAATTCTCATTGCCAGATAAAACTGCCTATAGAATATATTGCTCTATATCTGTGACTAACTCAAGACAGGTCAAAGACCAAACCCTGATAAGGAAGCAGTTTCTAGCCCAACACATACCTCTGTTGGTATGTCAACCTAAGACTATCACAATTCTTTTTCACTCAACTGTTTATTTGAAAATAATTAATACAATGTATTTTGAACATGTTCTTTATATTCTTTCCCCTACTCAATCCTCCCTACCCACTCAACTTCATGCTCTTATCTCTCTGTCACAAACAAAGCAAACAAAAACAAACAAACAAAAAAACCCTAAGTTGAAAAACAAACAGTATGACAAAAAAATGTCAAAACCAACAAAACAAAAAGTGCAAAACAAAACAAAACAACAACAAAAATAAAATGGAGTCCATTTTGAGTTGGCTCACTACCCTTGGCCATGAAAGCTGCCTTGGGGTGTGGTTGACACTCATCTGGAAAAAACAGAATTTAACCTTCCCAGCACATATCCATTGCAAATATCTTCTTTGTTAGAGGTTGGAATTTATGCCTACTTCCTTTTCTCAATGCTGGGATTTTGTCTGGTTTTAACCTGTGCAGGTCCTGTCTATACTCACTGAACTTTGAACAACCTGTACATCAAAATGGAGTCATTTACCCCAACAGTACATGTGCTCGTGTGTGTGTGTGTGTGTGTGTGTGTGTGTGTGTGTGTGTGTGTGTCTGTGTGTCTGACACACAGCCTCACCCTTTTTAAGATCATTTTCCATGAATAAATTGGATAATTTTAATTTTCGGACAGCTTGGGCATTTTTCTATCTTTGAAAATGGTGTAAACAAAAATTGTGAAGGTTCTGAAGATCTCAACAAGAATGAAGACAGAGGGAGAGGACAAGCTAAGCTTTTGAGTTGGTTGTTGGAGTGACATGGAAAAATCTATTTATAAGGGTTAAGGGGAGAATTCAGCCAAGGCCTAAGTGAGAGGTACCAGGCCCTTTCTCCAAAAGGATTACGAATGCCTATTTATAGAATCGAGAGGCCAACATGTCCTGGATCCAAATACACACAATCACAAACAGACTCACCAGCAGCACTTCACAGAGTATTTGTGTAATATTTTATTTGACACCATAGATAGCTTTAAAGAAAAATTAACGAGTAGCTAAGAATAATTAATTAGAACACAATAATGATTTCACATCAGATGTTAAGGCAAAAATTATCACAGATTTTACATTATTAAGTGGACCAGAGCAGGGGCGGGACAATAAGCCAGCGACATCACTTTAATAAACACAATCAAGTCCAGTTTATGGCACATTATTTTCTACTTTGCAAAACTAATACAGAAAACACATCAGAAAGACCACAGTATTTGGATATTTGGACAGCAGTTAAAAAATAGTAAGGTGCATCACTAAGTTTCTGAGTCAGTCCTGCTTCTAAAGAGATTTCATTCCACCATGCAGTGGACTACGAGTGAACCCCCTCTGTGAAGCTGAAGCAAATTCAACTAACGATTGTCCTTCCTGCTCCAGGAACAACACATAACAAAAGCTAAAATCTAATGAGCACTTAAAAGTTGATCTTTCCAAATTATCGTCTGCCATTTTATCCTTAAGAACATATATATTTACAGCTTAGTTTCCCTGCTCTACATTTAAGTGAATTTTCATTAAAAATCAATGTCATATATTTGCATTATACTTCATCACTAGGACCAAAATACCCACTGTGTTTTTTTTTTTAAAAAAAAAATATGTGTACATAGTAGTAGACTTATAGAATGTGATGGTTGGGTATAATAATATGTAATATGCCAGAATACTTGATAATTGTTTCATTATAAAATATCATAGTATAACATTTTGCAATATAGTAAAGTGATTAGTAAAAATGTTCTGCACTAAGATTAGAACTGCTATATCTTTCAAATACCTCAAAGTACCCCTAAGGAAATGTAATAATTAGCAAGAATTTAAAGAACTTGATTTTGGCAAAAAGGCATTTTTACAAAGCCTCTCAGTTGGTGTGCAACTATTTCAAAATTCTTTTTATATACAACAGATAAGGTGTTGAATTTAATGTTAATAAAAATTAAAATGATTTTAAAGTACTAATAATTGATTTATATAATTTGTTTTTTATACTTATATTTTACTCATAATTATTTGGAGAAATTCAGCAAATAGAACAATTTTATTAATAACACTAATTTATTGAGCAAGTCTTCAAAATTCAATAGCACATTAAAATGTGATGCTTGTTTACTCTTAGGTCCAATTAGGAGTAAGCTGTTATACTATAAGGGTGTTTTACTATTTGGGATATTGCTTCAAAAGGTGAAGGAATTGTACTGGTTTGCTGCTTATGAAATGAACCATAAGGAAGAGATGAACTTTTTTTTAACCCAATGATGATATAATTGTGAACTGTGCAAAAATGAAAACCCTTTTGGTGAAATAGATTCTACTCACTCTAGTATGAGATGCTTGACCAGTCCCGAGTTATATATGGCTTTTCAGCATGTCTCACTGGTTTCTACAAAATCCATTTTAAAAATTCAGTTAATTTGGTGCCACTACACCCAATAGGTTAAAATTCAGTCCTGCCTTCCAAGAGCTCCTCATTCAGTTTCAAGTTGGGAAAGCTCTAACCTTATTAGAGACTGGACTGTCCTTTACCTGATTCTGAGAGCAAATTATTACACACCAAGAGCTCCACTCTTACTCCTGGAACATCTGTCTAATTCAAATGATACTGAATTTTCAAGAGCAAAGGGGGGGGGGTCTATTGCTGCTACAGTCTTCAGAAGACACCTCTATTATTCTCTATTATTAAAATATTAAAGTCCTAAAAGGCAGAGAGACAAGACTGATTATCTGCATCAATCTGCTTATTTGAATACATCCACATGTAAGTATTACTACATTCAACTTGAATTCAGTAACACAGTTTATTTTACTGGAAACTGCCACTTACACACAGATATTAAAACATCAGGGGATGGTATCAGACATCCCACTAAAATAGGTTATAATAAGGTCATTTGCTGAAGACAGTAGACAAGTATAGAGTCTGTGTCTTCTTTAAACTGATTGCTAAGTCACAGCCACTTCACACACAATACAAGATTATACACTGAGGAACATATCACACACACACACACACACACACACACACACACACACACACGAAATATATGAAGAAGAGTTCAGCAGAACTGTATTGTTCTATATGGATGAATTCTGTTTACACATACACAGGTGTTTCCCCCATCTCCATTCTTTTAGATTGCTCGTCATTTATGAAAGCATAAGAAGAGGGAGTGTATTGGGGTACTTCAGAAGGATCTATCTATGTCTTTATGTAAGAGCCTAAAGTCATGAGCTAGTGTCGACTTAGTAAGAAGTGGTTATTGTGTAACGAAAGAACTACCTTACCTTTCTGGTGATTCAAGCCTATTCATGGGAGCCACGCAATTAACCAGCTCTCCTTCCACCCCAAAGTTCATTCAGAATGGATGAACAACAGGTACCCAAAAGGGAAATGAGGGTGCAGAGAATCCTGCAGAAGAGAGACTTTGTCATTTGTGGCAGGAACTAGATGGAATGGACAGGGTTCAATATTCAAAGAAGATGAAAAATGAACAGTCTTTTAAATCTTAACAGCATCACCCATTAGGTCCCAATTCATCAACATTTTCAATTTACAAAATAAGGGGAGAGACTGTCTGTGTAGGAACTACTTCAGTTTTTGTCTTTTATGACACTAAAAATAATATGATCAGTCCCATTTATGGAGTGGAAGCAGGATACATGCAGCCACTACCTTATTCTCATTGCACAAGCACTCT
Organism: Phodopus roborovskii; assembly: GCF_943737965.1. Taxonomy (NCBI): domain Eukaryota; kingdom Metazoa; phylum Chordata; class Mammalia; order Rodentia; family Cricetidae; genus Phodopus; species Phodopus roborovskii. The sequence continues at coordinate 465,460 of NW_026125640.1, read as the reverse complement.
TGTGGCAGCTTGCCCTGGACTTGTTATCTGACTACAGAATAGTTCCAATTCTGGCTGCTACTGACCTCAAGGTCAGCCTTTCTGTCCAAAGTGGAGTCAAGTCTCATTGAGCCCCATGCTCTTTGCTAAAAACAGAGGTGGACAGAGATATAGAGGAAGCCTGCCTTCCCAGGAGAAAAGAAGTCATGTGTGTGATTAAGCAGACATAGAGAAAAAAACATCAGAGTGAAGATATTTAGAGATAGTTGATAACACATGCTGAATTGAAGGTGGTTTATGATTAGACAGATTCCAGGAAGAAAAAAAAATGGCACTACTTATTCTTAGTGCCATTAAATGTACATGTACAAAGTACCTACAACCCCCAAGCCCTGATCCTGCCTTCTTACTTGCTTTCTTAGCCAAATTTATGCTACAATCATATGACCTTGGTAAATTTGAGGATTAGTCATTCCAGCTATTAATTTGAGACATAATAAAGAATTTAATGGAGGCCTCACAAGCCACATAATTCTATTCCTATAGGTAACACACATCTGAGGACCAAATTAAAGTATGGTTCAAAATCAGTGTTAAATTATCCTACCTCCCAATTCATTTTTTGCAATGCAGTTATGGTCTGGCTGCCAACTTTCTTGTGTTATTGGCGCCACGATCCTTTATTTTCAGTCAGCAAAATAAATATTTGTGTTAAACAGAGCTTCTAGGATACACCGTAGTGGCCATCAGGAGGGAACATGCTTTAACAAAAAGAATGTTACTACACATGAAACTGATGATGAAATAAATGACATGACTTACTTTCCTGATGAAAATATAGGTCTTTCCTCCCTTTCTTGGGAAAACAAGATAGAAAAGGACCCTCCCAAACTGACAGTACTTTTCTTTTAGGAAAATGGAAAGTTTCGATGATAGGTTTAGCAGAAGAAAAAAAAAAAAACAAAACCAAAACAAAAACAAAAAAAGTGAGAGTGTATCCATGTTTCAGTTTTACTTCAGAAAGACCACACCTAAACATGATCCTTTTTTATACATGATATACAAAAATAGTGACCTTTTCACAATGATTGGCACAAAGTTACAGTCACTCTATTACATCTTACAAAGGTAGGTCTATTTTTTTTCTAAAGCTCCTAGAAATAAAACAGTTATAACAAATCTTTGCATCATTTCCTAGTCCTTTGGTTTCTCAGTCTGTATAATGAATGATGGAAGAGATGGGCAGATTTTTAAAAAGAGGTACCTTTGAGGGAAGGGATAATTTGTTTACTATGGGGCTTACTTATCTCTAATCTGGAATACTGGACAAATGAATTTAAAAGGAGAAAGCCAGACTTTGAAGCCTTGTTTTGCTTCTTCCTAGCTCTAAATCTTTAGGGAGAGTCACCTAGCACACATTGAGTGGCTGCTCCGACACGATAAAAGCATGTATTCCTTTAATATGAAAGACCTGATTCTGGTTGCTTATTATCTGTAGCCTGTAGGGCCCATGCCAAATGCATTTGAAATGAGATGGTGAAGCAGCTGTCGCTGGCCCTTTCAAAAGGAAAACATTCTGTGGATAGACTTTTCTTTACGGTTTCCCAAAAGGTGCTTGCCCTCCTCAAGAAAGAACTTCTGGAATCTAATTAAGTTTTACCCCAAACAGTATTTTCACAGATGAGCAATTAAAGCCAATTTATATCTGAGGTCGTGAAATGGGACCATAAGCCAACAAGGTACATGTTTCGCAAAAATCATTTTGTCCCAGCTTGTGTTGATGATTGTAAACACACAAAGAATCATAATATACAAAAAGACAGTTCTTTTCTTTGGTAAGATTCTTTGAGAATCTTATGAATACAAGAAGTCCTCTTTTCCAAAATAGGATCACACATACAACATTCATACAAACGGATACAAACCCATTGGTTCATACAGCTCCACAAACCAGCACACACACAAATGTTTCTAGGCAGCAAAGTATTACCTAACTCCTCCCAAAGTCTATTTACAGTTCAAATAGTGCTTCAGTTTATATAAGGAATAAATGTAGCATATACACATATGTACCTATGTATATATACATATCCAAATATCTAATGACTACTGAAATAATGACATTTTATATAGCACAACTGTTTCCTTAATGTGATGTTTGAACTTCAGTGGTTAAGTACAAGGACTGCGGTAAACTCATGTTCTTTGTATTGGAGTGACAGTTGCTATTAGTGTTCAGCAATCCACTATTGACGTGAAACATTTTATAACTTGTGATTATAGGAGAAGTAAATTGGATATGATAACTAGAATCAACTAGTATGATAGCCAAGCTCTAGCATGTCCTGTGTTTTGCAAGGTAAGGTGACCAGCCAGGGAATTCATTTCACTCTTAATCTAATAGGTTAAAACAGAGCAACATTCTTTCTATAAACACTTCTACTTTCCTCATTCCATGTCTTTCACAGTATTCTATGAAATACAGAAATGACTTACCTATGTGATAGTTACCCTGATTTTTGAGATGAGTGATTTTCACCAAGAGCACGTTTTACAGTCTAAAAGCTTCATAGAGATTACAAAGATAAAGGCATTTAAAGAATAACTAACATGTAAAATATACAGATCTCACTTCAACTTGAGACAAACACATGACAACAACACTTATTTGCTAAATGTGAAGATTCCTGTCTTTGTGTGTGTGGATGTTTTGTTTGTTTGTTTGTTGTTTGTTTTGTTTTGTTTTCGCGGTGCTGGGTATGGAACTATGTCCTTGTGCATGCTAAACAAGCCACACCCCTAAGCTAGTAAGCTTAGGCTGCCACTAAAACTACACTCCTTCCTGCCCTGAATCTTACTATTCTGAGCTCTATGAAAGAAACCAGAATTAGGGAAAGAGATATTTTAAGGTCTAAGGAAGCTTCAAATTTCAGTGATTAAAATAAGTTGTGATATGATGTTTTTAAAGTGCCTGCAATAGTGATTAAAAAAAGAACACATACATATGCAAATACCTCTACTCAGATAAAAATCATGAATTTCAGTAAGCAAAGGCCTAGGACAATCAAGGGTTTCTTTTCATGCCCTTCATCCTGACATTTGATCCCTGCTCACAGTTTTGAACAGGGCAAGTTACTTTTATATGTTTTAGATTATTTGGATTGTCTTCACTTGTGAACTTAGGGGTGGAGGGTATACAGAAGGTCAAATTTGCTCCCCAGTTTCAAAAGTGTTAGCACTCTGTCCCCATCATTTCCAGTTCACTTCTGCCTCCAGGGTCATGAACTGAAAAACATTTATATATATTTTGCTTTTCTCTCTGATCTTGGGTTTTACATCATTCCCCTGAAATGTGAAATCTGTGATTTTTAGATGAGTTGTGGCATCTTTGTTTGGCAGGTTCTCTCTGCAGTCTGGTATCACGCTGTCTTCTTCAGGCTGATCTCATACTTCTGGCAGCGATGTGAAAGCTCATGGTTTTGATACCATTGGATGTGGATTAGGTGGAATACTGCCCAGAGGAGGCTCAGGAAATCTCGGGGGACTTCTGCCAGGCTGCAATGGGATATGGAGCCTTCTACACAAAGACGCTGAAGAGAGGGAATTCAGCCTGATTGGGCTGTAGCAAATCAATGAGAAAGCAAACAGTGCCAGAGAAGCCTTCATACAAGCTGTAAATGCTTTCAAGGACCCGGGAACCAGCTTTGAATTCTTCCGTGAATAAAAACTGAGCAAACCTAAGAAAAGAAGAAAACAGTTTTAATATGAATTATACCCATATGACCTGTCACAGGATGCTCTTCTTCTCTTGTGAAGTTAAACTTTTAGTATCATTTTCTTCTCAGAATTATGTAATTAATTTGAGAAACTCCATTCTCTGGAGAAAAGGGGAGATCAGTTATATAAGTGTTTATGTTTTGCAACAGATTTTGTTGGCAAACAAATCTAACGATTTTTAGGAGTTGCAAATCAAAGCACATTGGTGTTTTCTGAATTGATATTCCTTCCATTATCCAATAATTAAAAGTGAAAAAGCCACATAAAGCATCCTACTTTTATTTATCTTGAACTGAAGCAAACTTATATATCACTGTTCCTTTCAAAAATCTAAATATATTGTGTTTCTGGGAGCATATTATTTTTGAACTAGGTTTATTTATATGTGACAGAGAGCAGAGGCTAAAAAATGTGCAGTATTTTACATACACTGCTTTGGGCAACAAAAACCTAAGATGAATGGTAGAATGTAAGCAACTTTTCATAATGATGACATCAAATAGTAAATTCAACTATGAGGCATTATTTTAAGATAATCTGCCTTTAAAACAAGTCACTGATCTCTAAAATCTTGACAAAAAACACTTTCCTTTGACTTTTTTATTTTCTTATTTGATTAACCATAACAACACTGAGTAGTAATTTCCAGCCTTTCAAACGCTCTCACTTATGCCTTTGTTTTTAACTAATCTTATTCATTTTTCATCAACAAAAAAATAATCAAGTCTGATGCTGGTGAGGCCTGAGCGTTGATTATTGCCATAAATTTAGATTATTGCGGCCACACGGTGGTCCTATAAAGATTAATGACTTATGTGATCTTTTGTAGAGCCCTTGGAATTATTGCAGGCAGCTTAAAATAAATGAGGAAATAAATTTCAATTCCATTTGTTACCAATTTTCTATCAAGTGTTTTCTTAAATATGAAGTCATTTAACCAAGATTTTATACTTCTAGAAGAAGAAACTAAGCTATTTTATGAATCAACTCAATATATATATATATATAATTATGTGATAATTAGGAATTATGAGATGACTCTGGGGGACCCTCATCTTTTGAGTGCTGTGACTTACTCGGCAGTCTGGATACCTCAGAATTGTCTTCAAATATGTAACATGTAGTATGTAGAATTCTTAACTATAGAAAAGCACAGTTTGTGTGCTTGTTCTTTTCTTGTTCTTTTTTAGATGCTGGGGATTAAAGCTAGAATCGTAAGCATGAGAAAGATGGATGGAAGGAAGGAAGGAAGGAAAAAAGGAAGGAAGGAAGGACAATCAAAACATGCATTCTTCATTAGCACAGTAAATAGCACTATCTAGTAGTGGTTTAATATGTACTAATATTTTTAATTACTTAGGATATAAAATATATTTTGCACCATCTACAACAAAAGTAATTGAATATGATAATATGCCTTCTACCCTCTGATTCTTTTGCCAGCCTTTGGGATCCTATTCATCATACTGGGTAGCCTTGTCCAGCCTTAATATGAGGAGAGATGTCTAGCCTTACTGCAACTTGATAAACCATGTTTTGTTGAGATCCATGGAAACCCTGCCCTTTTCAGAATAGAAACAGAGGAGAAGTGGATGGTGGGGATGAGGAGAGATGTGGAAGAGACTGGGGGAAGAGTAGGGAGGAGAAACTGCTGTCAGGATGTAAAAAATAATAAAAATAATTTAAAAATAATTCTAAGCAATGCATAACATTTCTCATTTCTGAAATATGTTGTCAATAGTAAAGTGAAAACTATTGCTTCAAAAAGTACTCAATATTAACCAATTAACTTTCTCAACAATTCCCAGTTAAAATAGAAGCCTGAATGGTAATTATAGAACTGAAAGAAAGAACAATATTGGCCACAGTACATAAAAATACCTAATGGTTCTATATAAAAAAAACTGAGTCAAGAAAGTCATCATTTGTAAATTATTATTAATTGATAATTGCAAGCAGTGTATTTACACATTTTAAGCTCTAGATAATAACATAAAAGAAGCAAGAGTAGGGGTTACTTGGGGGAAGGGAACCAGCTGACAATGAAGAGTATGCACAAGGGAAGGCAGTGCAGGGGGACAGTGAATTTGAAAAAAGTACTATAATGACATATGTGAGTAAAGATGTCATAATGAAACCAATTACTTCACATGCCATCTTTAAAGAAATACAAATTTACAATAGAAAAAGGAATAGTGGGAAATCAAGGCAGAAATTAATGAAGTAGGACGCAAAAGAGAAATGAATAAAACTAATAAACAAAACCAAGAACAAACAAGACAAGGAAAAAGTGTTAATGTGTCTTGACAACTAAAAGCTCTAGGAAGACCATCACATATGTAGGGAATCACAAACATCACCAGATGTGGTACTGCAGCACTACGTCAAGTTTTTCAAAAACTAAAAAACCCTTCTCATCATGCATGGCCACCAGAAAGCCAACTAAAGTGACATACATGTTGGGCTGAGCCATGGAGTGAGTTTGTGGTCCGCTAACAAATAACTCTGCATTTTACAACTTTCTATCTGTGAGTGAGAATAAATTTCATGAAGAACCCTGGAACTCAAATGTTCTAACTACAGCTTTGAACACTAGATTTGCATTCCAGGAAGTAGAGAGGTTCACCCAATCTTTTCAAATAGATGTTTTAGGGCTTAAGAACCTCTGACAAATGCTGTTATCCTAGATTATGCCCTAATGACTTTCTTTTAATTCACTGGAAAAACAACAAGTCAGATTTCTGTAAGGCAGGTTCGAAAGCTGTGTCATGTGTGTGCTGAGCAAGCACTCTACCACTGAGCCATATCACTAACTATCAATTTTACTGTTTGGAGGGAAGGTCTCACCCCTTGTCCAGGTGGGCCTTGCTCTCCCTCTTGTAGCCCAGAAAGGTTTTGAATTTGTGATCCCCTTGTAGAAGTCTCCTAAATAGCTATAATTATGGGCATGCATTACACAAAGAAAGTAGAAGGCTCACACAGGCCTTCACACATTCCCTTCAGGGTGATATTTGCAAATATCAAAGATATTTTACATTTTATTTTAACACTGAATACTGTATTATGCATTATCACGAGAAGACCTTTCGGGGTCATTCAGACTTTTACTCTAAAGAGCTAAGAATTATATGTACAAAGTGAACATTATAGGTGGAAAGGGCTAGGAGCTAAATGTAGACAAGCTAGGGAGCCAGGAGACATAGGAAGAAATTGAAAATTATCAATGGAAAGAAACAAAACTTAAAAAGTCTTGAGGTATACTATATGTGGAATACTAATGAAATCACAAGAACCTGAACATGGTAGAGAGAACAAAAAGAAAGAGAATAGGAGATAAAATCAAAGGTAGAGGGGATCTAGGTGTTGTAGGAACTCTCACTCAAAGTGTAGACTTGGTCATTGTGGAAATCTATTGGATTACCTTGAACATAGGAGTGTTGTCCTAATATGATGCACATTATAAAAAGTAAATATAAAAGACTGGTAAAATGGAAGATTCCCTAGTGCAATCAGCATAAAAGCAATGATATTTTCTATCCTTCTTATTAAAGCTTGCTATGGGGGATGCATTATTTTAGGGAACTCACACAATAGAAAACCAAAAACATTATGACTGCCTAGAAGAAAGGAGGTTACAGTCATAATTACTATCATATAATGTGTGTGTGTGTGTGTGTGTGTGTGTGTGTGTGTGTGTATCAAAACTCCAAAGGAACCTAATAGAAAACTGGTAGAACAATAATGGAATCAGTAAGTTCTATGATGATAATATTTATGAAAACTTGATAATTACAAGGTGCAATGCATATTTACATTAAAAATAGAAACTGATGACAAACTGTACAATATATGACTTTTACATTTAATAAGTACCAATAATAAATAACCTGAAAATGATTCCTTGAGAAAAATTCATTTGTGAGAAACTTGAAATAAACAAAACAAAATAACTTAATGCTATCAAGAATTATAAAGACAGTTTTTCAACGCAAATAACTTGATCTTGGATGGGAAACCTTCATATTTTCAAGATGTTAATAATTCTTATGGAAATAACCTATACTTCAGTGAAATTCCAACCAACTTGCATAACACTGTTTTTGAAGCTGAAAAACTGCTCCTAAATTACAAGATGAAAAATGGGGGAGGGTAGTAAAGACAAAATAGAAGTAAATAATAAAGTATAGAAGTAGCCAAAGGGCACATAAGAAAGTCCCCAAGCAAAGCTGTTTATCTATAAAACTTCAATTTGTAATAAAGATTAACTTTTAAATCACAGTGATATGATACATTTATTTTCAATGACCAAAGGTAGAAAACAATTTCTAGATGAATACAATTTTTTCATGTTAAAATAAAGTCAAAAAGTGCAACTGTATTAATTTCCCCTTTATTACACTAGAACAGTAAAGAAAATTTCATAAATAACACAAAATACAGAAATTTTAAAAGGAAAATTAATGACTTTCACAAGAACACTTAGTACTTTCATATGACGAAAATTTAGTAACAAGAGGGAAAAATGGGGACAAAAAGGGACTGGAGACATAGCTCAGCAGTTTAGAGTACTGGCTGCCCTTCCAGGGGATCTGAGTTCAATTCCCAGCACCCACATGGAAGCTCCTAACTGTCTATCGTTCCAATACTAGGAAACCCGCTTTGTTTTTTTGGCCTCCGCAGGCATCGAGATTACAGGTTGTGCACAGATTCACATGTAGGCAAAACATCCACACAAATATAAAATTTTTATATTAAAAAAGAAATAGCAATAAAGGAAAATATTTACAGCACATTTTGAGGAAGAGTTATAATCTTTAATATAATTACCATAATAGGAAAGGAAGGGGAGCGGATGGGAAGAAGGGAAAGAAAAAAAGGTACATTCACTTTAGACTCAGAAACACTAATAAACCCGAAGATTTCAGTTCTAAAACTTTAGGTCAGGGATAGAGTGCTTTCCTACCTAGCACATGTGAGTCTCTGGGTTCTATTCCCAGCACTGGAAGTAAAAGAAGTACATAGTAATTTAAAAATGTTTCCTACATAAATGCTTCTACCACTATAATGTACATATATTGTGTATTTTGATTAGACTGGATGTATATATTGGATATCATATTTAAGGCAACTTTGCCTATATTAGTAAATATTGAACATATATCAAGTTTTTATTATTTAGAAGTTGAGTGAATTAATTATGGTATAAGTTCATTGAATAATTATTTAACTTCTTTATGGCTTTCTTTTTTCTTTCTTTCTTTCTTTTTTTTGAAACAAGAGTTCTCTGTATAGCTTTTCGAGGCTGTCTTGGGACTCTCTCTGTAGACCAGACTAGATTCAAACTCACAGAGATCCATCTGCCTCTGCCTCCTTAGTACTGGGATTAAAGGGATGCACCACCACGGCACAGCCAATTGTTTAACTTCTTAAAAAATGAAATAAATCTAGTCAAACTAAAATTACTCATTCAAAATTGTAAGTTAAAATAGTGCATCTAATACCTTTATATATGTATAATAATAATATGAACCTATTAAAAATAGATTGAGAGCTGAGATATGATTTATGATAAAATATGTCTTTAGCAAATGTGAAGCCCTGGGTTTAATTCCTAGAACGAAAATGCACACACACACACACACACACACACACACACACACACACACACACACATGCATAAATACATATATACATATACATACATATGCATGGATAAAACTTAGGAATGATAAAGCTAAAAAAATTATACTAATAACAAAAGTTAACCCTTACATTGAAGATACCATATTCCAGGCATTATTGAAAATGATTTACTTGTGTTTATTTGCAAGTTCTTTTTATAGTAAAGTTTATAAAATTTAAATAATAAAATAAATTTCATGTCTTAAAATTGATTTAAATCAGCCAGTACCCCTGAGATGTGGGCACTATTTCACATAACCACTATGATTCTGGGTATATCCTTTAAAGGAATTCTCACAACTATGAGGTACTATTCTTTGGCCTCTACCAAGTAACAACGCAGATACAAGGGAATCAAGTCATATTGGTGGGAGTTAGTGAGAAGCCTCCTAGCTTAGAAGTCATAAATGACACAGAAAACCACCTCTTCTGACAATTTACATAGACAACTTCCAAGTGCCCTCAAAGGGAATACTGATTTCAGGCTGCTCGGTTTTCTAGCAGTTTATTTATAGCCCATTCATAGCCTTTCTGGCACAGTATATACCATTAATCAGTATGGAGTTATTTCTATTCAAAACAATGCTGTCTGTTCGACATCGGGTTTCCATATTTTTTTAGGGCTTCAGGGAATAAACTACAGAGATTAATTTAGCATTATAAAATTAGATAATATATGTCATTAGAACTTTAGCTCCAAAATTCCATTTCTAGGAATTTACTTCCCAACAAGGATTGAATCCACTATAGAAGCAAGAGCAGACACAAGAGACATGGCAACCATTAATAGAAATTACTTCCCTCAGTTGCAAGATCTGGAGGTTCACAGTGAAAGAGATTAGTATTTCAAGATGCCTCTGCCTTCTGCTAGCCTACTTCCCTTATAGACAGATGGCAGGAAAAGGATAATCTGTTCATCAGTGTGTAAAAGGTAGCATTGTTTATATTGGAAACAACTGGAGTAAAATGTTCTCATTTTAGTAAGAATGTTTAACAAAAATAATAGGAAAGACCCCATGTGAATTGATACAGCATGGCCAGCAAGATAACAAGGCACTATCATTTGTATAAGAAAGACAAAATTTGATATATACTCCCCTATGCTTGATTTTACAGAAAACATTCTTGGGAAGACACACAAGGCAGAATCTCCAGGAAAGTCAATTAGATGGCTGGGAAGCCTGGTCACTATGCTCCTTTTTCACACATTTGAAACCAGGTGACTACATTACCTACTTAGAAAATTAATTAGATTAAGATTTCAAAACCAAGGCATGGGAATGTAGCTCAGTGGATAGACTACTTGCCTAACACACAAGCTCTGGATTTAATCCCTAGTACCACAGGTGAGGTGTACACCTGTAATTCTAGAACTTGGAAGATGTAAGTAGGAAGAATGAGGAACTCAAGCATTGGTCACTATAGTGAATTGAAGGCCAATCTAAAATATGGGAGACATTGTCACAAGGTGGAAAAAGGGATTTCTAAGAATATGCACATGAAAATAGCTGACCTTTGGGCACGGTAGATGTATTTGGAGTTTCCTGTAAGACGGTACAGCAGAAGGAAGACATAGGCACTACCAGCTACACCGTGGCAAATCCCTGGCCCCTTCTTCAGCAGGCCTTTCTGCCATGTTAGCTCCCCACACCGGATACATGTGTCCAGGTACTGTGGTTTCTTGGAAACGAGATAAGCTTTGGCAAACAGATAAGCAATTCCTGTAAAAAAACATCGACAGTAAGAGGTGACTTTCATGGTTTAATATACAGCTTCTCAAAGGTGTATACCTCATGAATCATCACATAGGCTAACACAGTATTTCTAAGATGTGGCTTGAGATACTACATTTCCTTTTTGTTTTCTTTTAGTTTTACATTCCTAGCTACATTTCCAAAAAGTAGACTTCTGGACATTATGCATTTGGTAGCAAAACTATAGAATGTTCTACACGAGAGTGTGCTTTTCCATGTGTGAGTAGTTTAAACAGTCTTAATTCTATCATGGAGTTGGCTTCTGGAGACAAAGAAACACTTTAATTGAAGCACATCAATTAATATGATCCATTATCCTATAGAAATTCAGAATTTGCAATGTTTACATATTTATAACAATACCCTTCCCCTTAAGAGAAAAACTAGGAATCTTTCCAAAAATAACAGTGCTATCAAGCAACCTCAGTAAGATGTCTACTCCAGCTTTGAAGTGAGTCCTTCCCGTGGTCAGCATTCCATGGGAAAGAAACATTCGTTCAAAGCTTGCCAACAAAGGTCAGACCCATTATAGAAGCAAGAATAGAAACAGGAGATGTGACAACTACTCCTTAAAATTAGTTTCCTCAAGTTGCAAGGTCTGGTGGTCCATAGTGAAAGAGATTAATAATCCAAGATGACTCTGCCTCTTTCATAGCCCACTTACCTCCTAAACAGAAGGCAGAAAAGAGCTAAGAGACTAGCATAATGGTAGAATGCTTGCCTAGCAAGTGTGAGACACTGGGATTTGGGCCCAGCACCCTCCACATGTATATTTTAAAGTGGAAGCAACAGCCTTGAATGGAGTAGGTATCTTGATGCGATCACCCACAAGATTCTCTCTGTCTTTCATTGTTTTAAATAAGGTTTTCTAAAGAAGAAAAAAATGTAGAAAATCCATGTGTGGCCATGGTGCAAGGCAAGCTTCAAGGGCAAAGCAGTTTGCTCCTCAAAGGGTCCCATCCTGGGCTTGATAGTCTGCTGTTAGCATCTTGAGATTCTTAATAGCCTTTCAAAATCAGTACTTTCTTATTTTATACTAGGTCCCAAATTGCATAGTCAGTCCTATCACCGAGGAATCTGAAATAAATGCTAATGGCCTATGCCCTTTCTGTAGACACTGTGACTAACATAAACTAAGGCATGGGTCCATGTTGCTGCTGGGACATACAACGAATGGTACTGTCAGTGAAACTATAGAGATCAGACAAGTGAAACTGTCCTGAGGGAAACAGTCCTGGGAGGCCTTAAGTGAAAGCTAGCCTTTCCTGGGGTTTATAAGCTACACAGAAAACCCCAGGCCTAAGATAAGGCAGGGAAAGCATATTAGGCACCAAGATCACAGAAGCTAAGAGTTTCAGAGATATCTAAGACTAAACAACAAGATCAGTCTGGCAGCAATCTAACCAAGGGGCCAGGAGGGTAGAAGAGGAAGAAGGAGTTTACATTATGGGTGGTATGATAGCTTCTGTTGGACATTTTACACTGTATACTGTGGATAATTTGGAACTACTAAAAGTCTTTTTATTATGAATTGGTTGGTTTTGATTTTTGCAAAACAGTATTATTGCTCTCACACAGTATTTAGGAAAGACCTAAATAAAGGCAGGATAGCTCTGAGCTAGTTCTGTTGGCAGAACGAGGGAAATGAAACTTGCCAAAGGGTAATTTCAAAGGATGTGGTGGCTGTTTAGATACCAACTGAGCATGAACTATAGGGAAAATGCTGGTTTTTAAAAGGCCACTGTCTTTAATGGCTTTTAGAGTTTAATCTTGAGGTATGAACTATGGTATGTGTATACAAATATAGTTATGGGAGTACACAGGAGGGTCCCTGACCTATAGCCCACTAGACTGCCATCAATCTAATTGAGTACTGGCAAATGTACAGGTATCTGACTCAGCTCCCCTTTATCTTACCAGCAAGTATGCCATGCCTGAGTTCTTTTAACTGCTGGCTGTTGACATACATCCTGGATTCCTATGTCTGGAGATTTCCCCACAGGCAAACAGAAAGCCATATCATGTACTCAGCCCTCTGAAGTTGACTATCATGGATGGATACAAACAGCCTTCTCTCTTTCCTCAAGAACCAGATATTTAGTATATCTGTGCCTATTAGCATCCATCAGAATCAGAGTACAGCTGGTCTCAATGAAAGCTGCCTTTCTCTGGCTTTTGTTATTTTTGCTGCCCTACAACCCCTGGCCTAGTAGGTTTCCCTAAGAATATACTCTGCTTCCAAACACACAGAACAGTGTGTTATGTGGCAAGAGTTTTAGCCAAGCAAAAGCTAAAGGGTTTCCCCATTATACAGGTACTTTAGCATGATAAGAAAGCCCTTTTATGGTCAACATCCTGCTCTGTTTGCAAGCCTCTTCATTCTCTGACTGAAACTTTTCACTTCCATAAAAACAAAATACCTGCAGTGCTTCTGTGTTTCTGAGTGCCTATGTTATTCTTGGAAGAAGCCTCCTGTGTTTCTTGGCACAACTCAACTGAGAAATCACTTTCTTTAGGAAGCTTTCACTGAATCTGGAGGCCGCATGGGAAATCTCTTTTCTTAGATCCTACCTCAAACTATATATAACACTTATATATAACCAAATTAAAGCAATCTGTTCCCCTGTCTGTCTCCCCTACTCTAAGGCAAACAACCAAAGGGCAGGAATTTTATCATATTCTTTTCTTTACTCCTCATCTGTGGTGTGGTATTTTGTCACCAAATACTTCCATGAATGTCTGTTGTCCCTGTGATACCTCCTTTATCACCCTAACACAGTGGTTCTCAAACTATGGGTCACAACCCCTGTGGAGGTTACATGTCAGATATCCTGCACATGAGCTATTTATATTATGATTCTAACTGTAGCAAAAGTGCAGTTATGAAGTAGCAATGAAAATAATTTTATGGTTGGGGGTCACCACATGCAAGGAACTATATTAAAGGGTCACAGCATCAGGAAGGTTGAGAACCACTGCTCTAGCAGAAACTGGCACTGGAAGCAGAGCAGAGATGTAGAAAAGAAGATACACTGAGATGGTTTGATTGTTATATCAAGCCATTAGCCCCAGACAGTTACAAGCTATGGATGTTATGGTTCTGACCAGAGTAAAATGTCCTCTTCTTGAAGCCTTGATCACAGACTGATATATGTGTAGGGGGCCTTGAAAATGTTCTAAATTTGTTAGCGCCTACTCTGGCCTAATGGAAACCATCCTAATGCTTCTGACTCTTAAAGGAAAGGATGTCATGTTTCTTTGACTGTGATGGGAACTAGTACAACGTTTTCCTGGGATCACTAATTAGTATTCAACAATATGAAACACAGGTCAGTGACAGTGTATGACTTTGCCAAATACAACCAGGACATTAAGTTATAATTTAATAGAGATGGTTTGGGGAGACTAAATCTTTGAAATGTGGGATATCCAGAGTCTTGTGACAGGTAGAATACACCATTTCAACATATTGGAGTATCACCAGTCAGGTTCATGTTAGGATGTGTAATTTTGCTGAGTCACTAAAAAAACTTAGTTACCACCCTGTGCTTCTGAAACTTTCCTCGATCTTCAAAGTCACTTACTCAAGAGCCTTTGTGGAATGAAATTTCAAAACTGCTCACACCTGTGTTTCACACAGAGTAAAGGAAGAGCACAGTCAGTGTTACCAAAGTAATGATGTAACCTGATGCAGTCAGGGAGGTTATGTTAACCACAGCATTTGTTTTAATGATTCTGCAAGTGACTTCCATCCTGTATTTCAGAGTGATCAAGGTTATGAAGGGATCACATGAGTCTTCTGACAATACACTATTGTATTTGTGGAGAAAAACCTATATGTCACTGTAGGTATTTATAAATGTGTTTATAAACGGTGTTTATAAAAACATCTGAGCTATAGCCCTTAGGAATGACAAAGGTCCAGATGTAAAAATGTGTCAATGGTGATGAAAATACTGAGATTCACTATTTCACTTCAATATGCTCATTTCAGATTCTTTAAAAAAGTGACTTTTCTCAAGGTCACTTAGCTGGTTACTGCTACAGCTACAATTAGACCCCAGAATTATTAACCTATCATCAAGAACTAGTTATACATTTCATACCTACTAACTAGGGCAGTAACTAGTAGAGGAGGGCTGAAAGAAAGTCAATAGGAAACTGAGGCATGGATAAGACAGTTCCACTGTGTAGATTATCTCTGACAGGATTTTAATCACAGGAATGGTCTGTCATCCCGAATCATCTGGGTTGATCATAAATCTATTCTCAAAATTTGTTTTCTCAAACAAATGAATTTCAAGGCCTATTCTTGCTGGATTTGGGGAGAAATTTATTATAGTAAACTTCAGTGAGATCTTGACTGTCTTTGACCTGTGATTACCAGTTTTATAATCACTATTAGGTGAGGGTGGGGATTAGTAGAAATAATGGACCATATTTCTCCAGTGAATCAGATTCTTTTTGGTGCTCCTGTGATTACATGGACTCAATGACCCTTTTTGTTTTGAAGCAATGTATTCATGTTACTCTTCTCAAAACGCTTAGAATGGATGCCAAAGGGGGAGGGGTGAATAAATTCTCCAATGCCATGAATCCTATGCTGCAGTGTCATAGTCCATGACCTGCTGAAACAGATGGCATTTGGTATACAGAATAATAGCCATGTAAACACCTATTTCAATAATAGCCTCAACCACTCATGTTAGTAGATTATCTTTCTACTCTATTAAGGGCCTTTGCTAGCACATTGAGTCCTTTTAAAATATTCTATATTTAATTTGGGACATTTCCAAAATTCAAGAATACTGCGATGCCTGGAGAATGTCCAGAGACCATCGCTGAGAATGCTTAAGAGGAAGGAGAAACAGGTATTGTGGATAACAAGAAACATAATTTCCAGGATGGTAAATTACTAACTGCTGTGTTTTCCCCCCAAAAGGTCAAAGCAAGAAGTAATGGGCACAAATTATACCTGGCCAGCAGTTAGCCTGAACATAATGTACTATGTCCTAGTACTTTTTTAAATACACAGTTCAGCATTCCTTCCATAGTTAAATGTGGCAGGCAGAGAAATTACGACAGTATGCAGTGACTTATATTATTCATCACCTCAAACTATATCAAGGAAAAAACAGAAATCTAGTTTGGTTAAAACACATTAATTAAAGTGAGAAGGGAGGCAATAAAAATCAGGTAACAAGACAAGGATAAATCATATGCAATCTAAAGTTGTACTCTTCTGTTTGAAGTACAACCTTGCAAATTCATTCATAATCAAAACATTTTTGAACATGAAAGTAATTATAAAGCATTGTAGACACACGTAATTGTCAAAGAACAAATTTAATAACTGTGTTATTTGGTATTTTGTTCTCTTTTCCAATTAACTGAATTGATTTGTTTGACTTTAGCTTCTTTTAAATCATCCCTTCTCCAGAAGACTAGTTAGCAGTGTAATGGGATTTGGAAAGGGTGGGATAGAGAGAGGTAGGTAATGAAGTCCATCTAGTTTCAAGGTTCAATTTCAAAATTCATTGGGGATGGATTTTTCATTTCTTTAGATACTTTATTAGATTATTACTGGAAATACTCGCTTGAACAATAATTCCAAAACCATGCATTTCAAACTTAAAGATTAACACAAGTTGCATAAGGATACTGATCAAATACACATTGTGATTCACTGGGTTGTGATGGGGCCTGAGATTAGAAATCTACAAGTTGTCACACTACTAGGCCAGAGGCCACCATAAAATCAGGCTATGGATGTACACCTTCCAAAGTATCTAAAACGATTTTGAAATGTAGCATTTGATTAGAATGTTATATAAATATAAAATCAATACTGAATTTTGAAGATTTCAATATTTTAAAGAATGTATACTATCATTTTTTTTTAGTGCTCTGGATGTCCTCTGTGTTCCAGGAAAGTGCTTTTTGTCCCTAGCCCAGCCATCTCTATTTTTAAATTGGTAGCCTATTGAAAAAATAACACTTGGGTTATATATTATTAAAATGAATTCTATCCATTTATTTTTGCTTTTGATTCTTTTTATGCATATATTCTTGGACTTAAACCCAGAACTCTGAGTATACTAATCATTCACGCTACCACTCAGATACCCTAAAAATTTAGACTATACTATACATGTGATTCACATTACATTTGGAGGGAATGCTTGTTTAACACTATGGATAGATAGATGTATTTTTTAAACCTGTGGAATAATTTTCAGAAGTCCTTTAAAGATCAAGGTATTTTTTAGTTTTCAAAAATTTCAACTTGATAGCTATGAGCTAGGATGAGAAATACACTCAAATCTCAGAGAACTGAAGCTCCCTTTGTGCAAGTGAGGTGAAAGGCCCCGTTTTCAGACAACAGTGTGTGGGAGACCTGGAGCACCGTGGCACCAATGGACCAGTTCGTTCTCTCTCTCGATGGTCTCTCCAAGCTCAGGTGGCCAGTTGCAATTCTGTTCCTGTTCCATGAGGAAGTCCACACTCTGCCACACCAGCTCCCGATCTGAAGGCTTGAGATGCTCATGGTAAGAAAGAAGCATCTGGAGAATGGATGACAGGCCATGAGCTGCCCCTGTGTAGACAAAGCAAACATCACTTATCCACCAAGAGAGGAAAGGGAGTTTGATCTAATGAAAATAAAATTGTGAGATTTGTTTTACATTAAAATATTACTTGAAAGCACATATAATCCTATAACAACTGAGTTGCTAAAAAAACAAAACCAAAAACATAACAAAATAAAAAATAACCTAAACCAGCAGCTTGCAGCTCAAAACTGGCTCACTGTAGTAAGATATCCACCCCACCCGTACCTGTTGCACTGACCATGCCCATTGGGTCATGGGGACAAGTGTAAACATGACCTGTGGGGACTAGGTCTCGGGTCCTGCACCCCAGCTCACTCTCTTACTTCCTGGTCAGAGACAGAGAGCATCCAGGGGAATCCTTGGAGCAGGAACCCATGGCGGTCATCTGTTTGTGATGTAAGTGATTTCTTCCTGAATAAACATTAATCAGCCTATATTTCCCACACAATACATTGACTTTTATAAATAAAGTTTTACTGGAACATAGCTATATTCATCCATTTGCATGTTGTTATCTGCTTCCTTACATCATACAGCAGACTTGTATTTATGACTGAAATTATATGGATCATAAACCCTAAATAAAACTGTTAAGCTCTTCATAGAAAGTTTGATTTTATAAAAATGTTCCCAAAGTGCTTGAAATCAATTTGGTCTAGATATCTTAATAATTCATCAATCCATTAAAAATATAAGTACTAAGGGCCTACTATGCACCAGATGCTTCAGTTGCTAAGGACAGATAAGTAAACAAAAAGATAAAAGCCCTTTCTCTTGGTATCAATTCATTTAATTCTTCACAATGAATACTTGTGTTTTGGACATTATCTCACCATTAAGATACAAAGATGAATATGAGTTTGCCCATATTCTTGAAAAGAACTCTCCATTTAGTTCAGAAAGTGAGCTATATTTGAGAAAATATTATAACGTAAGTTAAGTACTCTATAATAGATGTGTAACAGGAGTATGATGAGTGAGTCTCTGTAACAACTTAAATGGGCAAGATGTTCCCTGAGATTTTCTTTGAACATTATTTCTAGGTACATCTTTTTGAGTGCTTGTGAGGACAGTAAAAGTTGAATCTGTAGAGTGATTAAAGAAAATTGCCCTTGCCAATTGTAGTAATCCTCATCCACTCATTAAAACTTGAATGCAACAAAAACGCTAAGAAATAATTCTCCAGCTTAGATATTTGTCTTCTCCCTTCAGACTTGGACTCAGACCTTACAACACTGACTTATTTAGGTCTGGATTTTTCAGTCTTATAATCCTTTAAGCCTACTCCTTTATTAGTGCTTCATTATTTATGGAAATAATCAATATTCGTTTTATTTATTATATAACACAAACAACTTAGAATATTTATTATATGATGCACACAATTTAGTCTTATATTAAAATATATTGCATATTATAGATGGATATTAATTATTATAAGGAAGCTTGAGTTTTCAGGGAAGTATTTATATATTTACCAGAAATTTGGGTAATATGTATATCAATGGCCAGAATATCACTTTCTCCTAAAAATAAACCTATTAATTCAAGAACTATAAAAGGCACTGTTAGTACCCTGACAAACTTTCCACTCAGGTGCATCTATGCGCTCCAAACTTCCTACCTTAAATAGCTCTTATTTTGCCTAAATTTATCTCTGGCCACAAGAATATGCTCAACACACAGGAATAATGCAGAATTAACACCCCTGAAGCAGCCAACCAATAAAGCAGGAAATGCATAGAAAAATCCATGGACTTGCTCAGTCCCTGGGTAAGACAATTCTGAGGCATGTCCCGTATGGCTTCTGTCAATCTTCAGTGGGACTGAGCCATCAGATTCTACAGTGAATGCTTTCTCTTCAGTGAGTGGTGCTATTTTGGGAGATTGTAGAAATGTTAGAATGTGGGGCCTATACAGAAGAAGTAGGTCACTTGGTGTATATCTTTGAGGGTCTTCAGGCCCTTCCGTCTCCCTGATTTTCATCTACCATGAGAGGAATAACCTCTGCTATAGGCTTCTGCTACCACACATTCTTCCATGTTATGGGCCCAGAATGAATTCAGTCACTTGACAATGGAGTGACCCTTCTGAAACAATGAGACAAAATGTCTTTCCTCCCTTAAGTTGTTACAGTAGGCATTTTGTCAAAGTGACTCAAAAGTCTAACACAGAGCCTCTGCTATCCAAAAACTGCTCATCATTTCACAAATTAAATTCTTCCTCTTCCTTGTCTCATGTTTCTACTCCCCTAGCCATGCTTTCTAGGATTACACTTCAAATAGATTTTTATGTACAAATTCTGCTTCAAGGTCTGATCCCACAAAGACTTAGAAAAAATGCAAAACTTCTTTGAGGAAACGCTCACTACAGCTGTTCATTAGCCATTCATCCATTCATTCAGATACCCTCATCAAATGCAGGCTCTATGGCAAATGTCCCAAGATCACAAAGCTAAATGAATGAATCCCCACCCTGAATGTGCATAAAACCTGACAGAGCAGTTGAACAAGTGACTCACAAATTACAATAAGAAACAGTGAGGAATCTATTAACAGTGTGAGCATGATGCCATGATGTCACCCTATTTGCTGCTGGGGAAAATACCTGAAACATGTTAATGATTCTCAAGATTGGCTTCAACAACCCTTTCCCCTTAAACACAGGACATGTCTCAGTATATCTCATAAGGTTTGCACCAAGTTTTGAAGTCTGTGTATTACAAGTAGATGAAGGGCTTGTGGGAAGTGAAGCTTTCTAGGCAAAAGGAACATAAATAATAGTTTAAAGGTAAGAGTTCACTTAGTGCGCAGAAACCTATAGTAGACAGAACCTAGAGGAAAGGAGACACAATTTAAGTGTGGCTTACAAAAGGCCTTACAAATTTTGCTCAGGAGTGTAAGGATGCAAACTGGGGGGAACTCATTTTTTCCTTACATGAATCAGAGCTCAAAATTAATCACTGTAGTTCAGTTGCCTGTTATGAATCTGCTGTCACTACAAAATTTACTGAATTGATCTTATTCCCTGTTAAAAAAAACATTACTTAGAATCAGTGTGACCATTGTTCACCATGTCTCAACAAAGTTAAGCCATGTATGATGATATATGTCCATAGTCCCAGTTCCTCATAGAGTTGATGCAGGATATTTGTTTAAGCCCAGTAGTTCAAGGACAGCCTAAGAAATGTATTGAGACTTTTATCTCAAATAAATAAGTGGGTTATAATAAAGGTTTTAGTCTTTAGTGAACCTGAATGTTAAAATATTTATATTACTGTCATCCATGCTTTGCAAAGATATTAAATATCTCAACTTTTGTTTCAAAATTCTTTAAAGTATTTCTTATTCACGAATAATGATAGTCTAGAACAGTGGTTCTCAAACTTCCTAATGCTGCAACCATAAAATTATTTTCATTGTTACATCATAACTGTAATGTTTCTACTGTTATGAATCATATTGTATATATTTGATATGCAGGATATCTGATGTACAACCGCTGTGAAAGGGTGGATAGACCCCCCAAAGGGGTCATGACCCATGGGTTGACAATTACTGGTCTGTAGCAAAACTAAAAACATCTGTTCTTTAGTTAGTGTTGCCACTCACCCAAGTATTCAGTTCCATAGTAAGAATACATCAGGGGGAATGGTTTTCTCTTCTTTAGGGCATACTGCTTTCCAGAGTCCAGAATCGCCTGGCATATTGATTTAATTTGTGCTGGGGTCAGTACCTGAATAAAGAAAGATCAAAAAGCCAAAGTCAAAGCAGGACCTCTATCTCTGTCCCCTCAGACATTAAATAACAGGCCTTTAAAGGGCTATCATATATTTAACAAAACTTAGCCAACTAAACTTCCTTCATGTTCTGCAACTGGTTCTCTTTCTTTTGATTCAAGTTTATCTACCTCTTCAGAACATTTAAAATAGACACTTTTGCTGTGATAGGTTGTTATAAAATGCAAAGACCACCATATACATGTTCTATCATTAATCCTTGTCATGGGAACAAGAATTTGCTCAGGAAAGGACAAATGGTGATGCTAATGGATTGTGCTTAACAAAGCTACTACTCCCAACACAACATATGCTACAGGTCTGGCCCACACATCAGGCATCTAAGCTGTGCTTATAAAACCATGCTTCTACAATAAGCTACTGTATGACAAATTTAGAGCAGCCACTTATATTCCCAGAATGAATGCAAAGTCCATTTATGCCAAGAATAAAATCTCTTAAACACCAAAAGGACACTTTCACATTTTGTCCAATCTGTGCATAATCAGTTTTAGGACTAGGAAAGGAGATTAAAATGTTCTCAAGCCTTGAAAGCATGAGGGAGTCTGTTACTATTCTCCTCTATTTTGCACTATGCTCCGTGACCTGTCTTCCCTCAGGGGCTAACTGGATGCTTCCTTTGGTTTGTTTCCTCTATCACCAGGCTTCCTATTATGATGAAACACTTGCCCTCTTGCTGTCTTAGTTCTGCATCTCACTAGACTATCAGTCCCTTGACAGCAAAGATTGTGACATTTCAACATTTTGAATCTCTGGTGCCTAACACAAAAATTGAGGTTGGGGGAGAGAGGGCTTTGGTAACAGAGCCCTCCTTCCTTTACTCCTATCCTTCATCCCTTCCCTCTTCCCCTTCTTTTCACAATCATTTCTTTTTTTTTATTTTTTTCTTATTTTACATATCGATCTCAGTTCCCTCTCCCTCCCTCCCTCCTTTGCCCCCCAACCTCCCATCCCATTCCTCCCCTCCCACTCCACATGTAGGGTGATGCCTTCCAGGAGGGGTCATCTAAATCTGTCAAGTCATTTGGAGTAGGGACTAGGCCCTCCCTCCTGCCTCTAGGTTAAGGGAGTATCCCTCCATGGGGAATGTGCTCCCAAAGTCCTTTTCACAATCATTTCTTAAATGTGTATTTCACTTCATGCAAGCTTATTTTATGTACTGGTACTAAGACAATAAATATGATAGACAATGTCTCTTGCTCTGAGGACACCAAGCTTCCCCAAAGGCAAATATTACTAGAAAATACTGGATAGGTTGACCTGAAACAAATTATCTACAGTCCAGCCTGATTCAATAAATCTAGGATCAAAAAAAAAAGAAAGAAAGAAAAAAAAAAGAAAGAAAGATAGAAAGAAAGAAAGAAAAGAAAAAGAGGAAAGAAGGAAGAAAGAAAAGAAAAGCTCACTGATTTTTGGACTCTCTCCTAAAGACCCATACATCTCATTTATTTGTATCTGTCATTAGATCAACCAATTATTCTTTAAATACAACAATAATAATCAAAGCCATAAATAAGGTACAATCCAGTTTCTGAGTTCCTCAAATCTAGGACTTACTTAGCAAAATAATTACTTAAAGAGGAAACCTGAGTGTGGCACACATGCTATAATCCAAGCACTTGGGAGGCTGGGTCAGGAGAATCTCAAGTTCTAGGTTTGTTTGGCCTAAATACTGATACCCCATTTCAAAATACATTGAAGAGAAAACGGAAAATGTCTATACACTAATCCACCAATTAACATTTACTGGGTTACTATTCTAGTAAGACCCTGACTAGATATCACAGGGAGAGTCTTGAAAGCATGGGACACATTTTGCCCTATAGGGAATTTACTATCTGTTGTTGGCCAAGAGAGGTAGACAACAGTTTGTTAGATTCATGAACCTAGAGAGATGGAAAGAAACATGGACGACATGTTTAAGATGTTATTCTATCCTAGTTTCACTTGCTCAGAAACAATTATATCACGGCTTTCAAGTTCAATGTTCCTTTTACTAGCTACCTGTATTTGTCTCTTGTTACCTCTTTCTTCCTACCCATGAAAACCCTGTCTTCCTATGTATCATCACTGCCACATCCATCCAGATTTGGGTCTTTCCTAAGCCTAACAGCATATTTTTTCCTGAATGACTTTCTGATTCAAAGCTGTAGCGCCCCCCCCCCAAATTAATCTACCATATGAAAACACTCTTTAGGAAGTACAACTGATTTTATACTGAATCCTATTGTTTAAAGTCTTACATCATTAACCTCAAATTCTGGTTCTTTTGCAGAAACTTGCTAAGATCCTTGAAGGTTTTTAACCTAATACTTTTTATCCTGCTTCCATCCTCCTAATTTCCTAGGAATATGTCTTGCTCAGTGGCTATCCACAGGTCTTATCTGTCCTGTAGTGATTCTGTCTGAGTCCACACGACAGACAATTTTTGTGGTAGAAAATGGCCACTGAATAACTAAATTACTACCATTTTCCTATTTGCTTTCCATATTCAGAACTGAAAATTGTCTGAATCTTTCCTCTGTTGAACATATAGTCTTATTCTTCCTGTTTGTTTGGAAGTCAGGAAAAAAACTCAGCTTGTCCTGTGTGTGGTGCCCTCCCCCATTCTTTTCATCCCACTGTTCAAAATAGGGAACGAATTTATAAACTACTCTCTAAAAACCTCGCCTGGTCATGCTTCGTGTCTGGGCGGTTTCTTCTTATCTCACAGAAACACCGTGAAAAACAAAGAGAACACTGGGGCTGCTTGTTCAGCTGGATAGAGGGTAGTTATGCGTGCAGTTCTTTATCTCTGGGAACAGACAAGACCTACCCTTGAGTTTATTGATCAGCAAATACAAACTGAAAAGAGTTCTCCCTAAAAGTCTGTGTGCAGCGAAGCGACATTGAGAAACAGTGTACCTTTCCCCCGCCCCTCCCCCACGCCTCAACAAACAGTACAGAACAAAAGTGTGGAGGGGGGCGGTGAGTCTTAGGGGTAAGGGCTGGGATTTGTTCTCTTGTGTGTCAGCTTTTTCAAACATGCCTTCATTTCCTGTTGCAAGCACTCAGGAAGATGAACAAGTATGTGCACTCCCTCCAAGGAGATGCCCTCAGGGTACACTCAGATATCCTGGACCTAGAAAGCAGCATTTCCAGTATGGAAAGTGACAGGAAGCTACAGAGGAGCTCCCTGTCCATCAGATCATTCCCAAAACAAACCTTCTCCTGTGTTCTTAACACTGAAGGCTTAATGCTGTGTTGATACTTCAGACTTTTTCAACCTCCTTTGCCTATGCTGAATTAAAATAAAGATATCTCAAAAATGCAGCAGCGGGTCTGTGGTAGATTGCTTTAAACAGTTTCATTAGTTAGCTGATTCCCTTCACTGACCCTGTAACATATTCTTATTAGGCTGGCCTCTGAGTATGAAGAGATGAAAGAGCAATAAAACAAATGGTATATGTCTTGGTCCTGCCTGACGGCTATGACTGAACCACGTACAGAGATGACCTTCATTAAGAAAATGAATAAAATGGACTAGGGTGCAAGATGCTTGCCTCACACCACAGTCTCTGTTCTGGCACACAGCCCCCATGAAAGAGCAATCTTTGCTAGCTATATTTCTTTCTCTGGGCATCAGATACTGTTGGCCCTTCCCCTATTGGCAATAACTGGATTTTCAGATAATAGTAATGAAATCCGAGATCTATCAGTGTGCTGAAGCATTCTATGCTATTAAATTCCTCTTTTTAACAATTCAAAATGCATATTCTAAAAGAAATGAAATTGTCAGCAATCATAGTTGATGCTGACAGCAGGTCAGGTGGTAGGGATAGACCCATGCACGGCTGAAACTTAAGTGGAAACATGTAGGAGTTATGGGGTGGAAAGGCTGAGTAAGCCAACCCAAACAGAGAGTGAAAGGAGGCTGGGGCAAAATATACCAGCAGAACAATTGTGTGGAAAGGAACTTAGAGAAAGGTAGCTGGTCCCCCATAACTCTTAATTCATGACAGTTTAAGGAAATCCCCTTTAGAGCTTCCTGTCAAGTTTTAATATAGCACAGGCTCTCATCCATCCTCCCAACTTGAGTTATTTTATAGACCCTCAGTCTCATTGTCTTGCCTCTCCCCAGCAACCCTAACTGGAACACCATAGCTATAAAGACAATGCTTTCTCTATTTACATCTCCATCCTCAACATAAACGCATCAATTCTGCTCCCCACCAGTCTAAATCTTCTCAGGCAAAACTAATAATGATGCCCGAATCTAAGGCATACAATAGAGACTTCAGTCTTTGGCCACTGCCAAAGCTCATTGTAAACATCTGAGATCTCAGCTGCATCTGTTCCTCAAAGTGTGGTCCATGGACCAGAAGTCTTGTCATCATCTATGAATCTTTAGAATTACAGAATACACAGAATCAGAACCTTTTCTTTTCTTTTTTTGAGACAGGGTTTTTCTGTGTAATAGGCCTGGTTATCCTGGAACTCGATGTGTAGATTAGGCTGGCCTCAAACTCACTGAGATCCTCCTGCCTCTGCCTCCCAAGTGCTGGAATTAAAAGCATACATCACTACTGCTCAGCCAAGAAACTGCATTTTAACAAGATCATCAGATGGCGTGAACTCACATTAGGCTTGAGAAGCACAGACTTCACAAGATATTATCTGTGAATTCTTAAAAGTCCCTGATATTAGATGAAGGACTGATGATACTGTATATTTAAATTGCATAAGACGGACTTTCCACATTTTAAAAACATTTTTAAAGATTTTATTTATTTTAATTTAATGCATATGAGTGTGTACCTGAATATATCTCTATGATGTACCACATACATGCAGTGCCCAAGGAGACCAGAATAGGGATGGGATCCCCCTAGGACTGGAGTTACAGACAGTTGTGAGCTGTCATATGGGTGCTGGGATTTAAAGCCTGGTCCTCTGGAAGTGTAGCCAGTTCTCTTAAGAACTAAGCCATCTCACGAGTCCCCAGGACCCCCCTCCTAACTGTAACTGCCACATCCTTGGTTTCTGTACAAACAAAAGGAAACTGGAAAAATTTTGCAAACAGATAGTGCTTTCCCGTTCTTTTAGCAACTCTCTATGAAGCTCCTGTCATAGTTCACTTAGGAAACCAATCAAATTGATAAGATTTGATTTTATTACAGACAGACAGCAAGATCTTTGTCTTAAACTTTAAGGCCAAGAAACAGAGAAGTGAAAGCATAGAATTCCTCCATTTCCTACTTACACAATTTTGGTTCTGAGACATATTTTCTTTTTTTAGTATTTATTATTTTTTCTTATTTTATATATTGATCCCAGTTCCCTCTCCCTCCTTCCTTTTCATGTCCCCCCAACTCCTCTCCCATCCCATTCCCCACCCACTCCACAGGTAGGGCGATGCCTTCCAGGAGGGATCATCAAAATCTGCCAAGTCATTTGGAGTAGGGCCTAGGCCCTCTGAGACATACTTTTACTGTGTAGTCTTGGCTGACACAAACTCACTATGTAGACCAGGCTGGTCTCAAACACATAGAGATCTGCCTACCTCTCCCTCTAGAGTGCTGGCATTAAAGGTGTATGTCCCCATGCTAGACTCCCACCTACAGCTTTTTGTGTCAACCCTTAGAAAGGATGCTATAGCTTCCTTTCACTAAAAAAAAAAAGAGAACAGGGTTATTACAAGTGGTCAGGATGTATACTCCCTTCCTACTGGTACTCAGGAACATGGCAGCTCCAAAGATACGTATCTTGTCTCAAGTTATGGTACCAGTAACAGAGATACCAACACATGACATGTCTACACGACAAAGAACAAGACAATTCTGAGTTTTCAGGGGGAACCATGGCAAAGTAGACTAGTGTCCTAGTCACCATTGTTAACTTAGTTTTTTTAAACTTACCAATCTAAATAATGCCAATTTGAAATGTTGTGGAGGTTTTATATAAGAACATTATTCACACGTGGTCCTATTTGCACTTTTGCTGTCTCAGGTTGTATTCCATTTAGGGTTCTCTGAGTTACTTAGAAAAGCCAGTCCTTTCATGAAATCTCTTTAGTGGGTAGATATTTACATAGGACCTTGAGAAGACAGAAACTTGGAGCAACAATATATACACAAGTCAACTTGAAGCTCTTGATTAAAAAGAATGAAGATTCTAAATTTGTTAGGTTTAGAGTGAGGCTGGGGTTCTCCATTTCTAACAATTGCAAGATGATACTGAGGCTGCTGCTATTGCCTGTGGACCACACCTGAAAGAGAGAATGGTGATGGGGAGACAGAGGCTGGTTACTGCAGAGGATGTCTCTTAGGATATGTTGAGAAAACTAGAATACAGGAACTATAGAAAGTGTGAAAAACAGTCAGGGAAGCAAGAGGGAGTGCTTCATGTTATACAATCATTAGATTACACAGAAAGAGGAAGTACCAATGGGCCATTATCTATCACTATGCTATACACAGGAAAAACATGCCCAACTTTACAAACCCCAGTGGGGAGCTCTTTCAGCCAATGCAGCCAGGTTTGTTATTTTCTTAATTAGTCTCCAAATGGGGCATGTGTGCTGGAGCAGAATGAGCAAGTTCCATCTGGTTTTCCTGATGCTCCCTGACTATTACTATGATGGGCAATGAGGAATGGGAGGCAGGTTGCTGGAGTGATGATTACTCTCCATCCATTAAAGGGTCTCAGCAGGGAATTTCAGTTGTAAACATTTGGTCCAATACCATTTCACTGCTGTTTCCATTCCTTTCTCATGTCAAGAAACAAGAACTAACAAAAGACTGAAAATCAGGAAAAAAAAAAAAAAAACCAAAACAGGTTTTACTTCATTTTTGTTGACCGCTGACTTTAAAGACTCATGGGAGACATGGATCTATCTGCAGTCTTCTACACACCATCATCTAATTGTGCCAGCACCATTTGTTGAAGATACTTTCCTCCCCCCCCCCCCACATTGTGTTCTTTTAGCTGTTTTGTCGAAAATCAGATGTTTATAGGTGTGTGGGTTAATATCAGGATTTTCGATTAGATTTCATTGGTCTACCTGTCTATTTTTGTGCCAATACCAGGCTGTTTTCAGAAATATAGCTCTGTAGTAGAGCTTAAAGTCGGGGATGGTGATGCCTCCTGAAGTTCTTTTATTGTACAGGGTTGTTTTGTCTATCTTGGGTGTTTTGTTTTTCCATATATAGTTGATTACTATCCTTTCAAGGTCAGTAAAGAATTGTGCTGGGATTTTAATGGGGATTGCATTGAATCTGTAGATTGCTTTTTGGCAAGATTGCCATTTTAACCATATTTATCCTACCTATCCAAGAACATGGAAGATCTTTCCATTTTCTTGTATCTTCTTTAATTTGTTTCTTTGAAGCCACAAAGTTCTTATTATGTAGGTCTTTCACTTGTTTGGTAAACATTACCCCAAGATACTTTATGTTTGGCTATTGTAAATGGTGATGTGCAGATAGACCCATGTCTATCGCCATGCACAAAACTCAAGTTCAAATGGATCAAAAACCTCAACACTGAACCTCTTAGAAGAGAAAGTAGGAGGTACCTTTGAACAAACTGGTATAGGAGACCGCTTCCTGAACATAACTCCAGGAGCACAGACACTGAGATCAACAATTAATAAATGGGACCTCCTCAAACTGAGAAGCATCTGTAAGGCAAAGGACACAGTGGACAAGACCAAATGGCAGCCCACAGACTGGGAAAAGATTTTCACCAATCCTACATCTGACAAAGGGCTGATCTCCAAAATATACAAAGAACTCAAGAAACTAGTCACCAAAACACCAAATAACCCTATTAAAAATGGGGTACAGAACTGAATAAAGAATTCTCAATAGAGGAAATCAAAAAGGCTGAAAGACTTAAGAAAGTGCTCTACATCCTTAGCTATCAATGCTAATCAAAACAACTTTGAGATACCATCTTCCTCCTGCCAGAATGGCTAAAATTAGAAACACCAATGATGACTCATGTTGGAGAGGATGTGGAGAAAGGGGAACACTCCTCCACTGCTGGTGGGAGTGCAAACTCGTACAGCCATTTTGGAGATCAGTATGGCGGTTCCTCAGGAAAATGGGAATTAGTTTACCACAGGACCCGGCAATCCCCCTCTTAGGCATATACCCAAAGGATCCACATCCATGCAACAAAGACATCTGTTCAACTATGTTCATAGCAGCACTATTTGTAATAGCAAGAACCTGGAAGTAACCTAGATGCCCCTCAACTGAAGAATGGATGAAGAAGATGTGACATATCTACACAATGGAAAAAAATAATGGAATCTTGAGATTCACAGGCAAGTAGATGGAACTTGAAGAAACTATCCTGAATGAGGTAACCCAGTCACAAAAAGAGGAACATGGTATGTACTCACTCATATGAATTTTAGACTTAGATCAAAGGATCACCAGCCTATAATTCACACCACCAGAGGAACTAGGATACAAGGTGTATTCTAAGAGATGCATATAAAGTCCCTCACAGAAGGGGGATTGGACAAGTAACCCAGAGCACATGGGGGCAGCAGGCGGGGGCAGTGAATGGAGAGAGAAGTAGGAGAAAGAGAAGGAGAGGAGAGGAAAACACGTGCGATTAGGAAGATTGAGTCGGGTAGGAATAGAAGACAAGAGAGAGAGAGAGAGAGATGGAGGGAGAGGGGTAGAGGGAGAAGGAGAGAGAGGGAAAGAAAGAGAGAGAGAGAGAACATAGAAGAGGGAGCCATTATTGGTATGAAGAGAAAACTGAACCTAAAGAAGGGTCTAGTGTCCTACAAGATTGCCGCCAACTAACAATTTGAGCAACCGTGGAAAGGCTACCATAAATGCCCTTCCCGGATAGTGAGATCAACAACTAACTTATCCACTATCATGGAGCCCCCATCTAGTACCTGTTGGAAACAGAAGCAAACCCCCATACCTAAACACTGAGTCGAACTAGAATCCAGATGCAGAGGGAGAGGACAAGACCAGGTTGCAGAAACACATAGAGAGAGCTGACCTGAACAAAGAGGAGCTAACGGGCCCCCAGACTGATAGCTGGGAATCCAGCATGGGACTGACTCAGACCCCCTGAACATGGGTCTCAGCTAGAAGGACTGAGAAGTCTAAGGGACCTCAGACAGTGGAACCAGGATGTATCCCTGGTGCACAAAAGGACCTTGCGGACACATCCTCCATGGAGGGATACTGCCTTAACCTAGAGACAGGAGAGAAGTCCTAGTCCCTACTTCAAATGACTTGGCAGATTTATATGACCCCACCTGGATGACATTGCCCTACATGTGGAATTGGAGTGGAGGGATGGGAGGGGAGGGTGGTCAGGGTGCATGTGAGGGAGAGAGAGAGGAAGGGAGGGAGGGAGAGGGAACTGGGATTGACATGTAAAATACAAAAATAAATAATTTAAAAAAGACTCATGGGAGATACTGGTCATCCAGTCCAGATCCAGTGTCACTAGATGATGACTCAGAACCTGAAGCAACAGGGGAATCAAGACACTTACCACACCTATGTCATCAGGTAATGGTGTGACTCCTACAAAAACTTAGTCCTTTTTTTTCTTTGTTTTTTGAGACAGGTTTCTCTGTAGGTTTGGAGACTGTACTGGAATTCTCTTTGAACCTCCGGCTGGCCTCAAACTCAGAGATCAGCCTACTTCTGTATCCTGAGTGTTAGGATTAAAGGCGTACACCACCACTGCCTGGCTTAAAAAGGTAGCTCTTAATATATGGTTGTACACTGCAGTCACTGGAGAAACTGAAAATTCTTGATGCCTAAGGACCTAAGGACCTAAGGCCAAATTTATGGTATCATAGTCCCTAGGTAGGGCACTCCAGCATGTGCATATTTTTAAGTTATCCAAATGATTCTAAAAGGTCAATGTTGAAAATCTTGACATGAAATAGTAAATCTCTGCAAAAATGTTTAAAGAGAATATGAAAAAGAAGAAGGGGGAGGAGAAAGAGGAGAAAGGTTAAATAGAAGATAAGCTAAAGGTCACCTAAGTATGGAAAAACAGCCTTTAATGTAAGACAAACATGAGTAGAAGTCATGCACATAAATGGATATGTTGAATCAGGCTAGAAGTCCTCCAAACGATACCCAGTGTTTCCAGGCCAAGTAGCAGTATACCCCTTGTTGGAGGTTAATGAAGAAACAACAGTGAGCTGGTCTAGGAATCTGGAGATTTGGGGCTTGATATCCAATTTTGGCGCTATAATTATGGTTATATGATCAGAATTCAATTCCCTAATTTGTCAAATTAAGGAATGAAGCTAAAATTGGTTCCTATATAAGTGCTTCTCATTTTTTTTGTGACTACTGGGCTTACATTAGTCAGTATCACCTAACATGAATGGGAAAAGGGCTCCTGGGGCCTTAATATTTATTGATGAACTATTAGAAAATGACAGATTCTGGGAAAGAAGGAGCCATAATATTCAGTTTTATGTTTACTCATGAGGCTCTAAAGAATCAATTCCAAACATAGAGTCATACAGACAGCCCTGGTTAAACTCTGCAGGACACAAAACAAACAAAAAAATGAATGTTGGAAAGAGATTTTTCAGGAAAAGGGAACTGATGGGGTGAGATGAGAAAAGGCATAAGGAGATTGATTGATCAGAATGCATTATAAACATATATGAAATTTTCAATGAATAAAGTTATTAATAAAAAGTACCTAAATGTATATAAATACCACCTCCATTTGATTTGTGTGTATATGGCTTCAATGATGACCACTCTGCACTGGACAACCAATAAGATGGACCATCCTTGGGAGAAGCTAATTCTTCTCTCCCCTTTGCAGTAATTACTTCCCTCTAGTTCTTTGCCTAGGGATGGGAACCTTGTGAAAGATTTCCCCTTATACCTTAACATATCCACTGATATCTCTGTAGCAATATCATATATCCATGCAGCAATGTAGATTCAAATATATATTTTATCTATAACTATATATATTCAAAGAAAAAGAGACTATCAATTGGAGAGTAGGAGTCATGGGAGAAGTTCAATAGAGTCTATCTGGGAGAAGATGGAAGGAGGAAAAGAAGGAGTAATGATGTAATTCTACTTTAGTTAAAAACGATTAATAACTTTGCCTAAAAATCTGCTAAAACACAGATTCCTGGGCCAGAGACTGACTCAGGAATGATATCTGAGATATTGTATTTGCAAGAATCTTTTGGATGGTGATTGATGCTGTTGGTAAGGGAAGCACTCACTGAGTAATTTTGTAATAAATGGCCACCTAAGGTCACTTAGGGCTCCAAATTTTATCATTCTGTCAAGTATCAGAGGAGTCTGGCTTTTGGATATAAGGAATACAGCATAGTGATGCAAAAAATTATGGTGCTGAAGCCAGGCTTATTCACATACACCAGTAACCTCAACATTTCTGAAGTGGTGACAAAAAGATCAGGAATTCAAGGCCATCCTTGGCCATACAGTAATTTGAGGTGAGTCTTTGCTACATACTAGCCTCTCTAAACAAAAATCAATAAAACCCAAGCCAAAATAGAGACAAAAACATGGAGTTCAGAGTCACATCAAGACCTGGATCCCAAATGCAGATGTATTACTTTCTAGCAGTGTAGATTTGGGCAGGTTACGTGCTTTTTGTTTTTTCTGTTAGGGTTTACATATGACTTAAACTTTAAAGAACATATTTTATTTTACCTTAAAGTATTGGCATTGCTAATTTGGAAGCCCTGAAAGTGAGGCTTACTTAGAAGAAGTAGGTCATAGTGGGGGTTGTACTTTGGGGCTGTATCTTTTCCTCAGCACCTCTCATCTCTCTCTATGCTTTCTGTATACTCCTCCCAGGCATGATTCTCTACCCCTCTCTGGCAATAGGAGAGCTGCCCAACCATAATTTTCTCTTTAGATGTTCTGGCAGATATTTTGACACATCAATGAGTGATGATAACATTGGTACCAGAGGACTAAGACAGTTGCTGTGAGCAGGATATTTGGAACTGGTAGATGCACAGAAGCTTAATTAGTGTAGAATGAAGATTATGCTCATGGTCAAATGGGGCCATGAGGTTTCAGAAAGAAGCAAGTGCTTTATTGGAATTTAAACTGGAAGACATTCTTCATGTATTTTCTCTCTCTCTCTCATTTCAACTGTGTCACAATTATTGCTGAGTTGCTTTTGGCCAGGTTCACAATGAGATTTAGCAGTGAAAAGCAGGGCAGAAAGTTTTAAGATACAGTTTTTTCCCAGAAAGTTCTGTGTGAAGTTGGAGTTAAGTAATTGAGTTTCTGAAGACATTAGCAGTGGAAAGAAGTCAAGCCAGGGAGATGGCTCAGAAGGTAGAGGCACTTGTCATCCAGTCTGGCAGTCTGAGTTTGATTCCCTAAATGCTGGGAGGAGAGAACTGACTCTCCCAATTTGTTCACTGACCTGTACATGCTCTGGCAAGTACACATCCCACCTGGAACCTCCCAAAATAAATGAAGAAAATGTAATAAAAATGTTTGAAGTCACACACTTTGCATCAGAGGAACAGCAACGATATCTTAAGGACATCTCCTGAATTGGCCAAACTCCACCCATTGCAGACTTAAGGGTCTGAAAGAATATAGTCACTTAAAAGACTGCTTCAAAAAGAAGTGGGGGAGTACGCTCCCATGGGGCTTCCAAGGGAAGCAGTGCCTAATATTCAACCATGTAGTCACTAAGAAACCACTCCAGTCATGGTCAAATGTGGCCAAGCTAAATTCAAGCTGGTAGCATAACTCTCAGTAACCTACTTTCTCCAACTCAGCACAAAGTCCTAAACTTCTGAGCATTGGTGTCACTAGCTGGAGGCCAAAATTTCAATCTACAACCCTGGAGGACCTTTTCATTCAAACCATAACAACATCAAGAAGCATGGATGTTCACGTTACCATTTGCACACTAGTCCCTCCCCTGTAGGCCACTGTTAAGTGAATATGTCATTGCATATTCTTGAACCATGACATATCATTTCGAGTATCTGATGGGTACATGATACAGTGCTGGGGAGATTAGAAATATAATACAGTTTCTCCCTCTCTCTCTCCACCTGCCTCTGCTCCTGGCTACCATGAAGAGAACAATTTTGCTCTGTCATGCTCTTCTGCTCTAACACAGGCCCAGAAACAAAAAAGCCAGCAACTATGGCCTGAAACCCCTAAAGCCAAGAACCAAAAATGAATATTTCCTTGTTTTAGGCTGTTTTGTTCCATATCTTGCAATAGCAACAAGAATTCCAATTAATATGCTTTTTAACCCTCAGTTTTCTCACTTGATATGCAGTATGGTTTCTTGCATGAAACAGTTATAAAACATACAGGAAACTACTAAAATGTGGAATCTGAGGTCCAATAATGACTCAACTCCCACTGTCCAGCAACATAAGCTTCAGAAGATTTCTCACAAAGTAATCATTCCCCCACACCTTATCTTCAGTTCAAGCCACACTTATGGGATGCCAACATCCCTAACTTACAGCAACATGAAAGCCAGACACCAGGAACTTATGACTCTTCATATGCATTTACTGAACTTCCTCATCATCATACTTGCAGTCTTTACTGTCATGCTTCCCAACACCTCATTCCTTTGTTCTTTCAAAATACCCCCCAGGTTCAACTGATTTCTAGAAAAGATTTTGTCACTAGCTGACTAACTTCAAACAAACCAAACAATCTCTATGAACCTCAGTTTACTCGTCTGAATAAAATATAAAAGAGCAATTCTAGAAAGGAGATCTTTAATATGACTCCAGCTATAGTATTTTGCAATTTTTGTGATTCAACACTTTATTTACAACCCTGTATGTACAGGTTTAAGTTTTGTAATGTGGATGTGATGGTATGTTGCAGTTATGTAATTTCTAAGAGTAGGCATAAAGTCATGTTATAGACATTTTATTTCAACAACAAGCCTATGCTGTTACGTACTTCCTTTCTAGTAGAAAATTAAACTTACTAGAATACTTTCTAAACATAATTATCTATTTACTTTGAATTAATCAGAAAACAGTTCATGGGAGTCAGTTCTCTCCTTCTACCAAGTGGGTTCCTATGGTCAAATTCATTAGGCATAGTAGGCAGCAGGTGCCTTTCCATGCTGAGCCGTACTGCTGTCACTACAATTCTTTTACACCACTTGCTTTAATATCTAGATTCACCAGTCACCCAAGATCCCTAAAATAACTGACTGCAATTGGGTAAGATGAACTTTGTGTCACTGTGACAAAAATACTTGGCAAAAACAACATACATTTTGGAAAGATTTATTTTGGCCCATGAATTCAGAACATTCTGACCATAGGCCTCAACTCTATAGATTTTGGACTCATAGTAAGGCAGAACTTGGTTATGGGAATATGTGTCAGGTGTATTGGTTAGGCTTTTCTCAATCAATGTGAAACAATCTCTAGTTATCTGAGAAGGAACCACATTGAGAAAATGTCCCATCAGATTGGCCTGTAAGCAGGCCTGTCAGGCATATTTTTAGTTGATGATTATATGGAAGGGCCCAGCCCACTGTGGGCAGTGCCATCCCCTGGCAGATGGCCCTGGGGCGTATAATAAAGCAAATGTATGGACTATAAAGATGTCTCAGCAGTTAAGAAAGCACTTACTCTTCTTCCAGAGGACCCAAGTTCAATACTTCCCAGCACCTATATGACAGTTTCACAACTGTCTGTAACTCCAGTCCCAGAGAATTTGATACCTTCTTCTGGTCTCCTCGAGCACCAGACAGAACATGGTGTATAGCACCCAAGACATACACATGGTACATAGACATACATGTAGGCAGAAATACTCATACACCTAAAAATAAAATTTTTAAACAAGAAATCAAATTGAGTGAGCCAGAAGGAGCAAACCAATAAGCAGCAGTTCTCCACAGCCTCTGCTTTAATTACCACCTCCAGCTTCCAGCCTAGACTTCCCTCAGTGATGCACTGTGATGGTGACACATATGAGAGCCAAATTAACCCTTTCCTACCCAAGTTGCTTTTGGTCATGGTGTTCTATCACATCAACAGAGGGCAAATTACACAATAGGTTATTCATCCAATAGTGGACAGGAAGCAGAGAGGGAGGAAGGAAACGACTGGGGCCATCAATAACCTTCGAAAGCATACCTCCCAGGAGCCTACTTTCTCCAGTTAAGCCAAACTCCTAGATTTTCTAGCATCTCCCTAAACAGTGTTACTAGTTAAGGGCCAAAGTTTCAGTACATAAGCCCTTGGTAGCACAACCAGGAGCACCCATCTCTAAACTCTTGTTATGAGAGAGATTTAATCTCTTTTGAATAGTCACTCTTTAGATAGAGTTATTTGCAAACCCATAAACTGGGTAGCCAACTGCCAATCAAACAACATTGCAAGCATTCATCTCTGTGTAAAGCAGTTCTGTCCACGTGCATCTGCTTCTGCAAAATTCTATAATGCTGGAGCTCTTTAATGTTGGGCCAATGGTCTGAGTCAGTAAATTCAAATACTAGGTCCAGTTCTGTCTGTACTTGTGATGAGCCTTTTTCATTAAGTGCTACCCTAGAGCTCAGGGACAAGGAATGGAAAATGAACTGTCACATTTGCTGCCACTGTCCTAGATGATCCCTCCAATGTGTCATCGTGACAGCTGCTCTTTAAATCCCCAAGGCTGCCCTGGGAAGACAGAGAAAGCCCAAGGGAGCCTTAGCAACAAGTGCTCTGGAGCAAATGACCTCCTTTTTGAGGACTTGCTGTGGTGTCAACTGAAGCAAATATGTTATGTATTACCTACTCTTGACACTTTTGAGAACTATTCATGAAAATGATTTTTGATGAAAAAAAACACTTGAACAATTTGCCACATTTAAAAGTTATTCTCTCTCCTAGAGGCTTTCCACAGAAGTAGCTAAAAGAGTTGCTTTTGTCATAAGACTGGATATTGGGGAAGGAAATTGGAGAGTCTTTCAAACTGCTCAGATCATTATTCCTTTCCCTTATTACAGAGGTTGTATTGTAACTCTTTGGGGTCCACATATCAGATATCCTGCTTATCAGATATTTACATCACAATTCATAACATTAGTAAAGTCACAGCTATGAAATAGCAATGAAATAATTTTATGGTTAGGGATCACCACAACATGAGGAATGGTACTAAAGGGTCGCAGTATCAAGAAGGTTGAGAAACAGTGCCCTGTTACTTTAAAATACATTTTAATGAGTGTGCTTCTCGGAAATATAGTAAACAGAGAGATACAAAGCTGGCTTTATCATGAATGGTACCTTCTGAATGTGCAAATCTAAAGCAAGCTATGGGACAGGAGCAGAGGATGGAAGAGGGTAACTATGGTTGGAAAATTAGAACTCCGGACTTAGTCATTATATTACCCTCAACAATCTGATCTTTCTGACTTCATTGTCCTTATCTGTAAAATGGTGTGGCTGTTCTATCGACTTCTCTTTAGTTTTAAATATAACAACACCTAAGTAAGTTTTTAAAGAGAAAACACCTACTTTGTCCATGTCCAAAGCAATTTTGTTGTACTGACATACTTTCCAATCGTTTAAAAGAAAAAAGGAATTGCCAAATGGAACAAATTTCTATCTCTGTAAATGCAAAGCCACAGTAATCACAGCAAAGAACATTTTGAAGGATGGAAAATGATCTATTAGCTACAGCATATAAGGAGAGTTATTTCTAAAGCAATACCTTTGGAGCAAAGGAAGTATATGGATTCTATTCAGAAAGACTATAACTATTCATATAGGAAAGCACTTCAGGGCAGGCACCCTTCTGAGCATATTCAGTTCAAAGTTATATTTTCAACATACTTAGCTTAAGGTCATAGTTGAAGAAGGAAAAATGGCAGTCATATTTTAGTGCACATTTATCTCAAGGTCATTGATGACATTTGACAGGTTCAATGGTGGATAAGAACACTTGTAAATTTTCTTAGTTTACATCATAAAAATGGTGGACAGGAATCCATCTGGGAATGCTCAGAACTTTCATCATTACGTTTTAGTGAATAGGATACTTTGAAGGTGACTTAGGTAAGAGTTTTTTCAAAATTTTTTTTCTTTTTTTTTTTTACATGTCCATCCCAGTTCCCTCTCCCTCCCTCCTTCCCTCCCTCTCTTCCTCCCTTTTACCCTCTCTGCCCTCTCACATGCACCCTAACCACCCTCCCCTCCCATGCCCCCACCCCAATTCCATATGTAGGGGAATGCCATCCAGTTGGGGTCATGTAGATCTGACAGGTCATGTGAAGTAGGGACTAGGGCTTCTCTCCTTTCTCTAGGTTAAGGCATCTAATAAAATGCTTCTGGTTCCTCTTTTTCTGATGTATTTGAAGAAAAAAGTTTTGTGCAGGGATCTTTAAGAAAATCAGTTTGTAAAATTTAGATATATAAATTTTTTAAAAAAAATAAATGACATATTGACAAAGGGAATTTGAGGGACCTGCTATCACCATTGCCTGATGGAAGTGGAGGGTTGGCCAGGTGACCCTTGGTCATAATGAACAGAAACATTTCTCAGGCTCGTTTCAGTTTTAATTTTATATCTATTAGGAGGAAATGGAAAAAGAAAACTTCAGGAGATGCTCATTCTACGTCTGAAGAGAAGAGTAAATAAATACTTTTTCTCTTTTAAGAGTGAGAAATTTCTCCAAGGGGAATCCTTACATTGAGCTTTGAAAAAATCCAAATGGTTACCATTCAATAAAGGAACATCTGGTCCTCAGGTAAGAACAAGCAGCTTGGAACTATAGCTAGTTCTAAGCAAAGCAGGCATTACAACCTTGT
The DNA here is from genome assembly GCF_943737965.1 of Phodopus roborovskii. NCBI lineage: Eukaryota > Metazoa > Chordata > Mammalia > Rodentia > Cricetidae > Phodopus > Phodopus roborovskii. The sequence goes on along the minus strand of NW_026125640.1, from coordinate 426,052 downwards.
AGGGTAGTAACTAAAAGTCCTTGTCTTAGACAAAGACCTATTGTGTAAATATTTATGGAGCCCTAATATGCCTCACTCAGAAAACAATGAGCAAAAAAAGATTGAAATCTTGCTACCATGGAGATCTAGTAGCCATCCTGAATAAACTCATATTCTCTTCCATATTGTATCCCCCAATATGTCTTATTTTGCCAGTCTTCATAAACAATTATTGTTTCAAAAGAGCTATTTAAAAAAAATTAAAGCATTAGTAAGTGTATAGGGCGCCTCATCTTACATTGTGTAAGTAAAGTATAATAGTAAAAGAAATCCATTAAGCCACAGTGATCAACTAAGACCATTAGAATTGTAAATATGCACATAATAAAAAAGTGGCCATCCGCTACAATGCACCATTGCATGGGATCTTTTGAAACACGGAGGCTACAAGGCTAAACCCAAGTTCCTTAAAATTAATTATTTGAGGTAATGGTAGAATCAAACACCTTTCAAAAATCTACTTGTGATGCTTAAGCCACATACACTGATTCCCAGGGCTTTGCAATGCAAATATAGTGCTATTTATTATTGCAAATAACACAGGTGGCTGCAACAAGGAACACAGTTTAGTATTATGTGGTTCACACAGCTTGATGGGATTTACACTTTGTCACAGACTAGACTCTTAATTATAAGCTTATACTAGGTACTCTTTTGGATAAATCTGCTTCATTATCTATCCTGCAAAAATAATATTGACCCTGATCTTTTACTACCTTATAAATAAACAAAAGTATGTCACTCCATGATAATGCAAAGGGGAGCCTAATGCTTAATATGTAAAAGGTACAGGTACATACACTAGAAGTGGAAAGAGTTAAAGAAAGGTACTTACAAAATAACATACACTAAAAGTGAAAACAGTTAAAGAAAGGTACTTACAAATTAAGTTTCCTAATTTATTCCAAGAAGGAATAACTGAGACAGAATTTGCCTAAGTATGTGAATGTGCTTAAGTGCATTTGCACATATATATCATATATAATAAAATATTTGTAATTCAGATTTCTACTACAGTACATTGATGTACAAAAGAAATAATTATTTAAGTTTAATCATATGAGAATGTGAATAATAGCTGAGCACTTACCTAGCACGTGTGAGGCCCTGAGTTCAATCCTCAACACCAAAAATAGTTCAAAGAAGGTAGTTCAAAGAAGCTTTATTTATAATAATTAAAACATAGAAACCTCACTATCCATCAGTAAAATAAATGATGAATAAATTATGGCATATCCATATATAAGCAGGTCCTATGAACATGATGAGCAAAAGAAGCCATACTCAGACAGCGTTTGCTTTATTATTCCATTCATAAAAAGTTCAAGAATAAGAAAAACTGAAATATGGTGATAGAGGTCATAAAATTCCTTTCCTTTTTGTATCTGTTTGTGTATTGTGACTGAGATGGTGTATTACTTACAGTTATTGGGATAAAGGCCACTTCTCAACTAGTAGAAATGTTCCATGTTTTTGTTTGTCTGTTTATTTGTTTTGATTTTTTGAGACAGGGTTTCCCTGTGTGGCTCTGGCTGTCCTGAAACTTGCTTCGTCGAGCAGACTGGCCTCGAACTCATAGATCCTCCTGCCTCTGTATCCTAAGTAAATTTTCTATATTTTTATATCGACCTCCTATATATTAATTATGTGGTTACATATTTAAGATTTTTAAATATATTTTGTTATATGTAAATTGTTTCTTAACTCTAAATAAGTAAAAATAGGTCACTCTATTTGGCAATATATCCATCAAATAGTACACCAAATACTTTTTGTTTGTCTATTAATAAATTTTCTCTGACAAATACATTTTTTATTTAATACATAATGTCCTTTGGCTATTAAAGCAGTAGGGGGAACCTTCACCATCTGTCCTGAAGATGAAGCCTTTCTACACCTTTGTGGGAGTAGCAAAAGCCATGCTCCCTTCTAGGTAGATGGGTTACATAAAAAAAAAAATGACCTATGAGCTACTATAACATGGGCCAAGGCATAGAAACCAACACATGGAGGTAGGATTTCACTTGCTTTGTCCTACTGGTTCTTGTAGGGTGTAACCTTGTAACCACTCAAGGCCTGCCCTCCCAATAGGAAGGCAGCTGGGAAAGCTCATGAAACCTGAGGGCAGTCAGGTCTAAGAAGGACTCTTAGAAGCTGAAGGCAGAGCTCTCTCGGTGACACTGGCCTCAATCTCTCCTGTTCCCCTTATACAAGCCTGTTTTATCCACTCATTTGAAGCTGAGCTCCCATCATACCATGGTTCACATTTGCACATGACACACACACAACTGGACAAAGAGGAACAAATGAAAAACACCTAAAATTTAATGGCTCAGTCACATAACAGATCATTTTTCTTACACAAGTCTGAAGCGGCCAACTGCTGATATTATTCAATGACTTGTGGTGTCAGAGCCAGGATGACACAACACCCTCTTTATTCCTTCATTTGGACCCATAGGTACAAAATGACTGCTACAATTCCAGAGTCTGAGTGTCTATCCAAGGCAGAAAGAAACAGAGAAAAGCAGCACATACCATATACATGTTCACTGGCATGACAGGAGGAGTTTTGCTTAACATGGCCACCTATGGTGAAGGGTAAAGATTAGGAAATCAAGTAATTATCTAAGAGCATCACCATGCCATTTAAGACTTGGGTTCCTTCAGTAAGGCAATGAAAAAGGAGGTCTGGTAGGTAACAATGTGCCTGTGAGCACACTGAAATCTAGGACTCCATATTATCTGGAAATCTGTTAGCTATTCATGATCATATCTGAACACAAGTGATGAAAAGCACATGTAACTCTTTTAAAATATGTATTGCACACTAAGTGACTACTGAATTTAGGGTGCTTTCACTATGATTTGCATTGCATTCAACTATTATTTAGGTCACTTCAATTATGATTTGCATTGCATTTCCGATGCTGTGCTACAGGTATTGCTCAAGGCCAGCAGTAGACAAATACCTTTTCTACCAAAGTAACATAGGATTTTAGGAAGCAAACACAAAAGATCTGTAGCATTCTCTAAATTCACTGCCATTTCACAAGTACAAGTTAATTATTTCAACATATGAAGATAAATAGTATTTCCATTACATTTGGGTCTGTTTGAAACAAAGAATGTTTTAATTCACCAACTGACCAACTACAGTCTGTCTTCACCTTTAAAAAGAGTGGGTGGTAGGAAGCAGAGAGATGGCTAAGTGGATAATGATGACTGCTGCTAACCTGATGACCTCATCTCAGTACCCAGGATAAACATGACTGAAGGAAGGAACTGACTTTAGCAAGTTGTCTTCTGACCTCCACAATACATTGTGGCATTCCTGTACATGCGTGCTTATGCACATGCCCTTGCTTCCTCCCTCTCCCCTTCATCCCTGTCCGCCCCCCAATAAATAAGTATATAGTAAAAATGATATAATAAACATTTTTAACAGATGAACCCACGGAACTGAAGGGGTTCCCAGCATCCTTCTATGTCTGATGTGACCAGTTTCTAAATCAATTGCAATCAAAAGCACTCCAAATCATGAGGGGTATTTCCAGAAAATAGTTCAGATTAATGTTAGTTTTCAACTGAAAGTCATAGCACTCTGCTAGGTGAGAAAATACCATGGAAAGGGATAGAATGTACCCACTCAAACCATAAAAATAAAAATTCAAATCTAGTTGACTTTTGTATATAAATAAGATTGCAGGAATTTTTCTTTTCCTTTTGAGACAGGATCTCATGGAGCCCAATCTAGCCTTAAACTTGCTATGTAGCCCAGGATGACCTTGAACTTCTTATCCTCCTATGTCTATCTTCTGAGTACCAGTATTACAGCCATCTGCCACTCTTCCTGGCTTATTATTGCTAGTGTCAAGGATCAAACCCAAGGCTTCATGGGCACTGTCAGATGTCCTACATCTTTTCATCCAAAATGTCAGTAAGATTGTGTTGACAGAAAATTACCAGTAGCTTTGTATGTTTAAACTTTTTATTTACCCTATACACCTTTAAGTATAAAAAAATGCTGGGGATGATACTGAAGGAGAAGTGTTTAGATACTTGTTTACTGAGCACATAGCAATGTTTCAGTTTGGTTCTCGTGTTGTTTTATTCTTATTTCAATTCATATTCCTAAAACATGTAAGGAGAAGAACAAGCATCAGACATGTACCAAATAGTCATGCTTTTGCCAACTGGATATTGCACTGGATTTTGTGGAGAGCCACTGAAAAACCAAGATAAAACAAGGTCTTAATACCTGCATTTGGAAACTGTGTTTACTAGCTATGTATAAACCCTTGCAAGTAATTGTGCCATCTGGATCAAAGACCTCAAAGAACATTTAGTTGTTCTAAGGCTTCAGGTTTCTGTTACTCTTGAAGAGGTTGATCTGGATAACAGTTTGTTCTGGTGGCATGAAGCTTTCACCTCTAGTTCCAGGATGCCCGTACACTGTCTTGAGCCTTACATCTCTTCCTTTAATTCTGTGAGGCTTCCTAGTATTCTGCTATTGATTCTTCTTTCCATTTTAATTTTATACATTTTAATACATTATTCCAATATGGAAAAATTCCCATGTATCTTTAACTCATCATTATTTACCTCTTATTCATATTTTGACATATTTGCTTTTGCATTCTATTTGGGGTGGAGTCATTTTAGAGTATAAATTATGTGCATAATACTTCTTTGTCATATAATCAGAGACATTTCCCCATCTAACTACAATGTAATTATCAAAGTTGGAAATTTTAACACTGATATTACATCATATAGCCTGTCTGTAAATTTTTCTGATAATCCCAATAATGTCTCCTAAAGCTATTTCATTTACTGATACAGGAACAAATCCAGAATTGGCCACACAATTGTCATATCTTTTTACACTTCATTACTGTGGAAGAAATCTCAAGCCCTTTTCTTTTTTCCCCTTGATTTTAATGTCTTAAAAAGGGCATGGGCACTTTATTTAATAAAATATCTCCTAATTTGAATGTTCCTCATGACAAAATTTACCTCACACATGTGTGGCAGGAAGACCTCAGGAGTGATGTGCTCCTCTTGTAGAACAAAATATTGAGAAAGATACAGTATTTAAGCCACACTTAAAAGTAAGTTACTTTTTGATGACTTTCTATTGCTTCAGAGTTTAGAAGTCATGACGCCTCTACAATTTTCATTGCTAATTACTCAGGCTTTTCTCATACTGGTTCAACAGTAAGGTATGCCATTGCTTAAGCCTGGCAACTTCCCAACTGTGAAGAATCAGAATCGCAGACTCTGGGCCAATAAGTTCAATGTACTATGGACGTCAGATAAATCAGTCAAGTCAATGGAGGGGCAGACAGGTAGGTGCAGGAAGTCAGAGTCCACAAAGTCAATGTCAATGTGCACCAGTCAACAAGGATCATAACCTCTGATTTTAGGGCAGGGATTGTGGGCACAATTCCCAGTGTTATAAAGCTAATGGGCAAACTGGCTCTAAGCCAGTGGGTGTTAGTCATAGGCTTTAGTGGAATGCAAAGTAACTTGTTCCTGACTACAGTGGAGTCTGGTAAGCCAACACTATCTCATACACGTCACTGTTGGCAGCCACATTTTTCCCTTCCTCCAAATCAGGTTTGTGCGAATAATAAAGTGTAAGCCAGTTCCCTAGCAATTTTGTTGAAGTTCAGCATTCAGACCAGCAGAACCAGAGTAAAGCACAAGATTATATGTCTCTTACAAATCCACATATGATGCCAGTGGGGCATGTTCAGACCATCTTTTGACTTTTAAATCTGTAACTGGGCTATGACGGAATGTCATGTGCTATAAATATCCACATAACACAAAAGTCAATATTACAATGAAATTACTCTCAGAACTCACCAAGTGCCCCTACCAAGTAATCCCAACAGAGTATAGTAGTAGGAAAAGAATACAACACATATATAACGTGTTGCCAAGGCAGAAATGAAGTGAACCTCCATAAAAGTTAGGCAATGAAAAACTTCTTTTTAAAAAATTAAAAGGCATTTCCTTTTGATATCCTTAAGGCTATGTGTGTCAGCAAACCCAATTGGCAGAGGTGTGGGTGAGCCAGTCCTGAAGTTGTAAGCATGGGAGAGCTGTCCCCATTACTCATTTGTCATGGCATGGACAGGGGAGAGATTCCCTCTCCCAACCAACCCTTGCTCATCAACACCTGAGGCAGGTTGTTGGCATTGAGGTCATAAGCACGGGAAACCTGACTCTGCCCCTCATCAGCTGCAGCACTCTGGAGAGTGTTCCCTAGGCCATGCCTAGGCAACACAGTAGAGCTAGCCCTGAAGGTGTAGGTGTGGGAGATCAGACTCCGAGGATATGAAAGTGAGAGAACTGGCCCCGCCCCTTGCTCATGGCTGCAAGGGGTGAACTAGCCAGAGCAATGCTGGAGAGCGCACCCTGGTGGTGAGGACAGGGAAGAGCTGGCAGGCAGACCAACACTGAAACTACCCAGACCCAGAACCAGGGTTATGAGTTCATCCACCCCATCTGCTGGAGCTCATGAAGGGACCAGTCCTGCAGACCCAAAGCTGCAAGATCTCCATGACACAGCACAACAGGATGTCCAAGAGAAGTCCTTGAGAGAGCCCAGCATCGATAGAACAGCAAAAAAAAAAAAAAAAAAAAAAAAAAAAACAAAACAAACAAAAAAAAAAAAAACAAAAAACAGACCTCAAACAATGACTCTTTGCAATGAACACTTGCAAGTAAGGATATATGAACAAAAAGGTTTACTGTGTGACTCACGATGTCACACCATGGCTTCCATGATGAGATTGTTTTTTTTCTTTTTTTCTCCTAACCTTTCTTTTATTTTATTTGGGGGTAGAGGTTGCAAGAGCAGAGGGAAGATAAAAAGGCATAGGGAAATGGATGATGAATTAGATAGGGATGCACGAAGCGAAAGACACAAAGAGTAAATACAAAAATAAAGTTAAAAAAAAAGAGTGCGTGTCCCCAAAAGTGGTAGCTCCTCCTACCAGGAGAGAGGTTAGCTTTGGATCCATGTTCACTTTTTCCATGGAAAATTATAGTCTACCTACAAAATACAACAAACGTGGTGAGTCAGGACAATTTCCTCTTAGCAAGCATCTCTAAATAGGTCTGGCACAGGCTTCCCATAATACTCCCAGGTGTTCTAAAGCTGTGAATGTTAGAACTGAAGTAACGAAGGCATTCATTACTCACAGGAAACAGGAAACTGCTTATTATTAACAATTCACATCTCAAAAATCAGCTTCTTTTGTAAGGCTCTATTTTGAAAAAGGAACTAGTACCAATTTGTATAAACCTCTGTGACAGGTAATTTCAGGACACACTACCAGAAACACTATATGAAAAAGGTAACCTGGAGATGTGGCAAATTGTTTATTACCATTTGTTTCCAATTAAAAGGATGGTGGAGTACAAATTATCTATGGTCTTAATAATAAAACCTCTGAGTCACTAATCGGGTAAAAGCTGAAGGATCAGAGAAGCAGAGTGTCCATCCACTAGAGCTCTTACCTCTACCAATTTTCAGACCAAAGGGGCGATCCTGCCCTCAGACTGCTTTCTCAGACTGCATCCATCTCTATGAACCTCAGACTTCCTTGAGCTCCTGTCTCCTTCTGCCTTATGTTCCTCTCTCCTCCCAGCCATATCACTCCAGTCTCTACCTCTCTAGTACTGGTATTAAATGCATGTGATCCCAAATGCTGGGACCCCTTTTGAGTGAGATCCACTAATCTTTTATGCTGATTCACTCTCATGTAGCTCAGGGTGGTCGTTAACTCACAGAGAGCCATCTGCCTCTGTGTCCAGAGGGCTTGGATTAAAGGTGTGTGCCACCACTGCCTGACCTCTATGGCTGACTAGTGTGGCTAGCTTTGCACTCTGATCTTCAGGCAAGCTTTATTTGTTATAACGTAAACAAAATATCACCACAGGAAGGTATCTTTAGCTCTTGAGAACAAAATGTTGCTTTACTCCAACAGAGGGAGCCTTTAAGACAACCCAAATCAACCCTAAAATACAGTCTTCCTGTGATCTTGTCAGAAAGAATTAAGGGTCATTGCCAAAGACAAAAGAAAACCACAGGGAAAGGGTTATAGATTATTTATATGTAAAAACATAATGATTTCAGGTACTTATTTATTACTTGCTTAGTGAACAAAATGTCTTTTTTTCTCAGAGAGTTATTGTCTGGGTTATTTTCATATACTTGTCAAATTCATGAAATTAAACCACAGCATTAAATCACATCCCTGTCTATTTGGAAGAATTTATTTAGTAAACAATCAGGCTTTATTAGGGAAATGGGCTACCTTTTGCTAAGAGTCTCTGAAAGCAGATTAATGTTGACACCAGCCCAAGGAATAAAAGGCTCAATCTTGATGCTATGAAAGTTCTGAGAAACCAGAGACTTCTTATATTCACACAGCTAGAAAGGGCACAACTTTGGATACTTATCTGGTATCCATTCTAGTTTGATAGAACTCCATGTTCTCATCTTTATCACAGTATCAGTGGCCAATTGTACCTGCAGCCTATCTGTCTGCTACTGATGATCTTGACCACACAAATTGCTTTGATCAAAGGTATGTTATGTATGTTAGTGTCATCAGCAGAAATTTGAAAATGCCCTGCCTAGTTTCTATTCTATGAAACACATGGGGTTCAGTTGAACCCTACTCACATCTGACATGCCTGTAGAAGAGCCATATACCAGGTGATCCATAAACCTACTAATAAAAAGTCACTCTTTTATTATAAATTTTTAAGATGTAAAATTTGACTAATGAAATAGTTTTTGGAACAGCTCCAACATGTAGTTCAGAGCACTGAAGAACTGAGACACTGTGTTGCTCAAGCAAAACATGGTAATTACCAGGGATACCCAACACAACTATCGTGCTGCTTTATTGTTCAGAACTGTGTGCTATTACTAGTGGTAAAAAGGGAGGCTAGAAATGAATCTGGTATTGTAAGCTTCTACTGGAGAGCTATCACAATGGAAGGAAATGGAGGTAAACTGTTGTATAGTATCTGATAGTCCTGCTTTTCCAGTGTTGTCAGGTTCTGAGGTGCATAAGCTTTATGAGTGCCCTGTATTGAATCCATGTTTGATCATGGGTCGTCAGAAACAACTTGGAAGTCCCTTCAACCTGGCCATGGTGAGTTCAATATGAAGCTGTGCTTTCGTTTGTCCCCTGGAGTTTCTGTATTTGCCACAAGAAGACCATAATACAGGTAATAGTGATGTAAGGGGAACCCAGAAACACGTGGAATCAATGTATAGTCACACAGAGTCGCCTGGTTCGGTAGAAAAATAAATGCTTAGAAGTCACTGAGATTCCGGGATGTTTTGTAAATATTTAAAAATAATCAATCATGGCGTCTCGATATTTTCCCACCTGATTATCAATTTCATGTTCCCCAAAATGGTGACGATTAATGTCCACAGTCAGAGTTCTCCAAAGGGGTTTTATAAGATATTCCTCTTTTCCCAGTGCTCTCAATCTCCCAGGTAGATAATGGTGTGGGGTTTTCCCCATCTAAAGGCAGCTGAAAGAAGACCAAATCTCACACAGGGAAGGGGTTCATAGGAAGGTGGTGAATGTGAACTGATGCATCCTATTAGGTGGGGGTTTCTCAATGCCCTCAAGTGTGATAAGGAGGAGTCAGTGGAGATTAGGACAGACACAGGCTCCCTGCAAACGTAGAGGTTACAGTCCTCTAGTACTGATTGCTGACTGACTGCTGTTCTGAAAAGGTACAATAGGATTGAATAGTTCTCACAAAAGCTAGGCCAAAAACTATTTAGAAGGAAACCAGGAAAAGGAGGAACAAGAATGTCAGAAACGTATATTTTGGGCTACAGTTGGTACTAAAGAAATGTATCTATGTATACAGTAAGTAATAAAAGATACTTTGTCCTCATTCTTTTGGAAATTTAAGCAAGTTCAATGCTATTATTTTTTACAATAATTTAGTAAAATAAAACAATTCCCAGACATATAAAATATTTAAACCAGAAAAAGAGTTATCATAGATTTTGTATAGGAAAAGAAACCCTAGATGAATGACTTCATCTGTTTTGGAAACTAATACAACAGATGATATTAATATTTAAATTTTATAAACTAGATAAAGAACACACATTCTATGGAATAAGTGGGAAATGAACATGTAACATCACATATAATGATGTGCAAAAAATGAAAACATATGCAAAGCTTATCTTCATAATTAGAAATATGCAAATTAAAATAAAATAGCATTTTCAGTCTAGCAGAGTGGCATAAATTATGAAGGTTAAACTGATAGCACGGGTAACTGGTGGGGAAACAGTCACTTTCACATTCTGTTGAGAAAGAAGGCTAATATTCACTGCCTCTTTGGAAGGTCAATTTGGAAACACTGATAAAAAAATGACCTTAATAATTCAATGAATAATTTTCTTGCAGATGTACAAATAAGTGTCTCTTATTTTCTGCACTGTTGTGTTCTATGGTACAAACAGAAACAATGCAGCACTTGTTAAATAAAGTTACTGCGTTATTGTACAATGGAGTACTGTTTGTCCACAGAAGGAATAAAGTAAAACTATACATGTAGATATGGAAAGTTTCCTAATACATTGGATCAACGAAATAAACCTGGCACAGGCAATGTGTGTTGTATGTATGTTCATGGATACTTTTAGAATGATTCTGGTTAGACTCAGAAGAAGCAAGTAAAATGAGTTACCTTTAGAGATGCAGTGCTGAAAACTGGAAACTGGGAGTCTAAAGTGAGAGGAATACACATTTTATAACGTTCAATACACTTGGCTTTGGTGTTTTCGTTGTTTATTTTTGTTTTTCTTTAATCAAGTGCATGGAATGCTTTCAAAAAAGAAATTGAGCTAGTAAAAAGTAAACAATAGGTTGGGCATGGTGGCACAGAGTTTGAGGCCAGTTTGGTCTACATAGCAAATTCTAGGCTAGCTAGAGCTACACAGTAAGACATTACCTCAAGAAAAAAAAATCATATGATAAACAAATGACTAAATGACTTAACTGTCCAAACAGTGTGCAATAAACAGAAACAAAAACTTAATATAGCCTTCCTGTTGCTGCTGAAAGAAATTAATGCTTTTAAAAGAATAGCCATTTTTTTCCCAAACAATGATCCATTGATCAGACTGTGGAAAGTGGAATTTTTAAAGACTATTGATTTTTTTATTTTACTTAGTAGACAGAGACTGACTTGCAAACTAATAATAGTTTTTCAGTTAGCAAAAGAAGTGAGGTTAGTTACATAACTTTGAGGACACGGAAAAGATAACGTCAGCGTTATCTTCAAGGCTCATCTTTTAATAGAGAGAGGCTGAAGGCTTAATACCCTCATTTATACCTATGGTATGGTTGCTTTGGGGCAATTAAAGTGATTCTCAAGCACTGAGACATGATGAAACATCGAAACAGTAATCTCCTACTGACTTAGAAAAAAAATAAATAAAACCACAACACTCATGGTATCCGTAAGTAGAAAGGCAGGTGTTGGGGATAAATGCAGAGCACATGTTTCAGAGAACTGAACTGCACTTGGAAAAGAAGCTGCATTTAGTGCAAAGGAGCATTTGGCAAAAGCTACTGTTTTGGGCCTGATGAGACAGCTCAAACATGGGGATCCGAGTTCAATTCCCAGTACCCCAGTGAAAAGCAAATCTGAGTGTGATGTTGTCCACCCAGTGCTAGGGTGACAAAAACAAGTGAATTCATGGGGCTTTCTGACTATCTAGCCTTCCTACTGGGTACATACTAGTAAGAGACCATTTCAAAGTACACAACAGCATTTAAGGAATGACATGGGAAGTATTCCTCTTGCTGTCACATACTTGCATACACTTGTGTGCCTACCCAACACACATGCACATGCACACGCACACGCACTCGCACACACACACACACACACACAGAGAGAGAGAGAGAGAGAGAGAGAGAGAGAGAGAGAGAGAGAGAGACCAACACAGACACCGACACAGGCACACACATGGACACAGACACACATGGATACACAGGCACAAAGAAAAGTTGTTTATTTAACTTTTATATCCTTGAAAGGAACTAAGAAGTAATCCAGTTGATGGGAATGACCATGATGCCTTATAGGAATGTATCATTATGCCTGGGACAACATGAGGATTTTTTTTTCTTTTTGAGACAAGGTCTCACTACGTCTGGAACTCTCTATGTAGAGATCTGTCTGACTCTAACTCTCAAATGCTGGGTGGAATTAAAGTCATGTGTAACCAATCCCAGCTAGAACATTAGATTTTAATCTTATGCAGTAAAGAAAACAGTCTGTGCAGTTGGAGGAGGGATAGAATTGGGGCTTCACATAGGATTTGTGACGTAAACTGCCCCTAAAATTAAGGGTATCCAAGTTGACAAAACAACAGGAGCAAAGGCCTGTTGGTAGGTCACTGGCAAACCAAGTAAACAGATACCAGTGAAAGGGTATATTGTGTTGTGAAGCAAGGAAGAGAGTGTTTAGGTTGAATGAAGAAACTCATCGGAGTTGGCAGTAGGCTGAGATTGCAGGAGGAAGTACACAACTTGTGTGTTAGTTTATCAAAGTCTGCTTACCAGATGATAACAGGTAATCAGCAGTGGGGGAAGAAGGCATGGAGGTGCTATACATAGATACTTAGGAAATGATAGATGAACACTAGTAGTAAAAAATGTATATTGGACTTCTCAGTGGTGAGCTACACAGGGATGGAGAGATGGCTCAGTGGTTTGGGCTGCTCTTTCAAAGGACCTGGGATGGATTTCCAGAACCCACTTTGTGACCAGCATCTATAACTAGTTCAAGGTACCTGATGCCCTCTTCTGGCATCTGTGGGTACTACAGGCATGCAGCCCACATATAAGCAGACAAAAACACACACATGCATAAAGCATATCCTGTAGTAACCAGGAAAGTAAAAGGGACCACTGTTGTGATGGAAGTTCAATCAAGGGGCGATAATAGGGTATAAAGAATCTGATGAGGGGAATAGGACAAATGGGGGGAATCTCTAATTAGGCAGGGGGAGGGAAAGAAATACAGAAGCAGAGAGGGTAAAATAAACATAAGGATATCTAAAAACGCATAAGGAACCATATTGACTATCAACATAAAATGCATACAGTATGCACAACTCTGTGTATACATATACACTTAAATAGAAATTTCCTATCTGGGCCTGCAATATTCCCTCCAAGAGCCAAAGACCACATACCAAAAACCCTGACATCAACACTTTACTCCAGCCCCCAACACACTAGGCATTCTCAGAGAACTCACAGGCCACTTCCAGCAGGAAAGCAGGTAGACTAACTGCAATTCTTTACTTTTCATCCCTGTCCTCCAAATCCAATCCTCCAGCCTCATCCCCAGCTCTGAAACAGATGCCTGCTGCAGTTAACCCTTCCTCCTTGCCTCCATCTCCAGTGGATCACATAAATCTTTCCCTCCAGCCTTTCTCCCCTCCATTCATCCTTTTGTTTCAGGCCCCAATTTCAGCAGGGAACCCAGCAGCAGTAGACCTGCTTTCAATCTTCATTCTCCCTCTGCTCCTCCATATCCAAGCCATTAGTCTTATCCCTGGCTCTGTGGCAGACTACCTGCTGAGGCCTGTATACACTCTATGTCCCCATTCCAAGGGACTAAGCAGATCCTGGTGGAAAGTACTGCTTCCCCCTGCATGTAGAACTTCATAACTTCACTTCCCTTTTCTAGCCTATCCTCATTTCTAATACCTAGAAACACGTTTTACCTGGAACACCCAGTGGCCACACCTAACAGGATATCAGAAGAATTTCCTAGCAAGCAACACACAGCCACCACACTCTCCTAAGAACTAATAGGGACAACATAAATCAAGGTAAAAACATCCACCCAGAAATAACAGGTCAGCACCTACAATTACAATCATCCCAAACCCTGATGCCTACACACAATCTTAAAAGCAACCAATAACAACCAGGACAATGTCTCCAATAGAAACCAGTAACCTCACTACAGCAGGTCCTAAATAGTATAACATAGCTGAAGCACAAGAAGACCATAAAACCATGTGTATGAAGACAATAGAGGTCCTTAAAGAGGAAATTAATAAATCCCTTAAAGAAATCCAGAAAAGCATAAACAGTGGGATGAAATGAATAAACCCCTCAAAGAAATCCAGGAGAACACAAACAAACGATGGAAGGGAATGAGTAAAACTGTGCAAAACATGGAAAAGAAAGTAGACTTAAGAAAGGAAACTAAAACTGAGGGGATTCTATAAATGAAAAATTTAGAAATTCAAACAGGAACTACACTGGCAAGCTTCACCAACAGCATACAATAGATGGAAGAGGGAATCTTAGGTGTTGAAGACACAATAGAGGAAATGGATACATCAGACAAAGAAAATATTAAATCTTAAAAAAAAAATTCCTGATACAAAATGTCCAAGAATTCTGGGACACTGAATCCAAGAATGATAGAAAAAGAGGAAGGAGAAGAAACCAAGGGCCCAGAAAATATTTTTCACAAAAATTATAGAAGAAAATTTCCCTAACATAAAAAAAGGACATTATTATTCAGGTAAGAGAAGCATAGAGAATACCAAATAGATGGGACCAGAAAAGAAAGTCCCCTCAGCACCTAATAATCAAAACACTAAATGTACAGAATAAGGAAATAATATTAAAAAGCTACAAAGGGAAATGACTAAGCAACATGGGGGCAATATTTTGTTTATGATCTAACAAATACAGATTGCATGAAGATCAGAGTGCAAAGCTAGCCACACTAGTTAGCCATAGAGGCCAGGCAGTGGTGATACACATCTTTAATCCCAGCACTTGGGAGACAGAGGCAGACAGATGATGACCTCAGCACTTGGGATCCCACACCTTTAATCTCAGCACTAGAGAAGAGTATAAGGTGGAGGAGATAGGAGATCAGTGCAGTCTGAGATTTGGTGGAGACAGATGCAGCCTGAGGACAGGATCACTCTTTGGTCTGAGCATTGGTAGAGGTGAGAACTTTCTAGTGGCTGCTGCTTTGTTTCCCTGATCTTCAGCATTAACCCCAGTATCTGTCTCTGAGTTTTTATTAGTAAGAACAATTACAATTGTGCTACACAAAGGATAACCAAGCTACAGTCCCCAACCACGAGAAAAAAGGGTAACAAAGAGGACCCTAAAAGAGACAGACATGGATCTGCCTAGGAAGGAGAAATAGACAAGATCTCCTGAGGAAATTGGGAGTATGGGGGTGTGTGGAAGAGGAGCAAGGAGGATGGAAGGGGAGTGTAGAGGAGAGCACGAGAGAACAGGATGGTTGAGTTGCAGGAAGGACAGAGAGGGAGAGCAAGGAAAGAAGTATCTTGATAGAGGGAGCCATTACAGCATTATCAGGAAACCTGGCACTAGGGGAATCCCCAGGAATCTACAAGCTACAGCTTGTAGCTACAGCTAAAACGCTAAGCGGTAGTGGAGAGGGTGCCTAAACTGGCATTCCCATGTAATCAGATTGGTGACTACCCTAATTGCCATCGTAGAACCTTCATCTAGTAACTGATGGAAGCAGATGTCAAGATCCACAACCAAGCACTGGGCTGAGCTCCCAGAGTCCAGTGGAAGAGAGGGAGGAGTGATTGTATGAGCAAAGGGATCAAGAGCACAACGGGGAAACCCTCAGAAACAGTTGATCTGAGCTAATAGGAGCTTACTGACTGGGAACTTGCATAGGTCCAAACTAGGCCCCCTGAATGAAGGTGGCAGTTTGTGCAGTTGTAGCAGTTTGTGGGACCACTCTCAGTGAAGCCAGGCTCTATCTCTAGTGCCTGAGCTGGCTTTTGAGATCTCATTTCCTATGGAGAGGTACATTGCTCAGCCTAGATATGGGAGGGAGGCCTTGGTACTGCCCCAACATGGTGATGGAACTACACTGCCCCAACATGGTTATGGAGTTACCCTTTATTGACTCCCCATGGGATGACTTACCTCTCTGAGGAGTGGATGGAGTGGAGATGGGATGGGGGGAAGAGGGGAGGGAAGGGGAACTGGGATTGGTATGCAATTAAAAACAAACAAATAAATACATAACTCATGCTACAGCAACATATAAATGCAGACCTATTAGAATTACACCTGAATTTCCAATGGAGACTCTAAAAAACAGAAGGACCTGGGTAAATGTACTGCAGAGAGTATAAGAGATCACAGATGCCAGCTCAGACTACTATCCACAGAAAAACTTTCAGTCACATTAGACAGACTAACTAAGGCATTCCATGATGAAACTAAGTATAAGCAACACATGTATATTCAAATCCTGTCCTACAGAACACACTAAAACTAAAACCCCAACCTAAAGATGTTAACTACATCCAAGAAAACACAATCCCAGATAAATAATAGTCCCAGAAAATAAGTAGTCCTAGACCAGCAAAGTCAAGGGAAGGGAGTGTGTACATGCACACACACGTCAACAACAACAAAACAAGAGGAATCAACAACATTTGGACATTGATATCTCTCATCATCAATGGTCTCAATTCCCCCAATAAAAGGACACAGACTAGTAGAATACATTCAAAATTAGGATCCATCCTTCTGTGTCCTTCTCCAAGAAACAAACCTCAACTTCAAGGATAGACATCGCCTCAAGGTAATGGGTTGGAAAAAGATATTCCAAGCTAGTTGACCTAAGAAGCAAGCTTGTGTAGCCATTTTAGTATCTGACAAAAGAGACTTCAAGCCAAAACTAACCAGAAGAGACAGGAAAGGATACTACATACTCATCAAAGGAAAAATGCACCAAGAGGGCAATTCTTAACATCTATTCCCCAAACATAAGCATACCCAAGTTTGTAAAAGAAACACTACTACAGCTTAAATCACGTATTGCCCCCTCATACACTGATAGTGGGAGACTTCAATACCCCACTGTCACCAATAGACTAGTCATGTAGACAAAAATTTAACAGAAATGCTGGAGCTAACTGATAATATAAACCAAAGGGACCGAACAGATATTTACAGAATATTTCACCCAAACACAAAAGAATATACCTTCTTTTCTGCACCTCATGGAACATTATACAAAATCCACACAAAGCAAGTCCCAACAGTTACAAGGAAATTGAAATAACTCCCTGCACCCTCTCTGACCATCAAGGATTAAAGCTGGATGTGAAAAACAAGAAAAAGCTTAGAAACTCATGGAACTTGAACAACTAACTATGGATGAAAAATGGGTAAAGATTGAAATTAAAGACTTTCCAGAACAAAATGAAGAAAGAAATTACCATATATTTTTGTTTTAAAAGAGAAGAAAAATATATCAGAAGACGGGAAAATCTTCCATGCTCATGGATCTGTGGTATTAATATAACAAAATTGGCCATCTTATGAAAAGCAATCTACAGATTCAATATAATCCCCACCAAAATTCCAAAACAGTTCTTCACAGATCTTGAAAGGACAACTTTCAGCTTCGTATGGAAATAGGAAAACAAAAACCAGGATAGCTAAAACAATCATGAATTATTAATTTATTACAGAACTTCTGGAAGTATCACCATCCCTCACCTCAAATTTTACTATAGAACTCTACTAATAAAACCAACACTGTGTTGGCACAAACATGCATTTTGATCAATGGAAGAAGACTCCAAAGGAACCCCACACACCTATAGACACCTGGGTTTTGATAAAGTGGCCAGAATTTTCACACTGGAAATAAGACAGCATCTTCAACAAATGGTCCAGGCCAAACTTAATGGCTACATGTAGGAGAATGCAAATAGACTTTATTACCCTATACAAAACTCAAGTCCTAATGAATCAAAGACCTCAACATAAAGCCAGATACAATGAACCTGAAAGAAGAGAAAGTGGGAAATAGCCTTGGACTTACTGGCATAGGCAAAGACTTTCTGGACAGAGAACTCTGTTAGCAAGGCACTAAGATCAACAATAAATAGGACTAATGAAACTGAAAAGCTTCTATAAGGCAAAGGACACTGTCAATAGGACATAGTAGTAGCCTACAGAATGGGAAAAATTTTACCAACTACACATCTGATAGAAGTCTAATATCCAAAGTATATAAAGAACTCAAAAAACAAGATATCAAAAAAATCCAAATAACCCAATTTTCAAAATGTGACACAAATCCAAACAGAAAATTCACAAAAGAGATAATTCAAATAGATGAGAATCACTTAAAGAAATGTTCAACTTCCTTGTCATGAGAGAAATGCAAATCAAAACTACTTTGAGATTTCATCTTACACCTGTCACAATGGCTAAGATCAACAAAACATGTGACAGCTCATGCTGAGGAGGATGCAGAGCAAGGGGAACACTCATCCATTGCTGATAGCAGTGCAAAGTTGTACATCTACTATGGAAAGCATTGTGATGGTTCCTCAGGAAGATTGGAATCGCTCTACTTTAAGATCCACAAATACCACTCTTGAGCATGTACCCAAAGGATGTCTCATCTTAGCACAGAGACACATGCTCAACTATGTTCCTGCTGCTCTATTTATGATAGTCAGAAACTAGAAACAAACTAGATGTTCATCAACAGATGAATGAATGAAGCAAATATGGTACATATACACAATAGAGTATTACTTAGCTGTTAAAAGAATGAAATCATGAAATCCACAGGTAAATGGATGGAACTAGAAAACAAACAATCATCTTGAGAGAGGTAACTCAGACCCAGAAAGAAAATATTTTGTATTCACTTATATGTGGATATTAGCTCTTAAGTCAATGATAATTAAGCTACAATCCATAGAACCTCGGTGGTTAGGTGTAAAGTGACTGGGAGTGGGGCAGATAGACTGCCCCTGCAAAGGAAATGTAATATATACAGTTATAGATGGAGTTGGGGAGGTATGTAATGACAAGACCAAGTGTAGAGGGAGACCAGATGGGGAGTGGGGGAGTGAAAACAGGGAGAGACATATGTTTAAGGGCCACTTGGGGGTAGAGTACTAAAATATATACATATATGAAGGATATCCAAATGAAATCATCAAATAACATGGGAGACAGAGCTCCACATGGACATCTCTTGTCACTAATTGAAGCTTCCAGTATTGGGAATGGGTCACATCTAATTGAGTTATTGGAACCCCTAAGGAACCCAGGCTCTCTGCAAACTGACATCAAGACCTGATTGCTGAACATAACACTCACAAAAACCATTGAACATGGATAAATTAAGCTGGTACCTAAATAGAGCCTCCCACTCCCACCTTGCAGTGTCTTTAGTATATGAAGATACCCTGCATGCTACCAAAGTAGTAATGTAAACACCATCTCAGCTACAAACTCTTTGATCTACAATGTTGTCCTGGCTTCAAAATACAGTAGTGCGACCACGGAACAAAGCATGTGAGAGTAACCAACCAATATCTGATTTGACTTAAGGCCCAGTCCACAAGATGGAACCCATACCTGACAGTGCTTGGGTGACAAAGAACCATAGACTGGATAGCCCAGGTACTTATGGTAAAACCAAATAGTACTGTTCTACTAACAGAACATAACAATAAAATTACTCCTAACAACATTCGGATATATTCAGTGCCTTGCTCAGTCATCATCAGAGAAACTTCCTCCTGCAGCAGATGGGAACAAACACGGAGACCCACAGTGAGACAATATACAGTGAGATCTTCGAACACTCAGGAATCCCATAAAATAGTTAACTGGAAGCCATAATATATACCTAAAGGATGTATGGGATTAAAAGAGAGAAAATAAATGAACACTATGAAATGAAAATAGAAACTAAAAGTAAGATAAAAATTTTAAAAAAGAAAAAAGCCCGGATACAACATTATGAGACAAGGAACCTCCAATGATGCCATTGAGTTCATTTTCTGTTGGCCACCCACTTCTGGGCATGCAGCCTACCCTTGTTTGTTTCCATGATAAGACTCCCTTGGAGGAAACTAAATTTTCACTTGCGAATGGTTACCAATTGGAAATCGCTTCTATGTTAGGGATGGGGCATGTGTCCATGTCTCTTTCAGCTCTAGGACCCCACCTGGTGCAAACCCATGCAGGCACCATGCATACTGCCTCAGTCTCTGTGAGTTCATACATATGCTGATCCTGTTTATTTGAAGGACCTTGTTTCCTTGGTGTCCTCCATCCCCTTTGAGTCTTATGATCTTTCCATCTCCTCTTCCACAGTGTTCCTTGGGCTTTGAGAGGAAGGATCTGAGTATTTCAAGGTCTTTCTCGGCATAACGTCTGAAAGAATGGGTCTCTTCGTCTACCTCTGTTTCTTTTGCCTTTCCTTTGGCTGGGCTCTTTTCCTTCTGTTTGTTTTGTGCTATTCTGATGTGTTAGTTTTTTTTATCTTATCTTATTTTATTATTATATGTTAGAAGCCTGTATGTTTTCTAATGAGAGATAGAAAGGGAGTGGAACTGGATGGTAAGGGAGGTGGGGAAGAAATGAGAGGAGTAGAGAGAAGGGCAACTGTAATTGGGCTACATTGTGTGAGAAAATCCATTTTCAATAAAAGGAAAAGAAAGATCCAACCTAAATAAATAAATAAATGAGAGTAAAATAGAGACAGATGAACAATAGACGAGAGAGAGAGAGAGAGAGAGAGAGAGAGAGAGAGAGAAACCAAGATCAAGACTGAGAAGTCCTCTTTTCATTTATTAGTAATGGTTGTCCAAGAGACTCCCAAAACATTGCAGGCTATTATTTTTGGTCGCTCCTCAGCAGTGGAAGGTAAGTCCCTATTGTAACATTTACAATTAGTGCCTTGCACCTATTGCTGAAGACAACATACATTTCCGACACAGGGCCCAAAGACCTCTAAGCTGGAACTGACCTTATTGCCTTCTTCCTGAAGACTAAGTTTCATAGTACCACAAGGCACCAAGCAAGCTTCCAAATGGTGAATAACCCAAAAGTCCTACCTAGTTATGATGCCTATGAACCACAACAACAACTAGCATAGCACAATAATCCTAAAGGTTCACTAGTGGCATACATACCTTGGCAGTAACCAACAATTCTCTAACTGGACTACAATCTGCTCAACAAGAGGGAGATCATGATTTGTACCAAAAACCTAGCCAACTACATAGGGTTAGTGAAGTCATAGATCTTGGAAAAGAACCTATAACCTCCATTTTACTAAACCAGCATCATCCTTGATTATATTCTATTTTTTTTCTTGTACCCACAGGTA
Organism: Phodopus roborovskii; assembly: GCF_943737965.1. NCBI lineage: Eukaryota > Metazoa > Chordata > Mammalia > Rodentia > Cricetidae > Phodopus > Phodopus roborovskii. The sequence goes on along the minus strand of NW_026125640.1, from coordinate 404,734 downwards.
AATGTGGTTCTTTTTGATTGTTTGTTTGTTTTTCAAGACAGGGTTTCTCTGTGGCTTTGGAAACTATCCTGGAGCTAGTTCTTGTAGACCAGGCTGGCCTCGAACTCACAGTGATACTCCTGCCTCTGCCCCCCAAGTTCTGTGACTAAAGGCATGTGTCACCACTGCCCAGCCAAGTGTAGTTCTTACCCTTCATCAAAGAAACCTCATTTGGCAACAGATGGAGACCATAGAGAAAACCACAGCCAATCAACATGCAGTTGTGTAGCCCAGTTCCAGTAGGTTTATCTACAACATAACTCCATTACCTAAGGCTCAGCAATCATTGCAGAAGAGGAGATAGAAAGACTGTATGAGCCAGAGAAACAAACAATATTCTGTGAGATTGTGTCTCCAAGGAATGTCAGAAAATGCACTCTCAAACCCTTATCAACATGACTGCCTGGACATGATCTGAATCTATGCTGGGAGTGGAAGAAACAGCCTTTCCTAGGGAAAAACATATCAAATAATTATTGAAACTCAAATGGTCAGTCCTGAAAACACACAAGTAATATTATACTGGCTGAGCAGGTGCATGCATGTGTATAAAACAAAAATTAATGAAAAAAGAAGCCACAAATTTGAAAAAGAGCAAGAAAGGATATATGGGAGAGTTTGAAGAGAAGAAAGGGTAGAGGGAATTATGTAATTATCATCTCAAAAAATAAAATAAAAACTCATATACATAAAACTTTTTTTAAAAAATGTGTAGGCTAGAAACTATAAAGAAAACATACAACATAAAGTGCCTCATTTTTTTTAAATCTCCACTAACAAGTATATTCTTATTTGGGAAATGCCAAGATGGAATCAGTCTCTACTGATTCTAGAGAAAGAAACGAATTTGCCCAGAGCCATTGATGTGTGAGCTGTGAAACAAGCTACAGTGTCATCATGAAGGCATCATAAACTCTCCATTAAGAGTCTCTGAGTTGCTTCTCAACTGGAGTTACTCTCTGTATACACACTGGAAACCTTGTCTTCTTAACAATTGGGATTGCAGAGAATTCCAAGCTAGAATGGCAATTTTGTGCTTTGGGGGCTCTTAGGAAAAAAGGAAGCCAAGGACTATATTAAATAAAGGAGGAAAGATGCCATAAATGATGTCTTGGCTTGAAGGATGAAAAAAGGACATGCTCAGAGGACTTCTGAAAGACACATGAGAGGAACTGAAAGTGGGTGGTTTGGCCCAAGCTAAAAAAGCAGGGCCAAGAATGCACCACCATTAAGTGCAAAGAAGCAGGAACCAAGATGAGTCAAAGTCAGAAAAGTCTTTTTAAACCTCAAGCTTATACATGCCTTCATGTCCTTGGGGTACATAGACTCATGAAGGTGAACCATTTGGAGTCAGGGTCAACTATTTTATGTTATAAAATCAAAAAGCATTTATGTTATAAAATCAAAAATCAGGCATAGCCCACAGTTATCATTGAATACATTGATATTTGCCACAACCAAACAAATCATTTAACTGAAACAGCAGGGAAGAAAGGCATAATTCTCCAGTGAGCTGAGGGAAATTGAAAAAAAAAACATTATTAATTTAAGGTGGCAAAATGTTATCAATACTCTATTTAATGCTGTTTTTAATGTTCTAATTCGGTAAACATGAAAGTATTTGTAATGTGTTGCCATTGATCCACCAACACTCATTTCCACCATAAAGGTGACCTTCAACTATAATTTCCTTTAGTAAGGAGTTTTCTGGAACATAATACTTGGAGGCACAGGATGCTTACAGAATCAGTGTCCTTCAGAAGCAACAAAAACATCAACAATTTCTATGTTGCACAATGGTATCTATGTGTTCTGTGGGCTCTGTGTTAAATTTTGTGCTGTCTGAAAAGGATAATCAGAGATGTAGCATTATGTCAAGGCATGAATAGTTTCTTAATTGGATGTAAATTAGATAAAAAGCTATCAATGTATCAGAAGCAAGGATGTAATTTGTAGAGTTCTGTAAAAACAAAAGTTGTGAGTATACAAACTCTTCCTCAGCCCTTTGTGTTACTTCAGGAGTGTGTTATTAAGGAAAAACTGGAAAATTTTTCTGAATATAGTGTCTTTAATTTTTTTTAAATTTTATTCTACATTTATATGCATGGATGTTTTGTCTGTATGTAAGCCTATGGACAGCATGTATGTCTAATGCCCACAGAGACCAGAAGAGGGCTTCAGATCTCCTGGAACTTGTTGTAAGCCACTTTATGGGTGCTGGGAATTGTACCCAGTTCTTCTGGAACAGAAGCTAGCACGCTTAAATGATGATCTATCTCTCCATCCCCTGGAGACAGTATCATATTACTCAGTACAGAGCATCTTGTCCAGGCTGAAATGATTGAAGAAAGTAGCTGATCCTTTAATCTAGGTCATGATCTCATGGTTAGGACTATAGTGTTGACCACATTTTTAACTTCTCCACAGCTTTGAGAGGTAAGGAAGCCATAAGAGTGCAGGAATTCACAATCTAGAAATGGGACATAAATTATTAAATTGTATGGTATAGGAAGAGTTTTGTAATGAAGGGTGTGCAAATCCAGGCTCCATTTAATTTTCCCCCAGTGGATCAGCTATGCTACATTTATTATTTTTTCTTATTTTACATATTGATCCCTGTTCCCTCTACCTTCCTCCCTGCCTCCCATTTCCCATGACCACCCTCCCATCGCATTCCCCCACCTCCCAGGGAGGATGATGCCTTCCAGGAGGGATCAACAAAATCTGTCAAGTCATTTGGAGTAGGGACTAGGCCCTCCCTCCTGCCTCTAGGTTAAGGGAGTATCCCTCCATGGGGAATGTGCTCCCAAAGTCCTTTTGTGCACCAGGGATACATCCTGGTTCCACTGTCTGAGGTCCCTTAGACTGCCCAGGCCTTCTAACTGAGACCCATGTTCATGGGCTATGAGATGGTCCAATGCTGGATTCATAGCTATCAGTTTGGGGGCCCATTAGTTCCTCCTAGTTCAGGTCAGCTGTCTCTGTGGGTTTCTGTAGCCTGGTCTTGTCCTCCCTCTCTGCATTTGGATTCCACTTCAGCTAAGTGTTTATCTGTGGGTGTCCGCTTCTGCTACTAGATGAGGACTACTAGATGAGGGCTTCAGCTACTAGATGAGGGCTCTATGATGGTAGATAAGTTAGTCATCAATCTCATTATGAGGGAAGGGTATTTATGGTAGCCTTTCCACTGTTGCTCAAATTGTTAGTTGGGGTCAGTCTTGTAAGTCTTTGGCTATTTTTCTAGAGTCAGTTTTCTCTTGAAACCTATAATGGCTCCCTCTTTTATGGTATCTCTATTTTTTTTTCTCTCATCTATTTCTCCCATGACTCAATCTTGTCCCTTTACCCTTCTGTGAGGGACCTTATATGAATCTCTTAGATTCCTCCTTGTATCCTAGTTTCTCTGGCAGTGTGAATTATAGGCTGATGATTCTTTGCTCTATGTCTAAAATCCATACATAATTGAGCACATACCATGTTCCTCTTTTTGTGACTGGGTTACCTCATTCAGGATGGTTTCTTCAAGTTCCATCCATTTACCTGAGACTTTCAAGATTCCATTGTTTCCCCCTCCACTGCAGAGTAGTATTCCACTGTGTAAATGTGCCACATCTTCTTTATCCATTCTTCAGTTAAGGGGCATCTACATTGCTTCCAGGTAATTGCTATTACAAATAGTGCTGCTACGAACATAGTTGAGCACATGTCTTTATTGCATGGATGTGGATCATTTGGGTATATGCCTAAGAGTGGGATTGCTGGGTCCTGTGGTAGACTGATTCCCATTTTCCTGAGGAACTGCCATACTGATCTCCAAAATGGCTGTACAAGTTTGCACTCCCACCAGCAGTGGAGGAGTGTTCCCCTTTCTCCACATCCTCTCCAGCATGAGTCATCATTGGTGTTTCTAATTATAGCCATTCTGGCAGGGGTAAGCTGGTATCTCAGAGTTGTTTTTGTTGAGCACTTTCTTAAGTGTCTTTCAGCCATTTTGGATTCCTCTATTGATAATTCTTTATTCAGTTCTGTACCCCATTTTTAGTAGGGTTATTTTGTATTTTGGTGACTAGTTCCTTGAGTTGTTTGTATATTTTGGAGATCATCATTTGTCATCTTACGCTGGTGCTCTTCTTATTTCTACTGTGCCCCCAGTAATCCTATGGACTTTGAGAGTAGAGACTGTATCATATGCCCTTTACTAGTCCCAAGATTGTCTAGCCCAGTAATACATACCACAACACTACAAATACACACACACACACACACACGTCACGTCTTGTTATTTTAGTGGCAAAACTCATGTTTAGTATATATGAGGTCTAAGTTAAGTTCCATCTTCAGTACCACAAAAACAAAGAAAACCTTTACTGAGTGAGTGAGTGAGTGAGTGAGTGAGTGAGGGAGGGAGGGAGTGAGTGAGTGAGTGAGTGAGTGAGTGAGGGAGTGAGGGAGGGAGGGAGTGAGTGAGGGAGTGAGTGAGGGAGTGAGGGAGTGAGGGAGTGAGGGAGGTGAATAAGGCACTAATATGCAGATCATTGTTATTATTTTTACCATTAGTAAGTGAAATAGACCAGTACTTCACTGACACTTACACAGAGACCTGAGGATTTCACCCTTCATTTCTATTGAATGGAATCACAAAATGTTATGGGTCACATAGTTTATCTTACACACTTCATTCCTTCAACGTCTCTGAGTCAAGAAGTGCTTCTTAAAATAAATAAATACATAAATCTCCTTCCAGGCAAAGGCTCTTTGTCACATATTTGTGTTATGTGGTTGCAAAACATTACTCAGAATGGTAGGAGTGAGAACAGAGGTTTTCCTGGAGCATGAATGCTTGCACTGTTGTAGGGAACATGAAATTTGAGCCTTATTTTGATGAGTCTTGTTTTTGGAAGGCCCCTGGAGGGAAATTTGTGATCTGAGGACAAAACATGTGGGTGCAGGCCTAAACGACATACATAGCACAAACATAGTGAGTGTGAGTCTAGAGTACTGATGGAAATCCACGCCTTAATCCTATAATAGAAAAATAATCTCTTTGCTAGTGACAAAATCTTAAGTGGCATTATTTGTGAGCGAATATTGCTTCTATATCTGCTGGTGTTGTTCAGACAATTTAACAAGAAATATTCATATCAGCAGGATGCTCAAAAAGTGCTCCTTTTTCAAATGCAAAGGCAGTAGTAAAAAGTCCATGGAGTAATACCCTCAATAAATACTTGCTGCGCTGTTTCCTTTTCATTCCTTGCTAATAGCCTGGGTTAAACACTTGTTTAAACCATGAGAAGAAACTGTGGCAAAGGTAATGGCTGATACTAATTCCAATGTTAAAAAACTCAAGATGAAAAGGTACATATTACTTGGATTCCATTAATTTCATTTCAGCATTTGACTACACAGTGGTAGACTATCTGTTCCAATTCTGAATTACAATTGAATTATTCATTTAATAGTCATTTACAAGGGTCCTAATCATAGTCATTAAGTAATCATTTTTGAGCTCCAATTGTAGGAATCTTAAGTACAGCTTCACTATATGTTTGCTACAGGAAGCTAGAGAAAACACTATCCTCATTGAGCCCCATTAGCAATGCAAGGTGTTGAATAATACCCCAAACCAGATTCTGCACTACTGCAAGATCCCTAGCTAACTTTTATGTATATAAGGAAGCAGGCTCTAAGGTTGATCTGTGTGATTCCCATCCTGAAACTTACCTTTTGTGATGTTCAGGCATGGTTAGCACTTGCCTTAGTTTTTTATCCTACAAAATGGGCATGATAAAAACTCAATGTAAAGGGTTATTGAGAGAAGTAAATGAATCAATATATTAATACATTATACAAAGCTAGAACAGGGCATAACACCCAATGAGACTGCAGTTGTTATAGTGAGTAGTGACTTGAGTTGTAAATGCAGAGATTAAATATCAAAAACTCAAAAGTATTGAGTGAAATCTGGGTGTGCTATCTTAAGCCTGTAATTCAGTAATTGAGAGAGAAAAAAATTAGAAGTTGAAGGCTAGCACCCAAATCACACACAATATCTTCAGAACAGAGAGGAAAATACTGGGTTGCAGTGGACAATATATAGTTCAGTGCTGTCAGGAAGATTTTTTTAAGGGTACACAAAGTTGAATGAGAGAAGGAAAGAATGGATCTAGGAGTTGGGGGAAGGGAGTGAGTTGAATGTGATCAAAATACATTGTACAAAATTCTCAAAGAACTAATAAAATTAGAAAAATAAGAAAGAATGAATGAAAACAAAAGAAAGTCAGCCACAATAGCACATGACTTTAATGTAAGCACTCTTGAGATGAGGCTTATGCCAGGAGATAATGATGGTGAGGCCAGCCTAGACTAAAGGGTGGAGATCCTATATTTAAAAAATGGATTCTTACCATACAGCATTTGTAACTTAGAACTAATTCTGCTTACATGTGATCCCCACTTAGAAAAAGTCACAGGGTTCTCCTAAGTATCCATTGAGACAGTCAAGGCTTCCCTAGAGTTTAAATGCAGACTCTAAACTAATTCATCAGTCTCACTTTAACTAATGCTGCTCTAGACGTCACAAAATGACTAGTATGTTGAAATAAAAAGCCACATTCTGTAACTTCTCCATATTAATGCAGATCTCATATAAATTATTCTCTGAGATTTATAAAGCTGACAGCATTGAAAAGAGTCCCATCTGGCAAGCTGTGTGGAAGCAAATTGGTTCTGCCTGATGGGTTGAGGGGTGAGTGGAATCCTACATGTCTGTTTTATTTCCTAGGATAATCTGTGTCATGCAATGGCTTTCCAATTTGGCTACCCATTAGAATTCCTGGAGAGCTTTCCAAAAATACTGATAACATGATCTCACTCCAAGAGATGCTAATTTTACTGTTTCGCCTAGAAATGTGATTTTTTTTAATGTTCCCCAAGTGAACATAACGTGAAGCCGTAGTTGAGAACTATTAATATAAAACATAGAGATATGCTCACTAAGACTTTAGTGGGTAATTGACTGAATGAAAGAAACTAGAATAAAACAAACAAGAACCAAGAACAAAATGGGGTTGAAAAAAAAGGATTTTTGAATGGAAAGCAAATGAGCATTTTGCTTTTTTGTCCTGAGATGACCTGGTAGGAATAGGGGTTTCCCTACCATCAGTACACTACTAGTTTTGTAAATTTGATTTAGTTTTAAACAGACATCACAGGGCCAAATACAACTAAAAATGCAATAAAAAGAAAAGGGACAGTTATAGAAATGTAAAACAAAATTAAGTATTGAGGAACACCACCTAATATAGTTGCCACGCAGTCTATCTCAAAATCTGCTTTCCACAACAGTAAAATCTGAATACAGCCTACATATTGGTAGGATGGACTAAATAAATGTATATCATTCACCCAGTGAAAATCATGGGGAGTAAAAAGGCTTGAACTGTTGCAGTAGAGAGTATGATGAACTTCGCTGACACAATGTTGACAAGCCTGACATACACAAACATTAGGAATACAATTCAAAAGTCAGAAAAATGAATCAATGAGCAGTGAAGTTCAGAGGATTAGTTATCTTTGAGGGGGAGATCCTCACCTGGAAGGATATGAAGGAGCTTGCTGAGTGGGGGTGAGTTACAATGTATGCACATAGCACAATATTCAATGAATGAAACTATGAAAATATATGTGATTTATTACATGTAAGGTATACAGCAATATAAAGGAAACTTACTATTTTTTAAAGGTTTCTTTATTTGTATGTATAGGAGTATTTTGCCTGCATGTACACGTGTGTGCCATATGGGTTGTGGGTACTTACAGAGTCCAGAAAACGGCACTGGATTCCCTGGGAATGGAGTTACAGACAGTCGTGAGGTGCTATTAGGTGTTAGGAATGAATGCACTGAGTCTCTCTAGCCACTATTATCACTCATTCCACAGATCTTAAGAACCTACCCTGAGACACGTGATGTTAGAACATCTGAGCTATTTCCCTGCCATCCAAAGAAGTGTTGTTGAAACTTCATGATTGCCTTCCTTAGCTTTTGTTGTCAATTTGACACGACCTAGAGTCACCTTGGAAAGGGGAACCTCAATTGAAGAATAACCCATCGGATTGCCCTGCAGGTATGTCTATATGACATTGCCTTGATGTAAAAGGGAATTCTACATTATCTATTTGTAATACAAATATTGGAGTTCAAGATTCAAGCTAAAGACCAGAAAAGTAAAGCAGCCAAGCCACTAGTTCATACCACTACCTCAGGCTGAAAGGGCTGATCCTGTCTCTATGAGCTCTCCACCAAGCCTCAGATTACTGCCTTTCCCCAGTGTGGCTGGAGAGTCAATCTCCACATGAGACCCTTTGCTTTTCATATCTCTCTAGCGCTGGGATTAAAGGCATGTGATCCTAAGTGCTGAGATCATCTTTGTGTGAGCTGTTTCTCTTTAGGACTGTATCAATTTTGTGTAGCTCCGTGTGGCCTTCAACTAACAAAGATCCATCTACCTCTACCTCCCAAGTTGTGGGATTAGAGATGTGTACCACTAACTCCTGGCTTGTGTAGATAACTAGTGTGGCAAGCTTTGATTTCTATGCCCTCAGGCAAGTTTTAATAAATCATAAATAATATATCACCACATATACGGAACATTTCCATGGTGTTAAGTCCAAGTTTTACACAGTAATACCTTGTTTATGATCACATGCTCCTTCAGTGTTTTTGCTGGAATTATATTTCAAATAAACTGCTCTCAAATCCTTATTTCAGAGTGTATTTTCTGGTATGAAAAAAATAAGATACAGAATGTGAGGGTGGTATAGGGGTGTGAGTGTATACATTCATATATGTATACATATACACAGACACAAACACATAACTATTACATAGGAAAAGTTATAAATTTTGTGAATGTCTTAATATGCTGAGGGAAGCCATTGTTGGTTGGAAAGGTAACAGGTTAATGCTAGCAACTTCTTTTGTTTCATCTTATTCAAAGCTGAAAAAGGAGAAGCTAGTCATCCTGCTGAATTCTACCCATACTGCAAACTTTTGAGCAAATTAAATTATTGTTGTTATTTTGGAGTCATTTAAAAATATCTGTAGACAACAAATATACTTTGTTGCCAAGGAATAGAAAACAGACTCAAAGGTTTTATCAAACCCTTAAGACACAGTATATTTTCTTATTTTATGAAGGTTGTAATGTCAAGTTCTCTTGTGTATTTGCATCCTTTTACTTCTCTCCCCAATTCTACTGTAGCAACGGAGAGAATTTCTTAAGTCACCAATAGCAAGAGCTTTCAGGTGACTATAAGTATTTGCTAACTGATAATGTTGCTCTTATCCTATCCACCCTGGTTTCCTTGGAAACTTAATTTTCTATGGATTCCCATGCTTCTCTACAAAAGCAAATTTTATTATAGTGGATATGAAACTCTAGGAACTTTAGGTAAACTTAATAATTCTAAGAACTCACATGGTCCAATCTTGGAGTAATGTCTCCTTAACAGCCACAGATAATCAAAAAAGGGAGCTCCCCGTTTTACTCGTCTTACAATGTGTAATAATGGAAATCCATTAGCACTTCACAATAACATTTCTGCAAACACCTTCCCCATTTTGCAATTTCTTTGTCCTTCACAGCTATAAAAACTATCTTTCATGCTTCAGTGTTTACTCGGGTCCCAGAATCCATCTCTGTTGTTTTTTGTACCTTTCTCTATTTCCTTTTCTCTTTTCCCATAATTATGAATTAGTTTCTATACTTACAAGAAATAAGTTTTGTTTCTTTAGAAAAGTGAAAGGGACTATAAAGACGTTTTTAAGCAAGAAAATATGGATCTAACCAATGAACACATCAAATTGGACAGACAGAAGCCCCAGAGACCTCAATCCCCCACAAAGAACTATAGGCAATTAAAGAAAGGTGGGAGCAGGAGAGGTGGCCTTCCTCAGGGAAGAGCATACCAATTGGTTGTTTAATGCCAAAAAGTCAGCCCTGAAGACATACATACAGGTCACATTAGATGAACCAAATAAGTAATATTTTAGGAATATACATACATATCTATGTGCATATATACATGCAAATAACAATTATTTTTAAAAAGTATGAATTTTAAGTTAAGGAGGGAGGTGTGGGAGTATAGGGGTTTGGAGTGAAGAGAGAAATGCTATAATTACGTTATAATATCAATAAATAAAATTGGAAAAAACAGCAAATAAAATATGGGTCTATTTTCAACACACAGATGTCTGCATAGAGGTGGAAGAGGTGACTGCTATAGTTTGGATATGAAGTGTTCATCCTACCCCAAAGTTTTACATATAAAATCTTTGACTGCCAGCCCACTGACTTTTGGGAAGTGACTGAATCATAATTTCTCTGATCTAATCAGTGACATCATTCACTGAGAGACTCTTAATTGGAGTTTCTTCTCTCACTACTGAGAAGTGGTGGAAACTATAGAAAGTGAGATCTATTAGAAATGGGTTTCTGGGGGTGCCTCTGAAGGCTGTATCATATCCCAGACGTGTGTGTGTGTGTGTGTGTGTGTGTGTGTGTGTGTGTGTGTGTGTGTGCTGCCATGAGCTGAGCTATTTTATTCTAGCACATGCATGCTCCTGTCACCATAATGCTCATGCACAGGCTCTGAAGTAGTTAATACAGTTAAGTAACTATAAACAGAAACTTCTGAAGCTGTGAGCTAAATGATGCCCTTTCTTCACTGAACTGTTTTTTTCAGATATTTTGCTATAGGGACAAAGAAGTCTGACTAACACAGTTGTTGCCATTTTAACTACAGATCCTATTTCACCTGTGCTGACTAGTCTTGTATCAACTTGACACAAGCTAGAATTATTTGTTGAAGACAAAACCACAATTGAGAAAGTGCCCTCACAAAACTGGCCCCTGGACAAACATGTAGAACATTTTCTTGATTGATATTTGATATGGGAGGAGTAGGCACTATAAGAAAGTAGGCTGAGCAAGAAAAACATTGAGAAGAAGCCAGTAAACAGCCCTGTTCCATGGCCTTGCATCAGTTTCTGCTTCCAATTTCTGCCTTAAGCTTCTGTTCTGACTTCCCTAGATGATGGACTACTAATAGAAAGATGAAACAAATCATTTCTTTCCCAAGTTGATTTTTGTCACAGTGTTTTATCACAGCAATATGTGATGCATTACTTTCACTTCTCTGGAAGAAGTTGGTTTTCAAATTTAATCTTATCAGGAAATGTTCCCACTTTGCAGCATCCAAGAAAAGTAGAAGCAGGTTCCTGACAACTAATTTGTTAAGTGTCACTGCCAAACTTAATTTGGGAAAAGTAGATTCTTATTTTAAGTGCACTTTTCTCTGTCAACTCAACTGCCCACTTTTCTTGTTTGTTTTCAGTTATCTTTTTTTTTGTTTTCTTTATATCATAAAGAATTTCTTAGTTATGGCTTTGCTTCTCATTGACATTAATTTGCTGAAATCTTTATTCAAGGATTTCTTGATGGAGCATGTTTTAAAAACATACAAGTAATTTTGTGGGGGCTGAAAAGTTAGCTCAGTGACTTAGAGCAACTGCTTCCAAAAGACCTGAGCTTAATTTCCAGCACCCACATGGTAACTCACAATTGCCCATAGGTACCAGTTCTAGGGGATCTGGTGCTCTCTTCTGACATCTGTGAGCACCATGTATACACATGGCATGCATACATACATACATACATACATACATACATACATATATTCAGATACAACATTTGTACATATAGAATAAATAAATCTATCAATGAAATTTGTGAGGTACCACTACAGTAGTAGAGTTAAGCAAACTAAATATACCAATAGACTCCTCCATTCCCTGAGTAGTAAGGTGTCTTGGACTTGCTTCCATCCATCCATCCATCCAACCAACCACCCATCCAAACCACCCACCATTTTCTTTTACCCTATAGAAAATTCTACAGTCAATTCTGTCTCCTTGTTGTCCTCTTTACATTCTTCTAGACGATGGTTCCTGGTATGTTCTCTGACCAAACACCATCAGCCTATCACTTGGGGGAATTTACAGAAATGCAAATTATCTGGCTTTATCCTAGGCATGTGGAAACAGAAACTCTAGTATATAGCTTAGAAGTCTGTATTTAGAAATCGTTTGGGTGACTTAGATGCCTGCTGGACTGTGGAAACTATTGCCTTAGAATTTAAAAATGGATCAGAGTGGTACAGTGACCTAAAATTCAAAAGACCTTGAGTTTACTTCTATGTTCTTCTATTAGCTTACTGTACCAATTTCTAAAACATCTTTGAACCTGATTTTTTCATCTATGAAATGAAGGACTTGGGACTGAAATTTGTCAACACTGAGAAAAAAATAACAAAATCACTAGTCAAGAGATCTAGCTGACAATATTTTGATATGTAGTTCCATTGTGTGGGGATTTTTAGGTAAGGCTACAATCTGGCTTTCACCAGGTATCTGAAGCTGGCCTTGAACTCCTAAACTTCCTGCACCACTTCCCAAAAGCTGGTGTTACAAGTCTGAATCACTATAACTAACTCATCTCTACTGATTTTTTCCATGTGAGTTTTTTTTTTAATGTTTCAGGAAAGGCTAACCCAACTTATCAAAATGACTACATACCTGAAATAACTAAAAGCTGTATTTAAAACATTTCTCTCAAAGTCAAGTAATTTGTGTAAGTTGCTGGTGAATGCTCTTTGACAGCTTATCTCTTCTAGAATTTACTGTGTCACAACCAGGAACATTTAATTCATCTGATATATTGAGGACTCTTGTAGTGAAATTATTTTTCTATAAGCCCTAAAAGGTTCATAGATACCTTTCAATTCATAAAAAATTCTCCATGTACAAAATAACTAAACACTAGCTAGAACTGTTATTAAGATTCAAGCATAAGTTATATTTGTATTAATATTTCAATATATTACTGCAATGATATTAAAACTTAATTTTAATGACAAGGGAAAGGTTCATATTCTAACGCAATACTGTGACATTCATTTTAGAAGTCATTCATTTATTTTTCTACTAATGAATTCAATTGAGTAGTTTTTTAGCTGTGACCAATCGTAAGCAGAAACACAAAGCATAGATTGGGTGTTCTTTGTTGAATTTAAACAAATGACTCATCCCATTCATTACAAGTTCAGAATTCGACAAGCAAATTTATGGTGAAACAGACTTTCCAGATGGGCCGAAATCTTGACACAAACAGCTTTGAAATCAGCTTACTCATTTTATTACTGCGTGAGTTCAGGAAATGAAAAATGTGCTTTTTACCTAAAAAGTCCTGGATAATGGGTAAACTGAAGAGCTTACATTGTCACAATGAAAAATGGTCCAGAATCAGTGGGCAGAGTAAAAGGGAGGAAATATACTTTATATATGGAAGGGAAATCCTTGGCATGGAACTTTGCCTTTAAGAACAAACATTAAAAGAAGATAGGCATTGCTGACATGAATGCAACAACTAGCCCCAGGAAGCACAGGCACACCACCCAGGCTAGTCCCTACTAGGTAAGAGAAGTTTAAAGGTAATATAACACTTTACGCTCTTCCAGGCATTAATGGTGTTAAAACAAAAATATGGTAATGAGAGGCAAAGCATACCGAGAGACTTAGAGCTTCACTAAAGAGATAACTAACTAGGTTACTCTAGTCCTATCGTTCCTGAGCAAGTGAACTCTTGCAGAACTTTTTCCAATTATTCCGCTAAACAGCTCCATCCAAAGCATTTGAGATTTTGTTGATAAGAGAAATAACTCACAACATAGACAGGTGAACACCAACAGGTTCCTGCTTCCAAGAATTCCTCAGGAAGTCCTCCTGTCCCCCTGCAGCTTGCTACAGAGTGCTCTCCTGTGCCTCCTCCTCCAACTTAGTTTCTCAGGTCACTTCTGCCCCTGGCTTCACCCCCCCAATGGGTGTGGTCAGTGCCACAGAAGGAGACAAAGTGAATATCCCACTACAAAAGATACACTTCCATGTGAAACCATCAGAAAACCAGATTACTGTGTGGAGGAGACTGGCTGGCATTAGAATCCCTGGATGGGGAATTGCTTGGGTGGGAGATGAGCCTTCCAATTCCCTGTAGAAATAAGTTAAGGAATCTTTCATCTTTTGCATGATATCTGTACTGAAGAGAATTTACTAAACGCTGTACTTAATTCATGTACTCAACCAGCACTTATCCATCACCCATTACATGCTAGGCACACTTATCAGGGATACACCACTGAATTAAAAAAATAGAACTCTGTACTCAAAAAGTTTATACCCTGCATGGTGCAGATAAAATGGTTAATGCAGCAATCCTGGAGACTGTTTTCCTTAGAAAAGACTGCTTAGAAAGCTAACCTTTGGTTGGAATTTGAAAATCTGGTTGTGCGGTACAACCATTCCCAGGACTGGTAAGAATGAAGCATTGTACCTCAGCTGTTGGCATAAATAATGCAGCATATGCTCAACACTTGTTTTCATTTGGGGATTCCAGAATTTTGGTATGTGATGGGAAGAGGGTCCTTATTTGAGCAGCCTCCAACAAGATGTTCAGTAACTGACTGCCCAGGGAACTTCTCTGGTAAACAATGCGTCACAGGCATCATCACTAGTCATTCCTGGGGCAGGGGGCTAAATACATATTTTTACTTCACTGGCAGAAGACTCCAGGAAGCCTGTGTCTAGTTTCCATTAAGATTCACTCCCTGTACTTTTTTTTGCCTTTGTTCAGTCTGCTTTGTATCTCAACATAAGAGAATTATAGCAGCATCTATGACTTTATGCTGACTCTTCTGAGCTCTTCCAGTGAGTTATCAATCCAGAAATCATATTAGAGACTTTCCACATGAAGGAGGAGGATCAGCCAATATGTAGTTCATATAACTGAGTCAATCATGTAACATGCCGGATTGTATTAGTGCTAATAAAAGAGACACTGTGCAGCATGAGAGACAGCTTGGGGTACTGGAGTGAAAGGGTTGCAGTGTGCTATAATAAATAAGGAAGTTAAGTATGGATCTTGTTAACTGATCAAATAAGTAAAGAAGGAAGAGGAAGCAGCTCATGCAATAGCCCTAAGGTAGGGTGCACCTACCTGTGCCTCAAGGTACACTAAGAAGGTTGATGTGGCTGGAGCCATTTGAACCAGATGGGAGCTGAGAGAAGGATAGATAGGAGTTGAAGATATGTGTGAGAACCAGGAAGTACTGATCATCACTTAGACCCTTGGAGATTATCAAAAGGATAATTTGAACTAAAAACAAGAGTAGGATGACTAAGAGAATGTCAAGTACAAGGTGAGTATACAAACGACATGCATTAAATGGTTTGTATTTGTATTGGCAGGAAGGGTTACTCACAGTTATTAAATCATAGTATTTCAATCTTAAGGCTAGAACAATGGCTAAAAGCAACTTAACAGCTTGACAATTGTACTGAATAAGCACCATCCATTTTTAGATTTGAATAAAGAACTAGTGAATATTATTGAGCACTACACCACATCCATTCTAGTCTCACTCTGGGGTAATAGACATTTAATAACTGGTAGCAGCTAGAGAAAGCAGTGGTAAACAGTTCATTATACCTGTGAAGTGAAGAAAGCAGGTTGGCATTCTTTATAACAGTCCCAACAGGAAGTGATTGTTACAAGGAGTCCGTGTGAATATGGAATAGTACTCAGGACCTGCCTTATACATCTTTTCCATTAGACATGTCTTTCTAGACTCTACAACTCTGAGAACAACGCACATCCATGCATATCATTCCCAATAAACTCTATCCTGCTTCATCATCTACTTTGTCATATTGGAAAACCTATCTAATGTCTTTCCCTCTCTAAATTCATTGCCTTGTAATTTTACTTCTTAGTTTCTTCCATACAGAGATAGAGTCCAGTTGCTACCTTTTGAAATCACACTGGCCATGACTTAAGTGGTTCAACAAAATGCTTACATGATCCCATCCCTACTCCTAGAATTATATCATTCCTAATCTATCAGTCTATCTATAAACTGGCTTACTGAAAGATAGAAGGGAGGCCATTCATTCGATATCTGCCAGCATTAGCTGACCTTGAAGTTAACTATAGAGAAATGAGGAAATCCAGCAAAGGTCAGCCAAACCTGCAACAGATCAGAACCACCACCAGATGACTTGTGAGCGAAAGTAACAATACCACATATCCTACAAAGCCTTGAGGTAGTTTGCTATATGGCAATGAATAATTGACCAATGCAATCTAGGCTCAAGTGTCTTGAAAAAGTTCTCTAGTTTACTCACAAAAGTCTTGCGAAGTTAAAATGGCTGTGGAATATCTCACAGCATTGCTAAAGAGAACAACTTCAAAGACAGAAAGACCTAGAGAGAGGACACTGACTTTATAAAGATTCAGTGCTTTAGAAAGAGTCCTTATCTTTTGGCTGGAGAGTCCAACAGTTGCTATACTGCTTAATACCCTCATCTCTCCTGCTCACCAGGAAAAGAGCAATTGAAATGTTGAAGCCATTCTCTGTTCAAGTACAACAAAGGGCATATTCTCACACAGCTGAGGGAGACTGAGCCTTTGGCAAAGTGGGAACAGCAGGAAGGTCACAGACGGAGTAACAGAAAACTCAGTACCTAGGTGAAATGTCGGCAGGTTGCCCAGCAGGGAAGCTGGCATCATTTCAACATTGCAACCTCATTTTATAGATATTTTCATCTCCCAAGAATAGCAGAGTCACCCATTTTATTGTCTATCTCTTGGGCAGCAATTGTAAAGTTAATTTAAAGCCTGAAAGTGTCTGTGATGATCAAATTCAACATTTTTCTTTTCTTCATATCCCAATCACTCCCACCCTTCTTTACTGTCATACAAGGTGCCCACTTTAATTATTGTGCCCTAAAAAGAGAAGTCTTCTGATACGAGTTAAGAACAGAAGAATGCATGCACAATGCAACTTTCAATTCTAAGAACTGTAGTAAGATAGTTTTGTCATTCATTCATCAATTTAATGGGCATCAAATATAGTGGTGGATATGATAAAATACAGTCTTTGGCCCTCTGGAGCTTGAGGTCTTTGGTCTGTACTCAAAGAGCTCTTGACCCAAAATATCATCCCAAACAAGTTCCTAGTCTTCTCTAGTTACAAAAAGGGGGTAAAGCTTAAGAGTTGTTATTTCAACCAGAAAAGTGGAAGCAATATGTAGTTAAAAAGGGAGAAAGGGAGGGAAAGGGAACTGGGATCAATATGTAAAATGAGAAAAAAATTATTAAAATGTGAACCAACCAAATAACCAAATAAACCCACCACTTTATTGAAACAAACGAAAAAAGAACAGCATTTCATTTTCATGTTCACAACCCTCAGAATCTGTAACTTCTAGTCATGCACTCTGAAATCCACAAGAAATTTCCTGAAATTCTAGTTCTGATACCTCTGTCACACTGTCCCACCAGGACTATGACTATCACTTAGGACCCAGGGACAAGATAATAGTTTATAATTCCATTTGTAAGCATGAAAGGAAACTCTCCAGGAAGAACCAGAGTCGAAATATTGTCCAAATAAGTCTGCTATGTCATCTCACTATTCCCTGAAAAATGTTATATGGGAATTTGTGAAACACATGTATTTTCTTTGTTTGTTTGTTTTCTGAGACGAGGTGCAATAGCTTGAGCTGTCTTGGAACTCGCTTTGTAGACCACAGTGAAAAATGTGACTTTAACTGTAAAAATTATGTCTTAATTGAGAACAGGAAAAAAAAACACACAACACTACAAAAAAAGAAAATTTCAATTTCAAAAAAAGAGATAAATCACAGTAACAATTAAATTATTTTACTAAGCTTAAACAAAGGGACACAAGTAGTTAGACTCAATAGTTGGCAATGTCAAATAGAAATCTAATTAGCATTAATTGAAAAAGTAAAGGTTGCCTAAAACTTAAAGTGAAAATATACCACAAGTACTAGAATAAAAGAAACCAATACTCAAAGAACACTTTCAAAAAGAAAATATGTATTACCTCAAGATTTTCATGTTCCATGCTGCTTCATTATAAAAACAAAACTTATTGATTGCTCTTTATCAACAGCTAAATCTTGAAGCATCCCAAGAGGCATTCTAATTATAATTAATAATGCAAGGTTTTCTTTCAGAATCATTAGGGATTCATTAAGCTGACAACACAAGCTGTTAAATACTTGACTTTCTAAAAAGATGGTAGGATAAGGGGACCACCATAATTGTGACTGTGGAAATTCTGCTGTTGATTTTAAAAACAGATTTGTTTCTATTTCCCCTTCCCAGGGAAATCCATGCATCTGAATTCGGACCCTTTTTGTTATCTAGCTTCTCTGGGACTGTGGATTGTAGGTTGGTTATCCTGTACTTTACTCCTAATATCCACTTATGACTGAGTACATACCATGTTTGTCTTTCTGAGTCTGGGTTACCTCACTCAGTTAGAGAGCCTGCATGGAACCAACCTAGGCCCTCTGCATGTGTGTGACAGTTGTGTAACTTGGTCTGTTCATAAGGCTCCCAGCAGTGAGATCAAGACCTGTCCCTGGCACCTAGCTGGCTTTTGGGAACTTGTTCGCAATGCTGGATTGATTACCTTGCCCAAACTTGATGGAGGGGGAAGAGCTCAATCCTACTTCAACTTGACATGTCATGCTTTGTTCAAGCCCATGGGAGGCCTGCCCATTTCTGAATAGAAAGGGAGGAGTGAATAGGGAGGGAACAGGAGGAGAGAAGGGAAGGGAAACTGGTTGGTATGTAAGGACCACTTATGTTTTTCTTTGGAATCCAGGTAGAATTTGTGTTTTCAGAGCACTGTATTCACATGTATGTCACTTACACAAAAAGGAATTTGTTTGACCTTTGTTTCTCCCTGCTATCAAACCTCTCTACTATACCCTGTATTCTCAGTAATGAAAAGGACATTTTGCGAAGGAAAGAAGAAACCTGGATCACAGCAGGAAAGGGAATTCTACTTCTAGTTATTCTGGGTGTGACACACAGTAGCATACTCAAAAGTCCTTTCGGGGGCTAGAGAGATAGCTCAGTGGGTTGAGGCAACTGTCACCAAGTTTTACAACCCGAGTCCAACAGGCAGGTCCTACATAGCAGAAGGACAGAAATAACTCTTGCAAGTTGTTCTCTGACCTACATACCCACTCAGTGTTATGATGTCCTCCTCCAAGCACACACTCAGAATAAATAAATATATGTAATCTTATATTTTTAAAGAAAGTTAATAGTTTCTTGTTTGCTAATACGTTGCAAGGCAATTCAAATCAATGCAAACTCTTCCTGATCTTTGTGTGGCCATGTGACAGTTGTGGTCTCAGGTTGGAGGAGAAACTGACTAGAGATTTCTTGGACAGCTTTTGCTCTTCTGGTAAGTTGAGAGCCTTTTCACTTTTACTTGCTTTGAATACAGGCACAGCATCTGCAGCTTCAGCATATATTCTGAAACCACAATGCAGGAAGGGCAATGCAATGTCCAAAGGCACTGATACCACTCATTCATTGAACAATGGCCAACAGTTACCAAGTTCCAGACTGCTTTGCACATTAGAAAAGCCAGAGGGGAGAGGAGAACATGAGGGAGCAGGAAGATTGAGTCGGGGCAAAAATAGAAAACAAAACAAAACAAAACAAGAAAAGAGATACCATAATAGAGGGGCCATTATATGTTTAAAGAGAAATCTGGCACCAGGGAAATGTCCAGAGACCTACACGGATGACTACAACCAACAATCTAAGCAATAGTGGAGAGGCTACCTTAAATGTCCTTCCCTGATAATGAGATTGATTACTACCTTATAGCCTTCACCTAGTAGCTTATGGAAACAGAAGCAGACACCCACAGCTAAATACTGAACTGAACTCCTGGAACCCAGTTGCAAAGAGCGAGAATTAATGAGCAAAAGGGTCAAGACTAGGTTGCAGAAACCCACAGAGACAGCTGACCTGAACAAGGGGGAGCTCATGGACCCCAGTCTGATACCTGGGAAACCAGCATAGGACCGACCCAGACCCCCTGAATGTGGGTCTCATTTAGGAGGCCTGGAAAATCTATGGTACCTCTGACAGTGGAGCCAGGATGTATCCCTAGTGCAGGAATGGACTTCAGAAGCACATTCACCATGGACGGATTCTCCCTCAGCCTAGAGACATGGGGGGGGGGCCTGGGCCCTGCCCCAAATGATTTGACTGACTTTAATGATCCCTCATTGAAGGACTCACCCTCCCTGTGAAGTGCATGAGAGATAGGATGGGTGGGTTGTGGGGGGGGCATGGGAAGATTGGAGGGAGAAGGAACTGGGATCAGTATGTAAAATAAGAAAAATATTTTAAAAAAGGAAAGAAAAGTCACCATATTTCAAGCCACTGAAACTCATGTTTTCTACCACCTTTAGATTAAAAACCTTGCTAATTGATACTTTTGTCCAGGAGAAAGAGCCAGCTTGCGTCCTCAGTTCTGAGTAGATTTCATTGTCTAAAACAATCCATGTTATTTAACAATTATTTAACAATAATATATCCTTTGAGAAGGGATGTATTAACATTTCTTATTTCTGTTTCACTCAAGACCAAACCAAACAGTGAACTGCTCATTTTATTATAGCAGCACTCATCTCATGCACCACTGACCACTGATGGGTAGTTGAAGGTTAACAAATGGAAGTTGGGACATCATTAAGCAGCACGTTACAAAGACCTCATTTTTGAGTGTTTTCTTAGATACGGGATAGTTTTCTCTGATAAAATGTCTTAGAACTACCTTCAGTATGACATTCATGATAACCTTTCCCCAAAACAGAATTTTCTGTTCGAAATAAACCTGAAATTTTTGGATGAGGATTGTTTCCAAGGATTTACACATGGTGTGCATATGTTCCATCATTGTGTTATACTCTCAGCTCCTCGACTTAGAAATTTTAACAACTGAGGTAAAAAGATCCCAAAGTATAAAGACATGAAAGGAGAGGTTTCTAAGGTGAATACTCTCTGTAGAGGAAGTTAACATTATTGTCCTATGAATACAAGGGTCCAGGTGACCAGAATAAACGTCTAATGGAGGGTTACACTAGTATCCCACTTACTCGTTCACAAGAGAGTTTACTATATTAAAGAAGTTCAAACTACTCAGCACTTTGCACTTCACATGTGTTCATTACACTAAAGAATACTAGTATCAACAGAATCCTTTATATAATACATAATCTCAGACCCCATACAAGAACTCTAGCATGTTTCCCAGGAAAGTCAGACGCAAGAAATTTGAAAAGAAATCTTCTAAAAGGTTATAAAATCCAGAATCAAGCCAAGTGGTTGTGGTGCATGCCATTAATCCCAGCACTCAGGAGGCAGAGGTAAGCGGATCTATATGATTTCGAGGCCAACCTGGGCAACATAGAGAGTATCAGGACAGCCTCCAAAGCAACACAGAGAAACCCTGTCTCAACCCCACTCCAAAAAAAAAAAAAAAAAAAAAAAAAAGAAAGAAAGAAAGAAAGAAAGAAAGAAAGAAATCCAGAATCCTGGGAGGCTATTTTCTACAACTTTACTGAAGGGCAGACAACATCTAGTATTTCAAGTGACTCTGACACTGAAAAGATTTACACATTGTTATAAGGACAGGAAGGGAAGTTACTCTGCCCGCAGCACCAGCGATTGATGTATTTGGCAAGTCCGAAGATGATTTCCCCCTGAAGGTCACTTTATAAAAGCTTTTAAGGTTAATGCGTATTCTTCAGAATGACATGTGATAATAGTTATTACTGGAAAGCACGCTGTGCATATGCAATGCAAATTTTCACTAAGAAAGTGCCTATGTCACCTCCATGAGGTAAGGCAAATATCTCAACGTCTAATGTGCTGTGTCTTTTGAACCACAAGAAAGAGCTACTTCAGGCATCTGTGCTACCTGAACAGTCAGAAATTCTAAGTGCTGTCAGCAGACTGTCTAAAACATTTTCAGAAAAACTAGGCGCTCATGGCACCAACTCACCTGAGAAATAAAACATACATCTTGCCTTACTAAGAATGTTGTGAATATCTTATCAAATGTGACCAAATGTA
Organism: Phodopus roborovskii; assembly: GCF_943737965.1. Lineage (NCBI taxonomy): Eukaryota > Metazoa > Chordata > Mammalia > Rodentia > Cricetidae > Phodopus > Phodopus roborovskii. The sequence goes on along the minus strand of NW_026125640.1, from coordinate 382,600 downwards.
TTCTGCAGCCTCTCTGGAGGTTGTCAACTCAGAAAGTAGGTAGAATTCTAACAGCCTCCAAGAAAAGATTCACACTAAGGTTTAAAGAAGTTAGTCTAACTTCACTAAATGCAAGCATGATGGCTGGAAAAAGAAAACCTTCCTAAAGAGCATTGAGATCATCTATACAACAAACCAGACTAGAAATCTTTGGCCACAAAAGTTCTGCAGTCACCAGCATACTAAACTTAAGCAAGGATATTTAAAGCAGCCCTGTACAAGAAATATGAACATCATCTAGGAACTTGTTAAAAATGTAAATTCCCCCACTCCCTGCCTCAACACCTATGAAAAGACCAGTATCCTATGTTTTATTAAGCATTCCAGGTGAGTCAAAGAATGCCAGTATTTGAGGATCATTAGGATTAATGTTATGAAAACTGTCATGGGTAAAAAAGACAAGTTTTATTTTGTTCATTTTATTTTTAATGCATCATGGATGGCTACTTTCCTAAAATAGCACATTGATCATTGCTACAGAAAAGTGAAATAAAAGAGGCATACAAAACACCAGTCCCAATTTTGTATTATTAAACTCAAATGGTCAAATTTACCACTTAATTGTCCAAATGTTCAATACTTACTGTCATTTTTTGTGCTTCCATGTTTGTAGATTAATAACATACTTGTAGAATAGCACTGCCCATCAAGGTACACTCTAAATAACACTGCTCTAAACACCCATAAGCAACCTTCCCTCAACACTAAAAAATATTCTCAATTCCAAGATATACTTCTTTTTCACATTGGAATATCTAAAATTGGAATGGATCTAAACACAGCTATTGGCCACAAGGTAGGAAGACTTATCTATCACAGTCAGCATTAGTGCACCAAAACCCTCAAAGTGATGTCAAACATGAATACAATAAAATGATGGGGGTGTTGTTTTGCTTTTTGTATTTTTTAAGAAACAGAAACACTAAATCACAAGTGCTTTTTATGTTATGAAGAAAGATATTTTCTGGAAAATCTTCAGCAAAGTAGAAAATAGTGGTGCCTACCACAGCTGGGACAAATGAGGGGCTATAGAATACCAAAGAAGACCCTGATAATAGCTTCAAGGTCCTTTTCTCTTAAGGCAATAGGAGCATTCCGAACTGACTGCCTTGATGACTATACAATTGCATGAATATATTAAAACCAACAATTGTATGTCTTTAATAAATGAATTGTATGTTATAATATAAATGATATCACAAGGTAACTGTTAAAAAATGAGAGGCAATGTCTGAAAGGACAGAAATGATTAAAGATATAAATTCACAAATACAAAAAGCACAACACATAACAAAGGGGATTTAAAATGAAATGTATACTACACATGTTATATTGAAAGCCCCAACAACACAAAAATCTTTGGCAATTCATAGTAACTTAATTTCCAAAGGACAGAACTTCAGAACAAGAGGCTATTCAAAAAGTTTTAGTTTTCTGTTGCTGTGGACAAAAACAACTTGTGGAGGAAAGAGTTTATTTCTACTTACAGATTATAGTTCATCATTCAGGGAAGCCAGAAAAGGCACTCAAGGCAGCAATTTGAAGTGTAAACCATGGAGGAATAATGCATACTGGCTAGATCCTCCTTCCTTGCTTATCTACAATTCTTATACAGACAAAACCCACCTGCCTAGGGACAGCAACACCCACAGTGGGCTGGAACCTCCTACATAAATTAACAATTAAGAAAATACTGGATGCTGGTGTGTAGAAGACTGCACATAGATCCATGTCTATCACCATGCACAAAATTTAAGTCCAAATGGATGAAAGACCTCAACATAAATCCAGCCATACTGAACCCCTTAGAAGAGAAAGTGGGAGGTACCCTTGAATAAATTGGTACAGGAGACCACTTCATGAACCTAACACCAGTAGCACAGACACTGGGATAGACAATTAATAAATGTGACCTCCTCAAACTGAGAAGCCTCTGTAAGGCAAAGGACATAGCCAACAAGACAAAAATGGCAGCCCAAAGAGTGGGAAAATATCTTCACAACCCCACATCTGACAGAGGGCTGATCTCCAAAATATACAAAGAAATCAGGAAGCTAGTCACCAAAACATCCAATTAAAAAGTGGGATACAGAACTGAATAGATAATCCTCAAAAGAGGAATCCAAAAAGGCTGAAAGACACTTAAAGTGCTCAACATCCTTAGCCATCAGGGAAATGCAAATCAAGGCAACTCTGAGATACCATGTTACTACTGTCAGAATGGCTAAAATCGGAAACACCAATGACAGTTTATGCTGGAGAGGATGTGGAGAGAGAGAAACACTCCTCCACTGCTGGTGGGAGTGTAAACTTGTCCAGCTATTTTGGAGATGAGTATGTTGGTTCCTCAGGAAAATGGGAATCAGTCTACCACAGGATCCAGCAATTCCACTATTAGGCATATACCCAAATTCATGCAACAAGGACATCTGTTCAACTATATTCATAGCAGCATTATTTGTAATAGGTAGAACCTGGAAACAACCTAGATGTCCCACAATTGAATAATGGATAAAGAAAATGTGGTACATTTACACAATGGAGTACTACCCTGTGTGTGTGGTGGTGGTGGGGGGTGGCAATGGCATCTTGAAATTCACAGGCAAATGGATGGAACTAAAAGAAACCATCCTGAGTGAGGTAACCCAGTCAGAAAAAAAGACGAGCATGGTATGTACTCACTCATATCTGGATTTTAGACATAGATCAAACGATCACTAGTATTGCGGTTTAATAAGGATCAGGATAAACAAATAGGCTGAACAGATGAACACCAGCTCCTGCCAGCAAGAGCGTGTTCCATGACTGTACCTCAGACCTAGTTCCATGGTCACTTCTGCCCCTGGCTCCCTGCCCCCAATGGGCGAGGTCAGTGCCACAGAAGGAGACAAAGTGAATATCTCACTACAATTCCCCTTTTAGTCTAAAGAAAAGATTTAGGCTTTATACAAAACTATATACAAAACAGTGAATAACAAGTGTGCTCTAAGAAAAGGCAAATCGAGAACAAAACGACCTACATATCTAGTCCTAGGGTGAAGGCATAACGGAGTTTACAATAGAGTTGTTCTAAGCTGGAAAACAAGTCTATTACCTAGTATATCTAACTAGGAAGAGAGAATAATAGTTGTGATAGTTTAATCTTCAACCTCATCAAGACCTGAGAAGGAAAATACGATACTAGGGTAGACAGGAAGTGTGGATGGGCAACTCCCAAAAGGTGTAGCAAGTACAGAAACAGCAAGCCACCTGAACAGTCACCCTAGGTCTCACAGCAACGTTGGTACACCCAGTTTTGGCTAAGGCCAAGAGAACTTGAGAGACAACAACAACAGCAGGGATGAAGAAAGGCTGTCTTTCCCTGACTTGGAAAGGTCCAGCAGTCTTCTACATTTGTCTCCTGCAAGCACATAGGACTTCATGTCCAAATCAGTGGTCAAGGTGGGGGCAGTTCTTTGCCCAAGAGGCCATAGCTGAAGCAAGGATGGGCTCCAGAAGGAACAACAACAGTGTCCAACATATTTTCGGGAAAGTGCACAGTGATGTCAGGAGCAATAGTGTCTCATGTCAATGGAGTACTAATATTAAAACATTTAAATGCCATGTTCCGCATGTCTATGAAGTGATTGAAGATTAAGCATCTATGTCTGACTAATCTCATAGGTAAAGGAAACATGGGTGAAGATAATCTGTAATACTCAGGAACTTAGCTAAAAAAAGACTGCTTAAACTTCCTTAATAAAGCAGGAATAAATACTTAACCAATATAACTATGTACATATATATATATATGTAAATCCCTAAAATAGAGGTAGAGTAGAAACATCTAGACAAGAGGTAGAACTATAAAGGGCAGCATGATAAATATCCCCAATTGTATCAATATACAAAATGTCTTGAATACAAGAAAAAGTACACATACATAGTATATGGCAAGAATAAATGTGCATAAAATATCATAAGTGGAAAGATTTCACACAATATGACAAAATGTGATATACAATTCTTCCAGGAAGGGAATATAAACTTAATTTTAAGTATCTTACCACAAATTGGAATATATAACATGTAAGCTGCATAATACTATTATCTCACTCTCACTAAATAAGTCACAATTTATACCAGCAGAGAAGCTAGGACACAAGGAGGACCCTAAGAGAGACATACATGGTCCCCTTACAGAAGGAGAAAGGGACAATATCTCCTGAACATATTTGGAGCAGGGGTGGGGCAGTGAGTGGAGAGGGAGTTAGGACATAGAGAATGGTAGACGAGGAGGAGAGAGAACATGAGGGAGCAGGAAGACTGAGACGGGGGAGGAATAGAAGAGAGCAAGAAAAGAGATACCATAATAGAGGGAGCCATTATAGGTTTGAAAAGACATCTGGCACTAGGGAAATGTCCAGAGATCTACAATGATGACCCCAACAAACAATCTGAGCAATAGTGGAGAGGCTACCTTAAATGTCCTTCCCTGATAATGAGATTGATGACTACCTTATATGCCATCCAGAGCCTTCATCTAGTAGCTGATGGAAGCAGAAGCAGACACCCACAGCTAAACACTGAGCTGAACTCCTGGAATCCAGTTGCAGACAGGGAGGAGTGATGTGCAAAGGGGTCAAGACCAGGCTACAGAAACCCACAGAGACAGCTGACCTGAACAAGGGGGAGCTTGGGGACCCCAGTCTGATAGCTTGGAGACCAGCATAGGACCCACCCATACCCCCTGAATGTGGGTCTCAGTTAGAAGGCCTGGGCAGTCTAAGGGACCTCAGACAGTGAAACCAGGATGTATACGTGGTACACAAAAGGACTTTGGGAGCACATTCCCCATGGAGGGATACTCCCTTAAACCTAGAGACAGGAGGGAGGGACTAAGCCCTACCCCAAATGTCTTGACAGATTTTGATGATCCCTCCTGGAAGGCATCACATTCCCTATGGAGTGGGTGGGGAATGGAAGGTGGAGAGGTCAAGAGGGGGATGGGAGAATGGGAGGATGGGAGGGAGAGGGAACTGGGATCGATATGTAAAATAAGAAAAAAAAATAGAGAGAAAAAAAGAAAATGCCTCACAGACATGGCCACAGGTCAATCTGGCTGAGTTAGTTGTTCAATTGTGGTTATCTTCCCAGGTGATTCTCCAGGTTTGTGTCAAGATGACAGCTGAAGCTAACTGTAACACTGTAAGTTGGGCTTGAAATCTCTTTAATAAAACACCATTAACTAATAAAACTATTGTTCTGCCTTTGGCTGCCATTTGGTGTGCCAGGATAGATACATAGCTTACCTGATGTAAAATTTAGGAGCACCCCCCTCAAAGCTTGGAAACTAAATATTTAAAGCCACTTTACCCAGCAGTGTCAGAACCCCTGATACAATTATCTGCACCAAGAGGAAGAACTAAATATTTTTATATGACTTCTGAACATGCTTTTAGTCAATCTGCATAAAAAAGTAACAGTTAATGGCACATAGGCTGTCACCTCACTAATTAAAAACTCAAGTTACCAAACTAGAGAAATATTAACTCGGCATATGCTTAAGAAATATTCTCAAGGTCCAGTTTTCTTTCAAACACATGATTTAATTATTTGTTCAGGTGTTTGTTTATCCACTACTGGAATGATGTGATTAGATACTCATTGCTGTAGTACAAGAAAATTACTATAAATCAATTTTCAATCTGTGATTTATGATCCATATTTAACAACTATTTAGGGAGATGATTCTTTAATATAAAGTCAAAGCAACCACTTTCTATATTGAGTTTACCATTCTTCTTTTTAGGAAAATAGTGACTGTGTTAGAAAAAATAAAGAGAAGAAATTCTAATTGCAGATCTGTTAGTGTTCAGTTTGTCAAAAGACGCTGCAAGGCTTAAAATAGTAAATGAAAAGGGTCCTGAAACATATGCGGGATTTTATCACCTGAATGAATATACACATAATGGGTATTATTTTAAAATGCAAAACAAAAGATTTTAAAATGCAAGGCATTGTGCAGTCCAAAATTATATTTTTGTTACATGGTGTCCTTAATGTTAGCAATCACAGAGCTCTATTTGTTATCACAGAAAGGCATGAGTGGATCATTTTGACCTGTTACAAGCTAGTACATATCCCATTTTATAATGAAAAAAGCAAAGACTTACCACCCTATGGCTGTTGAAAGGCTGATTCTAAGTGAAAATATGAAAATGTTCATCACTAACCAATAATTGTGTTCATCAAATGATGAATCCTAAGTTCCTCTGCTGTCAGAGGGCAAAAACATATTTAGGAAGACATTGTGAAGAGTTAACTTCAAAATTTGGCCCTCCCTTCTGAAGATTGTATAACTCAGTCTCAAAGGTGTTATTAGATTTTATGAAATTAAAAGCATTTCATCTTCCTCATTCCTTCTTTCAGGAAATATGTATAGAGACTATTCTGTTTGCCAGGGGACTGACCAGTACCCATCTCAGCAGTCGTAAAATATTGATGGGAGTTAAGACTATGGAGCTGTCCCAAGTATGATGCAGGAAAAGCTCCCTTAGAGACATACAGCAAGAAAATAAATATGGTATGTGCAGTAAGCAATATACACAAAAGAGCAACTAAGAATACTACAGCAAGGTGTCAAGAAAGAGAATAGAATATAAGAAAAATAGTAAAAGATCAGGGAACAAATGTAATGTTGGAAACTTTTAATGATATCTCTTACCATTACTTTATTTTTTCTATGTTCTATTTAGTTTGTAGGCAACTAATTTGGTATTAAATAATCAGGTTTGTTTAAAGGATCTAAATAGTCCCTTGAGTGGCCTCTTAATAAAGAGAAGACAAATCATTTGCCAATTTGTCAGTATTTATTGACACACTCATAGAATGGAAAATTTTATGTAACATCTATATTAAAGTAGATGAATAGTACAAAGGGGGTCACAACTTGTAGAGAATGTGGATTCTAGACTTGACTCGATTCCTTATCAATGGGACAGTAAAAATTGCAGAGGTGAATCTTGGTTTGTAGTTTTTTGCTTAGATCCCCAACTAGTTGATGCCAACAGCATTATATCAAATACAGCATCTATGTGCATTATTTGGGGCTGGCGCGGCGGCAGGACAAGACCAGCGGCGGGCAGAAAAACATATTCTTTACATAATTATTTTCCTATCTATTAATGACTTATTAATTTGGTGTTACTATTTAACTGTCTTATAATGTCTCCATATTACTTCCTCAACTACCTTAAACAGCATGTGTGATGATTATTTTTTCCTCTCTCCTACAATTTCCCTTTTGGCATTTATACTCAGTTACCATCCAAAATGTTCTTTAGCACTGTTTTGAATGGTTCCTGTCACCACATCTGTTTTGCCACTCCAGGTTTTGAGATCCCCACACTTTTGTACTTCTTGGCTCATTCCCTTTTTGGGGGTGGCCCTAAAAGGTTTTATCTTGCATATCTTTAGTATTATGTTTTTCCCCCTACCTTCATACTTAACAGGTAACATAGGCTGCAAAAAATTCCAATTGAGAAGTAGTTATCCTTTCAAATTTTGAAGTTCTTGCTCCTTATCTAGCTTCCATGGTTGCTATGAAAATTACAGTGTTAATCAACTCTTGCATAAAGTCAATTCAGGTTTTCTTTTGGGGAGCTTTTACAATCTCTTCAAAATTCTCCTTCCACTCAATTTTGTGCTGAACTATTTAACTGTAGCCACCCATGTCTTGTACTCTATTTCATCTGTAATCATTTTCCTCTTTGTTTTCTTTTCAATGGACCTGCCTAGTAGACAGAGGTTAGTATTCCTCTATTAATCTCTCATTTATTTAATTTTTAAAATCCAATACATGAGTGTAGTGAGATATTCACTTTGTCTGCATGTGTAGTACTGACCACGCCCATCGGAAGTAGAGGCAGGGGCAGAAGTTACATGGGGGAACTAGATCTGAGGAGGGTCCCGGGAGCACTCTCTTGCTTGCAGCACAGGGAAAGGAGAGCATCCGGAGGCATCCTTGGGACCAGGAACTTGCTGGTGTTCATCTGTCTATGTTGAAAGTTATTTCTCCCTGAATAAAGATCTATTCGGCCTATTTGTTTCTCCTGATATTTATTAAACCATGATACATGAGTACTATCTTTACATAATTTCCAAGCCCTCTTTTCCCTTCATCTAACTCCCCCATGAACCCCACTCCTCAAATCCATCTCTTCTTTTAAAACCATTATTACATATATGCATACATGTGCATTTGCCACCTACTGATTCCATTTAGTTTTGCATTTATATACTATGTTTAGGGCTGACCACTGAGGTTGATAACCTATCAGGGACTCATCCCTGGAGAAAATTAGCTCTCCCTCTTTCCGCAGCCATTGGTTGCTCTTCATCTAGGGATGGGGCCTTGTGATGTTTCTCCTGTCAAAGTTGGCACAATCTTCTCTCATTTTATCAATCTTATTGTCTTTTGGTTGAAGTTTTAGGGATATTTATTCAACAATACTCTCATCCTTCAATGGAAGTTTTTTTTAACTGCTAACATAATTTCTCAGAGCTCTTTTCTGTTATGACTGTCCTTCTCAATAATATCTCACTTTGTTCTCTACATGCAGTCACTATCCCCTCTGACAATATCAATTTGCACATTTGGGAGTGTTAGACATTTACAGTTTTCTTATGCTCAGTGTTAGTGCACTTGCTGTCACTGTAACAAAATATCAAAAATGACTCTGTTTTGGAGGTTTCATCCCAGAGTTGGTGGCCTGATGCTTTTGGGTCAGTTGTCCACAACATGTTGGAATCATGTAATAGATGAAGTCCTCACCTCAGAGCCAAAAAATAGAAAGAGGTTGGCTCCCACAATTCCATTTGAGGACACTCCTCTCTCCTTCTCCTCCTCCCCCCCCCCCACCACAAACAACCAAACCCTCTAAGTAGGCCCTTCTCCTGAAAGGTTCCACCCCCTTCTAATGTAGAAGCTGCAAACCTTTTAAAAATGGGCCTCTGGAGGGATGGAGGCCCAAACTACAGCAGGTTCTTTGTATTTCCTGTTTCCTCCAAGGTTAGTTTTATTGTTTGTTTACTTAAGATAACTGCTTTCAAAATCAAATGTCTTTTGAACGAACAATTGCTTTTTTCCAGTTTCAATGTTAAAACCTCAAAGGGAAATTAGGGCATGGAAAAGATTTTTGGTGGCTATTGGGTAGCAAGGCAGTGTAACTATAATTACACTTGGATAGAGTGTTCTTCCAAATATCAGTGTCTGGATGTTATTTTTTTTTCTCTATTCTGAATGCCATACATAATCTTTTAACGTGCTGCTCCAGTCAAAGCATGGCTGCCAATGTGGTGGGAGCTGATTTTGAAAAGAAAGCTAAATTGTCTAAAACGTTTGTGTGCCACGAAGTCCTCACAATTAATTTAGCATGAATATTTATCTGAATGTTATGCTGAGATTTTTTTATGACCTACTTTCTGCTTGTAATAGAACTGTTACACTTATCATAGTGGCTAGCATATAGTAAGTCCTAATATTTGACTTATTTTCTGGGGGTTATGAGACTCCATCTAGTTCCCACATTTCAGTGATGTTTGCACAAGTTTAGGTTAATGATGTTCTCAAAATGGATTTTTCAAACCAGCGGCAGCAACAGGATCATAAATGTGCAAATTCTCAGGCCCAGTCCTATACCTACTATGTCAAAGCATAGGGGACAGATAGAGCCAGCCATGTGTATTTCACAAACCCTTCGGGGATTCTGATGCATGCCCAACAATAAGAAGCACTGAATTCATAGGAAAACTGTAACAGATAAACACACATATTAAAGCTAAGACCTAGACTTACTTGGTGTGAAAATGAAGCTCACCAGAAGAACTAATGGATACATACAGGACCTCACTGACTATGGATAAGGAAAAGTCAATTAGGAATCATTATAGTAGAGTTGGTGTTAGTACTAAAAGCATTATTATTAATGACTATATACAGGAGCTAGGAGCTAAAGAGTGAAATGCTGGTTTAGTCTATAAAATCGGCAATGAACTGCACTATGGTTTCTGACAGAAATCAGAAAGTGAATTAATACAAAAACAATTCACTTCAGTCTCTAGAGGCTGAATAAACACCTTGGAAGAATCATCAGTTTTACTCATCCTTTTCCCAAAAAAAAGGCACCACATAAGCATCGTCTGGATCATTTGCTAAGGAAAAGTTATTTGAAGCTGCAACTTCAACAAATCACAACTATTGAAATTCCTCTGACATTCTGAGTGAATGCCACGTAAACAAATGAGTGTGAGAGGGGGGAAAATAGTTGCGGGAGCGGAGAGAATAAGAAATCAACATTCCAACAATATTTTCTTAGCATATGACAGTAGCTTTAAGTCAATGAGATGATTTCCTCTAGGGACATGGCAAATCCAGTCCCTGTATTAAGTCTGTAAGGAAACTAACATTTTCTTTCAAACCGAAAGGAAGAGCCTTTTCCCCAGAGGAAATGGTAACTCATATAGGTTCATATTTCCAGGGTGATGCCCAGGCACTCAATTTACTCTGACACATAATCTGTCTGAGCAGCTCAGCTTAATCTCTCGTGTGGCAGTGCACAAGCTGTTCCCCTCTAGCCCTTTGCAGCCTCTGGGCGAAAATCTCAGTGCTTTGCTGCTGCCATTTAGGACACAGAAGCTACAAAAACCACCTCAGGGAATATCAGACAGATTGCCAGGAAGTTCAGAAAACATACCTGTACTATTTGAACAACAGAGTTTCATTTCACATTAGGGATAATATTCAAAATAAGAATAAAAGAATGGCTGACATACAGAAGCCCTCTCGGTACTTAGAGGATCCTCTGCTAAACACATTATGGGTGTAGTATCCTCGGTGGCTCATCCCAGCACCCTCAGAGGTCAGTGCTATTTGGATTACACTTTGCAAATGAGAAACTTAAGCCTCAAAAATGCTAAGTAGCTTACCTAAAGTCAACAATCGGCTGTGCTGGAGCCAGGATTCAACCTCATATCTGGTGAATCTGAAAGCTCTGCTTCAAACACCTTTGCTGAGACTCCAATCTATTTCAACAGATACAATTTGCCGCACATGTGTAATTCTTTTTGCCTCACTGGCAAATTAGAAAAGGGTTTCAAAAAGAAAGGAAGAAAGAAAGAAAGAAAGAAAGAAAGAAAGAAAGAAAGAAAGGAAGAAAGGAAGAAAGGAAGAAAGAAAGAAATGTATTAGGAGCGATAACACAGGTCTGTAGTCACAGCACTTGGGAAGCTGAAGCAGGAAAATTATGAGTTTGAGGACAGCCTGAGCCAACAAGTTCAACACCAGCAAAAGCCATGTAGTAATTCTATCTCAAAATAACCAAAACAAACATTTTAAACAACAAAAAAGCAAATCTGTATGTTGAGCATAATACTTCCTTTTTGATTGTGGTCTCTTTAAGCTAAGATACCTGAAAAATCTGTTAAGGATGTGGCTCCTTCAGCAAGTCACTGTATGAATGGAGATTCAGCTGGTCCCCACAGTGCTTGCTTTGAGACCAAAGATGCTTTGGTTGCCATGGACACCAGATTTCAACACACCAATAAGCACTGGAATATATCACATGCAATGAAACCAACCAGCAGATGGACACAGTAACATCTAACTGCACATTAATGCTATGGCCAATATTTGTCTTGCCACCTTTCATTGAGATGATGCTCTCAACAATGAAGTCTGCAAGACTTTCTCTGTCACCTACAGACAGTTTCTTTATGACTTAGATAATAATACTCACACTTCAACATGTCAAGTCACTCATTGTTGAATGGTTGAAGCTATTCATAAAGAGAAGCCTGCTCTTACACAAAACAAATGGATTTGATGATTTCATAAAAGGTGAGTTTTCCCAAGTGGCTAGCACCCTAAGTATAAGTGGTCTGTTGCTTTGTAGGTTTCCCTAGTAACTAAATACATAAAGAAAATAATTGGAATGATATAAGTAGGGGTGTGTGTGTGTGTGTGTGTGTGTGTGTGTGTGTGTAGCAACATGTTTTGGTTTTTATCTTTTCTGTAACAAACCACATATCCAAATGATTGTGTAAGACTATAGGTCAGACATCAGTTTCTGAAACTGAATCATGCTAAAAAGCAATTGGATGTATCAGAGACTGTTGGTTCAGTTTAATCAAGGGATCATTTCTACTCTCTGAGGTATATATAAAAAATGTGTATTCCACTTGGATGAAATCTGTGTATTGTGTATTAGGCAATCACATGATCAACACCAGTCACAAAATAAGTGAAATTAGTCAACAAGTTAATAAGAAATTAATATAATCAATCATTTTCATATCCAAAGATTAATAAATACAATTCCATTAAAACCATCTTTTATAGCATAATGGTAGTTTATTATTGGTAAAATTCAGTTCATTTAAGATTTAGTATACTAAAAAATATTTTACAGTGATTACTTTCCTAATTTATTCAGTAACAAAACAAAATTAACCAAGCTCTCTTCAAGTAATTATAATGTAAAGAATACATTTAAGCTTTAATTGAATACATATGAATGCATGAAAAGCTATAAATTATATCTAAACCTAAATGGGTTATTTTGTTTAATATTTTGACTTTATAATGTCTGTTAAATTGCTGCATCAGAAAAGATTTTTAAATTAAAAAGAAAATATTTAATCACCTTCAATTTTAGTTTGTATTGAGGGAAAAGCAGTACTCCCTGTCATACAGGTAAAATCAATTGTACTATTCTAAAATGGGAAGTTGTATTGAGCACACACTTTCTTTTTTATCTGGGATGTTATAATAGAACCTGTTCTTGTGTTATCATTAAATAATTCACAATTTCTATAATGTGGTTAATTAGGCCCTGGGGCTGAGATGATGGCCTAGTGAACAATAGTACTTCCTATGAAAGCATGGGGACCCGGATTTAAAGCCCCAGCAACACATAAAAGTTCTGTGCTTATAAGCCCAGGATCAGAGGCTATGGACAGGTGATCCTGGGAGCTCACTGGCCAATCATGCTAGCTGAAACAGCAAACTTCAGATTCAATGAGAGGCTCTACCTTACGGGAATAAGTGGAAGAGCAATAGCATGATGTCATGCTGTGCTGTTTGTATACATATGCACACACTCACTCACATGCATGCGCCACATAAACAATCAGCCTACACAGTTCTCTTCACTACACACAATTTTTTGGGAATACAGAAAAAAAAAAATAAAGAAAAAGCCCTTCTGTACCAAATGGAAAATGGCATCTTTTAGGAAAAAGTCCGAGCTTCCATCTATTCATTCAACACATTAGTAGAACCCCCAAACTTGTCAGGTGATGTACTATGCAGTGAGCTTTCCTTCAACATAAACTGAAAAGTGAAAAGCTGATATGACAGCACCTATGGAAAAAGGTGACTCAGTAAAGGACAAAGGATGAAACTCATGACATTTGGGGTAAATCAGTAAAACTTCTTGATGGGAAATCCTATAAAACTGGGAAATTTTGTATTCACAACTGCTTGACAGACTAATGGTAGCAGCATTACACATACACTTTCTCAAAGGGCAGAATTAAGGGTCTCAAAATTAAACCCACCAATCTCAAACCCGACTTTGAACAACAGTCTCAGCTTGTGTGACTGCTAAAGTGTGAGAAACAACAACTGAGAACATATACTTGAAAATTGGCTAGTGCAGCCTCAAGTCTCATTTCTACCACTACCACTGGCCAATTGTGTGTTCTTCAACCTCCCTAGGCCTCAGTTTCCTAACTGGGCATTATGAAGATAGTAGTGATGCCCATGTTGTCAGATGGTTGATAGTATTAGCCAATATAAATATATAGTATATATAAATATATTCCAAGAAAGTCAAGATTCATAGAAATATAGAGTATAGTCACCAATGGGTTACCAGAAGAAAGGGAAGATGGAGGCAAGAGAAATAAATTTAATAGGAAGAATATGGTACTTTAGCAACACAAATGAATATTGATGATATGAATGTACCAAAATTGCTTAAAAGTGGATTGAAAATCGCTCTCATAATGATACATGAATATTAGTGATAACAGATGTCTTAATTAGCTCCATTTGCTAATTTGATAATGTACTGAAATATACATTGTGCTTGATACATATAAACAATTATTGTGGCACTTAAAAACAAAACTTAAAAATGAAGTTACACTTCACTACAGGAAGAATGAGAACATAATATATTCAAATTGTTTACATCAGTGTGTGTAAATAAGTGACTATGCCCTGTTATTTTCTTTTATGTCTTTTAGCATTAAGAGGATATTCAATTGTAAGTGACATATCATCTAAACTGTAGCCCATAGACTCGTCCCACTTTTTGGCAATTTTATAATCAAGCAATTAGGACTTGGGCTGGCCTACACTAACCCAGGTTCCCCAACACTGCCATCATTTCAAGTCAGTCTTTAAGGTTCATACATGCAGTGTGCAACACATACCTGCTTTTAAAATGTTTATTTCTCATATCCAAAGACTGAGTAAAACCCTTTACCTGTATGCTACTGGGTTACGAACTGACATGAACAATAAGAGGACTCATTTTCTACCACAGCTATGCCCATTCTCATTTTATATTTCTCAGTGAGATACCCACTGAATTTTATGAAATCCTCTATTGAGAAGAATGTGAGAACAAGGGTAACCCCAAACTCTGGTGGTGAGAGTGGAAACTGATGGCCTGGTTTTGTTGTTGTTTGCTTTGTATTATGAGAAAGAATCTTACCATGAAGATCTAGGTGGTTTGGAACTCACTATGTAGCCCAGAGTAGCTTCAAACTTGCAGCAATCCTCCTGCCTCTGCCTCCCTCGATAAGACATTTTTGAAAAACAATCTGATCATCTCTAGCAAATAAAAACACATGTGAAAAATTTGACTCAATTTTAAAAATTGTTTCATACATGCACAATTGTAGAGGTAGGTAACAAATATAATACATGAATATATGCATTATTTGAGTACTTTATATGTATCTATATATGTGTGTATATACTTTTTAGCATTGTTTATGATAGAAGAAAAAGAAAAAAAGAAACTAGGAAATATCAGTGTCCATCAATAAGGTTAAATCATGTTATAGTCACACAGAATCAAAAAAATAGATAAATAGAACCAAAATAAAGAGCTATTTCTCTACATAAGATTGGCAAAGATGCCCAAAGTATATTACATAAAAGAACAAGCTATAGAGCACATATACAATATGATCATTTGTGGAATGAAAGAGATGTCTTAAAGTATATACTACTTTTTCTGAGGACCTGGGTTCCATTCACAGCACCCAAATCAAAGCAACTGCCTGTAACGCCCACTCAAGGAGGATCTGACCCCTATGTCCTCCTATAATCCCTACACACATGCGCATGTGCGTATGTACGAATGTGCATGCACACACACACACACACACACACACACACACACCTGGAAATAAAATACATCTTAAATATATGATTCTCTGTGCAAATAAAGAAAACACACTTATGAAATATACTTTTGTGTAAAGGAAAATTTTAACTCTTAATCATTCATAGAAAGCTCATTTCATATTACATGATTGAGCTTGCCATATAACATTAATGATTATTAAGAAACATAAGGGCCCTGTGGAGACTTCCAATTCAGACTCTCTCGGCATAATGTCTGGCTGTGGGTCTCTGCACCACTCCCATCTGCTGCTGGAGGAAGCCTCTCTGACGACAACTGGACAAGGCACTGATCTATGAGTATAGCAGAATATCATTGGGAATTATTTCATGACTTTTTGGCCAATTGTGTTTGGTTCTACCCTAGGTCTCTGGATTAAAACTTGGCGATCCAGTCTCTGGTTCCTAGCCTCAATATGAGGGCACTTGCCTTGTCTTATTGTATATATCATTGTTTGTGTCTTTGGTTGTTGTCTCCTAGAATTCTGCTTTTTGCTGAAGGAAAACGGAGGAGGAGTGGATCTAGGGGAGAGGGGAAGAGGGGAGCTGGGAGGAGTGGAGGGAGGGGAAACTTGATAAGAATGTATTGTATAAGAGAAGAATCTGTTTTCAACTTAGAAAAAAGCAATAAAGTCTGATACAATAGTTTGGGGCAGGGCCTCTCACATGCATAAAGGCTGAGTATGGCATTCCACCATAGGGAATTGGCTCCAACAAGCTAGCTCAGATGAGAAGTGGACTGCAGGTGGGCTGTGGGGAGGCAAGGGGGGCTGGAGGAGGGGTGGGAGGGAGAACTGTGGTTGTAATGTAAAATGAAATGTAAAAGAATAAATAATTATAAAAAATAATAATAAACCTTTGCATTTTATTTTGTGGGTTTTTATTTTTTTTTTTTTAAATTTCTCCTCCTCACAGGTAAGGGCTCCTATGAAGAGTCAACAAGGTCAGACACATTAAGTTGGAGCAGGACCAAACTCCTCTTTCATAGCACACATTTTAATTAAGTTAATATCATAGCTTTTGCTTGATTAATAGCCAGCCAACAACAAAAGTAAAACACTCTACCTTTGCCATAGAACAGGGAGGTGACCTGAAAAGGGAAGGGAAACACCAACAACAGGAAAAGTGAGTGGGTAAAGGTGATAAGTCACAGACAAATCATGCCAAGGGAAGCCAAAGGGCAGACAATTTGGTCACCTCCCAACAGCCATTTCATTCTCTGTCCTTTCTTGTCAGAACCTGTGTCCAATTTTAAAGGTTAGAAATGAAAGACAATTAGCGTTCTCTGCCTTCCCTAAAATGTAGAACTGGCTGGGGACCAAGAGATGGGCAATGAGTCAGAACAGAAAGTCTTCTAGTATAGAACATTCTACATGATTGAAAAAATAGATGCCTGGGACACCAGCAGCCATCTTGACTACAGAGGAATGATATAGCTCACATAGAAGAGAAGTAAAAGTTGCCAGGAAAGGTGTGGGTTCTCTTGGGTCTCTTTGGTTGCCTGACATAGGAATGGCTTATTATATCACTTTTGTTAAGTGATATAATGAATGTTCTCCTTATTCCAATCACATTTCCCCTAAATTGTTAGCTACATATATAAATTATTATATAAATACGACCTGATTATACAGTTTAATGTTTCTTGTGTGTGTGTGTGTGTGTGTGTGTGTGTGTGTGTGTGTGTGTGTATGGTTTCTCCTTTTTGAGGTAGGAGTCTCACTATGCTACATAAACTAACCTCCAATTTCTGAGCTCAAGTGATTCTCCTGCTTCATCTTCCTGTGTGCTGAGACTATGGGTGTGGATCCAATCAAGTTTTCTTATCCATTCTCTGAGTCTCAGATAAAAGCATCCCAATATGGTAGTGTGAATGAGGATGTCAACCTCATATGTCTGAATTTGTGGTCCCCAAGTAGTAGCATTGTTTATGAAGGGTTACAAGGTGTGGCCTTATTAGAGGTATGTTACTGGGGATGGGCTTGGAGATTTCAAAAACCCAAGCTATTCTCAAATTTGTGATCTTCATGCCTTTGCATCTTCAACATACTCTACTTGTTCACTAGAAGTTACTTTATGAATATGCTGAGGACCCAACTAACATGTTTGCAATTTTCAAATCACAGCAAGAAGATCAAATCTTGTGCTGAGTAAGATTTTCTACCTAGTATTCAGAATTGCATTGGATTATCTGTTAGTAGAAACAGAAAGCGCTACCATTACTTTTATTAAACAGCTACTATGTGCCAAGCAATATGCTAGGCATTTTATCTAGTCTGTCACAGTAACTTCCCAACCAGTTCCCTTTGGCTGTGCAAATAAAATCAAATCTATCTGCCAATTCATGTAAACAACTGAGTGTGGCTTGTGCCTTTAATGCTAGCACCTGCGAGGCTGAGACAGAAAGCCTTCTATGAGTTTCAAGCCAGCCTAGGCTACATAATAGGTTAACAGCAAGACCCAGCCTCAAAGGAACCACCCAAAAGAAGTTGGACCAGGTATCAGGGTACCTGCCTTTAATTTCAATACTTGAAACAGGAGCAGGCATGTCTCTGTGAATTCAAGGCCAGCATTGTATATATAGCAAGTTCCAGGCCTTCCAGGTCTGTCTCAAAATAATTAAATGTTTAAAAACGCAGATTACAACCCCCTGTAATACTTATTAACTGTCACCTACAGAAGTCATGGATATATGTGTATCATACTGCAGTTGTTGAAGATATCTTAAGTATCACTGACTCCTGTTTCGAATGTACCATGATCACGCGATTCACTGTAAATTCTTAATGTGTTAATTAAAAAGCACCGTGCTGTGCCATCACATTGTTTAATGTTTCAGTCTCTGAATTGACCATAATGGGTTTCTCTTTGTAGCTCTATGTTTTAATTTATACATTTGTAAATGTTGTATTAAGAAGACCTGAAAGTTCATCAGACTGACAAAGAGTTCTTGGTGCAAGAAAAATTTTAAAGTACCACATAAACACTTCCTGCAGGAGTGTGTGTGTGTGTGTGTGTGTGTGTGTGTGTGTGTGTCTTCAAGTGCTAGTGTGCCTGTGGGGGGGCAACATACATGCATGTATGTGTATTTGTGCTGGAGATCAAACTTGGGTTTCTCACATGCAAATAAAACTAGGAGCTACATTCCCATCCCCTTATCATATCATTCTTAATACTGACAATCTACTCAACATTCAGAAAATCAGTGAACTTTTTCAAAAGGTAAATAATATCAATATATACCTGTGTTTAAACACAAAACAAATTCTATATCCTAAATTTGACTTATCTGGCCCCAAGGGATCTGATTTTAATTTACTTCCAACTGGGAATCTTCCTTGCCTTGAAATTCCTTATCTCCTACTCTTATTTATTTGAGATTTCTAAGCTGGATGGTTTGGTCCTTGCTGGACCCTCTGTTAGAATGGCTGCTCTTAGGGCAGCCATTTAATTCTTGTGCTCCAGCTTTGAGACACAGCATCCCTTCACAAAGGAGCCTTTCTAACACCCACTCCCAAACAGTAGCTCTGCCCCTCCTTTACCTTTATTCCTGTTTACTTCATTCAGATAATTTCTTACAGTAAAATCAGTTTGTTGTTTTTGCTCATAGTTAAATCCCAGCATCTAGTACAGTGCTTGGTATAACAGAAAGACAAAAACAAAACAGAAAAAAAAATAATACTCACTTGATGAATGAGTAAAATGTCTCCAAGGTTCAACTTATTTGATCTTTTAAGAATTCTTATCAATCTAATTATAAATGTAGACGTTAAGGCTCAGAAGTTTGAGGTTATTTGTCCAAATCACTGAGTGACAAAATTATTTTATGTGATGTCCTAGATGTCCCTTAATCCCTCTACCATTCCCTCCTATATCTCCACCAATCTGTAAAAGACAGAACAGATAGATTTCAAATGTTTATGGCATGATTTCTTGGGACTTCAATGACCCACTGTAAGGCTATGTGCCTTACATGCTTCAAACCCCTTTCCTTGAGTATTTTCAGGAGGGTTGGATTCACTGGAAATATGTACACAGTGATTGATTCTGTATCTATGTCTCTCTCTCTCTCTCTTTCTCTCTTTCTCTCTCTCTATATATAAATATATATATACATATGCACATATATATGTATGTGTATATACATATATGTCACATTTTAAATATTTATCAATTATATGAAAACAAATGGAAACTTCAAAAACTTAAGTGAAAGGAGAAAGAATAACCAGAGTGTAGCAAATTAGATAAAACCTAGAGGTAAGTATATGGAAATAGATGAAGCATTGTATTCTAGGGCTTATGATCCATAATTCTGGCTTTTTGCTTTCTAGTAGGCAACAGAAAGTGAGAAAGAAGTAGTCACAAGATGTATTTCAAAGACTAAATTGATTCTATCAGTTGTAAGAAAGAACACAACTGTTTGTTTCCTCCTCCTGAGACCAATTCCTCTGTGTGCCCTTATAATAAAAGGGGCATGATATTGTAATGAGCATTCTATATTACAGTCCCATAAATCAATATATCCAGCTTCATACAATGAAGTGTTGCAGCATGAATTAATGGAAATGGCTGGTGTGATACCCAAACCCACACAGCACCATATTGCCTTTATTCTAAGTTGTGATCTAGGAATCAACTATATCAGTCCTACCTAGGGACTTGTTAGAAATGCAGGGTATCAGGTCCTATCTCAAAGATAAATCAGAGTGCTTTCCATATTTTACTATATATTTACAAAGTTTTATTTTCTGTATTTTGCTGACAAGGCCAGCAGGTGATTCCTATGCAAAATAAGTTTTCAAAAGTACTGATCTAGTGGGGCATTTTGGTTTAATGAAGAATTTGTAAAAACCTATAATTTATTCAGTTCATACATTGAATAGATAATTACTTAGAACCCAGAAGTAGGAAATGCTTGCTTTAAACATGGCTCCAGAAGCACTAGCATAAGGGGAAATATTGATAAACAAGGTAGATTGGCAATGTAAGCCATGTAGTACACAAACTATATTTGCAACAACACAAAAGAAAAAGTTAGGTATCTATATATGTTAATATTAAAGCTACAGTAGCATAAAACTATCTCCATCCTATGGAATTTATAGTGAAGACATCAATAAACAAATTGAGTAAACAACCAGAAAGAGGGGAATTTTAAATAGGCCTGCCAGGAAATGCCTCACTAAGGAGGTAAAGACCTATCCAAGGTCATGGAGCTAGCTATAAAGGTATCTAGAGGAAGTGTTCCAGGCAGGGAGAACAGAGAGTCCAAACACCATGAGACAAGAGAATGCCTGAAACAACAGAAGGCCTGAGTGGCTATTGAGCGATGAAGCAAAGTAGGTACGCAAGAGGTTTGATCATGTGAGACCTTATCAGCCATTTTAAGTGTCACAGCTTTAACCACGAGATAGGAAGCCACTGGAAAAAAAAAAAGGCAATAGGGCGTCACTGAAGGATGCTGAGCAGGAAAATGATGTAATGGGAAGTGTCTGTAGGAAGCGAGCTTTTTAAAAAGGTGGATGAATGGCTTAGTGGGGGAAAAAACTAGCTCAGAATGATTCATTCACTCCATTACTTATTACGTGGTGCAGATGTGTCAAATAATGTGAGAGGCTCTGAACTAGGGTGATAACTATGGGAAATGACAGAAGAAGGTGAATGTAAATGACATTGAATGGAAAAAAAATACACTGGGACACAAAGATAGATTATTTATAGAAAAATGACACACAAGTTAGAAATTC
This sequence comes from Phodopus roborovskii, assembly GCF_943737965.1. NCBI lineage: Eukaryota > Metazoa > Chordata > Mammalia > Rodentia > Cricetidae > Phodopus > Phodopus roborovskii. The sequence continues at coordinate 361,348 of NW_026125640.1, read as the reverse complement.
AATTTAATCAAGGGTCACGGACCATCTACTGAGAGAAAAGCTTTTTTCTGGCAAGGAGTTAGGGAGGGGAAGGTGTGCCAGTCCCTGCCCTATGCATTCAAAGCCGGAATTTCTTGGATTGCTGAAACTGAAGCCAGCACTAGGAGTAACTGATCGAATAAATTAAAAGCTCTTCTTTGAAAATCTTTGGAGCTTATTCACTTGTTCCTTCTCCCAGGAGTGGCCACAGAACCTCAATTTGATTAGTACCAAAAGACATATCTAATTTGGCAGGAGGACAGAAGATAGGTCTTACATCTTTTTATGGGGCCAGGCTTTACACCAGTTTTAGACCACCAGTTTCTGTGCAGAGCCCTCCTGGTCTTTTGAGTGACTTTCCACTCTCTGTTATGGAGAAAAGACTCAGAGGCATGGGCAAAAGAAGAAACAGGCTTAAGGAAAACAACTGGGGGAAAATATCTTTTACAAAAATTGCCTACCATCAGACTGCAGGGTTTGTGAAGCAAATGCAAATGTAATGCAAATGATATGTAAATCTCTCTGTGGCCTTCTAAATGGTTTTATACAACTGGAAGGGCCCTTGGGAAACAGCTAGCAGATAACAATGACTCAGAAGCAGAGCAAACTATTTCAAGACAACTTTGTCACATGGCCCTTTGCTGCCCTGCTAGCTTGATGCATCCTTTAGCATTTTTTCACTTCATTTGAATCAACCTCACCTGATGGAAATCTAAAAAATAAATCAAGTCTACTTGCTTACTGGTTATCTAAGCTAATTATACTTGTAAGGCACTCCATACACCTTTATTTTTTTTTTTCTTCAAATGCCTTTCTCACCACATCTAATCAAGTTAAATGTGTTGCTTCCTGCCTAGAACGATAGGTTGTTCCTGTGGATTATGAATGAATGTGCCTCTCTTTCAGTTCTGGTTACTATGAGGCTTTATAGGTTTTTATTTTTATTTGTTATATTCCCGAAACTCCACAGGAACTGGCACATTTTCTTCTAACATCTATGTGCTATATTCAAAGGCAATTCAGGAAGACTGCCTACATATATATTTGTGAAATTGAATCGCCTTCAAGGAGCCCCTGACAAACTATTTATTAGGAAAAACTGCCTGGTCATAAATGCTACGACTTTGGCCAACCCTAATTACTAATTTTAAAACGGGGGGGGGGGAGAATGCATGTGATTCAACTGAGGATATTTCTGTCTACACTTAGTTATTTTAAAAGACTACACTCCCATCAGATAACACATTGATTAGGAGTCCCCGGGTAAATTTAATAGTAAATAACATAGTGTGCACATCAGACCTACCACTGGGCAGCTTACTATTGGTTACAGGCCCAGGAGTCCAGATGCAACTTCCCTCATCGGTCCTAAAAGTTCCATTACGTTTTTAGATTCTAACAGCCAAGGGTGCCTTTTCTACAAGGGTGCTTTTTCTAACACGGTCAAAGGAAAGAAAATAACTCCCCACGCCCCCCCCCCGTTTTTAAACACCACTTTTAAGGACCACAAGGTCGACCCCTAAAATGCCTTGGGGCCTAGAGGCATCTGGAGTGATGCCACCAAGTTCACTTTCACTGCAAAAACAGAACAAAGCGCAAAGCCAAGTAATCCAACAAACCGGAGCACAGACAAAGAAAGGGGGAAAGGATGGACAAAAGCAGGAGGGACTGAAGAAAGCACAGCTCCAGACAAAGAAGTCACAAAGAAGAGATGGGTATGCACTATCAGGGGTGGTGCTGAGGGCGTCGGGGAGGCCGGGAAAGCAGGACCCCCGCGGGGCGCGGGCAGCCGGCGAGCGCCCTCCGGCGGCCGGGGCTGCGTCTTACCTCCTGGGCGAGTTTCTGCTTGAGCACCAGCGCGGCGCACAGGTAGCCGGCGCGGCCCACGAACAGCTCGTCGGAGCCACACTCCAGGAAGGAGACGGGCGCGCAGACGGCGCACAGAGCCCGGAACTTGCCGAGGGGCTGCACATAGTCGGAACGGCCCAGGGCGTGGTACACGAGTGTGGCCACCGCGTGCACGCCCGCGCCCCCGAGCAGGAAGGCGGCGCGGGTGTCAGCGTCCGGCTCGCCCCACTCCTCGGAACAGGAGCAGGCGTCGATGAGGCGCTTGGCGGAGCGCAGGTAGCGCTCTCGGGCCCCGGCGAAGAGCGGGCTTTGCGAGACGTGGTAGAGCATGTAGGCCACCCCGGCCACGCCGCTATACAGACCCCCCTGGCAGCTGCTGCCAGCCGCCGTAGCCCCTCGGGCCTCAGCGCCGCCCCCCAGCGGGGGCAGCTCCTGAAGGATGCGTTCGATGGTGGAGGTGACCAAGGGCGCCACAGCTTCCTCGCACTGGCCCGCCAGCAGGCTGCCCTGGTAGTCATCGAAGCGGTTGGCGAAGCAGCGCTTGGTGTCCATGCTGTCGCCCGTGGCCCCCCAATGTCGAGCTGGGGACCTTTTGAGGGCGCGCCCTGCAGCCCGGCGCAGCACCTTCTGCTCTCAGAGGCGCTGGGATGGCTGTGGATGCGGTGGGGGCGATGGAGCGAGGAGGGTGAGACGGGAGGTGACAAGAGGAGGTAGGCGCAAGGAGAGATCACGGAGCGGGTGGCCAAGTGGGGCAACGGGCTTCCGCGAGGCTCGCAAGTGGCCCAAGAGAGCACAGGGAATGGGTGTCGCGCGTTCTCCCTCCCAGAGCCTGCGCCCTCCCTAAAGCTCCCCCTCCTGCGCCGCCGCAGCTCCGCGGCTCTCCAAGGGGCCGAGGTGATCTCCTCAGGCAGGACCCACGCGGGGCCCGCGCCACTCCTCCCGCTCCGCCCTCGGCTCCTCCCCTCCCTGCAGAAAGCCTGGGACGTGCAGGGCACGGATCCGGAATGCTGAGGCTGGCCATCAGTGCACCTGGCAGCAGAGGTGATGACTTCCAGTCCCTTGTGTGTTCAGAGACTTTAGCTTCAGGTCAGCACCGGCAGCACCTGAGAGCGTGGCAAAAACGCAATCCCGCAGGTTTCTCTTCAGACCTATTGCATTAAAAGTCAAAATATACAGCAAGAACACTAGGTTAGAAGCATCCAAAATAAAGTTTGTGAAACCTCTGAACTAGGCTAAAGTACCAGAGAATACACAGCTGGGAGTCTTCTTTCAAGCTTGCTCACAGTGGGGCGTTTTCATTCAAAATGCCTCAGTACTAAGGGCAGCAACAGTGTGTGACCCGTAGTGTGTAGCATGCTTAATGTCTTTAAAAGGAGAACGAATACTCCTTTCTCGTCTTCTACGGTATTATTTTGCTTGGCGTGCATGAGAATAAAAACCCTAGGAATCATGCTAGATTTTGGTAAGGGAGTGGAAATACCCTCACCTCCATCTACCCCTGCTCTATTTCCCCACTCCCTCATGAAATTAGAAAGAAGCCAATAAACGCCTTTAGACATTAACTACATGGATAAAGCTTAGGTAAGAATCTAATTTGTCCTTTGTTTACTGTTCACCCCTTCTCTCCCTCTTTGGTTTCCTCCTGTTTATCCTCCCAGTCCGGTCTCCCGTGTGCTTTGAAACTTCATAATAGAGACACTGCACATGTTCCGAGGACTCTTGGGGCTTGTAGTTGAGTGGAAAAAACAGCAAATAAACACAAGCTAGCTGTCTTTCTTCTGTTCAGCTACTTTTAACTAATTCTTCTTTTCACAAAGTAATGACTACCTACCGAACGCTAAAGAGCCACCTCTCTAGGGTATTTGTGTTTTCGTAGGGGCTATAAAGACACAAACATAAGTTACTCATAAGAAAGTTTCTGGAACTCTGTGCAGAAAACAACCACTTCACTCATTGTAAAGACCAGTTTTGTTTGGAAGAATGTTTACCTGGAAAGGGCTAATGGTTGCTGTGTATAAATAAATAAATCATAATGATCCATTTTCAGTATGGGGTGTATTTACAGCTCAGCAGAGACTCATAAGACAGCAGGAGTCACTAGGCCAGTCTGTCTTAGCTGGCAGTTGGTGCCTGTTTTTTGTTTGTTTGTTTGTTTGTTTTTGTTTTTTGTTTTTTTTCCTAGGTGCTCTCAGTTCATCCTAAGGTTGAAAAGTTGCAGGCAGTCTGTTACATGAGCCAGCCTGTATACACCAGAAAAGGGGGGAATCAGGACTGCAGATTTGGGTGAGCAGTTAAAAGTGCTTTTTGCTCATGAAAAAGTTTCCGGTTCAGTTCCCAGCACCCACAAAGTGACCCTCGAATGTAGTACTCCAGTTCCAGGGTATCCAACACCCTCTTCTGGCCTTTGAGAGTAGCAGATACACATAGTGCACGTATGTACATGCTGACGAACACTCTCATACACACAAAATAAAAATAAAAATGATTCTTTTAAGCAGAAAGAAAGACAATCATGGAATCTAAAGCCTTGGGATATAAATTAGATAAGGTTTTGCATCTTGAACCCATAGGATGGGGAATTTGGGATGGGAACAATACTGGACATCAGGAAGACTGTACCTCCCTGAGTATCTCAGCTATTGTTTCTCACAATTTGAGTGCAGTTAAGGAATTTGTATATTTGGAAAGAGAACACGTGTGTCTTTGGAGAGTGGGGGACACATCCTGTCCCACCTTTGTGTGTTGGCCTCTTCCCAACACTTTAGATTAAGAACAAAGAAGTGTAAAACCATGCTTTAGATGACAGAAGATGTGTATCCCCCTTGTTCTAGCCAGAATAAAAAGGAGGACAGACTCCCAGAGTTGGCAAAGAAAGAACAAAAAGTCATTTCTTTTTCCTCCACTTCCATTCCCATTTCTATCAAGGGCTTATAAATATAAGAACCCTTGACTTCCCTTCTTCTCTTCAAGGGTTTTGAGTGCCCTCCTCTCTGTTATAGCTTGAACAACGCTAATAAATAACTTCTGGCGTCTAAAAGTGCAATTACAGGATTAACATAAGAACTTCTGGTTCTTCTGTAATTTCTTCTCTGCTTGCCTTTTCCTATTTACAAAGAGTTCATCACTTCTCAAGGTCACTGATGTCTCCCAAGACTCTTACAATAAGGGAAACTTTCTCTAACTCTCAGACTATATTAGACCAAAAGACGGAAATCTAAAAATCCAAGTTGAAGGAAAATTTGCCTGAGACTTGAAACAGGAAAAAGAAGGCTTAATTCCTCTTGCTCCTACTACTATTTGAGATAGAGTCTTTCTCTATGTTGCCCTAGCTGTCCTGGAAGTTGCTACATAGACCAGACTGGCCTCAGACTCACAAAGATCCACCTGCCTCTGCCTTCCCAATTCTGCAATTAAAGGCATGTGCCACCACTCTGGCAAGTGACTTATCTTTTAAGGTTGTATAAAATATTAATTTTCTACAATATACCATGTATGTAATTTGGATTCAACACTTGTTTAAGAAATGAAATAAGAAACTGTAAGTAGAGAGAAAGAAAATTATTGTAAATGATGCAAATATGAGGTTATATTTTGGTTTAAATGGATATAAAGAAAAAAGAATATTATAGATAGGTATGTATTTTGTATGATTAAATGACATTTTGCCCTAGGACTGAAAACTAATAGGTGAGAACAAAATCAAGAAAGCTTAAAGCACAGATGGATTCAGATGTAGAAGCCTACAGCCAGACATTATTCGAAGAGAGGGTCTAAATTGGATGTCGCCATTAAATCTCTCCCCTGGGAGCTCCCCAGAGAAGAGAAGACAGAAAGAGTATGAGAGCCAGAGGGGATGGAGGACACCAGGAGAATAAGGCATTCTACATCAACTAACCAAGGCATATATAAATTCACAGAGACTGAAGCAGCAAGCATAGGGCCTATATGGGTCTACACCAGGTTGTCTGTATATATATTACAGCCATTAGCTCAGTATTTTATGAGACTTCTGACTGTAAGAACTAGTGGGTCTCTGATTTTTTTGCCTGCTCTTGGGACTCTTCTCCTGTTCTGTTGCTGTATTCAACTTCAATGTGATGGCTTTTGTTGTATCCTCTTATAATTTACTTTGTCATGTTTGGTTGTTATATCTTAGAAGTCTGATCTTTTGTAATGAGAGACAGAAACTGAGTATATCTGGGTAAGAGAGGAGATTGAAAGGAACTGACAATAGTAGAGGGAGAGAAAACTGTAAGAAGGATATATTGTAAGAGAAAAGAATCGATTTTCAATAAAAGGGGGTGAAGATGGGGGGGAAAACCTTAAAGCAAAGTTGCAGAAATCCTGAATGACTTACTACACCCAAGTCAAAGAACCAACCAAGGAAACACCAACATTCAAATGAGATTGATGAGGAATATATGGGTTATCTAAGACCCTTTAAAAATAATTTTACCAAGAGCCTAATGATACCTTATTCCCTAATGAGCAGTGTTGATGGTTTTGCTGTGTTTGGGCTTTTGCTAAGTATGCAGTGTACAATGTGTTTGTGTAATTGTGAAGCAGAGAATCCTCTAAAAGAATACATTTAGTCCATTTTCTAAAAACTGTTAAACCAACCCAGTCTTAGAGTTCTGCATTTCCCTAAGGGAATCCCTCATTGACCCTACTTCTGAAGTCTAACGTATGTACAGTAGATTATTGCCATATAGGAAATAGAGTTTTCAGACAGTGTGGAAGAATGTCCAGGTAGATGTTCCATATTCATTTCCTACTAGCTTAATGATTAGTGAAGCTAAAACCTCATCACCTCTTACTATGAAATTTGATGCCTGAAAAGTTTTACATTATAGGAACCTCAAAATCCAAAAAAAAAAAAAAAAAAAAAAAAAAACAACAACAAGAAAGAAAGAAGATAATCAAGGACATAAGACAGACTGGATACTGGATATGGAGGATTGAATACTTGTGTAAAATGGGTTAAATGTATGGCACAAGTGCTCAATGAGAGTGATTGCTATGCTTGTGTAGCAGGATGTCCCAATGCTCAAGTAGTATTCTTCCCCTTTGAATAGTACCAGACTCTATCAGAGTAAATTGCATGCTGGTCGTGTTTCAGGCTATGAAGTCCTGGAAAAATGATGCTTGCCAGAGTCTGTCCCTACTGTAGTTGGCCCACCTGAATTCCTGCTTTTTTCCTAGGGTGAATTACTCTTTGTTTCTCTCAGGACAGCAAGATAGATTTTCTCATCCACTGAGGGATCATGGAGCCTGAACCTATGTCCTGGATATCTCAAAGGACGAACAGGTAAATAGCAATTACTCTGCACCCAGTGTCTACCAAGCTGATATGTGATGATGCTGCAGACAGGGGACACTTTACTCAAGCCTACTACCCAACTGGTATGGGACCTAGTTCAGTTAGCCACACTAATTCACCTGGATTTTTCCACTTAATAAAGCTAATTCCAGAACTAAGACATGAATACCACTTACACTATAGAAATCCCCAGTGGAGTTCCAATTAGATTTAAGACTAAAATCCAAATTATTGCAAAATTTAAATTGCCTGTAGTCTGGTGGCCAACAATAAATTAGAATGTAAATTAAAAAAAAAGAATGTAGAATGATCAACAAAGATTTATCAGTTAGCAGGGATGCCCTTAAAGGATTGTCTAGCCAGTGAGGTGCTACAAGCCAAATGACTTGAGAAAAAAAGATTGTACTTGGTATAATGCTAGAAGAAAAGGGAGATTTTTGTATTAATCTTAGAAGATGTTGCACTTTTATTCCCAATAATTTAGTTCCTAGTGGTATAATTCTCAAAGTCTGTCATAGATTACTATTGCTGATAAATTAGCAGAAAATTCAGGAGTTATTGATCCATTTATAGACTTGCTAGTTTAGAAAATGGAAAGGGATGATGGTTTTAGTTCCAATTTCCCTTGTAATTGAAGAAAGAATATTAATTGCAGTAGGATGCTGCATTATTCCTTGTATAACAAGACTAACTAAAAAAACTCCTTGAGCCAGGGTTGGTGGCATGTGCCTTTAATTGCAACACTCAGGAGGCAGAGGCAGGTGCCTCTGTGAGTTCGAGGCCAGCCTGATTTACAGAGAGAGTTCCAGGACAGGCTCCAAAGCAATACGGAGAAACCCTGTCTCGAAAAACCAAAAACAAGCAAACAAAACAACTCCTTAAACTGTCAACAAATGTCTATGACACAACATAAGGTAATGATTTTAGATACTGGATCAGATGATTGGTTCTTTAATAAAGACAGTAAAAAGATGCTAGATCAATTTTAAAAGTTCAAATAAATCTGAAAATACAATCAATAAGAGTAAAAAAATGTGGAAAATTTTTTAAGAAATAAATCACTATGGTCCATTTTCAATTTAGAAAACTTCAAAAAAATCACAGGTAGACAGGAAGCACTAGCCCCCATGTCTTCCCTAGCTGTCAGCTGGTAGCTGCCTATTTAGGTGTTCTAAGTTCATCTTAGGGTTTAAATATTACATGACCAAGTATATATATCAGAAAAGGAGGGAATCCTGAACCCTTGGATATACATTAGATAAGACTTTGTAACCTGAAATGATACAGTCAGGAATTTGGGGATGAGGCAATATTAGGCCAGAAGAACTTGGCCATCAAATGAATTCAGGGGGCAAAGAAATGAAATTAGGAATATAAAACCACTGTTTTGAGCCAAATTGCTGTGCTAGCCATGTTTGTCTGTTCTCTATGCTGATGCCTGACTTTGCAAGGTCAAAAAATAAAATGCTTCAGTTTTGTTGCTTTGAGCCTCTAGTGTGCTTATTGTGAAGCGGGCTCATTGTCTCTCACAACCATAAGTGAGAAGATTAAATAGCTTGTCCCCACATCTGGATTATGCAATTTGGAAAGAACCTCATTTTGCCAAGGTTATTTCCAGGACTGATTCATCCACACAGAGATAGAATGGCCTCCATCCTCCTATAATACTGACTGAACTGGCTTGTTTTTAATAATGATGGTGGTGGCGGCGATAATAATAATAACAATAACAATAATAATAACAAGGGTAAGTCTACATTTTTTATTTTTAAACCAATCTTGTTTTCATACCAATTCCAGTTCTCTCTCCCTCCCTCCCTCTAATCGCCCGCACCATCTCTTTTAAGCAGAGGTCTTGATAACTTAAGGGGACAAGGGCATCAAAAGTGAAACTAGAGGGGCAGCATTCAAGAGGCAGAGTCAGGCAGATCTCTGTGAGTTCAAGGCCACCTGGTCTGCAGAGAGTGTTCCAGGACAGCCAGGGCTGTTACACAGAGAAACTTTGTATGAAAAAAAAAAAAAAAAAAGGTGAAGCCAGGCGTTGGTGGCACACACCTTTAATCCCAGCACTGGAGTGACAGAGGCAGTCAAATCTCAGTGAGTTTGGGAATCTCTGTGAGTTCAAGGCCAGCCTGGTCTGCAGAGAGTGAGTTCCAGGACAGGCTCCAAAACAATACAAGGAAACCCTGTCTCGGGGGGGGGGGAGGTGAACCTAGAATATCTGCTGTGACCTTGAGGCTTCTTCCCCATGGAAACCCTAAAATACAAAACTTATCAGGTAGAAATGAAAGCCCATGCCTCCACCCCTCAACCTGTCATGACTCTAGAGCCACTTCTATTAATTCTGATTCTGGCTATACTTCAGCACATCCCAGCCCAGAGGTGGCACCAGCTGCAAAGAAAGGAACCTGTGAGAAATGACTTCAAATCAGAACTGGAAACATGCCACCAAGAGAAAGAGCTCTGCTTCTGTGCTACCATTCGGTCACATGCTGCACCCTAAGTGTGCTGTGACAATCTTGGAAGAATGTTGATTGAATTCATTCATGCAAAGGTAGAATGGTTCTTTATTGGGAAGACTGAGGCAACTGGGCATTGACTCACATGTCCTTGTTTGTCCTCCAGCAGGCCTACCAAGCATGCATATATGGCAAAAGTAGAGAAGTAAGAGCAACATTTGAAACGTAGAAGATTTCTTGGGATTTCATCTTGGCCCTTGACAAATTCTGTCTTGCCTTGTTATCAACTGACGTAAGGGAAGATAAGCTTTCTTTGTTTAAGGCCAGGAATTGGTGGCACACACCTTTAATCCCAGAACTTGGAAGGTAGAGACAGGCAGATCTCTGTGAGTTCGAGGCCAGTCTGGTCTACAGAGCTAGTTCCAGGACAGGCTCCAAAGCCACAGAGAAACCCTGTCTCAAAAAAAAAAAAAAAAAAAAAAAAAAAAAAAACAAGAAACCAAAACTTTCTTTATGGAACCTCCAAAGTTCAGTGACTAAAGGTACAAATACAGGGCAGAGTCTCTTAAAAAGTTCTTTGGAACACTGATACTGACAAATAAACAAATAAACACGGGATCACAAGGAAGATATGAACAGATGTGTGAGGTTGGAGATATCTAGAAGCCTTCTTGAACTCCCTAGGCTATAAAATGTTTCCCCAAAGACCTTTTTTCTAATGCACAATCACATGACAAAATGCAAGCTCAAAGCATCTTCCAGGGTGGAGCAAGCTCTTTAAGCACCTGAAGTCCCACCTCTGGCTGTCATTTAATTTGCAAGCATTGTTATTTATTTTAATATCATCACCTCACTAGAATGTAATCTTCCTGAAGGTAAGGGATTTATTGTACTGATATGCACCAAAAGCCTAGGACAGCCTTAAACTCTTCTCTAACACAGGAGGAAATGACTAAAAGTTTATCAGATGAATGATAGAATGAGAATGTCATTGTTTAAGTGGCCCGGACTGAACTGCAGAATGCAAAGTGCCATCCTTGCAGGAACTTTAACCTGACTTGCCTAAATGCCTGCATCATTCTTTAATCCTTTTGTTCTTGTAAAAGCAAGAAAGTAAACATTTTATAATTTCTGCCTCATTTCTCAGTTTCTCCCCAAGATCTAGTGACCTCTATACTTTACCTTGAATTCGGTGACCTCACACATTCTATTTTTACTAACTAACCCTGTGTGACAGATATACTTTCCAAATATGGCCACAATATCTCCTATGCCACATGCTCCCCTACAATCAATGTGACCTTGACATTCCTCTCATTAGTAGGCACATGCCACATCCTCTTAGATTTGGGTAGGCTTGTGGCTCTCCTCCAATAGATTGCAATGGAAGTATCATTGCATGGCATCCAAGGCTAAGTCACAGAAGGTGAGGCAGCTTCTAACTTACATGCCAGAGCATTCACATTTTTTGTGCATGGTCTTGTTTTAAAAAGAAAAAAAAAAACTTGACTACCCTAGAGTTGCCATATTGTGAGTAAGTCCAGACAGCTGCCATCATCAAGTGACAGGCATATCAATGAGCAGCTTTGGAGATCCAGCCCAGAGAAACCTTCAAATTACTGCAACTCCAAATGAACATCTCTTTCCTGAGCCTATCCAGAATTACCCAGTCACAAGATTATGAGCAAAGTAAATTAATTATTTTAAGCTACTAAATTTGAGGATAATTTGGTGTGTAGCAAATGTAACCAGAATATCTTGCTCATTTCCCATCATCCAATGTTGAAGTCCCTTCTTATCAACAGTGTATACTTAACAGGGGAAAATAGTTGATAAAATAACTATTTCAGAAGAAATAAAAGCATGGAGACATTCAAAAAGTGATGTCTGAAAATTCCTGTTGAATTTTTAGAAGTAGCTATTACTCACCCAAAAATGTATAGCTGATAAGAAATCCTACCAAGGCCATTTATTTTACTCTTATCTGCAAGATTTGCCCTGATAGTCACAGAATTTCCAGCAGCATTCGCTGACACACAGCTCCCACCACATGACTTATGCAATTTTGCTGAACTGCTCAGTTCTAGTTCTTACTCAGTATTTCCGTATTATGTGGATTGTGTAAAACTATGGGTGGGAATCAGTTTCTGTGCTTTTACCAAGAAAATCACATGAAATTATGCACAACTTTTCAAGAAAAAGTATACCAAAATAAAAATATTCCTCATGCAAATCATTTATATCTCAGAGAGAATATTTTTAAAAAACAAGTAACTTTATGTCCTTTAAACCTGAACTCTTTATGTTCTGGAGAAGGTAGACTATCTTAAAAATACTTTCAAAAATATTTCAAGCATTTTCTCCAAGGACTCATCTTGAAAATGGTTGAAATAACTGAATTGTATTATATCAAGGCTTTATACCCTGCCCCGTGTGAAATTCAACCTCGGTTTGTTACATTTCTTCTGCATTCTCTCAATTCTAGCTCTTCTAAAAACAGCAGCCATAATGATATGTCAGATTCCACCCCTCAGAAGAAAAGCTATAGTCCATAGGGTGGCCTATTGGGTCCTTAGAACCTCTAGAACCCTTTTCATATTTCTATCATTCCCCATCTTGCTCCTTTATCTCCAGCCAACTTGTACACCTAAATGTTTATCAAACATGCTAGCTCATAGCATTAACTTGGAGAGTTTCCATCACATTTTCCTGTTCTTAGAGTTCTTTTCTAAAGGATGATGCATGACTAGCCTCCACTTCTCTCAGTGAAGCTTTAACTTATTATTTTAAATGATGAGCCCTACCCAATCATTATCATTTAACAAATGTGTTTATAGTTCTTTTATTTCTCACGAGTATTCCACCAGTAGAATGCAATGTCAAGATGAATTTTTCTATGTTAAGTCCTGTTGTAATATGAGTGCACATGCATACACACACACACACACACACACACACACACACCACACACACACACACACCACACACACACACACACACACACACACACACCATGATAAATACAATATGTGGTCAACATCTACTTAAGGATATCTGTGATTCTTTTTATAATTCATATATTGGTTCATTTTTTTTGTCAAATTGGCACAAAACTGACATCATCTGGGAGAGAACTTCAATTGAGAACAGTTTTTTCATAAGATTGGCCCATGAGTAAGTCTCCTGGAGCATCTTCTTGGTGACAGATGTGAGTGGTGCCATCTCTAGGCAAGTGGTCCTGGCGCACACACCCCACAGTGTGAGTTATAGAAGTAGGAGGATGATTTCGTGGAGTCACTTCTCACCTTTCACCTTTACGTAAGTGTAGCACACATTCTTTTTGGTCTTAAAAAATTAAAAATCTCAGAGTCAGCTATCAGGGGGTGAAAGCTGAAGGATCAAAGAAGCAAAGCAGCCACTAGGGTACTTACCTCTACCAATGCTCAGACTAGAGGGGTGATCCTGTCCTCAGACTGCTTCCTCAGACTGATAGCCTAGACTGAGTCCATCTCTACAAAACCTCAGACTGTCCCCTCCCTTGTCTCCTGCTGCCTTATATTTCTCTCTCCTCTTAGCCATATCATTCCTGTCTCCACTTCAATAGTGCTGGGATTAAAGGCTTGTCACTCCAAGTGCTGGGATCACTTTTATGTGAGCTCTGCTTTTTTTTTTAACATTGTATTAATTTTGTGTAGTGGAGGTTGGCCTTGAACTAACAGAGATCTGTCTGCCTCTGTCTCCTGAGCACTGGGATTAGAGGTGTGCAGCACCACTACCTGGTCTCTATGTCTAACTATTGTGGCTAGTTTTGCACCCTGATCTTCAGGCAACCTGTATTTGTTAGATCATAAACAAAATATCACCACATGTAAGTTCTTTCTTAACTATTTATTTTAACCAATGACTTGGTTGTAAATTTTTGGTTTGTCATTCACAAAACCATGTAATTTAAACATCTATTTTTTTTTTTTTTGGTTTTTGTTTTCTACCTCCAGAATTACCAACGTTAAGCCTTTTGTTAATCATTATAAGCTAATCAAAATCACCCTGTATAATTAAAGCCAGATACAACCTACAAGCAACTGATGTGACATTATCTGAAAAAGGACAGCAGCATTTCATTAGTTACTTGGGCAATGAATTGTGCCTGTGTTTATCAGATATGACAAAAATGTGTCAATTATACTTTAGGATGCTATAATATAACTAGACTGCACTCTGGTAAAATATAGGTGTATAAGGCACACCTAAAACATCATGTTTTATTATAAAATGATGAATCTATATAAGATATACTAAATTGCCAAGTTGATGGAGGTATTTCTTTTGTTACAGTGACTTCTTTAACAGAAAAGTTATCAAAGCTTTCTATAAATGGTATTTCTAAGTTTTATTGCAACGTTTAGAATTCTAAGAGGAAAGTTTGTAGGGTTTCTGCAATTTGTGTTGTTGTTGAATTCTAACTTTAAAGCATGGTGGTCTGATAAGATACAGAAGGATATTTCAATTTTTTAAATCTGTTGAGGTTTGCTATGTTGTCAAATATGTTGTTGATTTTAAAGAAGGTTCCATGTGGAGCTGAGAAGAAGGTATATTCTTTTGTGTTTGGATGGGATGGATGTTCTACGGATGTCTGTTAAACCCAATTGAGTCATAATTTCTGTTAGTTCTTTTGTTTCTCTGTTGCTTCCGTCTGGCAGATCTGTCCAGTGGTGAGGTTGGGGTGTTGAGTGGGAGTGAGAGTGGGAGACCACTACAAATGTATGAGGTTTTATGTGAGCTTTGAGTTTTAGTAGTGTTTCTTTTACAAATGTGGGTGCCTTTGTATTTGGAGCATAGATGTTCAGAATGGAGACTTAGTTCACATGGATTTTTCCTGTGAGAAATATGAAATGACTTTTTTCATCTGTTTTGATTGATTTTAGTTTAAAGTCTAATTTGTTAGATATTTGGATAGCTACACCAGCTTGTTTATTGGGTTACTTTCACTGGAAGACCTTTTCCCAACCCTTTACTCTGAGGTAGTATCTGCCTTTGAAGTTGAGACGTGTTCCTTGTATGCAGCAGAAGGATGGATTCTGTCTTCCTATCCATTCTGTTAGCCTGTATTTATTTATAGTTGAGTTAAGACCATTCATATTGAGGGAAATATTGAGGACCATTGATTGTTAAATCTTGATTGTTTTGTATTTGTTGGTAGTGGTGGAACTGTGAGTAGATTTACACTGCCTTTTTTTTTTTTTTTGATTTCTGGAAAAGTCAGATTATCAATTGCCTTTGCTTTTGTACAAACTCTTGGAAACTGAACAATGCACAATTGCATCATTCCTGTGTCGAGTAAGAAATAAAGAAAGAGATTAAAGACATACCCAAACTTATAGGACACTTTGAAAGCAGTACTAAGAGGAAAGTTCATATCACTAAGTGCCCACATTAAGAAGCTGCAGGATAGTCACATTAGAGATTTACCAGCACAACTGCAAGGTCTAGAACAAAAATAAGCAAACTCACCCTGGAGGAGTAGACACCAGGAAATAATCAAATTGAGGGCTGAAATCAATGAAGGAGAAACAAAGAAAACAATACAAAGAATAAATGTAACAAAGAGATGTTTCTTCAAGAAAATCAACAAGATAGACAAACCTTTATCCAAATGAACCTAAAAGCAGAGAGAGACCATGCAAATTATCAAAATCAGAAATGAAAAGAGGGACATAATAACAGACATTGAGGGAATCCAGAGAAACTTCAGGTAAGTCTTTGAAAACCTGTATTCCACAAAATTCAAAAATTTAAAGGCAATGGACAATTTTCTGGATAGATATCACTTACCAAAATTAAATCAAGAACAGATAAGCAATTTAAATAGACCTGTAACCTGTACTGATAGAGGCAGCTATCAAAAGTCTACCAACCAAAAAAATCCAAGGGCCAGATGGCTTCAGTGTAGAATTCTACTAGAAAATCAAAGAAGAGCTAATACCAATACTCCTCAAAGGGTTCCACACAATATAAGCAGAAGGGTCATGGCCAAGCTCTTTTTATGAGGCTACAATTACCTTGGTACCCAAGCCACACAAAGACACAATTAAGAAAGAGAGCTACAGACCAATATAACTCCTGAACATCGATGTAAAAAAATACTCAATAAAATACTGGCAACTTGAATCCAAGAACACATCAGAAAAGTCATCTACCCACACCAAGTAGGCTTCATCCCAGGGATGCAAGAATGATTCAACATACAATGTCATCCACCATACAAACAAACTGAAAAAGAAAAAGCATAGATCCTGAAAAAGCCTTTGACAAAATCTAATACCCGTTCATAATAAAGGTGTTGGAGAAATCAGGGGTAACATAAACATACCTAAACTTAAAAAAATGAATACACAGTAAACCAACAGCCAACATCAAACTGAATGGAGAGAAGCTTAAGGTGATTCCTCTAAAATCAGGAAAAACACAAGACTGTCCACTATCTCCATATCTCTTCAATATTGTACTTGAAGTTCTAGCTAGAGCAATAACAAAATAAAAGGTGATCAAGGGGATGCAAATTGGAAAGGAAGAAGTCAAACTTTCAGTATTTGCAGATGATATAGGGAAATCTTATAGCTGATAAACACATTCGGCAAATTGGCAGGATGCAAGATAAACTCAAAAAAATCAGTATCCCTACTATAAATATACGACAAAGAGACTGAGAAAGAAATCAGAGAAACATCACCCTTTACAATAGCCACATCTTGAGGTAACACTAACCAAACAAGTGAAAGACCTATCTATATAGCAAGAACTTTGAGACTTTAAACAAAGAAATTAAAGAAGATACCGGAAAATGGGAAGATCTTCCATGTTCTTTGATAGGTAGGATCAACATAAGAGATCTACAGATTCTATGCATTCCCATTAAAATCCCAGCACAATTCTACACTGACCTTGAAAGATAATACTCAACTTTATATGAAAAAAAAAAGGATCCAGGATAGCCAAAACAACCCTGTACAACAAAGGAACTTCAGGAGGCATCACCATCCCTGACTTTAAGCTCTACTATAAAGCTATAGTCCTGAAATTAACCCACACACCTATGAACACCTGATTTTTGACAAAACAGCTAAAATTATACAATGGAAGGAGGAAAGCATCTTCAACAAATGGTGCTAGAAGAACTGGATGATGGTGTGTAGAAGACTGTAGATAGATCCATGTCTATTGCCATGCAGAAAACGTAAGTCCAAATGGATCAAAGACCTCAACATAAAGCCAGCCATACTGAACCTATTAGAAGATAAAGTGGGAGGTACCCTTAAACAAATTGGTACAGGAGACCACTTCCTGAACATAACACCAGTATCACAGACACTGGGATCGATGATTAACAAATGGAACCTCTTCAAACTGAGAAGCTTCTGTAAGGCAAAAGACACAATCGACAACACCAAATAACCCTATTAAAAATGGGGTACAGAACTGAATAGAGAACTCTCAATAGAAGAAATCAAAAAGGCTGAAAGACTGTTAAGAAAGTGCTCAACATCCTTAGCTATCAGGGAAATGCAAATCAAAACAATTTTGAGATACCATCTTACTCCTGCCAGAATGGCTAAAACTAGAAACACCAATGACAACTTATGCTGGAGAAGATGTGGAGAAAGGGGAACACTCCTCCACTGCTGGTGGGAGTGCAAATTTGTACAGCTGTAATGAGTACGGTTTTTTCCTCCCGCTGCCTAATTTTGTCCCGCTGCCGCGCCAGACCCAAATAATACACAGAGACTCTGTATTTGATATTATGCTGTTGGCCAGTTACTTGTTTCTTATAAGCTAGCTCTGTCTTACTGCAGACGCCAACATGCAGATCTTTGTGAAGACCCTGACTGGCAAGACCATCACTCTTGAGGTAGAGCCCAGTGACACCATCGAGAATGTCAAGGCCAAGATCCAAGATAAGGAAGGCATCCCACTTGACCAGCAGAGGCTGATATTTGCTGGCAAGCAGCTAGAGGATGGTCACATCCTATCGGACTACAACATCCAGAAAGAGTCCACCTTGCATACAGACATTTTGGAGATCAATATGGCAGTTCCTCAGGAAAATGGGAATCAGTCTACCACAGGACTCGGCAATCCCCCTCTTAGACATATACCCAAATGATCCACATCCATGCAACAAAGACATGTGCTCAACTATGTTCATAGCAGCATTGTTTGTAATAGCAAGAACCCGGAAGCAACCTAGATGCTCCTCAACTAAAGAACAGATGAAGAAGATGTGGCACATTTTTACAATGTAAAACTACTCAGCGAGGGGTGGGGGGATAATGGAATCTTGAAATTCTCAGGCAAATGGATGGAACTTGAAGAAATCATCCTGAATGAGGTAACCCAGTCACAAAAAGAGGAACATGGTATGCACTCATTCATATATGGATTTTAGACATAGAACAAAGGATCACCAGCCTATAATTCACACCGCCAGAGAAACTAGGATACAAGGAATACTCTAAGTGATTCATACAAGGTCCCTCGCAGAAAGGGAAAGATCTCCAGAGCACATGGGGAATGAGAGCAAAATAAGAGATACCATAATAGCGGGAGCCATTATAGGTTTGAAGAGAAAACTGACTCTAGAGAAATGCCCAAGAGACCTACAAGGATGACCCCAACTAACAATCTGAGCAACAGTGGAAAGGCTACCATAAATGCCCTTCCCAGATAATGAGATTGATGGCTAACTTATCCACATAGAGCCCTCAGCCCTCATCTACTAGCTGATGGATACAGAAGCAGACACCCACAGCTAAACACTGAGACAAACTGGAATCCAGATGCAGAGAGGGAGGAAAAGACCAGGCTAAAGCAACCCACAGAGACAGCTGACCTGAACAAGGAGGAGCTAATGGACCCCCAGACTGAGCTGGGAAATCAGCATTGGACCGACTCAGACCCCCTAAACATGGTTCTCAGTTTGAAGGTCTGGGCAGTCTAAGGGACTTCTGACAGTGGAACCAGGATGTATCACTGGTGCACAAAAGGACTTTGGGAGCACATTCCTCATGGAGGGATACTCCCTTAACCTAGACTCAGGGGAGAGGGCCTAGACCCTACTCCAAATGACTTGACAGATTTCGTTGACCCCTCCTGGAAGGCACCAACTTCCCTGTGGAGTGGGTAGGGGAATGGGATGGGAGGGTGTTCGGGAGGCATGGGAGGGAGGAAGAGAGGGAGGGAAGAAGGGAGAGGTAACTGGAATCGGCATGTAAAATAAGAAAAATAAATAAATAAAATATGAATGTTAATTTATTTTTTGTGTATTCCATTTCTAGAAATTTGCATGAATATAAGAAATTCTAGTTTAAAAAGCAAGTATTTCTTAAATGATGACACCAAATAGAATATCTATGCTAACATTTTATATTTTCTCAATATGAGATGAGTGCTCAAAACGTGTTGACCCTAAATGCCTATCAAATAAAGTAAATAATGATATTTATAAAGAACATGAGCATCAATCCATAATCTACAAGGCAGAATAGTCTATTATCAGAAACCAAACTGAAGTAATGACATTAGGTTGGCAAGGATTAACAGAATCACAGAGCTAGAAAGATCCAAGAAGTTATCAGCTTAAGCCTTTTCTTCAAAAGTAAGAAAATGAAGACCATGGTAATCATCATTGAATTATGAAAAGGAATAATCAATGGCTACAAAAAGTATAGTTGCATATAATTACATATGTGATTTGGATAATTAGTTTTCTGAAAAGTTAGAAACCATTTTTTAAAGGAAATCTGTCAGATGGGAAGGAAATACAATAACCAAGAAATGAAGAAATTTGAATGCCTTTCTTAGGGCTTTTATTGCTGTGATAAAACACCATGACCAACAGCAACATCAGGGGGGTAAAAGCATTTATTTCTGTTGACAAACTCCTATGTCGCAGTCCATCATTTAAGGAAGTTGAGGCAGGAACTCAAAGCAGCAACTGAAGAAACCATGGAGAAATGCTACAATACTAGTTTGCTCCCTGTGGCTTGTTCAGCCAGCTTCCTTATACAACTTTGGAGTACCTGCAGAGGAGTGGCACCAACCACAATAGGCCAGCCCCTCCCACATCAGTCACTTTTTCTGAAGGCATTTTCTTAGTTATGGGATTATCTCTTCCTGAAAACTTCTAATTTGTGTCAGGCTAACAAAAACAAACAAAAACCTCCAACCAGGATACTGGATTAGGGCAATAGTAGAAAAAATAGAGAGATTAGGAAAACATCGAAAGATATAAGCAGACCTGGCATACAGAATGTGACAATTGACTGAATGGGGGAGGAAGAGAAAAGAATCAAGGTTTACATAGTCTCTCTGCTCTGGGCAGTTGGGTCAGTGGAGGTAATTTCCACCAAGTAAAACAACATATGAAGTAGGTTAGGAATGGAGTACAGATAGAAGGACAATGGTAATTAAGTTTTTAAACCTGAGTGTAATTTTACAGTATTATGGTAGAGAAAGAAATTGCACATGTGTTAACATATGTTTATATAGAACTACACATAATAAGGTCATAATCAATCATTATTTAACTGAAAGAAGAAAACATGCTAAAGGTAAAGCCCCACAGAAGAATGCAGAACCAGCTAATAAAAATGACCTGAAGTTACATGTGATGTATATATGTATGTATTTATATGTGTATTTAAATATATAATCTCAATAAATAAGTCTAAATATAAAACAAAAGTTCAAAGTACAAGGGTGTTGATGGAGATGAGCTTTGGAAATGGATCATTATATGAACAGCATAGCTAGGTTATATGGATAGACTAGAATGAAGAAAATTGTGTATGTAGTTTCTCTTTCCTTTTCCTAATGATGCTATCATGACCATCCCTCATTCTGAGAACATATGATTTAAGAGCATCTAGAACACTCTTGTGTGTTCAAGGATGGATGTGTGTGTGTGTGTGTGTGTGTGTGTGTGTGTGTGTGTGTGTGTGTGTGTGTGTATCCCAAGCCTGCCCAATCAAAAGCAATCATGAACTTCACTTACCCATTGGGAACTCTGGGTTGCTAAAGTGGAAAAATTCACCCGCAGCCACTGGCAGTCTTCATATGACCACAAGGAGAAAGCATGCCAAGGATAAGCCCACAGAGAGGAAAGTAGAAATGAATAATACACATAGGAAAAGTATGACCAGACATTGCTAGAATGCCCACACCCAGCCTTCTTCAAAGGTCTTTTCACAAAAGAGCCCTGTAAAAACTTACTTTGTTTACAAAAGTAAAAGGTCTGGATTCTTGCAGGTTTTGACTATTTGCTTTTTTTTTTTTCTTATTACTTTTGAAATAAAAACTCTCTATCCCTGTTTGACTTGGAGGTTTCTATGTAGATCAGGTGACACTCACACAGTGCTGGGAGTAATGGTGTGTGCCAACACACCAGGCATCTTTCTTTTCTTTTTTTAAGATAAAATTAATTAATTAATGTGTGTGTGTGTGTGTGTGTGTGTGTGTGTGCGCAGTTACATGTGTCCATATGCAAACAGAGGTTGGAAGAGGGTTTTAGATTCCTCAGAGTGGGAGTGACTGATATTTGTGGAACATGGAGCTCATTTACATAAATGATGGAATTAGAACTCCAGTCCGCATGATTGCCAGCAAGTACACTTACCTGTTGAGTTGTATCTCTAGCCCACAGGTTTGGTTTATTTGAGGTAGTTCCCGGTGCTTTGTTTGAAGAAGCTAGCTAGCTGCAGAGGGAAGAAAAAATGGAAATGGTGCCAAAGTTAAATTTGAAAAATGACAGAGACTAGACTATTTCTATAAACTCTTTAATAATGACTCGATGGAGGTATCAAAAAACCAACCAAACAAACAAACAAACAACCTGATATACTCCTGCTCCACCAGACTTAGGTGTGTTACCTTGAAAGTGTTCTTAATTGTCCTAAGCTTTAGTTCTTTCATCTGTAATAGGATGATAGGATGGTTACAGTAATACCTACAAAGGGTTAAACTTGATATCTGGCTCTGCATAGAGGTAAACATTGTTCCCCAAGCCTTGTTGTTCTGCATGTGCTTGCTTCAATAAATTGATTACTCCTACCCATTTATCAGCCAAGTTTTGCATCATCCTAAATCCATAGAAAAGAGCCATAGATTTTGGCTTTTTAATTGTTTTATTTATTCTCCCTCAATGATTCTTGAATCAAATGTTTCCCATTTACAAGCCTTAATTGTGTGTGTGTGTGTGTGTGTGTGTGAGTGAGAGAGAGAGTGAGAGAGGGAGGGAGGGAGGGAGAGGGAGGGGGAAGAGAGGGAGGGAGGGAGAGAGGGAGAGAGAGAGAGACTCAACTTCTAAGGTGAAAGAAAAGCCATGCTGATAATAAAGATTCAAGATGACAAATTTCCTTGTTGGTGCATGAGACAGAATAAAATTAATCTTTTTGAAAGGCTATCTGACTCTGCAGTAGTGAAACTAAAACTGTGGGACAGAAGGCCATGTGTGTGGGCAGATCTGTTACAAGGGATTAAAGACTACATGAATGAACGAAGAGTTTGCCTCAGTTCTTTTCAATCCTTTAAATACTATGGGAGAATCCTATCATTTCCAATTACTTTAATAATCTCTCTTAAATAAACAAAAATCATGAAAAATATCATTGTGTTTTCTGTGATTTGAGCTGCTTTCAAAAACCTGAGAGATTTTATTTACTGCTGACTAGAATGCATTACAAGTCAAGCTTAATTAAAAGTAAAGGGAAAAATCTCAGTTTCTTCATCTTCTAATTATATTATCTCTTTCAATTAAAATATTCTAGAAATCATTAATATATTCTTTTAAGATACAGCCTAATGCCTCATACTTAGTAAAAGTTCACAAATCACAATATATATATATTATCATTTAACTCCTCATTTTTGGTCAAACAAAAACAGAATTTTGACTTAATTTTTGCATGAGACATAAGCAATTAGAATTAAGAGGTGGAGAATTACCACAGGCAGAGGAGCTATGCAGATGACCACATACAAGTGATATATGCAAAATCCTTTAATACATTTGTCCTTCTAAACAGTATTGTGATACTGTAATGGGCTTTTGTTGTCAGGTAAATGTCATGGAAATATGGATGTGTTTATCTTATCAAAATATTTTTAAATTTGAGGTCTATTATATGTTCTATTTGACTTGCTTCATTTACCTAATCACATTTATTTATTACCAGATAATTCTAGTTTCTGTTGTGGACTTGTATACAGCTCAAAGGAAGATATACAGGGTGAAGTAGATTAATGAGTTAATGCTTGGATATCTGGTCTGTTCTTCCTAACTATATAAAAGAGAAAGAAAGCAATTGTTCTGCTATGGGTAAAAATAAATAAATAATAGGAATATTGGTTTTCCCAAGGATCATATTTTACCTGTTCTCATAATTTAATTATCATTTACCTCCCCAATTTTGGTTAGGAATGTATCTTTAGAAATTCTTGTCATATAGTTGGAAGGAAAAACCATTGAACTTTGATATATCCTAGATTTGTAACATTTTTGAGAATGTTTTGGCTTTATCTACTATACAAAGAAGTTATTATAATAAGCTTTTGCTGCACAAAACTAAAAGTAACAGCTCGGCGGTGGTGGCAGGTGGATCTTTTAGTTCAAGGCCAGCCTGGTCTACAGAGCAAGTTCTAGAACAGCCAGGGCTACACAGTGAAACCATGTCTTTTTAAAAAAAATTATACAAAATAATAATAACAAAAAATAAAATAAATAAAAGTGTGAACCCAACCCCAAATCCCAAGCACAATTTGACTTTATTTACCTGTTTTTTATTTTTATTTTACATATAGATCCCAGTTCCCTCTCCCTCCCTCTTTCCCTATCTTCCACCCTCCCAAGCCCCATGACCACCCTCCCCTCCCATCCCCCCAATCCACAGGGAGGGTGGTGCCTTCCAGGAGGAGTCATCTAAGTCTGTCAAGTCATTTGGAGTAGGGACTAAGCCCTCCCTCCTGCCTCTAGGCTAAGGGAGTATCCCTCCATGGGGAATGTACTCCCAAAGTCATTTTGTGTACCACATATACATCCTGGTTCCACTGTCTGAGGTCCCTTAGACTGCCCAGGCCTTCTAACTGAGAACCATGTTCAGGGGGTCTGAGTGGATCCAATGCTGGATTCCCAGTTATCAGTCTGGAGGTTCATGAGCTCCTCCTTGTTCAGGTCAGCTGTCTCTGTGGGTTTCTGTATCCTGGTCTTGCCCTCTCTCTCTGCATGTGGATTCCAGTTTGGCTCCAGTTTGTGAGTGTTTGCTTGTTTCCATCAGCTACTAGATGAGGGCTCTATGGTGGTGGATATGTTAGTCGTTGATCTCATTATCAGGGAAGGGCATTTATGGTAGCCTTTCCACTGTTGTTCAAATTGTTAGTTGGGGTCAGTCTTGTAGGTCTCTGTACATTTCTCTAGTCAGTTTTCTCTTCAAACTTATAATGGCTCTCTCTTTTATGCTCTCTCCCCCCCTCTCTGTCTCTCTCTCATTTCCATCCTTTTAAAAGGAGGTCTGGGTATAGAGTAACAATGTCACATTGGCAAGATAGGAAGCCCTTGGGTCTCCTTTTTCTCTCCACAGAGACACAGATTCACACAGATATGGATCAACTCCATCTATAAGATGCCAGAAATTACTTACATGTTCCCTTTACAGCACACAATCTTGAATCCTGCCACATCAAAGCCTAGGATAAAATTTATGGTACTTTCATGGCATAGCCTCTCTGCCCAGTACAGCACAGTGTTTTGGGGAAGAAATCCCTAGCTCTTAGCAACATGCTTATCCCTAGAGACAGGAATAAATGATAGGGCTATATGTCCAAAGTTTCAACTTTTAGTGGAGTGGACTGAGGATACATGCTCATGCCTTGACCATCAGGAGCATTGATACAAGTTATCACAGTCTGGGGCATTCTGTGCGACCTTGTCTTAGTCAGTGTTCTATTGTTGTGAAGAGACTTCATGACCACGGCAACTCTTATAAAGGAAAAACATTTAATTGGGGCTGGCTTACAGTTTCAGAAGTTTATTTTATTATCATCATGGCTGAAAGGGCACTGACATGCAGGTAGACATGGTGCTGGAGAGGTCTTATTTTCTGTTTCTTCACAATTCGGTCTTAGTGAGCTTTATGTTCATAGGAATTTATTCATTTCTCCAATTATCTGATTTGTTGTTAAGCATTTTTTCTTGTAGTCTTTTATACCCTTTTATTTTTGTGGCATCAGCAGTAATAACTCTCCTGTATTTATTACTTTATTTGTTTGAGCCTTTTCCTTTTCTAGCAAAAAAGGTTATCAATTTTGTGGTTCTATTAAAACAAATTTAATTTCACTGACTTACCTGCTATTGTTCACTTCTGCATTTCACATATATCTTTTTGAATCTTTATTATTCCTTCTCTTCTGTTAATTTTTAGCTTTGTTTGTCCTCTTCCTCCACCTTTGACCATGGTAAGCTCATAGAGAGTGGCACTATTAGAAGGTGTGACTTTGTTGGAGTAAGTGGTCTTATTGGAGGAAGTGTGTCACTGGGGGTGGGTTTTGAGGTTTCAGGTACTAACGCCAGACCCAGTGTTATTCTCTTTTCCACTGCCTGCTGGTCCAGATGTAGAATGCTCAGCTACCAATGTTGAAGAAAAAATTCTCACAAGGCCCCAACCCCTAGATGAAGAGCTACAGGCAATTAATAACTTCTTTATTTAGTTTTATTTCCTGTATCTATAGGACTTTGGCAAGTCTGTCTTAGTATTTGTGTTTTGGAAAGCCACATCTCACAGTCATTATGAATAGGGTTCATACAGCAAAAAACATTAACCAATCATGATGGATAAAAGATTTTAGAGTGTTCAAATCTTTGTGCATATGAATATGTCCTCTCTGCATGTATGACTATAGACACCTAAGTAAAAGTATTTACTTTTCTTATTGGTGGGAAGTAAATATCTCAATTTCTCTCTAAGAGAATCAGTCTTCTCCAATGACAAGTCTCCTAATAGGTTATCCAATGGTAAACAGTCAAACTTAAACTACATGTACTGATGAGCAACACCAAATGAACTCAGAAGGTTATATCTATAAATTTATATATATATATACATATATATGTATGTATATATAAAACAATAATAACTGAAGAAAAAGAAGTTATGAATTTGTGAAGAAATGAGGATATATGAGAAGAGTAGGAGGTGGGGGAGAATGATGTAAATAGAGTACTCACATGAAATTCTCAACAAATAAATAAAACATATTTAAAAATAATTCTAAGTGGCTCATAGGATATCATCAAGGGGAAAAGTGTATGTTCTGTGAGAGTTTCAGTTAAGAAAGAAAGTAGAAAAATTTTTTAAAGAAACACACATACACTTGATGAAAACCTGCTAACTAAAATCCCATATCTGACAAAATTTTTATTCATAAATGAATACAAGGACAATTCTAAGTAAGTAAAATTTGTGGAAGTGCACCATTATAAGATTTTCCTTAAGACATGAAAAATTGAGTTATCTGAGTTGAAATGAATGAAAATGAGTACAGCAAAATGGAGCACATGAGAATGTAAAGTTTCATGGTCAGGAAAACTATATAGACAAGTACATAATGCTGTGATACTATAATGGTACTGTTCAAGTCATTTTCTGCTATTGCACAGAAGTTAAAAGATAAACGTCTAAACTATAACTATAAAACATGTCTAATGGTCAGCATTATAAATGTTTCTAATTGGAATAAGAATAACATGAAAAGTCTCTAGAGATAGAGGTTGGAAAATGAGGCTTTTTTGTGTGAATAAAGTTAAGTTGTAGTCTGCTTAAAATAGCTTTCTATAATTATCAGGGTTTTATGTAAGTCCCACTGTAACCACAAAGAAAATGTATATAGAATGAATGAAAAAAGAATCACATTCCAAAGGCAAACAAGAAAGGAAGAAAAGTACATCACTACAAATAAAACAAAAAGAATACAGTAACAAGAGGAAAGTGTGACAAGATCTACAAATGAGAAAATAATGAACAAAGACTTTCCATGGCAACAATTACATTAAATGATAATGGATTAAACTTGCCAATGAGGTAACATAAGTTCGCTGAATGGATTTTAAAATCAATATCTAATTATAAACTGTCTGCAAGAGGCCCAATTCATAGTCAAAGACAGTCAAAGGCTAGAAAAAAAATGTCATTGGAATTCTAACAAAAAGAGAGTAGAACTGGCCATATTTAGATCAAACAGTAGGCATTTTGGAACTGTCACAATAGAAAGATAAGAACATTATACAATGATAAAAGTGTGAATTAAACAGGAAAACTAAATAACTGTAAATATACATGTGCTACTATCAGAACATCTAAATTTGCTCAGAAATGAACAAAGAAATAACAGTAATACAGTAACAATAGGTGATGTCAGGAGACTTCAGAAGATTAATAAGAATCAGAGGAAGTAAACATTACAGAATAGTATGGTCCTAAACTTATAAAACAATCCACATAACCATAACAGAATATATATATTTCTTAGGCACATATGGAACATTTTATAGTTCAGAGTATGTGTTATGTCACATAACAATTCTTAAAATATTTAAGAAGACTGAAATCACAATAAATTTCTTTTCTAACCTTATGGTTGAAATTAAAAATAAAATGTAGATGGAATATAAGCAAATATATGAGGATTAAACAACAAAATATCAAACAGCCAAATACTTAGAGGATACATTAAAAAGTCATATTAGAAAATACCCTGAAAAAAATGACAATATAATACAACATCAAAACATATAGATTTCAACAAAAGCAATAGTAGAAGTGAAACTTATAATGATGAATACCCACATTTAAATGAGGAAGTATCTCAAACAATCTAAATAGCCATCCCCCTCCCAAAGAACTAAATGTGATAGCATAGGCTTATAGTCCCAGTGTTTGGGAGTCTGAGGCAAGAGGATTGGGAGTTCTGTGAGTTCTACATTAACCTAGGGAGAGGACAAGCCAAGCCCAAAGTTAGCTGAAGAGAAGCAATAATAAAGATTAGAAAAGATATACATGAAATGCAGAAGTGAAGCATAGCAGATATGTCAGCAAAATTAGATTTGATTTTTAATAGAACCACAACATTGACAAAAATTTTTCTAGAAAAGGAGAAGATTCAAACAAACAAAATAATAAATTCAGGAGATGAATTACTGCTGATACCACAAAAAAGGGTATAAAGGACTATGAGAAAAATGCATAACAATAAATCAGAAAATTGGAGAAATGAATAAATTCCTAGAAACATAAACCCCACTAAGACTGAACTATGAAGAAATAGAAAATAGGACCAGATTTGTTAGAGTTAAGGAGATTAAATAAACAATCATAAATCTCTCACCAAAGTAAAGTCCAGGACCAGATGGCTTCAGAAGTGAACTCTACTACACTGGGAAGATAATTCCGAAAAGAAAAATGCTGGATGCCATAATCATAAATGTTAAAGCATCAAAATTCCTAAAATTTAAATTCTGGAAAGCTCAAAACATTATTATTTGTAATACAGATTGAGAATATAAAAAGTGTTATTCTTGAAAAAATCCCTTTGAAATACTTTCAAACCATTATTTGCATTTGTAAATGGGGATTTATTTGAGAAATACAAAATGTGACTGAATATTTGTAGTTTTCATAGTAAAATGAATTGCAAGGCACACATTTTTCTACCATAAATGCTCAGGTTTCATTATTATAGTTACATGGACATAATAGCTACTAATAGATGGACCATATTAATAAAAAAGTAGGTTTCTTTAAAAATCAGAATGTATGAATGCATGCAACTCTGGATGTATTTTGTACATTTAGATGCATAACTATAGTCATCTAACAAACTGGAATTGGAAAATCTAATACTTTTGATAATATTAATAAATAGCCATGATAGATTACCAAGGCATATGCCACTGGCCAAAGAATCAAGATCAGAAGAAATTTTATCTTTCCTAAATACGGGTGAGTAAAAGTGACAGCTCTTCATTTATTAAGGAAGATTAAATGTGTTTGCATATATGATTATTTCTTACTTATAAAGTCAACGATGCAAAATTTTGTCTACCCTGGCCTCTCCCAACTTATGACAGACTTTTCTCTATCTAGTTCATTCGGATTCACACTATTGTCATAGTCAGAGTCAAAACAATGGTTTTACATATTTATAGGTACTTTTGCCACCCAACATGTTCCAACTGTCCTGTGAGTAACTGAAAATCACTAAATGTTTCCTCAGAACTTGGCTTTCTTCTATTATGTACCCCCACCACTGGAGGTTGTGGGTTTTACCTTTTGGGACTTCAAAACATTTGAGATTTTGACCTTTGGGGCTTTCAACATTTTTTATTATGGCATCTTGGGGTTATTTGATCAAACAAACTTATTTGTTCCTATAAACGTCTAAAAAGAATTAATGCTGATTATCTAAATCTGAAAAGAAAAACTAAAATTGAAACATTAGTTTCTGTTACAGTTTGAGTAGAACAAGTACCCCATGGGCTCATGTGTTAAATGCTTGATCCCCAACTGGTTGCACTTTTGGAAGAACGTGAAACTTTAGAAAATGAGTTCTGGCTACAGGAAGGGGTCTTAAGAAGTGTGTGCTTAAAGATACATGAGCCCCAGCCACACACTGTCTCCCCCCCTCTCTGTTTCCCTCCATCTTCCCTACCTCCCTCCATCCTTCCCTCCCACTCCTTCTCTGTCCTTCCTGTCCATCAAGAGGTAAGTAGCCTCCTACCACCATGATAATCTCTTAGTGCAGATCTAGAATCAACAGGACCAAGGAATATGGATTGAAATCACTTGACCAAAATTCATCTTGTCTCTCCTAAGTTGCTCTGTTGAGTATTTTATCACAGCAACAAAAAAATCTGACTAACACGTCAAACTCCATTTTATGAGGACAATATTACTCTGCTGAAGAAACACACAATGAGAAAAGAAAATTGAGATGAATATTCCTGAAAAAATATAAACAAAAATTCTTAAAAATAAATAGAATAGCAATCTAAAACTCAACACAATAAAGGGGACATGCTGTGCAAAAATGAGATTTAGTCTTGAGGTGTAAAGATGTCCAACATATGAAATTCAATCAACATGGTACACCACAGTAATAGAATGAAAGCTAAAGTCACTGTCCTAGTTTGCTTTCTATTGCTGTGACAAACATCATGATGAAAAGCAACTTGGGGAGGAAAGGTTTATTTGGCTCACATATCTTTATCACAGTCATGGAAAATCAGGGGAGGAACTCAAGCAGAAATAAAGACAGGAATCACAGGGGAGTGCTGCTAACAGGTTTGCCCACTATCCCTTGTTCAGCTTACTCTTTTATACAGCTCAGCACTTCCTTCCTAGGAGCCATACTACCCACATTAATCAGTCAATAAAATGCCTCCAAAGACTTGTGTATATGCCAATCTGCTAGAAACAATTCCTCAACTGAAATTTTCTCTTCCCAGACAACCCTAACTTACGTCAAATTGACAAAAAAAAAAATCTAAACAGCACAGTCACCTAATCTTAATAGATACAGAGAAAATACAACATAATACAATGTCTTTTCAAGTTAAAAATTCAACAAATGAATAAAAGGTAACTCCTTAAACTCAATAAAAGATACACATCATGAAAAGCTCACAGCTAGAGTCATACAAAATGATTAAAACAGTTAAAAACTTGAACTTTTTACTCTAAGATCATACATAAGAACAAGAATACAGCTGGGTATGGTAATGCTGGCCTATGAGAAGTGAAGGCAGGAAGATTAGGAGTTCAAGTTTATCCAACCCTGTACAATAAAGGAACTTCAGAAGGATCACCATCCCTGACTTCAAGCTCTACTATAGACCTATAATCCTGAAAATAGCCTAGTATTGGCACAAAAATAGACAGGTAGACCAATGGAATCTAATTAAAAATCCTGATATTAACCCACACATCTATGAACACCTGATTTTGACAAAATAGCTAAAATTATACAATGGAAGGAGAAAAGCATCTTCAACAAATGGTACTGGCACAACTGGATGATGGTGTGTATGTGTAGAAGACTGGAGATAGACCCAATGTCTATCACCAATCACAAAACTCAAGTCCAAATGGATCAAAGAACTCAACATAAATCCAGCCACATTGAACCTCTTAGAAGAGAAAAAGGGAAGTACCCTTGAACAAATTGGTACAGGAGACTGCTTCCTGAACATAACACCAGTAGCACAGACACTGGGATTGACAATTAATAAATGGGACCTCCTCAAACTGAGAAGCTTCTGTAAGTCAAAGGACACTGTTGATAAGACAGTGTACCCCATTTTTAAAATAGGTTTATTTGGTGTTTTGGTGACTAGTTTCTTGAGTCCTTTGTATATTTTTGAGATCAGCCCTCTGTCAGATGTAGAGTTGGTGAAGATCTTTTCCCAGTCTGTGGGCTGCAGTTTGGTCTTGTCAACTGTGTCCTTTGCCTGACAGAAGCTACCAGCATAGAGCCCTCATCTAGTAGCTGATGGAAACAGAAGCAGACACCCACAGCTAAACACTGAGCTGAACTGGAATCCAGATGCAGAGAGAGAGGACAAGACCAGGTTATAGAAACCCACTGAAACAGCTGACCTGAACAAGGAGGAACTCATGGACCCCAAGCGGGGAAACCAGCATTGGACCGACTCGGACTCCTGAACTTGGGTATCAGTTAGTCGGACTCCTGAACTTGGGTATCAGTTAGAAGGCCTGGGCAGTCTAAGGGACCTCTGACAGGGGAACCAGGATGTATCCCTGGTGCACAAAAGGACTTTGAGAGCACATTCCCCATGGAGGTATACTCCCTTAACCTAGAGGCAGGTGGGAGGGCCTAGACCCTACTTCAAATGACTTGACAGATTTAGTTGACCCCTCCTGGAAGGCCTTACCCTCCCTGTGGAGTGGGGGAGGGCAATGGGATGGGAGGGTGGTCGGGGGGCATGGAAGGCAGCAAGAGAGGGAGGGATGGATGGAGGGAGAGGGACCTGGAACAAGAGCAAAAAAAACATTAAAATAAAAAAAAGGAAAAAATGAAGGAAGGAAGGAAGGAAACATACTAGAGAGCTTCCTACCACATTCTGCTGATAGCGATAGTGCACTAAAGATTTCAATGTTTCTAAGAGGGTAAAGAGTTCAGTACGTTTTTATGACTAAAAAAAAAAAAAAAATAGTTCCAGGCACAGAGATAGGTCCCATATAGTGATGCTATGGTGTCTGGGATCTATTTATGTGCTCTAATGTTAGTAGTATGCTGTTTCAGTTTTCTGAATCTCATTATAGTTAACATTGCCTACTATGGGCAGAGGCAGGTGGATCTCTGTGAGTTCGAGGCCAGCCTGGTCTACGAGAGCTATTTCCAAGACAGGCTCCAAAGCAATACAGAGAAACTCTGTCTCGAAAAACAACACCACCTTAACAATGCCTACTATAGCTCAAACTGCAAAACTTACATTGTAGGTTTGCAGAAAGGGGAAAACAGCAAGTTGTTCTTCTAGTCTGGCACAGCCCTTCAAAGATGTTTTCTTTGAAGTGCCACAGGGTACTTATGTATCTTTCTAATTGGTCAGAATCCAGTCATCCTACTATAGTGAAGTTCAAGATGACTTAAAATCAGGCTTTCTGTTATGTGTTTCACCACTTTATGTGAATTTAGGTTCTATTACTAAAAAAATAAATACATTCAGAAAAGATCTTATAGGGTCCATCTAGTCTGTATAATTGAATATTGTATGCTGTCATATGAACTATCAGCTAAGATCCTTTGCCTTTCTGTGATGAATTTATCCACATATGTAAATCGTCATGGATCTGGAGATAAGCCTCTACACAGAAGTACATTGCTGCTGTTAAGAATACCTTGTTTATACCAAATGACACATCAGAATGGATGGAGGAAATCTCATAAGGCCCTAACTGTAGTAACCCTAGATAAACAACTACAGACAACTGGTGGCTTCAGGGAAAGAGAGAATCACTCTACTTGAAGAATGAGCCACCTACTAGGCTATCAGCTCAAAAAAAAACATACATATGAACAACACAGAATAAATTCAGCAAGCTGTGCTTATAAATTATATGTATGTAACTAGAATAATTAAGAATAAGTGGCCAGGGATTTGAGAAGAAGCAGGGGTGTATGAT
Source organism: Phodopus roborovskii (assembly GCF_943737965.1). Lineage (NCBI taxonomy): Eukaryota > Metazoa > Chordata > Mammalia > Rodentia > Cricetidae > Phodopus > Phodopus roborovskii. The sequence continues at coordinate 328,457 of NW_026125640.1, read as the reverse complement.
GGAAATTGGATGAATGAGACAGGGGATAAATGATGTAGTACTCTCATATATAAAATTCTCAGGAAAAGGATAGGTCAATTAGCCCCCAGGAAGTTGGCTATGTTTCCAGTACCAGGCATGATTTTTCTTTTGTTGAGTAGGCTTTTATTCCAATTAGACAGTTGTCAGTTGCCACCAGCATGTGAGTGGCATTTGTTGTACCTTTATTCTTGCCATGCTGGTAGTTGCCATGGTTTGTAGATGTTGGAGCTGGATAGAGCTGTTTAAGTGATTCCTTCCCATGGCAGCTTGTATTGCTTTGTCTGGAATCATGTAAGCTAGGCCACAGGAAAAAGTCTTCCAGGTGAGATCCAGCTTGAATCTTTTGAGTCATGTGTCCTAACTATGCACAGTGCTTTCATCAGTAGGGCTAACCCTTAACCCCTAAGAGTCAGCTAAGGGCTACATCAATAATCTGTTACTGTTTTATGAGTCACTTGGACTTTTTTGACCAACCATTCCAAAGCAAGTTTCTTTCTTTCTTTTTTTTTTTTTTAATTATAACCAGTTTGGCCTGTTGCTCATTTTATTACTAACAAGCTCTTTCAATTTACATTAGTCCATAATTCTTATCTATGTTTAGCCACATAGCTCAGTACCTTTTTTCAGTAAGGCATTCTCATCTTGCTTCCTCTGTGTCTGGCTGGCTACTGCATCTCTGCCTTTCTTCTTCTCAGAATTCTCCTAGTCTGGTTGCCCTGCCTATACTTTCTGTCTGCCTACTGGCCAATCAGCATTTTATTAAACCAATATGAGTGACAAATCTTTATAGTGAACAAGAGCATTATTCCACATCATTTCCCCATTTTTCTTATCAAAACTAGAACCCTGAATCTAATCTCCTTCATATAGCTTTTCTCCTGACCATTATCCATAACAACTTGTAACCAACATGTTTACAAAAACAAACATCCATGATCCAGTTTTTGGGGAATGTGGGCATAGTTTCTAGGCACTTCCTGCTGATTGGGAGCACTGCTAATCTTAAGGGGACCCAAAGAAAATTTATGGTCAAGTTCTGACTGGAGTATTCTGTGAGGCTGGATCATCTCAACCACCAGCCTTGAAGCCATTCAGGGTGCAGAATTCAGAAGAAACTGCAACAGATGTGTTCTGAAATGTTGGATCATCTGGGCCATGTGTCCCTACTGGAGATTTTTCAGGGGTCTTAATCAAACCTTATTTTTCTTTTTTTTCACATTTATTTATTTATGTTCGTTTAATAATATAATTTTAAAAACTCAGTTGTCAGTACATGAACTATGATTGATTTTGAAAGAACAATGTCTCAGTATGTAGCCCTGGATGGTCTTGAACTTATGAAACTCTTGTTTCAGTCTCATCATTGGTGAAATTACAGATGTTGGCCATCATGCCTGATTTACATAATTAAAATATATTAATACTTAAAGAATATTTTTTGGTTTTTCATGTGACTCCAGCATTATTTTTTTAATTTTAATTATTTATTTTTTATTTTACATGTTGATTCCAGTTCCTTCTCCATCCCACCTTCCCTCCCTCTTACCCTCTCTGCCCCCTTACATGCACCCTGACCACCCTCCCCTCCCATCCCCCACCCCCATTCCACATGTAGGGCAATGCCATCCAGGTGGGGTCATGTAGATCTGACAGGTCATGTGAAGTAGGGGCTAGGGCTTCTATCCTGTCTCTAGGTTAAGGCAGTTATCCCTCCATGGGGGATGTGTTAGCAAGGTCCTTTTGTGCACCACATATACATCTTGGTTTCACTGTCTGAGGTCCTTAGACTACTTAGTCCTTCTAGCTGAGACCCATATTCAGGGGGACCTGAGTCAGTCCCATGTTGGATTCCCAGGTATCAGTCTGGGGGCCCGTTAGCTCCTCCTTGAACAGGTCAGCTGTCTCTGTGTGTTTCTGCACCTGGTCTTATCCTCTCCCTCTGCATCTGGATTCTAGTTTGACTCAGTGTTTATGTATGGGTAGTTGCTTCTGTTTCCAACAGGTACTAGATGAGGGCCCCATGATGGTGGGTGAGTTAGTTGATGATCTCACTATCAGGGAAGGGCATTTATGGTAGCCTTTCCACAGTTGCTCAAATTGTTAGTTGGCAGCAGTCTTGTAGGTCTCTAGACCTTTCTTTAGGTTCAGTTTTCTCTTCAAATCAATAATGGCACCCTCTTTTATGTTCACTCTCTCTCTCTCTCTCTCTCTCTCTTTCTCTCTCTCTCTCTCTGTCTCATGTCTTCTATTACTACCCTGACTCAATCTTCCTAGTCACAGTGCTATCCTCTCCTCCCCTTCTCTTTCTCCTACTTCTCTCTCCATTCACTGCCCCCCCACTTCCCATATGCTCTGGGGGCCTTGCCCCTTCCCTCTTCTGTGAGGGACTTTAATGCATCTCTTAGAATACACCTCAGTGTCTATGCTCCTGGAGTTATAATCAAGAAGCAGTCTCCTATACCAATTTGTTCAAGGGTACCTCCTACTTTCTCTTCTAAGAGGTTCAGTGTGGCTGGATTGATGTTGAGGTCTTTGATCCAATAGAACTTGAGTTTTGTGCATGATGACATTAATTTTTCTATCTGCATTCTTCTACACAACCTCATCCAATTGTGCCAGCACCATTTGTTGAAGATGCTTTCCTCACCCCATTGTATTCTTTTAGCTGTTTTGTCAAAAATCAGGTCTTCATAGGTGTGTGGATTTATATCAGGATTTTCTATTCTATTCCATAGGTCTACCTGTCTATTTTTGTGCCAATACCAGGCTGTTTACAGAACTATAGCTCTGTAGTAGAGCTTAAAGTCAGGGATGGTGATGCCTCCTGAAGTTCTTTTACTGTTCAGGGTTGTTTTGGCTATCCTGCATCTTTTGTTTTTCCATATAAAGTTGAGTATTATCCTTTCAAGGTCAGTGAAGAATTGTGGTGGGATTTTAATGGGGATTGCATTGAATCTGTAGATTGCTTTTGGCAAGATTGTCATTTTTTACTATATTTATCCTACCTATCCAAGAGTATGGGAGATCTTTCCATTTCTGGTATCTTCTTTAATTTCTTTCTTTAGAGACACAACGTTCTCTTATATAGGTCTTTCACTTGTTTGGTAAGCATTTAGTTTTTGCCACTCTAATATACCATAACCAAAAAGTGGAACACAGTTTCATGTATATGGAACAAACAGACTTTTCTTACTCACTCATTCCAAGGGTTCAATAACCACACCTTAGCTCTAACATCTTGTCCCTAGCCTTGAGGTCAGGTGTAGCCAACCTCAGATTCAACTTCTCCTTCTTTATCCTTGACAGTCAGGAGTAGCCACACCTCAAATTCAGGTCTTTTGTTAGACTAAGATAGCCAAAACATCCTTACTGTAGCCACACCTTTGTCCTTGTGCCAAGATGGAGTGCAGCCATCTTTATGGGCACCCAAACCATTGATATTGTCTTAACAGATGTTATATCTTATGATAAAGAAATTGAGGAAGAAAACACAAATATCTGTAAAAAAAAAAATGCATTCTTAACAAAACACAACAGAAATACTTGTGTCAACTATAATTCTCAGTTCTGTAACTGGTCATGTTGCCTTAGCTTGTATTTATACTTATCTTATTCTATTACCTCAATCTTGGCATTCTGTATTCCCTCCCTCCTTGGCAAGAAACTTAGGAGGTCTTAGCTCTTTTCCAGTAGTCTCTTTTTCAGTAGGAGTGACTCATACCTTCATTCCTGATTGGGTCTGTGCCCTTTGTCATTCTGCATGGATTAAGTTGTTGTAGTTTCCCATCAAATTTAATCATGTAGCATGGCAGTGCCAAGAGACTAAAGGATCTCCTGCACTCTAGACATAATCTTTCTTACCTCCATTGTGGAGAAGCAATCCAATTTCCCCTTGGTAATCTGGATCAATCACCCTTCCTTTCTTGAACTGCTGGCTTAAGGGCATTAGAAGCCCAAAGTGGCCAGGGGTGAGTCTGTGCTTCTAGTTAAATGGAATGTTTATTGTGGCTCATGGCAGGAGCACTCCCCACTCTGGAACCAAACCTTCCAGGTCAACAGAACTTAAAAGTTGCAGGATCAGGAAGAAAAAATTTTCCTAATGAGCCATTAGGGATGATAATGAGTGGAACCATTTCATTTTCCAGCCCGTGATTCCCAGACCTGTGGATTCTGATTATAGAAGAAACCATACCATATATTGGATTCTGATTCCAAGTATATATCTTTCTATAAGCCAGCTGCTTCAGGATGATAGAGAACATGGGAAAACCATGTGGATTACATGATTGTGTGACCACTGTCTCACTTTTTCGAGCTGTAAAATGAATTCTTTTGTCAGAAACAATGCAGAATGCAATGCAATGGGCTTAGTATTCATCTCTGCTTTGTCAGATTTGGCATCAGCAGCAGCTGTAGCCAGGTCAGCCTTGGTGAGTGGACATCCATGTTGTTGAGTCCATGCATAAACTCCATCTATGCCACCATGGCCTTTTTGTTTATGGGCCCAATGGACAATGACAGGAATGGCGGGGGAAAGAGGCTGACTGTCCACAGAATGTCATTTTGAACTCCTCCTCTGCTGAAGTCACCTTTTGATAAGCATGTACACGGGACACAGGTATCTTCATAGCCTTCATCCATTCAGAGAGATCTCTCCACATACTTTTTTTCCAGATGTCTTTCTCACTAATTTTCCATTCATGAATAATCTACAGGCAGCAGGATTGTGGGAGATAGAGAAAGAGCTTGATCATTTGAAACCCACAAATCCCACCCCCAGTGACACACCTCCTCCAACAAGACCACACCTACTCCATCAAGGGCACACCTCTAAATCCCTGTCAAGTAGTGGCACTCTCTAGTGGGCCAGCATTCAAATCTATGAGCCTATGGGAGCCATTCCTTTTCAACCCACTACATTCTGCTCCCTGGCCCCCATGGGCTTATAGCTGTACCATAATGCAGAAATGCAATTATTCCAGCTTCAAAAGTCCTCAAGTCTATCAGAGTCTCAACAATGTTTAAAAGTGCAAAGCTCAAAGACTTTTTGGAGACTCACAGCTATCTCTTAACTAAAATCCCCTGGGGAAAAAAATCAAAATCAAAAAGCATACCACATACTTCTAACATACAATGTCACAGAATATACATTACCATTACAAAAGGGAGGAAAGGGACAACAGTGAGTAAATACTTAAACAAAGCAAAACTCAAAACCAGCAGGGCTGACTACAAATCCTACATCTCCAAGACTGATGTCAAAGTTTTCTTCAGATCTCCAATTCCTTTCAGCTTTGTTGACTGTAACACACTTCTTTCTCTTGTGCTGGTTCCACACCATGTTAGTAGCTCTCCTCAGCAGGTATTCTATGACCCTGGCATCTCCAGCATCTTGAGGGCTCCAAGGCAATCCAGTCTTCACCTTCACAGCTTCACACAAAAGCCTCTCTGGGCCTCCATGCAGAGAATCTCCTGACACACACCTGGCCTCAGTGGCTTTCCTTAGCCATGGAGGGAAATTCCATAACCTGTTTCTTCTATCCTTGGTTCTAAAGCCAGAACCATGTGGTTGAAGCTGCCAACTCCTGCTGTTTGATGGAGCTGGAATATAGGCCTCTCGTTCAAATTCATTTTCACCAGCTTTCTGTTTTTGATGGTTTGCTTCACTGACTAAGCTTGGCTGTCCTGGAATTTGCTCTGTAGACCAGGTTGGCCTTGAACTCGGAGATCCACCTGCCTCTGCTTCCCAATTGCTAAGATTAAAGGCATGTGCCACCATGCCAAGTCCTAAACTTTTCTTTAATTCTTTTTCACAAGTTCGAAGCTTAGTTGGGTGGGGTCTTGACCTGGTGTCACCACTCCCTTTATTCCATTTAGCATCAGGGTTTTCTTTAAACATTTTTATCTCCTTGAGAATAGTACTTTGCTCTATTATACTTCCTGATGCTCACTTTCTCTTCAAACTGTTCATTTTGTATTCAATATAGATCTACTTAAGAGTCACCACTAATGACCACATGACAAAATCAATACTAGGCTTCCCTGAAATAATAATTTCTGGCAATGACATTAATCCAAAAATTTTCCATTCATCTTCACACAGTTTTTTCAAACAAGGGCAAAAAACAGCAACATTCTTTGCCCAAGTATCACAGGAAATGCCTTTCAATCACTTGCTAATATTTTTCTCCTTTAAAACCATTGAGCAGGGCTATGACAATCTACCTTGGTCTCAGCACCAGTCTTCCTTGCTCATCCATTAATCCCCAATTTAAAAGTTCAACTTCTTTCCTAATTCAAAGATCCAACAATCAGCATGCTCAGGCCTATCACAGCAATGCCTCAGTCCCTGGTACCAATTTCTGCCTTAGTGTCCCATTGTTGTGACAAGAAGCCATAACCATGGAAGCTCTTATGAAGGAAAACATTTAATTGGGACTGGCTTACAATTCAAAGATTTAACCCATTATCAGCATGGAGGCAGACATGATACTTGAGAGGTGGCTGAAAGTTCTACATCTGAATTGGCAGGTAGCAGGAAGGTAGAAAAAGAGAGACAGGGCCTGGTTTCAGCATTTGACCCCCAAACCTGCCCCCTAGTGGCACACTTCCTTCAGCAAGGCCACACCTCCTAATCCCCGTCAAGTACCACTATTCCCTAATGACCAAGCATTCAAATCTATGAGCCTATAGGGGCCATTCTATTCAAACCATCACATTACCACAGGTGATAATCATGGTTATGTCAAAATAGAGTATTCAGGGTGGCAAAAATGAGACCCTAGTGGCAGTATCCATAATGTCCAGTACCACAGAAATTTTGGCACTAACTATAATAGTGGCAGTTCAATCTTCAATGGGTAATTCTATTGGATGATTTTGAACACTTTTCCTGGCCCTTATCCTATGCTCAGTTTCTAGATCTCCCAGAGTAGCTATGAACTACCCAATTTCCCCTTAATACATATTTTTTTCTGTTAAAGTTGACCTTAATTACTTGGGTTGACATAACCTCAGATCTCTATAAATGTTCACAATTTTTGTTTTTTGCTGACCTTTATTATAATGTTTCCTATTTGAATTAAAAACAGACAAACACAAAAGCAATGGGATAGTTTTGCTTTACTACAAGCAGCTGTTATGGCTTAACTAATATTTCTATAATTTTCAATATCCTCTTTCTTATAAAATAAACTAAAACCAAATTATTTCTTGTCATATACATTTACTTAACATGTTAAGTTCTCTAAGCCATTTAGACATGTTTTTTTCTCTATCATGTATATCTGTGTGTGCATGTGTGTGTGTGTGTGTGTGTGTGTGTGTGTGTATGTGTGTTCATCCATGTGTATGCACATGGAGATCAAATATCTATCACTCTCTACCTTGAGAAAAGGTCTCTTACTGGATTTGAAATGTGCCATTTCCAGTAGACTGGTTGGTAATAAGGCTCTGAGACCCTCTAGTCTCCCATAATGTCACTTGCTACAGATGTGTACTGCTGCGTCTCACTTTTCATGTGGGTGTTGACATACAAGCTCAGGTCCTTGTGAAAAGACCCATGCGAGCCCCCTATGATACCACTAAGACCATGTTATTCCTGTCCATTCATATTTAATTAATTGTTTCCATTTTGTCTTTATGTTTTTTAAACATTTGTTGCTTGATAAATGCATTCAGCAATTGCACTGAATTCTTTAGATACTCCTATATTACACAAAAATTCAACTGACACACAACCATCTTCCTCTTCACTTACATTCATGTTTGAATCATTTCAAATCTGTTTTTATATGTAGTTTACCCATCTTAATAGAAAAACAGGTAGTTCTTTGAAGATTTTTATTCTTTGGACTGGCTCTAATAACATGCTAAATACAAAACTAATCTAATTGACCACACTTTTGGTCACATGCACATGCTTAATAATATTTTTGGAGCTAGAAAAGTATTCATCGAAAAGTATTCATTCCAAAGCAAAAGGGGAAGGATGATAACGAAACAAAACATTACAAAGGTTTCTGCTTCCCCATTTTCTCATTTTAGCCAAATTTCAAAAAGATGATTTTGAATTTTGAAACATGCAAGGTCTAAGTCAGACAATATTTATTGCAATGTGTTATTTATTCAGATTCCTAGCAATTCTAAGTCACCACCATGACCGCACAATCCTTCCTTGTGGCTATTTTTAACTCAACTGCAACAGTTCCCCTTATTACCCCACTTTATGTTGACAAATGGTACCTGTACTAGATCTAGACAAGATTTTAGCAGATATTCTTTCTTTAGTAGAATGAGATTTCTGTAAGTTTCTGTATCATAAATCTCTCATCATTGAGCCACTTTTGCTCTAATGCTAAGCTGATCAGAAAGCACAACAGGAAAAAATACTGTGAAGATTTCAACTGTGGCAAGTTACATCTTTCATTTTCCTATTGCCTTCCATCGAGAAGGGAACATCAAGAACATTTTAGTCCTTGTTCTTTCGAGCACAACTATAGGGTGTTAAGGAAAAATCTTCGTCTTTACAGAGTACTTTTTTTTCACTTTAGTTCAGAAGTCAGGTTTTAAACTAAAATGTCACAAAAATAATAAAATAACTTAGAAATAATAGATCATTATATTCTGTCTGTGCTTATTAGAATTTTACAAGTTGCAGGAGGCAGATACTAAATCAAAGGAATTTGTGGCATTAATTCCAGGCAATTTATTGAATTAAAAAACAGGAGAATCACAGCTAAACACTAGCTTAACTCCTGGAATCCAGTTGCAGAGAGGTAGGAGTGATGAGCAAAGGAGTTAAGACCAGGCTGGAGAAACCCACACAAACTGCTGACCTGAACAAGGGGAGCTCATGGACCCCAGTCTGACAGCTGGGAAACCAACATAGGACCGAACCAGACTCCTTGAATGTGGGTGTTAGTTAGGAGGACTAAACATTCTACGGAGCCTCTGGTAGTGGATCAGTATTTACCCCTAGAATACAAATGGACTTTGGGAGCTCATTCCACATAGAGGGATACTCTCTTGGCCTAGATACATGGAGGAGGGCCTGGGCCCTGCTCCAAATGATATGACAGACTTTGAAGACTCCCCATGGAAGGTCTCACCCTCCATGGGGTGTAGATGGGGGATGGGATGGGGTTGTGGGGGTAACAGGGGAGGATGGGAGGGTGAGGGAACTGGGATTGGTATGTAAAACAAGCTTTTCTCTAATTTAAATAAAAAACAAAAAACAAATAAACAAAACAAAACAAAAAACCCAAGGGAATGACAGAGAAATAGCTAAATCCTCAGCAATAACTAGAATTAGAAATGTTGGTGTCATTAGAATTGCTTCCTTCGGGTTCTGTTATTCCTCTAAGCAAAAGGGAATGAGGTTGACTTATAGTTCTCAATTCTCTGTCCATGGGAAATTGAAACATACTCTATTAGGTCAGTTAAATAAACTCTATTTGAGGTGTATATGAGAGGAATGTCAGAGAACAAAACCGAAGTTCCTATCCCTTCTGTGGCTTCTAGATGGGAGCGATAAGGTTGAGTCGCACCTTTAAAATTCTAAGAACTCTCAGTGGTTATCTTTGAGAAATGGGTTCATTTCTGAGCCAATCAGCAATGGTCACATGAAACTTTAGAAAAAGATGGATCATGTCTCCTGATGTGTAGATTAAAAAGACAGAACCTAAAAACTTGCATTTTCAATAAGCTCTTCCAAAGAGATTCTAATTTAAATGAATCTGAAAGAAGCTGAATGAAAGAAGCTGAAGGATGCTTCTCTGAACACACAGCTATCATGATATTTTAGCAATGGCTTAGGAGTGTCATTATGCTAGCACAAATGTTTCCCTCTAGTAACATTTCCTGCTGTATTGGCAACAAGATCCAATCATGACAAGTAAGAAACTATAGAAAGGATATAAGATAGTTACCCTGAAAAGACTGAAATTTTGTGAAGGATTGGCACGAAACAGTAACATAGGCACTGAGAAAGTTTTCCCAGCTATCAGTCCGGGGTCCATGAGCTGCCCCTTGGTCAGGTCAGTGGTTTCTGTGGCTCTCTCCAGGCTGTTCTTGACCCCTTTGCTCATCACTTCTCCCTCTATGCAACTGGATTCCAGGAGTTCTGCTCAGTGTTTAGCTGTGGGTGTGTGCTTTTGCTTCCCTCAGCTACTGGATGAAGGCTCTAGGATGGCAAATAAGGTAGTCATCAATCTCATTATCAGGGAAGGGCATTTAAGGCAGCCTCTCCACTATTGCTTAGATTCTTAGTTGCAGTCATACTTGTATGTCTATGGACATTTCCCTATAATGGCTCCCTCTTTTAAGGTATCTCTTTTCTTGCTCTCCTATATTCTTCTCCCTACTCAATCTTCCTGCTCCCTTAGGCCCTCTTCTCCCCTTCTCTTTCTCCTAACTAACTCTCCCCTCCCTACCTCCAATTTGCTCAAAGATCTTGTCCATCACCCCTTCTGTAGGGGATCATATATGTCTCTCTTAGGGTCTTACATGTTTCCTAGCTTCTCTGCTAGTGTGAATTGTAGGCTGGTGATACTTTACTCTATGTCTAAAACCCATAAAGTAGTGAGTATATACCATGTTTGCCATTTTTTAACTGTGTTACCTCACTTAGGATGGTTTGTTTTAATTTCATCCATTTGCCTATGAATTTCAAGATTGCATTGTTTTTTTTCCCACTGAGTATTACTCCATTGTGTAAATATACAGCATTTTCTTTATCCATTCTTCAGTTGAAGGGTATCTAGGTTGTTTCCAGGTTCTAGATATTACAATTAATATTGCTATGATCATAGTTGAACAGATGTCTTTGTTGCATGGATGTGGATCATTTGGGTATATGCCTAAGATTTGGAATAGCTGGATCTTGTGGTAGACTGATTCTCACCCTGAGGAACTGCCATACTGATTTCCAAGGTGGCTGTATAAGATTGCATTCAGACTAGAAATAGAGGAGTGTTCTCCTTTCTCCACCTCCTCTCAAGCATAACCTGTCTTGGTGTTTTTTATTTTAGCCATTCTGAAAGGAGTAAGATGGTATCTCAGAGTTGTTTTGATTTGAATTTCCCTGATGGCTAAGTATGTTGAGCACGTTAAGTGTATTTCAGCTATTTTGGATTCCTCTATTGAGAATTTTCTATTTAGTTCTGTATTCCATTTTTTAATTGGATTATTTGGTGTTTTGGTGACTAGCTGACTGAGTTATTTGTCTATTTTGGAGATCAGCCTTTTGTCAGATATGGGGTTGGTGAAGATCTTTTCCCATTCTGTGGCCTACCATTTTGTCTTGTTGACTGTGTCCTTTGCCCTATAGAAGCTTCTCAGTTTCAGGAGGTCTCATTTATTAATTGTTGATATCAGTGTCTGTGCTACTGGTGTTATGTTCAGGAAGCAGTCTCCTGTACCAATTCATTCAAGGGTACCTCCCACTTTCTCTTCTAAGAGGGTCAGTGTAGCTAGATTTATGTTGAGGTCTTTGATCCATTTGCACTTAAGTTTTGTATGTGGGGATAGATATGGATCTATCTGTAGTCTTCTACACACTAGCATCCAGTTATACCAGCACCATTTGCTGAAGTTTTTTTTCTTTTTTCCATTGTATGATTTCAGCTGCTTTGTCAAAAATCAGGTGTTCATAGGTGTGTGGGTTAATATCAGGATTTTCAGTTTGATTCCATTGGTCTGCCTGTCTATTTTTGTGCCAATACCAAGATGTTTTCAGAACTATAGCTCTATAGTAGAGTAGAGCTTAAAGTCAGGGATGGTGATGACTCTTGAAGTTCCTTTATTGTACAGGGATGTTTTGGCTATCCTGGGTCTTTTGTTTTTCATATAAAGTTGAATATTGTCCTTTCAAGGTCTTTGCTAGAAGAATTGTGTTGGGATTTTGATGGGGATTGCATTGAATTTGTAGATTGCTTTTGGCAAGATTGCCATTTTTACTATGTTTATCCTACCTATCCAAGAACATGTGAGATCTTCCCATTTTCTGGTGTCTTCTTTAATTTCTTTCTTTAAAGACACAAAGTTCTTGCTATATAGGTCTTTCACTTCTTTGGAAAGCATTACCACAAAATACTTTATGTTGTTTGTGGCTATTGTAAAGGGTGATGTCTCTCTGATTTCTTTCTCAGCCCCTTTATCATTATACTTTCAATTTGTGTAAATCTGATCGATGTAAAACAGTACTTTGTAGTTAGTTGCTAAGGTAGCTATTAAAAACACAGACTATTTGCTTCTTTCTGTCTTTTTGTTGGTTTTGATTGCATGTTTTTGTATTGATTTATAGTAACTTTTAATGTAGATTGATAGCTAATCTTTGTACATATTGTAATAATCTTTCCATCTTGCCTTGTTGGTTCTGTGATGTCTTTTGATATATCACATATCTTCGACCTTTGTTGTTAAACTTGCCAGTCTTTTCCATCATGCTCCACACTTTGACATGTTTAGTCTTTTAAGAATGTCTTTTTGGCCTCAAATCACAAACAGCATGAAAAAGAATGAGAGTCTTCTAGTTGATTCCTAGACCTTAGCAAAATGCTTTTTTACACATTTAGAAGTCATAATGGACAAAACTAAATTAACATAAGGTATATGGCATAGAATCACTGTTTTCCATGTTGCTAAGCAACTGCCAGATGCTATTTATTAGATTGGCCACCCTTTCTCTACTTATCTGCAAGAATATTTTGTGGATCGTTCCTGTATTTTCATCAGGAGACTCATCATATCTGGGTGTCTTGTCTTTTGTAAAATTAGATGACCCTATTGGCTACTAACTGTATCCATTATATCATTAGGAATCATAAAATACTAGCATTCTAATGCTATTATCCATTCTTTAGATATTGATGGTGTATCTCGCAGAATATACACACGGAATCCTTCATGAACTGCTTGGCTACTCTGACATACAATGCATACAGAAAAGTTAAGACAAATACTTCATTCATCAGCATTATCACTGCCTTTGATAATCATTGATTGTTTTCTTGGAAAATATCTAAAAATCTTTGCTGTAGTATAGATGTTATTAATTTCTCCATATTTGATAAGTAAATTTAATTTATTTCTCTCTCCAGAATTAAGGTACATCAAATGTCTGTTCCCAAGGTTCTGAAATTTAGTAATAACATGCATTGATGTAGGCTAATTGTAGTTTGAAAATAGATGTCCTACCATTATGGGACATACAAGTAATCATTTTTTAAATAATCTGTTCCTCTATATTTTAATTGTTATGTGTTTTCTGTACTTCTTTTTCGTTTGATGTATTTATGTGCTTGTGTTTATGGTGTATGTCTTCATGTCTCTATGTGTGCACATGCATGAGCATGTGTATGTAAGAGTGTGTACATATGGAGGCCAGAAGAAGAAAAGGGTGTCTTTCTCTATCACTTTTCACTTTACTCCCTTGAAATAAGGTTTTTCACTGAACCTGGGACTTGACCTTTCAGTTACACTAGCTGGCCAGTGAGCTCCCCGTGGCGAGGTTACAGGCATGCACAACCATACCAAGCTTTTTTATATGGGTACTGAAGAATTGAACTTGGGTCCTTCTGCTTGTATTTCAAGTGTTCTTATCTACTGATTCATATCCTCAGACCTTCATTGGATGCTGAACCATCTGAATTGATCTCCTAATTTTCCTATTTTTATTTCATAGATGAAATATTCTTTTTTCTCAGAAAATATTAATAAAATTATCTTCCTCAAAATTTTTGATTTTACAAACTTATTCCCCTCCCAACACTTTCACTATTTGCTTTTACTTTATTGCTCTCCATCTTTCAGGATACAGGCTTTCCTCAAAAGATTGCTACATTTGCTTTGTCTGTGCACTTTTAAGAATTAAGTAATTAAAATCAGACTAGATAATATGTAGGAGTAGGTAGGTTTTGTCAAGCATAGGGGTCGTGGTGATGTGGTTATGTAACTGGTATATTCCCTAGGGTTCACCTGTGATGTTATCATCCACATAGAAGGATTATTCAAGGATTAGCCCTGTGAGGAGGGATCAAATCTTCCATTTCTGTAGGAATCCAGTGGACGAAAGGGTTGGGTCTCTCATCTCAAATGTTCTCTAATCCCTTATTTTTAATTCAGTTGTTCTCACAATAATACTTCATGTTTCCCTGCTAGAATTCACCTCTTATCTTCTTCCAACATGTACCTCAGGTTTTAAAAGTGTATAGGTGGGACAGCCTAACAGTGACCACAGTGAGGTAAGGGATTTCATCCAATCATTCTGCTTTCAATTCTTCCCTCACCCCCAACTTCTAGGTTCACTGTTACACCAGTTCCAAAAATCCTGCCAGGCTGGTGCTGTGTAAGTCAGATTATTTCTCAGCTTTCCCTTATCTGAATTTAAGCTCAGATTTTCTCTGATCTAATTGCTGCTTTCCTCTTTCCACATAGTGTTGTTGCTGCCTTATCTCTTATGTTCCTTATCCTTTCAAGCCTCTATCTTAAAGGAAAACCCTTTCTGTCATTCGGAGGAGGCTTGGGAAGGATCAAACCAAATGAAACAAAACAGGTCATTCATATTTCCTGTTTCACAATTTCTTTTGAAGTTGGAACTTTGTGTTCTTATAAGTTATCTTTATCTTTTTGTTCTCTTTGTTCAGCCACTGATCTTCAAGAAATAAAATTATATCCCCATTTTACAGATAAGCTATTTGAAATGGGAGAAACCAAGTAATCCTTTCTAGATGACAAAATTAGAAACTGACAATAGCTTAGAGAATTGGAAATAAATACAAACAGTAATGAAACACTATGTGGCTGTTACAATTCTGATGTGTAACTCTATCCTGCTTGCCTGTGGTTTTTCAGATGACCTCTACCAATGTCATTGCCAAGTGATAAAAGCCAGAATTGGTTGCAGAATATAAAATGACCTGACAAAACATTCACACATTATTCTCTTCTAAAAAAAAAAATGGACTAGTATGACCTAGTCTTTTTCATGCTAATGACTATAATTAACTAACCAAGCTGAGCAGAGCTTTGGAATTCATCTGAGAAAAGACAACCAGTGCCAGCTTTACAAAACTGGAGGCATGACAAATTTGTCAGCTAGGTCGTGTTGAGGCAGAAAGAAAAAAAGCTGAGGGCATCTAAAATTTGATTTAGCATCTAAAAGTAGGTCTCCAAATGGAAATGATGTTTTACCCTTTAGAAGCAGATTTTTATGAATTCCTATGCCTTCTGTAGTGATTTACTGCGTGGATCTCTCCTAGGTCAGTGTGACGGTTACTCCATGTTTTAGCCAAAAACAGTTCACCATCAATTTCTACTCAGATTCATTACTCTTATAGCTAGCTGCCAGCCTTTTTGCATGACTAGAAGTAAGTCTAATATCGTCAGCACATAATGTAATAACTTGCTATGGAAAGTATTCATTATGATTTTTGCCTTTTATTTATTTGGTATATAATCCATAGCTCCCTTATGAAAATGTGTCAGATGTGCTAGAGTCCTTTGTAAAAATACTTTTCAATTAGTTATGTTTCCTGTTCATTCAATTCTGTTCTGACATGCATTAAATAATATTTGTAGAGATGTATTAAAGTTGGCTATTGGTGCCGATATGTATGTATCTCTCAGTATGGAAGTTACAATATCAAACTGATCAATACACTTGAAAAATAATTTAAAGTTTGACATTCTTAGAGTTAGAAATACAAAAAGAAAAGTTTCACAATGTGTGAGAGCATGAATACCAATTACTTGCTACGCCAACCTTTTCATTTTATAGAAAACCAATTTTCAGAGTGATTCAATAACTTTATCCTATGACATTCAATTATTTGATATTGCAGCAAGTTAAACTAGTTCTTAGATAATGTAAACCCCCTTTCCACCTTATTATGGCAACAAAGTTGCCTAGAAACATTTACTCTATGCATGTATTCTAAATAAAATTAGAGTTAATATCTGGGCTTTACAATTGTTATACCTTACACATGCATAATTGAATATATTACACACAACTCTCTATATCAGTGGTTTTCAACCTTCTTAATACAAATATCTGTTTTCTGATGTTCTTAGGCAACCTCTGTGAAAGGATCATTGACCCCCAAAGGGGGTTGTGACCCACAGGTTGAGAACTGCTGTTCTGTGCCTTTACATGAGGATCACTAGCATTTTTCACATGTATGTTATGTGGGCATGTGCATTTACACAGAGATTTCAAAGTAAAGAAGTTGACAGCTGCAGCTAATTCCAACACACACATTTCTTAAAAAAAAAAAACAAAAAACAAGGAATCTTCCTACAAAACAATAGTTCATAAATCATGTTACAATACAATACCTACCCACATGAAAAAGGAGGGGTCTGTTAACATACACTAATAATCTTAACACTCAGGAGCCTTATTGTCTCCAAAAAAAAAAAAAAAAAAAAAAAAAAAAAAAAGGAATGAACCATTAACCTAGAAGTGATTGAGATCAGTGTTTCAACCTGTGAGAAACAACTCCTTTTTGGGGGGGGCAGTCAAATAACCCTTTCACAGGGATCAGCGACGACCATTGGGAAACACAGATGTTTACATTACAATTCAAAACAGTAGCAAAATTACAGTTATAAGTAGCAATGAAAATAATTTCATGGTTGGGGTCACCACAACATGAGGAACTGTATTAAAGGGTTGCAGCACTGGGAAATTTGAGAGTCCAATAGTTCAGTGGACACTTTCCCTTGTATCTTCTTGCCCTTGTGGTTAAAATCAAGAAAGATGTTGCCGTTGGTACGATAGTGGCATGTTGGTTATGGGGCAACAAAGTGCTTTCTGCATAGTAGCTATGAGGCCTGCTCCAAAGAACTGATTTCATATTTGGTATTGGAAATCTAGTCAAAAATTCACAACTGGGGAGATCATAGGTCTACTGAGGAAACTACTACTGTTTTACTAAATGGTTGTGTTGTCAAATTGCCTTCTAAACATTTGTGTGTCCACATAGAATTTGTGTTATCTCAAATTTGGTCAGAGAAGCTTTTTTTGTAGCAGGTTGAAGTACTTAGTATAAGTATAACTGGTCGAAGTGCTTAGTATAGGTAACTAAGAGTGCTCACCTGTGGAATAATCATCTATATCAGATCCCCCTGCTCACCCAAGACTCATGGAACGCTGAAAAGAGAGGCACAAAGAATGTAAGAACTGGTAAATGAGGAGAGAGTTGTGAGGTGCTGGCTTCTGGACTGGATGACTGTGGCGTATATTAATTCATAACAGCTGTGGCTATTTGCACATGATCCAGAAGGGTAAAATCCCTGTGTGTATGGAGGAGGGGTACTCACAATTCCACCTTTGAAAAGGGAGCTATTGACAGTTGCTGGATACTGAGGGAGGGAGAGTTCCTCTCATTTGAGGGCATGGGCTAATGGCAGGTTATACATAACCAAGTGGATGGTCGCATACACATGTGGGCATCACTAATTAGATTCACGAGGTTGTTTTTAACAAAACATGGAGTACATGAATTTAAGAGAGACATACAGAGTAGGGAACACGCTGGGAGGTAGGTAGGTAGGTAGTGCAGAGATGTTATCAAAATACCTTGTATAAATGTATGAATTTTTAAAAACAATTAAAAATATTATTTTAGAAAACACAAAGCAAGCTGAGGTCCTGCCGGGAAGATCCTTGACCCCCAAAGCAGGGCCTCTGCTAAAGAAAGAGGCCTCAGCTGGAGAGTCCCAGTTTCCAGTGAGATCCGACTATTCTGCAAAAACTTCCCAAGTTTCAGCTCAGCCTTTGTCCTCTTCCGCCAGCCATTGGCAAGAGCCATTGGCTACAGCCATTGGCTAGTGGCATCTTCTACTGGATCCTCAGCCCTGACCCCATCCCTGGGTCCCTATCTATGGAGAGACCTCCTATAGAGCTTGGACCACCCAGAGCTACAGATATTGAATCTCTGACCCACATAAGCCCACTGGGGAAGTACCATAGAGAGAGGGGGAGACCCCACCAACACCTAGTGGAAGAAGCTATGGGAAGACAGCAATACAAGAAAACACCTAACAACAGAAAGACAAGCATGACACCACCAGAATCTAGGGAATCTACACCAACTAGAACAGAACACAACAACAAAGCAGAGGAAGCAGAAGGGAACGACTTAAAAATTACCATCATAAAAATGAAAGAGGCCATCAAAGAAGATATGAGAAAATCCCTTAAAGAAATGGAGGGAAAACAAACAAAAAAGTGGAAGAAATGAACAAATTCCTTAAGGAAAGTAAAGTACAGAAAGCCAAGAAAAAATAATTAAGCATGTGAAGGAATCTGTTCAAGACTTGAAAACTGAAATAGAGAAAATAAAGGCAACACAAACCAAAGAAATGCTGGAAATAGAAAAACTGGGCAAAAAATCAGGAACTACAGACGCAAGCATAACCAACAAATTCAAGAGATGGAAGAGAGAATCTCAGGCGCAGAAGATAAACTAGAAGAAATAGATTCATCGACCAAAGAAAATCATAAATCCAACAAATCCTTAACACAAAACATCCAGGAAATGTGGGACACCGTGAAAAGGCCAAACCTAAGAATAATAGGCATAGACGAAGGTGAGGAAGCCCAACTCAAAGGTGCTGAAAGCATATTCAACAAAATCATCGAGGAAAACTTTCCAACTCTGAAGAAGGACGTACACATGAAAGTACAAGAAGTATACCAAATAGGCTAGACCAAAGAAAAAAGAACACTTGTCATATAATAATATGCATACAGAATAAAGAAAGAATATAAAGAGCAGCAAAGGAAAAAGGACCGGTAACATATAAAGGCAGGCCTATCAAAATTACACCTGACTTCTCCATGGAAACCCTCAAGGCCAGAAGGTCCTGGATAGATGTTCTAAAAGTATTAAGAGAACACGGATGCCAGCCTAGGCTACTATATCCAGCAAAACTCTCAGTCAATATAGATGGAGAAAACAAGATATTTAATGACAAAACCAGATTTTCCCAATACATATCTACAAATCCAGCCCTACAGAAAGTATTGGAAGGAAAACTCCAACCCAATGAAGGTAACTACGCCCACAAAAATGTAGGCAACAGATAATCCAAATACACCAGAAACCAAGGGTAAAGCAGAACTAATATATTCACAATACCACTGCCAACAACAAACCTAAATCAAACAAGCATCAACAATCAATGGTCCTTACTCACCCTCAACATTAATGGTCTTAACTCACCTATAAAAAGAGACAGGCTAACAGAATGGATACGAAGACAGAATCCAACTCACCTATAAAAAGAGACAGGCTAACAGAATGGATACGAAGACAGAATCCATCCTTCTGCTGCATACAAGAAACACATCTAAGCTTCAAAGATAGACATTACCTCAGGGTAAATGGAAAGGGTTGGGAAAAGATTTGCCAATCAAATGGAACCAAGAAGCAAGCAGGTGTAGCTATCCTAATATCTAACAAGTTAGACTTCAAACCTAAATTAATCAAAAGAGATGAAGACGGTCATTTCGTATTCATCACGGGAGAAATCCATCAACACAAAGTCTAAGTTCTGAATACCTATGCCCCTAATACAAAGTCACCCACATTCATAAAAGAAACACTACTAAAACTCAAAGCTCATATAAAACCTCACACACTTATATTGGGAGACTTCAATACACCACTCTCAACAGTAGACAGAACCACAAATCAGAAACTCAACAAAGAAACAAAAGAATTAACAGAAGTTATGTCTCAACTGGGGTTAACAGACATCTATAGAACATTCCATCCAAAGACAAAAGAATATACCTTCTTCTCTGCTCCACATGGAACCTTCTCTAAAATCGACCACATACTAGGTGACATAACAAACCTCAACAGATACAAAAGAATTGGAATAGTACCCTGGTATCTTATCAGACCACCATGCTTTAAAATTGGAATTCAACAACAACACAAATAGCAGAAAACCTGCAAATTCATGGAAACTGAACAATGTGCAATTGCACCACAACTGGGTCAAAGAAGAAATAAATAAAGAAAGAAAGTAAGGACTTTCTAATATTCAACAAGAATGAGGACACAACATACCCGAACTTATAGGACACCTTGAAAGCAGTGCTAAGAGGAAAGTTCATTGCACAAAGTGCCCATATGAAGAAAACAGAGGATACTCACATAAGAGAATTAAAAGCACAACTGAAAGCCTTAGAACAGAGAGAAGCAAACTCACCCCGTAGGAGTAGACGCCAGGAAATAATCAACTTCAGGGCTGAAATCAACAAAATAGAAGCCAGGAAAACAATACCAAAAAATCAATGCAACAAAGAGTTGGTTTTTTAAGAAAATCAACAAGATAGACAAACCTTTATCCAAATTAACGAAAAAGCAGGGAGAAGGACTATCTCACTACAAGAACATGCAAATTAACAAAATCAGAAATGAAAAGAGGAACATAACAATGGACACAGAGGAAATTCAGACAATTTTCAGGTCATACTTTGAAAATCTGTATTCCACAAAAATTTAAAATTCAAAGGAAATGGACAAATTTCTGGATAACTATCACTTACCAAAATTAAATTAAGAACAGACAAACCACTTAAATAGACATATAATCCGCAATGAAATAGAAGCAGTCATTGAAAGCCTTCCAACCAAAAAAAAAGTCCAGGGCCAGATGGATTCAGTGCAGAATTCTACCAGACATTCAAGGAAGAACTAATACCACTACTCCTCAAACTGTTCCACAAAATAGATACACAAGGTTCATTGCCAAACTCTTTTTATGAGGTCACAATAACCTTGGTACCCAAGCCACACAAAGACACAACTAAGAAAGAACTACAGACCAATATCCCTGATGAATATCGATGCAAAAATACTCAATAAAATACTGGCAAACCGAATTCAAGAACACATCAGAGAAATCATCCACCATGACCAAGTAGGCTTCATCCCTGGAATGCAGGGATGGTTTAACATACGAAAATCTATCAACGTGATCCACCATATAAACAAACAGAAAAAGAAAAACCATATGATTATTTCCCTAGAGGCTGAAAAAGCCTTGGACAAAATTCAACACCCTTTCATGATAAAGGTCTTGGAGAGATCAGGGATAACAGGAACATACCTAAACATAATAAGAGCAATATACAGCAAACCAACTGCCAACATCAAACTGAACGGAGAGAAACTTAAGCTAATTCCTCTAAAATCAGGAACAAGACAAGGCTGTCCTCTCTCTCCATATCTCTTCAATATCATACTGGAAGTTGTAGCTAATGCTATAAGAAACAAAAGGAGATCAAGGGAATCCAAATTGGAAAGGAAGAAGTCAAACTGTCTCTATTCGCAGATGATATGATAGTTTACATAAGCTACCAATAGACTCTACCAGGGAACTCCAACAGCTGATAAACACCTTCAGCAAACTAGCAGGATACAAGATAAACTCAAAATAAATCAGTAGCCCTACTTTTTTCAGACAACAAAGAGACAGAGAAAGAAATCCGAGAAACATCACCCTTTAGAATAGCCACAAACAACATAAAGTATCTTGGTGTAATGCTTATCAAACAAGTAAAAGACCCATATGATAAGAACTTAGTGGCTCTAAAGAAAGAAATTAAAGAAGATACCAGAAAATGGAACGATTTCCCATGCTCTTGGATAGGTAGGATAAATATAGTAAAAAAGGTAATCTTGCCAAAAGCAATCTACAGATTCAATGCAATCCCCATTAAAATCCCACCACAATTCTTCACTGACCTTGAAAGGATAATAATCAACTTTATATGGAAAAACAAAAGACCCAGGATAGCCAAAACAACCATATACAATAAAAGAATTCAGGAGGCATCACCTTTCCTGACTTTAAGCTCTACTACAGAGCTATAGTTCTGAAAACAGCCTGGTATTGGCATAAAAATAGACAGGTAGACCAATGGAATTGAATTGAAAATCCTGATATTAACCCACACACCTATGAACACCTGATTTTCAACAAAATAGCTAAAATTATACAATGGGGAGAAGACAGCATCTTCAACAAATGGTGCTGGCAAAATTGGATGAGGTTGTGTAGAAGACTGCAGATAGACCCATATCTGTCGCCATGCACAAAACTCAAGTCCAAATGGATCAAACACCTCAGCATCAATCCAGCCACATTGAACCTCTTAGAAGAGAAAATAGGAGGTACCCTTGAACAAATTGGTATAGGAGACCGCTTCCTGAACATAACTCCAGGGGCACAGACACTGAGAGAAACAATTAATAAATGGGACCTCTTCAAACTTAGAAGCTTCTGTAAGGCAAAGCACACAGTCAACAAGACCAAACGTCAGCCCACAGACTGGGAAAAGATTTTCACCAATCCTATATCCAACAAAGGGCTGATCTCAAAAATATACAAAGAACTCAAGAAACTAGTCAACAAAACGCCAAATAACCCTATTAAAAAGTGAGGTACAGAACTGAAGAAAGAATTCTCAATAGAGGAAATAAAAAAGGCTGAAAGACACTTAAGAA
Source organism: Phodopus roborovskii (assembly GCF_943737965.1). NCBI lineage: Eukaryota > Metazoa > Chordata > Mammalia > Rodentia > Cricetidae > Phodopus > Phodopus roborovskii. Next base: position 305,904 of record NW_026125640.1, on the reverse strand, counting down.
AGTGCTCCACATCCTTAGCTATCAGTGAAATGCAAATCAAAACGACTTTGAGATACCATCTTACCCCTGCCAGAATGGCTAAATTTAGAAACACCAATGAGGACTCATGTTGGAGAGAATGTGGAGAAAGGGGAACACTCCTCCACTGCTGGGGGGAGTGCAAACTCATACAGCCATTTTGGAGATCAGTGTGGCGGTTGCTAGGGAAAATGGGAATTAGTTTACCACAGGACCTGGCAATCCCACTCTTAGGCATATATCCAAATGATCCACATCCATGCAACAAAGACATCTATCTGTTCAACTATGTTCATAGCAGCACTGTTTGTAATAGCAAGAACCTGGAAGCAACCTAGATGCCCCTCAATTGAAGAATGGTTAATGAAGATGTGGCACATCTATACAATGGAATACTACTCTGCAGAGAAAAATAATGGTATCTTGAAATTCCCAGGCAAATGGATGGCACTGGAAGAAACCATCCTGAATGAGGTAACCCAGTCACAAAAAAAGGAACATAGTATGTACTCACTCATATATGGATTTTTAGACCTAGATCAAAAGATCACCAGCCTATAATTCACACCACCAGAGGAACTAGGATACAAGGTGTATTCTAAGAGATTCATATAAAGTCCCTCACAGACCTGGGAAGGGACAAGTCCCCCAGAGCACAGGGGAAGTTGGGGGCAGTGAATGGAGAGAGAAGTAGGAGAAAACGAGGGGGGGAAGGAAAACATGTGCGACCAGGAAGATTGAGCCCAATTAGGAATAGAAGACAGGAGGCAGATAGATAGATAGAGAGAGAGAGAGAGAGAGAGAGAGAGAGAGAAAGAAAGAGAGAGAGAGAGAGAGAGAGAGAGAGAGAGAGAGAGAGAGAGAGAACATAAAAGAGGGAGCCAATATTGGTTTGAAGATAAAATTGAACACAAAGAAAAGTCTAGAGAACTACAAGACTGCTGTCAACTTAACAATTTGAGCTTCCTTGGAAAGGCTTCCATAAATGCCCTTCCTGGAAGAGTGAGATCAACAACTAACTTATCCATGGAGCCCTCATCTAATGCCTGTTGGAAACAGGAGCAAACACCCATACTTAAACACTGAGTTGAACTAGAACCCAGATGCAGATGGAGAGGACAATACCAGGCAGCAGAAATTCATAGAGACAGCTTATCTGAACAAGGAGGTGGTAACGTGCCACCAGACTGATAGCTGGGAAGCCAGCATGGGACTGACTCAGGCCCCCCTAAATATGAGTCTCAGCAAGAAGGACTGAGCAGTCTAAGGGACCTCAGACAGTGGAGCCAGGATGTATTGCTGGTGCACAAAAGGACCTTGCTAACACATCCCCCATGGAGGGATAACTGCCTTAACCTAGAGGCAGGAGAGAAGCCCTAGTCCCTACTTCGCATGGCCTGTCAGATCTACATGACCCCAACTGGATGGCATCCCCTACATATGGAATTGGGGTGGGGGATGGGAGGGGAGGGTGGTTAGGGTGCATGTGAGAGAGCAGAGAGGGTAAAGTGGAGGGAGGAGGGAGGGAAAAAGGGAGGGAGGGAGGAAGGTAGTGAGGGAGAGGAAATTGGGATCGACATGTAAAATAATATATTAAATAAAAAAAAATGCTTTGACTCCAAAATTTAAGTTCAAGGACAAGTTACTGGGGAAAAGGATTTCTATTTTTGTTTCCACAGAAAATGAAAAGCTGTGGATTCCTTCCAGACTAATGTGGTTTGATCAAGCCAGACCGCCTGAAACAGAGTACCAGGTGATCCTACATTCAAAACAGCTGGACAAAGCAGCCTTACAGACTACAGCCAGGATTTCTGCATCTTCTTCGAATCCCCCATGACATTGCCCCTTACCAGCAGGAAGTAGTTTGGAAAGAACAACGCCCAAATTCCCAAATATTGTCTATAAATATTTGCTTTCATTTTAATGTACTTGGTTATATAAAATAAATAATAAATAAATAAATAAATGAAACATAAAAAAAGAAAGAAAGAAAAAGAAAACACAAAGCAAACCCATTGTTCAAATATTCAATTTAGGAAATTTGACATTAACACCATTCTATAAATTATGTAATATAGAGTTGAGTTGATATTCAAGTTTTGTTAATGGTTACAAAAATGTTTTTCTGATTTTTTTCTTGAGCCAACCAGTATAATAACTATACATAGGAATCATATTTCTCTAGCCAATTTTAATAAGAATTAATCATTAGCCTTTGTTTTTGAAAGCATAAATGTTCTTGCTGAGTACAGGCCAACTGCTTTTGTTTACTCTTGTATGATTTTATTATATTTCATTATAATTAGATTTGGTAGTTGGATGACACCCTAACAAGAGATAATCATTGATAAATTGCAGGGATGTTTGATTGCCAAGTTTAAATTTAAGTTTCCTTATGTGCCTGGGCAATAATAGTGACATCAGGGGATTTGTTTCGAAAGGCTTTGTCTATGGTTCCACTGCACTGCCTTGCCATTCTTAAGTGTTGAGGTAACTGTTGAAGTAGATAGGATCTTAAAATGAAAGACAAAGTTGTGCTGGTCATGATGATACAGACCTGTAATGCCACCTAATAGGTAGGAAGATCACAAGTTCAAGTCCTACCTCGGCTACAGAGTTAGTTCAAAGCCTGCCTGAACAACTCAGCGAAATGTTTTCTTAAAATAAAAAGCGGTGTAGGAATATAGTTTAGTGTCAGATTACTTGACTCCATCTTAAGTTCAATCCCCAGTACCACAAATAATCAAAACTGTAATAATCAAGGCTGTAGTTATTTTCCTCAAGGAAGCCATCATACTCTGGTGGAGTTCATACTTGTTAAGCACATGGTTCTACCCTCTGATTGGTTCTACAACCAATATGGACTAACGTTTGTTATTTTTGTTTGTTTGTTTGTTTTGTTTCTGTTTGTTTTTTTTTGAGTTGATGGGAATAGTCATTGTTGATCACTGGAATATAAAAGGTGAAGAAGACATACAAGACATACAAAGCCTTCAGATGGCAAATTCCAACCACTTTGGGAGCTGGTCAGAAACTACCAATAGGATGAAATGGTATGAAGTAGTCTGTTTGCAAATATTTCCAGATCTACCTTCCAAACTTCAAAGTGATTTAATGATGAATTACTGTTGGGCACAGAGTTTCTCACACAATTTATAATAGTATGGATGGAAAGGATTTTCATCAGGGAACAACCCACTAGCTACCTCGGTTTCTCAATGAGAAATCAGAGTAATCTTACATAAGGAAATATATGACTTTGGTTTCCTGGTGAATCAATAGAAGTTAGCTTGAAAACAATAGAAACACACTTGAACTAGCCATGAGTGAGCTCATCATGTACGAAGGACCAGAGCTCACAGATAAAATGCTGGGTCTCATGGGGAGTTGAGCTAGAAAAGAATTCTTTATCTAAAACTTGCCTGGAGCTAGTCACTTATCTTACTTCCTGTCTTTTCACCCTGAAGCTCATCAATTTATGACTCAGCCAACCACTTCATATCTACTTTCTATCTGTTTTCTCTCTGACTCAGTCGTTCTTCCTATTTCCTGAGAAAAATTAGTCTGCTAGAACTGGAGGTGATGTCTTAGTATGTTATTCTAAAAATAGTTCCTGAGAAAATTGGATGTAAGTAGCTTATTTAGGTGTGGGGCTGGTTCTGAGCAATTACCATGGACTAGGTGGCTTACATAACAGAAATTCATTCTTAATAATTCTGAAAGGTGAAAACTAAAGATCAGGGTACCATTGTGCCTGGGTTTAGGACAGACTGTTTCCTGGTTTGATGATGGAAATTTTCTTGTTTTGTCTTCTTATATCAGAGAACAGAACAAAGGGAACTAAGCAATTTCCTGTCTTCAATCAACCCTTAAGACCTAATTACTTCCCTGAAGATCCTTCTCCAAAATATCATTATACTAGCATTTCCTCGCCTAGAACATAAGTTGTTCTAGAATACATCCATAGCCAGAATATATCATAAGTCAGATGTAGGTCCCTCTGGTAAGATATTTGTGGTAATGTAAGAACAAGTAATTGTCTACTGAAGCTTCAGGTTGTCTCTTGCGTAATCAAAGTTTCTCTAGATGGAACATTAACTGTAATTGATGCTGTAAGTAGATACATAAGGAAAACTACGTGTTCAGAAAGGGCATCTAGCCCAACACCTCAGCAATAGCTGCCTGCAAAGCACTTCCCAAAGATAAGCATTGTGAAAAATTCATGCCTTAAAAATCTGTCTCCTAATGAGGAAAAATCTAAACATGATAATTAGTATAAATCTTGGTTAGTGAGGTGAAACATAGCTATGAAACTGATATAATAGTACTAACAGTATAACAATTTTCATGTTACAGAAGCAAACTCACACAGCATGCCCCTTTTATGTTCTGCAGCTTTAAGTTTCTCCATGGCTTCTTAAACTGATGTCTCTTCTACATCACCCCTTTTACCATCTTGAAAATAGAGTACCCTGCATCTCCGCCCACACCCCTAATATCAGTTAGCATGACTTTTGAGGGGAAAGATGAAGAACCAGGAGTTAGATGCCCAGAGAGGCACAAAGATGAGAAGGGAGATCATCAGTGCGTAGTAAATATGGTGAACTTCTAAGATGTCTGGCATATTCTTCCCAACCAGAGACAGAAGCCTGGCAACTTAAATGAAAATCTTGGCAGGCTTTTTTCTTCCACCAGTAGAGACCCCTTCCTGTGGGCCTGCCCGAGAAGCTTAAGGCCAGACCAGGAATATATTACCCCCAAACTTGTAGACATATCAGCCTCCCTGTTTTTGTTCAACCACAAAATCCCTGAATTGGGGGAGGAAGATGCCCTTGAAGAACCTTAAGTCAAGCAAAGACCAAGTTTAGACTTCTTGATTCCTCTCTCTGATTTGTGAAGGGTCTTTTTCTGTTTACCTGATGTATGTCTATGTTTTCTCTCCCCTAATATGAACCTTCCTTCACTTGCCAAAAAATGAATAAAGTATACAAGACCACAAAATTACTCCACTAAACATAAATGCACATGCCAACATCCTAGGAAAGCCTCATGTTCATGGTCCAGGTAGTTTATATATTTAACTACAGTTCCTCTTTACCTTTATTCATCATAGTCTGTCATTCTGCTGAGCTTTTATAGCTTTTTGTGGTCATGTATTTTTGTTTTTGTTAAAAATAAAATAATTCCAAAGGAATAGGAAGAATGCCATATGTAATCTTTGGAAAAATCACTGAAGTATTGTAAATTACATGTAATAATTTTTCTTAATCACACTATGGTTGAAGGGATAAGTAAATGAACCGTTTTATTTACCCTGGCTCACAAACTAAATGAAACACAATGCAGAATAGTAAAACAAATATGAATAAAATCTCAACTTTATCACTCCAAGAATGAACTACAGAGCAAAACTAGACCCAATTATACTGTTACTTCAAAATGTCCTTCCTTAAACATACATCAATAATACCACCTCTACTTCCAGGGGAATATCATTCTGTGAACTTCTAGGGGAATATCATTCTGTGAAAAAGTTAGACTACATGGATGAGAGAATGAGAGAGAGGAGAGAGAGAGAGAGAGAGAGAGAGAGAGAGAGAGAGAGCTGTATGTAATTTGGATCTTTGTATCTTTAGGAGGAAGAATGAACCAGAGTTAGAAGGGATTAAAGTTTATTTGTGTGTCTAAAACTTGTGAAAGTTAAAAACAGGAGAAAGCAAACTGAGCAGGTAAAGTCTTTTAATAATGCTTTCATTAAAGGATCTTAAAGTAGAGCAGAATTCAACAGGGAGAGCTTGAGCTTTCCTTGCATATTTGACAAGGTTTATAGTAAACAGTGCCTTTAATAGAGTCTAGCATTGGCAAAAAAAAAATACCAATAACCACTACCACCAACAACAACAATGACAACATAAACATTCTGACATTTTTTGCTGTGTTTAGCCTCTGGTTATGCTGTCCAAGAAGAATGTGGCCTTCAAAATCACTAGGCTGCCAAGTAACTAATTTTTTTTTCCAATGAAATGGTAAATTCTGTTTTGATGGTGATCTGAATGGCATGCGTCCATGTTTGCCATGCATGCCTACCTGTTCCTTTTCCTACTGCCTGTGATTTTAAGTTACTTCGTTATTACTGGAAAGGAGTATAAAAAAGTTCAGAGAGAAACTAGAGGTAATGGTCTCATGATTTTCTGTCTCAGAGAATAAAGTAGAATCCCATTGGTACAAAACATATATTAAGGGAAAGTACCTTATGGAAACAAGAAGCAGAAGAGATAATCTCATTTACTTTTTTAAGATGGAGAATCCTTAATACTGTTGATCCAGAAAACTAAAAAGAGCTCAAGGGCATAGCAAGATGGAAAGGAAAATAACTGGGGATAATAGTGAGGAGAATGGAATTAATGCTGTCCATTTAGGTAAAGAAAGACAGAAAATGGATGGGCACTGAGATAAAGAAATGAGAAAAATTGTATCAGAAAGGCAAACTTGGGAAAATATAAATGGTAACTAGATTTTTTTGGAGGACTATGACATATCTCCCTTCATTTCCAAGGTAGAATTTTATCAAAATCTTCATTGATTTCAAATATGTTTATGAGAGTGAAAATTTTTGAACATTATGACTTTTATTTTCTTTGTCATGCATGTGCATGCATGTGCCCTCATAATGACACATACATGTTTGTCCACATAAGTGTGGATCCTGAGGATTGAACTAAAAATCATCAGGCTTGTTGTCAGGTGCCTTTACCCATAAAGCCATCTTTTGGGCATGAAAGTAGATTCTTCATAGGAAATTCAGGGAGATTTTGACATTTTTACTAAATATATAGGCCAAGCAAAAGAACTAAATAGCCCAAAAAGTAATGTACCCCAGCTCTCCAGGAGATGAAGCTCATGGTTTTCACTACAAGGCTTATACTGCTTTAAATAGCACTGATTTACAAAGTCAATGAAACAGCCCCAGAAGTTGACCCTGACCATGCTAAGATATGTGTGTACCATGTGCAAGCCTGATGCTTGTAGATTCCAGAAGAGGGTGCTAAATCCCCTAGAAATGGAGTTACAGATGGTTGATCTCTGCAACAGCAGCCTGAGACCTCTAGCCTCAAAAGGATTAGTTCTTAAACTTATGTATACTAATCTACTTAACATCATGAAGAAGAAAATGTGTTATTTTCTATTAAACCAATTTTACTTATTCAGAAAAACACCCCATAACGCAATTTTTATTCATTAAATTATTACCTTATTAATATTATTTGGGGCAAATTCAAATGTAACAAATGCTATTTGTGCCTTATCATATCCATTTGATATTTACCATGTCCATACATTCTGCTTGATGTCAAACTGCCAGTATCTGATGTCCTTTCTATAACACTTTTATCTGGACATTAGAGTTCTCTCTGCCCGTCCCCCAAAGCAGCCATGAACCAGTAACTGAAGACATTATTGGATAACTATCCCTGTCTTTTTCACCACAGGTGATAAATCTGAGGGAAACTATACCATAGATGACTTTTATAATTTTTCTGTTCTCTGATTTATTTGTCAATTTCCTTGCTGATATTTCCTGGATTATCTGCCAGATAAGTAAAACCATTATCTTAAAACTTAAAAGCTAAAGTCATTATCTCAGAGTCTTTCCTAGAAAACCACAAACCAAGATCTAGTGCTTGCAAAGCAAATTTCTGACAAACAGTTTATTTTCTTTAGAGGGCAAATCTGACAGTGGTACACAAAAGGACGATGGGTGCACATCCCCCATGGAGGGATACTCCCTTAACCTAGAGACAGAAGGGAGGGCCTAGTACCTACTCCAAATGACTTGACAAATTTTGTTGACCCCTCCTGGAAGGCACCACTCTCCCTGTGGAGTAGGGGGAGACTGGGATGGGAGGGCATGGGAGGGTGGGAGAAAGGGAGGGAGGGAGGAGGAACTGGGATCAATATGTATAATAAGAAAAATAAATTTAAAAAGGACCCCCCCAAAGATATACTGCATGAAAAACAAACCTATTTTCAATAAAAGAAAAAAAATAGCCTAAAAAAAGAAAGAAAAAGAAAGGAATGAAGGAAGAAAGAGAAAGAAAGAAAGGAAGGAAGGAAGGAAGGAAGGAAGGAAGGAAGGAAGGAAGGAAGGTCAGAGAAATCAGTACTGGGTGTTTGCATTGGAAATATTGTTGGTTGGAGTCAGTCTTCTTGGAACAGAACAGATAATCTATAGCATGTGGGCCAGATCTAAGCCAACAGTGGTTTATATACAAGAAAGCACCATTACAACAAAGACACATCATATTGTCTGTGGTTTCTTACATACTATAATTGCAGAGTTAAATAGTTGTAATGGAGATTGCATAGTAAACATATTTTAAAATGTTTAAACTTTACAGAAAAAGTTCTTTTACCTTTCTCATTTGATCTTCTTACCCTTAGAATCACTAAGGAAAAAGAAACCTACAGGCTTATAAATACAAATGGCAGACCTTGTGACAGTGACAGCTCACTAAGTGACAGACCAGTGAAACTCTCAGCTTGAAATCCAATCTGGTAACTCACTATTTAAGACCTTCTGGCTTTTGATAATGGCATGCTCAGAACCATGTTGTGGTAATTAAGGTAAGAATTAGGAAACATGGACAGGAAACTTGAAACTTTATTTTTTTTTTATTTATTTATTTATTTATTTATTTATTTATTTATTTATTAATTTGTCTTCTTGAGACAGAATCTCATTATGTAGCCCTGGCTGACCTTGAACTTACTAAAGTGTCTTTTAGAAACAGATTCCAATTGTCATCAGAGAGGCTTCTTCTGGCAGCTAATGGAAGCAGATGCAGAGACCCACAGCCAAACATTAGGGAGAGAGAGAACCCAAACTGGAGAACCCCATAGGTCCCTCCCCTTGGAAGTCAAGGAACCCTGTGGAAGAGGGGAAGGAAGAATAGTTGGAGCCAGAGGGGTCAATGACACCACAACAACACAAACCACAGAATCAACTAACTAGGGCTCATAGGGGTTCACAGAGATTGAAGAACAATCACGGAGCCTGCATGGGTCTGAGCTGGGTCCTCTGCATGTAAGGTTGTTAGCCTGGTGTTTCTGTGGAACTCCCAGCAATGGTTTTGGGGGTATCTCTGACTTTTTCACCTGCTCTTAGGACCCTTTTCCTTCTACTGGGTTGTCTCGTTCAGCCTTGACATGAATGTATTCTTATTGCATCCTTTTAATGCTGTGTTCAGTTGATAGCCCTGCTCTTTTCTGAAAGGAAATGGAGGAACAGTGGATCTGCAGGGAAGGGAAGGTGGGGGAACTGAGAGGAGTGGATGGAGGAGTAACTGTGGTCAGGATATATTATACAAGAAAAGAGTAAATTTTTAAATAACCAAAGAAATAAAGTGGGATTCATCGCTACACTTGAGAAATGTTACTTTCCAAAAACTTCTATTTTACTTTCAATCTTGTTCTTGATAATTATCCTATCATATTCCTTCCAAGTTCAGTAGTATAGTGAGTTAATTTGAAATTAATAGACAAGTTGGTGTGTTTTGTTTGTTTTGGGTTTTTTATTTTTGTTTTGTTTCTTTTTTGTTTTTTGTTTTGTTTTGTTTTGTTTTTGGGGGGACAAGGTTTCTCTGTACGGCAGTCCTGCCTGTCCTGGAGCTCACTCTGTAGACCAGGCTGGCCTCGAACAGAGAAATCCACCTGCCTCTGCCTTCCTGAGTGCGGGGATTAAAGATGTTCACCACTATTGGCTGGCTTGAATGTGTGTGTGTGTGTGTGTGTGTATAATTCTAAAGTGTGCTGTTATTCTAGATATTTCAAGCTTCTGCAACAGATAGTTTCTACACTTTGTCAAATTTGTAATACCCAAGAACTGAAAGCACAGCTCTTTGTATAGTATATGCTCAGGAAAATTATTTCGCTGCTCTACATCCACTATAGATTCCTATAGATGATGCAGCATAATAATCAAATAAAATCATTTGTCAAATATGAAATGATTTTACATAACTTACCTTTAGAGTGTTAATATTGGTCTCAAAAATGCTAGCAGTGCATGAAATATTTAGTCTTGTTCAAGAAATCTTGTTTTGGGATATTTAATTGAAAGAAGTTGCTAAGTCACTAAATTACAATCTGAACCCTTTCTGACTAAGTAATAATGAAACTATGAAAGAGAGAGAGAGAGAGAGGAAGGAAGGAAGGAAGGAGGGAAGGAAGGAGGGAAGAAAGGGACCCATTTTATAAATTAACTGGATTGGATGAACTACATATGTATATATAAGAAATTCTTCATGTCAGACAAATTACTAAAGACTTGGGTTTACTTGGTCAGTCACAATTTAGGTGGGAAATAAAATAGGTGAACCAGTAATGACATTCTACGGTAGGGCATACGGAGACATTAGAATGAGCAGCTTGTTGTTATGTGTATTATCTCCACACCATATCTACTCATTTCTGAAATGCTGTGATGTGAGTTTTAATTTAGATTAAGTTCAACTTTCCATTTTATTGAGAACATATAAATGAAGACTTAAAGAGAGTTAAATATGCATGTACCCTGTACTCAAAGACTTTGTAGTCTATTAAGGAGCAAAAATATGAAGAAAAAATGTCATACAGAGTTGTAAGAAACAGTAAAGTCAGAATAAAAGCAACACAAAAGAGAAGGTTTTCAACTGTATTTGATGATGCAGATTCCTGAAGCAGAATCTAAGATAAGTATGTATCAAAGGAATGTACTCAGGAGACACACATATAGCAGGGTAGCTCAAGAGATGGAGTCAGGTAAGTAAGTGATTTTAGGCAATCATTAACACTAGCTAGATATTGAAAAAAAGATCATGGTACACAAATCTCATTGTTCTTGTAGTTCTGTATCATTGGATCTCTTACTGTTTCAGTTAGCCAAGGGTAATCCTTCTAAGAAGGTCACAGGCATAAGTGATCAGCTATAGATCTCACAAGCAGCTGGGCATTTGGATGCCCTGCTTGTAAAGTGGATCTGGGCAAAGCACCAAGTTTATCTACTACAAGAAACGAGATTACACATTCATCTCTTAGGCCCATCCAACATCTGAGCACCTTTGCTGTTTAAAGAAAGAGATCAATACAAATTAGAGAAACAGGGCCCACTCCATAGCAAGCTTCTTTTTTTTTAAACAACATGATTTTATATACCAATCACATTTCCTTCTCCTTCTAGTTCTCTATCTCCTCTCACCTTCCCCGATCCCACCCCTCATCCACTCCTCAGAGAGGGTGAGGTCTCCCATGGGGAGTCTTCAAAATCTGTCACATTATTTGGAGCAGGACTTAGACCCTCCCCCATGTATCTAGACTGAGAGTGTGTCCCTCTATGTGGGATGTGCTCCCAAAGTTCATTCCTATCTAGGGATAAATACTGATCCACTACCAGAGGCCCCATAGACTGCCCATCCTCCTAACTACATTCAAGTAGTCTGGGCTGGTCCCATGCTGGTTTCCCAGCTATCAGACTGGGATCAATGAGCACCCTTTGTTCAGGTCAGCTGTTTATGTGGGTTTCTTCAGCTTGGTCTTGACCCCTTTGTTCATCACTCCTCCCTCTGGATTCCAGGAATTTGGCCCAGTGTTTAGCTGTGGATCTCTGCATCTGCTTCCATCTTTTACTGGATGAAGGTTCTATGATGATAATTAAGGTAGTCATCAATCTAATTCCATGAGAAGGGCATTTAAGGTACCCTTTCCACCATTGCTTAGATTCCTGGCTAGGATCATCCTTGTTGATTCCTGGCGATTTCTCTAGTGCCAGGTTTCTTATTAAGCCCATAATGGCTCCCTCTATGAAGGTATCTCTTTCCTTGATCTCCTTCTCTGTCTTTCCCCCAAATCGACCTTCCTGATCCCTCATGTTCTCCTTCCCCCCTTCTTTCCCCCTTCCCCACTCCCCTATCATGCTCAAACCACCCCTCCCCAACCATGCTCCCAATTTACTCAGAAGATCCTATCTCCCCTTCCTGTGGGGATAATGAATATCCCTCTTAAAGTCCTCCTTGTTTCCTGCTTTTTCTGAGGTTGTGGATTGTAGACTGGTTATACATTGATTTATGTCTAATATACAGTTATGAATAAGGACATAATGTGTTTGTGTTTCTGTGTCTGGGTTACATCACTCAGGATGGCTTTTGCTCACTCCATCCATTTGCCTGCAAAGTTCCTGATGTCATTGCTTTTTAAATTAATTTTTAAAGTTAAATTAAAAGCAATCTTATTTTACATACTGTCCCAGTTCCCTCTCCCTCCTGTCCTCTCATCCTCCTACTATCTCTCCACCACCCCCATCCACTGTTCAGAGAGGGTGAGGCCTCCCATGTGGCTGATGTCATTGTTTTTAACAGCTGATAAACACTCCACTGTGTAAATGTACCACATTTTCTTTATCCATTCTTTATTTGAGGGCCATCTAGGTTGTTTCCAGGTTCTGGCTATTGCAAATAATGCTGCTATGAACATAGCTGAGAAAATTTCCTTGTGGTATGAGTGTGAATCCCTTGAGTATATGCCCAAGAGTGGTACTGCTGGTCCTTAAGGTAGATCGATCGGTTCCCAATTTTCTGAGAAACCATTATACTGATTTCCAAAGCAACTGTACAAGTTTGCACTCCCACCAGCAATGGAGGAGTGTTTCACTTATGACACATCCTCTCCATCATACAACCTTCTTATTTTCTTGATTTGTTTCTAACATTTTACAAGAATGATACTGTAAAATTTCTACTTTACTTTGATGAGTCAGAATTGAATTTTGTACAGCGTTAATACTCTGATCAATTACACTATACTTTGGAATCACCTAGGCAGCTAGACATTAACAATGATGCTTGAATTCACACTATTTACCCAGAAGTACTTTTACACGAGTACTAGACAAAATAAATAACATTTTACAGTGATTTAAACAACCTTTACTGAATAATTATTGGTCAAGCCAAGCTTAGTAGTTTATGTCTGTAAGCCCAGCACTTGGTGAGTTAAAGACAGAAAGACCACTGGAAGTTCATGCCCATCATGGGCAACAGAGTGAGATTCTATCTCAGAAAATAAAGCAGAATCGTTATTCACCAAACAACAACAACAACAACACACACACTCACACACACACACACACACACACACATACTTTTTGATCTAATGAGCTGAACGGCCAATACCTGAGCTGGGGAGGAATAGGCAGGATTGCAGAGAGAAAAGGGGACCAGCCAGCCAGCCAGAGGCAGGCTAGCAGGGTCCCAGTCCACCAGGGGCAGCCATCCAGACACAGAGCAAGCAGGATGGACTTTATGTAGATGAAGTAAATGAGCCTCAGAGCAGCACATAGATTGATGAAATGGGTTAAGGTTTTGTTTTTAAAAAGGATAGCTAGAAACAGGCCTAAGCTAAGGCTGAGCATTCATAATTAAAAATAAGTCTCAGTGTTATGACTTGGGAACTGGAGGTAGAGGAAAGCCTACTACATTTTGTTTTATATAATCTCAATAAATAACCTATGATATTTCAGATGTGTGACATGCTCTGTACATGTCTCTAATTGTCACATTCTCAGGAATTACAATTGAATCCTCTAGATTAAATGTTTATGTATTTCAGCAAGTTAATGTGTTGACTTTCTCTGTAGCTGACTCTCATTTTGCTTTGATAATTGAGGACCAACAGTCATACTCCTGTGAACAAAACCAATGGAACAATCCCCACTAGTCCTTTTTTGCTGATTCTAAATAATTACATATTCGTCACTGAGGTTGCTTAAGGTGTCATCATTTTTAAGTCATTACAATCTATTCCAATAATTATTCTTAACTGTGGGGCATTTAATCATTCTTAAAATACAAAGAAAACTACTGCCTTGCATGAGGAGATATAATCTTCTGTTTTATCTGCATTTCCACATGTGTGTTTAATAATATTGCTTTTGGTACACATGTATTAAATATGGCATTAATTGTACCATATGCAGTAGGGAACTTACTCCATTTTGTTTTGTGGGATAATTCAATTAATTTACATTGCCCTTAAATTTTAAAAAATATTTTTGATTATGTGTATGTCTATGTGAAAGCATTCAGATGTGTAGGTGCTTGAAGAGGCAAGAAAGGGCCATTGAGAGCTCTAGAGGCAGAGTTCTAGGCAGTTGTGAGCCAAATGCCATGGGTGCTGGGAGTTGAACTGTAGCTCTCGGCAAGAACACCAAATATTTTTCATAGCTGATTCATCTCTCGAACCCCTATGGAATAATTATTTTTGTGCATGATTTTTGTTCTGAAAGTTTAGTTTTTGTATGATGTTTATTGAGAACACAAGTCCCAGCTTAAAATAAAGTTTAAAAATATAACTAAATGAAAAACAGTATACGAAAAGACACCCATTCGGGCATTTTGTTGGTTTGTCTTTTCATCTAAATAGACATTCCTTTAACAAAACATATTGGGTTCAGAGATATGTTCTGCACCACCATTCTCCCCCTCTAGGGGCTTCTTCATCAATACTATCCCCTTCTAACCTTTTCTTCTGCCTCTCTAGGGGCTCCTCTGTAGCAGATAAGCATACCTAATCAGGTTTTCTTCACCTCTTCACCTATGGAAACCATGCACCCTTCAACTCAACATCACTTCCACTGTAGATGTTTCTCAGCTCCTCTAGGAAGATTTTCTTTTTCTCTTCTCGAATCACACCACACTTTGTGCTTACTCCTTTAAGTCTTCCCATCCAGACTGGCGATGGTTTGAGATTTGCCAGGTCAGTGAGATTTTCAAAAACTCTGTTTTAATGTGCAGAATGGCTTGAGAAGCGCCAGGTTGAATCTCATGAATCCATTAGTTCAGGCCAGAAGCAGGGGCCCCAGGCAGCCCGAGTCAGATATTATGTACAAAGAGTTCCAGGTAAAACACACCAGTAGCACTGACCACGCCCATTGGGGACGTGGAGACAGGTGTGGACAGGGTGGATATCTCCCTCCAGAGGAGATCGCTATGGAAAATGGCCACAGCAAGATTTGCCTACCAGCTCCAGATTGGGACAGTGAAAGCAATAATATAGTTTCCCAAATCTGGCACCTGACAAGCCAATAGCATTAAGGCTTGCCTTTGCAAGCATGCAGGGCAGCATGGTGTTTCAAATGCAAGAGCGACCCCCAGTGGCCAAGTGTGAATGTAAACTCTAGTTTTCAATGTCCAAGAGTCACAGACTTTACAATTAATAATAATGGTGACAACAAAGGAAGGAAGGAAAACGACAATGGAAGGAAAGAACTTGACTGCTGTGGGCAAAGCATTCTTATGAATTATTACCATGTACTATCAGCTAGGCTTTTGTGTCACTGCTGCTAAATACCTGCAAAATGACCATTTAGAACAGCCTCAAAATTCCAGAGGGCTCCGGCCAGCTTAGTAAGGGCATGCATGGTAGTGTACAGCAGTTCACATCAGGAAGGCCAGAAGGCAAAGGAAGTGGCTTTCTTCTTCTCCTCCTTTTACTCTGTCTAGGCCCTCTTCCTATGGGACTGCCATCTGCGTGCAGGGGTCTTTCACCCACCTTTCATTGTCTTTCCTGGAAATTCTGATAGAAGCATTAGTGTACTTCACTGTTCTCTTAAATTTAATAAAATTTATCATTAAAATTGAATACTGAACATGCCTTAACTCATTTAGTCTCAACAGCTCAATAGGAATGATAAACTATCCATACATTTCATATGAAGAAACAGAAGGGGAGAAGCTAAAGACTGACCTCAGATCACCCAAGACTGGCATCCATGAGCTCTCACTTATTTAGATCAGGTGTTTCTGTGGGTTTCCCCTGCATGGTCTTGGACCCTTTGCTCATCGCTCCTCCCTCTTTACAACTGGTTAACTCAGCTTCTAAAGGTTAGGCTCACAACCAAAAATATAAGAGTACATGCTTTCTTAAGTGGGCATGTATTTTAAACTCGGAGGTCCTTCAATCAATCAAGTACAGAAAGAAGTAAGTGAGACTAAAACATTTCCATTTCCTTGACAGTAAAAAAAAAATGTTGTAATCTTAACTATTAATAAAATGTCAATGTGTTATGGGAAAAATGAGAATAATTACAGCACAGCTAAATGCATTGGAATTTTAACAAAATTTATCAGTAATCTTCCACATTTAAGAAGGTAAAAGTAATATATGTGCCTTGGAGAATTTATTTTCACTTTTGTATCCCCCTTGTGGCACAGAAGGTAGAAGAGGTCTCAGAGATTTTGTTCAGAGCTACAACTAACATTAGGGCTTACCTGAGATGAATTTCATTCAGTAAGGTAAGGAATGGAAGGAGAGAGGGAAAATATTTTAAGGAAAATGGAAAAAAAAGTTAATGTTGTATCATTTCTTTGTGGAAACTTCTGTTCACTGGGGAAAAATCCCTTGCACCTAATGAGCATTAAGACAGAGCCAGACAGAAAAACATTTAAAGAAATACTCAACATCCTTAATCATCAGGGAAATACTAATCAAAACCACTCTGACATCCCATCTACACTGCTCAGAATGGCTAATATCAGAAACACCAATGACAGCTTATGATGGAGAGGATGTGGATAAGGGGAACACTCCTCCACTGCTGGTGGGAGTGCAAACTTGTACAGCCACTGTGGAAATCTGGTGATTAGGGATCAACCTACCTCCTGCAATACCACTGTTGGGCATATACCTGAAGGAGGCACATTCACAACACGAGGACATTTGCTCAACTATGTTCACAGCAACATTATTTGTAATAGCCAGATCTTGGAAACACACTAGGTGCCCCTCAATTGAAGAATGGATAAAGAAAATGTGGTATATTTGCACAATGGAGTACTACTCAGTGGTAAGAAACAATGATATCCTAAAATTTGCAGGCAAATGGGCAGAACTAGAAAAAAATCTTAACTGAGGTAGTCCAAAATCAGAAAGACAAATATAGTATTACTCACTCATAAGTGAATACCAGACATAAAGCAAAAGATACCCAGCCTATAATCCACAATCCCAGAGAAGCTAGAACCCTCTTCCGGAAACAGATGGAAGCAGATGCAGAAATCCACAACTAACCAATGGACCAAGCTCCTGGGGTACAATCAAAGTGAGGGAGGAACAAAAATATGAACAAAGGAGTCAAGACCATGTTGGGGAACCCTACCAAATCATCTGATCTGAGCTAGTGAGAGATCACTGACTTGGGTCTGACAAATGGGGAATCTGCATAAGACTGGACTAGACTCCCTTAATATAGGTGACAATGATGTGATTGGGACAATATATGAGGTCACTGGAAATGGGTCCAAGACCTAACACTAATGTGCAAACTGACTTAGTGGAGCCCATTCTATATGGAGAGATACCTTGCTCAGCCTAGACACAGGGGTGTGGAGGTGGAGAGGTGCCTTGGTCCTACCTCGACTATATGATGGGACAGACTTAGTAGACTTCACAGAGGAAGCCTTACCCTCTCTGTAGAGGTAGAGCAGATGGAAGGAGGGGAGAGTGTAGGGTGTGGGAGGAAAGGAAGGAGGAGGAACTGGGATTGAAATGTAAAAACTAAATTAATTTTTGAAAAAGACAGTGCCACTGAAAAGACCTCCCCTCCCGCCAGTTGGGAAATTTAAGTACTTGTCGCTTACAGCTCTCTTCCTCCCCACCCAGCTGTAGAACTGCCGTGCAAACAAGGTTGAGCAACCAAGGTTGTTCTCAGAACTTTCTGGTGTGCAGTACCTGTGCCTTGACCACAGATGTGGGTGGTTCATTACTTTTTCCTATGCTTAGCCCATCCCCTGGATTGGGTATATAAGCTCATTACTCTCTATAATAAATGGCAGCAGCTTCTTCTTCACTTCTCTTGGTGGTCTGTTAAGTGTTTCAATCCTGACACGCTCTGCCAGCTTGGTACTCTGGTCTCACAGGCACAGCACCTTCCCGCATTAAAATGAGAAGCCAAGAGTCATCCAGAGCCTGCAGCAAGGATAGTGTTGGTTTAACCTTGTAACAGACAAGAGTATAAGGCAAACAGGTAATAATCAATGTGGGAACAGCAGACTCTGAGTGCTCTAATACACGAGCCCTTCACTAAATGTCAGCTGCCCTAGATATGGAACTGATATTTCCATACCATCTCTCTGTCTATGCCAGTGGTCCTCAACCTCCCTAATGCTTCAACCCCTTAATGTTGTTCTTCATACTGTGGTGACCCCAACTATAAAAGTATTTCATTTCTGCTTCACAACTGTCATTTTGCTACTGTTACAAATCATAATGTGAATATCTGTGTTTGCTGATGGTCTGTGAAAGGGTCATTTGACCACAAAGGGGCCACAACCCACTGGTTGAGAATCATTGATCTATGCCCTTTGTCTGGTGTGTTTGTTCATTGCTATGCCATATGACTTTTGAAACTCTGACTTGACTAATAATAGAGAGGAGGTCTTGTTCATTTTTCCAGCCTTCTCTAATAATCCATCATCCAGGTATTCCCATCACAATTAATCCCACGCTGAAAATCACCAAGTCAGGAGGACAAAGCCAAACCTTAGAACCAATGTTATTCTGTTGCCTTTGCTTCAATACTACCTGCTCATGGACACCTCTAACTGAGATGTTCACAGCCATTTAGAATATGCATAATGCTATTTCTTCAAGTACACTGTGATTCAAGTCCCACTACTCTGTGTGGCCCTACATGGACCCTGAAACACCTTGAACAAACCTGAAGCTGTTGACTGGAACATCTTGCCCCAGAGTTGTTATTGGTATTCTTCCTGTTTTGCTAACACACATCTGCTGGGGAGGAGCTAAGCCTGAAAACCTTGTTGTTTTCTACTGTGCTATGAGTCAATACATAATCCCACCCCATCCCCTCAATAAACGGCATTCAGCATTCCAACATTGCTATTGAACGAAGGCCCTGCTATCTTGTCTCTTATTTCAATCTGTAGGCCTTTGCCGAATTAGTGGAACAGATTGTAGGTGGGGCACTACAAGTGGAGGTCCCACCAAAATCGGGAAGAAAGGATCACCTAAGAGATCCCCCTCAGCGCCATTTGGCGAAGTGAATGACAGTGTATTGAAGGATGGGTGCCAGTAACTCTAAGGAAATTCTCAGTGGGCAATTAGTGGCCCTATTGAAATGACAGGGCACCAGGATAAAACTAAAACAGCTAAAGAATTCATTGCCAGTATTAGAGAAACATAGTCCCTGGTTTATGCACTCTGGAGGCTCCAACATCCCCGACTGGAAACAGATAAAAAAGGGATCTCCAAAAGGCTTATAAAGAGGGGCCTGATAACCTCCCTATTGCCACCTTTTCCCTTTAGTGTATAGTTAAAAGTGTGCTCCTGAGCAACACTGTTCAAGTAAAAGAACAATCAGCAGAGATGAATAGGACTTTTGAGTAAGTACAAGATTTAGAATCTGTGAAATCTATTAGGGAACAAGAGGTATCTCAACTAGGAAATGATAGTCCTACTGTAACTGATGAAAAAAAAACTTTAGAAGCAGAAATTGAACAATTAAAACAAAGAATTGCTGAGGCTGATGAGCGCAAATGCTGTCTGCTGTGGCACAACCCTTTTCTTGTGATCCCTTTAGTAGGTTCTCTGTTCCTTGAGGGATAGAGGAGGTCAGAGATTTAATAACCAAGGTAGAAGCATTAGGAGAGGAAAGACAAGCTCTTCCTGTGATTGAGACAGTGGATCATCAGGGTAACGGGGTTAGGGAGCACAAGCCATTACATTTTAAGGATATTAAACAACTTAAAGAGGCTATCACTGATTGTGGGCCCCATGCTCCTTTCACTCAGGCAATTTTTGAGTCTTTTGCAGTGTTAAATCCACCCCTAGCAATTGGATGCAGCTCTGTACAGCCATGCTAAGTGGGGGTAATTATTTGCTCTGGAGAGGTGAGTTTCAAGAATATTGCAAAGAATGCGCCCAACACAATGCCGCTGCAGGATTTCCTGGTAGGAATTTAGATATGCTCATGGGCATTGGGCAATATGCTGCCCTTGCAGCTCAAATTCTTTTTGACCCAGTGGTCTATACACAAATTGTTGTAACTAATGCTATGAATTTTGGAAGAAGTCTCAATTGTTCTCAGCAGGTCTGCCGACTGGTTAGTGGCTGAACATATGAAATAACAGCTGTCGTGGTCCACGTACCCGGGGTGGTACCTATGCCAGAGACCTCCTCTATAGATGACCAACTTGCGGGACATAGAGGAAAGGAGATTTCGGGATCATGGCTGCAATTGTTATTGCCAGTGCCACCTGCACCACTGAAGCAAAAGTTTCTATGATAGCCCTCTCCCAATCTGTAAATATCGCAAGCACAGTGGCTCAACCATCAGGTGAATTGGATGAAGCCTTAGCTACCCAAAATACACTTGATTATCTAGTACAAACTGGCGTTTTAAAACTAAATCTACAAACTAGCCTTCTATAGGAACAATTGGATTTATTGTGGGGAGCCTATTATGCTTCTTGTTCTCTCTCTTTCACACATATCTGTGTTACACCCGCTAAAATTAAGAATACATCAGTTGTAGTTACTTTTCTCCAGGGGGCCTGGAGTGATCAGTTTTTAAATTATACACATGCTTTAGCCATGCAGATCATTAATATCAATGAAACCTGAGTACCACCTGCCAGTGCAGAAGACCTTTTACAAGGACTTCAACTTGCAGGCAGATTAATTAGAGAAAGGACAAGCTCTCTCTCGCTGGGCTCATAGCCCTTGCCCTAGGTGCTATCTGCCCAATCGGCCTATGCCACCACAGCATTAGACAGGCCCAGGACAACTTTCAAACAAGACAAATTCTATTGTCTTTGGCTCAAGACAATGCCTCTGCCCAAGTATGGTGAACTTCCAGACAAACTAATCACCAGAGATGGGTAAGGCAGGAAGGTGCCTGGGTGACCTCTCCAATGATGGGTAAGGAATTATGCTGACATCTTCTGCTGTATAAGACAGGTGTTAGTTTATATTAAAAGAAAGGGGATATGTAGGGCCCTGCGTGGACCCCCGAGGCACCTTGAGCAATACTGAAGCTGTTGGCTGGAACATCTTGCCCCAGAGTTGTTATTGGTACTCTTCCTGTTTTGCTAACACATACCTGCTGGGGAGGAGCTAAGCCTGAAAACCTTGTCATTTTCTACTGTGCTGTGAGTCAGAATAAAAACCCACCCCACCCCCTCAATAAATGGCATGTGGCATTCCAACATTACTGGTGAACTAATGACTGATGAACGAAAGACCTGCTGTTCTGTCTCTTATTTTAATCTGTAGGCTTTCACTACTCTCTCACCTGACCTAGACACAATGTCTCTCTGTCATAAAGATGGATTGGCAACTTGAATGTGTGGAGAGATGTCAGGGAAGTTGATAAAGTACACTTCTGGGTGTATATATGAAAGTGTTTCTAAAAAGATTTGGAATGTGTGGGAAAGTGCTGCCAGGAATTATAGGCAACACCACCAATTAGGCTGGGAATGTATGTGAGACAAAAAAATGAATAAATAAAAGGGGGAATCGCATATGTGTACAAAGCCCACTCTTTTTGAGAGGGGATTGCTTACTTTCTAACACCACAACCAAAAAGAGGTGGGGGAAGAAAGGGATTATTTCCTCTTACAACTTCCAGGTCATGGTCTGTCACTGAGGGAAGTCAGGGTGATCTAACTAACTGACTGACCAACTGTCTAACTAACTAACTGAAGCAGAGATCATAGAGCAACATTGCTTGTTGGCTTTCTCCCAATGGATTGCCCAGCTTGCTTTTTTTTTTCCTTTAATAAATCCCAACTGGGGATCATTCTACCACAGGATCCAGCAATTCCACTCTTAGACGTATACCCAAAAGATGCACATCCATGCAATAAAACATCTGTTCAAATATGTTCATAGCAGTATTATTTGTAATAGCTATCTGTAAACTGGAAACAACCTAGATGCCACTCGGCAAAAGAATGGATGGAGAAAATGTGGTATATTTACACAACAGAGTACTACTCAGCAGAAAAAATAATAGAATCTTGAAATTTGCAGGCAAATGGATGGAACTAAAAGAAACCATCCTGAGTGAGGTAACCTAGTCACAAAAAGATGACCTTGGTATGTGCTCACTCATATATGGATTTTAGATATAGAGCAAAGGATCACCAGCCTACAATTCACACAAAGAGGACACTAAGAGAGAAATGCATGATCCCCCACAGAAGGAGAAAGGAACAAGATCTCCTAGCATATTAGGAGCCATGAGGGGGGCAGTGAGTGGAGAGGGCGTTAGGAGAAAGACAAGGGGAGAACAGGAGGAGAAAGGAGAACATAAGAGAGCAAAAAGATTAAGTTGGGGTGGGAATAGAGGAGAGCAAGAAAAGAGATACCATAATAGATAGAGCCTGTAGAGGTTTGAAGAGAAATCGGGCACTAGGGAAATGTTCAGAGATCTACAAGGATGACCCCAACTAACAATCTAAGCAATAGTGGAGAGGCTACCTTAAATACCCTTCCCTGATAATGACATTGATAACTAACTTATATGCCATCAAAGAGTCTTCATCCAGTAGCGGATGGAAACAGAAGCAGACACCCACAGCTGACCTGAGCCGAACTCCTTGAGACAAGTTGTGGAGAGGGAGGAGTGATAAGCAAAGGGGTCAAGACCAGGCTGGGGAAACCCACAGAAACAGCTGACCTGAACAAGGAGGAGGTCATGGACCCCAGACTGATAGCTGGAACCAGCATAGGACTGACCCAGCCCCCCTGAACGTGGGTGTTAGTTAGGAGGCCTGGGCAGTCTATGGGATCTCTGACAGTGGAATCAGGATATATCCCTGGTACATGAAAGGACTTCAGGAACACATTCCTCCATGGAAGGATACTACCTTTCTGGAGACACAAGGGAGGGCCTAGGCCCTAATCCAAATAAATTGACAGATTTTCATGATCCCCCCTGGAAGGCCCCACCCTCTCTGGGTAGTGGTGAGAAGTGGGACGGGGGAGAGGGTTGGGAGGGAGGGAACTGGGATCAATATGTAAAATAAGAAAAAATATAAAATAAAAATTAAAAGATAGAATGACTTTGAGCATATTTTTAGATGCATAGTGCTTGCCATCTGATGTCTTTGTGGGTGAAATGACAATACAAATATTTTACCAACTTTGAAAATTCAGATTACTAAATCAAATGTATATATTCTAGATATCCATTTATCTGTGTGTAAAGTTTTGTATAGTCAGAACATAAATCTTGAAACATCATGTCTTTCTTTCCAGCCTCTTGGTAGTGTGTCCTGCAATAGAAAGTTCATAGTTTAGATTAAAAAAATTCCAACTGCAATTTCCCCTTCATCCTCTCCTCCAAGCCCCTCTCCGCAACCCCTCTCCTACCCACCCCTTCTTCCTTTGTTTCCGTTCTGAAAGGGGAAATCCTGCCAAGGATATCAACAAAACATGTTATATCAAGTTGCAGTAGGACTAAGCACCTCCCCTTGTATGAAGGCTGGGCAGGGTGACCTATTATGAGGAATAGGGTCCCAAAAGATAGACAAAGCATTAGGGACAGTCCCTGCTACCAGGGCTAGGATCCCAAGTAGATCAAGCTACACAGCTGTCACATATATGTAGAGGACCTAGTTCTGTTCCGTGCAGGCTCCCTGGTTGTCAGTTTAGTCTCTGTGAGCCCGTATGAGCTCAGGGTAGTAGTTTCTGCTGTTTGGACTGTGTGTGTGTGTGTGTGTGTGTGTGTGTGTGTGTGTGTGTGTGTGCGCGCGCGCGTGCGTGCGTGCGTGTGTGTGTGTGTGTGTGTGTGTGTGTGCGCGTGCGTGCGATGTGTGTGATGTCCTTGACCCCTTTGACTTCTACAATCCTTCCTCCCTCTCTTCAACAGGAGTCCCCAAGCTGGGCCTAATGTTTTCCCATGAGAATCTGTATGTTTTCATCAGTTGCTGGATGAAGCCTCACTGACGACTGTTGGACTAGGCATCAGTCTATGAGGATAGCAGAATATTAGTAGGCATCATTACATTGACAATTTTTTCTCCAGTAGTGTTTGGTTCTATCCTAGATCTCTGGGACATCCAGCCTCTGGATGTTGGCATTTCAGGCAGAGTCAGTGGTGGGCTCACTCTAGTGGCATGGGTCTCAGACTGCACCAACAGTCACATGACCTACAGTCTCTCCAGCCTGTGCAGTGTGCTGGGGTAAAGGTGAGCAGTGATTGTGGGAGTGGTCAGCCTGCAGTTTCTTATAAGCTGCCCAATTTGCCCATGGAGACGGGCACTGACTACAGTTGGCTGGACCATATCCCATCTAACATTAAACAAAAAAGTGTCCCCACATACAGGTCAATGTGACAAAGGCATTTTCACAACTGGGGTAATTCTGTGTTCCCAAATGAACCTAGCTTGTGTCAAGCTGACAGAAAATTAGCCAGCACAGGGATGTTTATTATTTTGTTGTTTTGCTATTGCTGCTGCTTTTCTTGCTGCTGCTCCTGCTACTGTTGCTCCTTCAATAGCCTGTAGGCATTTCCTTCCATGGTTTTCAGCATTTTACTCCCAACATAGACCTGGGGAGCTTTCAAAGTTTAGCATTGGATCACAGTTACTTCTTTAGTCTTTCTAGACCTTAGGCTCCCAGATTTTTGAGCTGAGCAGCTACTGTTCTCCTTAGACTTCTATCCTGGAGATGGCCATTGCAGTGACACCCAGCCGCTAGCCACATATGCAAAGCCAGCAAATCCACTACAATAGATACACCTACTATCAGTTCTGCACTGACAGATTTCTCACCGGCTACCCACTATCAATGTTCCACCATGTTTCTATGTTATTCAAAGCAGCCCAAGACACTCGGAGTTATCTTTTACTTTCAATACCACAAATATGGATACCTCTGAGGACCTCGGTGATTTTAACCCTTCTGTGAAGGCGGTGGAGATTTTGTGGTATCAGGTCACATCATGGGAAGAAATACATGATTTAAAAATAAAGGAAATAGTATTACGAAGGGGATGTGTGTGTACCACTGGTGACACTCGTTATGAGCAAGCCAGGTTAAGGCTAACTCAACTCCATTAGCTCTGCTGCCCAGAAGTCCCTGGTCATATTCTCTCTTCTCTTCTCTCTTCTCTCTCTCTCTCTCTCTCTCTCTCTCTCTCTCTCTCTCTCTCTCTCTCTCATGTGTGTCTGTCTGTCTCTTTATTGCTACTTATTGCCACTGTATTAAAAGTCTTCATGTAAAGTTGAAGGTCTCCATTTTTAGTTTCAGGCAGTGATGGATAATACTAAGGCAATCGTAGGCCAAGTAAACACTCTGTCACTGAATAACACCTGAGGCCTAACATCCTGGGTTTTTTTTCTCTTTAGTTATTCTTCTCTTATGTAATCCATCCCAACAACAGCCTCCTCTCTCTGCACTCCTCCCAGTTTCCCCTGCCTCCCCTCTCTCCCACATCCATTGCTTCTTTTAATGCCTGCCCCATCTCAGTTCTACTTTGAGCTCAGATGCCCCATGTGCTTACACTAAGCACAGACCCCAGGGTTTCTGGCCACACACCCCATCACACCCCTTACATCATACCTTACTACCTAGGCTCGCAAGCTTTATAAGAGCAGGCTGTATCTGGGGCCCTTGGATCACCTTTCCCCTCCACCCTTTGGAGATTTGGGGCTGTAAGAGGAAAGACAGGGGTGTGTGAAGAAAACCCTGGTTTTAGACCTCAAAGGGATATGCCCTTATTCTTGTAAAGTAATGGGAAGTAAACATAAATGAACTCAACACTTTAATTTGAGTGCAGTCAGTCAAATAATTTTATTGGAAACAATGGAAAAGGGGAAGGGAAATGAGCAAACTTGCTGGAAGGGCAATATGGGTAGCCTGGAAAAGAACAGTTTAGGGTCATGAAGAAAGTTCCAGTTCAATTCTCTTTATTGTCATCCAGGGAAAGTTTCCCAAATAGATATTCAGCCATGCCTTGATCTGGAGACCCCATCTGCTGCATGTTGGTCACGTAGTCGTTCATCTCCTTGAGGACCTCAACTTGCTTGTTCAGAAAATGGGTCTTCAGAAAGCTGCATAGATGAGCATCATTCTTGCTAGCAGCTAGCTGGTGCAGGGCCACAAGGCTTTGGTTGGCTGCCAGCTCCAGTTGAAGGGCATACTCCATTGCTTGAAGGCCGCCGAGCCAATCATCACGCTCTGGCTTGCTGATGGTGCGGAGAGAGATGCGGCCACCTCGCTGGTTTTGCAGTGCCAGGAACATCTCGGCATGAGCAATACACTCATGGGATTTGTTCAAGAAGAAACTTGCCAAGTTCTCCTGAGCCACATCTTCACGATCAAAGTAGAAGGCCATGGACAGGTAGACATAGGAGTTATAGAGCTGCAGGTTGACATGGCTGTTAACAGCGGCCTTGCAGTCAAAGTGGTAGTTCTGTCGCACTTGAGATGGTGGAGAGACCATGGGTGGTGTCATAAACACCAATGGATAGGCAACCATAGATCTTGAGAAGCGGAGTGGGCAGCGGTGGCGATGGCGCCGACGAGACTTGCGCAGAAAACCCATGGTGACAAGAGATCAACCCACAAGCTTGAGCTGAACTAGTGGCAGAACCATGGAGGCTCAGAACCACCGTTACAAGGCGTTAGAACGTGAGTTCTAAGTTCTGTAGCAACGCACATGACTGCATTGATCACCTCACTTAAACAGTATTTTGAAAAGTTACTAATAAAGTGAAAACATTTTAATAAATCACTCGATTTCTTTAAACAAGCTATGTGAATATTATTTAAATAGGAATGTTTCATTAATACAGTGCCTTTCATGATTCCAGAAGTTAGTTATGTTTAATAGCATAAAGTTTTATTTTAGTGACATAGCATAAAGTTTTATTTTAGTGACATCTCTTCACAGTGACTTCAGTGTGCATACGAATGACACCCTTCAGTGAGGATCCTTTCTACTGAGGTATTTTTCAATCTAAAAATTCCCAGTATTTTCTGCTTTGCTCCCTGTACCTTCTCAAGTTTGTATGTGTAGTAGGTATGCTTTGTGTGACTAGTCTACTACCTTGTCTCAAGTGTCCTTTAAAAATTCTCTTCAAATACAGATAATTATTTCTTGCAGAGTTTTCATACAATTCAAATGTCAGCATGACTCCTTCATTCAAACAACCATTAGACTATTATATGTTATAATCAAGGAGAAAAGAATATAAAAAGAAAATAATGGTAGTTATAAGCATAATCAGTGATATAAGTAGTGGATATTTAGAAACATGTTTTAATTTTGAAATTTTTTGTGTAATGTTAGTGTTTTCAGGCATCTCTACTGGAGTGTCTTAGGTGTTCTAATAGGATGTTCCTTCAGCTGCAGGCACTAAGAGCAACACCTGTGCACCTTCACTACCTTCCCTTAAAAGGGCTCTGCCCAGGAGATCTTGTCCCTTTCCCCTTCTGTGGGGGACCATGTATGTCTCTCTTAGGGTCCCCCTTGTTTCCTAGCTTCTCTGGAGGAGTGAATTGTAGCCTGGTAATCCTTTGCTCTATGTCTAATATCCATATATGAGACAATACATACCATTCTTGTCTTTCTGTGACTGGGTTACCTCACTCAGGATGGTTTCTTCTAGTTCCATGCATTTGCCTTTGAATTTCAAGATTTCACTGGTTTTTTTCCGTTGAGTTGTACTCCATTGTGTAAATGTACCGCATTTTCTCCATCCATTCATCAGTTGAGGGGCATCTGGGTTGCTTCCAGGTTCTGGCTATTACAAATAATGATACTATGAACAGAGTTGAACAGAAGTCCTTGTGTATGAATGTTCATCCTTTGGGTATATTCCTAAGAGTGGAATTGCTGGATCTTGAGGTAGACTAATTCCCATTTTCCTAAGGAACCACCATACTGATTTCCAAAATGACTACAAGTTTGCACTCCCAACAGCAATGGAGGAGTGTACTGCTTTCTCCACATCCTCTCCAGCATAAACTGTCTTTGGTGTTTTTGATTTTAGCCATTCTGATAGGTGTAAGATGGTATCTCAGAGTTGTATTGATTTGCATTTCCCTGATGGCTAAGGATGTTGATGGATTTCTTAATTGTCTTTCAGCCATTTATATTCCTCTATTGAGAATTCTCTATTTAGTTTTGTACTCCACTTTTTAATTGGATTGTTTGGTATTTGGGTGACTAGCTTCTTGAGTTCTTTGTATATTTTGGTAATAAGCCCTCTGTCAAATGTGTGGTTGGTGAAGATCTTTTCCCATTCAGTGGGCTGCCATGTTGTCTTGGTGATTGTATCCTTTGCCTTACAGTATGGGAGGAGGGGGGAGGAGGTAGCAAAAGAGAAGGGAAGAAAAGAAAAGGGGAGAAGAACATGAGGTTTCAGGAAGACTGAGTCAGGGGAAGAATAGAGGAGAGCTAGAAAAGAAATACCTTAATAAAGGGAGCCATTATAAATTTAAAGAGAAATCTGGCATGAGGGAAATGTCCAGAGACCCACGAGGATGACCCCAACTAAGAATCTAAGAAATTAGTGGTGAGGCTACCTTAAATGCCCTTCCCCTATAATAATAATGAGATTGATGACTACATCATACCATCCTAGAGTCTTCATCCAGTAGCTGATGGAAGCAGAAGCTGAGATTCACAGCTAAGCACTGTGCCAATCTCCTCGAATCCAGTTGTAGAGAGGGAACAGGGATGAGCTAAGAGGTCAAGACCATGCTGGAGAAACCCACAGAAACAGCTGACCTGAGCAGGTAGGAGCACAGGAAACCCAGACTGATAGCTGGGGAACCAGCACTGGACTGAATGCTTGTTCAGTTAGGATGTCTTGGAAGTCTATGGGACCTCTTACAGTGGAATCAGTATTTATCCTAGTGTATGGACTATGGGAGCCCATTCCCTAAGGAAGTATACTCTCCCAGCCTAGATACACAGGGTAGGGCCTAGGTCCTCTCCCAAATGATGTGACAGACTTTGATGATCCTGGAGTGTATGTGGGGTACAATGGGGAGGGGTCAATGGGGGAATGGGAGAATGGGAGGGAGAGGGAACTGGGATTGATATGTAAAATAACATTGTTTCTAAATTAAATTTTAAAAAGGAGGAAAAAGATTTAAAAAATAAAGGCCCCTGCCCAGCTCTCTCTCTCTCTCTCTCTCTCTCTCTCTCTCTCTCTCTCTCTCTCTCTCTCTCTCTCTCTCTCTCTTTCTTCACCCTCTAGCCATTAATTGTCTATAGCTCTTCATCTAGGTGTGTGGCCTTATGAGACTTCCCCCTTCCACATTAGCATGGCAACTGGTTCTGTCATAGTTTAGTCTTGTTTAGGCAGCCATACTGTTGAATTTTCATGGATGCAGTTTTCCTGGCACATACAGACGACATTATATTGTAGCAGACATTCTGGTATATCATGTGTTTGCAAAATCACATTTTTTTTTAAAAAATCCTCATGATTTCTGGACAAAGATGAACCTTCATTTTGAGTCATACATAAACATGAATTTAAGTGGATGCCAATTTTCTAACATATGTCCTCTTACCTCAATGGAATTAAGTCAGAAATCATAAAAAGATATCTGAACGGGACATGGAGGCAGCTCACACCTGTATTACTAGCATTCAGAACACTAAGAGACTTCACTTCCATTTGTGTAATTTTAAAACCAGCATCAACTACTTGGTGAGTTCAGGACATACACAATACAGTGTGAGACCCTGTCTCAAAACAAACAAAATAAACCACCAAAACAGATATATGAAGCAGTGTTTGATGACCAATAATACACATTTAAACAATGCTGATGTCATTAGGATCTTGGCCTTAACTCTTAATGTTTGTCTGGTCCTTGTGATCTTCAGTGACAGTATTCAGGTGAGATACACACAATGCGGTTAGTGTAGAAGACAAGTCATATTGATGTCACATAATGGTGCATGCTCAAATGATAAGAGTGGACAATGATCAAAGCGATCACTCAGTGAATAAATTTTAGGCACATTTGACAATATTTTCTGTTTTAAATTATTTTTTAGAATTAAATTATGGTTTTCATTATGCCATTTTTATTACACACATTGTTTTACCACCACCACCACCATTCTTTCTATCCTGCTTACATCCAACAGGGAGCTAATTCTAGAATATTTAAGGAACACCAAGCAATTAAATACCAGAAATATAATAAATGGGCTAATGATCAGAGAATACGGTTCTGAAAAGAAGAAATATAAATGGCCACTAAATACTTAAAAAGATGTTCAACATTCTTAGCCACCAATGAAATAGAAATTAAAAGTTGTTTATATTATTCTGTAAGTAATCTCCAAATTAAATGGCTTTTCTGGAGGAACTTTGTCCTTCTCAGGTGACTGACACGCCTGTTTAGATCAACTCTTTCTAAGAAGGGCAATATTGTGTCTTTGGTTTTTATCTGACAATCTTCTGTTATATAGTAATCATATAAACTTTAAGGCTTCTGGAGCCTTTTTTAGTTATATACTAATGACTTTCGAGCAGTTTAAATGTCATGCCCTGCTGTTCTAGTCATTGATTTCATTAGATGTTTATTATAAAGGATAGGGCCAAATCTATTATTCCCAGTGGCCTGGACTAACCAAATTAGTTACCACATAGACCCACATATAGGCCTTTGAGTTGACCCACCCCAACATCTACACTATCCATGACATGCCAGAGTATGTGAAGGGACTTGCCCTGTGGAACTATAGCCACAGGATCTCCATGATTCTGGACAACAACAGGATAGCTAAGTAGAGTTCCAGTGAAGGTCCAGCATTGGCAGTATACCAGAAACTAGAGTCCTTGAACCAGACCAACAACTCATTTCAATGAACAATTGCAAGTAAAGTTGGGTGAACAAAAGGTTATATACTGAATGACACACCACAGTTCCCAGTGCCACTAAGATGAATGAAGAAGTATTAGAGACGTGGGAAAGATAGAGGAGTGTCGTGGGGTTTTTGTTTGTTTGGTTGGTTTTTTTTTTTTTAATCAGTATTTTTGAAATTTTCTTTTGGGGGAACACTATGGGGGTGAAGGTTGGATATGGAAGGTCTGGGAAATGAGTGAGATTGGGGTACATGATGTGAAATTCCCAAAGAATCGATAAATAATTATGTTTAAATCTTAGTTTAAGTTTTCTAGTACTCTGATAAAACAAACACCATGACCAAAATCAACTTATGAAAGAATAGGTTTCTTTCATCTTAGAGAATTTAGTTCATTATTCAGGGATGTCAGGCCAGGACCTCAAGATGGAAACCTGGAGATGTGAACTGATGTACAAACCATGGAGGAGTGCTGCTTAGTGGCTTACTTGATCCATTTTCTTATACACACCAGGACCACTTGTCCAGGGGTGGCACTTCCCTCAGTGATTTGGCCCTCCCACATCAATCATCAATCAATAATATGCAAGAAATCTACTGGCCATAGTAACTGGAGTTTTAGGGCAGTAGCCCTAGTTCCAACAACCCTAGCAGGGTAGAGTAAGCCAACTGCCCCAATGTGACAATTACATAAACACACAATTCCAAAAGAAAACAGAGAAATTAATACATTTCTTCCTGTAGTAAAACCTAAATCTCTTTTAGTGGTACTCAGATAAACTTGGGACCACAGGGACCTATTATCAAGGTCATAGTCAATGTGTGGTCTCACCCATCATTATCTCTGTCCTGCAAGTGGTCCAATAAAAAGTTGTTCATCTGCTAATACTAAATGCCTGATGGATTCAATCTGGTTCCTACAAGAAGACCTGTTTGAGGTCATGTGTGATCTCTCATTCATAGGCATCATTATTTAGAAAAATAGTCTATCCTGTTTGTGAGGACTTGAATCTAAGGTGAATGGTGGTTTAGGAAAATGATTGCGTTTTTAGCATTAAAGGAAGATGACAGTTTAGATATCACCAAGATTCCAGAAAAATTCTCTGTACTTCAGGAGAGTCAACTGAGTATGAGTCTGAGTGAGAGTGAA
This sequence comes from Phodopus roborovskii, assembly GCF_943737965.1. Classification (NCBI taxonomy): domain Eukaryota; kingdom Metazoa; phylum Chordata; class Mammalia; order Rodentia; family Cricetidae; genus Phodopus; species Phodopus roborovskii. The sequence goes on along the minus strand of NW_026125640.1, from coordinate 273,838 downwards.
TGAAGATAGGTGAAAAACAAAGGCAGAGATGTCAGGCTTCCATCCTTCTTATAGATACGATGTGGATTCAAGGAAGGAGTCAAGGTTTTTTCTACTTTTTTGAAAAGCAGTTTCTAAGTGTTCGCTGCATTTCTAGGAACAGAGCGGGGGTGGTGGTGTTATATTACAGTCCACAGTTTGACTAGTAACTTTACATGAGGTCTAGGTTAGAACTCCCTTCCCAGTGCATTATGCCAAAAAGGTATGGGGTAACTTAAAGGTATCTGACAGGCTGTTGATTAAAGTAAGCTGATACTACTCAAGATTTCATTTTTTAAAATGATATTACTTGCATGGATATAACCAAGTGGTTGGACAATAAAAAACAATTGCAAATAAGATGTTCTTGGAGGTTGGAAAGATGACTTAGTGGGTAGGAACCCTTGTTGCTTTTTGAAAGGATCGGAATTCAGTCATAAGACTTGCATCAGGTTATTGCGGTAAATAAGGATCAGTATAAACAAATAGGCCGAATAGATGTTTATTCAGGGAGAAATAACTTACAACCTAGACAGATGAACACCAGGAAATTCAACCCGATCCTCTCCTGTCCGAGTCACGCCAGAAAGAGCGAGCGCCTTCCTGGCCCCCTCCGACCTCCTCCCTCAGGTCCTCTCCGCCCATCGCTCCACCCCCCAATGGGCGTGGTCAGTGCTACAGAAGGACTACCTCACTACATCAGGTGGCTTATAACCACTTAGAACTGCAGTTACAATGGAGGAAATCAGACCCCCTTTTCCCACTGTCTCAGGCACCTGTACACACACACACACACACACACACACACACACACACACACACACACACATATATATATATATCATACAAAAATGTAAATAAAAATGAAACATAAAACTCTCTATTCTTTTCATAAATGAAACTTTTCTTTCTCCTCAGTTTAAATTCTGTAAGCAATATGGTATGGCTTTTATCTACCAGTAAGAGTAAAAAATATACAAAAGAACAAAATAACAGCCTCTGAGAAAAAAGTTAATGAACTGAGAATTTAGGGTAATTTTATTATCCTGATAAAAGTCATACACAAAATACTCATAAATAGCATCTTAGAGGTGAAAACATGATAGCTTTCCTCTGAAGATCAAGAAAAAGACTATAATATTTGCTCTTACCCTTTCATTTGACATTGTACTAGAAATTCTACCCCAGTAACGTAGGTAAGAAAAATAAGTGAAGAAAGATAATGAACATATGCAAGAAAATCAATTTAAAACAGAAGATAAAAAGACATACAGGAAAGAAATATGCAAGAGTATTGTTGATTTGCAGATGACATAATCTTATATGTAGATAATCCCTAATTATTTGTTCAAGAAAAACAAATAAAATAATGAACATGTTCACAATGCTTCAAAATACAAAGTACCACCTCCAAATCCTTGAACTTTGAACAGTGGTAATGAACAAGGTGAAAATGGAATTGAAAACACAATTGCAAATCTCATCCTCAGCTCTGTAGCAGGAAACCTGCTTCAGGCTTCTTTTCCTCTCTGAACCCATCCCCAGTGCATCACAAAGAGCTTCTCCCCCAGCAGTATTCCTTCCCCCAACTCATCCCAGTATCCCAGCCTCCAATAGCAGTAGGCGCTTACTGTGAACACACCAGCTGAGTAGGCCAGGGAAATAGCTAAACTAACTAAAGACCTTCTCCACTTCCTCCTCTCCTCAGTTCCCTAGTCACATTCCTAGCTCTGCAACAGACCACCTGCTGCAGCTTTCCTTCCCCTATCATATCTCCTGTATCCCAGAGACCTTCCCCTTATAACCTCACTCCCTACATTTGTTGCTTTGGTCCAGAACCCAACTGCAGTAGTCACTCCTGCTAACCCAAGGACAGCTCCTCCCAGGACAATAAGTAGGCAGAAGGCAGACAAACACCTCTCCTACTGCTACTGAGATACAGTTCCACCAGTTTCATGGCAAGTTCTAGAGCAGGAAACCTGCTGTGTCTCCTTTTCTTCTCTGACCCCATCCCCATAGATCACAAAAACCTTCTCTGTAAGAAGTATGGTTTTTTCTCCAGCCGCCTGGTCTTGTCCCGCTGCCACACCAGCCCCAAATAATACACTGAGATTCTGTATTTGATATTATGCTGTTGGCCAGTTGTTAGTTTTTTATCGGCTAGCTCTGTCTTAATTATTAACCCATTTCTGCTGATCTATGTATTTTTCTTACCGGGGAGCCGGCCGGCATACTGCTTTCCCTAGACTCTCCATCTTGACTGACTTTCCTACTTCCTCTTTCCTCCTTGTCACCTAGTCCCTCCTATCCTCCTTTCCTATTGGCCAACAGTGCTTTATTCATTAACCAGTATGAGAAACATATACATAATGGCATCTCCCATCATCTCCTCTTTTCTGTCTAAATTAAAAGAAGGGTTTTAACCTTAACATAGCAAAATATATAACACAACAGTTATCAACTCACCCAACTCATCCCAATATCGGAGCCTCCAACACCAGCGGACATTCCCTGTGAACATACTAGCTGAATAGGCCAGAAAATCAGGCAACACACAGCTGTCACACTCTCTGAAAATAGAGAGGAAACAGACACCAAGGAACCCAAGAAAGACAAACTCAGAAATTAGCACCTAGACCTTTAGTCAACCCAAATCCAGATGCCTAGATGCCAACATAAAATCACAACCAATAATAGCCATGGAAATGTGTCTCCACTAGAGCCCAGCTATCCTACCACAGAGAGCCCTGAATATTCCAACCTAGCTGAAGCAGAAGAAAAAGACCACAAAAACCAACCATATAGATATGATAGATATCATTAAAGAGTAAATAAATAAATCCCTTAAAGAAATCCAAGAAAACACAAGCAGTTAAAGGAAGTGAATAAAACTATTCAAGACCTGAAAATGAAAATAGAATCAATAAAGAAAACACAATCTGAATGGATTATGGAAATTAAAAATTTAGGAGTTTGAGGGAACTGGGATTGATATGTAAAACAAGCTTGTTTCTAATTTAAATTTTAAAAAAGGGAAAAAAAGATTTTTTTTATCTACACAGCAAGCTAGAATTGTTAACAATGCCCCTCAAGTACCTTTATAAATAAAATGCATCATTGACTTTAAAAAAATTAGGAATTTGAATAGGAACTACAGAGGCAGTCTTAACCAACAGAATATAAGAGATGAGAGAAAGAATGACGGCGGGTTGGAGACACAATTGAAGAAATAGATACATAGGTCAAAGAAAGTATGAAATCTAAAAATCCCCAGACAAAAATATGCAGGACACTATGAAAAGAGCAAATATAAGAATAATAGCAATAGAAGAAGAAACCCTGGTCAAAGCTACAGAAAATATTTTCAACCAAATCATAGAGGAAAATTTCCTAACCTAAAAAAAAAAAAGAGGTGCCTATGTTGATACAAGAAGCATACAGAACATGAAATCAACTGGACCAGAAAAGAAAGTTCCCTTGTCACATAATAATCAATATACTAAATATGCAGAACAATGAAAGAGTATAAAATGCTGCAAGGAAAAAATAAAAGGACTAAGTAACAGATAGCATATACAGACCTATTAGAATTGTACCTGAATTTTCAATGGAGACTCTAAAAGCCATAAGGGCCTGAACAGATGTGCTGCAGGTTCTAAGACTACAGATGCCAGCCTAGACTACTACACACAGGAAAAATTTGAATCACCATAGATAAAGAAAATAAGATATTCCATGATAATTCAAATTTAAACAGTATCTATCTACAAATTCAACCATACAGAAGGTACTAGAAGGAAAACTCCACATAAGGAGGTTAACTACAACCATGAAAACAGTAAATAAACAAGCTCAGACCAGGAAAATCAAAAGGAAGGACACACACACACACACACACACACACACACACACACACACACACACACATACTCACACACTCCTCCACCACCAACAACAGCAACAAAATAACGGGAATCAATAATCGTTGGTCTTTGGTATCTCTCAGTATCAATGGTCTCAATTCCTCAAAAAAGACACAGATTAACAGAATGAATGTGAAAACAGGATCCACCCTTCTGCTGCATCCAAGAAACACATCAAGGATAGACATTACCTCAGGGTGAAGGGTTGGAAAAAAGCATATTCCAAACAAATAGACTTAAGAAGCAAGCTGGTGTAGCCATTTTAATATAAAATAAAATAGACTTCAAACCAAAATTAATATAAAGAGATAAGGAAAGGCAATAGATATTCATCAAAGGAAAAGTCCACCAAGATGGCATTTCGATTCTTATCCAACCACGAGGGCATCCAAGTTTGTAAAAAAGAAACACAGCTACAGCTTAAATCACATATTGACTTTTACACATTGATAGTGGGAGATGTCACATTTCCACTCTCACCAGCAAACAGGTCATCCAGACAAAAACTAAACACTGAAGCTAAGAGACATTATGAATCAAATGGATCTAGCAGATATTTACAGAACATTTCACCCAAACACAAAAGAAACCTATAACAAAAGGCATGAAATGTCTGAAATAAATTGTTATGAAGAAAGAGAGTAGTGATTGACAAGGAAAGTAGAGAAGGGAAATGTGGGGTGACTGATCATGACTATGCATAAGTTCTTAGCTTCTTTGTGGGCTGATAAAGGTGTTTTGAAATCGCATAGTGCTAATATTTGGATGGTTCTGCTAAATAACAAGAACAATTAAATTATGCTCTTCTATATACTTTCATGCTATGTGAATTATGTATTAAGAAATGATGCCTATTTGTGATATATAAACATGCTTAAGCCAATTTAGAAATCATCTAACATATACATAAATCCAAATGTCACATGAAACTCCATTAATATTTATTCTTCGTATAGCAGTTAAAAATAGATTTACCTTTAAAAACAAGAAGAGTGTGTGAGCCAAATAGTCAGCTATGCAATGGATATGAAATTAAGACTAATGATTTTGTGGATTGTTAATCATGATTTCCTGTCTCCTCTGCTGAGCAATAATGAGGGAAAATGATTAGCATGTCAAAGATGACTTCTTATCTATCACTCATAATGTAATGAAGGAGAAAGATAACATTCAGAAACATGTTTTTCATTTCCTTGGAAAAGGGGAACCTGACTAAATAAACTCTGTAGTCACTAGTGCCCTATAAATGTGTCTTACTAACTTTTTTTCTTCCTTGTCCTAGCTTCTGATCTTGGTTGTCTTATTTCATTCCCTTTGATCAGCAGTGTGAGATGACAATGTTTCTCAAATTTTACCATAAGCTGCTATTGGGTATATGATAGTGGAAAGAAACTTTGACACATTTCTCACAAACACACACACACACACACACACACACACACACACACACACACACACACAGAGTATGTGTACTAGTTTACAAAAAAAATTCCACTTTCTCCCCCTTCTCTGGCTCGATCTCTTTTCTTCCTTCCCTCCCTCTCTCCACTCTGAGTCACAACTATTGCAGATGTTTATGGGTTTTGTTGTTATTAATTTTTATTTTTTGCCTCTAAATAAGCATTTTATCCTCAATTTTGAACAATGATTCTTAGTGGCCACTAGATGGAAGTCAAACAACATGTCTTCACAAGAAATTCCTGAATTTACTCAAACTACATTTGTGCACAAACAAAAATTATCTTTAGACTTTAAAGTCTCAATTGTCATCAGAATGTGCCTCATAGTTGCCTAGTGGGAGTAATTTATTGACACGTTGTCAATCAATGCAATCATTCTGAAGGCGTGTCTGAAGAATTTAGGTTGATTGAGACTATATATGGACCTGCCCCTTTAAGAGGGGTTGCTTGATCCTCCTAGGGTTGTGCTCCCTCAGGTCTCAGGTCTTTGCAGCCTTTACCAACTGCTAATCACATTGCAACTGATACCAACTGCTAAACAACTGTGGGAGGAAGAGAACCCACCGAAGGCAGGATATGCTGGGTGGGACCAATCAGGGAGAAGGGGAAGACCTAAAATGGAGGGCCCCCAGAGCCTCTAAAATCTCCAACCCGGAGCTCTCAGACAGATTCCCACCTCTGGGGCTGTTCATCCTAATAAAGCTTGTTAAAGGTCTCTTTTCTATATGCCTAATGCTTCTCCACTCTGTATGTCCCTGACCATGGGGATCTCCAACTGTCATTTTTACTCTGGGACAGTGACGCCTGTACCCTTCCTCTCCCCACTTGTCACTTTCACTTTCCCCAGTGTTGGATGTTGCCTCCGTCTAATCTGTTGCTTTTGCTTTCTATGCTCAGGTCTTCTGCCCAGGATGGGCAATTTTTGTCAGCTCCACAACAAGCTGAGCAGTGCCCCTAGACAATCACCACTCGGAACAAGACCCTGTAACACCTGAACCTACTCAATCAATCTGGACCTAGTAATTGTAATCCTAAAATATAGCAATAATGGGTTCTTTTGATTCCTTTCTCTGACCACTCCAAGAACTTTGCTGCACCCATTTTTCTTTTGTGAGAGAATGTATCATTTGTTTGCATTTGTCTTCTTTCCCAATTTTAGCCATGACATCAGTAGTGGGAGTAAACACTCCCCTTTCCCTCCAGTTTAGATGTTCCATGTATTTTCTTTTGGTCAGTGGTATGTGAGAAGATTAAAAGTTTGTCACATTTTAACAGAAGATGAAATGTCTTCACATGGTTGGGCTTTGTCACATTTCTCAGATTTTCTACTTGAAAGACAAATATATAGTGGGTGTGTGACCAAGTAACAGAAAGATAACCTCTACTCAACCCTAACTCAACTCAACCCATAGCCAAGCCTGACAGATAACTGTTTAGTTGTGTAAGAGTTACTTTGGAGACTTCTAAACAATTTGGGAAATGCATATTATATGACCAAAGGTAACTTTTCAAAATATAAGGATAACCATAATTTTATTACTAAAGTGATTCATTTCTATGCAATGATAGCCAGAATTGGGTTACTCTCATTGATGATCATATGATAGCTATAAATAATGTCAAACTGGTAGCTGAAAAAGTTGCCTTGATATTGCAATTAATTTTAAAAGACGCTTTACAAAAACTTTGCCAAAGAGGAAAACTCTATATGTACTTTTCAAGACTCAATTGCCATAAAAATTAATTTCTATATATAGCATGATGATATTGTTTTTTAAAGCAATATAAAGGAAAAATTACTCACAGGTGTAAGACTTTTGTCTTTGGTCCTTTGCAGGGTGTGTGAAGTTAGAGTTTTTTGTAGTTTATTTTGTCTTTTAATAAAGTATGATTAGTAGAGCTGGAAAAACAGTTCAGTAGTCAAGACTACATACTTCTTTTCCTTAGGAACTAGGTTCACCCGCATTGTATGTCACATAAACATCTGTATCTCCAGCTCCAGGGCATCCAATGTCTTCTGAACCTCTGGGAGTACTGGTACATACATGCACACATCCATATGCATGCATACATGCATATATGTGTACACATATATATTCATACATACACACATGTACACATAATTAAAAGAAAAAGTAGCATTTTGAGACATTTGATGTACCAATAGGCCAATTTACTCCTTTTCTTGAAACAATTTTTCTTGATTATTGGATGGGAGATGTCATTCTGTAAATATGTTTCTCATACTGGTTAATGAATAAAGCACTGTTGACCATCCAGTAGGATGAGACCATGTGGAAATACTTAGATTAATAGAAACAGGTTAATAATTAAGACAGAGCTAGCCGACAAAAACTAGTAACTGGCCAACAGCATTATATCAAATACAGAGTCTGTGTGTGTTAATTGGGGCTGGTGTGGCAGTGAGACCAGGCTGGCAGAAAAACCTACTTGTAACATACGGTGCCTCAATGTGGCAAATAAGAACTTCCACTTAAAACTAAGAAAAGCTAAAGAAATTGTTTTAGAAACAAAAGAACGGAGAAAAGCAAGGCTTCGTGATAGCAGCATGTTTCTCAGTTGGACTCTGTTTTGCGTGAGACAAGCAAAGATTTGCACGGCTCCTTTAAGGGAGATTTCCTGACTCAGCATAAGCGGCAAAAAAAACTGCAGGGCTTTAAAGAAGCTCTGCAAACAATTCATTGGTGTGTACGAGAGCTGGCAATGGCAGTGACCGCATCTCCAAGCCGGCAGCATGCTGCTGGATGGCAGTGTAGATCAAAGCAGTGAGTACAGCTCTCAGTTCTGGCGGTAAAAGTACCCGCCGCCATCTTGGATAGACTGTGGCTAACACAGTTATGACTTTCATTTTAGCAATGTTCTTGTTTACCAGATGTAAAAAAAAAAAAAAAAAAAAAAAAAAAAAAAAACAGACTTGTGGCCAAAAAAAGATAAAGATTTACAGTAAAGACAGATTCAAATTAAGAAAAACCTCTAAAGGTTTAAAGTGTGTTCTAAAATATATGTAGGCTTGGGGAAAAAAACCAATAATATGGTTTTTAAAAGACAAAGAGGAGCTGGAGCACTCCAGAGACAGAGGCAAGCAGATCTCTGAGATTTCAAAGTAAACCTGGTATGCAGAGTGAATTCCAGGACAGAAAAGTGTTACACAGAGAAACCCTGTCTCAAAAAATGAATAAATAGAAATAAAAGAAACAGAGTAATAAAAAAGCCACATAAAGAGAGAGAATTTGGATACTATACAGTATATGCTGCTGGATCAATTTAATTTATATATTTTAAAAATACTTTTTTCTTTAAAATTTAAGTCTAAGGACAGGTTACTGGGGAAAAGGATTTCTATTTTTGTTTCCACAGAAAATGAAAAGCTGTGGATTCCTTCCAGACTAATATGGTTTGATCAAGCAAGACCCCCTGAAGCAGTGTTCCAGGTGATCCAACATTCAAAACAGCTGGGACAAAGCAGCCTTGCAGATTACAGCCAGGATTTCTGCATCTCCTTCGGATCCCCCATGACAGTGACCCCTACCAGCCAGAAGCAGTTTGGAAAGAATGACGCCCAAATTCCCAAATACTGTTTATAAATGTTTGTTTTAATTTAAATGGGATTGATTATAAATGGTTAATGATCACACCCAATATCTTTATTTAATTTATTATTTTACATGTCGATCCCAGTTCCCTCTCCCTCCTTCCTCCTTCCCGCCCTTTTACTCTCTCTGCCCCCTCACATGCACCCTGACCACTCTCCCCTCACATCCCCCCACCCCAATTCCATATGTAGGGGAATGCCATCCAGGTGGGGTCATGTAGATCTGACAGGTCGTCACATAACCAGTATCTTTAAAGGTAAAAAGTGGATTGTGGCATAGAAATGGATACTTTGCTTTTGAATGGATTTTCATTTATTGATACAAATTTAAGTTCAATTTTGTGATATGTATATTTCTCCTCTTGTTTAGGTATTGCGTTTATATAGCTCATTTAAAAATGTATAACTGAGTAGAGATTATAGATAGTACCTATGATAGTCAGATCTTATAGTTAAGTTAGATAAGATTTCTAGATATACAGAGATGTATTTGAGATGGATAGGCATTCCTCAAACCTTTCAAAGACCTACAGAATATGGCATTTAAAATGGTTTAGGGTTTTTCTTGACAGTGAGACATAAATGCTCCTGGCAACACCACCTGCACCAGAAAGGAAGATGGAAGATGGACATCAAAGAAACGCGTTTTGAAGTTTACTTCCACTATGTAAGCAGTAAGGTTTTTCTTCCTGCCGCTGGTCTTGTCCCATGCCATGCCAGCCCCAAATAACACAATGAGAATCTGTATTTGATATAATGCTGTTGGCCTGTTACTTGTTTCTTATCGGCTAGCTCTGTGTTAAGTATCAACGCATTTCTATTAATCTAGTATTTCCATGTGGTCTTCTTACCGGGCAGTGGGGCTGGGATCTGGTCTCCCTCCCCCCCCATCTCTCCATGCTGACTCCTCCTTACTTCTTCCTCTTTCCTCCTTCTCTCCTAGTCCCACCTATCTAGCTTTCCTATTGGCCAACAGTATGAGAAAAATATATACAGAATGGCATCTCCCATCATCTCCTCTTTTCTGTCTAAATAAAAAGAAGGGTTTTAACCTTAACATAGAAAAATATATCACACAACAGTTATCAAATAAGAATCTCAGTTAACAATATTTAGTCCATTAACATTTAGTAAGATTTGAAGAAAATATTCCATAATCTATTCTATTTCTGTGTATCTAAGGACTAACCATTTGGACGAGATACTGCTCTTGTCTGAACTGTTTGACTTTGTGCTGTATAAACTGGGCATTCAGGACCCAGGAAAGTGACTGCTGATTCAAGATGGACATTGCTACAGAGGTCCTGCTTCATGAAAGAGTCTCCAGACTTTCTGCAGGACACAGAGAAAAGTGACTGACAAAATGCCAACACGGGCAGACAGTTTAAAGTTTCCTGCTTTGCTGAGGAGTCTGCCAGACACACTATGGCCTATGGGATGAAGATGGAACATTACAGAAGAAGGTTGGGTGCCTGGCCAGGGTAGTTGCCTCTGTCATTCTAGAGTTATATATTATCCTTCTGTGGTCTTTGATGGAGTTGAAGACAGATAGTTATGGTTATAGTTTTCCTTAGTTAGAATTAAAGATAAGTTACATATAGGACTTTAGACTCACAAAGATAGTAAAAAGTTATATTGAAATCTGTTTTGGGAGTTTAGCTCTTTTCTGAGTCTGGTAACAAGGTAAACTATGCCTAGACCTAGTAGAATCTCTAGGAGAGTGAGGCCTGTGTCCTGTATTTTACACATGAAGTGTTCTGAGAAGACAGCTGAAGCCTTGGTTGCTGCTGTTAAACTGCCAAAGTTATCATTAACCTAGTCAGCAATGTCATCAGAGATCTGAGAAGGATGAATTTTGCCCAAGTAAGAAGAAGTGCAGAACAAGCAGCTTCCAAATCTACTAAAAATGACAGAAATTTCCCCATTACTTAGATGGGTTACCTCAGTTTCTGGTGGTTTCCATAGCTTTGTTTGAGATGGTAGGTCTTCAGCTATCATACAGGACAAGATTTGATCTTTAATTGTCATACAGAGCAGCCTAGGCCTTTGGCTGCCAGACCCAGGTCTGAGATTTTTCTGTAAAATAGCAAGGACTGACCTTACTTTAACCAGAAAAATTAAGGCAGTCAACCCAAAAGTGTCCCCAGTGAAAGCTGAGCCCAGGTGGCATGTTTTTCCTAGTGCTTAGCATTAACACAATCCAGGTAGCTTTGTTGTTCTCTTTCTATCTTCTTTGAATACCTTAAGATTTTCCTCTAGAAGGGGGCAGTTCTGTCTATTATGGGAAGATTAAACACTTCAAATGTCACATTCTGCAGATTTCTGAGGCATTTGAATACCACCTATATATTAAGTATATCTGAATAGACAAACTTTTCTTGTTTCTAATTAGTTGTTTTAAGGTTAACTTTGAAAACTTATACACGGGATGCAGAAGTTGTGCTGGGTCCTTCCTGCTGCCACATTCAGGTGATGCTTTGAAGAGAAACTGTTGCTGGTGGTCTTGTGTACTGTGCTGTGCTGTGAGTGCTGCTACAGGTTGCTGAACAGATGAGCTGGAAAACCACGACATGGCAAACACTTCACTAGGAATTTTGATGAAAGAGATAAATCACCAACATCAATAACATTATTTTACATAGATGCAAAACCATCCTGAGCCTGCCTTCCCCTCATCCTTGGCCCTGCTGCAACCTCTGTCTGGGGTGAATGTTTGACCAGCTCAGGTCCAACACCCCACACTCTCCTTGGAACTTCCTGGGTCAGCCAGATGGTTTCATTGCAGAATTCTACCAGAAATTCAAAGAAGAGCTTATACCAATGCTCCTCAATATATACAGTAAACCAACAGCCAACATCAAACTAATAGAGAGAGAAATTGAGAGAAATAGAGAGAAAATGTGATTCCTCTAAAATCAGGAACAAGACAAGGCTGTCCATTCTCTCCATATCTTTTCAATATTGTACCTGAAGTTCAGCTAGAGCTTTAAGACAACAAAAGGAGACAAAGAGGATCCAAATTGGAAAGGAAGAAGACAAACTGTCTCTATTTGCAGATGATATAATAGTTTACATAAGTGGCCTGAACAACTCTACTAGGGAAATCCTACAGCTGATAAACACTTTCAGCAAAGTGGCAGGATACAAGATAAACAAAAAAAAAAATAGCCCTAAGACAGAGCAGACAACTCATAACACTCAGATTATCTGCTACTGGAACTACAGCCACAGTGCCCCACAGGATGACCTCATGCTTATTAAACTAGCTAAGCCTGCCAACTTCAACCACAAAGTCCAGGTCTTCCCCATCGCCACCACCAATGTCTGGACAGGCACTGTCTGTACACTTTCAGGTTTGCCCTGGAGCCAAGAAAACATTGGCAGGCACCCCAACTTACGACAGAATCTGGAGGCCCTGATGATGACTGACAAGGACTGCCAGGCAACTGAACAAGTTAGCATCCAGAGAAACACTTTATGTGTCAAATTCATGAGAGTATTCAGCGGAATTTTGGGGGAGGTGGCCGTCATGTGTAAAGGCAAGCTCCAAGGAATTGAAATTGTACACTTTATGGGAGGGGACGTCAGCATCTATACCAATATTTACACATACATATCATGAATTGAGAAAACCACTAAGGAAAAGATAAAATAATGTCTTGCTTTTCCTGCCATGATCTCTGCCATTGATGAAAGGTGTTCAAAGGTTCCCTAAACTTAAATAAACTCAACAAGTAGAAAGATTGGGATGCAGAAAAAAATCAGTAGCCCTGATAAAGGGGCTGAGGAGAAATCAGAGAAACATCACCATTTACAATAGCCACAAACAACATAAAATATCTTGGAGTAATGCTAACCAAATAAGTAAAAGACCTACATAATAAAAACTTTGAGTCTTTAAAGAAAGAAATTAAAGAAGATACTAGAAAATAGAAAGATCTCCCATGCTCTTGAATAGGTAGGATAAACGTAGTAAAAATGGCAATCTTACCAAAAGCAATTTACAGATTCAATGTAATACCCATCAAAATCCCAGCACAATTCTTCACAGACCTTGAAAGGATAATACTCAACTTTATATGGAAAAACAAAAGACCCAGGATAGCCAAAACAACCCTGTACAATAAAGGAACTTCTGGAGACATCACCATCCCTGACTTCAAGCTCTACTATAGAGCTATAGTCATGAAAACAGCTTGGTATTGGCACAAAAATAGACAGGCATACTTATGGAATCTAATTGAAAATCCTGATATTAACCCACACACCTATGAACAACTGATTTTCGGAAAAACAGCTAAAATTATACAATGGAAGAAGGAAAGCATCTTCAACAAATGGTGCTGGCACAACCAGATGATGGTGTGTTGAAGACTGCAGATAGACCCATGTCTATCGCCATGCACAAAACTTAAGTCCAAATGTATCAAAGACCTCCAAATTAATCCAGCCACACTGAACATCTTAGAAGAGAAAGTAGGAAGTACCCTTGAAAGGATTGGTACAGTAGACAACTTACTGAACATAACACCAGTAGCCCAGACACTGAGATGAACAATTAATAAATGGGACCTCCTCAAAGTGAGAAGCTTCTGTAAGGTAAAGGATACAGTCAACAAGACAAAATGGCAGCACACAAACTGGGAAAAAATCTTCACCAACCCCACATGTGACAGAGGGCTGATCTCCAAAATATACAAAGAACTCAAGAAGCTAGTCACCAAAACACCAAATAATTCAATTAAAAAGTGGAGTACAGAGCCGAATAGAGAATTCTCAATAGAGAAATCCAAAATGGTTGTATGACACTTAAGAAAGTGCTCAACATCCCTAGCCATCAGGGAAATGCTAATCAAGGCAACTCTAACATACCATTTTACTCCTGTCAGAATGGCTAAAATTAGAAATAACAATGACAGCTTATGCTGGAGAGGATATGGAGAGAAGGGAACACTCCTCCACTACTGGTGGGAGTGCAAACTCATACAGCCATTTTGGAGATCAGTATAGTGGTTCCTCAGGAAAATGGGAATCAGTCTACCACAGGACCCAGCAATTCCAGTCTTAGACATATACCCAAATGAACCACATCCATACAACAAAGGCATCTCTTCAACTATGTTCATAGCAGCATTATTGGTAATAGCAAGAACCTAGAAACAACCTAGATGCCCCTCAACTGAAGAATGGATAAAGAAAATGTGGTACGTTTACACAATGAAGTACTACTCAGTGGGGGAAAAATCAATGGAATCTTGAAATTCGCAGGCAAAGTGATAAAATTAGAAGAAATCATTCTAAGTGAGGCAACCCAGTCACAAAAACAGGAAGATGGTATGTACTCATTCATATATGGATTTTAGACATAAAGCAAAGAATCACTAGCCTACAATTCACACCGCCAGGAAAGCTAGGAAACAAGGAGGACCCCCAAGAGAGACATGCATGGTCCCCCACAGAACGGGAAAGTGACAAGAACTCCTGAGCATATTGGGAGCAGTGAGGGGGGCAGTGGGTGGAGAGGGAGTTAGGGGATAAAGAAAGGGGAGAAGAGGAGAGGAGAGGAGGAGAGGGGAGGGAAGAGGAGGCGAGGGGAGGACAGGGGAGGGGAGAGGGGAGGGGAGAGGGGAAGGGAGGGGAGGGGAGAGAAGAGGGGAGGGAGAAGGGAGGAAAGAAGAGGAGAGGGGAGGAAAGAGGAGAGGGGAGGGAAGAGGACAGAAGAGGGGAGGGGAAAAGGGAGGGAAGAAGAGGGGAGGGAAAGAAAGAGGAGAGGAGAGAGGGGAGGGGAGAAGAGAAGAGAGGAGGGTTGGGGGAGGGGAGGGGAAGGGAGAGGAGGGGAAGGGAGAGGAGGGGGAAGGGAGAGGAGGGGAGGGGAGGGGAGAGGAGAGGAAGGGAGAGGAGGGGAGAGGAGAGGAGGGGAAGGGAGAGGAGGGGAGAGGAGGGGAGAGGAGAGGAGGGGAGGGAAGGGGAGGGGAGAGGAGAGGAAGGGAGAGGAGGGGAGAGGAGGGGAGGGGAGAGGAGAGGAGGGGAAGGGAGAGGAGGGGAGGGGAGGGGAGAGGAGAGGAAGGGAGAGGAGGGGAGAGGGAGAGGAGGGGAAGGGAGAGGGAGGGAGAGGAGGGAGAGGAGAGGAGGGGAGGGAAGGGGAAGGGAGAGGAAAGGAGGGGAGGGAAGGGGAGGGGAGAGAAGGGGAAGGGAGAGAAGGGGAAGGGAGAGGAGGGGAGAGGAGAGGAGGGGAGGGAAGGGGAGGGGAGAGAAGGGGAAGGGAGAGGAGGGGAGGGAAGGGGAGGGGAGAGAAGGGGAAGGGAGAGGAGGGGAAGAGAGAGGAGGGGAGAGGAGAGGAAGGGAGGGAAGGGGAGGGGAGAGAAGGGGAAGGGAGAGAAGGGGAAGGGAGAGGAGGGGAAGGGAAAGGAGGGGAGGGGAGAGTAGAGGAAAAAAACTACAGAGGCAGCTGTCTGCATGATGATAGAGAAGTCTTGACTACAAGGTGGATCCTAAGAGACTCATATAAGGTCCCTCACAGAAGGGGAAAGGGACAAGATCTCCAGAGCACATGGGGAGTTGGGGGGGGCGCAGTGAGTGGAGAGGGAACTAGGAGAAAGAGAAGGGGAGGAGAGGAAAGCACGTGAGACTAGGAAGATTGACTCAGGGTAGGAATA
Source organism: Phodopus roborovskii (assembly GCF_943737965.1). NCBI lineage: Eukaryota > Metazoa > Chordata > Mammalia > Rodentia > Cricetidae > Phodopus > Phodopus roborovskii. The sequence continues at coordinate 258,168 of NW_026125640.1, read as the reverse complement.
GATGAGAGGAGAAAGAGAGAGAGAGAGAGAGAGAGAGAGAGAGAGAGAGAGAGAGAGAACATAAAAGAGAGAGCCATTATAGGTTTGGAGAGAAAACTGACTCTAGAGAAATGTCCAGAGACCTACAAGACTGACTCCAACTAACAATTTAAGCAACAGTGGAAAGGCTACCATAAATGCCCTTCACTGATAATGAGATTGATGACTAACTTATCCACCATCATAGAGCCCTCATCTAGTAGTTGATGGAAACAGAAGCAGACACCCATAGCTAAACACTGAGCCGAACTGGAATCCAGATACAGAGAGGGAAGACAAGACCAGGCTACAGAAACACATAGAGACAGCTGACCTGAACAAGGAGGAGCTAACGGGTCCCCAGACTGATAGCTGGGGAACCAGCATGGGACTGACTCAGACCCCCCTGAACATGGGTCTCAGTTAGAAGGCCTGGGCAGCCTAAGGGACCTCTGACAGTGGAACCAGGATGTATCCCTGGTGCACAAAAGGACTTTGGGAGCACATTCCCCATGGAGGGATACTCCCTTAGCCTAGAGGCAGGAGGGAGGGCCTAGTCCCTACTCCAAATGACTTAACAGATGTAGATGACCCCTCCTGGAGGGCATCACCCTCCCTGTGAAGTGGGGGGGGGATGGGAAGGTAGGGTGGGGGGTGCATGAGAGGGTGGGAGAGAGGGAAAGAGGGAGGGAGAGGGAAACTGGGATTGATATGTAAAATAAAAATAAAAAAATAAAGAAGTCTTTACTACGTCTCCTGGTAGTCCTGCTCCTCTTTGAAAACTCTCATTTAAAACCCCAAACCAAAAGCCAGGTGTTGGGCAGTTCTGATGCTTTTATTTGGGACACAGAAAATTCATATTACTCTAAGGAACTTGTTCTCTCCTTCCCCTGCTGTTCAATAAATGTCCTTTTGGCTTTTACACTGTGTTCTTGCTTACGGGTTTTAATCCTCAGACTTATGAGACAAAAAGCTGGTGTTGTCATATGATGGTAGGAGCTCTGGTGACCATCAAGTGTCCTTTTGTATGGACACCAAGCCCTCCTGAGTCTGTTGACTAGATGCCACAGCACTCAAGAATTTCTGAATCTCACTCTGCTTTGAATTTTGAACTGCACACATTGACTCCCTATCAGGAGAGCATGAAGGAACAGCAATGATTTTCAATTCTTGGAGATGCATCTGTAAGTATTGTGCTTCATTCTGTTGGTGGTCAGTTACTGAGGGAGTACATCGAGGTTTACATGACATACCACACCATACTCACCGTCACATTCACAAATGAGATCTGGAAGTTTTAGGTCACATTTGGTTATGTACGGTTAAGCCATGAATTACATATACTCAATTGTAAGCAATTGTTTGAGAGTTTTTTTTTTTGGGTTCTTTATAATCAAAAGAAGGAAGAGGTTAAAAAATACTGTCAAGATCTCTCTTGATATAGCTAGAAAAAATGCACACAAACAGAAAATTAGACTGCTTATCAGTCTAATTTCTCATGGAACAATAAATAGCTTTGGAGAAAGGGTGGGTAAATTGTTATCTAAAGAACCAGTTTTAGTTAATCAGGAAAAATAATTGAAACCTTTGCTTAAAGTTGTAAATAAGCTATTAATTCTTCCCATTAAACACATTTCCTAGCTGCCCCCCATCATCCAGCTGTTAAAATAATCTTTATACCTCATCTTCTAAGGTTTCCAGAGTGTTGATAAGGGTGGTATAGATCCCTATTTAGGGTTCAGGACTCAACAGCCACTTATCCTCAGCATTTTGACCAGTTAAAAGTGTTAGATCCTGCCACAAACTGCCTCAGCAGCTGTAGCAGTTCTGTCTGTCACCTGCTGCCAGGTGCCTTTCCACCTTCAGTTATGTTGACACCAACATCCCTCAAAAGTGTCCATCAGTCACAATCCCCTCTCTTGCTCGTCTTGCTCTTCTGTCTCTCTGTATGTATGTATGTATGTATGTATGTATGTATGTATGTATGTATGTATGTGTCTGTATGCCTCTCATGTTGTCACTCCAAGATGGCATTTTGCTCTTTTAGTGTCCTCCAAGTAGACTTTTGCACTAACTCTGTAGTGCATACCGTGTACTCTAGTGGTATACCTTGTCAGGGCTTGCTGAAGGTATCCACTTGACAGTGTTTTATCCTGTCATTGGTTCTAAGACTTCCTAGTATCTTCTGGTATTTGGTCTGGCCATGCCTGGATCCTACTCACCTGCTCCACCTGCAACAGATTCACTTTCTCATCCACCGATCTCTTTGCCTTCCATTCCACAATGGAAGCTGCTGAATTCTCCCCTTCAGTTGACTTAAATGCTTCTCCGAGTCTCTAACCACTTTCCTGGATGAGACTTCACCTTTGAGCATGGTTTTTACCTTCTGACTTTTCAAAGAAGCCCTAGTACCAGGCAATTGTCTCTTACTCATACTCTCAGCCCTTGGCCAATGTCCAGTGAAGGTGATTACCCATTGGGCAGTTTGTACATTATTTGGTCCTCCCTGGATCCTGGAGATACCTGGATCTCTCAGCTTCAGATCTCTCTCTTCCTCATCCATGGGGACTGTTTCATATACTTCCTTGATCCCCATGGGATATCTTTTGGAGAACCTCTGACCACTCTTTTTGGGTCAAATATAGCCCTAATATACCTTGGACCACGTGATTAGGGAAATGAGAAAGAGTTCTCTACTCCCTGTTTCTTTGCTCCAATTTCTGTTTGTTTCTGTCTACTCTTCCTCCCTAAATATAGTAAATATCCTTTTTGTACATTTATTGCAAATTTGGAGTCAGAGCTGGAGATGCCAGCTGTAGTTTTTCCATCTTGGCCAGTGACTTCATCAGGATGTAGGCAGCCACATGGCTGGCAACCATCTTTATTGACATCACATAGTACATATATTTTGACTTCATCATCTTAAGATGAGTATGTGGTACAAAGGAACAACTATAAAACTTCTCAGTCCTACAAACACCTTAGTTTATCATTTAATATTGATCTTTTTTAATTATTTAAGTTAAAAACAATCTTATTTCACATACCAATCCCAGTTCCCTCTCCCTCCCATCCTTCCATGCCTCCCACCATCCCACCCCCATCTACTCCCCAGGGAGAGTAAGGCCACCCATGGAGGATCATCAAAGTCTGTCACATCATTTGGGGCAGGGCCTAGGCCCTCCCCCATGTATCTAGTTGAGAGAGTAACCCTCCATAGGGAATGGGCTCCCAAACTCCATTCGTATACTAGGAATAAATACTGGATCCACTGCCAGAAGCCCCATAGACTGTCCAAAGACCCCAACTAACACCCACTTTCAAGGGGCCTAGTTCAGTCCTATGCTGATTTCCCATATGTCAGTCTGGTGTCCATGATCTCCCCCTTATTCAGGTCAGCTGTTTCTGTGAGTTTTCACAGCCTGGTCTTATTCACTTTGCTCATCACTCCTCCCTCTCTACAACTGGACTCCAAGAGTTAAGCTCAGTGTTTAGCTGTGGATCTCTGTTTCTACTTCCATCAGCTATTGGATGAAGGCTCTATGATGGCATTTAAGCTACTCATCAATCTCATTATAGGGGAAGGACACGTAAATTCAGTCCCACCGAACCTCTTAGAAGAGAAAATGGGAAGTACACTTTAACTAGTTGCCACAGTATACTGATTCCTGAACATAACACCAGTAGCACAGACAATGAGATTGACGATTAATAAATGGGACATCCTGAAACTGAGAGGCTTATATAAAGTAAAAGACATGATCAACAAGACAAAAAGGCAGCCTACAGAATAAAAAAAAAAAAAAAGATCGTCACCATCCCCACACCTGACAAAAGGCTGATCTCCAAAATATACAAAGAATTCAAGAAGCTAGTCACCAAAATAACAAATAATCCAATTAAAAAGTGGAGTACGGAGCTGAATAGAGAATTCTCAATAGAGGAATCTCAAATGGCTGAAAGTCACTTGAGAAATTGCTCAACATCATTGAATATCTTTTTAGAGTAAGGAAGCAACAAGTCTCAAGTATTTTGGATTGGTATGGATTTTTGTATGATGATAAACAAAGGCTGATTTAAGACATATGTCTAGGGTTAGAAAGATGGCTCAGAGGTTAAGAGCACTGTTTCCTCTTCCAGAGGTCCTGAGTTCAATTCCCAGCAACCACGTGGTGACTCACAGACATCTGTAATGGGATTTGATTCCCTCTTCAGGTGTGCATGAAGAAAGGTCACTCATATTCATAAAATAAATAAATAAATATAAAATGACATATGTCTAACTGCTTATTAAGACATGTATCTGCTTATGTCTTTGCTAAATGTTTAATGCTAAGCTGCTAGAAAATTTGAATGGGTAACAACATATATTTGATAATAAGGTATATTTGACAAATAAGATTTGTTGATAAATAAGGCATGTTTGATAATCAAGATTTATAAATTCCTAAGGTCTACTCATATTCACAGTAATGTTTCTCTACCTTCATCTTTGCTCATTTTAAGCTTTAGCTATCTGGATAAACTAAGCCATACAAAAACCGTCTGCAATATTCTGTAATGGGGTGTCTGGATCCCAAAGAAGAAAGTCCTTTTCCCAAGATCAGGCATTTAAACAAAAGTCCTCACTTCTTCAGGGGCTTGAAGAAAGTTCCTGCTTGCAAAAAATGTGATCATTCTCCTTATGTCTGGCAAGAGGAACCTGTGGCCCTTCCATTTCTGTATGACTGTGGTGCCTGTTTAACTGTCAAGGGCAATGCTAGCCTCCATGCTCCTCCAGTCTCTGATCACAGACCACAGACACCACCCAGCTCATAAACCCCACTAATTTTGACACTAGAAGATCTTCCTTTCAAAATTTGTTATTTTTTAAGGTTAAACCAAGCAGGGATGGAACTTAAAGCCCTAGTCTTATGAAAGCTACTAATTTATTGTAAATGTTAAGGATAATTAAGAAATGTAGGTTAATGGTCCGTCACCTTAAACAGGAACTTAAAGTCCTTGTCGTATGGAAGCTACTAACTTATTGTAAACTGTTATGGATAATTAAAGAAAACAAGTTAATAGTCATTGTATAAATGATCAAATTCTTTAATTGTAGTAATGCTAAGTACTAATGTAATTAATCACAAGAATAAACCTTACTTAGCCCCATGCATATGTTTTCTTTTTTAATTTTTTAAAATATGTTTTCTTATTTTACATATCAATCCCAACTGTCAGAACAAATGCTAGGGAGTGAAAACTCCTATGCTAAGAGATGCCTACAAGTCTTATAGTAACTGTAAGGAAGAAGCTTATGTGAACTTTTTGGTGATACAGCTGCCTTTGAGTTGCCCATGTTCCTGCTAGTAATCACCCATAGTCCAGTAAGAAACTCCAATAAACTTCTTCCATTTGCCAAGTTGGACTTTGGTAGAATCAATACTTTATTCTGTCATCATATTGGATGAGTAGAAGTTTCTTGGTTTCTTCCCAGGAAAAGTGACACAACACCTACAGAAAGAAGACTCAGTTCAAATTAGAGACAGCAACACACAATTCACACATTGAACAGCATATGTGGAGGATATGTCCCTCTGAGAGACTGTGTAGCCTCAAAGTGCAGACACATCTAATAAAATAGTAAAAGAAACAGCAGGCAAAGGCAGATTATTAAAACAAGGAAGTTTCTTTATCCATTCTTCAGTTGAGGAGCATCCAGGTTGCTTCCAGGTTCTTGCTATTACAGATAATGCTGCTATGAACATAGCTGAGCACATGTCTTTCTTGCATGGATGTGGATCATTTGGGTATATGCCTAAGAGGGGGATTGCCGGGTCCGGTGGGGCACTAATTCCAGCATAGTTTAGCATTTAAAAACAACAAAGACAGAAAGTCATTAGGTAAACTAAAATGTTAATTTGACACCATTAATGTCATGAAGAATACTGATAAGGTGGTTTGGAAAGTATATGATATGTTTCCACATTCTGGAGAAAGTAACTAAAAATGCATACCTTTTATTCAGACACAAAAGGCAGTGAACAATGCATAGGGGATGAGATAAATTAATGACTTGTGTGGGTGTAGCCATAGGTTTAAGGGTGCACTTCCTGGAGTGCAAGTTTGCTACATGGCATCATGGACCAAACAGTTGATATTAGCTGCTTTCATTCTTCAGTCAACACAAACCAGCTGTGCTACAGAAATCCAAAGTCTGGGCTGCATTTACACAAGAACTTACTGTGTGTCTGTTATTTGTTGAGAGAGATCAAGGAGCCTGTGACAGTTGAAATGTTTTGGGCACTGCTGCCTTTGGATAGAGAAGATATAGGCAGCATTCTATATTTTGTCCCTCGAGACTCTTAAATATATTTACAATTTAGAAACAAAGCTAATTTTCTATAGTCATCCATGTTAAGAAACTAGATTTAAAGTACATTTCATTATTACTAAAATTGAATGTTAACCCTTGCTGTTATCACTAAGTAAAATTGATACTCTGAATAACTTGGAAGTGGGTTGTTTGAGGAAATAATTTACAAAGTTACAAAGCTAATTTTCTATAGTCGTCCATGTTAAGAAACTAGATTTAAAGTACATTTCATTATTACTAAAATTGAATGTTAACCCTTGCTGTTATCACTAAGTAAAATTAATACTCTGAATAACTTGGAAGTGGGTTGTTTGAGGAATTAATCTACAAAGTTACACTTTATAAATAGGATGCTTTTCCTTTTGAAGTCTTATTTGTCAAAGTGAATGACACAAAGAAGCTAATTTTAAAAGTTGAAATTAGAACATTTTTTCATATAGTCAATCAACATTTCTAGGAAAAGTGTAACCATATGTTTCTTATGCATAAGAACTAAACTACATACTTTCCTATTTATTTTAATTCTGTGTGGTAGCTTTTTGTATGCAACAAAAGTTTTCTTATATTTTTGGTTGTGTGCCTGGCCTTTAATATCAGAGCTATCCCTCCAGCCCATTCTTTAATTAAGAGTGAAATCGGCCTTTCAGTGCCCTGCTTGGAGCCTCCTGAGGACTTGGAACTGCACACAGGGACACCAATCCCAGTGGACCAGGCCATCTGGAGTCTGCCAGCACCCTAGTCCCACCTCCACCCACTGGAACAGGAGAGCCACCAGAATGATGGACCTGTTTGCACCAACTGGAAGAGAACCTTGGTCCTGTACCCACCAGGAAAGACAGAGAGACCCCACTGGTACCCACTGGAAGAAGGGATGGGTAGACTAAAAACACAATCAACAACAGAAAGATCAATATGACACCCCCAGAGTCTAGGGACTCCACACCAGCAAGTCTTCAACATCCCAACACAGATGACGCAGAAAAGAACAACCCTTAAAACAATTTTATGAAGATGATAGAGTCCATAAAACAGGAAATGAGAAAATCCTTTAAAGAAATGGAAGAAAAGACAAACCAAAATTTCAAGAAATAATTCAAGGTTTGAAAGCTGAAATAGAGACAATTAAAAATACACAGTCTGAGGGAATGCTGGAAAATAGAAAACTGGGTAAATGGTCAGGAACTACAGATGCAAGTATAACCAACAGAGATGGAAGAGAGAATCTCAGTCATTGAAGATACACTAGGAAAAATAGATTTATCGACCAAAGAAAACCCCAAGTCCAACAAATCGCTAACACAAAACATCCAGAAAAAAATGGGACATCATGAAAAGGCCAAACCTAAGAATAATAGGTATCGAAGAAGGTGAAGAAATCCAACTCAAAGGAGCAGAAAATATATTCAACAAAACCATAGAAGAAAACTTTCCCAATCTAAAGAAAGACATGCCAATGAAAGTACAGGAAGTACTTTATAGAACACCAAGTAGAGTGGACCACAAAAAGAAAAGTTCCCTTGCCACATAATAAGCAAAACACCAAACATACAAAATAAAGAAAGAATATTAAGAGCCACAAAGGAAAAAGGCCAAGTAACACACAAAGACAAACCTGTTCGAATTACACCTGATTTCACCATGGAAACTCTGAAGACCAGAAGGTCCTGGATAGATATTCTACCAACACAAAGAAACAACGGATGGCATCCCAGACTACTATACCTAGCAAAGCTTTGAATAGCTATAGATGGAGAAACCAAGATATTCCATGACAAAACCCGATTTACACAATACTTATCAACTAACCCAGCCCTACAGAAAGTTCTGGAAGGAAAACTCCAACACAAGGCAGTCAACTACACCCACATAAAAGATAGGCAATAGATAATCCCACTTTACCAACAGCCAAAAGAAAAATGGGAGGAAATCCAACCATAATACCACCACTAACAACAAATACAAAACAAACAATAATTAATAATCAATGGTTATTAATATTCCTCAATATCAATGGTCTTAACTTGCTTATAAAAAGACACAGGCTATCAGAATGGATATGAACACAGAATCCATCTTTCTGCGGCATACAAAAAACACACCTCAACTTCAAAGACAGACATTACCTCAAAGTTAAGGGCTGGGAAAATGTTTTCCAATCAAATGAACCCAAGAAACAAGTGGGTGTGGCAATCCTAATATCTAACAAATTAGAATTTAAACTAAAATCAATCAAAAGAGATGAAGAAGGTCATTTCTTATTCATCACAGGAGAAATCCATCAGGATGAAGTCTTAATTCTGAACATCTATGTCCCAAATACAAAGGCACCCACATTTGTAAACAAATTACTAAACTCAAATTTCTCAAAACTCAAATCTCACATAAAACCTCACACACTTACAGTGGGAGACTTTAACACCCCACTCTCAACACTAGACAGGTCCACCAGACAGAAACTTAACAAAGAAACAAATGAACTAACAGAAATTATAACCTAATGGATTTAACATACGTTTATAGAGCATTCCATTCAAACACAAAAGAATATACCTTCTTTTCAGCACCACATGAAACCATCTCTAAAATTGATGACATACTCAGAAATATAGGAAACCTCAATAAGTACAAAAAAAATTGAGATAACCCCCTGTATCTTATCAGGCCACCATGCTTTAAAGTTAGAATTCAACAACAACACAAATTGCAGAAAGCCTACAAACTCATGGAAACTGAACAATGCAGAGTCTCACCATTCCTGGGTCAAGGAAGAAATAAGAAATAAATTAAAGACTTCCTAGAATTAAATGAGAATGAAGACACAACATACCCAAACTTATGGGACACTATGAAAGCAATACTAAGAGGAAAGTTCATAGCACTAAGTGCCCACATGAAGAAACTGGAGGATAGATACATTAGAGAATTAACAGCACAACTGAAAGCTCTAGAACAAAAATACAAGCAAACTCACCCAAGAGGAGTAGATGCTAGGAAATAATCAATTTGAGGGCTGAAATCAATAAAGTAGAAACTAAGAAAACAATACAAAGAAGCAATGTAACAAAAAGTTGATTCTTCGACAAAATCAACAAGATAGACAAACCTTTATGTAAACTAACCAAAAGGCAGAAAGAGTACATGCAAATTAACAAAACCAGAAATGGAAAGGTGGACATAACAATGGACACTGAGGAGAGACTCTTCAGGTCATATTGTGATAACCTGTACTCCACAAACTTCAAAAATTTAAAGGCAACAGACAATTTTCTGGATGGATATCACTTACCAAAATTAAATCAAGAACAAATAAGCAATTTAAATAGACCTATAACTTCTAATGAAATAGAAACAGTCATCAAAATTTCCCAAATAAAAAAAAAAAAAGGTCAGAGCTAGATGGTTTCAGTACATAATTCTACCAGAAATTCAAAGAACCACTAATACCAATAGTCCTCAAAGTGTTCCACACAATAGAAGCAAAAGGGTCATTGCCAAAATCTTTTTTCAAGGCTAAAATTACCTTGGTACCCTAGCCAAACAAACACACAACTAAGAAAGAGAACTACAGATGAAAATCCCTTATGAACATTGATGCAATATACTCAATAAAATAATGGCAAATTGAATCCAAGAACACACCAGAGTAATCATCCACCATGACCAAGTAGGCTTGATCCCAGGGATGCAGGAATGGTTCAACATACAAAATTTCATCAATGTAATCCACCATACAAACAAACTGAAGAAGAAAAACCACATGATCATTTCACTAGATGCTGGAAAAGCCTTTTACAAAATCCAACATGATGGAGGTATTGGAGAGATCAGGTATAATAGGAACGCACCTAAACATAATAAACGCAATATACAGTAAACCAGCAGCCAAAATAATACTAAATGGAGAGAAACTCAATGTGATTCCTCTAAAATCAGAAACAAGAAAAGGCTGTCCACTCTCTCCATATCTCTTCAATATTGCACTTGAAGTTCGAGTTAGAGCAATACAATAAGACAACAAAAGGAGATCAAGGGGATACAAATTGGAAAGGGAGAAATCAAATTGTCACTATTTGCAGATGATATGATAGTTTATATAAGTGACCCAAACAACTATACCAGGGAACACCTACAGCTATTAAACACCTTCAGCAAAGTGACAGGATACAAGATTGACTAAAAAACAAAATCAGTAGCCTACTATGTACAGACAATAAAGGGGCTGAGGAAGAAATCCGAGAAACAACACCCTTTACAATAGCCACAAACAACATAAAACATCTTGGAGTAATGCTAACCAAACTAGTGAAAGACCTACATAATAATAACTTTGAGTCTTTAAAGAAAGAAATTAAAGAAGATACTAGAAAACGGAAAGATCTCCCATGCTATTGGATAGGTAGAATCAACATAGTAAAAATGGCAATCTTACTAAAAACAATCTACAGATTCAATGCAATCCCTATCAAAATGCCAGCACAATTCTTCACAGACATTTGAAGGACAATACTCAAGTTGTATGGAATAACAAAAGACCCAGGACAGCCAAAACAACCTTGTACAATACAGGAACTTTTGGAGACATCACCATCCCTGACTTCAAGCTCTACTATAGAGCTATAGTCATGAACACAGCTTAGTATTAGCACAAAAATAGATAGGTAAAACCATGGAATCGAATTGAAAACGCTGATATTAACCCACACACTTATGAACACCTGATTTTTTGACAAAACAGCTAAAAGTATACAGTGGAATGAGGAAAGCATCTTCAACAAATGGTGCTGGCATAACTGGATGCCTGCTTGTAGAAGACTGCAGATAAATACATATCTATCACCAAACACTAAATTAAATCTAAATGGATCAAAGATCTCAACATAAATCCAGCCACACTGAACCTCTTAGAAGAAAAGATGGGAGGTACCCTTGACTGAATTGGTACAGAAGACTGCTTCCTGGACAGCAGCACAGATACTGAAATCGACAATTAATAAATGGGACCTCCTGAAACTGAGAAGCTTCTGTAAGGCAAAAGACACAGTCAACAAAACAAAAGGGCAGCCCTTAGAATGGGAAAAGATCTTCACCAACCTCACATCTGACCAAGGGCTGATTTTCAAAATCTTTGTATAAGAACTCAAGAAGCTAGTCACCAAAACACCTACTAACCAAATTAAAAGGTGGGGTATAGAACTAAGTAAAGAATTCTCAATAGAGGAATCCAAAATGGCTGAAAGACACTTAAGAAAGTGTTCAACCTCCTTAGCCATCAGGGAAATGCAAATCATAACAACTCTGAGATACCATCTTACTCCTGTCAGAATACCTAAAAAAATAAAAAATAAAAAAAAAACAAAAACAAAAAAAGACACCAAAGACAGTTTATGCTGGAAAGGATGTGGAGAAAGTTGCTCTTACTGCTGGTGGGAGTACATACTCATACAACCACTTTGGAAATTAGTATGGTGGTTCCTCAGGAAATGGTTATTAGTCTACCTCAAGATCCAGTAATTCCACTCTTGGGCATATACCCAAAGGATAAACATTCATATAACGAGGACATATGTTCAATGATGTTAATAATAGCATTATTTGTAATACCCAGAAAATGGATGCAATCTAGATGCCTCTCTATACCTCGACTGAAGAATGGATGGAGAAAACGTGGTACATTTACACAATGGAGTACTACTCAGGAGGAAAAAAAAGCAATGGAATCTTGAAATTTGCAGGCAAATGGGTGGAGATAGAACAAACCATACTGAGTGAGATAACCCAGTCACAAAAAGACAAACAAGATATGTTGTTGTTCTTTTGCTGTAGCTATCACCTATGAAACACAAACACAAAACTCAGAGCCCACATGGAGTTTATTGGTGGAGAGGAGAGAAGGGGGGTAGCTGGTGGCCAACCTAAAGCAGGAAAGAAAGAGAGAGAGGAAGAGAGGAAGAGCGAGATGAAGAGAGGAAGAGCAGAAGAGAGAGGAAGAAGGGGGCGTGCTTGCTTTAAAAGGGAAATTGAGTCCCCTACGCAGCCCCATAATGAGTGATGATGTAGCGATGACATGGCCATGCTTGTCCCACCCATTGTCAGGGGGTGGGGTCAGCAGACTGCTGGTTTCCAACATATGTACTCACTTACATATGGATTTTACACATAGAGCAAAGGATTACCAGCCTACAATCCACACCTCCAGAAAAGCTAAGAAACACAGAGGACCTTAAGGGTCCCCCAGAGAAGGGGAAAGGGACAAGATCTCCCAAGCAAATTGGGAACATGGAGGAAGAGGAGGGGAGAGGAGAACATGAGGGAACAGGAAGGTTGAATCAGGGGAGGGAGAGAGGAAGCAAGTAAAGAGATACCATAATAGAGGGAACTATTATAGGTTTGAAGAGAAGTCTGGCACTAGGGAAATGTCCAGAGACCTAAAAGGATGACCACAACTAACAATCTAAGCAATAGTGGAGAGGCTACCTTTAATGCTCTTCCACAATAATGCGGTTAATTACAACATTATTTGCCATCCTAGAGCTGTAAGACTCGCAGAATGAGGAGTCTCCCAGTTTCGGTCAGTACCCCCAAGAACTCAATGTCCAGTTCAGTTGCTGCAACACGCAAGAGGCTTTAATGAATAGGAAACGTTTGCGCAAACGGGATCCTCCAGCACACAGGCTAGAGAGAAGCACCATCCCCCCAGGCACAGGTGTTTTTAAAGGCAGAACCCACAAGCTTAGGGAGGGGGTGGGACCCTCTGTCCATTGAGTACCTGACCCTTTGAGGCTGGATGGTCTCGCTATTAGGGTCAACAGATCTTAGGGCCTCAGGGTGTGCTATTAATCTTGTCTGGGCAAACCGGAGGTACAGTTATCTCTTTGTTTCTTAAGGACCCTATTTACCACCTGCTGACTCACAAGAAAGCAGGGCAGTGTAAATTCTTGGTATCTTGTTATCTCAGGGCCTTGTGAGGAGAAGTTAGCAAATTCTAAGGAACAGATATTGGTCTGGGTTAGCTTTCCAGGTTAGTCTGTCCTTAACTTTACTTTTTTGTCTTTCAGAGTCTTCATCTGGTAACTGATGGAAGCAGAAGCAGACACTCACAGCTAAACACTGAGCCAAACTCCTGGAATCCAGTTGCAGAGAGGGAGAAGTGATGAGCAAATGGGTCAAGACCTGGCTGGAGAACCCACAGAGACAGCTGACCTGAACGAGGGGGAGCTCATAGACCCCAGACTGATATCTGGGAAACCAGTATAGGGACCCTGTACGTGGGTCTCAGTTAGAAGGCCGAGCAGTCTATGGGGCCTCTGGTAATGAATCAGTATTTATCCCTAGTATACAAATGGACTGTGGTAGCCATTTGTATACTCCTTCAGCGTAGACACATGGGGGAGTGCCTGGTCCCTGCTCCAAATGATAGGACAGAGTGGAAGCTCCCCATGGAAGGCCTCACCCTCACTGAGGAGCAAAAAGGGGATGGGATAGGGGTTGGTGGTGGTGGGGTAACAGAGGAGGACAGGAGGATGCAGGAACTGGTATTGTGTAAAACAAGCTTCTTTCAAATTTAAATTTTTAAAAAATATCAAAAAAATGTGAAATCATGATGTCTCAAGGTTAAGTTCTCCAGCAATGGTGCTGGTTGAGTATTATAGAATACATTGTAATAAATACATTAAACACTAGAAGTTATTTGTTATGTGATTTGTGATTATAAGTATTGTGAAATACCATGATCAGAGTATGACATAGTTGTTGCTGTCTTAAAATCATGTTCCCCACAGAAGACCACCAGAAGAGTGTACATACTCCTTGGATGAGAGGGAGATCCCAGAAAGTGATGATCAACTTTCTGCCCCTTCATAAAGGTTTGTTATGTTATCAACTGTTGGTGGGTGAGGTTCTTATTTTGTAGTATACCTACTCCACAAGTTGCCCACATTAATATAAGAGGTCCTCGTCCGTCCTCTTGTAAATAATGGTAGTTAAACTCCCTGGTTCACAAGGTAGACCAGACAGCTTAGGGCACTGATGACCTTTGATTGCTTATCCTACTTTGAATCCATTCTTTCTTCCTACATTAACATAATTTCCCAATCTTACAATATTTCACATTATGTATAGAAGGCTTTTTGGTTTTTGTTTGTTTCTTTGTTTCTAGTTTTGCTTCTTTTTACTCCTTGAGGGCCCACCACCCAGCTCCCAAGTAAACACATGGAGGTTGATTCTTACTTATGAATGAGTGGCCTTAGTTTGGCGTGTTTCTAGCCTGCTTTTCTAACTTAAATTATCCCATTTCTCTTTAACTGTGCTTTGCCTCTGGACTTTTTTTATCTTTCATTATTCTACATATTCTTTCTCTCATTCTTACTCCATGGCTGGATTTGTGGCTGGGTGGCTGGCCCCTGGCATCTCCTCTCCTCCTTTTCTTACTCCCCTCTCTTCTTGGATTTCTCCTCCTATTTCTTTTCTCTGCCTAGAAGCCCTGCCTATTTCTCTCTCCTGACTAGCTATTGTTCATTCAGCTCTATATTAGACCAATCAGGTGTTTTAAGCAGGCAAAGTAACACAGCTTTACATAGTTAAACAAATGCAGCATAAAAGAATATTTGCATGGTTAAACAAATATTCTATAGCATAAATGAATATAACACATCTTCAACTAATATTCCATAACATCTATTACTGTGATAACAGTACTATATGTGCTATATTTTAGGTCTTGATTCATCAATATACATAGGAGTCTATCTGATAAAGCACAGCACTCATAACCAGCCTCTCTGGAATCCTATTCCTTCTCCTGTGACAGGCCTCTGGTTTGAGTGCTTGATACTAATCTAATCACCTATAGCAACTCCTCTTCATGCTGGCTCTAAAAGCACAGATATGTCCCAGGCTTCATGAATTTCTCCTGGCATGGGTCCACATTTGGTTGTACTTGAACTTTATGACAGAATTGGGGTCCTACTGTCCCTGCCACTCTATGAAAAGTTAAATGGATATGGCTTGTTCCATCCCATACCATAGAAAGAGCTTAGGTAAGGTGGGATACAGATGTACCATGGGGTAAGCAGGATGGTGTATGGGGATTGGTCAGCAAGGCAAGTCAGTTCCCAGGATTGATGATCACTCCCACAAGATGAAGGACACTACTACAAGACATGGAAGCCGTGTTGCCAGAGTGAAAGCATCATCTCTGACAGGAAAGGCCTTCATGCATCCTACCTGGCATCCCCACCACCCTTACAAAAGCCTCCTTAATTCCCAGAAGAAGTAGGACCCAGACTTGAGTCCACATGAAGAAAAGAGCACTGAGGAACACAAATTTTGAAAAGGCAATGTAACCACAATTTTTAAAATTATTTATTTGTTTTCATTGTGTGTGCATTGATAAGTTGCCTGTGTGAGAGTGTTGAATGCCCTGGAGATGGAGTTACAGAAAGTTGTGAGCTGTCATGTGGGTGCTGGGAATTGAATTCAGGACCTCTGGAAGAGCAGCCCATGCTCTTAACTGCTAAGCCATCTCTCCAGCCCTGCAATATTTTTTTCTTAATTTTCAGCAATAGTCAACATTGAGTATGATAGAACATGAGAGTATCACAATAGATGTCATCAAACTTCCCTTTTTCCTTTGGATCACCAAAACACCCATCTCCCTTTTATAAATACAGTCCTCTTTTATGAAGACATTCTTAGTGTCAATTGTGTGCTATCTGTATCCATAAGCAATCATAGAAAATAGATCTATGATTCTCATCAAAATGTCTTTGAGTTTAATGGCATGGTTTCCTCTTCATATATGAGGAAACTGACTCCGTGCAGTACAAGGTCACAATTCTAAAATTGAAAGTCAGCTAATTATAAAATTGATTGCTGACCCAAAATGTGGTGCTTTCTGATGATGTATGGATAACACTGAATTAAACTTTACAATAGGAGACGAATTGGCATTTTGATTATGTGTTGGTGGAGATCAGAGACTTAAACCTCTTCTGTCACCCCTTGGACACCACAACTCTTCCAGTGAACCACATACTTCTTATAACTGCTAGATTTACTGAAATATAACTTCCAAAATAAGTTAACTCATATTTATATTAAAATATTTCAGTGTTTATGTTAAAAATGGAGTGGTATGTATGAAGACGCCATGGGATAAAGGGGAAGGATAACACACTGAATGACAGACAACAACATAAAAATGGTTCCAAGGCATATGTGGTTATGAAAAATCTTGACAAAGGCATGCAGCCAACAAAATGGCTGTGGGGGAAAAAAGAAATAACCGGTGGGAGGGACAGTGAAGATGATTGTAGAAATGTGTGAATTGTTAACATTGAGGAGAATGTTGTAGGATAATAATAAGCCTTATATTTTAAAGTGCTTTCACTGTTTCTCAATTCTTTTACCAACTATTTGAGCATCCATTTTGTCCTCAGCATAGTCTAGTTACCGAGAACCTAACTTTAGGGGGAAAAAAGAAAAAGAAACCAAAATTACTAAACACTTAGATGTAATATCTGACATCATAACACTACTATTAGGAAGAAAAGAACACAGGGAGAAATCACTGGGATATTTGCATGAGTATTAACTTTTTGGATATGGCATTAAAAACATAGACTATAGCCAAGTGGTAAGTGCCTTTAATCCCAGCTCTCCTAAGGCCAGCATGGTCTACAGAGTGAGTTCCTGGACAGGCTCCAAAGCTACACAGGGAAAACCTGACTCAAAAATCAACAAAAAAAAAAAAAAGCATAGACTATGAAGACAAAAGAAAGACAAGCGAGATACTTCAACACTTTCTGGGGGGAAAGGAACCAAAATAGTAAAAGGTACTATGAGATTGCAATATTTGCAAAATACCATATGTGATAAGGATTTAATTGTGAAAATATTAAATCTTACAAAGAGAATAAATGAAAATATCCACTTATTTGTGAATGTTCAGTAAAAAAAAAGTTAAAATTAATGTTTTAAACACCAAAATGAATTTGAAATTAAAGACATTAGTAACAGCTACTATCACAGAAGATGAATTCACATTTATTTGGCTATTGATCTCAGGTTTCAGTTGACAAAATAATTGCTACAGTTATTTCATTAAGTTTTAATCCTCGGAGAATTGTATGAGTTTCCTTTTATCCTGTGCAATTTCAGTGTTTTGAGATTCTTCTCACATTGTTATTGTCATCACTGGATCTTCTTTAGACTGATTTTTTTATGAATGGTTTTGTGCATTCTTATAATTGATCCATGTGATGATGCAATAGCTTCAATGCTACAAAAATGTGGAAAAAGTACATGTGAATATTCATCCTGTAGTTGATAAAGTACATAACATATTCGTGAAGGCAAGGCAGATGTTAGAATTACTTCATGATGTATAATTTGATTTATGTGTAATGATGTATAATTTGATTGATTGTAAAATGAGAGATATAGCCAATATAATAAGTCATAATTAGAAAGCCACCTAGTTATTTTCTTTCTTCTGTTCCTTCACTTTTTCCTCTTCTTCTTTACTTTCATCATCATCATCATCATCACAATCTGTATCCATGATCCAATAATAATCTTTAAACATTTTTGACGCAGGAGAACTTTCATAACCCCATCCTTTCTTCATAAACATCTGCTCAAGAGTGCTTAGTGTAGAATTGTCATCCTTGCTAATGAAGTATTTCCAGTCAGTTGGTTCATAAGCTTCCTCAATGATTTCTGGACTACCAATGTTTTCATCTTGAAGTTCAAGCTCATTGGGATCTGCTACAGGCTCTTCATTTCCTAATATTTTCCAATGGTTGTTTTTCAGGTATGGCGATTCATATCTAATCTCCTTGCTGGCTTTATGAGGATCTTGTGGTTTTTGGAGTTTTATATCGAAGTGGGAGGCCTGTTTGGAGAGTCTGCTGTCCTTCACTTTGCTCGCTTTCCTGCCATACCTGAGATCAAATGTAGGCAGATCAGTTTTCTTGGCAGGTGATTCTTCATAGCTTGGTTGGTTTTCATTTCCGGTGTCAATTTGTTGCATGGAATCTCGACAAGGCTCAGCCCATTCACAGATGTCATCCCCTCCTTTGTATATATATTTATAATAAATAGAGCTAAGCATGTCCTGTTTCCTGTGTTTGCGATCATGGAGCCATTTGCCTTCACATGACCAGGGAAGCTTGTGTGGTTCCAGATCTAATTTTCCTTGAGACTGTTTGCCAGTGTTGGTGGGCTGCTTGGTTGCTTCCCTGTGATCTTCCCAATACAGCCACTTGTTCTCCAGCATCCGGTTAGGTTTTGGTGTTTCCAGAATTTTGATTAATATATCTGCAGAATTCTCTTCTCCTCGAGGCCAGGGAGCTAGCAGATGGTGATTCTGGCGCATACCTATGTCATCCCAGAAGGTTCTACGTGTTTGTTGGACTGGCAAAAGTGGATGATACAGTCCTGAGTCCTCAGACAGCTTTCTTTGGTTCTTGTTGGCGATGGGACTGCACATTCCGCGAGAAATGGTAGGGAAAAAGGTACCCTCCATACTGCGTGTAGTCAGTCCTTCACTTGGTGTTCCAACTTTCCTGAAGTCATCTGGCCGATCCTTAATGTAGAGTCGCTGCTGGCCCTCCACGGAGGTGGGCAACCTTAGCTGCTCTTTCTTCTGCTTTAAGAAACACTTGGAAGAGTCCTTCCACACAGACTTGCTGGTCATGTCCTGAGATGTTGGCTTTAGTGTCCGCCGGGCCTGGTTCCCTGGCAGCCTGTGGTCTCCCATACTCCTGGCTGTGGGGCCACGGTCTCAGCCTCAGGGATTTGTTTTGTTGAGGTTACTCAGTTGCTAGGAGATCTGGATTCTACTCTGACAAGCAAGGGAGTGCCCCGCCAGCAGTCCCCTCCATTCTGTTCTACACAGTGTTGGGGAGAAAAAAACACGCTTTATGTACTATAGTCTTTTTGATGGACTTTCAAATTGTTTCTGTCTTGACCCATATTTCAAAGAATGTTTCTATGGAAATGTATATTCAATATTATTTTATATTTACTTAAAACTATACACAATACACATAAATGTGTGTGTGTGTGTGTGTGTGTGTGTGTGTGTGTGTGTGTGTGTGTGTGTTAAAGGAAGTTAAGTCAATTGGGCTGACATGCTCCCCATAAAAATGACAGATTAGCAAAACCCTGGAGATGGGTACCCCGTATCTCTCAGGGATTGAGGGTAGGCCCTTGTTACTGAAGACACCACACACTTAAGATGCACAACTAAGATGATTTGACCTGAATGTAGCCAGAAAGACTCTTTCCTTTAGTCTATCTTTCATGGTCCCAGAAAACACAATGCAAGGTGCCAGTGAATGGAAGCAATTAAATCCTCCCAGCTGCAACACTCATGAAGCATGACAATTATTGACCAGACAAGATAAAGGGGCAATGAGTGGCTCTCACTTTTCTGTGGCAACCACCCGCTCTCTCGTTGACTTAAGGGCCATTCAACAGGAGGGAAATTAGGCATGTTCCTGGAAATCTAGCAAGCTTTCCCAGGATAGTAAGGCCATGGACCTTAGAAAACAATCTACTACCACCACTCTACTAGACCAGTATAATTCTTCACAACCTTCTAAATCTTTTCCTTATACCCACAGATAAGTGTGCTACCACCCTTCATCCTCTCTTTACAGCAAATGGAGACCATCACAGAAAATACAACTGAACCCAATGCAAAGATCAACAGATTTTGAGAGCCCAGCCCCAGTAGCCACATTCACATCAGAGAGCCTGCATCTTCTGTTCAGTGAACACCAAGGAAGGGAGATAAGAAAGATTGTGATAGTCAGAATACCAGGAAGTCTTCTGTGAAACAGTCTCTCCTAGAAATGGCTGCATAAACAACCCAGAACAATGGCATTAACAGTGAACATATTAACATGGCAAGATGAAAATCCATGGGGTCCTGCCCCTAGACAAAGACAACAAGCAACTAATGACTCTTGAAGAAAGGAGAATTGGCCTCTCCCAGGGATGAGCTCCACTATTGTTTGTCCAATGCTGAATGTTAACCTTTGAACATCTCCAACATCCTGAATCTTCACTGTGACTTAGGCTTTGCCTTTACAGTTTTATGCAATGGCCTTCCCAGGTATCCTTGCAGAGAAACACCTTATAGAAGAAAGGTGTGTGCAAATGTCTTGATTACATGCTCTGCTGTCCATGTCTGGGCCACACTTACTTCTGTCCTATATGGAAGACTTCTGTTTTATGGCTATTTGATGGAATAAGGGACTCCTCCAAAGACAAGAGTGTGCCGTGTGAAGTTTTTATTATAAACTACTGTGACTTTGGGGGGAACATTTGGTTGTCAAACTATATAGTGATTATATTGATCTTTTGGAGTATAGATTCTATTGAGAAAAAAATATGGAAAGCAAGACATTCCCAGAATTATTGCAAGGAACATTCCAATCCATATTTTTTCTTAGCCTTGCTGGAGGAGTAAACTATTTTTTCACAATGAGCTACCATTTTCATTAATATGTAGATGATGCTGTGATAATAAACTTCTAATTTAGCTTTAAAAAAACTATTGCAGGCAGCTGTCCATTGATTTTTAGCCTTCCCTTGTGTCAACTGAACAGATGTTTTGTAGTTTCTGTCTATGGAATATCTCTACTCCTGAAAGTAAGAAAGCCTGTGTCTGGCATGCCAAGGATGTTGAAGAGTTGTTGCTCACTGGATCAACTCTGAAACCACAAGGACTCTGCCACCTAGGTTTTGCAGGGATCTTCAAATCAAAGCTACAACATTGAGGTTGGTTGTGTCATGTGTTCCCTAGCATTGCCTGGAAACTCTGAATGGCAGCTGCCTTCTATAACTATATGGTTATCAACCCATATCTTGGTGGATTGGATTTCTACCTTGCTTCTTTTAGGTACTACACTATTCCTGCTTCTTAAGGTCACCTCCTTTATTGTATTCCATCCAGTCCTAGCCTTAAGTGCCTGTTTCTGGGCATCATAAGAATATTATTTTTTTACAATGAATATTCTCAATGTTATAATAGAACTATCACTCACTGTTATGCTGTGTGTGTATATGTTGTTTGTGTATGAGAGAGAGAGCAATCTTGCATGATTTTATAAGAGTTGTTTTTAAACACTATGATGTTTAGAACATGGAAACTGACTCCAGTAACTCAGTCTATTAACGTATGATGTGCCATGCTTTGTTCAAGCCTACCCCTTTCTGAATAGAGACAGTGGATGGGCAGGAGACTGGATGGGAGGCATGGGGGTCTTGGTAGGAGGATTGAAAGAGGGGAAACAGTGGTTGGTGTGTAAAATAAATGAAAACTGTTAATTTTTTAAATTAAAATAAAAAAATACAGTAATGGCATGAATTACAAAGCCTCTAACACATGATTTATTTGCAAGCATTAATCTCAAAACTTCTTATGGCATGGAATGGTAAGGACACAAGGCTAGGTCTTTCTAAGCTTTGTGGAAATATTTCAATATTCGTTACACATGCAATGGCAGACATTAAGATTTGGAGATGAAAAGTCTGTATGTGGAGAGAGTTCCCTGTAGTGTACCCAGCATGGTAGTGAAACAATGGAAGCAAAGATAGTGATATAGACTTAATATAAGAAATTCATTTTGAAGTTGGGTGTTGGTGGCACATGCCTTTAATCACAGTACTCAGGAGGCAGAGGCAAGTGGATCTCTATGAATTTGGGGACAGCCTGGTATACAGAATGAGTTCCAGGACAGGCTCCAAATAAATGTAGAGAAACCCTGACTCAAAAGAAGGAAAAGGAAAGAAAAAAGGAAAGAAAGAAAAGAAAAGAAATTCATCTTGAAAATGTATCTAACAGCTGAGTTCCCACAGGCAAGATACTTGACCTCCAAAGCAGGGCCTCAGCTAAAGAAAGAGGCCTCAGCTGGAAAATCTCAGTTTCCAGTGAGATCCGAGGACTCTGCTAAAGAAAGAGGCCTCAGCTGGGGAGTGCCAGTTTCCAGTGAGATCAGACTATCCTGCAGAAACTTCCCAGGTTTCAGCTCAGCCTTTGTCCTCTTCCACCAGCCATTGGCTACAGCCATTGGCTAGTGGCATCTTCTACTGGATCCTCAGCCCTGACCCCATCCCTGGGTCCCTATCTATGGAGAGACCTCCTATAGAGCTTGGACCACCCAGAGCTACAGATATTGAATCTCTGACCCACATAAGCCCAACGGAGAAGTACCATAGAGAGAGGAGGAGACCCCAACCCAAAACCAAAAAAAAAAGAAAAGAAGGAAAAAAAAAAAAAAAAAAAAAAAAAAAAAAAAAAAAAAAAACACCACCCCAAAAAAAAAAAAACAACACCAAAAAAAAAAAAAAACAACAAAAAAAAGAAGAAGGAGGAGAGGACATAAAAATAACCAAAAAAAAAGAAAGAGCCACAAAGAATGTGTGAGAAAATCCCATAAAAAATGGAGGGAAAACAAACAAAAAAGTGGAAGAAATGAACAAATTCCTTAAGGAAAGTAGAGAAAGTACAGAAAGCCAAGAAAAAATAATTAAGCAGGTGAAGGAAACTGTTCAAGACTTGAAAACTGAAATAGAGAAAATAAAGGCAACACAAACCAAAGAAATGCTGGAAATAGAAAAACTGGGCAAAAAATCGGGAACTACAGACGCAAGCATAACCAACAAATTCAAGAGATGGAAGAGAGAATCTCAGGTGCAGAAGATAAACTAGAAGAAATAAATTCATCGACCAAAGAAAATCATAAATCCAACAAATCCTTAACACAAAACATCCAGGAAATGTGGGACACCGTGAAAAGGCCAAACCTAAGAATAATAGGCATAGGGGAAGGTGAGGAAGCCCAGCTCAAAGGTGCTGAAAGCATATTCAACAAAATCATCGAGGAAAACTTTCCAACTCTGAAGAAGGACATGCCCATGAAAGTACAAGAAGTATACCGAACACCAAATAGGCTAGACCAAAGAAAAAAGACCACTTGGCATATAATAATATGCATACAGAATAAAGAAAGAATATAAAGAGCAGCGAAGGAAAAAGGACAGGTAACATATAAAGGCAGACCTATCAAAATTACACCTGAATTCTCCATGGAAACCCTCAAGGCCAGAAGGTCCTGGATAGATGTTCTACAAGCATTAAGAGAACACGGATGCCAGCCTAGGCTACTATATCCAGCAAAACTCTCAATCACTATAGATGGAGAAAACAAGATATTTAATGACAAAACCAGATTTTCCCAATACATATCTACAAATCCAGCCCTACAGAAAGTATTGGAAGGAAAACTCCAACCCAAGGAAGGTAACTACGCCCACAAAAATGTAGGCAACAGATAATCCAAATACACCAGAAACCAAGGGTAAAGCAGAACTAATATATTCACAATACCACTGCCAACAACAAACCTAAATCAAACAAGCATCAACAATCAATGGTCCTTACTCACCCTCAACATTAATGGTCTTAACTCACCTATAAAAAGAGACAGGCTAACAGAATGGATACGAAGACAGAATTCATCCTTCTGCTGCATACAAGAAACACATCTAAGCTTCAAAGATAGACATTACCTCAGGGTAAAGGGAAAGGGTTGGGAAAAGATTTGCCAATCAAATGGAACCAAGAAGCAAGCAGGTGTAGCTATCCTAATATCTAACAAGTTAGACTTCAAACCAAAATTAATCAAAAGAGATGAAGATGGTCATTTCATAGTCATAGAAGGAGAAATCCATCAACACAAAGTCTCAGTTCTTAACATCTATGCCTCTAATACAAAGGCACCCACATTTGTAAAAGAAACACTACTAAAACTCAAAGCTCATATAAAACCTCACACACTTATAGAGGGAGACTTCAATACACCACTCTCAACACTAGACAGAACCACAAATCAGAAACTCAACAAAGAAACAAAAGAACTAACAGAAGTTATGTCTCAACTGGGGTTAACAGACATCTATAGAACATTCCATCCAAACACAAAAGAATATACCTTCTTCTCTGCTCCACATGCAAACTTTTCTAAAATCGACCCCATACTAGGTAGCATAACAAACCTCAACAGATACAAGAGAATAGGAATAGTACCCTGTATCTTATCAGACCACAATGCTTTAAAATTGGAATTCAACAACACAAATAGCAGAAAACCTACAAACTCATGGAAACTGAACAATGTGCAATTGCACCACAACTGGGTCAAAGAAGAAATAAAGAAAGAAAGTAAGGACTTTCTAATATTCAACGAGAATGAGGACACAACATACCCGAACTTATGGGACACCTTGAAAGCAGTGCTGTGAGAGAAGTTCATTGCACTAAGTGCCCATATGAAGAGAACAGAGGATAGTCACATAAGAGAATTAACAGTGCAACTGAAAACCTTAGAACAGAGAGAAGCAAACTCATTCCATAGGAGCACACGCCAGAAAATAATCAACTTGAGGTCTGAAATCAACAAAATAGAAACCAGGAAAACAATACAAAAAATCAATTCAATGAAGAGTTGGTTTTTTGAGAAAAATCAACAAGATTGACAAACCTTTATCCAAATTAACGAAAAAGCAGAGAGAGAACATGCAAATTAACAAAATCAGAAATGAAAAGGGGAACATAACAACAGATAGAGAGGAAATTCAGATAATTTTTAGGTGATACTTTGAAAATCTATATTCCACAAAAATTGAAAATTCAAAGGAAATGGACAAATTTCTGGACAACTATGACTTACCAAATTTAAATCAAGAAGAGACAAACAACTTAAATAGACCTATAACCCACAATGAAATAGAAGCAGACATCGAAAGCCTTCCAACCAAAAAAAGTCCAGGGCCAGATGGATTCAGTGCAGAATTCTACCAGACATTCAAGGAAGAACTAATACCCCTACTCCTCAAACTGTTCCACAAAATAGATACACAAGGTTCATTGCCAAACTCTTTTTATGAGGTCACAATAACCTTGGTACCCAAGCCACACAAAGATACAACTAAGAAAGAAAACTATAGACCAATAACCCTGAAGAACATCAATGCAAAAATACTCAATAAAATACTGGCAAACCAAATTCAAGAATACATCAGAGAAATCATGCACCATGACCAAGTAGGCTTCATCCCTGGAATGCAGGGATGGTTTAACATACGAATATCTATGAACGTGATCCACCATATAAACAAACTGAAAAAGAAAACCCATATGATTATCTCCCTAGACGCTGAAAAAGCCTTGGACAAAATTCAACACCCTTTCATGATAAAGGTCTTGGAGAGATCAGGGATAACAGGAACATACCTAAACATAATAAGAGCAATATACAGCAAACCAACTGCCAACATCAAACTGAACGGAGAGAAACTTAAGCTAATTCCTCTAAAAGCAGGAACAAGACAAGGCTGCCCTCTCTCTCCATATCTCTTCAATATCATACTGGAAGTTATAGCTAATGCTATAAGAAAACAAAAGGAGATCAAGGGGATCCAAATTGGAAAGGAAGAAGTCAAAATGTCTCTATTTGCAGATGATATGATAGTTTACATAAGAGACCCAGTAAACTCTACCAGGGAACTCCTACAGCTGATAAACACCTTCAGCAAACTAGCAGGATACAAGATAAACTCAAAAAAAATCAGTAGCCCTACTTTTTTCAGACAACAAAGAGACAGAGAAAGAAATCAGAGAAACATCACCCTTTACAATAGCCACAAGCAACATAAAATATCTTGGTGTAACACTTACCAAACAAGTAAAAGACCTATATAATAAGAACTTTGTGACTCTAAAGAAAGAAATTAAAGAAGATACCAGAAAATGGAAAGATCTCCCATGCTCTTGGATAAACATACTAAAAATGGCAATCTTGCCAAAAGCAATCTACAGATTCAATGCAATCTCCATTAAAATCCCACCGCAATTCTTCACTGACCTTGAAAGGATAATAACCAACTTTATATGGAAAAACAAAAGACCCAGTACAGCCAAAACAACCCTATACAATAAAAGAACTTCAGGAGCTATCACCATTCCTGACTTTAAGTTCTACTACAAAGCTATAGTTCTGAAAACAGTCTGGTATTGACATAAAAATACACAGGTAGACCAATGGAATCGAATTGAAAATCCTGACATTAACCCACACACCTATGAACAACTGATTTTCAGAAAAACAGCTAAAATTATACAATGGGGCAAGGACAGCATCTTCAACAAATGGTGCTGGTACAATTGGATGAGGGTGTGTAGAAGACTGCAGATAGACCCATGTCTGTCGCCATGCACAAAACTCAAGTCCAAATGGATCAAAGACCTCAACATCCATCCAGACACATTGAACCTCTTAGAAGAGAAAGTAGGAGGTACCCTTGAACAAATTGGTATAGGAGACCGCTTCCTGAACATAACTCCAGGGCCACAGACACTGAGAGAAACAATTAATAAATGGGACCTCTTCAAACTTTAGAAGCTTCTGTAAGGCAAAGGACACAGTCGACAAGACCAAACGGCAGCCCACAGACTGGGAAAAGATTTTCACCAATCCTATATCCGACAAAGGGCTGATCTCCAAAATATACAAAGAACTCAAGAAACTAGTCAACAAAACACCAAACAATCCTATTAAAAATGGGGTACAGAACTGAAGAAAGAATTCTCAATAGAGGAAATCAAAAAGCCTGAAAGACACTTAAGAAAGTGCTCAACATCTTTAGCTATCAGGGAAATGCAAATCAAAAAAAACTTTGAGATACCATCTTATTCCTGCCAGAATGGCTAAAATTAGAAACACCAGTGATGACTTATGTTAGAGAGGATGTGGAGAAAGTGGAACACTCCTTCACTGCTGGTGGGAGTGCAAACTTGTACAGCCATTTTGGAGATCAGTATGGCAGTTCCTCAGGAAAATGGGAATTAGTTTACCACAGGACCCGGCAATCCCACTCTTAGGCATATACCCAAAGGATTCACATCCATGCAACAAAGACATCTGTTCAACTATGTTCATAGCAGCACTATTTGTAATAGCAAGAACCTGGAAGCAACCTAGATGCCCCTTAATTGAAAAATGGTTAATGAAAATGTGGCACATCTACACAATGGAATACTACTCTGCAGAAAAAAAATAATGGTATCTTGAAATTCACAGGCAAGTGGATGGCACTTGAAGAAACCATCCTGAATGAGGTAACCCAGTCACAAAAAGAGGAACACAGTATGTACTCACTCATATATGGATTTTAGACCTAGGTCAAATGATCACCAGCCTATAATTCACACTACCAGAGGAACTAGGATACAAGGTGTATTCTAAGAGATTCATATAAAGTCCTTCACAGAACTGGGAAGGGACAAGTCCACCAGATCTCAGGGGAAGTGGGGGGGGGCAGCGAATGGAGAGAGAAGTAGGAGAAAATGAGGGGGAGGAAAGGAAAACATGTGCAACCAGGAAGATTGAGCCTGGTTAGGAATAGAAGATAGGAGAGAGAAAGAGAGAGAGAGACAGAGAGAGAGACAGAGAGAGAGAACATAAAAGAGGGAGCCAATATTGGTTTGAAGATAAAATTGAACACAAAGAAAGGTCTAGAGAACTACAAGACAGCTGCCAACTAACAATTTGAACTTCCATGGAAAGGCTACCATAAATACCCTTCCCGGAGAGTGAGATCAACAACTAACTTCTCCATGGAGCCCTCAACTAATGCCTGTTGAAAACAGGATCAAACACCCATACATAAACACTGAGTCGAAGTAGAACCCAGATGCAAATGGAGAGGACAAGACCAGGCAGCAGAAACACATAGAGACAGCTTACCCGAACAAGGAGCAAACGGGCCACCAGACTGATAGCTGGGAAGCCAGCATGGGACTGACTCAGGCCCCCCTAAATATGGGTCTCAGCAAGAAGGACTGAGCAGTCTAAGGGACCTCAGACAGTGGAGCCAGAATATATTCCTGGTGCCCCAAAGGACCTTGCGAACACAGATAACTGCCTTAATCTAGAGACAGGAGAGAAGCCCTAGTCCCTACTTCACATGACCTGTCAGATCTACATGACCCCAACTGGATGGCATTCCCCTACATATGGAATTGGGGTGGGAGGATGGGAGGGGAGGGTGGTTAGAGTGCATGTGAGAGGGCAGAGAGGGTAAAAGCGAGGGACAGAAGGAGGGAGGGAGGGAGAGGGAACTTGGATGGACATGTAAAATAATAAGTTAAATTAATAAAAAAAATGCTTTGACTCCAAAATTTAAGTTGAAGGACAAGTTACTGGGGAAAAGGATTTCTATTTTTGTTTCCACAGAAAATGAAAAGATGTGGATTCCTTCCATACTAATGTGATTTGATCACGCCAGACTGCCTGAAACAGAGTACAAGGTGATCCTACATTCAAAACAGCTGGACAAAGCAGCCTTACAGACTACACCCAGGATTTCTGAATCTTCTTGGAATCCCCCATGACAGCACCCCTTACCAGCAGGAAGTAGTTTGGAAAGAACAACGCCCAAATTCCCAAATATTGTGTATAAATGTTTGTTTTCATTTAATTGGACTTTGTTATATAAAATAAAATAAAATAAATTAATAAAAAAGGGGGGGCTGAAAGACACTTAAGAAAGTGCTCCACATCCTTAGCTATTAGGGAAATGCAAATCAAAACTACTTTGAGATACCATCTTACTCCTGCCAGAATGGCTAAAATTAGAAACACCATTGAGGACTCATGTTGGAGAGGATGTGGAAAAAGAGGAACACTCCTCCACTGCTGGTGGGAGTGCAAACTTGTACAGCCATTTTGGAGATCAGTATGGCAGTTCCTCAGGAAAATGTGAATTAGTTTACCACAGGACCTGGCAATCTCCCTCTTAGGCATATACCCAAAGGATCCACATCCATGCAACAAAGACATCTGTTCAACTATGTTCATAGCAGCACTATTTGTAATAGCAAGAACCTGGAAGCAACCTAGATGCCCCTCAGTTGAAGAATGGTTAATGAAAATGTGGCACATCTACACAATGGAATACTACTCTGCAGAAAAAAATAATGGTATCTTGAAATTCGCAGGCAAGTGGATGGCACTTGAATAAACCATCCTCAATGAGGTAACCCAGTCACAAAAAAGAGGAACATAGTATGCATACACTCATATATGGATTTTAGACCTAGATCAAAGGATCACCAGCCTATACTTCACACCAACAGAGGAACTAGGATACAAGGTGTATTCTAAGAGATTCATATAAAGTCCCTCACAGAACTGGGAAGGGACAAGTCCCCCAGAGCACAGGGGATATCGGGGGGCAGCAAATGGAGACAGAAGTAGTAGAAAACAAGGGGGAGGAAAGGAAAACATGTGCGACCAGGAAGATTGAGCCTGGTTAGGAACAGAAAACAAGAGAGAGAGAGAACATAAAAGAGGGAGCCAATATTGGTTTGAAGATAAAATTGAACACAAAGAAAGGTCTAGAGAACTACAAGACAGCCGCCAACTAACAATTTGAACTTCCATGGAAAGGCTACCATAAATACCCTTCCCGGAGAGTGAGATCAACAACTAACTTCTCCATGGAGCCCTCAACTAATGCCTGTTGGAAACAGGAGCAAACACTCATACATAAACACTGAGTCGAAGTAGAACCCAGATGCAGATGGAGAGGACAAGACCAGGCAGCAGAAACACATAGAGACAGCTTACCCGAACAAGGAACAAACGGGCCACCAGACTGATAGCTGGGAAGCCAGCATGGGACTGACTCAGGCCCCCCTAAATATGGGTCTCAGCAAGAAGGACTGAGCAGTCTAAGGGACCTCAGACAGTGGAGCCAGAATATATTCCTGGTGCCCCAAAGGACCTTGCGAACACAGATAACTGCCTTAATCTAGAGACAGGAGAGAATCCCTAGTCCCTACTTCACATGACCTGTCAGATCTACATGACCCCAACTGGATGGCATTCCCCTACATATGGAAATTGGGGGGGATGGGAGGGGAGGGTGGTTAGGGTGCATGTGAGAGGGCAGAGAGAGTAAAAGGGAGGGACAGAAGGAGGGAGGGAGGGAGGGAGAACTGAGATCGACATGTAAAATAATAAATTAAATAAACAAAAAATGCTTTGACTCCAAAATTTAAGTTGAAGGACAAGTTACTGGGGAAAAGAATTTCTATTTTTGTTTCCACAGAAAATGAAAAGCTGTGTATTCCTTCCATACTAACGTGGTTTGATCAAGCCAGACTGCCTGAAACAGAGTACCAGGTGATCCTACATTCAAAACAGCTGGACAAAGAAAGCAGCCTTACAGACTACAGTCAGCACTTCTGCATCTTCTTAGAATCCCCCATGTCAACGCCCCTTACCAGCAGGAAGTAGTTTGGGAAGGACGACACCCAAATTCCCAAATATTGTCTATAAATGTTTGTTTTCATTTAAATGGACTTGGTTATATAAAATAAATAAATAAAATTCAAAAAAGAAAATGTACCTAACATTTAATATTTTACATTAGGAAATGTGGTATGAATAAAGAGAAAAGTATTTCAGTGAATGATATAGCCAGTGTAGGAATAGATGCTTGTTGTCTTCTGTCTATGATCTTATAGGAAACTAAGAATAATGTGATGCCCTTGATTTCACAAGATCCATAGGTAGCTCAGACATTGCAGGGATAAAATAAAATGTCAAGGTCAGAAGGTGTAGTTATCACAGAAATATGACTTAACTAAGATGGGGACATGTCTATTTTGCAACAGAGAAGCAAACTTGAATAGCAATCAAACCCTAAAGTTGAAACTCATTCAAAAGTCTAAAAATCAATTGCATAGGACAATGCACAAAAATTTAAATAATTTTAATTAAAAGACTATATCACCTACCATTCTTGCCTTTGTAAGATAGATGGACCAAAACTAGGTGACTTAAAGTAGTTCATAGAGAATATATTTGACTCCATCTGCTGTTTCTAAAAACATAGTAGTTTCTACAAATGAACTATATTTCTGGTCAAAGATAAACATTTATTTGTACTTTTGTAATGTGTAATTTTTATTAACTTATTTTTTTTTACATTCCAATCCCAGTTATCCCTCCTCTTCTCCCACTCCCCCCACTTCTCCCCTACCCCACTCTCCCACCTGCTCCTCGGAGAGAGTAATGCCTCCCCTAGGAAGTCTACTAAGTTTGTCCCACCATTTCCTTGAGGCAGGACCAAGGCACCTCTCCAAGCCACACACACAACAACCCTGTGTCTAGCCTGAACAATGTATCTCTCTAAATAGAATGGGTTCCACTAAGTCAGTTTGTATATTAGAACTAGAGCTTGGACCCACTGACAGTGGCCTCATATATTGTCTCAACACATTGTCACCTATATTAAGGAAGTCTAGTTCGATCTTATGCAGGTTCCCCATTTGTCAGACCTGAGTCAGTGATCTCTCACTAACTCGAGTCAGCTGACTCCTTTGTTCAACTGTACTCCAGGAGCTTGACCCCTTGGTTAGTTGTGGATTTCTGAATCTGCTTCCATCTTTTGCTGCATGAGGGTTCTAGCTTCTCAGTGGGTATGGACTGTAGGATATCTTTTGCTTTATGAGTGAGTACATACTATATTTGTCTTTCTGGTTTGGGATTTTTTTTTCTACATCTATCCATCTGCCTGCTAATTTTAGGATGTCATTTTTTTTAACCACTGAGTAGTATTCCATTGTTCAAATGTACCACATTTTCTGTACCCATTCTCCAGTTAAGGGGTATCTAGGTTGTTTCCAAGATCTGGCTATTATGAATAATGTTGCTATGAAAATAGTTGAGCAAATGTCGTTGTGGTGTGAGTGTGCCTCTTTTGGATATATGACCAACAGTGATATTGCAAGGTCTTGAGGTAGGTTGAGCCCTAATTTTCTGAGAAATTGCCATACTGATTTCCACAGCAGCTTTACAAGTTTGCACTGCCACCAGCAGTGGAGGAGTGTTCCCCTTTCTCCACATCCTCTCCAACATAAGCTGTCATTAGTATTTTTGATCTTACCCATTCTGATCGGTGTAAGATGGAATCTCAGAGTGGTTTTGGTTTGCATTTCCCTAATGACTAAAGATGCTGAGCATTTAAGTGTCTTTCCACCATATGAGATTGTTCTGTTGAGAATTCTGTTTGGATCTGTATCCCATTTTTAATTGGATTATTTGGTAGTTTGATGTCTAGTTTCTTGAGTTCTCTGTATATTTTGGAAATCAGCCCTCTGTCAGGTATGGGGTTGGTGAAGATCTTTTCCCATTCTGTAGGGAGTCATTTTATCTTGTTGTCCATGTTCTTTACCTTCAGAAGCTTCTCAATTTAAGGAGGTCTCATTTATTAATTGTTGCTCTCAGAGTCTGTGCCCCTGGAGTTATGTATTCTATTTAGGAAGTAGCCTCCTGTGCCTATTGTTCAAATGTATTTCGCAGTTTCTCTTCTACAAGGTTCAGTGTGGATGGATTTATATTAAAAGTTCTTGATTCATTTTTACTTGAGTTTTGTGCATGGCGACAAATATAGATCTATTTGCAATCTTCCACATGTTGAGAGCCAGTTATACCAGCAACATTTGTTGAATATGCTTTCTTTTTTCCATTTTATAATTTTAGCTTCTTTGTCAAAAATTAGGTGTTCATAGGTGTGTGGGTTGATATTGGGGTCTTTGATTCTATTCCATTGGTCCACCTGTCTGTTTTTATGACAATACCAAGCTGTTTTCATTATTATAGCTCTAAAGTGGATGTTGAAGTCAGGGATGGTGATGCCCCCAGATTATCCTTTATTGTACAGGATAGTTTTAGCTGTCCTAGATTTTTTTTCCATATGAAGTTGAGTATTGTTCTTTCAAGGTCTGTGAAAAATTGTGTTGGAATTTTGATAGGATTGTCATTTTTACTATGTTGATCCTACCTATCCAAGAGCATGGGAGATCTTTCCATTTTTTGATATCTTCTTTCATTTCTTTCTTTAAGGACTTGAAGTTCTTATCATACAGATCTTTCACTTGTTTGGTTAGAATTACCCAAGATATTTTATGTAATTTGTGGCTATTAAAGATAAATACTTTTAAATGCATAGAAACCAAAAGAGTGTGAAGATATAAAGATGCTCAGTGAATTTAAAAGATATGAAGAAGTATAGAATTACAAGAAATGTAAGTTCAATATCCATAACTTATCTTGAATTCTCAGACCAATTAGCTAGTTGAGAGTTTCAGCCCTTGTCCCTAGGTCTTCTTCCAATGTGTGAACTAGAGGTAGTGGTGATTGGTGTCCACAAAGGCCCTCAATGGATAGCATGTCCTGTTGCTTTTGCTCTTGTGTGTTATATTCCATACAGGAATTGACTCTGTATGACCAGTAGGATGCAGCAGAAGTAACTGAACTGAACTCTGAAACTGAAGGTCTGATGTAGCAGCATCTTGCCTGTGAACCTGTAACGGTGGCCACACCCCTTTGGGCATGGATTCAAGTTGGGACAGAATCAGAAAGAGAAGCCTGAGGTGTGCTCTCTCTCTCTCTCTCTCTCTCTCTCTCTCTCTCTCTCTCTCTCTCTCTCTCTCTCTGAGTTGCAGATCAGAACAAAAGGGCAGAGAAAGGCTACGGTGCTTGTTTACTCTTCTTTGTAAGTTGTTCCCCAATGAAACACCCAGTTTTCATTTATCTTGGGTCTAGTGAACTCATTACACTCATGCCTTCAGCTTGAGACTATATCTTAAGAACTGAAGCTTCTGTGTGGGCCTTTGGAACTCTCACCTTTGGGGGTTCTCAAAGGACCCATTTTTATGAGCTGTGAGATCAAGCAACATGAATGTGGTTTAAATTTTCTAGTCATCAGGCCTAGTTACAGCCTTGGTCAACAACCAAAAACCATCAGCTTTGTGAGTAGACTGTCAGTGAGTGCAGAACTCTTTTTGAAATCTGCAGTCAGCCAGCTGCTGACTCTGACTGCATAAGGGTTTCCAAGTGCGACCATAACTTGCTAAGGTGGCT
This sequence comes from Phodopus roborovskii, assembly GCF_943737965.1. Lineage (NCBI taxonomy): Eukaryota > Metazoa > Chordata > Mammalia > Rodentia > Cricetidae > Phodopus > Phodopus roborovskii. Next base: position 223,785 of record NW_026125640.1, on the reverse strand, counting down.
CAATCTGCAAAACAGAAAGGAATAAAAATAAAGCATTGTCTTGAGTCATTACATTTAGGGATGATTTTTTGTGCAGAAACAAACCATAACTGAAATAGAACTGAAAAAGGACCCAGAATATGACACATAGTTTCTCATATGAACTACTTATTCAAAGGAAATATTTTAAGCAAAGCCAACCAAACTTATGCATTCAACTGCATTCCTTGATTATTTTTCCTACTTCTAACTTCTCTAATCCTGTACTTCCTTTTAAAATTAGAATGTCAATAACCATATGTTGTCAACTACTAATAATGTGCTTACATTCATTTAACCTCGTGAAACCGTCATAAGATCTTTTCTGTAGCTAGCTCCAATTATGGATGAAGAAGCTGATGCAAAAGGCTATATAGGTTGCTGTCCACAAACTGATGCCAAGGCCCTATTCCTAAAACAACATCTATGCAACTGAATGCAGACAGATTGAGCTGGTGTCTACCTAGAGCCCTCACCCCTACTGACTTCATTGCATTTGAAGGCACTGTGCTTGTTCCCAAAACAGAAACTGAAATACCAACCCAGCTACAAACCCTTCTATCTACAATGGTGTCTGTCCTGCCAGCAAGACATGCTAGTGCAATGGTGGCACATAGCTTGGGAAGTAACCACTCAATATCTACACTGAGATTAGTCCCACTCCACAAGATAGATGCAGCTTGGGTGATCAAGTACCTGAGACCAAATATCCCAGGGAAACCAAATAGTACTGCTCTGCTAAAGGCGCATAGCAATAAAAAGACTCTTAATGACATTCAGGTATACTCATAGGTCAGTATCAACCATCAGCAGAGAAGCCTCCTTTTGCAGCAGATGGGAACAGACATCCGTTCCCAGAGTTGGACATTATGCAAAGAGTGAGAGACTTCAGAACACTGAACCCTAAACACAATGTCTCCATCAACTCCGTCCTCTTGTGGCTCATAGAACCCTGCAGCAGAGGAGATGAAAAGAGTATAAGAGCCCAAGGGGATAGACGACACCAAGAAAACAAGACCTTCTAAATACAACAGGGAGTCACAGAAAGCGAAGCAGCATGCACAGGGCCTGCACAGGTCTGCACCAGATGGGTCTGTGTCTATGTCTGGTTTTTTGTGCCCTTTCGTTGGTTCCTTTTTTCTGTTTTCCTATTCTGTTTTTCTTTTTTAAATTTTATTATTATCCCTCAGATGCCTTTTTGTTTTCTAATGAGACAGAAAGAAGTGGATCTGGATGGGAGGTATTGTTCTTTTGCTGCAGCTATGAAACAAACACGAGACTCAACGCGCCCACGTGGAGTTTATTGGTGGAGACAAGAGAGTGGGGGGGGGGTAGCTGGTGGCCAACCAAAAGCAGGAGAGAGAGGGGAGAGGGGAGAGCAAAAGAGAAAGTAAAAGAGAGCATAAGTGGGCGGGGTCTGTCTTTTAAAGGGGTCCTTTACACCTGCCTGCAGACTAGTACTCATGGAACCCTGGGCTGATCAGAGCACTGCTTGAGTGCATTCTGCCAGGTCACAGAGGCAGGCCAGTGTAATGCCTGAATCCTTACATCTCCACTTTTACTCGTTGTTAGAAAGGTGAGGAGTTAGGTGTGGCAGGTTAAGGTATAAGGACATTGAGTTCTCAAGACTACTTCCTGCTGACATGGGGGTGTTGATCATCTTTGGGGGATCTGAGAAAGCTGGCATACTGCCATGTCCTGGAGCATCTGGTTGTTTCAAGTATGGAACTCTGGCATCTCTTTGAGACCTGGAAAGATGTTAACAGAGGACAAGGTTAAGTTTAGAAAAAAATTATCTTAGGCCTTGGTACTTGAGGGGAGAATTGTAAGATGAGGGAGGGGTTCCCGAGGTGAGGGAAGGGAGTCCTGGGACCAGGGAGAGGTTGAAAATTTATTTGGAGTGAATCTGACCTCTTTGGATGGGTCCAATTCAGCTCCCTGGAACTTACAAGAATCCTTTGAGTTTGTGAAAACATAAATATTACACACATTAGCAGCATACTCATGTTAGAAACAATTTGGCTGAAAGAATTAACACTTATACAACTGACAGATATTTAGGACAGTGAAAAGCATCTTAATTTTGAGCTTGTAGATATCTCAATAGAGGGATCCTTTGTGGAGCTGGGGAGAAACCTGATGCTAGGGAAAGTCCCAGGAACCCACAAGGATGACCCCAGCTAAAATCCCCAGCAATAGTGGAGGGAGTGACTAAACTGGCCTTCCCCTAGTCCTCAGACCTATGGAGCAGAAGAAGGATGTGATGGAGGTCAGGTGGGGGGGGGCATGGGAGGATGGGGGAGGGGACTGGGATTGATATATAAAATAAGATTGTTTCTAAATTAAATTTAAAAAGAAAAGATTGGTGACTATTCTGTCATCACAGAGCCTTCATCCAGTGACTGATGGAAGCAGATGCTAAGAGCCGCATATAAGCACCAGGCTGAACCGTGTAAGTCCAGTTGAAAAAAAGGTAGCTTACCCAAGCTTATGGGAGCTCAAGGACTCCGTACCAACAGGTGGGAAGCATCCATGGGACTGAACTAGGCCCTCTGCATGTGGGTGACAGTTTTGTAGCTTGGTATATTTGTGGGACCCTTGGTAGTGGGACCAGGATTTTCCCTGGTGCATTAGCTGGCTTTTTGAAACCCATTCCATGTGATGGGATTCCTTGCTCGGCCTTGATGCCAGCAGGGATGGGGGGGCACTTGGTCCTGCATCACCTGGATATGTCAGGCTTTGTTGACTTCCCATGGGAGGTAGTGCCCTTTCTGAGGCGTGGATGATGGTGGATTTGTGGGAAGTAGAGGAGAAATGGAGGAAGGGCAAACTATGGTTGGTATGTAAAATGAATTTTAAAAATAAAATATAATGTAAAAATGAGATCTAGTACCCTCTTCTGATGTGCAGGCAAAACATACTAAATGAATAAATCCTTAAAAAAATTATATATTGACTTCCTTCACCTTTGCCATGAGTCTTAGCTGCTCACTTGTAGAATATTTTACATATTTGCATTACTTATTCTTTCCTCATTTGTGCCTTTTACCTTTTACATTTCTAGATTATTATACAGGCACAGAAACAAAATTCATTTGAATCTGGGGCAGTACAGCCTAATGATTACTTCAAGAAAGTACAGCCTTGATTGCTTTCTATCTTTTACTGCTCTGGTGTGAGGGAATCACACTTAATACCAGCAGATGTCCTTGTAACACCACACTTCAGACAAGGTCTAGCGAAGAACGAACTGAGAAAAGCTGTTTCTGGGTATTGTACTCTGATATATTCACATTGCAATATAGATTACTGCATATATTTTCTGCAGAAATTCCTCACATGTGGCAGGTTTGAATGCATTAATAATAAACTCAGAATCACCAATAACACATTCGTGCCCCATTAAAGACAGAAATCAAAGCACTTCATTTTGGTATTATTTAACCAAGAACGAGCCAGATTTGAATTCTTTACATTGTTCTCCCTGTGTCTTCTGTCATTCCTGTCTGTCTGTTGAATTATTATGAATCTGCGCCTGCCTGAATGGTGTCTTATAAATCTGTCTCTGTGTCGTTGCCCATCCCTGTGTGTTTATCCCCAATGAAGAGCTCTTTCCTCACTCTTATTGAACAGCACAGAAAGCATCATATGTGGAAGAAATGAGATACTTTACAGAAATCTTTAACAGAGTTTTATAAGAGATCAAGTCACTGATAGAGTTTTATGAGAGATCAAGTCACTGACTCCAATTGATCCCAGCTTTCCCAGATTACAAACAGTCCTACAAACATTATTGATCAAGAAATATTCATAACTTACTTTGAGCATTCATGGTGAATATTCATGTTACAAAATCTTTTCAACTTTTATTTTGCTTTCAGCAAATATTTATCATAATACTTATCCAAGCACGCACAAATTAACCTTGAACCAGGGGAATGGAAGAGAGTATATAACTTAATATCACAGCTATTCATAACCTTGGGTTGCAAAAGTTGATTGCATGGGAAATCCAAGGCAAGTAAGGTTGGCTGTTACATTGTTCCCTTAGAGCTCAGGGATTATAGAGAGTTGGGGTGCCTGCATGGGACCTAACATGTGGACAACAGTTGTATAGTTTGGTCTGTTTGCGGAGCCCCAGCATTGGGACCAGGATCTTTCCCTAGTGCATGAACTGGTTTGTGGAACCCTTTCCCTATGGTGGGATGTCTTGCTCAGCCTTGACATAGAGGAGGAGCTTGGTCTTAATGTGTCAGGCCTTGTTGATTCACCATGGTAGGCCTTACCCTTTTTGAGGAGTGGATGGGGATTGAGTTAGGGGGAAGGTGGGGAGATTAGGAGGAAGGGAGGGAGGGGGAACTGTGGTTGGTATGTAAAACGAATAAAAATTTTTAATAAAAAATTGAGAAAAGCAGGTTAAACAAACAAGCTGAATATACAGTAGGATAGCAGTATTAAGTCTTATGTGACCTCAAGGTGCATTTATTATTAACTATGGCAGTGAAGCCAGCAAAAGTTCCAGTCTGTTGGACTCCAAGAGACTTTTTTTTTTCTTTTCCTTTTTGGGTTTTTGGTTTGGTTTGGTTTGGGTTTTTGGTTTGGTTTGGTTTGGTTTGGTTTGGTTTGGTTTGGTTTGGTTTGGTTTTTAGAGACAGGGTTTCTCTGTATTGCTTTGGAACCTGTCCTGGAACTCGCTCCATAGACCAGACTGACCTCGAACTCACATAGATCCACGTGCCTCTGCCTCCCAAGTGCTGGGATTAAAGGTGTGTGCCACCAATGCCCGGCTGAGACTTTTTCATCAAAATATTTCATCTCATCTTAGTAGTATCTAATAAGCTGACTATGCCCATAGGTAAAATTTGTGTTTGTTCATGTTGGTCCCATGAATGTTTTCAGTATAGTTAAATTACAGTGACATTCTGCTTTCACTTTCTTGTGGATTCATATTATACCACAATAAAAAGTCAAAATGTATGAAGCAACATATTTCATCTTTGGGGGGCTGCTGTAACAATATATTAGCAACTGAGCAGCTACCAAAAACCCGAATTTAACTCTCACAGTTGTGCAGTGTGTGAAATGTGTGATCAGAGAACTGGCATCCTTGGTGTCTGCTGAGGGCTGCTTCCTGGGTGATGGTGTCTTCTCATTTTTCTCTTGCTTGAAAGGTACTGGTGAGATATGTCTCTCAGGAATCTTTTATAAGAATATTAACCCCACTCCTGCAAGCTATGCTCTCGTGATTTAAACCCACAGATCCTACTTTAACTATGTAAAGATATGCTACGTTTGTTTATGCTGCATTTGTTTACGTAAAGATATGTTGCTGTTTTACCTTGCCTGTCTAAGGCACCTGATCTGCCTAATAGGAAGTTGAATTCCAATAGTTAGGCAGAGAGATGGGTGGGGCTTGCGGGCAGATAGAATAAATAAGAAAAAGGAGAAATCTAGGTTCCAGAGAGAGAAAGAGAGAAAGACACCTGGGGCCAGGCAGCTAGCTAGCCAGCCATCAACCAGAAACTGAATAAGATGTATAGAATGAAAGAAAGATCAAAAGGCCCAAGGCAAAAACATAGATAAGAGAAACAGGTTAAATTAAGTTATAAGAGCTAGTATGAAACAAGCATAAGATGAGGCTGAACATTCATAAGTGATAATAAGTCTCCTCATCATGATTTGGGAGCTGATTGGAGGCCCAAAAGAAAACCAGCTACATCTTACTTTCTATGCCACCAACTTGGAATTAAAATCCTAACACATACATTTTGGGGATACAAAAATATTCATACCATGTAGTAGTATTTCTCATTTGGGGCTGCAAGCCCCCAAATAATGACACAAAGACTTATTATTAATTATGAAACTTGGCCTTTAGTTTAGACTTGTTCCCAACTAGCTTATAACTTGGATTATTCTGATTCTGTTAATCCACATCCTGCTATGTGACAATTTACCTCTCCTCCATTTTGTATGTCCCACTCCCTTCATGTCTCACTGGTATCTCCTGTGCACCTAGATTCATCCCCCTGAGTTCCTCTCTTTCCTGGAAGTCCTACCTAACCTCCAGGTCCTGATCCACCTGTCTACTTAGTCTGGAAAACATTGGAAGAGGCATATTTAGTCAAACCATTGGTGCATGCCCACCAAGCAGTCTCAGGGTCTCAGTAATATTGCTATTACCCAGATGAATTAACCTGTAAGTCAGATTAGAATAGCGGGCTTCAGAAAAGGAAAGTGCCTAGGTTAAGCGTTTTGGATGGTAGACAAGTTTCAGCCCCTTATATGTCCTCAAATATTAATCTTGGCTCTCCCTATCACACTGAGTTGTCAGTCAATGGGCTGACAGTCTAGTTATTTCCTATACTTAAGTAGTATGGGGCTGGGTATCTAAGCATATCCAGCAATTCTGGCTGATTTCTGACTGAGAGTGATAAACTCTATCCCCAGGGCCCTTCCTGTGCCATGGAGTCTAGTTCCCAATGTTTTTCCTGTTTCCCCAAGGCCAGAATCTTTGTAAACTGAGAGAAAAGCCTCAGTTTTACAAACCCAGTTTTTGCAATGGAACCTCCCTTGTTCCTGGCAACAAGAAGGCCATGCATAGAATGTTAAACTCTGTATTCCTATCTCAGAAGACAAATTGCCACATCCCCCTTTCTCCAATACAACTAGACAATTAAAGTGAGCATCAGAGAGCAAAGGGAAATATGGAATATGGGTTGCTGGTCTGTAGTCACACTAGCTAATACCTTCCCTGTATCTGTCTTCCTCAGCTTCCAGTCCAGGCCAGAGGGCAGTGGGGGTTACACCATGACCCTGTGTTCATACCACACAAGTCTCAGGAGGAGGTGGAGGGGCCTGAGGCCTAGTGAAACTTTAATTGCAGTGAGACAATAGTCCAGAGACAGTCCATTTGGCAGCAGCATCCATCATAGGAGTTGAGAGAATCAACTTGTAGGTCTCTTTCCAGGTTAGTTTCCATGCCCCTTTGATACCCAGATGGTATCACTGGACTTGAACAAGGGGAAGCTTGTGGTGGTCTCTGAAGTTGACAGGGCTTCTGAGATAATTCAATGAATAGCCTGTTTGGAGGACTGAACGGACTGTAGGGACCTGAGAAAGAAATGATTAGAGAGTTCTGTCAAGTGCTTGTCTATGAGCCTAGGAAGCAGGTGAGGAGGCCTTCCAAACATAATCCCATAGCAGGTAAATCTTTCCCTATATGGGGTGCAGCAGGCTGAAAGAAAGCAAAGGAGGGAAGCCTATCCATCCTTCTCTGGACTCTAATGAGAGTTTTGTTAGACTTTCATTTAACGTCTTTATTCGTTTTACCTGTCCAGAACTCTGAAGTCTGTATGCACAATGACGTTCTTAATCTATGTCTAAAACTTTAAGTATTAATTGAAACGTTTTGGCTGTGAAAGCTAGGCCATTGTCAGACCCTATTGCTACAGGAAAGCCAAAGCAGGAACCAGTTCCTGGAGATTTTAACTACTACTTGAGTGGTTTCAGTCTGGATGGGGGATGCATCTACCCATAGAGAAAAGGTGTCTCTAAATATAAACTACCAAGTACTTGTATTCTCCTCAGGCAGGTCAGATCTCAGTGAAGTAAGTTTTCCAGAGTTTCCTGGGGAGTTGGTCTCATTCTGATCCCTTCCTGGGTAGAGGATCTTTGTTTTAGATTCATTTGAGCACAAACCTGATATCTGGCAGAGACATCCCACACTAGGCTGTCCATACAAACATACTAACACACCTGAGTCTGAGCAACTCGGAAAGTTTTGTTGACCTTAGATGAGTAGCCTGATGAAGGTCAGTTACCAGAGTTCTGACAGTTGTTTCTGGAGAATGATCTTTCCCTCTGGTATCCTCCATCATCCCATGGGTTTGAACTGTCCATTTCTTCTTTACCATGGAGTCTCAGGAAGCACTGGGTCATGGTAACTCATCAGAACATCAATAGGCCCCACTGGTCTTTAGGACTATTTGTCTGGGAACCAGGTGAGAAGCCTAGCAGCAGAGGACAGCAATTTGTAGGGAAACCAAATAGCCTCTGGGAGGGCCAAGGTTTTTTAATGTCCTTTTTCCCAGTGGTAAGAAGCCCTCTTTCAGCCAGACAGTGGTGTACCTTTAATCCCAGCACTCTGGAGGCAGAGGCAGGAGAATCTCTGTGAATTCGAGGCCAGCCTGCTCTACAGAGAGAGTTCCAGGACAGCTAGGGCTAGCTCCTCTGTAAATCACACCATGAACATCATAAGAAGTAAAAAACATACTGTTCATGTATATGGGAGTAGACTTTTCTTTTCTCCATCTGAGAGCCTGGGTCAGATCAATCAGTTCTGCTCTTTGGGCTGAGGTACCTGCCTTGGGCCCAAACCATTTTGGTTCAAGTGACTACTGAAACTCCCACATACCTTGTCTCACTCATCTACTGAAGTCATGAATGAGCACCTTACCTTCATCATCAGGAAAGAGGGTAGCAGGACACAAGGGTGAGCTAGGAGTAGGGCCTGCCAGCATCCTGGTGCTCCTCAACTGTGTTGTGGGGTACTGTGAGTATATGATCTTGCCCCAGGGTTAACTTGTTTGCTTTCTTTCATTAAACCAGCAGTAAACATCAGAACTCTTAAACAGGTGATCATCCTGTGTCTACAAGGTCCAATTGTTTGGACAGGTATGTCACAGAGCATTTTCATGACCCCAAAGTTTGGGTTAAACACCCCTTTGTCTTTTGTTTAGTCTCAATACAGATTAGGAGCTCAGTGTACTCCCCAACCCTTTGTGCTAGTGTATAGAGTCCTTACTATTTCCACAAACTCTGGTATCCAGAGGCAGCAATATACAGCTGCGCCTAGGAACTCTTGAACCTGTCTCTTAGACTTTGGAGTTAATATCTGAAGTATGGCAGCAATTCTACTCTCAGAAAGCCTTTTGCCTTTTCTCAGCTGGTAGCCAAGATAGGTAGCCTTCTACGATGTAGAGCTTCCTGAGCTGACATTCTGTAGCCCAAGGTCTGTAACTCTTTACAACAGTCCCTCGGTGGCCCTTTCATAATCTATTTTTCCAGGAAACCTATGATGAAGGGCAGGAAGTTTGCATCTGGTGTCCTTAAAGCTTAGCACAACCTGGTCAGGGTATGATGTCCACTGTAACCTTCCACTGGGTCTGTGCATTTAAAAGCAAAGATGGGTTGATGTGCATGCCAAATTATGTCTTAATTACTCTACCTAGGAGATCCATGAAACAAAAATGCCTCTGATCTGCAAGCTCCTTGTCCAAGGACAGATAGTTCCTGAAATGCTGGAGGCTATTGTTCATGGGAGATAACAAGCCACATGTTTTTTTCTCCCCTAAGCAAGCTTGTTTGACCCATCTGCACCAGATGTGCTTGATCACATGTGGATGGGAGGGATGTGGACAGGAAATGTGTCAGGATGTACTCTTGCCCCCGATTGGATGTAGGCAAGAGCCATGTAAGCATACATCAGGATATATGATTGCCCCTTATTTGATCTCATGGAAAATGCAGTGAATTATGGATTTTTCCTCTTTATTCCCTGCTATATGTGACTTAGAGGGCCTTTTTCTGGGAAACCAGAGATGGACTTGGTCAGAGTCCATCAACCTGGACAGTATTTAATTAAAGCTTGTTTCAAATTTGGCTTTAAACTGTGGTAGTGGTCTTATTCTTGACCTGTGGGATTAACATTGACTCATCCCTGCCAATGGGAGACTGGAGAATGCATCTTTCAGGACCAAGACAGTGTACAGCTGTTTCTCTGGAGGAATCAGGTTTATGAGAATCAGAGGTCCCAGGTTTCTTCATAGACAGGAGAACTGTATCTTCAAGCCAGGAAATTTGGAATCAATTTCCCCTTTTGCAGGGACATTGGGTATTGTTTAATGTTATGGGTTGTTCCCCCCACCCCTGCCGGCCTGGGCCCACTACTGCCGTGCCACCACAAATAACACACAGAGATGCTGTATTAGATATAAATTCTCTTGGCCAGTTACTTGTTTCTTATCACCTAGCTCTGTCTTAAATATTAAACCATTTCCATTAATCTAAGTCATATCTTACCAGAGAGAGGGGCTGGCATTCTTCTCTCTCCATCCTCCATCTTGGAACTCATCCCTCCTACTTCCTTTCTCCCCCTTGTCTCCTAGTCCCACCTATCTTGCTTTCCTATTGGCCAACCGTGCTTTATTCATTAACCAATGAGAGAAACATATTTACAGAATGACGTCTCCCAACAGTTTAATCTGGACAGAGCATCTGAACTGGTAGGAACTTAGTGTTGGACCAGCTCTGGGAGCTTTATTTCTGCCAATACACCCGGGAATCTTTGTTGTCAGTCTGATAGTCCAAGAATATCTTTTGATTGGAGGCAGAAATTTTACCTAGGAGATACTCTTCTGACAGGAAACCAAACATTTGCTGGGTATCTGTAAGTCTAACTGTGTCTCATCATCAGAAGGTGACGATGGCTTTCAGTTTAGGCAGAACGTCTTATCCCATTCACTCCTGTTGTTAAACACCCTTTGAGCTACCTCAGGCAACTGGGATCTGCTTCAATTTTTTTTTAACTTTTATAACTCCTTTTATTATCTGGGACTGACTGAGTGATTAAGAAAATCTTCTTAACAGCTGTCTTTAATCTTTTAAAAGGAACCTAGTGAATATTGCTTAAAGTCTCTATGGTCAGTGTTAGACAGAAGGGGAAATCCATTCTGCCCAGGTTGCATTGCCAGGCAGCAATACCCCTGCACACATGTCCAACTCAGGGGAAGTTTGTTTTGTTGTTGTTGTTCTTAATTTTTTCAGATAATTGTGGGGTTTATGGATTATTGGTTGAAAAAGAGATATAAATCATGAAAGAGAAAACAGTGGAGCTTCTGCTTTTCCTTCTGGCTCACCCCATGGGAACTTTCCCCCTTCCCTGGGATTCCTTAGAATAGGTACAGAGCTGAGGGAATGCTCACCTGGGAGAAATATTTCCCCCTCCTCCTGTGTACACTCTGCTTAGATGAAAGAGGTCCCTAGGCCTTTCCGGCGGTGACGACCTCCCTACGAGAACATGCCTCTCGCAAAGGATCTCCTTCATCCCTCTCCAGAAGAGGAAAAGAGGAAACACAAGAAAAAGCGCCTGGTGCAGAGCCCCAATTCCTACTTTATGGATGTGAAATGCCCAGGATGCTATAAAATCACCACGGTCTTTAGCCATGCACAAACGGTAGTCTTGTGTGTTGGCTGCTCCCCTATCCTCTGTCAGCCCACAGGCGGAAAAGCGCGGCTGACAGAAGGATGCTCCTTCAAGAGGAAGCAGCACTGAACAGCACCTGATTGAAGCTGAGTGGGAACCATCCCAATAAACACATTTTGGATAAAAAAAAAAGAAAAGAAAAGAAAAGAAAAGAAAGAAAGAGGTCCCTAGACAAGAAGCCTGGTCCCTCCCCACCTCCACACAGGAACCAACTCTGACCTTGATCAAGTGGGTCAAGCAACAAAATAAGCAAGTGTTTCTGCTCCTGGAGTGGGAGAGGTGGAGGTTCTTCGGGTTTCTCTGGGTGACCTAGCAGAGCCAAAATATTTGGGGACCCAACAAGAGGGGGCACAGGCCTTGAACCATGAGAAGGGAGGATTTCACACACCAGAGAAAGCCACTGGTCAGTACAGGAAGACAAAACTAGCAGAAACACACACACATAGAGAGAGAGACAGAGACACAGAGAGAGACAGAGAGGCATATAGAGACAGAGAGATATAGGTAGAGAGAGAGAGTAAAAACAACCAGAGGTGGCCACCACACATTCATACACCTGAACAGACAGAGGGATCCAGTGACGTCTCACATGGGTCCATGCCATTGAATTAGCAGCTGTGTCCCACCTCTCTCCTATGTGTCCAAACACAAGGTGCTTCACCGGACTCTGGAGGTGACAGACCAGGCGACTTTTGAATTTTTTAATTTGTTTCCTTTTGGGGTAGATGTTTAAGACAGTAGAAAAGTCTTTTTTTTTTTTTACTATTTTTTATATAATTATTATTTTTTCTTATTTTACATATTGATCCCAGTTCCCTCTCCCTCCATGCCATGCCCCTTGACCCACCCTCCCATCCTATTGCCCCTCCCAACTCCACAGGGAGGGTGAGGACTTCCAGGAGGGATCATCAAACTCTGTCAAGTCATTTGGAATAGGGTCTAGGCCCTACCCCCCTGCCTCTAGGCTAAGGGAGTATCATTCCATGGGGAATGTGCTCCCAAAGTCCTTTCCTGAACCAGGGGATACATCCTGGTTCCCCTGTCAGAGGCCCTTACACTATCCAGGCCTTCTAACTGAGACCCATGTTCAGGGGTTCTGAGTCGGTCCAATGCTGGTTTCCCAGCTATCAGTCTGGGGGCTCATTAGCTCTTCCTTGTTCAGGTCAGCTGTCTCTGTGGGTTTCTGTAGCCTGGTCTTGTCCTCCCTCTCTGCATCTGGATTCCAGTTTGGCTCAGTGTTTAGCTATGGGTGTCTGCTTCTGTTTCCATCAACTACTAGATGAGGGCTCTATGATGGTAGATAAGTTAGTTATCAATCTCATTATCAAGGAAGAGCATATAAGTAGCCTCTCCACTGTTGCTCAGATTGTTAGTTGGGGTCATCCTTGTAGGTCTCTGATCATATCTCTAGAGTAAGTTTTCTCTTAAAACCCATAATGGCTACCTCTATTATCTCTCTCTCTCTCTCTCTCTCTCTCTCTCTCTCTCTCTCTCTCTCTCTTCTCTCATCTATTCTTTCTGACTCAATCTTCCTGGTCCCACATGCATGCTTTCCTCTCCTCCCCTTCTCTTTCTCCTAACTCCCTCTCCACTCACTGCCCCCACTCCCAATATGCTCAATAGAAAGTCTTTATTAGCTGGCCAGCAACTGTACTGGTGTTTGGAATCTCAGCCCTGAGCCTTTCTCGGGTGAGCTTTTAATCACAAAAATTATGTTTTGGGTTGACATACTTCAGTTAACAAGAGCAGTTACCCATAAACAGAACTACAGAAGCCAAAAAAAAAAAAAACAAGGTTAGTACATTTAGAGACTTTCCCAGAACTATGGGCTTTGATAGATTAGATCTTAGTGTTAGTTTTTGCAGATAGTGCTGTCTACATGCTGGGTTTTATAGGCTGAATGGTACTTACATCATGAAGTCAGTTGTGCTAAGGTCTGGGGGCCTACTTAGGTCTGAAACCCTGTTATGTAAATACACATGAATATGAGAAAACATGAAATAGAGGAACTCCCCCTAACATTTGACAATACATTCTTAGCAACCACATTGTCAAGCTCTAAAACACTAAGCTCTGGAGACTACCCACAGCTTTTCTTTGGTTTGCTTAAATCTATCCCAGGTAGGAAATTGGCATCAGCATATTTATAGCCATATTGACGTTATTATATTTCCCTTCCAACGTTCAGAGAAAATGTTCAATTTTTGTCTCCAAGTAGTTTTCTTCTTCATAAGCTTACAGTGATAATCAATGGAAATTACTCAGTATATGCAGGTAGGTGTGGTGGGGCAGGTACATGTATATGCATTAGAGACTGGTATTTTGTTTCTTTAATAATCCTAGTTAAGTATCACCATGGAAACCGAAACAACAAAAATATTCCTCTGAAATATCTAATTGTATTTAGTAGACACCATTTCTTTTGGACTCCATTCCTACATGCTTATAATTTCCTAATTATTTTCACAGAAATTTTCACTTTCCAAGCAGCAACCTTCAGTCTAGAATAACCTATGCATGGGTTCTGGTTCTGTCAGAGTTGTACCAAGGATGACAAGATGAGGAAAAAGTCAGCATTAGGAAAGGGAAAAAATATTGAATCCACTCCTAGCCTGAACTGTCTCCCACAATTCAGTAACATAAAGCTCTAGTAGCCAGGGTCATGGAGCAACTTGCTATTCACAGAGATGGTAACTACTGTAGTTCAAAGCCCTGGTTTTCTGATCATCCTGATCAAGCCGAGGGCTACCAGTTCAGCCAACATTCATTCTCTTTGTGGTTGAAGAGGGAACAGTCACTGTCGGTGACATTATTGCTGTTGGACAGCCTCAGGCAATTCATTTGTGGTATCTTTGAGGACTTTGCTCTCATGCTCTCTGCTTCGGGTACTCATTTATGAGAGTTTCTCCACTGTATTCCCTACCCTAATGTGACTTCACTTAAGTTAGACACACTATCGTTATACAGACAATATTATCCCATTTACTGAGGAAGAAAAATCCCTTCCTTCTAGTCCCTCATCACATTTTCCTTTGTCTGGACATCCCAGTGATATGGTTAAATGATATATGAAAGCTCCACCAATTAGTCTCCAGATGTTCTTGGCACATGAGCTAGTAATACACTAACCACGCAGGCAGCTAACTGTAGTGGGTCCTTTATTTAATTTTGTCTGCTCAGAGTGTTGCCTAAGGCTACTTCCCCCACTTAAGTAAAGCTGAAAAGATGACACAACCATAAGTGTGCTCAGGTAGTGAACAGCTCGGAGACTGACATTGTTATGGGTAGAGATGATCATTCAGACATAGTTTATAATCAACTGAAAGTCTTTATTCCAGTTGGCTGGAAGCACACCTAGGGATTCTTTCAGTGTCCCCTGTGTCCCTGGGTGTCCAGAGCATAGGGTTTTTGAAGGTGGAAACCATGTTCTGGATCCTCACTCAGCAGCTACAGGAGGCTTCACAGAAGTAAACAGTCTGAAGCAAGCAATTTTAACAGAAGTTAAGTAAGGTAGCTAAGACATCCTGGCCTTTGGTTCCTAGAATAGGGTTGGGTAGTTTTTCATACATTTCTCCATGAAGATCGGTTCTAGTTAAACCTGGAATGGCCTCAGCAAGAATACAAGATGGAGGAACTCTTGCACTGCCTTGCCCTGCCACATGACTACAGTACAGTATGATCTACAGTGTGTGGGCTTCTCTCCCTCCACTCCCCCCCAATTCAGGGCAGTGGAGAGAAAGCAGGAACTCGGCAAAGTGGGATGCAGAATGCAAGGCAGAATAGTTAGTGGAAATCATACATTCAGACATTTATCGTGGAAACTAGATCAAGTGTTTCTGCTGCCTGTGAAATCAAAGGCAATGTATAACATTCAGCCATTGTCAGGAAGGGTACATGCTACTCTGTGTAGTTTTATTGTTAACTTGAAGTGAATTTTAATTCCTGGTTTATAATGTAAGGGTATATACTCACAAGATATAAATTATTTGGGAATAAGATGCATGAATAATGAGAACATTCATTTATTTGGGTTTCTTTAGCATGTTTTGCCTATGTTATTCCTTTTTACTTTTTTCTCTTTTAGGTTTTGACTCATAGTTTCCTATCACCCAGGCTCGTCTCAAACTGCTATGTAGGTAAGCTTATTCTGATTTCCTGATCCACCTCTTTCATCCTTGGGTTATACCCAGAGTGCTTTTGTCATCTCTACAACAAAGTATGGAGTTATTCTCCTTTTATATTGATGTTGAATGCCATTTAATAAATTGTTCAAACTCACAGAAAGAGACAATCAAGGGCAGGCTGACCACAGGCTGTGAAATCTTAATCATTTGCAGGAGACTTCCTTTGTCCATGCTTTCTCTACAAATGTGGATTTTTTAAGGCATGAAAATATTTTCTTTATTAGTTCCACATGTCCCCCAACACCCCAATAGTTTATACAAGTCAAAAGTAGGAGCACGATTACATACATGGTGGGATAGTTTTGGATCCACATAAACTCTTGATGGAACACATCTCCTATAGAAGAAGCAGGGTCAGGAAGAAGTGCTATATTTGGCATCAATTTATGTGCCTTTGGTTTTATCATTTTGAAAATCACCTTTTTAAAAGATGTTCGATCTGCTTGTATGAGTGTTTTGCCTGCATGGATGTATGTACACCACTTGAATAGCTGGCCCCCATTTTGATCAGAAAAGGACATTGTGTTCCCTGAAACTAGAGTTATGAATGTTTGTGAGCTATGTGGCTGCTGGAAATTGAAATTGGGTCCTTGGAAGAGCAATGATTGCTCTTAACTGCTGAGCCACTGTTTCAGCCCCCAAATTTATCTTTTGAATGGGTTGAATACAAACATCTATTTCTGATTACGGGAACAGTGAGTACTTCCAGAACCTTTTTATTATTCCATGGCCAAGGACCACCAGTGTGCAACAGGAAGCGTGAATCATTTCTCTGATTCTGCTAAGGTGGGAGTATATGTGACCTGATAGGCTGAATTGGAGTTACGAGTTGAAAATAGCAAAGTCTCTGGCCTTAACTAATAATAGAAACATGTTTCCAAGGAGAATAAATACACCTCACTTCATGTTTCCAAGGAGAATAAATACACCTCACTTCGTGATAAAATACCTCAGCATTGGATGCTGATAAGGAATATATCATGATGTCTGACCCCAGTGTGGTAGCCAGTAATGGTGCTATCACAGAACATGTGAAATTAAAATGTTTGTAAGCACAAAACTCACACCAGATTTTGAAGATGTGAATACAAAATTGAATACAAATTATTCTTTTCTTTACAATGGTGACACATTAAAATGGTGCTATTTAGAATATTTTGGACTAAATAATATGTATTAAAATCTATTTTCCCTCTTTCTAGTTATCCTGTTTAGTATTAGGACATTTAGAAGTGCCCATGGTGGCTTTCATTTATAATCTCTGTCACAGTAGACAGGGCTATTCCAAAGCTATGATCAGGTGGACATCCTCAGTACCCATTTTTCTGTGAAGTAAATGAATCCAAAAATATTGGCTCAGCTAAGACCTACCTTTTGGATAGCATATTTCTTCAGGAAAAGTATTTAACCAAGGGCAACAATTCCTTCCCTTATTTTATCACTTGGTGTTCACAGAAAGTGTCCTGTGTACAGGGTGGAGGGGGGGTGCTGTTTTATACAATGGTTCACAGGCTATGTATCCCATTAACCTTACCAGGGTGAGGATTTAAGCTTTAAAAAATGTTGTTGGCAACAACACCTAAAACCACATAATTCAGTGTCCCTGGTGGTGGGACATGTGCACCGAAGTTTGCACAAAGTCTCCTAGGTATATGCCTATGTACTAAATTAGTGGTCCCTTCATCAGAAGGGCATGTCTAAAGGTTATACAAAAAAAGACTTCCTGACTCCTGTCAAACGTCCTTTCAATGTTTATTTCTTTATATTCTACAACAGTCTTGAACTTTCTCATTCTTCTCTCACCCACTGGCCTGTCTCAGGCATAGCAGGCTAAAGGACTGACCCCACTTACTGAGAAGTGACAAGATTGAAGCCACAAGGGATATGTTTTGGCATACTAAGCCAGAGCTTGGGGAAATTAAATAAGGGTTCTGTCTTATAACAAAACAAGGATTTCATAATCATGGCTTTAACTTGAATTTTTTGTTTCCAATCTTTAATTAGTTTTATTTTAGTTAACACACAAAGCAATGTGTTTCACTGTGGCATTTTTATAATACTGTGCTTCTGTTCGTCTTCATCTCCTGTTCCCCTACCCTATTATGCTTTAATCCTCCTGTTGACCCCTTCCTCCACCCAAATGACAATTGGGATTATATGAAATTAAAACTTACATAGCAAAGTAAACTATCAGCAGGAAATAGGCTATAGAGTAGAGTGTGGATGAAAATTTTATCAGGAAAATGTTTAGTTTTCCTGTACAGAAAGGAAAAAAATAACTTTCCCTGTTCCTTCAAAGTATATTGCCATTCACATCACTCCATTCTTTTATCCTAGGAAAATGATAAGTAGCACTTCTGTTAGTAGGTTCAGATAACTCAGAAAATAACATTCGCTTCTATGCAATAGAAGATTAGTACTTTTACCATTTCCTGTGTAAGATCATTTCACTAATAACCACACAGTTTTCTGTGGGGTATTCCAGGAGTTAAGCTATCCTAACCATGAGCATATCCTAGCAAGGAAATAAAGAAGAAAAGATGGTAATTTATGTGAAAACATGCAGCTGGTAACTGCCAAAAGGGGGTATATGCTGTGTTGTTCTTTTCTCCTGTGGACTTGCATCACTTATCTGGATTTACAAAAAGATGGAGATTAGCAAGTACAGAATGTGTTGACATGAGAAGCTTGTGGAATCTACTCCCAAGTGCTCTTTTGAATGTGGTGGAATATTCATGAAGTATGCAAAAGTGTATATTGAATACTTGATTGTGTTTATTATTCATATCTAACACTCTCCCTTCCCCAGACAATATTTAATGTGCCATTTGCAAGTATGGGTTCTTTCTTAAATTCCTTTCTACTTGCAGATCTTTCTATTCATCTAGTGGTGCTTATGACTCCTAGGCCAAGGCTGCTTTCCTTGTCACCTCCTGATAAGCTGTGTTCTTCACCCACATGGCCCTGCACAGCACAGCATGGCTCTGCATGCTGCTTATACATGTATTTGACTCCCCTCACTTAACCGTGGCCTCTTTGAGAGTGAGGACAATATTCTATACCTGATTTGAAGCTCCATGGTGTACTTCTTAAATGGAAAAATGGCAACAAGGAACCCATCTGCCTTGCTGACACTTGTAAGAAAGGCTGTAAAGCTGCAAAGGTTTTTCTTTCTTTCTTTTTTATGGTTTCTGAAGGTACTGTCATCAGCTCAGGATACCCCCAAGAACAAGTTCTCAGCACAAAGGAGATTTCTTTGCCCCAGAGGGACAAACGGTAGGGAATAAGACACAAAGACAAGAGATAGAAGACAAGGGGGAAGGGGGAGGGAACAAGGGAGAGGAGGAAAGGGTGTTTTTCATGGGAGAAGGGGACAAAGGACTGCCTCTAGATAGGGAGAAGACTGATATGGCCCATAGGCAAATGGCAGTTTATAAAGATAAAAGGGGAAAGCCCATGTGTTGTATATTATTTTAAGGTGTGCTACATTTGTTTATGCTGTGGAACATGTATTTAATGATACAAAGATGTGTTGTATTATTTTATGTTACATTTGTTTAGCTGTGTTACTTTGCCTGTTTAAAACATCTGAATGTTCTCCTAACAGCTGAACAGCCAGTAGCGAGGCAGCAGAGAGGATAGGCGGGGATGGCAGGCAGAGAGAATAAATAGGAGAAATCTAGGAGGAGAGATGGAAGAGCAAGAGAACAAGGAAAGGAGGACACTAGGGGCCAGGCACACATCCACATAGTCAGCCATGGAGTAACAGTGAAAGCAAGATATACAGAAGTAAGAAAAGGAAAGAGCACAGAGGCAAAAGGTAGATGGGATAATTTAAGTTAAGGAAAGCTGGCTAGACATGAGTGTTTAATTTTAATTGAGCATATTAGGTGATCCAAAGGGGGCTTTTGGTTGCTGGATTTTAATACTTTCGAAGCTGGACCTTGGTAGTCAGCCTCAGGTGGAAGTGGCCAAATAAGGGAATAGACCTTGGTGGCTAGCTTTAGAATTGTAATCCAATGGTCTTTAGGAAAGCAGAGGGGATGGGGGAGAAAGGCAAGGCCTGCCAGCGCCATATTTGCCAGGATCAGGCTGGTTAGAGTCCCTTCAGTTTCTTTACCCATTCTCTTACAATGAGGGCAAAGTTGCCCAACTCTTTGGTTTATCATGTTTTAAATGGGGATTATAGTTATTTCTAATGATCTTACTACTTATATGTTACCTCATATGTGTAGTACACCATTATCAAATAGTTGCCCTGTGCCCTGAATCTACATGGTCACCTGAGTTCTAGAGAAACTCACTAGATGGGCCCTAATGGCCTACTCCTAAGAGTGCCTTTCTCTGTTTGACATCCTAACAACACCCCCACAGCAATAATCAGGCACAGAAATCATCACTGTTAAACCTATTGGCAGTCCGTGTTGATTTCTGAGACTGGGTAATGAGGAGGGTCAAGTAATCTCAGGCTGACCCATTAGGAAAGCAGGGATGACTCCTGTAAGAGTAGCCACTAGAGCTGGACATTGGTGGCACATGCCTTTAATCCCAGCACTCAGGAGGCAGGAGGCAGAGGCAGCTCTGTGAGTTCGAGGCTAGCCTGATCTACAGAGTGAGTTCCAGGTCAGGCTCCAAAGCAATACATAGAAACCCTGTCTCGAAGGGGAAAAAAATAGCCACTAGGGTTGTGTCATCCTCCTCCAGGACCTTTCAACTGTTACAAATTTCTAACAAGCAGAAATAGGATGAATCCAGAAGAAGAGTGGGGAGTCTGAAAAGTGGAATGCCCTGGAAGTATAGTAAGCACCTGACCCAGAAGTCCCCTAGGGGACTCCTAGCTCCCATCCCCTTTATGGTGGCTCTTCATATGTTCTAAAACAGTTTGTCATTTTCATTCTCTTTTCTCTGTGTGTGTCCAGTGCTTCACCATTCTTCCCATGACTTTCAATTTCCTGGGGCCTGCTGATGTTGCTTCTTTGATGTGTTTGTCTTCTGCTTTGCCTGGAAATTCAATCCATTGTTCATCACACACAACATCAGCAGATTGCCAAGATGAACACCCTTCATCTCAAGAGCCATGGGTCAGAATTGCTAACAGTCTATGAACTTCACTCTGCCCACCTCTACTTAGATCAAAGCATGTACCCCATGGGCTTTAACACTCTAAGCTCTTCACAACTTTTGTTCAACATCCCAAATAAGATCTTTATTCACGGCCTCATGTTGTATCAGCCCTTGTATGTGATTAATATATGTATTTTAATATCACATAATTCCAGTGGATGAAATGTATTTATGGAAATTAGAGATGGATATATTGTGAAGATGATGTTTCTCTTCCTGCTCTCCAGTGATCACAGTAAGTCAGTAATCTACGAGGAAGCTAAGCTGAAGATCTGTTTCATTTTCATTACAGGCCCGAGTGACCCAGTCAAGTGGGTTGGGTTCTCTGCCATAACCTCTTCTACAAACTTTTTTTCTTTTTTTTGCTACCTGGCATCAGGGGTCCTCAGGAAGTTCCACAAAAGACCACTATGCATGTATACAATCAGCAAGAGTATTTATCTGGAGAGTAAAGGTTCCAGCATGGTAGAGTGGCACATCTGACACAAAGGCAAAATGGGGACCCCAAGAAGAGTATGCAGGCTCCTTTTAAACAAAGCTAGGGGGAGTTTCAGGGACAGTTAGATTATCTCAAATGTAATTGGTTAAGCAAGTCTCAGTTACATTAGTACATTTCCGATTGCCTGGGTCTGGCAGGAGCTGGCTGGGGCTATACTTTTTCCATCTTTGAGAGTGTTTGGACAAGTCCCACAATCTGTACTTTTTTGACCATCACCTTGAAGTACTATGGGGGCTGGTTCAGGCCTAGTACATGTTATGTCCTTCATCTCTGTTTATCTGCTAACTCTTTTGTTGTTGGTTTTGGGTTTTTAGGGTTTGGGGGAGGTTAGGAAACTGAATCTCAGGCCCAATTGTAAAATGGGGAAAGTACAGACCTTTCACCTGGAATCAAGTAACAGTAACATTTACACATGATGCCATATCTTTGAATACATTTGAAAATGCCTTTTTTCAATTCTGGGAGAAGATTTGATAGAATGATGAAACTCGCAGGCTAGGAAAGACTGTAAGTTACCCACCCAGGACCTAGGACCTTTTATTTTAAAAATTTCCATATCTCACTTCCTTATCTTCTGCCTCAGTGACACCAGATGCTTATATACTTACCATGTACAAAGAAAAGTGTTCCTGATGACTTAACTTATCACATCCAATCATAGCACAAGCCTTGTGCTCACATAGACGATGACAAAAGGGTAATTTGAACTTTTCCAGGGGCTAATGACTGCCTCCCTCCATACCCTTATGGATAGTCAAAGCTGCAAAATAATGGGGGATGACTTTTTTTTCTTGAGCTTTCTGTCCTGGCCAGGTCCCACCACCCTTCTCAGCCCCAAAGAAACACACGGATGGTATATTACTTATAAAATTGTTGGCTGAAGACTAGGGTTTCTTATTGGCTAGCTCTGTCTAAGATCAGGGCAAAGGAAAAACACCCTAACCCTGACTTGACCCTGAGACCAGGACCAAGCAACAGAATCGCACCAATCACTAAGCTTGACCCAAGATCAGGCCACACACACACACACACACACACAAAAAAAAAAATCCCACCAATTCCAGGCCACCCAGGAAAGCTCCACCCCTCTCCCTCACCCCAAAATACTCTATTTAAACTGTGCTTTCTCTTCTTCACTTCCCTGCTGTTTCTCAACTATTTAGGGGTAGCCACCCTCCTGGGTTTTTTTCCCCTCCCAATAAATCTCCTGTGTGAGGTTTGTTGTTCAGTGTGACTTTGTATTATTCCTTGGCTCCCAACTGCCAGGATATCTTTCCCTTCAGAGCTATAACACTTGTATCGAGGAGCCCTTCCCTGACTGGAGCAGAGCTGTTATACTTGAATTGGGGAAACCTTCCCCCCACCATAGCACAGCTATAACACTTTTGTTGGGGAAGCACTTCCCTGCAGAGCTATAACACTTTCACACAATCCCTGAAGCTAAGAGTTTGTACATCAACTCGATACTTTAATTTTGCTGAAAACAAACAAATTTATTTCAAACAACAGCCAAACAAAAACAGAAAATAAGTGAACTTGCTTTAACAGCAACACAGGCATCAGGTCTAATGTCCAGAGGAAGACCATGTAGCAGTGGGGACATCCCAGTTCAGTCCACTTGAGGCTTTAGGACAGGTTGAACTTGCTGAAGAGGTATTCAGCCAAGTGGTTCTCTCGGACCTCCATTTGGCACAGTTTGGTCAGAAAGCGGCTCACCTCCTTCAGAACTCGGACCTGCTGATCCAGACAGTGTTGCTCCAGGAAGTTGCAGAGGTAGGTGTTGCCTTTTCCTTGGCCAATCCATGTAGGTTCAGCAGGCTCTAATTGATAGCTATCTCTATGTGGAAGGCGCACTCAATGGCCTGGATGCCACCATGCAGACTAGCACAGTGTGGTTTCGAGCTGTCATGAAGGGCGATGCAGCCTCCACATTTAGTCTGCAGGGACATGAACGTATCCGCACCGGCCATGCGGTTGTGTGACTTGCTCAAGAAGAAACGGTTGAAGTAACCCTGGGCCACGTCATCACGGTCAAAGTAGAAGGCCATAGATAAGTACACATAGGAGGCATACAGCTCCAGCTGGATATGGGTGTTGACAGCGTCCTTGCAGTCGTGGTCATAGTTTTGTCGCACTTGCGAGGACGCTTGAACACAGCAGTCTCAGCAGCTCCTGTATCTGCTCAGAGGGGCAGGGCAGGTGTGAAGGGTGTGAACACACTGTTCCTGAGTCCCTGAGAAGAGAGGAAGACCCCGAGTGGAGCGCAACAGGAAGCCCTCAAGCAGCTCTGAGGGAAGCGTGAGGCAGCAACAGGAATGACCATTGGCGCCTCATAATTATATCATTTCAGCGCCAGGGTTTAGAGTGGGGAGGGGGCAGCTCAACAGCGCTGATTTCCATAGCATCGGGGCTTGGTTAGTCCTGACTGACGTACACAATATGTTTTAAAGAGCTCCATGAATAAATTACAAAAGTTTAGGCTAAATCCTCTAGATGCTTTATAAAGTAGTTTCACTGAATATCTCCACGATGTTATTTCTCTCAACATTCTACTGTTTGCTTTCCTTAGGTAAACTTTATATTGTAAACCTTTATTTGAATGCCAGCTCTCATCACTGGCCTCAGCTAGTATTCAGCTGACCCTATGAGGATAGGTTCAAGTGTTAGGCTGAAGGGTCATCAGTGCTCAGTGCCATCAGTAAACCAGGCACTTCAACATAGGATTTTAAAATAGTTTTTCAATAATAAAAGTAAAAGCTTTTTTCATTAATATTGAGGGTGGCTGAGAAACCTTTCATGGTGATTCAATGTTCTCCAATGTTCTTTTCCTGCCACTGCAATGAAATAAGCCCTTTTAATCATTAAATTAAATGAATAAAGTTAATTAAATTAGCTTTAAGTGTTCATTTTGTCTTTATTATGAGTATATGTGCAAGTTAAATTAAGTGGTCTTTTAGGAAAGCTACATTACACTTCCTGGTGCAACTTTTCTCCCCAATCTGCACACTTTGTATTTTTCCTTGCTCAACTTGTTCCTTTTCATTATAGATCTGCTTAGGAGTGACTTCTAATAACCATATGACACAGTCAATACTAGGCTGATTTAAAATTGCCTTTACCAGTGTCATTAATCCAAAACTCTTCAGTTTAGGAAGATTTTTTTTTGAACAAGGGCAAAAAGCAGCCACATTCTTCACCAAAATATCATAAGAATGGTCTCTGGGCCACTTAAGTTTTCTCTCTGAAACTTTTTGAGCTAGGCCCCCCCTCAGTTCAAATCACCCTCAGTACCATCTCCCATGCTCCAACTAGGATGGTGAATTAAACAGTACTTAACATGTTCAACTGTTTCCTAATCCAATAAGAGGCATGGTCAGGTCTGTGAGAGTAATACTCTTCTTCCTGGTACCAACTTTTGTCTTAGTCAGTGTTCTATTGCTGTGAAGAGACACCATGATCATGGCAACTCTTATAAAGGAAAGCATTTAATTGGAGGCTTGCTTACAGTTTCAGATGTTCAGTCCGTTTTCATCATGGTGGGTGTTAATATCCTGGCTTCTCCCTCTCCCCTGGTCCTGGGCAACCTGGCCCTGTTCCTGCTCCCAACTCCCCTCCTTCCCTGCCCTGTTTTCTCCTCAGCACCCACCTGTCATTCTGTGCCAGCCCTCTTCTGTGCCTGTGCCTTCTCCTTGGGGAACCTTTCCTGGTTGTGTAGCCTCTCTAATGCTCCTGCTCTGTCCCCACTGGGGAATTGCTCTTCTCCAGGTGACCTTCCCTCACCCTTGGATCTGTCTTTGACAGGTGATCACACCTCACTGACAGCTCAAAGGCTGTCAAAGTCTGCATGGCTAAGTCATGCATTCGTTAAGTGGCTGCACAAGACTCTGCATGCAGAGGCCACAGGGACCTGTGCCAACAGCAGCTCCATGACTTCAATTTCAATGGCAATAACTGATGAGCCTCATTCTAAACTGCTCCCTTTCCCTTTATAAGCAAGCGTCTCCAGCCTGTTCTCTCTATTTCCATTTCTGCTCCTGATCTGTTAGCACCTACCCCTCCCTTTGCTCCCTTTCCCAATAAACTCCATGTGGGTTGAGTTTGGTGGACCATGTTTTATTGCCTGAAGCTGCAGCAGAGAACAACAGTGAGGAGTATGGCAGAGAAGTGTCTGAGAGACACTGGGTCTAGCTTGGGCTTTTCAAACCTTCAAAGACAACTCCCAGAGACATACTCTTTCCCTTGAAATAGTGCCACTCTCTGGTAACCAAGCATTCAAATCTATGATAGTATGGGTGGCATTCTCATTCAAATCACCACAGGGACCATGGTGTCTCACGACTGTTGTCCCAGAAATTAGAAGGCAGATGCAGAATAAACTGGAGGACAAAGGTAGAATCCCCTGTAGTGATTGTAAGTCAACTTATCTTATACTTGAAAAAGAGAATATAAAGAACTACTGGTAATTGAGAAATAATTAAGAAAATTTTCAGGTTTTCCTTTATGTAAAACGTTAAACAAGACTGGCTTTTCTAACATCTTTCGGTTTTTTTACATGTGTGTTTGTATTAGTCAGGGCTCTCTAGAGTCCCAGAACTTGTAGACTGCAGTCCAATAAAGGCTGGCTGTAAATGGAGAGTCCAAGAATCCAGTAGTTGCCCAGGTCACAAAGCTGGATGTCTCAGCTTGTCCTCAGTATATGCTGGGATCCTGAAAAAGTAGGCTCTAATGCCAGTGAAGGGATGGAAGTGCTGGCAAGTGAAGAATGATTGAACCCTTCTTTCTTCCATGTCCTTATATAGGCTTCCAGAAGAAGGTGTGGCCCACATTAAATGGGTACCTTCACACCTCAAGATCTGCATTTACAGGTATGTGTCTGCCAGCCTCAAGATCCAGATCAAAAGCCTGTGTCTCTCAGTCTCAAGACCTGGATCCAAGTGTGCCCGCTTGTGATCCATTTCTGGATTGTAGTTCATTCCACATATAGTTAAGTTGACAGCTAAGAATAGCTGTCCCAGTGTTGAAATACCTTTTCATGATGCAAATATTTATTGAATGAGTGGTGCTGTAATCACTTTTCTTACATAAAGCCTTTGTATATTACAAACAGAAAAGTTTTCTCATCTTATGTAGCAGTAGACTGAAAAAGAAGCCTCCATATTCTGTTTCATTGCTAAGGGCTCAGTAGCAAATGGCCTAGGGATCACTAGATATTGAAACATACCCAGTTTGGTTTTGTGGTTAGTACACCCTTACAGTGCTGACTTTATCCTGACCCCTGTTATACATCTGTGCTGGCAAGCTAGGAGGAACATCAGTCCCTCGCTACTCCCCGAACTGGGATGTGATATCTTTGTTTCACTCATTAGATGAGTCAGTGCAAGTATTTCTACCCTAGTACCTTTCGCACTTCAAAATTTCTAATAAATGATTCATCATCCCTTGTATCACTTGATGTCAGTGTGGAAATGTGACACAAAAAGACTACAATGCCAGACTTCAGTCCTGATCCTCTTAGAGCCTTTATTTTATATTTTCTCCCATAAAAATAGAAATAAACACGTTACTCAGTATTTCTCTATGATGTACCAAAAAGATAATAATGCCAACAATGTACATGAAATTTGAAAATAATAGCATACACTAATACAGTTATTTGTCTGGTTCTCATAAATTTCCCCTTTTCCAAAACTCTGTACTTGAGACAATTCTCTTGATATCTACATTTGTTATACACATATCAATCAAATAAAAACTACCCCTTTTTCCTTTTTGACAACCAATAACACTGAGGGTAAGGACAGCATAGAAAAGCACTCATACTTTCTCCAAGGAAAGTTTATTTTACTGGGGTTATCCGCAAAGGTTAAGCAAAAGATTGCTAGCATAATCTTGTTTTGCCAATACATTTCTTTTTTGGATGTTTGAGTCCCT
This sequence comes from Phodopus roborovskii, assembly GCF_943737965.1. Lineage (NCBI taxonomy): Eukaryota > Metazoa > Chordata > Mammalia > Rodentia > Cricetidae > Phodopus > Phodopus roborovskii. Next base: position 196,763 of record NW_026125640.1, on the reverse strand, counting down.
TTTATTTGGTGTTTCCTGACATGAAATGTCAAGATTGTAATGACCACATCTCAAATGAGACCATGCAAAACAAGTAAGTGTGTATAAGATGACAGTATTTTTAGTTAATTAATCTCCAGTGCTTCAAAAACTTTTGTAAAAATTATAATTTATAAACAATGTTTAAAATATGACATGTTCAAAGAAGTTAGTAGTGATTGAGCACTAAGATAGTCATTGAAGGCCCGTCTGTTGCAGCCATCACCAGCAGGTACTGCTTACTTAGAAACATAAATGTTAATCTGCATATGTATAACTATATTAGAAAACTGAAAATATGATTTAAGGGCAAACTCCATTGATGGAAGTATGATTCTAATGTATTCTGTATAAATAGGGATTATAAAGGTAGCTGACAACTGAGCTGCTAAGTATAACTTTGAATACAGATCTCCTCTCAACATTCACTTTGCTGAGAATATTTCTATAAAAATTACCATCTCCATACAGTTACATTTCATGTTGAAGCACTGTCACTTGTGCTTTGGGGACAACAGCCATACAAGGTTGTCAAAAGTTATTGGACCATACTGAAATGGTCCAAATTGCCAATTTAAAATTTTGAATTATAATCTTTTGAGAACCCTAATTTGTACTTTGTATGTTTCACATTTAGAACAATTTCTGTTGTCTGAAAAACAAAGTCTATGACTCTGGGTTAAGCCCTCATGCATGAGGGAAATTCCACACTTGAGAGTGGCTTCAGTAGAAGCTGTGGACCCAGGATGGGGAGCAGATCTGAACCAGAGTAATGCTCATTGACACCACTGGAACCATCTTGCAACAGCTTCAGTAGAATGTGCCAAACCTAGACAGAGACTAGCTTTGACTTCAGATAATGCCCACGAGTGTAGATGGGTTATCTAAGGATGTATGAGAAAGCTTTATGGAAACCCGCTATTTTGTAAGCATGAATCATCTAAAAAATAAAATAAAAAGAGTAAAATTTTAATTCACCTGCATCAGCAGGCAATACCACTCTAAGAAAACATGAGTTATTATGTGACAATCACAGTGAAAATAATGGGACACAACCCTATGAGGTATTGGCTAGGAAATCCTCCAGGACAGCGGTCAGGAAGGACAAAATGTGTCAAATATATTCCTGGCCTAAGCAGCCCCACTTAAGACATCATCAAGCTGTAGCAATCATGTCAAAATGCCTTGCTGTCGCTCAAAAAGATGGTTGCTGCAGAGCCTGCAAATCTTATTGTCTGGTCATTCTGATGAAGGAAGGAACAATCAGATCAACAAAACTTCATGGGATGAAGGTCTTTCAGGGGGAAAGTTTCCATTAAAGCTCAGCTAAATTGAATTATTGGACAACCATTTTAATTTGAAGAGGGTATTTGCACTGTCAGTACTACTATATCTGTTTATAAGCCTTAGGCAATTATGCTTTGGTACAATTCTGAGAATGCCTCACTCATGCTATTTATTCTGTGAACACAATCATAAGAGCTGTTCCACATGTCTCCCTACCCTAAACTGACTTTAGTCACATTGAGATACAAGAAATAGTATCCCAGTTACCAGGCAGGAAGAGGACTCCTTGGTTCTCTTTCCTACAGCCTGGCATCATGATTCGCTGGGCATCACAAAGACATGATTAACTCAACTATGAAACTGGAACTTACTATGAGATACACAGCAGGTAACTAACTGTAAATAGGTAGTAAACTGTCTGACCAGCCCAGCAGTGTTCCTTACCAGGCCTAAGACAACATGCCCCTTCAGACAGGCTTTATTTGTACAAGCAAGATATCACCATATATCCCCATTTTTTTGATCTAAAATTAGAAAGGTTATAACTAATATGAGAAAATTAAATACAGTAAGTACAATAAATATATATAAAATATACAGGCAGTAAATACATTAACAATGTCTAGTTCATTAGCATTAGACAAATTCAGAAAAAAATACCCCATTGTCTATTCTTTCTTCCTTTCTCCTTAGTGGGTACAATCATGCATTCAGCTCAAAGACTGACATGACCAGAACTTAGCTTTGCAGAGTGATGACTATTGTGTATGATCTGCACTGTGTGGGTGCCCCCTCCCATTCAGGGCAGTGGAGAGAAAGCAGGATCAGGGGAAAGGGGAGTGCAGAGTGCACAAAACAGAATAGCTATGGAAAATCACACGTTCAGATGTTTGCCATGGAAACCAGAAAGGGTTTCTGCTGCCTGTGAAATCTCCGGAAATATATAGTGCAGAGCCTTCATTCATAATGGTACACGTTATTCTAGATGTAATGTTTTATTATCTTAAAGAACTTTTCACTCCTTATTTGCCATTTAAAGTCTCGGCTTCCTACAGTGAGCATAAGTTCTTCAGAAACATAAATCTTGACGAAAATAATATACATTTATTTGATAATATCTTTGGGTATTTTTCTTGTGACATTTCTTCTTTACTCACTTACTTCTTTTCTTTCCATTCCTTTCTCATGCCCTTGCCTTCTGTTTCTCCTTTCCCATTCCTCTTTCCTTAAACATTCTCTCAATTCACTTTCCCCCATGCCTCACTTTTGTTGATAGATGGTATGAGGTAGCTAAAGCTGGCATCAAACTATATATGTAGTTAAGGATGAGTTTGAACTCCTGATCCTCCTGCATCTACCTCTTAGGTGCTTTAGTAGTAGATGAGCTTGTCTTGCTGAAATTTTTTATGCCTTGTATTTGAACTGTAATGTGATCCAATAACTTTCCCAAGATCATACTGAGGTAAATCAAGGCAACCTGACCACAAGGCCTGTGCTCTTACTGTGTGTTACTCATAACTTTGTCTTTCCAGTGTAGAAGACATTCCATTGTGACCAAAAGATAGTAAATTTAGAATTTTAGTAGGCACAAAACTTTTACATTAGGATTCCACATTTCCTTTAACATCTTCCTAAATTTAGTTTGTATCCCTCCATGCTTAGACTCCAACACATCATCTTCAGACTTCCTTCAGTGTTTAAACTTGACATTCTCTCTACCACCACTTTTCTTTGGAGAGAATATCTGCCCCTATATCACCTTGTTCTTCTAGTTCCTGGTGAACTGTTTACTTTGATCACTTCTTAGAATTGATTACATAGATTTGGCCACTGAAATGACTCAAAACTTCCCCTCTTCCTTCCCCATTGTCATTCACATGTTAATGTACCAAGAAAGGATCCTCACTCCACCACATTCCTTAAGTCCTTCATTTCCAATTTCTAGTGTGTCCATCACATATCTTAAGTCCTTCATTTCCAATTTCTAGTGTGTTAATCTCTTTCTTTCTGGGAAAAAATATAGAAGTGGCCACAATCTTCAATGTTATGTAAGCTCATTCTTAAAATATGACTTCATGAGCTTCCCCTCATTGTTTCTGCTTTGGTGGTAGCTTCTTCATGTCTGTAAATTGTGACTTGTCACAGTGATATTGTCTGGCTTTCAGGACATTACCAAGTGCAACAAGAGTGCTTCTGATTTGGAAATGCTGTCTGGTTGCTCTTGGAATCCAGCTGTCCTATGTTGATACAGAAATATCCACTGAAGGACCTCATTTGTGCTCTAGTGAGTAGGCAGCCAACTCCCAAAAATCCTACAATAGATTATACACAAACTAAGACCCTCCTCTTTACAATATGAGGGGCAGGCTGGAAAATCCTCATATCATAGTGCAGTTCAAAACCATCATCCACAAAATCAGGAATCAACAATAGTACACTGAGATTTGTGGTTATTTGCTGTACATCAGAACTGACAGACTTTCCAAGCTGTGGTTTAAATGTCACCTCCTTAGGGAAGTATTTCTGAAACACCAGGTATAAAGTTTACACCACTGATTATGTTATTTCAGAGTGCCAAACTGGTTATATTGTCATCCTTATTGCTTCATTGCTTCTTTCCCAAGTTAGACTGAAATCTGTTAGTGTTGAACCACGTCTTCAATTTCCACCGCAGGTCCTTAGTTCTCTACATATAGCTGCTGTACAATGTTATCCCTGTACAAAGTAAACAGTTTCCTCAAGCAACTTGGATGCTTGGCTCATGGTTGGATTGAGGCTATCAAGTATGTTTAGTATGTGCTAGCAGATGGCCAGTAGTCAGACACTTTGTGCAGGGCTGCAGGGTACTGGTGAACTTGGTACAGGTGGGTGAGTACAAAAGCAGCTTCCCTGGCCTATCTCTGCCTTTTGAGCTAAGCAGGGGCTCCTTCAAGTCAGCACTCATCATCTACATTCAGAGGATGTGCCATATGTTTGAAAGATACAGGTATAAATACACAATCCCATTAGCAAGTTTAGAGACAGGAGAGTGAAGAGCTATACTACTGCCTCTGAGAAAAATTTAATATATTATTTATGGAATGTGGGTTTGTCTGCAAATATTAGCCATGTTTTCCTGATAAGCCCCATCGCCACTATATTTATGATGCCTCAAATGTAAGCTGCATACCTACTGATAACTCTGACACAGCAGTCTGTGGTGAATATTCTTGACTGTGTTTTTTACTTTGTTAGGATGGAATTTGGAAATCATCAAAACAAAGCTTGTTCTGATAGGGCCCTACACGTCTACATTTCCCACATCTCTTCTAACTTTTATACTAGAATTCTTCCATTTGATGGTTATCATCAATTAATGGGTCTCTATATGAAAGGAAAATTCACAGTGTACTGAACAGATTGTGTTAAGTGCTCCTCAGAGCATTTTGTTTTATTTCTACAGTTGTGAGTGCCCCATCTCAGCATAGAAAATGTACTATAAATACAGCTCTTGTCAAAAGGTTTTGAGCATTGGTGCTACTCAACTCTTGCTCAAGTCTCACTGGGATATAAAGGAAAAGCCCACATTTCTGTCAGAGGACAAAAACAACTTTAACATTACATAATATCAAAGTAGTTTTCAAGAGCAGAAGAGAACACAGGTATGTAATATAATTTATGTGAGATCTTACAAAAGCAAAATTAAACTCAGAAATGCCTCCATAGGTGGCACAATTAAAAGGAAGGTGGTAACTGCATAAAGTTGGGAAAATGATGACCCTTGGAAGGCAGGGATACTGTGTTTTAGCAGGGGATATGCTACATTCTAGACCTTAGAGTATGTACTCAAATTATAGAAATTTGTTACATTGTGCTAACCTGCTATACCTTCCATCCAATAAGTATATTTAAGAGCAAGAAAAGGATTCTAGTTCTATCATGGAAATGGCAAACCTACCAGAACACCATAAACACATTCATTCAATCTTTTCTATTGTCAAAAGCTGAGCAGGGACAGGTCTAACTAGTACTTGGATGGGAGGATTCCATGAGAAAAGGTTTAACAAAAAGAAACATTTATACATATGGCATTTCAAACCATATATTTTCAAAATTAATTGCTGTGACAAATCTTCTCTTTTATTTTAAATAGTTTAAATTGAGAAAGATACATGTGAATACATGGAACATAATATTGAAAAGCATACCTGGAGACCCACTGCATACATATAATTAAGGGAAAATAGGCATTATATGCTTTACTGCCTGGGGGACCAGTCCCCAGCAGCACAAGGCTCAAAGGGAAGTTAGAGGAAAAGACACACACTCTCTTGATGGTTTCCTTCAGGCTTTTTTTTTTTTCTTGTATTCTCTTTATTCTTTATTTTCCTGGTGATTTCCTTTCCTCATTCTTGATGTTTTTCTTCTAACTCCTTCCAAGTCTCTTGTTCTTGAAATTTCCCTTCTAACCCATTTTAACTCTTTCTAGCTTTATTCTTTCCCCTATAGCTTATATACCTCAGCAAAATCTTTCAGGCAACATAAAAAATACAGTGTGGTTGCATTCTGTTTTTCAAGTGAATTGATACAAGTTAAAAAAAAAAGCCTGTTTTCCATATCCCTTACATGATCAAACACTTTATGCATTACAGGTGAAAAATAAATTATCCCAAGAACCCACATATATTCATGCCCAAGCAATTTGTAGATTAACAATGTAGGCAAGCAAGATGTTCTTCTAAGTCTGGTCTTTTACTGGCAGGCTGTGTTTTGCAGTTACAAAGAAAGGGCTAATTACTTTACTACTTATCTTGCATACCCACTCATCTTTTTTTATATCAGGAGTTAGAGGACAGAAATGAGTATAAAAAGTTAATCATCACCTTTGGTCATCAACCAATTTAAGCAAGAAAAGTCTGTCAGCTAGTAATACTTGGGCTGCCTTGTTCTTGTTTCCTGACTTCAACGACTTTTTTATTCAACTATGTGCCTTTCTAAAACTTTAGATTGTCTTCTTGAGTTTGTTTTTTTACCTCAAAGCTATTTGACAAAAACATTTTAGTCTAACTTCATTCTTTTCAAAGCTTTGTTTCAGCTATGATGCCCTCTGAAACCTGTGAATACATCTTCCAATATTAAGGAAAGGGATTTAAGCTACCTGTGCTACTAAGATTCGATTGTTTTTCCTAATCATTAACCTAAGCCACAGTCTATGTGGCTCCTCAACAGAAATCCATGTGTTCTAGATGTGTGACACTTGCTTGTTTTATTTTTAATCATCGAAACCTTATTTAAACTAACATTATTATTATCATTTATAGAGTACAGCACAAGAAGAAATTACCTTTATAGTAATCCACAAGTAAAAAATGCCCAGTAGAATGAGATGTTTCCATGAGATACACACACTGCACTACAGGCAGTGGAGATCTCCCCATACTCATTTACACCATGCCAGATACCAGAGAAATATGGCAGCAGCAAACATGTAAAGGCACAGCAGAAGCAAAAGACACTTTGGAATCTGTAGTCTCAGGGTCTTCTTCCTGGTGGGTTGACACCCAAACTTCAATTGCCACCTGTTGTTCCTCTGACAAGGCTACCAACAATATCCTTTTACAGAAAACAAAATTGAATCACATATGAAGTCCCTCTTTGACACAGCAAATGTATTACATCGTCTTACCTCTGAATAGCATGTTTTTCAGTGATACTAATTCCATGAATTGTATACATGTTATCCTCCTAGAAATCACCAACCTTACTCTCCCTGATTCTACACATGGGAGGACCTAGAGGTGGAAGGGTTAGATAAGCTGGGTGAAAGCAAGAATCTGACAAGTGCATGGGTTCATGTGCTCAATATATTTAGGACAACCTCAGGATATCTCTTGTAATTGATGTAGGGCAAGCAATATGGGGATGCTTGGATGCTGAGCTGTGTGGAAATATTGGAAACTATTACACATGTTTGATCTGAATAAAATAATCCAGGAATCATCAAAATATATTGTCAGGGCTATGAAGATGGCTCCGTGTAAGAACTTGCAGGGCAAACATGAGGACTTGAGTTGAGATCCCCAGCACCTACACAAAATCCAGTCATGGTGTCCTAATTCTCTAATCCCAACAATGAGAGGCAGTCAGGGGGATGCAGTGATTTGATGGCTACACAGTCTAGCTATATCAGCAGTCTCCAAGTTCAGGGACAAACCTTATCTCAAAAACTACAATCGTGATGGAAGAAGAAATCTAATGTCAAATACTGGCCTCCAATCACACATATGTGTACACACAAGGTCACACACAGAGATAACACATATAAACATGGAAAATGATCAAACAAAAACATTTGCTCTTCAGTAATAGGAAAAACTTCCTCCTGCACACTTAATGGGACTGTCCCTTTCGTGATGAACAGACTGTACTTCAGGGTTAGCTCTTTGGGCATTTTCCCACAGCACAGACAGTTCTGTACCACAGTGGATCTTCCCATATTCCATGGCTATAAGAAAAAGAGTGAAGGCTTCCTTTGACTGAGATCCTCATCGGCATCAACAGAAGATTATTTTCCCAAACACACACATCAATCTACACACCTTTTGATAATGGGAGTCACAAGGCAGTCCCCTCATTTAGAATGAAAGTCTTTGTATTGATCTCACAGTTGGTTTCCTGAAAAGATGCAGTGGTTCAGATCACCTCTCCATCCCAACACATTCCTGTTCTGACTGGTTTCATGGCAAAGAACACTCTTCCTTGCTTTCTCCTCTCTCTCTCTCTCTCTCTCTCTCTCTCTCTCTCTCTCTCTCTCTCTCTCTCTCCTTTTTTTCAAAGCTCTGTGTGTTGCTTAATATTTCAGAGTACCTTTCTCACACATGGTCAAACTTAGGCTTTTGACAGGTAGAATGTCATATAATCAAATCTTTAACAGAATAAAAAGAGGGAACAAATTTGACAGGAATGGGAGAAAATTCTGAGAATGCACATGCATCATTTCCTTGTAGAAACCTTTATTTACATGGAAAATTTTGTACATATTGCCGATGATATAGAAAAGAAAAAAATTTCTCACATATTGAAGGATAACCCAGGAGGTTTGCAAAAAGATGCTACTTCTTTTTTTAAAGATTCAGTGTGTATGTATGTGTTTTGGGGAGGAACTATCAAAAACTTTTATTTCCTTCTTTCTTTCCTTCTTTTATTCTTCTTTCCTTCCTTCCTTCTTTTGATAACAATACATTCTTTGAGCTTTATAAATTGTTTAAGAAATATCCATGAAAGATAAAACAGAAGAGTCCCTGGTCCACTTCTGATTTGACTAGGTATTTTTCGGTACCACTCCTGTAACACTAAATTTCAGGAGAATCTCTGTCATGTACACTTTTTAAGATGCATTCTATATCAGAATCTGTTTACATGTTTTATATACATGTATTTATTATTTTTCATATTTTACATATTGATCCCAGTTCCCTCACCCTCCCATGACCCCTGACCCACCCTCCCATCCCATTCCCCACTCACTCCACAGGGAGGGTGATGCCTTCCAGGAGGGAACATCAAAATCTATCAAGTTATTTTGAAATAGGGTTTAGCCCCCCCCCCCCCCGCCTCTAGGCTAAGGAAATATCCCTCCATGGGGAATGTGCTCCCAAAGTCCTTTCATGCACCAGGGATCCATCCTGGTTCTACTGTCAGAGCTCCCTTAGACAGCCCAGGCCTTCTAACGGAGACCCATGTTCAAGGGGTCTGAGTCGGACCAATGCTGGTTTCCCAGCAATCAGTCTAGGGTTCCATGAGCTCCCTCTTGTTAAGGTCAGCTGTCTCTGTGGGTTTCTGCAACCTGGTCTTGACCCATTTGCTCATCACTCCTCCTTCTCTGCATCTGGATTTCAGGAGTTTGGCTCAGTGTTTAGCTGTGGGTGTCTGCTTCTGTTTCCATCAGCTACTAGATGAGGGCTCTATGATGACATATGCATTAGTTTTCCATCTCATTATCAGGGAAGGGCATTTAAGATAGTCTTTCCACTCTTGCTCAGATTGTTAGTTGGGATCATCCTCATAGGTTTCTGGATATTTCTCTAGAGTCTAGAGTCAGTTTTCTCTTCAAACCTATAATGGCTCCCTCTTTTGGTATCTCTCTCTCTCTCTCTCTCTCTCTCTCTCTCTCTCTCGCTCTCTCTCTCTCATCTATTCATTCCCTGACTCATTCTTCCTAGTCTCAGATGCTCAGATGTTTTCTTCTCCTCCCCTTCTCTTTCTCCTAGTTCCCTCTCCACTCACTGCCCCCCATTCTCAATATACTCAGGAGATCTTGTTCCTTTCCCCTTCTGTGAGGGACCTTGTATGAATCTCTTAGGTTCCTCCTTGTATCCCAGTTTCTCTGGCAGTGTGAATTATAGGCTTGTGATCCTTTGCTCTAGGTCTAAAATCCATATATGAGTAAGTGCATACTATGTACCTCTTTTTGCGACTGGGTTACCTCACTCAGGATGGTTTCTTCATGTTCTATCCATTTGCCTGCGAATTTCAAGATTCCATTGATTTTCTCCCCACTGAGTAGTATTCCATTATGTAGATGTACCACATCTTCTTATCTATTCTTCAGTTGAGGGGCATCTAGGTTGCTTCCAGGTTCTTGCTATTACAAATAATGCTGCCATCAACATAGTTAAACAGATGTCTTTGTTACATGGATATGGATCATTTGGGTATATCCCTAAGAGTGGGATTGCCGGGTCCTGTGGTAGACTGATTCCCATTTTCCTGAGGAACTGCCATACTGATCTCCAAAATGGCTATACAAGTTTGCACTCCCAGCAGCAGTGGAGGAATGTTCCCCTTTCTCCACATCCTCTCCAGCATAAGCTATCATTGGTGTTTCTGATTTTAGCTATTCTGGCAGGAGTAAGATGATATCTCAGAGTTGTTTTGATTTGCATTTCCCTGGTGGCTAAGGATGTTGGGCACTTTCAGCCATTTTGGATTCCTCTATTGAGAATTCTCTATTCAGTTCTGTACTCCACTTTTAATAGGGTTATTTGGTGTTTTGTTGACTAGTTTCTTGAGTTCTTTGGATATTTTGGAAATCAGCCCTCTGTCAGATGGGGGTTGGTGAAGATCTTTTCCAAGTCTGTGGGCTGCTGTTTGCTTACAGAAACTTCTCAGTTTGAGGAGATCCCATTCATCAATTGTGGATATCAGTGTCTGTGCTACTGTAGTTATATTCAGGAAGCGGTCTCCTGTACTAATTTGTTCAAGGGTACCTCCCACTTTCTAAGAGGTTCAGTGTGGCTGGATTTATGTTGGGGTATTTGATCCACTTGGACTTGAGTTTTGTGCATGGAAATAGACATGGGTCTCTCTGCAGTCTTCTATACACCATCATCCAGTTGTACCAGCACCATTTGCTGAAGAAGCTTTCCTCCTCCCATATACTTTTAGCTGTTTTGTTAAAAAGCAGATGTTTGTAGGTGTATGGGTTAATATCAGGATTTTCAATTCAACTCCATTGGTCTATCTGTCTATTTTTGTGCCAATACCAAAAGGCCTTTGCTTTTAGAGTTTTTGCTCAGGGTTCAAAAAAAGGAACTACAAATAAGTGAAGGAACTAAAATCTGAGGGGAAAAGGAATTGACTCACACACAATTGCTCCTCTGCATGTTCTTTATTCCTCTTTTTGTCTCTTTCTCTCTTGTTCTCCTCTGGTTTTCCTTTCTCTCTGTTTCTCCCCAGTTCTTGGGGGTACAGGTATGTATACCTGTTTGCAACAGTAATTCTTTTGCAATACAATGTAAGGCTTGAGTGTCTCAGGATCAGCAAGTCAGATAAGATTTATACAAAGAGCAATAAACTAAAACTGGTAGGGAAAAAATAACAACAATTGCTTAGGGCTGTTGGTCAAGTTTAATTTGCACAAGAAAAAACCTGGTGCCTTCCAGTGCTCTGACCTCAGTGGCAGCACAGGGTTTCAGGAAAGTTTACTACCCCCCCAAATCTCCCACCCTGAGGATGAGCAAATGAGTTAATTGCCTTTGTCACAAGATGTTTGAGAATCCTTTAATGCAGGGTTAGTTTAGATTATTGCTTCTCTATCTGCCAGTGAGGTAATGCTAGGGCATGCTTATTTTTCTATCCATCTAGGCAGCTATGAATCAACAACTTTGGGTGTGTAGTAATTCTATGTCCTTGGATATCTGGGGATGTCTTAGATAGAATGATTTTACCTGGGTCCTAAACATTGACAAATGTCTGTCAATAAAGGTAATTGAGGGAAGTCGGATCTCTGCATTGCAATGGAAAAGGGGAACAAGGACATGACAGTAGAAAACAGGTCTAGTACATATTTAAGGGATGTAATCAGTAAACTCAGACCTGGTAATGGAGGACAGGTTTTACACATAGCTAGGGAGTGTAATCAGTAAACTCCAGCTGCATAAGAAAATTTGTTCCCAGTAAATGATCAGATAGTGCTAAACTGTGGAAAGTAAATTCCAAGTTTGTTACAGAGCAGAATAAGCTACAGGAAAAAATCTACAGCAAGAAACAACCAATTCTTTCACAAGACTATAACTCCAAATACAACTTTTGTACTGGTTTAATCCATCAGGAGAATTCTTAATTCTTCTGCATTATCTCATGATATGATGATGGCTGTATAATTACTATGTGATCTTGTGGCTTGTAGCAAGGAACAGTGTTGCAAAGGAAATTTCAGAATGTTGGTCTGTCCTTTGTCTTTGTGGTGTTAGTGGCCAGGAAATGGACAGTGCAGAGAGTAGTAGCAAGATATGTAACTAGGGGAAGCCACTGGGACCATAGATGTTAGTGGGGGAAATCCCAGGATGGCAATCTTCTTCTAGGTGGTATGGAGTGGCACATATGCTCCATGGGTATGGTCTATTTCTGGAGCATGGAGATGCTTTGAGAGCTACCTACGGTTCAGAGCAGACATTACAAGCCCCAGGAATGGACCATCAGAAGAAGCTGTGCCAGAAAACAACTGCAGAGGTACCCTGGCTATGAGTAATAAGAGAGCTTTCTGGACTCAGAGGGATACTGCAGATATAAGGGGTGAACCGCAAGAATGATGTATGAGGTTGGTGGCTTCAGCATTGGCCTCTGAAATAGACAGTAAATTGGATAAAAGAGGCTGAGAAATATGGGTGTTGGGCTGCTGTTTGTTTGGCTAAGGGGTCAAAAGGAAAAGGAGGGTCCAGACTAAACTAGTAATACAGAGCTTCTCCCTAGGATTCCCAAACCAGTAATTCCTGGGAGGAATCAAAGAGATGAGGAAGGGAGTGACCTACATGTGATCACAGATGCTGCTAAAGTTCAAACTTTAATACACAGAAAGGGAAAACTGCAACCCAGAACGCTGACAGAGACCTTAATAATGAGCCAGTGAATACGATTATGGTCATCAAAGCATGTTCAGCATCAGAACTATTGTACTTTGGGTAGACTTACAAACAAGCAATGAGGGATCACTTCTCCATCTGGCTTGTGGGACATGGAAGCCAAGCCAATCAGTCTGAGTGCTGTAGAAGCAGAAAAGCTAAGCAATATAATTTCCCATACCTCCTTGGAACAAAGGTTTCACGATCCATCAGTCTCAGTGGTATATTTGGAAAACACATGCACATGATATTAAAATGCCACCCAGGAAGATATTTGCCTGCCCCAATGTACCACTGCAGCAGCGATAATATCTAAACTCCATGTACAGCGAAGCATAGGAGGTTATGCACACAATTCTGAATTAGCTTGCTTCAGTACAGCAGCTCGTATGTTCCTGTGTGGAATGGGACTGTGAAAAACACGGTGAAAATGGAAGCCCTTTTACCATAGCAAGGGTTTTGCTATCCCTGTGAGTCTATGAGAGAGAAGTACAGCAGCACACATGGGGATTGCTTTGCAGAAAAGCAGAGGAAATGAGATCATTACTGCAGCAAGGACACTGATTAAACAAGGACAGAACAAAAGAGCACAGCGTGTGCCTCTGATATTGAAGCTGTACACAGGGTCATCTTAGGAAAACACACACACACACACACACACTCACACATGCAATGTTAAAGTCAAGGCATATTGCCCTATCCCAATGTATTACTACTGCAGTGATATCTAAACAAAGTTTACAACAAAGCATAGGCGACTACTCATACAACTATGAAGTTGCTTGCCAAAATTATTAAAAACACAGTGAAAATTATAGTACTTTGCTGTGGAATAGTCCTTCTGTGTGCTGAGCGAATATATGTTACTGTGATCGGCTTAATAAACAAGCTTGTTGGCTTGCAGCTAGGCAGGAGAAGGTTAAGTAGGGAAAGCCAAACTGAAAATGCTGGAAGGAAGATGGGTGGAGTCAGAAGAGATGCCAGGCAACAGCCCAGGAAGCAAGACGTGCTAGATGACAGGTAATGCCCCAAGCCACGTGACAATATAGGGATTAATAAAAATGCATTAATTTAAATGTAAGTGCTAATTAGTACTAAGCCTGAGGTATTGGCCGAGCATTTATAAATAATATTAGGCCTCTGTACGGTAACTTGGAAGCAGCTGCCATGGCGGAGAGCAGGTGGTCAGGACCGGAAGCATGTATTTACAGTACTTTTACAACAGGAAGAAGTTTATCATGATGATGAACATTACAACAGAGAAGGACTGTAAGGCATGTAGGTATTGTTATGCTGAAAAGCAGAGGCCCTAGGATTATTTTTGTAACATTGCACCAGGACCCTGACTGAACAAGAATGAAGTCTGAGAGCACAGCATACACATCTGTAACTGAGGCTCTTCATAGTGGATCCTTGCAAAACACAGGCGCATGTGAGTAAAATACCTCACAATGCCATATTTGCAAAAATTCAACATTCTACTACTGCAGCCATATCTATAATCTATTCACCACAAAACGTACAAGACTGCTCAGATAAGACTGAAGTTACTTGCTTCAGTACAGCAGCACATGCATTCCCATGTGAACTGCTATTTGTTAACAACACAGTGAAAATTACATTACTTTACAATAGACAAAGCAATCTGGTGAAAGGATGAATATCATACAGATTACTGTAACAAAAGCAGTGACTGATTTACAGAAAAGCAGAGACAAAACATTATCATAATAGCACTGCTGCTCCAGGACAGAGAATGGAATAGAAGCCTCTGCTAACCCAAAGGCCAATTCTACAAAGGAAACAGGTGGGCTGACTGCAGATCTTCATGTCTCCCTCAGCTCCTCCAGTCCCTCCAGTTATATCCCCAGCTCTGAAGCAGAACACCTGCTGTGGTCTGACTTTCCTCTCTGACCCCATTCCAATAGTCAGTCCTTCCTTCCCCTAGTTCATCCCATTTTCTCAGTCTCCGATGCCAGTGGCTATTCACCATGAAAACACCAGCTGACATGGACAACAGTCTGACATCTGGGAAAGCAGCATGGGACTGACCCAGACCCCTGAATGTGGGTGTTAGTTAGGAGGCCTGGGCAGTCTATGGGGCCTCTGGTAGTGGATCAGTATTTATCCCTAGTATACGAATGGACTTTGGGAGCCCATTCCACATAGAGGGATACTCCCTAGGCCTAGATACATGGGGGAGGGCCTGGACCCTGCTCCAAAAGATATGACAGACTTTGAAGACTCCCCATGGGAGTCCCTGGGGAGCAGAAAGAGGATGGGATAGGGGTTGGTGAGGGAGATAGGAGAGGATGGGAGGGTGAGGGAACTGGGATTAACATATAAAACAAGCTTGTTTCAAATTTAAATAAAAAAAGTATTATCATATAAAAAGAAAAAGAAAAAGAAAAGAAAAGACCAGCTGAGCAGGCCAGGGAAGCAGATCCAATTTCCGTCTCATCCCCAGCGCTATAGCAGATCCTCTGTGGTGACCTCTCTTCACTGTGTCCCCCATTCCAAGGAGACTAAATCAGCAGATCCTGGTTGAACACTCTGCTCTCCTCGAGCCTGTCAACCCCTCCAGACCCCTAGTGTACCCCCATTCCTAAGTTTTAGCTCCCAATACACACAAACCCATTTTATCTGGAACCTCCAATGGCCACAACTATCAGATATGCAGAAAATTTCCTGTTAGAAAACACGCAGTCATCAGAGCAAACAGAAACCAGGGAACAAAACACCCACCCAATGAAGACAGGACCAGAAATCAGTACCTAGACATATAATCATCCCAATCCCAGATGCCTAAACATCAGTATAAAAATACAATCAATAATAGCCAGGCCAATATGTCTTTACTGGAACCCAGCTATCCTACCACAGCTGGCTCTGAGTATTCCAACATAGGGGAAGCACAAGGAAAAAAAACTTAAAGCAGTATGAAGATGATAGAGGTCCTTGAATAGAAAATGATTAAATCCCTTTAAGTAATTCAGGAAAACACAGGAAATGAATAAAACTGTTCAAGACAATGGAAATAGGAGCAATAAAGAAAAACCCAAATTGAGGGAATTTTGAAAATGGAAAACTTAGAATTTTGAACAGGAACTACAGAGGCAAGCTACACCAACAGTATACAAGACATGGTAGAGAGAATCTCAGGTATTGAAGATGTAATGGAAGAAATAGATGCATCAGACAAAGAAAGTGGGAAATCTAAAAAGTTACTGACACAAAACATCCAGGAAATCTGGGGCACTATGAAAAGACCAAACCTAATAATAGTGGGAATGGAGGAAGAAGAATCCCAGCTCAAAGGGCCAAAAAATGTTTCAGCAAAATCATAGAAGAAAAATTCCCTAAACTAAAAGACATGCCTATAAAGGTACAAGAAGCATACAGAACACCCAGTAGATTAGATCACAAAAGGAAGTCCCATTGACACATAATCAAAACACTGAACATATAGAACAAAGAAAGAATATTTTAAAACTGCAAGGAGAAAGAACTAAGTAACATATAAAGGCAGACCTATCCAAATTACACCCAACTCCTTAATGGAGACTCTAAAAACCAGAAGGGCCTGGGCAGATGAGCTGCAGACTCTAAGAGACCACAGATACCAGCACAGACTACTATCCATAGTAAACACATAAAAGTACTAAACTGAAAGATATAATATATACACAGAAAGATATAATATATACACAGATAAATGGTGCAGACCTGTATGGGCCCTGTACTTGCTGCTCCAATCTCTGTGAGTTCATATGAGCTTTGCACAGTTAATTTAGAGGGACTTGTTCTCCTGGTGTCCTCTATCCCCTCTTCCTGTTTCCTCTTCTGAGTGGTTCCCTGAACTCTCAGGGTAGGGATTTCATGGAGATATCCCATTTAGAGCTGTGTGTTCCAGGGTCTCTTTCCCTGCAAAATGTCTGGCTATGGGTCTCTGTATTTGTTCCATCTTCTGTAGGAGGAGCCTCTCTGATGATGGCCAAACAAGGCACTATCTATGAGTATAGCAGAATGTCATCAGGAGTCATTTTATTGTTACTTCCAGAAACTGGATATCCTAGAGACCTAGTATAACACCAAAGACCACTGGTCTACAATGAAAAAAAAATCATTGTGATCTTAACAATCCAAATCCATTTAGGATTGTGTGCTCTGCAGTTCTGAAACAAGCAACGTCATAGTTGTATGGATAATTTCATACTCTTTGTTGTGAAAGGATATTGCTATAGTAGTAATACATAGTTATAGGCTAATATATCTCTGTGTGGCATTTTAACATCACCTGTGTGTGTTCCTAAGATGCTACTGTATACCGCGTCAGTTATAGATGTGCATGCTGTGCTCAAGCAGCATGCTTGCAGCAATCCCACAATAGAGATAACATGTACTCTGCTTTGTTGCAAGTCAATCCCCACGTGCGTTACAATACTTCTCTGTTGTACTGGTCATTGGTGTAACAAAGTCCTTGCTTTTGTAAAAGTGCCAGTTTTCACTACATTCTTACAATCCCATTGTACTTAGGAATGTATTGGTGCTGTACTGAAGCAAGCAACTTATCTTCTATGCTTTGTTGTAAGTAGCCTTTAACACATATCTGTAGTGGGATAGTGCCACAGAAGGACTATCCCACTACACATATCACAGTAGTAGTAGTAGTAGTAGTAGTAGTAGTAGTACATTGGTATAGGTAACATTGTTCCTGTGTGGTATTTTCACATCACATGCCTGTGTGTTCCTAAGAGGCCACTGTGTACTGCTTTAGTTATAGATGTGCGTGCCCTGCTCTTCTACGCTAGTCCAAGCAGAATCCTTACAGCAGTGCTACAACAGCAATCTCATGTGCTCTGCTTTACTGTAACTCAATCACCACTTGCATTACATTGCTTTTCTGTTGTAACATTCATCAGCATAACAAAGTTCTTGCTATTGTAAAAATGCTACCTTTCGAATCTCAGCCTGGAAGCAGCATCAGAGGAAAACCCCAGCTTCAGGCCCAGAACAGTGTCAAGGAAGCAATGAGCCTCAGACCCAGGAGTGGTGACAGAGGGAGGCCCCAGTCTCAGGCCTAGGAGAAAGAAGTGATGGAGTGAGTCAACAGCAGTAGTTTCCAGCAGTAGCTTAAATGCTATCACAAAAAGTTCCTCTGGGGAAGAGCACCTGTGTCCCAGGCAGCATCCAATGCCATTTCTTGGTTGGAGAAACCCCACTGCTACAGGATCCACTGGACCCTCAACCCCACCTACACCTCCAACAGGAGACACGTCCACCGGAACGATAGCCCTACCTGGACCTCAAGGAGTGACCACCTGAGAATTGGGCCACTTCCATCAGGAGGAGCGTTCACCGGAAGCTCTGCTCTACGTGTGCTGGAAGGAGTAGTCAATGGAGTCACAGCTCCCAACTATATCAGTTGGAGAAAGAGAGAACCCCTGAAGCACAAGCTCCATCTGTACTGAATGAAGGAAGAGATGTACAGACAACAAGATTAGAGTACACACAACAATATAAAGAGCAATACACCACCACTAGAGACTAGTGGTGCTACAACAGCAAGACATGAACATCCCAACACAGAGAAAGTGTAAGTAGACAACCAAAAAAAACTTTATGATGATGATTCAGGCCCTTAAAGAAATGGAGGGAAAGACAACAAAAAAGTGGAAGAAATCGCCAAATCCTTTAAAGAAAACCAAGAAAAAGCAATCAAACAAGTGAAGGAAATGATTCCAGACATAAAATCTGAAATAGAGGCAATTAAAACACACACACACACACACACACACACAAACTAAGGGAATTCTGGAAATGAAATAGATTCATTCGTCAAACAAAATGTTAAATCCAACAGATCATTACCACAAAACATGAAGGAAATGTGGGATACCATAAAAAGACCAAACCTAAGAATAATAAGGATAGAAGAAGGAAGTCAAACTCAAAGACACAGAAAATATATTTAAAAAAATATAAATCATAGAAGAGAGGGACGTACTAGGCTGCAGAACGATGCAATTCATGCTACTGTTCAGCCTACTGTTCAGCCGGCAGGGGAAACTTTGGCTGCAAAAATGGTACCTGGCCACCTCAGACAAGGAGAGGAAGAAAATGGTCCTGGAACTCATCCTGGCTCGAAAGCCCAAGATGTGCAGCTTCCTGGAGTGGAGGGACCTCAAAGTCATCTATAAGAGGTACGCCAATCTCTATTTCTGCTGCTCCATAGAAAGTCAAGACAATGACCTGATCACAATGGAGTGGATCCATCGATACCTAGAGCTCTTGGACAAGTACTATGTCAGCGTGTGTGAAATGGACATCATCTTTAACTTTGAGAAAGCCTACTATATCCTGGATGAGTTTTTGATGGGTAGGAACATCCAGGACACCTTCAAGAATAGTGTGCTTAAGGCCATTGAGCAGGCTCACCTGCTGCAGGAGGTATGAGCCCGGGACAGTGAGGAGGAAGAGGAATACTGTGGCCGAGGGGATTCCCTCTCCCCCGGACACCCCGCCTGTCAACGAGTGGGCCCCCCTCCCTGTGGTGTCTGGCCCCCATCACGCCCTGCTGTCTAACTGCCCTGGGTCCTGAACCCCTGGAACAGGAGGTGGGTGGGCCCATCTTCTACTTGTGCCAGCTTTGCCCTCTTTCCTTCTAAGCTGTGTCCTCTTCCTAAGACCCAAGGTGTCTGTCCTGTCCTGGCCCAATCGCCTTTGACTTAGTGGTTCTCTTGATGGTAAGGATTGTTTAGAGAATTGGTGAGTGGTTCATGGTAGAGAAGCCTGTTCTTCCTTGATTTCATATCTGCTTCTCTCTGTGTCTGTCTGTCTTTCTCTCTTGGAGCCTGGGACCCTGGTCCCTACTTTGCCTGTCTATGTGTTCTTGTGTGTAATGTGAGGGGTGTGTGTACACACATATGTACGTAAAGGCCAAAGGTTGAAATTGGGTATCTTCCTCAATCATTCTCTACCTTTATTTTTTCAGACAGTTTAACCATTGAACTTGGAGTTTACCCATTCAGCCTGGCTGGTTGGCCACTGACCTCCAGGGATCTTTCTGTCTCAACTCCTGCCTCACAAACATTTGGATTACAGACCCACACCTCCATGCCAGCCTTCTATGTGGTTGCTGGGGATCTGAACTCAGGTCATCATGCTTACATGACAGATACCTTAATGACTGAGCAGCCTTCCCAGCTCTGCCTAATCCTCACTTTTAAAAACATGGACACACATACACACACCCCTCTGTTGCTCAGGAACCAACAGCTGTGGGGTCCTGGGGCTGGCTTGGAGGGCATCTATTAGTTCCCCCTGCTATCTGCCACACCCCTCTCTACACATCGCTGCTTGTCCCCTCTCTGCTATGCTACTGCTGAGCCTTGGTGCAGGGAGATGAGTCATCAGGACTCTGCAGTGACAAGCAAGCTGGCTTGAGCTAGCTCTGAGGAGGGGGAGGAATGGGGGGATGAGGGAGGTTAACTCTATAAGGGGAGAAATGGTGGAATGAAACTTGAGATCACCCCACTAGTCTAGGTTGCCTTCACTCCCTTAAACACACACACACACACACACACACACAGAGATGCATGTGTGTGTGTCCCCTCATTACTAGACCCTAGTGACTCATCACTCAGAAGTCTGTCTTCCCTTCCCCAGGCAGGCTGGTACCAATGTCTTACTGTCTTCTCCACTCTAAAAGGCGTGGACCAAGCATCCACACTACCTATCCCTGGAAGTTAGGGTTCCTCTGCATCCTGCTCCAGCTTCGTGATTCTTGCCCATGGGTTCCGAAGCTGCACACCTGCTCCCCCAGTTCAGAGCTTTAACTTCCAGTTGGTGATGGACTTGGCCTCCACCTCTCCTTGCCACTGTGGGTGTTGGGAGTGGTGTCATGGGGCCTGCGGGCACCCCTCAGCTGAGGGCTTACAGCACTCCAGCCTTGGGATCACATCAGCTTCTCTTCCCTCAACCCCCATGTGTCTGTGTTTCCCCTGACTCTGATCCCTTCTCGCCCACCCTGCCTGCCCTTCCTGATGTTTCTGCGTCACCCTTGTCTGTCTCAGGAGGATGAGTCACCGCACAGTGTCCTGGAGGAGATGTGCCTAGCATAGCCATTTCAGCCAGCTTGGGGGGGGCTGTGGAACTGGGGAAGGCAAGAAAAGTGACAGCACTTGGGGATTTTCTGCCACCTCTCCCCCAGGCTCCTTCTCTTGGTGGGAGCTTGCTGCTTTTCTTCAGCCAGCTCACCTTTGGAAGGAGCCATGGCTCCAGCCCTTCATTCCAATATTTCCTCCCTCTACCTTCTACCATCTACCTTTCCCAGTGGATGCTTTAGGAGCTAGAAGGCAGTAAAATGTGACCTGGATAGGGGTGCTAAGTGGCTCTCATTCCCCTCCTTGGAAGAACCAATGTTAACCCCGACCACCCTCCATCTTCCCCTTGTCCTTTATTGCTGTAAATATATAAATATGTCAGGTTACAGGGAAAAGGTTTCCAGGGCTCTTCTCTCCCCTCTGCCACAAAACCTACCTCCACCCCTCCCCATAGCCAGCCAGGGCAGCTTCTCTGCCTGGGAGGGGATTTTCCCTCTCCTGCCCCCACTTCCTCCTGGACTCCAGTATCCAGCCACAGCCAGGGAAGGGACCACCAGTCAATGTTTTTCTAACCCTGCCACCTGGAGGGAAGGGACAGTTGGGGGAAGGGCCTGCTTTCTGGGACACTGGCCCTATCCCCCACCCGCACTCCACATTGTGGATATGTGGTGGAGCAGGTCAAGTGGCTGCCTTTATTTCCTTTATTCTGAAATAAAAGGAAAAAGTGTTTCTGGAAAAAAAAATCATAGAAGAAAATTTTCCAAACCAAAAGAAACACATGCCTATGAAAATACAAGAGGCTTACAAAACACTAAATGGACTAGACCAAAAAAAAAGTCCCCTTGCCGCATAATAATCAAAAGAATAAACATACAGAATAAAGAAATAATATTAAGAGCTGCAAAGGAAACAGGCAAAGTAACATACAAAGGCAGACCTATCAGAATTACACATGACTTCTCAATGGAAACAATGAAAGCCAGAAGGTCCTGGTCAGAGGTTATGCAGACACTAAGGGATCGTGGATGACAGCCCTGACTACTATACCCTGCAAAGCTTTCAATAACCATAGGTGGAGAAAACAAGATATTCCATGATAAAACCAGATTTAAACAATACCTATCCACAAACCGAGCCCTACAGAAAGTACTAAAAGGAAAGCACCAACCCAAGGAAATCACCAACGTTCACAAGAACACAGGAAACACATGAGCTTACAGAAGCAAATCCCAAAGGGAATTGAACACAAAATGTAGTCACCAGCAACAAAAATAACAGGAACTAACAATCACTAGTCATTAATATCCATTAATATAAATGGTCTCAACTCACCTATAAAAAGACATAGGCTAAGAGATTGGATACAAAAACAGAATCCATCCTTCTGCTGCATATAAGAAACACACCTCAACCTGATAGACATTACCTCAGAGTTGGGTTGGGAACAAAATTATCCAAACAGATGAACATAAGAAACAAGCTGGTATAACTATCCTAATATCTAGCAAAATAGACTTCAAACTAAAATCAATTTAAAAAGATAAAGAAGGGCATTTCATATTCATCACAGGAAAAATCCATCAAGGGGAAATCTCAATTCTGAACATCTATGCCCCAAACATAAGGGCTCCTGCATTTGTAAAAGAAACACTACTAAAGCTTAAATCACAAATCAAGCCCCACACACTAATAGTGGGAGACTTCAACACCCCACTCTCACCACTGGATGGGATCTGCCAGACAGAAGCTTAACAGAGAAATAAAGGAAATAACAGTTGTTATCAAATGGGCTTAACAGACATCTATAGAACATTCCACCACAACACAAAAGAATATACTTTTTGTTGTTCTTTTGCGGCAGCTAATGCCTAAGAAACACAAACATGAGACTCAGAGCCCACGTGGAGTTTATTGAGAGAAGGGAGAGAAAGAGGGGGTAGCTGGTGGCCAACCGAAAGCAGGAGAGAGGGGGCAGAGAGGGAGAGCAAGAGGGGGAGCAAGAGAGAGAGAGAGAGAGAAAGAGAGAGAGAGAGAGGAAAGCCAGAAAGAGAGAGACCAGAGAGAGAGAGAGCAGGAGCCAGAGAGAGAGAGAGAGACGCGCTTGGCGCACTTGCTTTAAAAGTGGGGCTTGCGCAGGCATAACTGAGTCCTCTGGCAGCCAGGTAAAGCTTGAGCCGCCAGGTAAGGTTCAACATGCAAAACTCCATTAATGTAATCCATCATATAAACACAGTGAATAAAAAAAAAACAAAACAAAACAAAAAAAAATATGATCATCTCACTAGATGCTGAAAAACCCTTTGACAAAACTGAATACCCCTTCTAACCCCTTCTAGATAAAGGTCTTAGAGATAATAGGGATATAAGGAACATACATAAAACATAATAAGGGCAATATACAGTAACCCAACATCAAGCTACATGAAGAAAAACTCAAAGCAATTACACTGAAGTCAGGAATAAGACAAGGCTGTCCAACTCTCTCCTTATCTATTCAACATAGTACTTGAACTTCTAGCTATAGCAATAAGATAACAAAAAGGAGATCAAGGGGATACGAATTGGAAAAGAAGAAATCGAAGTCTCACTATTTGCTGTTAGTATGATAGTGACCACAAAAATTCTACCAGGGAACTACTACAACTGATACACACCTTCAATAATGTAGCAGGATACAAGATTAACTAAAAAAAAATTAGTAGCCCTCCTAAATACCGATGACAAATGGGCTGAGAAGGAAATCAAAGAAACATCACCCTTTACAATAGCCACAAATAACATTAAAAAAATCTTGGGGAAACTATAACCAAGCAAGTGAAAGACCTGTATAAAAAGAACTTTGACTCTTTAAAGAAAGAAATTAAAGAAGATACCAGAAAATTAAAAGATCTCCCATGCTCTTGGATAGGTAGGATCAACATAGTAAAAATGGCAATCTTGCTAAAAGCCAATCTACAGATTCAATGCAAACCCCATAAAAATTCCTGCCCAATTCTTCACAGATCTTCAAAGAACAATACTCAACTTTATGTGGAAAAACAAAAGTCCCAGGAAACACAAAATAACACTTTACAATAAAGGAACTTCTGGAGGCATCACCATCCCTGACTCCAAGCTCTACTATAGAGCTATAGTCCTGAAAACAGCTTAGTATTCTGTCGCAAAAATAGACAGAAAGACCAATGGAATCGAATTGAAAATCCTGATATTAACCCATACACCTACAAACATCTGATTTTTAGCAAAGAAGCTAAAATTATATAATAGAAAAAAGAAAGCATCTTCAACAAATGGTGCTGGCATAACTGGATGCTGACATGTAGAAGACTACAGATAGATCCATATCTATTGCCATGCACAAAATGAAGTCCAAATGGATCAAAGAAATTAATATAAATCCAGCCACACTGAACCTCTTAGAAGACAAAGTGGGAGCTACCCTTGAACAAATTGGTACAGGAGACTGCTTCCTGAACATAACACCAGCAGCACAGACACTGAGATCAACAATTAATAAATGGGCATGTACCCTTACAACAAGTTCATTTGCTCAACTATGGTCATAGCAACATTATTCATAATAGCCAGATCTTGGAAACAGCCTAGATGCTCTTCAATTGAAGAATGGATAAAGAAAATGTCATATATTTATACAATGGATTGCTCAGCAGTAAGAAACAAAGACATCCTAAAATTCACAGGCAAATGAACAGAATAGAGAAAAGCATCCTGAGTGAGTTAGTCCAAAATCAGAAAGGCAAATATAGTATGCACTCACTCATAAGTGGATACAAGACATAAAGCAAAATATACCCTGTAAGGAGTACAGTTTTTCTGCCCAACGCCTGGTCTGTCCCGCCTCCGCGCCAGCCCCAAATAATACACAGAGACTCTGTATTTGATATTATGCTGTTGGCCAGTTACTTGTTTCTTATAGGCTAGCTTTGTCTTAAGTATTAACCCATTTCTATGTATTTCCACGTGGTCTTACCAGCGAGAGGTGGCTGGCGATTATATTCTCTCCAGACTCTCCATCTTGACTCCTTCCTACTTCCTATTTCCTCCTCATCTCCTACTCCCACCTATCTATCTTTCCTATTGGCCAACAGTGCTTTATTCATTAACCAGTATGAGAAACATATACAGAATGACATCTCCCATCAATACCCGGCCTACAATCCACATGCCCAAAGAAGCTAGAACCCTCTTCCAGAAACAGATGAAAACAGATGCAGAAATTCACAACTAACCATTGGGCCAAGCTCCTGGAGTACAGTTGAAGTGAAGGAGGAGGAACAAAATGAACAAAGGAGTCAAGACCATGAAGGGGAAACACACAGAATCAGCTGACCCAACCTAGTAAGAGATCTCTGACTCAGGTCTGACAAATGGAGAACTTGCATAAGGCTGAACTAGACTCCCTTAATACTGATGACAATGGTGTGACTGGGACAATATATGAGGCCACTGGTAGTGGGTCCAAGATCTAACTCTAATGCACAAACTGACTTAGTGGATCCAATTCTATATGAAGAGATACCTTGCTTAGCCTAGACACAGGGTGTGGGGTTGGAGAGGTGTCTTGGTCCTGTCCCAACAAGATGATGGGACAGACTTAGTAGACTTCCTAGAGGATGCCTTACCCTCACCTGTTACAAGCAGTTTTCTGCCAGCCTTGTCCCAGAGCTGCATCAGCCCCAAATTACGCACAGAGAGGCTGTATTAGATATAAAGCTGTTGGCCTATTACTAGCATTACTTATTGGCTAGCTCTGTCTTAACTATTAACCCATTTCTATTAATCTAAGTGTTTCCATGTGGTCTTATCTTACTGGAGACAGGGTCCAGATTTCTTCTCTCAAGTGCATATATCTTGACTCTCCTTGACTACATCTCCCAGCATCCTCCTTGTCTCCTGGCCCCACCTATCTTGCTTTCCTATTTGCCAAGTGTTTTATTCATTAACCAATAAGAGAAACATATTTACAGAATGGAGAGTGGGAAGAAAGAAGGGAAGGGGAACTGGGATTGGAATGTACAATGTAAATTAATAAGAAGATGCTACCATTTTCTGTGTTCTTATTAATCCCATTGTACTTAGGACTGCATGTGCTGCTATTCTAAAGCAAACAAAATCAGAATTTTAGAAGTAATCTCCCAATGTTCTTTTATTGTGGATTTAATCACTGCAGTAGCAGTACATGGGTTTTTGCAAACACGCCATTGTGAGGTGTTTTAGTCCCCAGTGAATGTGTATTGAAAGGACACCACAATGTACTACTTTAGTTTCAGAGGCACACGCTGTGCTCTTTTGTTCCGTCCTTGTTTAATCAGTGTCCTTGCTGCAGTAATGATCTCATTTCCTCTGCTTTTCTGCAAAGCAATCCCCATGTGTGCTGCTGTACTTCTCTCTCATAGACTCACAGGGTTAACAAAGCCCTTGCTATGGTAAAACGGCTTCTTCCATTTTCACCATGTTTTTCACAGTCCCATTCCATTCAGGAGCATACGAGCCATACGAGCCACTGTACTGAAGCAAGCAAATTCAGGGTTACCTGCTTTTCTGCAAATGGAATTTACTGTAGCTGCAGTAGCAGTACATTGTTTTTTAAAAATATGCCATTGTGAGGTGTTTTAGTCTCGAGTGTGTTTTTTTTAAAGGACGTCACTATAATGCTTGAGTTGTATACTGTGTTCTCCTCTTCCATTTCTGTCCTATTTCTGTCCTAGAGCAACAGTGCTACAATAATGACGTCATGTATGCCCTTTCCTGTAAATCAGCCACCACTTCTATTATGGTACATCTCTGTGACGTTCATCTTTATAATGAACTATTTCCTGCTACAAAAATCACTATAATCCTTATGTGCTTTTAACAATCTGTACATATGCTGTACTGAAACAAACAACTTCAGCATCGTATGAATAATCATGTATGGTTTATTGTAAATTAAATATATATACATATATAATCAACAGTAATACTGCACTGTTTTTTGTTTTTTGCAAATATGCCATTGTGAAGTGTTTTAGTCATATTTACATGTCTTTGCACTGTGTACAGCTTCTATTAAAGATATATATGCTGTGCCCTCCTGAGGTGATACTTTACTATTTAACAAATAAGGGTTACCTGAAGATCAGAGTTCAAAGCTAGCCACACTAGTAAGCCATAGAAGCCAAGCAGTGGTGGCACACACACCTTTAATCCCAGCAGCCACACTAGTTAGCCATAGAAGCTGGGTGGTAGTGTTGCACACCTTTAATACCAGCACTATGGAAGAATATAAGACATGAGTAGACAGAAGCTCATTCTGTCTATAGTCATTGAGGACAGGATCGCACCTTTTGGTCTGAGCCTTGGTAGAGGTAAGAACTCTCTAGTGGCTGGCTGCTTTGCTTTTTGGATCTTCAGCCTGAACCCTGATATCTGTCTCTGGGTTCCATTCTTGTTCAATGAATGTCTTGGTGCAGTGCTACAATTGGATTCTCAGGTCTTCTGCTTTCCTTTATATTGATTATCAATTATGGTATAGTACACTACTCCTCTTTAAGCTACACTGGCATCACAAACTTCTAAGTTGTAAAAGTACTACAGTTTTCCTCATGTTCTGAACAATCCCAATCCACTTAGAAATGTGTGTGTTGCTGTTTTGAAGCTAGCAAATGCAGGGTTGTAAGAGTAATCTCATAAACTTGGTTGTTAATGATGTTTAGGTATTGTTGTCATAGTAGTACACTGGGATGAACAAATAGGTCATTTTACAGTATTTTGATATCATGTGTATGTGTTTTTGCAAGATTGCCACTATGTACTACTTTAGTCACAGATGCATATGGGTCTGGGTGATGATATCTGGTTTTCTCTCTGTTAAGTGTTTTGTTCCCTGGTTTCTCCTTCTTCCCTGGACTTGAGGATAGTGTGCTGTTGTGTGCTACATGGTAGGTAATTTTCTGGGGACCTGTTTTCTTGGCCTGCTCAGCTGGTGTATCCCAGTGAATGCCTCCTGGTGATGGAGGCTAGGATAATGGAATGAGTTAGGGAAAAGGAGGTTGGAGGAGAAGATCTTTATGATCTGTTGGGGATAAGGACAGAGAGGAAAGGGAGAGTGCAACACGTTTTCTGCTACAGAGCTGGGGACAACTGGCTGGATTGAATCTTAGGAGCAGTAGGAGAGTTGTAGATCCACCTTCACCTTACTTGGTGCCTCTCCTTTTCAAAGGACTCTTGGGTATATGAACAAGTGGGTCTGATTCTTGTGCCTTGTCTTAAGACTCTTTTTCTTCTGTTGGTGTGTGTTGTCCAACATTATTGCAACAGTCTTTCTTTTATCTTATTGTATTTTATTTTGATAACAACAACTGTTGTGGGATATTTGCAAACTGGGTAAAGATGTATTTACTGTGATTGGTGTAGCAATGAACTAAATAGCCAATATCTAGATAGGAAGAGGTTAGGCAGGACTTTGGGGAACAGAGGAGACTCTAAGTAGAAGAAAGATAAAGATGT
The DNA here is from genome assembly GCF_943737965.1 of Phodopus roborovskii. Classification (NCBI taxonomy): domain Eukaryota; kingdom Metazoa; phylum Chordata; class Mammalia; order Rodentia; family Cricetidae; genus Phodopus; species Phodopus roborovskii. Next base: position 168,463 of record NW_026125640.1, on the reverse strand, counting down.
CAGGAGACACAGAGAAGAAACAGGAGGTGCAAGATAGAGAGGTGATGCCATTTGATAGAACACAGATTAATATAACTGGGTTCATTTAAAGTTGTAAGAGAAGCAACACCCTTTACAATAGCCACAAATAACAATATATCTTGGGGTCACTCTGACCAAAGAAGTGAAAGACCTGTATGACAAGAATTTTAAGTCTTTGATTAAGGAAATTGGGGAAGAGGGCAAAAAATGGAAAGATCTCCCATGCTCTTGGATAGGTAGGATCAACATATTAAAAATGGCAATCTTGCCAAAAGCAATCTACAGATTCAATACAATCCCCATCAAAATCCCAGCACAATTCCTCACAGACCATGAAAGAACAACCTTCAATTTCACATGGAAGAACATAATAGTTAAAACAGTCCTTTATAATAAAGGAGGAATCATCATCCCTGATTTCAAGCTCTACTATAGAGCTACAGTAATAATAAAACAGCTTGGTATTGGCATAAAAACAAACACATTGATCACTAGAACCAAATTGAAGACCTTGACATTAATCCACACGCCTATGAAAACCTGATTTTTGGCAAAGAACCCAAAATGGTACAATGTAAAAAAGAAAGCATCTTCAACAAATAGTGCTGGTATAACTGGATGTCAACATGTAGAAGACTGCAGATAGATCCATGTCTATCCTCATGTACAAAACTCAAATCCAACTGGATCAAAGACCTCAACATAAATCCAGTTACACTGAACCTGATGAAACAGAAAGTGGGAAGTAACCTTGAACACATTACCACAGGAGACCACTTCCTAAATATAACACCAGTAGCACAGACAGGGAGAAGAACAACTAATAAATGGGACCTCCTGAAACTGAGGAGCTTCTGTTAGGCAAAGGGTGTGGTAAATAAAACCAAATGACAGCCTACAGAATGGGAAAAGATCTTCACCAACCTCACATCTGACAGAGGCCTGATCTCCAAAATATATGAAGAAATCAAGAAACATCAAAATACTAAATAATCCAGTTAAAGATAGGGTACAGATCTAAATAGAATTCTCAACAGAAGAATCTTAAATGGTTGGAAGACATTTAAGGAACTGCTCAACAATCTTAGTTATTAGGGAAATGCAACTCAAAATGACTCTGGGATACCATCTTACACGTATCTGAATGGGTAAGATCAAAAACACTAATGACATCTTATGCTGGAGAAGGTATGGAATAAGGGGACATTCCTCCACTGTTGATATGAGTGAAAACTTGTATAGCCTCTTTGGAAATAAATATGGCTGTTTCTCAGACAACTGGGAGTTAATATACTTCAACACCAAACTATACCAAACTTGGGCTTATATCCATAGGATACTCAGTCACAAATTAATGACAGTTGCTCAACTATGTTCATAGCAGTATTATTCATAACTGCCAGAACCTGGAAACATCCTAGATGCCCCTCAACTGAAGAATGGATAAAGAAAATGTGGGAGCTGGGCAGTGGAAGCACACCTTTCATCTCAGCACTCAGGAGGCAGAGGCAGGCGGATCTTTGTGAGTTTGAGGCCAGCCTGGTCTACAGAGCAAGTTCCAAGACAGGCTCCAAAACAATACAGAGAAGCCCTGTCTTGAAAAACAAAAAAAAAAAAATAAAAAAATAAAATGTGGTACATTTACACAATGGAGTACTGCTCAGCAGGAAAACAAAAAGCAAAACCAATGATATCATGAAATTTGCAGGCAAATGGACAAATGTAGAAAAAAAACATCTTGAGCGAGGTAACCCAGGCCAAGAAAAACAAATATGGTATGCACTCATTCATAAGTAGATATTAGATATAAAGCAAAGGATAACCAGGCAATAATCTATAGCCCTAGAGAAGCTAGGTAACAAGGAGGACCCTAAGAGGGACACATGAATCTCCCTAGGAAAGAGAAATAGGTAAGATCTCCTAGGTAACCTAGGAGTGGGGGAAAGAGGGAGGGGATGTCGGGTGATAACATGAGAGAGGGGGATGGTCCAGTTGGGATGGGCGAAGAGGGAGAGCATTGAAAGAGCTATCTTGATAGAGGAAGCCATTATGGGGTTAATGAGAAACCTGCTGCTGGAGAAATTCCCAGAAACCCACAAGGATGACCCCAGCTAAGATTCCTAGCAATAGTGGAGAGGGTGCCTGAACTGGCCTTCATCTGTAATCAAATTGATGACTACCCTAATTGTCATCAATCATAGAACCTTCATCCAGTAACTGATGAAAGCAGATACTCAGATCCCCAGCCGAACACTGGGCCTAGATGCTGGAATCCAGTTGTAGTGAGGGAGGATCAATAATATAAGTAAGTGGGGTCAATATCATGTTGGGGAAACCCAAAGAGACAGCTGACCTGAGCTAGTGGGAACTCACAGACTCTGGATGGACAGGTTAGGAGCCTTCATGGAACTAACCTAGGCCCTCTGAATGTGGGTGACAATTAGGTAGCTTGGTCTGTTTGTGGGACCTTTAGGCAGTGGGACCAGGATTTATCTCTGGTACATGAACTGGCTTTTTTGGAGCCCATTCCCTATGGTGATGCAGTGGGGAGGGACTTGGTCCCTTTCCCTACTCTTGGCTTTTGGGGATAATATTCATCTACATAGGGTTGGTTTTAGTTACTTAGGGTTGGGTATGGACATTGATGCTCAGACTCGGGTATCTCTTTCAGACAGGTATAGCAAGAGTATGGTTGGGAAAGGTTTGTTTTAGATGGGATATAGGTAGATTAACTTATCTTCTTGTGAATTATCTTAGTATTTATTAGTTATATACAACTAACATTGTTATACATTCTTATATGTTGTAACCTATGTAAAATTAAGTTTGTATTCCTTTCTCAGATAATTTGTATATTATATTTTGTCATATTGTGTAAAATCTTTCTGTTTACGACGTTTAGTGCACAATATCCTTTATCATATTCTATGTATGTATACCTTTACTTATGTTCAAGACGTTTTGTAAATCGATACAATTTAGGATAGTTTTATCATGCTACACTATACAATTCTACCTCTGGTCAAAACATTTCTACTCTACCTCTGTTTTAGAGATATACATGTTTATATACGTACATAGTTATATTGCTAAAGTAATTGTCCCTGCTTTACTCAAGGAAGTTTCAACCATTTTTATAGCTAGGTCCCTGAGTTTTACAGATTATCTTCACCCATGTTTCCTATACCTATGGGATTAGTCAGACATAGATGCTTAAGCTTCAAACACTTTATAGACCTATAGAACACGGCATTTAAATATTTTAATATTAGTACTCTGGTGACATGAAAATATGTTAGGCACTGATGTTGCTCCTTCTGGAGTCTATCCTCTCTTTGGCTAATGGCCTCTGGGGCAAAGAACTGCCCCCACTTTGACCACTGATTTGGACCTGCAGTCCTATGTGCTTACAGGAGACAAACATAGAAGACTGCTAAACCTTGCCAAATCAGGGTAAGACAGCCTTTCTACCTCCCTCCTTCTGTAGTAGTTTGTCAGATAATCTAGGCCTTAGCCAAAACTGGTTGCATCAACGTTGCTGTTAGATTTTGGGTGACTTTCCAGATAGCCTGCTGTTTCTGTCCTCACTGTACCATTTGGAAGCTGCCCATCTGTACTTCCTGCAGTATTGTTATCTTCCTTCTCAAGTCTTTGATGAGGTTGAAGATTAGACTTTCACAGTTATTATTATCTCTTCCTAGATAGAAATATTAGGTACAAGACTTAAGCTTTCCAGCTTAGGACAACTCTATTGTAATCTCTGATTTGCCTTCACACTAGGACAAGATATGTAGGTCTTAAGTTTATATGTTCTTGATTTTCCTTTTATTAGAGCATACTTAATAGTCACTGTCTTTGTATATATTTTTGCATCAAGCCTAAATCTTTTCTTTAGACTAAAAGGGGAATTGTAGTGAGATATTCACTCCGCCCACACCTGTTGCACTGACCATGCCCACTGGGGTGGGGACAGGTGCAGACTTTGCCTTGGGGAACTAGATCTAGAGCAGGGAACCCCGGAGCTTGCTCTTGCTTCCTGGATGGAGACAGAGGGCATCCTGAGGCATCCTTGGGACTGGAACCTGCTGGCGTTCATCTGTCTCTGTTGTAAGTTATTTCTCCCTGAATAAACATCTATTCAGCCTGTTTTCCCCAATCCTTATTTTTCCATGGTACTTGTGACTAAAACACCTCACAATGGTATATTTATGAAAACCCATGTAGTAGTAATACAGAAAAATTGAAATTCTGTTAATAACACTTACATGGGTTTCCCAGATCTCACAGTACATATACTGTGGGAAATTCACACCACTAACCCAGCACTCACAGTGCATGGACTGTACAATTGCATGCTTCCATGCCCCACTTGTGGTGCATTACTGTGGAAGACACATGTGTGTTACTCAGAACTCAAGGTACATGTACTTGGAAGTCTCCAACCTGCAACCCATCCCTCATGATGCATGATGTAGGAGGCTGACATCTGTATACCTATGCTCATAGTGCATATGCAATAGGAGCTTTACACCTATAACTGAGAACTCATGGTGCATATACTATGTTGGACTCATGGTTGTAATCCAGAATTCATGGTACATGATCTGTGAGAGGCTTACAATTCTAGCACTCCTGGTGCATACTGTACATTAGTCTCCTAGAGACACCCTCAGACACAGCTGAAGACTGGGTAAAGAAGAGAACAATTCAATTGTAGGTACTAATTGTTACTGACACTCCACACTGTCTTTCTCCATAGTACATTGGATCTTGGGCCTGGAGACTATCAGATTGTGTCTCAACATCAAAGTGACCCCAGTGTCATGAAGACATAGAGCTCCTATTCAAATAACTCTGGAGAATATATCCATAAACTAGAGAAGATACGCAAGGTGGGGTGAACAGGCTTGGGGAAGGACAAGTGCAGCTGATTTACCAAGGGCCATTGTAGAAAGAATTCTCAAAAAGTGGAAGCAGAGGCATTTGGGACAAAGACCATGGTCTCCATAGGACCTTCACAAGTCTGGGGATATCTCTCCACATACGAATGCTCAGTGTGTCTGTATACAGCATCCCTGAAGACCTCAAATTGGCAACCTAGTCCTAAAGGCATTTGGTGACTCCCAGTCCCTTGTAACTGGGAGAGGAGAATAAGTAACCAGCATTGGTTACTTGGGAAGGGGCCATTGCTCAGGTCAGCCACGTGGCCTTAACATTGCCCAGGAAGAGTTACCTTAAGATTCTAGGTGCACACAGAAGCACTCTGGGCTGAATGATACACGTGTCCATCAAAGTAACTACATTTACATGTTCGTCTCTTCTAAGCCTTTAGGGGATATTTCCACGTCTTTCTCTGAGGAAGAATATGCAAAGATGGCCAAATTACAGAAAAGTACCTACATTATTATGAAAAGAATCTGCACCACAATAACCAATAGAAAGATGTGGTTCAGACAATCCTGGGTATCCCCCAATCTCTTCCCATGCTCTGGCTTTTCAGCCTGCTGCAGATTCCTGAATCCATGCTTCTTTACTTCAGAGAGAAATGTCAAACATGCAATTAATGAGCATCCTGCTCTTTTCAATCTTGTGCAGGGCTGAGAGCAGCAATCAACCCCCACAGGACTCAGGCCTGAAGCCTGCAATTTTCTCTCCTGCTAGCCTTTGTTAAGAACATTCTGTAATAGCTATCATGAAATAAAATGTATAAAACAGACAAATCAGTTGAAAAGAATTTAGATTAGACAATTATGGGTTACTGAGGAGAAGGCAATGGGAATTAATATTAATGCACAGAGTTTCTATTAGAATGAGGGAAATTATTGCAAGGAGATAATGCCGATGCTTTCAGAACATTGTGAATAGAGTAAAGATATCACAGACACTCAAATGATGGAATTTTATTAAATATGCTTATAAAAAAGTAGAATCAGATTCACCATTAAATCTAACGATCCTATACTAAATATTTCCACTAAATTATAATGCCCTACATCAGAAAGCAGAAATACACTGTGTAGACATTATTAGTCAAGGCACCTTTTCTGTGATTCTCTTTTATAGAATTTATAATTATAGAATTTCTCTTCACTAAAAACAGGAAGGAGGTCTTCATAATGTTAATGAAAAATTGGCCTCCAGAGATGATGTTCCTGTTCCCCTGGCTCCCAGTATGCCAGGATGGAGACTAATTCCTGCTGGTTACCTCCATCACCTTGTGGTATGTTAAATTTTCTTAAAAATTTTTTTAAGAATATTGCAAAAGAAAAACACTAAGCATTTTATTGATTTTAATATGCCATTCTATTATTTCTTTTATTTTGGAGATTATACTGCAATTACAGTATTTCCCCATTATCATCCCTGTTTCCAAACTTCCATGTATTCCCTCCTTCCCCTCTTACAAATTCATTCCCTCTTTTTTCATTGCTGTTATATATATATGGCTAAGTCTGTATAATGTTGTGGGGATGTATATTTTCATGGCTGATCATATGGTACTGGTGTGTTTTTCCCTGGGAAAGACTGTTTCTTCTACTTGTCAGCATCCCTGTATTGATTTTACTATTCTAATTGATTCCTTGTGAACTTCATACCATCTATTTTTGTTATCTCCACCTCATTCTCCTAACTACTCTAAAACCCACCCCCAATCTCTACACACATCCCAAGTTTGCCAGTACCCAGTCCAGTCCTATATGCATTGTCATATACCACATGAGTATGGCCTACCAATGGACTATATATAGTCAATCTGTCAGGAGCCACACTCTTGAAGGAAACCAACTCTTCCTCCATAAACTGTCAGAAGCTCCTATGTTAGCTGGGGGCTTGTGAATCCCCTGACCCTCCATGCTCTAATGTAGACTGACATCATCTCATGCAGGTCTTATGCACACAACTCTGCTACTGTTAGTTCAAAAGTACCACAGTCCTGTCGTGTCTATAAGACACCATATTCCTCGGATCCTCCCTGTCTTCTGCCTCTATGGTGTTTCTATTCCCTCTTGTGCAGCACTTCCTGGGCCCTTGAATACAGATGCCATAATATATATGTCCCTGGTGTGGCTAAATAGACACTTATTCTTCAGTCTGATCAGTTGTGACCAACCACTGTCCACTACACAAAGAAACTTCCCCGATGAAGAGGGAGGGCTACACTAACTACTCTACAGGTATAAAGATACCAATTTAGACATCACCTCCAAACTGTGTCTGTTTATCAAAACGATCCTCCGGAGTTCATCGTCGGGCTGTGAGCTTCCCAACCACGTAGTCCTTCCTGGCCAGATGTACACTACCAGGCGTGTTTTCTCAATCAGTGTATTTGTACGGTTAGCGGAGTGATAGTAAGAATCAGCACAAATGTGATAAATTACTGGCCTGAGCAGCGGCTTCACTGGCTCTCTAATCAGTAGCCCAGACTACTGGGACGTGTTCATGTCTTCACTGGTTTCTGAAGTTGAGGCGATGCCTGCCCTGGCACCGTGCCACACAGCCTCCCAACACTTGCATCCTGGCACCCACTCCCGTGCAGGATGGATCAGAACGTCTCTGCTCTATGAAACAGACCTCTCCCGTGACAGGAAATGACAGGGCTTTCTCTGCCACTGTGGTCTCCTTCAGGGTGTCATCTACCCTTGAAAACTGCCTGCTCCTCAGTCCCAGCCCAGAGGAGCCCTGAGAGACACCTGGCTCTTGATGACTGGGAGCTTCCTCTGTGCCCCTCCCAGAGGGTTAGAGGGTTGAGCGTCTGCCAGGTGGAGGGCAGTGGGGGTGCAGAGAGTGGATCACGGGGAACATACTCAATATTGTGATTGCACCATTGAAACGGTGTTTACATCTAAGTGTGAGGCATACATATAATCTCAGGTCGCTATGGTCATGACACCCAGACCTTCCCACAATATATAGAGAGACACCATCTCAGAACCAAAAGACAAATAAAAAAAAGGGGGGAAAGCGGGGGACTGGAGAGACGCCTCAGACTTCAGTGGCACTTGCTGTTCTTTCAGAGGACCTGAGTTCAGTTCCCAGCACCCACACTGGGGTGCTCACTAACACCTGTAGCTCCAGCTGTAGTGAATATCACACAATCCTCTGTTATACCCATACCACACACGAATACAAGTAAACAAAGAAATAAAAACGTAGTGTTTCCAACATCAGAAACTGTTTGCTTTCAGCTAACTGGACACAGACTCTCTCCAGCGAGACAGGGGAAGCTGGATGAATGGCAGCTCAGGATGAGAGACCAGCAACATGTCCTGTTGCCAGTGCAGTCAGTACCTGTGCCACCTTGCCCAGTACCATCTGAGTCTTCTCACCATCGCCCTGTGTGATTCCACACCTGGCACCGCATTCTCTGATGTAGATCATTGTCTCTTTCCTTTCTCCTCCATCTCCACACACCAGCATGGCCCAGTACTGTCCCCTCCCTTCTATTCACGCTCTTATTTTCTGTCCACCCGGCCCACCACAAGCTTCTTTGTGAGGCCTCATATTTCATCAAATGCCTGCCTTTCACAGGACCTGTGGACTCATCCAGTGCTTTTCTTCCCCAAACTGCCTTTATCCCACACCCTAATTACAGGCATAGCTTTTCTGCTTGCACAAATGTCAGTGTAGCAGAATACAAAGACAAACATTATTGTCCTGGAAACATGCTTTATTTAGGTCATTCCTTTCCCTTGACGTTGCTGGGTTTCTTTTCATTTATGTACAAATAATGAAATCCTTTTTCAGCTGTGATGAGCACAGGAAGAAAACACATGAGCACTACCTGGAATTACTGGCCTTTCAACTGGCACACAGTGTTTCTTTCAACATCCTGCCATAGAGCGATGGGTTCACTTGGTTTTGCCCCTCCCAAAGGAGATGAACACAGTTAACAGTTTCCAGTGGGGAAAGCCAACACTACTGTAAAAAAAAATCCCAGCTGAACTCATTGGATCCCTCCACTACAGATCAGCATTAAATAGACGAGGGACTAGTGGTGACAAGGAAGGGCATCAACATTATTGGGAGTCAAAAGAAGGTAATTGGGATTTCTACACAATCAAATTCATTATAATGTATTATATAAGATCAAAATACATTATATATTCATATGAAAATGTACAGTGAGGGCTGGAGTGATGGCTCAGTGGCTAAGGGCACTGGCAGCTCTTCCAGAGGATGCAGGATCAATTCCCAGCACCCACATGACAGTTCATAACCGTCTGATTCAAGTTCCAGGGACTCCAACACCCTCACACAGACATACATGCCATCAAAACACCAATACATGTAAAAATAGGAAAATCAGGAAAAATGTCACAATGGAAAACATATAATTAATATGTTCTAATATAACCTTTAGAAAAAATATACAAGGATGTTGTTACTATGACACAGAAAGGCACCTGATACCCTGAGCAAGTGCTTCAGTGTCAAAAAGATGCTGAAGAAGATAGGATGGAAAGGAAATCCCTCAAATGAGAGTCAGATGCATGAGCTCAGGAAATGTTCAGAATTGATTCCAACACTTAACCAGATCCCTAGTACAGAATTTAGGAACAAATTAGGGGGGACAGTGAAGCTATCATGGGGAAGGTATTATGTGTAGTACTCACAAACTAACAAAAAGGAACACTTTTCTTGGCTTGGGAATGGCATGCACAGGGCCATGGGTCAGGGTGTCACTGTAGAAAAAATAAGACACATGGACAGAGATCACTTCCGTACTCCTATTCAAGTTGAATTGATGGTGAAAGAAATACTTAAAAGCGCTCTAAGGAAGATGATCCAGTAAGAGTGGCATTAGAGGCTGAAGCATTAACAGACACCAAGTGCAAGGGTAGACCTAAGTGGCACTAAGGAAGAGAGTTCACGGAATAGCGGAACTATGGCTCAGGTATGAAGGACATACATGGAATAAACATGACCTAGGACCCAGGTCCAATATAGCCATGACACAAACAACCCTCTTTGCTGACCTTACAAAACCCACACTCAGCTCTGGGCTTCGTTCATGCTTCTTAGAGGACAATGTGGAGAGAGTTGTATCATACACATAGCTCACATGCCATTTACAAGTGGAGCCATAGCAACATACATGACTCAGCTGAGTTCACAAGGACATGTCTCTGAAGAACTGAACTGGAAGCCTCGTGGAAAAGGAAGAGACAGCAGAGAGCTCTGTCTCTGTACCACGTGAGAAAGCTGAGCTGAGGCAGAAGTGCTGGGCTTTGGGGAGGAACCTGCAATCCCCTGCTCCAGTTCCCTTCTGCTACAAATGCCTCCAAAATCCTGACCAGAGTATCTTTGCCTTTGGAGATCTCTGATATGTTGAATAGGGTTGGGTTCATCTGATCTCACTGTGGGAGGCAGGCAGGGAGAATAGGGTCCATGCACACCCTTGTGTGTGTTTACTGGGGCAAGTGGCAACCTCAGGTTGCCACCTTGTTTGAGACAGCCTCTCTTTACTGTCTTTCTGGTAGAGATCAGTCTCTTTGGGCCTGGAGATTCTGGAGACTCTGCTGTCTCTGTGTTCCACCTCCCCATAGGAGCAGTGAGAAGCCAGACACTCTCACTGCATGTCCAGCATTTACATGGCTTCTGTGAATTCAAACTCAAGTCCTTATCATTGCATGGCAAGTACTTCCCATCGAACTATCTATCTCCCCAGTGTCATCCCTTGAAGTTCCGGTTATGGGATTTCACAGGAATCTGAATATTCACATATGGGGTTAAAAGCCACAATTTAAGAAGCTGTGTGTGGATAGAGAGATGGCTCAGTGGTCAAAGGCAACATGTTACTCTTGCAGAGAACCACAGTTCAGCTTCCAGGGGCTAATAACTAGCTGTGACTCAGTCTCCAAAGAACCTACACCCCGTGACCTCTTTAGGCACATGCACTCACGTGCAGATACCAGCATATAGATAGACAGACATACACATATTTTTTAAAAATCTATTTAAAAGGCAGCTGTGTAATGTGCCCAATATGGCATTATCTCTACACTTAATACTACAAGAAGAGGAAATGAAAGGCTGCAGGAAATTGTTTTTCTGCCTAAAAGGTGAGAGCTTGTTGGAAGCCAGGCTCTGTTGTTTGCTTATGTACCAACTCCCATGCTCACAAGGCTGAGATAAGCCTCAATAGCAGAGCAAAACCCATCTCCAAAGATTGTTCCCTCTAAACAAAATTTACTTAGTTATGGGGGGAAAACCTTTAATCTTTGTTTTCCAAAACAAAGAGTACTTAGACCATACAGGAAAAGAGTATTTTTAGAACCTGGCGTCCAGATCTCCTTCCCAGACAAGCCTATGTTCCCAGCAAACACCTGTGTACACCATGTACCCTGCTGGACACATCCTTCTCTGCATTCATCTCACAAAGAGCACAGAAAGAGGCACAAGAAATTCAGAACACAAAGTCAGGGACAAAACTCTGCCCTCTGGAGGCTGAGTGGAGCCAGGCAGAATTTCCAGAGGTGCCCCTGAGACAAACTGGACAAGAAGCAGAAACCCAGCTCCATGGAGCCAATTGGCACCTGCGTCTCAACCCTCAGAAACACCATCATCTACTGGAACAGTGAGACTGGTCCCAAAGGATTAACACCCAGTGATCACACCCAGCATCCCTGTGAGAACCTTGCTGCCCTGAGTCTCCTGCAGTGTCTGCCTGCCATGGATGGCTCCCATAGCTGCCTCAGCCCCCAAGACAAATTAACGAAGTGTTTGGAAAGGAGATCAGACTGGAGAATCTGGGAGGGGAGACTGGAGGGAGGAAATGGGAGAAGGAGAGAAGGGAGTAGAGGAATACAAATTGGTTTACCAAAATACAAATGAGAAAATTGGAATTTCTAAGCCAGAGGAACAAGAATACATATCAATTATTCATGTTTAGATGAACATTGGCATCTATAATTTTTGTGTAACTTTGGGGCACCTACAAGGCAAGACACAGATCCTGGGCATGGGTTTCCCCTTTCAAGAATACTGTGCTTGTTGAATTGGCTGGTTTGGAATGTTTTTGTAGGGAACGACGACACCCATCTTTTCTTCTAATTAATTATTTTTCATTTATTTTACATCCCTACCACAGATTCCCTTCCTTCCTCTCCTCCCATTGCCCCCCCCATTCACTCTTCTTCTGTTTTTGATCAGAATGTTCACCCATCTTTTTAACATCACTTTTACAGGAGGTTCAGGACATAAGGATGGACCATCATGTCTAAAGTAAAGCCCCTGATGCTGAAGATTCTTTTGCTACTGAGGAAAGAAGGGCCGAGTCCACATGAACAGAGTTGTTTTAGCCACTATGTTAGTTGCTTTACTATTGCTGTGACAACTCACCATGAGGCAACTTTTAAGATGGGGTTGCTTGGCTTATGGTTCTGGAGAGATAAGAGTGTGTTGTGGCGGTGAAGTGTGGCAGTTAGCAGCAGGTTTGGAAGCTGCAGCAGAAGCTGAGGGCTCTTATCTTCAACACCATGCACCAAGGAAAGAGGGGGGAAGGGAGAGGGAAAGAGAAACACACAGAGACAGACACAGAGAGAGAAATGGAGAGACAGAGACAGAAAGAATGAATAAAGAGGAATAAGGTCTTGGCATTAGCAGGAAAATGGATGAGACTGTAATTGATTGTGATAAACAAAACAGGCAAGATGCAGAAAGACAGATATGGCAAGTTTTTCTCCAAGGAATCACTTAAGAGCATGTATTTGTGTGTAATGGTTGGGGAAAGGTACATGAAAACTAGAAAAGTGATCAGGAGAGGAAAACAAAAGACTTGCAATGAGTTAGACTCAGTACTGTTATATAGCAATCAGAAAGGAAGAAGCTAGGGCCATTAGGAAGAAAACAGAGGACCAGCAAGATGGAGACAGAGGATAGGGTACAATGGTGAGATATGTTGACAAATAAAAACCAAATATGTATGAAAATTACAAAATGAATCTTAAAAGTTAAGTGCCTTAACATTAATTAAGGTACAGAGACATGACTAGTACTCTTGCTGTGAATTGGATGCCCAGCACACATGCCATGTGAACCATAACTACCTGAAACTTGAGCACCAGGGAGAATCCTCTGGCTTCAATGAGGAACACCAGCATGCACAAATGCAAACACACACATACGCACACAGACACACACACACACACACACAACCCTAAAATAAGAATAAAAAGTTTTTGGTGGTGGGTTCGAGAAAGGGTTTCTCTGTGTAACTCTCCTGGCTGTCCTGGAACTCAGTTCATAAATCAGACTGACCTTGAACTCACAGAGACAGCATGCCTCTACTTCTGGAATGTTGAGCTTAAAATTGTGTGCCATCACTGCCTGGCTGACTAAAATCTTTTAAACAAAATCAGACTTGGCAAGATAAAAGGGCAACAGAAACCGGGCCATATTTGAGGCAGCAAGAAACAAAATCATACCAGGAGAAACCAATGCCAAAGCAAACAAAATTGAGATTCTGTCCCCCAGCCCCCAGTCCCACTTACCCTGTGATCAAGGACCCTGACTGGGTCCTCACTGTATATAGATCAGAATCATCTCACAAATTGTGCTAGTTGTTTTTTTTTTTTTTTTTTTTTTTTTTTTTTTTTTTTTGGTCAAGTTTAAACCAACCTAGCATGTCTAGGAAGAGAAATTGCCTCCATCACCTTGACCTAGAGGTGTATCTGAATGGAATTTTCTTGAATAATGATTGATGTGGGAGAAACAACCCACCCATTGCAGGCACTGCCTTCCCTGGGCATGAAGACCTTGGATGTATAAGAAAGCTGACTGAAAAGGCCATGGAGAGCATACAAGGAAGCATCCCTCCTCCGTGAGTCTGCTTCAGCTCCCCTCTCTGGGTCCTGTCCTGAGCTCCTGCCTTGACTTCCCCAATGATGGACTATAACATACAAAATATAAGAAATATGAGAAAACTTCCCTGCCCAAGTTGCATTTGGTCACGGTTTTTATCACAGCACTAGAAAGCAAACGAAGACACATGCCAAATAGTCTATACACCGACAATGTACAAGAGTACCATGAAATATTTCAGGCTATAATAAAAAGATAGAGGTATTACAGGACTTAGTGAAAGATGGAATTTATGTGAAATTGAAATGATCTCTGCTCTGCTACATTTGCTCTCATGCTGTTTCCACGTGTTTATATTTTGTGAGGAGCATGTCTATATACATCTTGTGTGCAGTATTTCTGATACTCAGAACCCTAGCCAGGATAGGCTGGGGTAATTGTTTTTGTGAGCATTCTTCCATACATTATACATTTAGTAGCACCCCTGAGCTCTTTTCACTAGATACCAGTGTATAAGTCCCATCTCAATTTTGACAAGAAAGTACATGCATCTTAAGGACAGGGATGCAGAGAAATACATTCTGGTTGGGATCCCTTCTAATCATTTATTGATACTGATAGAAAATGCCTAACAAAAGCTCTTGCAGAATAATTCCTATGTCCACTTTTCTTTATTTTTAAGAAAAAGTATTAATGCACATTAAAATGACAATTTTGTGTCTGGAAAGATGTCTCGAGTTGCTAAGACCACATGTTTCTCACAAAGAACCCACGTGGCTGCTCACAACCACCTACAACTCAAGCTCTGGGGGGATTCAAAGCCTTATTCTAGATTCCACCAGCCCCTGCACAGATGTGGTGCTTATAAACTCATGCAGGCTTATATACATACACATTAAACAAATAATCTATTTTTATTAGAAATTAGCATACAAAAGGTAAGTCTGTTGCTGAAATATGAAATAATGTCAAGGCCAATTGCCATATAAGCATTTATGTTCATGCCCACACGTCACAGCTTATTTTAAGCTTGGTCAGAGAAACTTCTTTTTGCACTGGGAAGCAAATACTGTAAAGCTCCTAACTGGTCAAAGTATTGAGAATAAGGGACTGTTGTTGGCTGCTCACTCCTAGTTAGGACATCATTTCACCCCTTTTATGGGTTGAGAAACATTACTGGTGAGGGAACAGAAAAAAATATAAGAGGTGGAGGGACCGGTGCAGTCATAGGGGCCAAAGTCTCTAGGGCAGGGCAATGCCATTGCCCTCTGGAAATGTAAGCAGTTGTAGGTACCTGAATGTGAATAACCCTTTGCCATCCTGTCCTGAAGGAGTTAGGAACTCATGAGGCACTTTACTCACTGAGGATTTGTAGACAGTTAGCAGTTGCTGGGGGAAGGGCTCGGGAAACCCCACCCCAACCAGAAGGATCTATAGGTAGTTAATGATTTCTGGAGGAGGGAGAACCGCTTATTTTACTGATAAAATGCTCCTAATTCTGTGGCATAACCCTTCCCACAATGTTCTTGTAAACAACCCTAATTAAACCCATGACTTGACCAAATAAAAGGAATAGGAAAATTGAAGACGTAGTATTTGGAAAATAGAGGGGATAGGCAAGAGTGAGGGTGAGAGGCAGATGAGACAGCATACTGTGAGAACGAAAATCAAAGCATGGCATGTGCATATACCAAAATGTCACAAAATTAAAAATCAACTAACTGCAGCACACCAATCTCCAAAAAATACTAGATTTGTGACTTGCTAATAGAATGTTTGATCAGCATGGACAAGACTTTGGAGCAGATCCCAAGAACTGCAAAAATAATATTGATGACAAACATGGCATTATCATCTACATAGGAAATGAAAAGGAAATTATTTTTTAAATGCATCAGATAATAACCCGCACTCTGCTTCAAGACCCAGCATTGACACAGGAAGACCAAAATGTCCCTATATTCAATCAGTTAAGAACTGAACATCAAAAACCAACAGTACACAAAAATATCAGCAAAATAACATACACAAAGATACATTTAACAAATAATGAAAAGGACATGATAAATAAAAGTAAAATGAAGCAAGATGTAAGGAAATGAGAACTATCCTTTGTTTCAGGCTCAGCACAGGTAAGATTGTTAAGATGTCGATTTTCCCCACATTTATCCACATATTCAGTGACATGTCATGGGAATACTAAAAAGATGTTTGGTAGAAACTGAGAAGCTGATTATGAAATCCACATTTAAATGCAAAACACGTAGAATAGCCAAAGCAACCCATGAAGCAGAAACACAGGGGTGGAGGATGAAATATAGCCTGACACATTATTCTAATGCTTCAGGCATTCACACCATGTGGTTCCCGCAGAAAAATTAAATAGAGGTAACATGAGGTGGTGTTCACCTGTAATACATCGTACTGCAGAGGCAGAGGCAAGAGGACCAACATCAGTTTGAGGGCAGCCTGGTCTGCATAGCAAGTTTCAGGCCCGGCAGCACTAAATAGAATGACTCTTATTTTCAAAATCAAAAGCAAAGAGCAATGAGTGTGGTGGCTCCTAAATGGGATCCCAACCACTCAGGTTCAATTCTCTTCCCTTACCCTCAAAAGAACAACTGACAAATTAAAACATGATAAAGTCTAAGAGTATAGCTCACTGGTAGATCAATTCTCCAGGAATAAGACCCCGATCTTGGCTCCTAGACCTCAAAAACAGAACAAAAGAAAAAGGGAAAAGGAAAGAAAACTCCAAGAGCTTATCAAAGACACTCACATGACAAAATAAGCACATGAAAACATGCTCAACCTTAACAAGGTCGTTACAGTAGTCTACATAAAACACAATGGCAAACTGCCACAGAGCTCTTAAAATGACAAATATTCAAGTGACAGATTGCATTAGCTCCTAGTCTTGGTGCTGTGACAAAATTCCTGGCAAAGCAACTGGAGAAAACAAGCATTGACGGTTTGCTCACATGCTTTAAATAATGTCTAAAAGGAAGAAGGTAATGGTAAATGCTCAGCTGGCCTTGTGCTTTTCTCTCAGTCCAGGCCACATCCATGCAGTTCATGCAATGGTGTAGGTCACAGTGGGCAGACTTCCCGAATCAGTTGATTTCATCTGGATTAGATAATCCCTCACTGACATGCTCAGGCACTAATTGAATCTACACGATCACTCATAGGCAAGCCCAGAGTCTTGTATCCTAGATGATTCTAGAGTCTGACATTTTGGCAATCTAGATGAACTTTCCCACAGATCACAGCAAGAATCAATATGTACCTTGAGAGGTTAGAACATTGAATTTTTGCTTCAAGAAACTTAAAATTGTTGAAATAGTACACAGTGTGTTATAATGTGGCACTTGTGCCAGAGGATTGGAAGGCTGATGCAGAGATAACAGGGAGAATGGAAAGAGCGGACATAACAGTGAGGCTGGAGAGAGATGGCTCAGTTAGTACAAGGATTTCTGTTCAATGATGAAGAACTCAGCTTGGATTTCCAGGAGACACATGAAAAGAAAAGTTGCCATGGATGCAAAAGTCTTTAATCCTACCGTGGGAGAGAGGCTGATTCCCAGGGCTCGTGGGACAGCCAGTCCACTTAGTATGTCAGTGAAAGATTCAGTGAGAGACTCTGTCTCAAAATATAAGGTGAAAAGCAATCAAGGAAAACACCCAAAGGCAGTCTCTGGTCTCCATATGCAAGTGAACATACATTCATGCACATATGCACATATATGTACACACATCAACATATCAACTGCACACACGCAAAGGAAGGAACATGTATTCAAGACTTGTCTGAGCAGAATTGTAGTAACCTGTCTGAAAAAAAAAATACACAAAAAGCCCACACATTTGGTCCCATCACTGGAGATGCAGGTGGTCTCACAAGTGGTAGGCCAGTTAGGGCTGTAGAGCAAGACCCTGTCTCAAAAGTGATGTAATTATTTTTTTAAAAAATTACAATAACAAAAAGTGAGCAAATTTCTGGCATGGTGGAACATACCTGTTACCCTAGCACTCAGCAGACAACACAGCAGGAACCATTTCAAGGTAAGGCTAACCTGGTCTACAAAGTGAGCTCTAAGCCATTCCAGGCTGCATAGAAAGAGCCTGTCTCAAAACAAACAAAACATTTAAAGGAATAAATGAAGGGTGTGTGTGAAGGACCGAATATGTAACCACTTTGTAAAATAGTTTGGTAGTGTCTTTATATCTTTCCATACACATACCAGATGATTCATCTACTCAATTCCTACATCAATATCCAAGATAAAGGAGGGAAATGTACTTAACAAAACCTGAATACAGATTTTCAGTTCAATCTTGATCATTGTAACAAAAAGCTAGAAGCATTACAAATATCCCTCAGATGTAAAATGAATAAAATATGCAACACAATCTCCCCCAAATCACATGTTCCAAGGAATCGATGTTAAGATTTTCTGTAAGGGATTAATGGGGCATCTCAATGATACAAAATGGACTTACACAACAATACACCCTGAATTTACTGCAAGCACTATGAGGAAAACGAAGACTTCTTGAAAGCATAAAACCACTAGCTATAAAATGAAAGTCCATTTTGTGACTAAATTGAACATCAGCTACTGTAGGTTCATCACTTATCATATGTCTGTTCTCATGTTCAATGTCAGAATAAGAAAGACAAATACTGTTTTCTCTTATGTGTCAAACCTAATTTAATTTATAGATTATATATCAGTTATATATGTGTACATATGCATGCAATTGTATATTTGTATATTACATTGGTAGGACATCAAACTACAAAGGGAATCATGAAAGAACAGGAAGAGATCTTAAGGTAGGTGAAGAATAGAGAGGGTAATTGAATACATGTAATGGGTAATCAGAAAGGGGACTAAGCAGGAGGAAATGAAAATAAGATGGATGCTAGAAGACGACATAGGGAAAGATGTAGGAGAAGATAATGAATAAGAAGAATTTGTAATGACACATGAGTAAGAAGATGCCATGAAGAAACCAATTATTTATCTAACATAAAAGTTATAGAAAAGAAATTAAAATTTTTAAAGTCATAAAGAAAGAGTGAATGGATGGCTCAGTGATTAAGAACATATAGTGCCCTTACAGAGGACCTGAGTTGGGTTCCGAATACCCATGCAAGACAGTTCACAGCCATCTATAATCTCAATTCCAAGGGAGCAGACACACTTTTCCAGACTGTTGGCTACTGAACTCACATGCACAAACCCCAAAGATACATGTGCATACAAAACAATAAAAATAGTATTTAAGAGTATTAGAAAGCAAAGAGTCCTTTTAATTTTCAAATTTCTATGATGCTACAAGATCTTGGACCTTTGAGGGGAAAATCACATATGGATGCACTTTTTAACACTGATAGTTCCTTTATAAACTATTTAAATGCTGTAAAGTTATTTCACAGAGATCCCAAGATAGGTCACTTAGGAAGAAAGAGATTAAGTAGGATTTAAGATCATGAGTTACAGCATATAGATTATTTTTCTTTTGGGGCACCCTCCAACCAGCTCCAAAATAAATACAAAGAGACTTACTTGAGGTAAGAGTATCCTTTCAGATCAAGGTTTCTCTGTCATCTTGACATGATAGCCACACTGTATTTCAAAGGAAAAAAATCAAGAGCTATTGGGGGGCACAGAGACCATCCTGATCTACAGTGAGTTCCAGGACAGTCAGGGGTACACAAAGTAACCCTGTCTCCAAAAAACAAATGTCCCTGCTGAGTGATGACTGGATTATGAAAGTTTAAACTTCATCAATATGTTAATCATTATGAGACCACAGTTGAGTATATTATTACAAGTTCCCTATATGCTTTAAGGATGTAAGTCACTGAATACATGTCATTAAATTGTCTTTCTCTCTTTCTTTCTCATCTTTCATCTGTCTTATTTTCTCTCCCTCCTTCTTTCCCTCTTTTTTCTCTGTTCCTCTCTCTTTAACTCCTTCCCTCTCTGTCATCCAACCTTAGGAAGGTAGGTAGTCTCCAAGGTTTTTTTTTTTTAAAGAATGTTAATGATGTTTTGTGTCTGAGTGTTTCGCCTGCGTATATGTATGTACTCCACATGCATGCTGGGTGCCTGCCTGTGGAGGTCAAAGGTGTTATGTTCCTTGGTACTGGAATGAACAACCATATATGTTGGAATGGAATCCAAGACTTTTGCGAGATTATTTGTAGTGAATGGCTATCCTTCAAACCAAGCAACTGCCATTTTGGGGGATACAGCTGCTCCTACTTACAAAGGGACTGCCAGGCGAGATTACAGTCTGTCTACACCCTGTCACAGAGGGATTCAGTTAGTCACAAGTACCCAACTTGAGTACCTAGATTCTCCCTACCACCTGTTGAATGCAGTTCTGCCTGAATTCCAAGTGAATGGGTAGAGTATGCAGGATTGAGATGACTAGAGGAGGGGATTCCATTTCTGTGACTGCAAGGGGCCTTCATCTTTGCTGAGCAAAGGCATCCCAAGTGTAGTCTGTTGGGGTGAGGAACACCCACATCCTCTACGTAACCTATCACTCACACTCTGTAAGTAAGCCCAATACTTTATTTCTCCAAGTGACCTTTGACAGAATTATACCTTCATTTGTTGTTCAGAGCATAGCAGAAGGAGTAATCATTGTTTATGTCTCCCCTGGGAAGGAATTTTAGCAACATTATTTAAAAAAAAAAAAAGATACAGGTCTCAACTGTGTAGCCCTGACTGGCTTTAAACTCAGATACTTAGATATCTGTCTGTCTCTGCTTTCCCAGTGCAGGGACTAAAGGTATGGGCTGCCATGCTCTGCTTCAAAGGTGTTTTTTATAGATAGCTGATAGGACTGAGAGATACAGAACCTTAGTACATGGAGGACCAACTGTAATTTTCTGTCTTTTCCATATTAGCTAAGCATTTATCATAAAACTTTGAATGCAAAACTAGCATGAATTTCTTTTTATTTCATAGATTCATGAATGGTGGATTTGATTTTATCATACATTCTTGAACCTACAATATACAAGTTATTTTTTCTTGTTTTACCCCCAGTCAAGAACTTTCACCTTTTTTCTTCAAGGGAGCATTTTATAATATTTCTGTGACATATGTGAATCCCTAGTAACATTACCCTTGTACTTTGAGACCTTCATTAAGGAAATGAGGCATATTCCAATACTAGTCCTATGACACCAATACAGTCAGTTTGATAACTGAGATGGCCACTAAATGACTAGTGGATGAGTAGTACTCCCTGGATGGCTAGAATAGATGGTTGAAGTTCTGCAAATTGGAGGTAAATCTTGTGAGATTTTATAGTACTACTCAGAACAGACACATTTAAAACTACATATGAATTATTTCTTCTGGAATTTTCCATTTAATACTTTCAGACCATGGCTAGCTTCCAAGGGGATGGAGGTGAGCAGGGAAGAATAGTTTATGGAGGCAGGCTGCAACAGAGCTAAAGTTAGGGCTGGAAGAAACTGAAATGGAAACCAGGAGGATGATGGAGTTGCAGCCTAGTGTAACAGCTTTGTCTCCATGGTAGAGAAGATTCTGGGAATCTGCAGACTCACAAAGGACTGGAGATAGGCTAGAAGGAAAGGCTGAAGGTAATCACCAGAAAGGACTAGGCATGTTGTAGGGTATACACAAGAAAAGACATGGGTTTAAACCAATACTGTCTTCACTACCCAGCCAGCAACTGCATTGGGTGTATCCTTGAGCCATCTTCAGGATGAGATTTTAAGCACAAAACCCATGTTGTGGGTTGACACACTTCAGTTAACAAGAACAGTTAGCCAGAAGTGGAACTACAGAAGCCAAAAAGCAACATTAGTACATTTATACTTTCCCACAACTATGGACTTTGATGGGTTAGGTCATTGTTTTGGCAGATGGTGCTGTCCATGTGCTGAATTTTACAGCCTGAATGGCACTTCTATCATGGAGTTAGTTGTGCCAAGGTCTGGGGCCCTGTTATATTCTCCACTGGTCTTAGTCCATGAGTCAAATAGTGGACTCATTTTTCTCTGAAGAGATTTAGTTGGTCCTAAGGAACATTAATTTCACTGAACTGATACATAATTGCCAAATAATTTAAGATGCAGGGACTAGATGTTAATCTAATCAGAATGAGAAGTAAAGGCCCAGCCAGTGTTGGTAGAAGAGTAGTTAGCTGGAGGACCAAGAGAACAGAGACTGGTATCAATTATCTGATTTATGTCTTTGCCTTTTGTCTCTTTTTGAAGTTTTCCCCAGTCATGACAAAATTTTCTCTAATCAATTTCTCCTGCTCAATTAGCATTGAACAACAGGTTTCTTACAAATCCAGACATAGTTTCTTTATCTCATGAGAAATAAGTCTAACCTGTCACAGGCCATTGCACAAGGGACTGCCCGAGCCCATGAGGCAGAGTACAAGCTGCTTGACAAAGGACTTCAGTCGCCAGTGTGCTGTCTTTTGCTTTCGCTCTTAGGAATGATTGTTGGAATAATGAGGAGACGTCTGCTCATGGGGCCCCTGGGGAAATATTTATATTCCGGAGGAAACTTTGAAGAAAAAGGTCATGACTTGAAAGGAAAATCGAGGAAGGAAGAGTCTTCTTTGTGCCCCAAGGATTGTAGTACTAATAGGGTAGATTCTAAGATATGACTTGCTCAGCTCTGGATACAAGATATCACAAGTATATCCATTGCCCTATACTGGAGTCTATATAGAGGGAATAAGACTAGTGTGGGTTGATAGCAAAAGAATGAGATACCAGTATCTTCCTTTCTGGGAGTGTAGGAAAACAACAGCCTCCTATAAAACTGAGGAACAACAAAAACGCTATAATCATCCAGTTAAGCACTTATTATGAAATATTTTGTGAAGCTTGCATTTTAGAAAATGTCAAATGATTCTACAAATAACTTGGTTAAGGTAAAAATAGTTTCAGACTGCCTATCATATTATAACCACATGAGAAGCCAGCCTAGACATTGGCTGTAGACCGTAAGAAATTTGTAACTTCCTGATTTGACAGACGCTATCCAAAGATATTCTTTCAGATAAGACTGGCTGTTTTGGACTTTAATTTTTCACCCTGGACATTTAATGGGGAAATGAAAGAGGGGTCTGGGGCTCTGATGCTTGCCAAAGGGCTTATGTAGTCAGTGTGCTATATAAATAAATATTCTTTCTAGTTGAGATGGCTCCTGAACCCTCAGATATGAATTCTTCCCTTTCTTCCCCTGCTGGCTCCACACCTCCTCTTCAGGACCTGAACCTTGCTGAAGCTGTATGTTGGCAATAAGCCTCTCCAATTTTGTAGGACCATTTCTGCATGGGAGTCTAACAGTTGTTCTAATACCTCCATGTCCTGATCAATCTGTCCACTTAGTCTGGAAAGCATCAGAAGAGGCATATTTAGTCAAACCATTGGTACACACCCACCAAGTAATGTCAGGGGCTTGGTAGTATTGCTGTTATCCAGATGAATTAACCTATAAGTTAGAATAGAATAGCAAGCATCAGAATAAGGGAAGTGCCTAGGTTAAAAGTTCGGGATATTAGACAAGTTTCAGCCCCTTATAAGTTCTCAAACATTAATCTGGGCTGTCCCCATCACAGTGAGTTGTCAGTCAATGGACTGACAGTCTGGTTAGTTTCTATCCCTATATAGTACAGTCTAAGCATAACCAGCAATTCTGTCTGATTTCTGGCTTAACTATATCCCCAAGGTCACTTCCTGTGGCATAGAATCTAATTTCCCAGGTTTTCCAAAGGCCAGAATCTTCCTCACAGAATTTTCAGATTCTTAATTTTATGACCTGTTGTTGGCTTTTTTTGCTCTTTATCTCTTTGAGGACCCACCACCTAGCTCCCAAATAAACACATGGAATCGTATTCTTACTTATGAATGCCTAGCTTTAACTTGGCTTGTTTCTAGCCAGCTTTTCTTGACTTAAATTCTCCTATCAACATTTTGCCTCTGGGCTTTTATCTTCTGGAGTCCCCCTCTCCTTCTCCTTTTCTCGCTCCTAACTCTCTTCCCTAGATTTCTCTTCCTATTTATTCTCTCTGCCTGCCAGCCCCACCTTTCATTTCTCTCCTGCCTTGCTATTGACCATTCAGTTCTTCATTAGACCACACAGGTATTTTAGACAGGCAATGAAACACAGCTTCATAGAGTTAAACAAATGCAACATAAAAGAATGCAACACATCTTTCTTCATTAAACAAATGTTCAACAGCATAAATGAACGAACACATCCTTAACTAATATTTCACAACAATGGCCCTTGGATTACATTTTCCTATTGTGCATTTCATGGGAGGTATCTTTCTTTCTATATGTTCACCCATGTGTTTTCAGAAAGCCTTTGTTTCACAATCCCAAATTTTACAATGTAAACTCCCTTGTTCCTGGCACCTAGGGGGGCCAGCCACAGAGCATCTAGAATTTTAAAATCTGTATCACTGGACCCGAACAATGGGAAACTGGTGGTGGACTTGGAGGTTGGTTGGATCTCTCCAGTGGTTTGATAAATAGCTTTTTTTGATAACTGGAGGTCTTGTAGTGATTGAGAAACAAATAGTGAGTTCCAACAACTGCTGGTCTCTATACCTGGGAAGAGGTGGGGAGGTCTTCCAAACACAATCTCACAGGGAGTAAATCCCTCCCTATATGGGTTGCAGTGGGCCAAAAGCAAAGCAAAGAAAGGAGGCTTATCCATCTTCACTGGACTCTAATGAGTGTTTTCTAAGGGTTTCTTTTAACATCCTGTTTATTATTTCTACCTGACCAGCACTTTGTAGTCTATTTGCAGGATGAAGTTTCCAATCAATGCCTAAAGCTTTTTCCTATTAGTTAAGAGATTTTTATAGATAATGTAAGGCATTATGCTGGCCTGCCCCTGCCACCTGGCAGAATGCACTCAGGCAATACACTGGTCAGCCCAGGGTTCCATGAGTACTAGTCTGAAGGCAGGTGCAAAGGACCCCTTTAAAAGTCAGACCCCTGCCCACTTAAGCTCTCTTTCGCTCGCTCGCTCTCTCTCTCTCTCTCTCTCTCTCTCTCTCTCTCTCTCTCTCTCTCTCATTCTCCCTCCCTCCTTCCCTTCCTCCCCCTCTCTTTCCCCCCTCTCTCTCCTTTTCTGGTCCTTATGCCTCTATGTCTCTTCCCTTCTCCCTCACTTCCCTTTCTAAATAAACTCCCCATTTAAGCTCTATCTGCCTGGCACCCACCTCGGTTACCCTCACATGCTATGGAACCTACTATGCTCTCCCACGTGGTCCCTTACCTTGGGACCCCACTCACTTGGGACCCTCACTCTGAACCACCACCCCCACCCCTTCTCCAAACTTTTATTCTTATATCTCTAACTAAAGAACAACACCTAGGAAAGGTATCTGTGCAAGTATTTGTATCTTTCCCTGGCAGGCTGAATCCTTATGAAGTCAGAGTTGACTTGCTTGGTTGGTTTGTTTGCTTGCTTGCTTGTTTGTTTGTTTGTTTCATTAGACTAGCAGTAGCCACCACAGCTCTGATATGGGCCATCCTGTGGTTACAGGGTTCAACTGGACAGTTAAGCCACAGTACATTTCTATGGACCCAAAGTTTGTAAGGCTGGAGCTAAAGTCAGGGCTGTTTTTAAATCCCCAGATTCCTTTTGTTTAGTCTCAATTCAGATTAGGAACTCGGTACCTCCCATTGTGCTGGTGTATAGAGGTCTTGCTGTTTCCACAAACTGGTGTCCAGAGGCAGCAATATGCAGCTGTACCTAGGAACTCTTGAACCTGTCTCTTAGACTTTGGAGTTGAGATCTGAAGGAGGGCAGCAATCCTACTCTCAGACAGCCTCCTTTTGCCTCTTTTTGGCTGTCTTCCAAGATAGGTAGCCTTCTACGAAGCAGGGCTTCCTTAGCTGACATTCTGTAGCCCAAGGTCTGTAACTCTTGCAGCAATCCTTTGGTGGCCCTTTCATAATCTATTTTAGTTTTGGAACATAAGAACAAGTCTTCTACATATTGTAGGAGTATGGTCCCATGAAACCTCTGACAGAAGGGCAGGAGGTCAGCATGGAGTGTCTCCTCAAACAGGGTTGGACAATTTTTAAATCCTGCGGCAACCTGGTCCAGGTATACAGCACATTTTAACTTCCCACTAGGTCTGTCCATTTAAAAGCAAAAGTGGTTGACTCACTCTGCCAACAGGAGGCTGAAGAATGCATCTTTCAGGTCTAAGACAGTGTCCACCTGTTTCTCTGGAAGAATCAGACTCATGAGAATCAGAGGTCCCAGGTTTCTTCACAGGCAGGAGAGCTGTATTCCAGGGTGACCGGCAGGGCACCATGATTCCTGTCTCTTCAGGACAGGCAATATGAACCACAATTTCCCCTGGGTATTGTTTAATCTGGATAGGGTAGCTGAACTGCTTATTGTCAGTCAGAGAAATAGTCTCAATAAATGAGAGTAGAAAGGCAACAAGATACCATGTTGTGAGGTGATTACAATAAAAATACATAGGACTACACTGCAGTGATAGTTTCACACCCAGGAGTGCATGAGCAGCACAAAGTAGCATAGCTACACTTTTGTTATGGAATCTAAGGACAAATCCTATGTTCCAGGGAGAAAAATGAATCAAATCTTTAGAGACTCTTTCCTATTTCCATAGAGAACAAAGTGGTAGTCTAAACTTGTCTCTGTCTCTAGTTTGTGGGTTAGCCTAACTTCTCCCCATGTACATACACGCACGCACGCGCACACACATACACACACACACACACACACTGCCTAGCTCTATACCCCCTTACCTGGCTGCCACCTTTCATCCTGCTATCTCCTCGCCATGCTCCCCACATTCTAAGGGTCCCCCTCTTAGGAAATGATCTCACATCCTGTGTGCATATATGTAGATTAGGTACTACTATATTCAATACCATATTCAATTATGCCCACACCCCTTACATGCTATGGCCTCCTCAACATTTCTGACGTCAAAATGAATTATAAACTCCTTGATTTCTGTGGGTGATAAATCCTGGAGACCTACAAGGGCTTCCAGCTCCCATCAACTCGAGTGAGAGGAAACCAAGTTTCTACCTTCCAAGTCTGAGTAACCCAGGAGTGCAAGTCCAAACTGCTCCACTAATGGCTCTGTGAGTATGTTTGCTCAAGACTATTGGTAATGTTTCTTTGTTCAGTAATATAGATCAAAACCAAGGCTTTAAACATAACAGGGGATCCTCTAACATTGATGTACACATCATCTAAACAAGGCTGGCTTTAATTTATTTCAGCATACAATAATATGTTCCAAACTTGGGTCCTCTCCCTGTTTTTACTTGCCCAGAGCTTATTGTTTCATGTATACACCTTGTGAGTGTATACTGGAAGAGGACTATACCAACCCTAGTAGTCATCCAAAAGCTAATCCTCCAGCCCTTGCTTGTGAACTATGTGATGGCCTGTGTCGTGCCTGGACATGGGGGAAATTCCCACTATTGACTCTGACACTTATGAGATGTTTATGTTCTTCTTCGTCACATGGCCCGTAGTTCACATCCTTTGAGATTCCTTGACATTTCAAGGTGATGCTTTATCTATCATTCCATAAATCCCAAAGGGACTTTTTCACCTCCTGAACCAGAGCAATATTCTGACATCAAAGGCCAAACAGTGAGGCCACCTGCTGCCAAATCTTGTTAAGGTATGATGCCTACCCACATACAAGCTGGAAACTTCCTCCATCCCAACACCATCTCTACACTGGCAGGAACATTTGTTGCCTTTGCTACTCAATAACACAACCCTACTACTTCAGAACCTAGGACAGTGACTCAGAACATAATTTGCGTCCACTTTCTTTTTGTTTGTTAAATATATGACAGCTTTCATGCATTAATTTAGTTTCTAAAATTTAACCATAAATGATATCCTCACACACAGATATGCCACAAAATAAAAGGAAGTGCTTTAATTGGTGTTTCTATTGCTGTGCTTAAAAGTCAAAATACTGACTTGAGACAGAAAGGGTTTATTTCACCTTACAGCTTGTAATCTATCATTCTGGAGAGCCAGGGCAGAGACATAATGTAGGAACCTGGAGGCAGGAACTGATAAAGAGGTCATTGAGGAAGGGGTGTAGCTTACCAGTGTGCTCTTCATCACTTGCTCAGGGTCAATTCTTATAGCACAAAGAGTGGCACTAATAGTATGCTGGGTCCTCCTACATCAGTCATCAATCAATAGAAAGATCTATAGACTTGCCTAAGGCCAATCCTAAAGAGGTTTTTTGTTTTTGTTTTTCAACTAAGATTCCCCTTTCTAAAATGACCCTAGCTTGTGTCAAGTTGACAAGCATCTAGCCAGTACAGGAAGCAATAACTGGAGGGACTTTTGTGACTTTTGCAAACACTTACTAGGTGTCAGTGTCTGGTAAGGTCGATGAAGAATGAAAGTTTCTCCTGTGCAGCCCACACTGACTAGTAAACACAGCCAGAGGGGCTAACCCAGATACCTTTCTAGTGGAAGAAGGCAGGTGGTACTTGGAAATAGTGATACAGATAGTGAATACCTCTCTCTCTCCCTGTGTGTGTATGCACAGTGTGTGTGCATGTATGTGTGTGTTCATGCACTGTATGTTTGTATGTGTATGTGCATGCACACACACATTCATTCCCTCATGCACACAAGTGTATATAAAATTATCCAAAAGTACAAAATAGCAGTGCCATGGACAAGAGAAGAGTAGTGCACTTCAACACAGAAAATGACTCATAGTATGTGAGTCCTAAGACAGGTCCAGGACAACAGATGGCGACATGCTTTACATGTGTGCCTTGTTCAGGGAAATACAGGTATCTAGCATCACGTCACATAGTAAGGAAAAAAATAACCTAGAGACTCATTAACACAGAGTAAGCATAATGTTGACAGTGATCAAGTTACAAGGATAATTCCCACACAGTCTGGCACACACTGATCATGATGATTTGGGGGTGCTTGACACAGTCAGGCCAGTAAGAACAGAGTGTTTGAAACAAAGCATAAAGGAAATGTTACCAGGATGTTTGTCACTCAGTAGAAGTAAAGCTTATTGAGTGCTCCACAAATGATGAGAACAATGTAGCACACATGAAGAACAATGGTGATACGTTTGCAATAAGAAAGAACAGCACTAACACATTTTTCACATTGTCAGAGCCAGGTTTGGGGAGCTGCAGAGATGTGTCAGCAGTGTAAAGTGATTTCTGCCTTTCCAGAGGACCTGAGTGGGAACCCATCATTTACACTGGACAGCTCACAACCATCCTCCATCCTCTCTGAGAACTCCAGTACCATTTTCTGGCCTCTACGGCCCCCACCTCCACCCCCACTCCACATGCTCATATACATGGCTTAAACATGCACAGGCCAACACACACACATATCAGTAAGAGAAAACTAAATGAGTCTTGAGAAAACAGGGAAGCAGGTTTGAGACTATGCTTAACACAGAGGAAGAACACTGCCACCTAACTCCTTACTATGGGAAATTTATTGTAAAGCTGATATTCAGCATTCCAGTGCTTTGTTAGTGATCATGAATGACCACTGCATTCTTCTTATCATCAACTCTCTTTCTGAGGCTGAGAAAAAGAGATTTTAGTGAATTCCCACTGCTGCTCACCTAGTCATCAACTCTTCTCCCTGACCTACAAAGGCTTCTCATTCTTCTCTGCCCCATAGCAGAGCCTGCATCCTAAGAAAACTCCACTCTGACCACAGAGACAGCCTTGCTGGGCCTCCATGCTGCCTACACATTGAGAGCTGACCTTGGGTTTGGGAGCCCAGAGCACCCTGAGTAAGGAAAGCTCCTATTATCCACAACATTATCCTATTAGTCAAAGAAACCATGAAACCATGGGGTATTCTATTAAGTCTCAATGCTGCACTTCAATGGATTAGAATAAGTGAATGATTTGGGGGAACCAATCATAGGAACGACATAGGAGAAAGGTACATTTTCAAGGGCGAGGGAGAAATATTGAGGGTTCACATACATATGTAGTCATTTTCTTCATGGTTTCTGTACTCTTAAAATGTTAGGAAATGATTTCTGTTTTGCAGCCTGTGCTTTCTGATACTCTCATGTCTCCTCTTGGGTTCTGATGTGGAGGAATGATTAGGAAAAGAAGTGTTCACCCCCATTTCATCAGACAAGTAGATAACTGGTTCTACACACATGGCCATGGGCCTTCTCTGTTCAAAGATCTTTCCAACTATGAGCTTCTGGCCCCTACTATTGTTATGTGTAGATTTCCCATCTCTTTCCTCACTAGTACATTCTCCCACCCATATATCTTGTAGCACGATTTTGTGAAGATGATTATATATATATATATATATATATATATATATATATTACTGAGAACATGACATATTCCAGGTTATCCTGTGGATATACTTCTTATGAACAAATGTTGTGTTCTGGAGACATTGAGGTTTAAATGATAAGCTTGTAAGGGTTTGTGAACAAACAAGTCTTTAACTGCATACTGTGGACTAAGGATGTAAAACCCAAAGAATACAGAAGACCACCCAACCCCCCAATGCCCCATGGCTTTTAGATGAAGGGCAAGTCAGAGTGAGGTTGCAAAGTTCTGTTTTAACATCTAAGGCAGTGCTGTAGCTCTGTAAGATTCTGTGATTGCGTAGAACCCATGCCACATGGCCAGATCACACTACAGAGCCAAGGAGGCCAGGGGTTGTTTAGAAGTTGATTTCTGTCACCTGAAGCCTACTTACTCAGTCTGCGAGATGCAGATGCTTTCTGTCAGCAGTGCAGGTATCCCTGAGCCCTTCCTGAGCCTGGCGCACCTGTCAGTCTCTTTAGGTTATTTCCTTCGCACACTGCTTCCTTCCCCATCTTTTAAATATTAAGTATGTTGTGTTTCTACTGTGCTTTAGAAGTTACAAAGCATCTTTTCATGCATTTTTTCTAAAGTTTTTTAGCATATAGTGCCTATATTTAATGTTGAATTTCATTATGACATTTTCACATATGAATATAATGTATTTTATGTCATTCACTCTACATTATGCTCTCTTGACTCCCATTCCATCTCCATCATTTCTACTTTCTACTTTCATGTTGGTTTCTTTAAGAGCAACCAATGATGTTGAACAGGGTTTCTTAGTATAGCCCAGGTGAATGGCTATTTATATTGCATGTGCAATTTACCAGTGGCTACAACACTAAAGAAAATCTCACCCACTCCTTGGGTAAAAGTTCCTTAGAAAGGGATAAGACATCTTTTGCCCCTTGCCTGAGAAACTGTTAACTGCCTATACACCCCCAGGAAACAATAGAGCCTGGTGAACTCCCTCCCTTCCAGACAAAGTGTGAAATGATCCATATCTGCAGATCTTGTTTGTGCATTTTAATGTGTTTCCTCGCATCTGAAGTATTATATCACTTCATTTCTACTAAATAAAGAGGAACCCAGAAGTTTAGAAGGATAAGGAGTGGAGTAAATGAGTAATGTTTCCTCAACTACTTTAAAGCCTTGGACCCAGTAGCAGCATCAGATAGATGTAGGTTCAAGCTACAGGCCCTGAGCAGCATCAGTGAGAGACCCAAACCCAAGATCAGAAGCAGTGTCAGACAAAGGCCCAAACTTCAGGCCTAAAGTAGTGTCAAGGGGGCCATGAGCCTCTCAGACCCAGAAACAGCATCAAAGCCTGGAAGTGAGAAGCCCAAATCCCAGCCCGGAAGCAGCATCACAGGAAGGCCCAGGCTTCAGGCCTGAAGCAGTGTCAAGGGAGCCATGAGGCTCAGAACTGGGAGCAGTGCCAGAGGGAGGCCCCAGGCTCAGCCCCAGGAGCAAGGAGAGATCACCAGGTGAAGCAACAGCAATGTTTTCCAGCAGTAGCTTCCAAAAACTATTGCAAAAAATTCCTCTGGGAAAGAGCACTTGTGTCCCAGCCAGCATCCACTGCCATTTCTCAGTGGGAGAAACCCTGCAACTACATCGACTCAGCGCCATCAACTCCTCCAAAGGAAGGAGCATCCACCAGAGCTGTAGGCCCACCTGCACCTCAAGGAGTGACCACCTGAGCACTGGGCCCACTTCCACCAGGAGGAGCGTTCACCAGAAGCTCTGCTCTAATTGTGCCTGAAGGAGCCGTCAACGAAGCCACAGCCCCCAACTATATCAATTGGAGAAACAGAGAACCCCTGAAGCACAAGTTCCACCTGTACCAACGAGAGGAAGAGATGGATAGACAACAAGGTAAGAACACACTCAGCAATATAATGAGCAATAAGGCACCCCTAGAAACTAGTTGTGCTACTACAGAAAGACCTAAACATCCCAACACAAATGAAGTAGAAGAAAATGACTTAAAAATAACTTTATGAGGATGATTGAGGCCCGTAAAGAGGAAATGAAAATTCTTAAAGAAATGGAGGTAAAGACAAACAAAAATTTGGAAGATATCAACAAATCCCTTAAAGGAAACCAAGAAAAATCAGCCAAACAAGTGAAGAAAATGATACAACACATTAAATCTGAAATAGAGGCAATAAAGAAAACACAAATTGAGGGAATTCTGGAAATGGAAAATCTGGGTAAGCAATCAGGAACCACAAATGCAAGCATAAACCACAGAATACAAGAGATGAAAGAGACAATTTCAGGCTTTGAAGATAACTTGGAGGAAATAGATTCATTAGTCAAAGAAAATTTTAAATCCAACAAATCCTTAACACAAAACATGTAGGAAATGTGGGACCCCATGTAAAGGCCGAACCTAAGAATAAAAGGGATAGAAGACGTCGAAGAAGTCCAACTCAAAGGCACAGAAAATATATTCAACATAAATCACTGAAGAAAACCTCCCCAACCTAAAGAAACACATGCCTATAAAAATACAAGAGGCTTACAAAATACCAAATAGACTGGACCAAAAATAATGCCCCATCACATAATAATCAAAACAATAAACATATAGCATAAAGAAAGGATATTTAGAGCTACAAAGGAGAAAGACCAGGTAACATATAAATGCAGAATTATACCTGACTTCTCAATGGAAATAATGAAAGCCAGAAGGTCCTGATCAGAGGTTATAAAGACACTAAGTGATCAAGGATGCCAGCCCAGACTACTATACCCAGCAAAGCTTTCAATAACCATAAATGGAGAAACCAAAATATTCCATGATAAAACCAAGTTTAAACAAAACCTATCCACAAACCCAGTCCTACACAAAGTACAAGAAGTAAAACACCAACCCAAGGAAATCACCTATGTCCACAAAAACACAGGCAATAGCTGAGCTTACAGCAGCAAACACCAAAGAAGAGGACTGAATGCACAATGCCATCACCACCAACAAAAACAAAAATAAGAGGAACTAGCAATCACTGGTCATTAATAACTATTAATGTAAATGGTCTCAATTTACCTATAAGAAGACACAGGTTAACAGATTGGAAACAAACAGAATCCATCGTTCTGCTACATACAAGAAACATACTTCAACCTCACATATAGACATTACCTCCGAGTAAAGGGTTGGGAAAAAAAAATTCCAATCAAATGAACCTAAGAAACAAGCTGGTGCTGCTACCCTAATATCTAACAAAAAAAGGGTTCAAACTAAAATAATCAAAAAAGATAAACAAGGGCATTATTCATCACAGGAAAAAATCCATCAAGAGGAAATCTCGGTTTTGAACATCTACACCCCAAACACAAGGGCTCCTGCATTTGTAAAAGAAACATTGCTAAAGCTTAAATCACAAGTCAAATCCCAACACACTAATAGTGGGAGACTCAAATGGACTTAACAGACATCTATAGAGCATTCCACCCAAACATAAAAGATTATACTTTTCAGCACCTCATGGAACCGTCTCAAAAAACAGACCATATGTAACAAAGCAACAGATACAAACCTCAACAGATACAAAAAAATTTAAATAAACCCCTGTACCCTATCAGATTACCACAGCTCAAAGTTAGAATTCAATAGCAACATTAGATTCCACAAACCCACACACACATGGAAACTGAAACAATAATCAGCTGAACCACTATTGGTTCAAGGAAGAAATAAAGAGAGAAATAAAAGACTTCCTAAAATTTAATGAAAATGACCACCAAGCTCCTAGAGTATAATCGATGTGAGTGAGGAGCAATAATATGAACAAAGAAGTCAAGACCATGATGGAAAACCCACAAAATCAGCTGACTCATGCTAGTGATGGATCACTGACTCAGGTCTGACAAAGGGGAACCCCTACATAAGACCAAACTAGACTCCCTTAATATAGATGACAGTGGTGTGACTGGGACAATATATGAGGACACTGGCAGTAGAGCCAAGATCTAACACTAATGCACAAACTGACTTAGTGGGGTCCATTCTATATGGAGAGATACCTTGCTCATTCTAGACAAAGGGCTGTGGGGGTGGAGAGGTGCCTTGGTCCTGCCTTAACTAGATCATGGGACAGACTCAGTAGATTTCCTAGGGGAGGCATTATCCTCTCCATGGAGCAGATAGGAGAAAGGGGGAATGGAGGGAGTAGGTGGGAAGGAGAGAGGAGGAATTGGGATCGGAAGGTAAAAAAATAAATTAATAAAAAAATGGTCACTGAAATTTTTTTTTAATTTTTAAAACAATCTTAATTTACATACCAATACAGTTCCTTCTCATCTTACCATCCCCCAATATTTCCCTATCCCACCCTCCCATCCACTCCTCAGAGAGGATGAGACCTCCCATCCCCAACAAAGTCTGTCAACGAGGGACCAAGGCCCTCCTTCCCTATATCTAGGCTGAGTAAGGTATCTCTCCATAGGGAAAGGGCTCTGAAAAGCCAGCTCCCCAGCTAGCAGGCACACAAACTGCCCAAGGCACCCAACTGTCACCCACACTAAGAAGCCCTAGTTAGGTCTTATGCAGGTTCACCAGGTGTCAGTCGAGTGTCAATGAGGGAGCACGAAGATCATAGCTTTATCTTGAGAATGTTGCAAACGTAGTACCTCAGACTGAGGATATTTGGTATTACCCCCAGACTGAGGAAATCTCAGGATATCTGGTTGATAGTGAAACCTGTTAAGCTAAGAAAAGTAATTTTTCCCTCAGAAATAGTCAAATAAGTAGGTCATTTAGACATCAGATGGTTATAGTTTTGGGGTTCCACGGCAGAATGCCAAGAAAGGATTACCTAAAAGTCCAATATCAAGGTTTGAGTTTAGCTGAAGCCACAAGAAGGGCACAAAGTACTTGGGTAATCTACATGGATTCCATGAAGATCTAACTGCTCAATTTTAACTTGGCTTATGCCTCAGAGAGAACCTATCTCAGACAAGAAGGAATCTAGAAATGTTTTTCTAGGAAGAGACCAAATGGCTTGATTCAACTGACCCTGGAGGATTGATCAACTAGAGCCTTTGAACTCTCAAGGAAAGTGGGTGAGGCAAGCACGATAAGAATGCAGTGCACTACCCCATGGTTCTATTCCAGGAAGAACCTCACAATGGAGACGTGGTTCTTGAATGATCCTGCCTAAATTATTTGATCTTCCTGGCAATGGTTATCCCTTATGTCTAAATTGTATTATTCCAACCAGATGTGAAGTTCTTCATCTAACAGAGTGATCTGTATGCTGGAGATCCCCACCTTAATCCTTCACCTCAGTCACTTCCCCATTTCTCTGAAATACTATCACAAATGTTCAATAGTTTATAAAGGTAATATTAGAGTTTAGGAACACACATTTGTGTGCTTTTTCCTCATAGACCGCAGAACTTAAAGGCTATTTACTATTTTTCTTCTAATCAATAGTAGGAAAGAATTGATAAGTTGTAAGAAAGACCATGCCTTTGATTAGAATTTGTGTGTTCTCCACTTGGTTTCTAAGTAACTACAGTAAGATATTCTCTCCTATGCTATTAGCTATTAACATGTGAAAACAATCACACACACACACACACACACACACACACACACACACACACACACACAGACCCCAGATCCCAAGTCCCCTTAGGCAGGGAGATCCATATGCCCCACAATCAACCTTTGCTTTTGATTTTTCTTTGTTATTTGAAAAGGGAAACGCTTGATTTCTTCCTATAAATTAATTTTCAGGTTAAAATTGAGTTGTGAGATCCCTTGTGACATCTTCATACACATGTGTCTTTATGCCTACATGTGCATATGTGTGTATGTAGGAGTGGGGTATCCACTGTGGCTACATGTGCACAACAAAGATTGGCGTGGTACTGTCTTCCTATACAGTTTCTCTATTTTATTTTCTCTCTCAGAATCAGTAGTTCACAATTTAGGATACACTAAGCACCAAGATTGGATGATCTATGTGTCCTTTCCTCTCAGTTCTGGGGTTGCAAGCATGTGGGGTCATGCCTTGCTTTTACATCCATAAAGAAGATACAAACATAGTATCCATGCTAGGCCAGCAAGCACATTTCCCACTATCTTACTCAGTGTTCTATTGCTATGAATAGACACCATGAACACAGCAACTCTTATAAAGGAAAACATTTAATTGGTGTTGACTTACAGTTTCAGATGTTTAGTCCATTATCATCATGGTGTGAACATAATGGTGTGTAGGCAGACATGGTGCTGGAGAAGGAGCTGAGAGTTCTACATCTGCATTGGCAGGCAGCAGGAAGAGAGAGTGATACTGGGCCTGGCTTGGGCATTCGAAACACCAAAGTCCACCCACAGTGACATATGCCCCCACCCCCCCCCCCGACAAAACCAACAAGGCATTCAAATATGAGATTATGGGGGCTATTTTTATTCAAGCTACCACACCCACTGACCCATTTCCCATGCCTCAACCCATTTGTGTTCTTGACAATTCTTCTAATTAGTCTAATAATTCAAAATTCAAATCTCAGTCAGCACTTTAGAACAAACAGGATACAACTAAATTGTTTTCCAGAATATAACTCAAATGTCATCTAACCCATTTCCTAGTAGTGTCCTTATTACCATCTGAAACCTCCTGAGCATGACCTTCACTGCCCACGTTTGTATCTGAATTCTGACCTTTAAAATGCTCAGCAGAATGCCCCACTAATCTGTTTATAATATATGCTTTTCCAACCGCACATACATTCTTTACACAAACTGGTTGAAGGCTGAAGAACCTCACAATCCAGTTGATCATAGCAATGATCCCACTTCTGGATGAGAACTTTCTAAATAAATTTACTCAATTTTAAAAAAAAGAAATAAAAAGGTAAGGGAAGGACATGACTGTTCCTATATATAGTGGAGGAGAAAGTACATTTCAGATTTGTGGGTAGGGACATCTGGGAGAGTCCAGAATGGACGTAACCAGGCTGAGTTGGGCCATGTGGAGAGAGGGGAGGGGAAGAGAGAAGGTAGAAGGGGAAACCAGGTGCAACAGATAGGAGGCCAAAGGTCCAAATGAGAAGGGAAGGGCAAGTAACCAAAATGTCTGGATTACATAGGGAAGAGACTGTGGGGAAGGACAACCCAGCCCCTGTGCTGGAGAGTTCAGGGTAGGAGGCAAGGTATGCTGTGAGCCATACCCTGTAACAAGTAGGGACAAAGGGATGCTGGAAGAATCTGTTGGCCAGATCTGCTGGTTTTGATATGTTAAATAGGCACCTCAGCTGTTTGCCCTGGGTTTGAAACTTAACATTTCTTACATTATTTGTATAAAGACCTGAAAGAAGCAACTGAAGTTAGAAGGGATTTATTTGGACTCAACTGAAGAGACCAGTCTGCTATGGATACTAGGGTTCTATCTGTGTTGGCAGACTCTTGAGCATTGCTCCTTCACCCCATGACAGTAGACCAGAACACAGAGAGCTTGAGCAGGAAAACTATCTGGCCTGTAAGCCCTTATGCACCCACCGTTCCTATGCCCTAATGTCTAATAACTTTCTCGTGTCCAAAAGGTTCCATGACTTTCCACAACAGCACCACTAATTGAAGTCTCAGGTACCAACACATAAGTGTCTTGGTGGACATTTCACATTTAAGCCATAACAGACTCCCATTGTTTGGCTTCTGTATACAATTTCATCATGCAGAACTCAGCATGGTCTTATGAGGCATATTGATTTATTCTGCATTTGAGCACATTTTCCATTGTTACCAGTTCTGATATCAAAGCTTTTAAGGGTGCTTGACATAAAGTCAGACCAGAGTGAACAGGGTGTTTGACATAGTACATGAAACAATGCTAACACAGTACTTGTCACTCAGTGAGAGTGGTGTCATAATCGAGTGTTCCACAAATGGTGAGAACAATACCTACTGAGTGGCATCTGATCAGAAAGAACAGTGGCAGCACAGTGCTTGCAATGGGGTAAGAAAAAATGCTAGCAAATTCTGAACCAGGTTTGAAGGCTCCAGAGATTTCTCAGCAGTGAAAAATACTTTCTTCATTTACAGGAGACCTGATTAGTGTGCCCAGCACACACGTTAGGTATCACATAACTACCTATAACTTCATCTCCACGGAATGGGCACCTCTCTCCTGACATCCATAGGTACACACACACACACACACACACACACACACACACACACACACACACACACACAGCAATAAGTGAAAAGTAAAATAAATCCCAAGAAAACAGAGAATTGGGTATGTGAATTTTCTTGAAACAGAGTAAGAACACTATTGATTAACTCTTCATTGCCATAAATATTCCTTTCATTTCTTTTAAAGCTGATGTTTAAGATGTCAGAGTTGTAGCCATGATTCTAAAAGTCCACTATGTTCTTACCACAAGCTTTTTTTCATCTACCGGAAGTTGAACAATGTGAGAGCATGAAAAGAAATTCCAGTGCCCAGTACGTTCTGCCTGCTGCTCATCCAGCCATGAACTCTCCATTTCTCTGCAGATCTTGAATTCTCTCAGGATATTCTGACTCTCCTCCGAGGCTTCTGAGGTCCACAAGATCATACAGTCAGAGTCCAGTGGACATATTCACCAGGCTAATCCACCGGGATCACCATCAAGGCATTCTGCTGGAGAGAAACCCCATTTGCAAAGCCTTGGGGATACCTGCATTTTGAATAGTCACTGTCATTCCTGTAAAACCTTTGTGAAACCATGGCACTCCCTCTTTTCCATAGTGGGATTCATCCCCCCCCAAAACCCCAGCAGTGTATTCATCAATTATTGGGCACAACTCCCTCTTGTACTGTAAACTGGATAACCTTCCCCCATACTGTGGAGCCCTGGTGTGGACTTATTCACATGGTCAAGGAAGTCTTTTGTCCTCATAATCAAATCTACATAACTTAAAGCTAGCTCTCTACAATTATCTCTTGTGGCATTACACCCAGCAGGAAGAGGAGCCTTGCAAATAGACCACATTCAGAACTTCAAAAGACAGGAGACACAAACATCTGCCCCCACTGAAAAGCAGGACTAGGTGGCACCAGTCGGCTAGGGAGAGTGCTGCCTACTAGTCCGTGGCTAAGCTGGAAGCTGCAGCCTCTGGAACTCAGGATCTCACTCACATAGCTTCTCCTTTTGATCTAGTGTTGAGGTCATTCGCTAGCAATTGGCGAAAATGCTAATACGGATTAAGGGCCCATTTTCCTTCCACAGTTTGTGCTAGTTGCCATAGCCACCGCAATGCTGTTTTCAGCTACTGTGAAAGCAAAAACAAAACCCAAAGCATACAGTGTTTCTTCCTTTCCTTACATTTAATAATTATAAGCTTCAGTTATTTCTTCCTTGTTTTACACTTATCAGTTATAGACTTCTAGGTTACTAACCACATAAATTTAACTTTAGGCAGTAACACTTTTTCCCTTCTTAGCGATAGTAAGTCTCTCACTCCATTTAACCCTTCCCCCACCTCCTGATTTTTGCAGGAATGCTCCAGGAGTCACCACCTGCCTTACCTCAATATTTTATCTGCCTTCCTGCTTCTGGGGGATATGCGTTCCAGTATCCTTGCTGTTCTCAGAATTGTTAATTGTATCTGTAGTTGGTATAAAAACTAGAAGCCTTGTGGGATATGAGGAACTTTTAAATTTTAAGGGGCCTTTAAGAGAGATTTTAGAAAAAGAACTTTTCAGGAGAGAACTTTTAGAAATAAATCTTAAAGAGAGCTTTTGAGAGAGAAATTTTGGGAAGAACGTGTCTTGAAGAACAAAGGGCCATGAGAGGAACGCTTGTGTGAGCCGGTTTAGTTCCTTTTTACCCTCAGGTCAGAGCATTTGACAAGCTCCTGACCCACCTGCTGTAAGCCTCCTCTCTAAACCCTCACTAGGAGGCTTTGTGTTAGAGCAGAAAAGCAAGCAAATCCATGTTGTCTCTTGTGTCCTGATTACAGGGGTTTATTGAAAGTACAAGGCTCTAGGACACTGACCCTGTCCATGGAAAAAGTACTAGGAACTGCTTGTGTGTGCATAAGTGGAGTGTGACTGTCTTTGTTTAGGATGGGGAACAGGACAGTGTACAGTCTAAACTGAAGGTGGTACATGTTTGCTATTTACTCATTATCTATAATGGTGCACATTTTTGTTGATGCTTTAAGATTTTATGTGACAGGCCCTTCTAGATAATCTTCCTAATGAAATGCTGTCCAGATCCTGTTCTGAGAAAGATGTTGGTTTCAGCAGGCACAAACACCACATGCATGCATCCACATGTGGACTGTGAAAACTGATTTCATAGAAAATAAGACTTGAAGACCAGTCAATGGATGCTTAGCAATGGAGAGTTCAGTAGAGAAAGGTAAAATGATAGGAGTAAGAACTCAAGCATTAGGCTGGCCTGCCCCGTTCTCTGGCGGAATGCACTCATGCAGTGGTCACCCAGGTGCAAAGGACCCCTTTAAAAGAAAGACCTCCACCCACTTGTGCTCTTTCTGCTCCTTTCCTGATCATCTCTTTCCTGCTCTTCTCTCTTGACAGGACTTTTCCGGTCTCCCTCTTCCCATCTGTTCTCTCTCTGTCTCTGTGTGTTTTTACCTCTTTTCTCTTTCCTTCCCCTTCCCTCTTCTTTCTAATTAAATGTCTCACTAAGCTCTGTCTGCCTGGCATGTTTGTCCCTCTGCCTCGGTCATCCTCTCCTGCCGTGGAATCTGCCGAGGTTCCCCACGTGCTTTTTTTCTAACAGTAAGTATCAAGTATACTTACAAAATGGGGATGTCTAGTTGTTTTGTTTACTCAATGATTGCTTGATTGATTGATTACATGGTTTTTATTTTTGTCAACTTGACACAAATTAAAATCTTCTGGAGAAAGAAAAATTCAGTTCAGAAAATGCCTCCAGATCTACCTGTGGGCAGGTCTGTGAGACATTTTCTTTACTAGTGAGTGCTGTGAAGGAGTCTAGCCACTTGTGGGCAAGTGGTCCTGGAGCATACAATGAAAGTATCCAAACCCAATCCTGGAGCACAAGCAAGAAAGCAGTGTTCATACATGCCATCTGTTTTAGTTCCTCCTTACAGGCTCCTGCCTTGAGTTTGTGTTGTAATATCATAGCAATAGACATAAACTAGAAAAACCAACTGTAATTGAATGTGTGCATGGTGTGTGTGTGTGTGTGTGTGTGTATGTGTGTGTGTGTGTGTGTGCGTGCATATGTTTAATATAGCTTGGTGGAAGCGGAAAAAAGGTGAAGAGTAGATTATCTCATTCTGCATTTAAGAAATAAAATCTTATTTCTTTTTTGAAAGATATCCTGAGCTAACCTAGGTCTACTAGATCCGGCTGAAAATAGAAAAAGAAAACTCAATTCTTGCTATTCTTTGCTATTGCAGCTATTCCCATCTTCGCCCAAAATCTACCAAACTACCCCCATGCAGACTAGACATATAGAGTAGAAATGCATCAGTAGGCAATTTTGCCTGCAAGATCACAGACATGATTGTTACGATAACTCTTTTCCACCAGCCTGGTCCCACAGCCATGAAAGAATTTGATGATTCCCTCCTAGGAGGCATCACCCTCTCTGTGGAGTGGGGGGCATGGGAGGGAGGGAGAGGGAACTGGGATCAATATGTAAAATAAGAAAAAATCATAAATATATACAAAAGAATGTGTTTGTATGATTCTGAGATACCATCTTACACCTGTCAGAATAGCTAAGATCAAAAACACTGATGACAGTTTATGTTGGAGAGGATGTGAAGTAAGGGGAACACTCCTCCATTGCTGGTAGAAGTGCAAACTTGTATAGCCACTTTGGAAATCGATATGGCAGTTTCACAGACAACTGGAAATCGGTCTACCTCAAGACCCAACTGTACCAATCTTGGGCATATACCCAAAGGATGCTCAATCATACCACAAGTATACTTGCTCAATTATATTCATAGCATTGTTATCATTATGGCCAGAACCTGGAAACAACCTAGATGTCCCTCAACTGAAAAATGGATAAAGAAAATATAGTTCATTTACACAATGGAGTATTACTCAGCTGTAAAATCAATGACATCATGAAATTGCAGGCAAATGGATGGAACTAGAAAAAATCATCCTAAGTGAGGTAACCCAGACCCAGAAAGACAAATATGGTATGTACTCATTCATAAGTAGATATGAGATGGAAAGCAAATGACAACTAGGCTATA
This sequence comes from Phodopus roborovskii, assembly GCF_943737965.1. Lineage (NCBI taxonomy): Eukaryota > Metazoa > Chordata > Mammalia > Rodentia > Cricetidae > Phodopus > Phodopus roborovskii. Next base: position 126,008 of record NW_026125640.1, on the reverse strand, counting down.
ATCCACAGCCCTGGGGAAGTTAGGTAACAAGGAGGACCATAAGAGGGACATACATGGATCTCCCTAGAAAAGGGAAATAGACAAGATCTCCTGGGTAAAACTGGGGGGAGGGAAGGAGATTGGGGTGTGGGAGCATGAGGAATCCAGTTGGTCCAGTTGGGGGCAGGATGGAGGGGGAGAGCAATGAAAGAGATATCATGATAGAGGGGGTCACTTCTGGGTTAGGGAGAAACCTGTGCCAGGGAAACTCCCAGGAATCCATAAGGATGATCCCAGCTAAGACTCTTGGCAATAGTGGACAGAGTCCACAGGAATGGGCCTATTGCTGTAATCAGATTGGTGACTATCCTAATTATCATCAGAGAGCCTTCATCCAGTAACTGTTGGAAGCAGATGCAGAGATCCACAGCCAAGCACTGGGTCAAGCTCTGGGGCCCAGTTGAAAAGAGGGAGGAAGGATGGTATGAGAAAGGAGGGGTCAAGATCATGACTGGTCAAAATAATAAATAAAATGCTTTGACTCCAAAATTTAAGTTCAAGGACAAGTTACTGGGGAAAGGGATTTCTATTTTTGTTTCCACAGAAAATGAAAAGATGTGGATTCCTTCCAGACTAATGTGGTTTGATCAAGCCAGACCACCTGAAACAGAGTACCAGGTGATAATACATTCAAAACAGCTGGACAAAGCAGCCTTACAGACTACAGCCAGGAATTCTGCATCTTATTAGAATCCCCCATGTCAGCGCCCCTTACCAGCAGGAAGTAGTTTGGAAAGAATGACGCCCAAATTCCCAAATATTGTCTATAAATGTTTGTTTTCATTTAAATGGACTTGGTTATATAAAATAAATTTTAAAATGTAATTAAAAAAAAAAGAAGTAAGCAAGTTTTAAAAAAAATCATGACTAGTCTGGGGGAACCCACAGAGACAGCTGACCTGAGCTAGTGGGAGCTCACAGACTCTAGACCAATACCTAGGGAGCCTTCCTGGAATCTACCTAAGCCCTCTTTGCATACAGGTGATAGTTCTGTACCTTGATATGTTTGAAGGGGCCCTAGCAGTGGGATCAGGACCTGACCCTGGTACATGAGTTGACTCCTTGGAACCTATTCCCTATGGTGGGATGCACTAGAGACTTGATGCAGGGGAGGAGTTTGGTCCTGCCTCAACTTTACCTGACATGCTTTGTTGGCTCCCATGGGAGAGCAGTCACTTTCTGAATGGAGAAGGAGTGGATGGAACATGAAAGATTGATGGTGGGAGAGGAAAGAGAGGAAGGAGGAGAAAACTATGGTTGGTATGTAAAATAATTGAAATTTTTAACTAAAAAATGTGGTCTGTACAGATAATTGTAGGATTTTTTATCAATTTCTTTATCATGTAATATAACATGAATTAAGAGAATATCAGTGGTTATCATACTTAAGTGTGAGTTACTAAAGGAATGTACCTCAAGGGACATTGCTGCCTATTCTAATTTATTATGCATTTATGGCTGTAAGAGAGATAATTATAGGTGTAATTATGACCTGGTTAAATATTTAATGATTGTGCTACTGTACATGAGATAATTATATCATGCTTAGGCATTATTATGGGTTGGTTATTATTTTCATTTGGAAATTAAGCATGACATAAGGAGATAAGATTACGTGTCAAGTTGGAGAGTGGTGGATTGTGGTGGCTATTTTGGTTGTCAACCTGACTGCATCTGAAATTAACTAAAACCTCAAAATGGAAGGCACAAATTTAAGGAATTTTTGCTTAACTTGAAGTAGGAAGGTCCACTTCTAATCCAGATCTAAGAGGTAGGAAGATATACCTTTAATTCTGATCTTTTGAGATAAGAAGATAAGATTTAATCTGGACCACACTCTGTTGAAAGCCTATGTAACGGCATGGAAGAAGTAAGCTTGCTGTCTTTGCCTGCTTGCCTTCCCCTAGCCAGCAAGTTAATTACTTCACTGTCATTAGAGCTTGCTTCTTTGGGATTTCAGTTTATACTGAAGACCAACTAAGATATCCACCCTCATTCACTAAACAAATACTGGATTCTTGGACCTTCTGTGGGTAGAGAGCAAACTGTTGGACTAGCTGGACCACAGCCTCTAAGTCATTGTAATGAAGCCCTTTCCTATTGATTTAGAGATCTGTTCTATAAGCTCTGTTACTCTGGAGAACCCTGACTAATACATTTGTATACAAATGAAAAGAAACCCAGCAACGCCAAGGGAAAGGAATGACCTAAATAAAGCATGTTTCCAGGACAATAATGTTTGTCTTTGTATTCTGCTACAGTGACATTTGTGCAAGCAGAAAAGCTATGCCTGTAATTAGGGTGTGGGATAAAGGCAGTTTGGGGAAGAAAAGCACTGGATGAGTCCACAGGTCCTGTGAAAGGCAGGCATTTGATGAAATATGAGGCCTCACAAAGAAGCTTGTGGTGGGCCGGGTGGACAGAAAATAAGAGAGTGAATAGAAGGGAGGGGACAGTACTGGGCCATGCTGGTGTGTGGAGATGGAGGAGAAAGGAAAGAGACAATGATCTACATCAGAGAATGCGGTGCCAGGTGTGGAATCACACGGGGCGCTGGTGAGAAGACTCAGATGGTACTGGGCAAGGTGGCACAGGTACTGACTGCACTGGCAACAGGACATGTTGCTGGTCTCTCATCCTGAGCTGCCATTCATCCAGCTTCCCCTGTCTCGCTGGAGAGAGTCTGTGTCCAGTTAGCTGAAAGCAAACAGTTTCTGATGTTGGAAACACTACGTTTTTATTTCTTTGTTTACTTGTATTCGTGTGTGGTATGGATATGGCAGAGGATTGTGTGATATTCCCTACAGCTGGAGCTACAGGTGTTAGTGAGCACCCCAGTGTGGGTGCTGGGAACTGAACTCAGGTCCTCTGAAAGAACAGCAAGTGCCACTGAAGTCTGAGGCGTCTCTCCAGTCCCCCGCTTTCCCCCCCTTTTTTTTTATTTGTCTTTTGGTTCTGAGATGGTGTCTCTCTATATATTGTGGGAAGGTCTGGGTGTCATGACCATAGCGACCTGAGATTATATGCATGCCTCACACTTAGATGTAAACACCGTTTCAATGGTGCAATCACAATATCGAGTATGTTCCCCGTGATCCACTCTCTGCACCCCCACTGCCCTCCACCTGGCAGACGCTCAACCCTCTAACCCTCTGGGAGGGGGCACAGAGGAAGCTCCCAGTCATCAAGAGCCAGGTGTCTCTCAGGGCTCCTCTGGGCTGGGACTGAGGAGCAGGCAGTTTTCAAGGGTAGATGACACCCTGAAGGAGACCACAGTGGCAGAGAAAGCCCTGTCATTTCCTGTCACGGGAGAGGTCTGTTTCATAGAGCAGAGACTTTCTCATCCATCCTGCACGGGAGTGGGTGCCAGGATGCAAGTGTTGGGAGGCTGTGTGGCACGGTGCCAGGGCAGGCATCGCCTCAACTTCAGAAACCAGTGAAGACATGAACACGTCCCAGTAGTCTGGGCTACTGATTAGAGAGCCAGTGAAGCCGCTGCTCAGGCCAGTAATTTATCACATTTGTGCTGATTCTTATTATCACTCCGCTAACCGTACAAATACACTGATTGAGAAAACACGCCTGGTAGTGTACATCTGGCCAGGACTACGTGGTTGGGAGCTCACAGCCCGACGATGAACTCCGGAGGATCGTTTTGATAAACAGACACAGTTTGGAGGTGATGTCTAAATTGGTATCTTTATACCTGTAGAGTAGTTAGTGTAGCTCTCCCTCTTCATCGGGGAAGTTTCTTTGTGTAGTGGACAGTGGTTGGTCACAACTGATCAGACTGAAGAATAAGTGTCTATTTAGCCACACCAGGGACATATATATTATGGCATCTGTATTCAAGGGCCCAGGAAGTGCTGCACAAGAGGGAATAGAAACACCATAGAGGCAGAAGACAGGGAGGATCCGAGGAATATGGTGTCTTATAGACACGACAGGACTGTGGTACTTTTGAACTAACAGTAGCAGAGTTGTGTGCATAAGACCTGCACGAGATGATGTCAGTCTACACTAGAGCATGGAGGGTCAGGGGATTCACAAGCCCCCAGCTAACATAGGAGCTTCTGACAGTTTATTCCTTTAAGAGTGTGACTCCTCCAGAGATACTAGGATACAAGGAGTAACCTAAGAGATTCATACAAGGCCCCTCACAGAAGGGGAAAGGAACAAGATCTCCTGAACATATTGGGGGGGCAGTGTATGGAGAAGGAGTTAGGAGAAAGAGAAGGGGAGGAGAGGAGAACATGTGGGACCAGGAAGATTGAGTTGGGGGACAAATAGACAAGAGCAAAGCAAGAGATACCATAATAGAGGGAGCCATTATAGGTTTAAAAAGAAAACTGACTCTAGAGAAATGTCCAGAGACCTACAAGGATGACCCCAACTAACAATTTGAGCAACAGTAGAAAGGCTACCATAAATGTCCTTTCCTGATAATGAGATTGATGACTTACTTATCCACCATCATAGAGCCCGAACGTAATAACTGATGGAAACAGAAGCAGACACCCACAGCTAAACACTGATCAGAACTCCTGGAATCAAGTTGCAGAGATGGAGGACTGATAAGAAAAGGGGTCAAGACCGGGCTACAGAGACCCACAGAGACAGCTGACCTGGACAAGGGGGAGCTAATGGATCCCCCAGACTGATAGCTGGGAAACCAGCATTGAACCAACTCAGACTCCTGAACATGGGCCTCAGTTAGAAGGCCTGGACAGTCTAAGTGACCTCTGACAGTGGAACCAGGATGTATTCCTGGTGCACAAAAGGACTTTGGGAGCACATTCCCCATGGAGGGATATTCCCTTAACCTAGAGACAGGAGGGAGGGCCTAGTCCCTACTCCAAATGACCTGACAGGTTTTGATGATCTCTCCTGGAAGGCATCACCCCTCCTGTGGAATTGGGGATGGGATGGGAGGGGAGTCAGGGGGGCATGGGAGGGAGGGAGAGGGAACTGGGATCAATATTTAAAACAAGAAAAAATAATAAATATATAAAGTAAGAGTGTGGCTCCTCAAATATGGAATATATATATATATATATATATATATATATATACATGCATACACGCACACACATATATATACATATATATGTATATGTAGGAATGGAATAAATGGATTGTCCAGTAGGTATGTAGTTCTGTTTTGTGAAACTACCAAACTACTTTACAATGTGGCTGGACCTTCTTTTTTCATTTTGTGGCAGTTGTTCACTATATACCCTAGACTGCCTTAGAACTCCTTCTATAGAGCAGCCTGACCTTGACCTTCCATTGGTTCCTTCTGTCTTTGCTTACTTATTGTTAGGACCACATTTATGTGCCTCCATGCTTGAGTCATTCACATTTTCCCTCCTCTTTTTGAGACAGGGTGAAATTGACACAGACTTGAAGTCATGTTACTCTGTGTGTGTGTGTGTGTGTGTGTGTGTGTGTGTGTGTGTGTGTGTGTGTTGTATATGTTGATAAATGTATGTGTATGTGAAGGTGCACAGTGTACATGAATGCCTATACACCTACATGTGGGAACAAAGGTTGGTTGGGAGTGTCTTCCTTGACTGCTCTTCACCTTAGTTTTGATACAGGATGTCTCACTGAACTGTTCATTCACGTGCTGTCTACATTGACTAGCCATTGAGCCCTGGCAATAATCCTGCCTCTGAAACCCCCACACCATGCTAGGGATAAAGCGGCACATGAGCATGCCCTTTTTTCAGCTGGCACCTTGAATCATACACTCGGTCCCTCATGTTTGTGCAGAAGGCACTCTCCTCCTGAGCCATCTCCTCTTTCATCCTAATGTTTCTGCATCTGCCTTCCAATTCCCTGGGCCTAGAGCCACATTCAGTCATTCCGTGTTCTGGTTATACAATTTCATATTCCTCGAGGCAATGTCTGAGTAGACCAGCTCCTCCATATATCTGTTGACATCTAGTAAGCTCTGTACTAGTAAATCGAGAGTGTTGAATTGATATGCTCTAGAAACACCTAGAAGGAACAGTTTTGGGTGTGCTGTTGATGGATTGTCTGGATTATGTTAGTTGAAAGGTTAAGTCACACCCACTGTGGCTGAAACCATTCCTTATGCAATGGTACTAAACTAAATATACAAATTGCAAGCAAGCTGAGCTTTCATCCTTCTCTACTTCAAGACTGGGGAGAGTAAGTAACTACCGGCCTCAAGCTCCTGCTACCATAAGTTCCCTGCCATGATGGAATGTACACAAAAACTGTGAATCAAAACTAAGCCTGCCTTCCTTCAGTTGCTTTTTTCAGGTATTTTCTCATAGCAACAATACAAGAAACTAATGGAACCTGTCATTTTAATAGTTTCCATTTTAATAGGTACATAGTGGTTTACTATATCTAAACATATATTTTTAATAACAGTGATGTTGAGAATATATTTTCATGTTCATATTTGTTACTTGAATATCTTTGATTCAACTCTTAAAGTTTTTCTCTTCTTTGTTGTTCTGTTTTGTTTCTGGAAATCTAGGAATCTAACTCTGGTGTTTTGCCAACTGAGCAATTATCTACCAATGATCTACACTCCCAGACTTTATTGATTTGTTGGCGTATGCATTTGGTGTCAGATCTAAGTAGTATTTGATTATCCATAGATTGAGAAATTCACTTAGTGTGCTTATTTCTAAAAGTTCTATACTCTTAACATTTTACAATGTTGGGCTCTGAGTCTGCTTTAATTTTGGATATGATAAGAGGCAGAGATTCAAGAATATTCAGTTGCTTGTTGATATTCTTTTGTCACAGCACCATTTACTTCACTAAATTGTCTCTTTCTCCCTAAAATTGTTGCTTTTGGTTACTCCCAGATCTTAGTGGTAAACACTTTTTCTGAACCAAACTTTGGTCTCCGGTCATGGAAAAATCAAGTTGGTGCTTACCAGAAATTGCTATGCACAGTTGGAGGGGGGGTCATCAACAGTCTTTGTCAGCTGTAAACACTGTGACATACAATAATGACCATCATAGCAAGATATGCACAAAGTTGCATAGGCACATAGTTACTGTCTTAGTCAATGTTCTATTGCTGTGAAGAGACACCATGACCATGGCAACTTGTTTGTTTGTTTGTTTTTCGAGACAGGGTTTCTCTGTGGTTTTGGAGCCTGTCCTGGAATTAGCTCTTGTAGATGAGGCTGGTCTCGAATTCACAGAGATCTGCCTGCCTCTGCCTCCCAAGTGCTGGGATTAAAGGCGTGCGCCACCACCACCTGGCTTGACCATGGCAACTCTTATGTAAGAAAACATTTAATTGCTGTGGCTCATTTACAGTTCAGAGGTTCAGTCCATTATCATCCTGACAGCGAGCATGGTGATGTGCAGACAAACATGGTGCAGGAGAGCACTACATCTTGTAGGCAACAGGAAGTCCACTGAGACACTGAGCAGTATTCTAAGCATAGAAAACCTCAAAGCCCTCCCCCACAGTGACACACTTTCTCCAACAAGGTCACACCCACTCCAACAAAGCCACACCTCCTAATAGTGCCACTCCCTATGAGATTGTGGAGGCCATTTACACTCAAGCTACCACAGATGTTATGGAAGTAACCAATAGAATTCTGGTTGGAATTAAGACCTCCACAGGAGGAATCACTCGTGTGGTATGGTAAATCTGGCCAAGAATGAAAGACTAGGGAGCTCACAGGCCTCAGGAATAAACATACCAGTATTACTTTGCTAAACTGATATAGTATCAAATTACCCTGGAAATTCCCATTTCTTTATCCATGGATTAGTGTATCCCTCAGACCCCATCAGAGATGTTTCTTTGTGTAGTACAAAGCAATTAATGCAGTAAGTCACAACTGGTCAAAGTGCAGAGGACTGTGTGTGTATGTGTGGAAAGAGGATCCACAAATGCAATATCACATCCAATTTCCTCACGCCAAGGCTAAGGGAAAATTGTGTAAGGAGAGACAAAAATATTGTAAGGGCCCTATATCAGGGAGGAGAAAAGACTGGAACAAAACAGTATCATCTTGACAATGACAGGGTCACTGCACCCATACGTTCATAGCAACTATGGTTGCCTGTACAAAACCCAAGCAAGTCTAAGTCAGTCAATTCTAGTGTGGTGGAGAGGGTCAATAACTCTGTACCCCTAGCCGACAAATAATGACAGCTGATGATTTCTGGAGGAAAGAGAGAGCCAGTTTTCTTTAAGGGTGTGGCCCTATTCTCCAGTGGATGGCAACATACCTATAACTATATGGGCAGGACAATTTGGATTCAGTGGGCTATTTAAAAAAATAAAAACAAGAAGAAGTGCTGTTGGCAAAAAGTGTAAAGGTCAGTGATCAATCTGGAAAAATATAGGAAGAAGAGTAGGGGTAGACATCATTAAAATATGTTATGTGCATTATGTAATTTTCTAAAATGATAACATTTTATATTTAATTTTTTTCTGTTGACCTATGTGGAAGTTTATGACTTTGCTACATTCATTTTTCTTTATTTGCTTTTTTTTCATTTAAAGGAGCACAGTAACACTCATAGTGTCCTAAAATTTTCATACCAAACAATCCTCCTGCCTTCACTTCCGGAGTAGACAGGATCCCATTTAGGAACAACACCTGTCTCTTTTTGTATTTGATTTGTTTAAATCAAAGCCTTGGGGAGCATGCAACCTCCTGTGGAGATCAGGCTTGTCTTCAATTGATGTTGATTCTGGTTGATCTTTGCCAGGAGCGCCTGGCATCAATGACTGAGAGGCATTAGAATAGCATATGTCAAGTTGTGTCTCACCCTCCACCCTTGTGTTTCTGCTTCATGTTACTTTGACTATTCTGCATGTTTTGCATGTCAGTATGAACTATACAATCAGTTTCTCAGTTTCACCAAACATCTTGCTAGTATTCTCATTGATATTACATTGATATGTGAATAATTTTAAAAAAAGTTTACACTTTAACAATCTTTAGTGTACCAACCACAGAATAATATATCTCTCCACTTCTTTAAATCTTGCTTAGTTTCTCTCACTCCTACATATTGTAATTGTATGTACCACTTTCATCCTTACCTAAATATCTTTGTGTGTGTCATTGTATATTAATACTTAATTGTTAATTGCTTGAATGTGGGAATACATTGGCTTTTCTATTAGAATTATGTGCCTTGTGTTTAGGATCCAGGCGTTATGCTGGCCTGTCCCCCCCCGCCCCCCCACCCCCCGTCACCTGGCAGGATGCACTTCGGCAGTACCCTGGCCAGCCCAGGGTCCTATGACTGCTACATCACTATGTAATCTGCACAAAGGGCAAAGGTCCCTTTTAGAGGCAAACTCTACACCCCCCTCTCTTTCTCTCTGTCTCTACCATCTCTCTGAGGAAGCAGACAGACCTTTGTCCCATCTTCCTTTTCTGTCTGTCTCTATCTTTTTCTTCTCTCCCTTCTCACATTCCCTTCCCTTCCCATGTAAGTTCTGCCTAATGGTGTGTCTGTCTCCCACCATGGTATCTGCTGACCCCACCTCTCAGCGTAGTCCTAACATCTTGAGTCAATGTGTTGAGTTTTAAATTTTTTACTGTTTCTTAGAGAACTTTATATGGTGGCTTTTGGTGATAATCACACCCCTTCCCTGCAACTAACCCCAGACACCTCTCCTTTACAATTCATCCTACTTTGTGTCCTTTAAAAAAAAAGCTTATCAAGGGTCAGCAAGATGGCTCAGTGGGTAAAGACAGTTGCTGCCAAGCCTGATGATCTGAGTTCGATCCCTGGAACCTACATGGTGGAAAGAGGACCATCTCCTGAAAGTTGTCCTCGAACCTCCAAGGAAGCACAATGACAAAGTCATTCACCAATGCACACAAACATATGTATGTATGTATGTATGTATGTATGTATGTATTCATCAGGACCATTTGTTCTGCCCAAATATTCTTAGATGTGTGGCCTTCCACTGGAGTGAGTTTGACTTACCAGGGTATACTATAAGAGAAAAGTGACTCTCCTCCTCCCAGCTGCCTATGGCTCCTGGACTAGCAGCAGGATATCATGCCCAACTATCCTCTGTATGTGGGGATTTGGTTTCACTTGTGTATACAGAAGTATCTTGCATGCTTTAACCGCCTCTATGAAACTGAATATTTCATCTTATTATATTTTCTTTTGTCATGTTTGGCTATTATCTCTTAGAAGACTGTTCTTTTCTAATGAGAGACAGAAAGGGAGTGGATCCAGATGGGAGAGGAGGTAAGGAGGGACTGGGAGGAGTAGAAGATGAGAAACTGTATTCAGGATATATTGTGTGATAGAAGAATCTGTTTTCTTTTTTTAACGTTTGAGACAGATTTTATTAGGGCGTCTCACAGTGGTTAGAGACAGTCTTTCTTCAGGACATTCATAGCATAGTGTGTGCATCACCCAGACTGCCCAGGGAGTCTGAACAGCAGAGTCTTACTGCTTATTCTACACATATTCACAGTAACTGAAAGATGCTGATGTCCCTTACACAGGAGTGTGTTAGTATCAGTAAAGCTAACCATAGCACCCAGCCCTCTGTCTACCCCCTCCTCCCACTTACGTAGAAATGCAACTCAGTCATGTCTCCCTGGTCCCTAACTCATATTCCCTGTGCTCTCTCTGAGCATCAGTGCAGCCTAAAGCAGCAGGGGCCAGACTGTGGGTTGATCATCATAGTGGGTGCTTCAATGACTCTAGTCAGCACTTAGACCAGCTCCCCGCTCTGCCAAGGCAAAGAAAGTTGAGAGTCCCACATTATCATCAGTTGACTAAAGAGGAGTTTGTTTGGACTTATTCTCCTGTGACACACCCCATTTTCTGGGATTTTAGCAAGAAGGTAGCAGAAAAAGTGAGTGAGGGCTCCAGCTGGGGCTCTCTGGCTACACACCATCCCTCTAGACCTCAGCAGAGGAGGTGCATGCTTGTGGCACTAAAGTGTCTGCCAGAAATTCATGGTGATCCTGGGCAGGTCAATGTCTGGGCCACAACCAGTTCAAGGTTGTCACTCAAGATTCAATCAAGTTTCTGTCTGAACACGGCAAAGGGAGGCTAAACCAATTCAGAATATGTTTGCACATACAGGGAAAAAAGAATGCAGGCCTCTGAATGTCTGTGGAGCAATGCGCAGTCGCAGTGATGAACTGAGTAAGGAGCCTCTCCCTGGAGGGCAGTGTCTGGCAAACACAGGCGCTGCCGGCGGCGACAAGGCTGCTGAGTACACCCGAGTATAATCAGACATCTGTTCCAGTGAGCAAGCAGTAAATTCATAAAATAAATTACTTTGAGAGGGCCATATGTGCTCCAGACATGTGGTTAATGTGAGCATAATAGCCATTCAATGTATTTTCACAGGAGCACAGGGCTTGGGAACACACACACACACATATTCCAACATCACTGTGTAGACAAGGATTTTGGTTTGTGGCATCCAAATGCAGACACATATCTCACAGCCTTGGATTTGTTTGTGTGTGCTTACATCTGAACATTTTTCTTTCTCATCAACAGTGCTGAGTCTATGCACCATCATTCAAGAAAGAACCAAACTCTTCACATAAACAGGCTGGGTAGGCAATGTTCCTTTTAGCTCCTTCCATCTCCTTTTTTCTATCAAAGCACGACGGGGCCTCTAGAGCCAGACAACAGGAACCAGGCCTGCTGCAGACGGCTGTCACCTCCTGCCCAAGAGACTCATTACACAGGCTGTACAGAAGAATGACTCATCCCTTTCCAACAGGCTAGGGGCAGGAGCAGCCGTGAGAAGCACAGAAAGCCAAGATATTCATTCTAAGTAGTCAGTTTAAAGCAAACAACAGGCTTAGTCAAAGGCCAGAGAAAACACTGTGTGAGAGCCAGGCTACAAGGCTGCTTTAGCCAGGCCACACAACTTCCTCAGTCCACCTGCTTACAGATGACAGGGTGAGACTGCAGACTGTGTTCAGGACGGGCGGTGGCCACCTGGGAGCATAGGCAAAGGACAGAGGTAGAGGAGGCTACATATCAAGCAGGCCCCAGCTCACTGAAGGCCCAGGGCTACCACCACCAGGCCTGTTCATACTCCCTCCTCTGAGTCCAACAGTAGCCAGACTCTTAGAAAAATCGACCTGGGGGAGAGCTGCAGAATTCCCTTGTCCAGAAGAGAATTCCTGCCTGCTCACTGACACAGTGCTTGCTTCCAGCTAGCACTTGTTATTTGTTTTTAAAGAACACAATATTAGCTTCTGCACCTGAACCAGGCCCAATTCAGCCAAAGCCTGCTGACAAGGCCCCACCCCCTGCAGTGCACAGATGTGCACTTCCCACCCTGGGCTTGCCAGATCAACAAGTCCCTCACCAACCTGCCCATCAGCTCTCACCCTCCCACTGGACCAGACCAATGCCAGCTCTGCAGCCACGGGTGACAGTCACAGGCCCCTGATGGTTTCCTTCTTCACTCAGGGCCAAGAAAAACTGTCTCTCCCAGACTGAGACATTCTCTTACAAATCCACAGAGATCCATCTTGGAGTCTAGCCCCAGCCTCTGTCCTCAGGGGCTTTCCAGACAAGTGTCTCAGTCCAGCAGAGAAAAGGGGAGTACACAATGAATCCCAGAACCAGCCTCTCAGTTTTCTACAGTACTGTGCCTTAGTGGGGGAGACAAGGCATCCACACCCCAAGTTTGCACCTGGAGATGTGGGGAAAGTGGGACAGGAGGGAAAATAAAATAAAGGGACAAAGTGGCTGTGCCACTTCTATAGGTCACTTAATACTGTCTTTTGGGTGCCCCTACCCTGGTTGTTTGTCAGTCTCTCAGCTGCAGGCAGGGCCTGTTTTAGCTGCTGGGTGGGGGCTGCACTGAGTTTGGTGAGTCTTGTCCAGTGATGGTGTTTAGCAGCAGGCACCAAGGCAGTGGTGGCAGGTAGGGGAGCCCAGGTTCTCAAGCTTCCTGAGAGGACCGGCAGAGGGCAGAGCCCTTAGGTGACAACTGTCACAGGCATCCAGGGGCCCATCCAGGGCATCATCAATGAATGTCAAGAAACCCCTGGGCAGGGACTTACACCCGAGTTATTGTAACAATACTGAGGCTGTCCACTGCAGTGCCTTATGTCACAGATAGTAGCTTTGATTGTTGGTACTCACACAGTTTCCTTATCCTGTGTGGACTCAGCCCTGACTTAGAAGGGGCTGGAAAGCTCCTGAGGTGCGGGACTGCCATGCTGCTCAGGAGCCTCTCCTCTCCATTTCCCTTCAGATTCCTGCTCTTGCTCTTCCTCCATGGTGCTACCAACCCTCCTCTCCTCTCCCTTTTTTCCTCTGGTTCCTTTTTCCCCCTAGAGTCTATTTTTCAATTAAAAAAAAACCCTATATGATTTCACACTTACAGTTGCCATGCTTTGTCCAGAAGAAAGCAGTGTTCCTTGATTCATGCACCATGTTTGGCTAGTGCATTCTTTCTGGTATTCCACAGTGATCCGCAAGCCTTGGGAAGAATGCAAGTAGTATGTCCTATTTAGAGCCCAGCATTCTTCAGTATTACCTTGTGTCTAACCTTGGCCAACTTTGGGTCTTTATGTTAATCACCATATACTGCAAATAGAAGTTTCTCTATCCTATTACTCCTCTGAATGTGTTTATCAACTATAGGATTATCTGATGGACTTGTTTTTTCTCTCATATATTACATCCCGACATGTTTCCCCTCCCTCTACTCCTTCTAGTGCTCCCTCCCTACACACACACATCCTCTGCCCTAGATCCACTCCTCCTTTATCTTAAGAAAAGGGCAAGCCTCTCAGGGATATCGACCAAACATGGCACATCAAATTATAATAAAATTAGGCACATCTCGTCATAGTAAGGTTGGACGAGGCAACCCAGTAGGAGGAAAAGAGTTCCAAAGGCAGGCAAAAGAGTCAGAGACAGCCCCCACTCCCACTGTTTGTAGTGCCACAGGAACACATCCATAACATTTATGAAGAGAATATTAGCCAGACCCATTCATGCTCCCTAATTGTCAGTTCAGTCTCTGTGAGCCCCTGTGGGCTCTGCTCAGTTGATTTTGTAGGCTGTCTTCTTATGAGGTCTTGACTTTCTGGCTCCTACAATCCTTCCTTGCTTTTTTTTTTTTCATCATCTGAAAATAAAGACATTTTAACTTCTCCCTTTCTTATTTGTATCCCCTTTATCTCCATTACTCCATTACTTGTTTCACCCCTCTCATCAATATTTCAAATAATATGCTGAACTGGAGGCAGGAGTGCTAACATCCTTATCTTGTTCCTGATTCTAGTGGTCTCATTTTCTTTGCGTTGCTTTAATGGATTTTACATCTACACACACACATTCCTCCATACACAAATATTACCCACTCAGTCTGTACAATATCAATTATTATGTTTGTTTTCAGGACTGACCATTTGGTATTAGCTAGTCAATTGGTGTGCTCTTCCCAGGGGAAGGCTAATTTTCTTCCACTCTCAGCATTCCTTAGTTGCCTGTTGTCCTTTGTGTAGGACTGGGACTTCCTGAGCAATCCTGCTTCCGCATTAGCATTTATACCGGTGTATTCCTTGTTCAGCTCATGTTTAGGCAACCATGTGCGTGAGCCTTTCATGAGTGTAGCTTTTGACACTCCTGGGAAACACAATCTTACAGCAAACTCCGTTCCTCTGGCTCTTATAATCTTTCCATCCCCTCTTCTATAATGATCCCTTGGGACTTGGTTCCAAGATCCACGCCTTTGCTAGTCCTGGGTTGTTGGTCAGGTTTTAATACCAGGAATGCTCCCCCTCTTGTTGAGCAGGTCTTAAGTTTAATTAGAGAGCTGTTGGCTACCATCAAGGTAAGTATGTCACTATTGAACTCTTACTGTGCTTGTCATTGTTGTGGTTCATAGGTATCATAAATGAGTAGAACTGTTTGTTCTTCCCTCCTTTGGAAGCTTGCATGGTGCCTTCTGCTACCATGAAACCTAGTCCTCAGGGAGGAGGTATTCAGCTAAATTCCAGCTCAGAGGCCTCTGGACCCTTTATTGTACATACATGGTGTCTTCAGCCATAGGGACTTACCTTCTATCTCTGGTGGGGGAGGTAGACCTGGGACAATAGCTTGTAATTTAGAGATAATCTGTTGGATAGCTCTGACCAACAACTCCAAACATGTCTAGTGTTGGGATTTTTGGTAGATGATCATTGGCTCTTGAAGGGAACATTTTTAAGCCACATGGGAAAATTTACTTTAAAATGTATACTTATATACCGACATAAGTATATTATAGATATAGTTAATGGTGTGATTCCTTATGACTTTTCAGACATCCTTACCGTTATTTGACCCTGTTTCCTCTGTCTCCTATATTTCCCCCATCTCCCTAATTGAGCCTCCCATTCTTCCCATTTTCTACTTCAGATCACTTAAACCCTAACATTCTCCTCTCTATTGCTCTCCCCAACCTCTGAAATCACCACTTTTTTACTTTCCCAGTTTTTGCTGTTTCTCCAGGATATGTGTTCACATCAAAGATGTGGAGGGAGCTAGGAACCTCAGATGAAGGATAACATATGATGTTTGCCTTTTGGAGTTTGTTTACCTCACTCAATATGAACTTTTCTAGTTTTACCCATTTACTTGCAAAGTTCATGACTTCATTTTTTTTTAACAGCTGAGTGGTATTGCACAACATTACACATTTTCATTATCCATTTGCTAATTGAAGGTCATTTATGTTGTTTCCATTGCCTAGCTATTGTGAATAGAGCAGCAATGAACAGGCTTGAGAAGTATTTATGGAGTAAGATGTCAAGTCCTTGGGCATATTCCAAGAAGTGTTATAGCTATGTCATATGGTAAATTTATTTTTATAGTTTTGAGGGTTCTCCACACTAATTCGCAAACTGGCTGAACCAGTTTACAAACTCCACCAACAGTGAATGAGGCTACCTTTTTCGCCTCACCCCCTCCAACATTTGTTGTTTTGAATATTTTGTTGATCTTTGCCATTTTTGTCTGGGGTAAGATGAATTCTCAAAGATGTTTTGATTTGCATTTCCCTAATTCTAGGGATGATGAACATTTTTGAGATATTTCTTAGCCATTTTTTCCTTTTAAAAATTCTGTATGTTAATAGAGAGAGAGACACTATGGGGTTAGGGAGAAACATGGTGCTAGGGAAATTCCAAGAAATCTACAAGGATGACCCACCACAGCTAAGTTTCCTTGAAATAGTGAAGGGAGTGACTGAACTTACCTTTCCCTGTAATCAGATTGGACTACAGTGTCCAATTGTCATCCAGTGACTGATGGAAGCAGGTGCAGAGATCCACAGCTAAGCACTGGGCAGAGCTCCGAGAGTCCAGTCAATGAGAAGGAGGAGGGAATATATGAGCAAGGGAGGTCAAGATCATGATGGAGAAATCTACAGAGACAGCTAAAGAAAACTCATGGGACCTCATAAACTCTGGACCGACAGCTGTGGATCTTCCATGGGACCGAACTAGGCCCTCTGCATGTGGGAGAGAGTTGTGAAGCTTGAACTATCTGAGGGTCCCCTGGCAGTAGGACCAAGCTCTATCCCTGGCTCATGAGCTAGCTTGTTGGAGCCCATTCCCTATGAAGGGATGCCGGGCTCAACCTTAATGCAGAAGGGAGGGACTTGGTCCTACCCCAACTTATATGCCAAGCTTTGTTGACTCCTCATGGGAGACCTTACCTGTTGGGAGGAGTGGATGGGGGATGGGCAGAGGGAGAGGGAAGATGGGGGTGAGAGGAGGGGTGGGAGGAAGTACTGTGGTTGAAATGTAAAATTAAATTTAAAGAAATAAAGCAATTATAAAAATTATATTCCGATCCCAGGCCCATTTCTTGAATGAGACTTTTTTTCACTGTTTTAGCTTTTTTTTATATTCTAGATAGTAATCCTCAGATGTATAACTTGCAAAAATTTTCTCCCATTTTGTAAATTTCCTGATCACCCAATTAGTTGTTTCCTTAGGTGAACAGAAACTTTTAGTGTTCATGAAGTCCCACTTGTCTATTGTTGGGCAAATGGTGTTCTTATTCAGAAAGTCCTCTCCTACATCTATATCATGTAGGGTATTGCCTATATTTTCTTCTAGCAGTTTCAGTTGGGGTTTCATGTTTAGGTCTTGGATCCATTGGAGTTAGTTTCTGTGCAATGTGCTAATATGGGTCCAATTTCATTCTCCTGCATGTGGGCATCCAGTTTTCCCAGCACCACTTGTTGAAGATGCTTTGGCATTTTTTCAAATATTAAATGAAGTTACATGTACTCATATTTGGGTCTTTGATTTTGTTCTTTTTGGTCTTCACATCTGTTATTCTGCCAATACCATATTGTTTTTAGTACCATGGCTCTGTAATATATCTGGATAATTAGAATGGTAATGACTGCAGCATTGTGCTTTTTGCTCAGGTTTGTTTTGGTTATATACATCTTTTGTAGTTCCATAAGAATTTTAGAATAACTTATTTTTGTGAAGAGTGGAAATGAGATTTGGATTGAGATTGCATTGAATCTATAAATTGCTTTTGATAAAATAGTCATTTTCACAATATTAATTTTACCAATCCATAGGCATGGAGTGTTTCCATTTTCTAGGCTCTTTCTCTCTCTCTTTCTTCATAGGTTTAAAGTTTTCACTGTAAAGGCATTTTAATCTCCTTGGTTAGACTTATTCCTAGATATTTTATTTTGAGGCTATCATTGAAGAAGAGTGTGTCCATAATCTCTTTCTATGTATGTTTTTGTTGGTGTATAGAAAAGTTATTGATTTGTACAAGTTGATTGTGTATCCTGACACATTGATGAATTTGTTTGTTTCTAGAAGTTTTCTGATAGTTTTTAAATCTCATATGTAATACCATGTCACCTGCAAATAGGGACAGTCTGGCTTCTCTTCCTATTTGTATCCCTTTTATTTCCTTCTCTGGCATTATTACTCCACCTAGTGCTTTGTCCACAGTATTGAAAAGGAGCAGAAATAGTGGACACGATGTCAGTGAGATTGCTTCAAGTTTTTTCTCTATTTAGGGTGACCTTAGCTGTCAGTTTATCATATTTAGCTTTTATTATGTTGATGTATGTTTCCTCTAGTTATACTTCATCCTTAACTTTTATCATGGCCACATGTGGAATTTTGTCAAAGCTTTCCTGCCATCTATTGAGATGATCATGTGATTTTGTCTTTATCCCCATTTCTGTGGTTTATTACACTTACTGACTTGAATTTCAGGGCTAATCATCATGGTCGTGGTGGATAATCATTTTTATGGGTGTGTATACTGTATGTATACTTATTTTATTAAGCATTTTTTAATTTATAATCCTTGGGTATATTGGCCTGTAGTTTTTGTTTCTGGTTTTGT
The DNA here is from genome assembly GCF_943737965.1 of Phodopus roborovskii. NCBI lineage: Eukaryota > Metazoa > Chordata > Mammalia > Rodentia > Cricetidae > Phodopus > Phodopus roborovskii. Next base: position 107,594 of record NW_026125640.1, on the reverse strand, counting down.
CTTTACCTGTTTGATTTTAGAGTGATACTGGCTTCATAAAATAAAAAGAGTTTGGAAGTATTCTGTGTGCATATGTGTGTGTGTGCACACACACATGTGCACATAATTAAAAATATGTATTTACTTATGTAATTGTTTCAAATTATTTTAATAATTATTCATTTATTGCTCATATGTAATACTAATAAATATATATATTTAACTTTGGGGATTGCTTATAGACCTTTGAAGATCTGACAGAATCCTGCTGTGAATTCATGTGGGCCTGGGCTTTTCTTAGTTGGAAGACTTCTCATTACTCTTTTGGTATAATTTGTTATGGGTCTGTTTAAGTTGTTGTCATCTTCTTGTTTTAATTTTGGTAGTTTGGCTGAATCTGGAATTCAGCTATTCCTTTTAGGATTTTCAGCCTAATGGATTACTGGTTTTTAAGGTATTCCTTTATGTTATTCTGAATTTCTTTAGTATTTGTTGTAATTTTTCCCTGCTCATTTCTAATTGTGTTAATTTGAGTCCTGTCTTTCTTTTGTTTGGTTGGGCCAACAGCCTGCCAATCCTTTTTATCTTCTTGGAGCACCAGCTCTTAGGTTTGCTGATTCTTTGTACCATTTTCTATTTTATTGATTTCTGCTCTGGTTTTTATTACTTCTTGCTGTTTTGGACTTGGTTTTTATTGTTTCAATTTTTTAAATTATACCACTAGGGTGTTTATTTATGCTTTCTCTGACATTTTGGTTGCTGTTTTATTTATCTATATCACCCATTGATTTAAAGGACTTGAGAACATTTCCTCTGCCCTAAAATTTATCCCCTGAACACACAAAGTAATTACTCCTCCAGCAAATCTACCTCCACAATAATTAAATCATTACATTTTGACACAAGGAAACAGGAAACTTTTCTGGTCTTTTGCTGTATTGTTCACAAGTACATCGATATCACAGTAAAACAGATCCAAACACATAACCACACATATGTTAAAAGTCTACTCAAATAAGATACACTGATGTGACAGTAACATTTACAATTCATTGGCAGTTAATTAAGTAACAATGAAAAGTAGCCAAATTCTCCTGAAGGTTATTTGGACTACTCTTATTTAAATATCATCCACACTGAAAAACAAGTTCTTATTTTCTAATATGCAGGGAAAGGTGTGGGAACCAAGACAGAAAACAAGGGAGAAAGGGAGTCAATAAGCTAATATAGACTATCACAGTTTGTCCCTAGCTCTGACAAAGCAGGAAATTTTACTTAATAATTGACAGTGACACAAAATTCCCACCAGGCACTTCATTTCTTCACACACCCAACCCCCAACACAAAGACTTCTGACTTTTGGTAATTCATTATACATAAAGGCAAGGATGTAAGAAGGAAAAACCACAGCATAAGCAACAGGTTTTTGTTTTCAAGTCAAGGTGGCCAAAATTCCCTAGTTCAAGACCTAAATTTGCCCCTTAGTTTATGGGCGTGTCCTTGAACCAGTCATTCAACCATTTCAAGTCCATCTAGACTGTTAGTTTCACAAGGGAAAACAAGACAAAACGTTAGTTTCACAAGACAAAACAAACATTCTTCCTCCTCCTGACTCAATGGTGTAAGCCACCTGTCTCAAAGCACTGGAATGTCAGTTTCTTTTTTAATACAATAAATATTAACAGGACTTGTCTCACAGCATCAAATGGAGGCATCCAAGAGATTTGTATATATAAAGCTCTGATACAGTGATTGATCATGGTACATGCTTAACTGTAAGTTATTGGCACTAATTAGCAGCTATCAAACCTGAAAACAGTTTGAAAACGTTCAAACAGCAGTATGTAAGGTTGTTACCCACCAAATGTAAATTGCTCAAGTGTGCATATATTTATTCCACAGAAATCTAATAGCTTCTATATCGGGATTTGCTAATGCAATAAATGAATCCTGAATTGTGGAACAGACCTAATCTACTACAAGGCATTCAGCAGACTCCAAGCTTTTCTACGTCAAAACAGGCCTTAAGCACGGGGCCTAGTGGCTTCCCAATCTCCCGGCTGCCAAGGGAACCCCACTCCTCTGTGCACAAGGGGGCGGGGGGGGGGTTGGGGAGAAAGCCTCGGGAGGGCGGGGGCCGGGGTTGGGGGAACACTAGGATTCCTGGGCCTAGTCGTCCAGATCCACCTCAAGCACGATGGACCCCGGCAGCTGGTTAACATCTAGGGTTTCGGGGAGCTCCCTATGGTAGTCGCAGGGGTTTTCAGACATCTTCTGACAGTCGGCGTCACGGCTTTCAGGCTGCTGCTGGGCGGACCAGTGGGCGATGCCTCCGGCTCGGAGAGCGTCTCCGGCGGCTTCCAGGAGGTCACACTCTGAGGCAGGAGAAGCAGGCCTGGTGCTGAGCGGTGTCAGGGGCTGCTCCGGGGTGTCGCAGCATCCTGCATCCAGCGGCTGCATCAGAGAGGCGCCTCCTCCGACAGGTCCTCCCCCGCCGCCGCAGCGAGGAAAGATGAAGTCGGGCATCCCAACCCCCCTTCGCTTGCACACGATCTCGGGGGGCATGGGGTACTCGGCCTGCTGCGGCAGAGCCTGGAAAAGCTGCGCAGCGGCCGGCGGCCCCAGAAAGCTCAACGGCCCCATGCTGGCCAGGAAGAGGCTCCGGCCCTGTTGCTCCCAGGCGGCGGCGGCGGCCAGCCCCAGCTCTTTGCAACGGGTCCCGGGCGATGAGGACGAGGCGGCGGCGGCGGCGGCCGATGACAGCAGGAAGCGGCGGGCGGCCGCGGCGCAGTCCTCGGCCGCCAAGGCCGCGTAGCGCGGCTCCAGGTGCTGCAGGGGAGCGGCGAAGGCCCTGTCCCGCAGCGGCAGCGGCGACAGCGGCGGCTCCTCCTCTGGGCCGGCGGGGGCGGGCCCGGCGGGGCTGTGCACGATGAAGCACAGCATGCAGGGCCCGCGGAAGAAGCAGTCCCGGTTTCGGGGACCCGGGGACTGCGGGGAAGGCGGGGACGCCTTGGGCTGCGGAGACGCCTTGGGCTGCGGAGACGCCTTGGCCGGGTTCCGGCCTGGCAGTCTGAAGAGAGGGCGCCTGCGGCGACACCAGCTGCAGCCACGAGGCTTCTTCTGGCTCTGCCGGTTACGAGGCTCCTTGGACAGAAAGTGGCCCATGAAGGCGGCCCCTAGGCGGGAGAGCCGGGCTGCTGCGTGGGAAGAAGGCCCAAGAGACGGGCTCAGGTGGCCGGCTAGGCCGCTGGCTGACCGGGCCTCTCTGCCCTCCTGGCACAGGCGACGACACGGGTGGGCGTCAGCTGCAGGGTACCCAGGTGGCCAGATGCGAGCTACATAGTTTGGCCCGGGAGCCGAGAGAAAGATGGGCCCGAGCTGTGAAAACTCGAGGCAGGAAGCGAGCAGGTCGCTGGGCCAGTCGCTTCAGTCAATCAGCGCGGTGGTGGGGGCAATGCCAGTCCTGCTCAGACCACACTGCAGCTCCGCCAACGACGCGTGTGCCTGCGACACGACAGGAGCCGCAGGAGCACACCACCCACTCCAAGAGGGGGCGGAGCCGGCCTTGGGGGCGCGCTGGAGGGGGGAGGATGGAGGAGGGAGGGGGGCGGTGGAGGAGGTGGGGGGGCAGTGATGATGGCTCACCTGGGTGGGTCACTAGACTGGCAAAAGGCTGGCTGCTCTCCCAGCCCTCCTGATCAGAGGTTCTTTAGGGGCTGCAGCCCACACCTCTCTTTTGAGGTGGGCCTATTTTTCTGATTTTTTGATGTAGGCGCTTAGAGCTGTAGTTTTTCCTCATAGGACTGCTTTCAATGTATCCCAGGTTTCATGTTGTTTTTCTTTGGTTCCAGAAAATTTTTTAGTTTTTTTTTTCCTCTTTGACCCCTTCATCATTCAATGATGTATTGTTTAATCTTCATGAGATCGTGTGTTTACTAGAGACATGTCTGCTGCCAATTTTAAGTGTTATTGCGTTGTGATCAGATAGGATACATAGTGTTATTTTAATCTTCCTGCTTTTGTCAAGATTTGTTTTGTGTTCCAGCATGTGGTCTGTTTAGAGAACCTTCCTTGTGCTACTGAGGAGAACGTGTGTCCTGTGGTGTTTATCTGGAATATCTGTAGGTATCTGTTCAATGTGGTTGATGTATGACGCTATTTAATTCTTAGTTCTCTATTTTTTGTCCAGATGACGTGTCTATTGGAGAAACTGGGATAGTGAATTCACACAGAATTAACAGGTTGATGCTAGTCCATCTGCTTAAGTCCACCAGTACATTTTTAAAATGAAATTGGGTGCACCAGAGTTTGATGCATATATGTTAGGACAGCAATGTTTTCTTGGTTAATTGTTCCCTTGATTAGAATGAAGTGTCCTTCTTCATCTCTTCTCAGTAATTTTAGTTTGAGACCTATTTTGTCATGGGTTAGGATAACAATGCTAGCTGCTTTCTTGTCCGGTCTCCTTTGACCATTCTTTTACTCTAGGACAGTGCCTATCTTTAAAATTTAATATGTGTTTCTTGGAGGCAACAGATAGATAGATAAATTTTGTTTCTTGATCCATGAAGCCAGTGTGTCTTTTAATTGGAGAACTGGGGCCATTGATATTTAAAGTAAATCTTTAAAAGTCTGTGCTGACTGTAGTCATTTTGTTGTTGATTTTTGGTGTTATTGTGTTTTCAGCAGTAATTTGGGTTTTGGTGTTTATGGCTTTGTATTTCTACCATCTCTATGTTCATTTCTCTCTTTATCTGAAATACAGCTTCCTGTATTTCTTTAGGTTTTGTTCGTTACATATACATTTTTTAGAATGTTTATATCATGGAAATTCTTTCATTCTCTTTCAACTATGGCAGATTGTTTCACTGGACAAATTAGTCTAGGCTGGTTATTGTGGCTCTTTAGCACTTGGGATGCGCTGTTACAGGATCTTCTGGCTTTCTGAGTTTCCACTGAGAAATTATTTGCTATTCTGATAGAGTTTCCTTTATTTGTGACTTGCTATTTTTCTCTAGCAGCTTCCAATACACCTTCTTTGTCTTGTCTACCTAGTGGAATGGCCCCATAGGCTCATATACTTGGTCACTGGGGACTGGTACTATTTGAAAGGATTAGGAAGTGTGGCCCTGTTGGAAGAAATGTATCACTGGGGGTGGGCTTTGAGTTGTCAAAAGCCCAAGCTAAGCCCAGTGTCTCATGCTTCCTGTTCTCTTCAGATCCAGAACTCTCAGCTGCCATACCTGCCTGTAGGCCTCCATGATCACCACCATGATGAAAATGGAATAAATCTCTGAAACTGTAAGCTAGCTCCAATTAAATGCTTTCTTTTATGAGTTACCATGGACATGATGTCTCTTCGCAGCAATAGAACACTAAGACAGTACTACTGTTGGAATTTTTCTTTAATTAGTATGAAGTGTCCCTCCTTATACCTTCTGATTAGTTTTAGTTTGAAGGCTGTTTTATTAGATATTAGATACTTGCTTATTATTAGTTGCATTTAATTTGAATACCATTTTCCATCCTTTTATCCTAAGGTAATGTATATCATAGTTAATGAGATGCATTTCTTGGAGGTATCAAAAAAGATGAATCCTGTTTTCTAATCCAATTTGTTAGTCTGTGAATCTATTGGGGAGTTGAGACCACTAATCCACCCACTGATCCTATCATTTTTTACTTTACTCTTATTTTTCGCAGTTCTAGGGATCTGTCCCAGGACCTGGCCCATGCTAAGAAAGTGAGTCACAAGCCCAGGATTCTGACACACTGGAAGGAGGTAAGTTACTGTTGTTTCAACATATTGTCATTGTGACATTTAACACATGCATATAATATGTTTTTATCATGGCTGTTGTTCTTTTGCTGCAGCTAATGCCTAAGAAACACAAACACGAGACTCAGTGCCCACGTGGAGTTTATTGAGAGAGGGGAGAGAAAGAGGGGGTAGCTGGTGGCCAACCGAAAGCAGGAGAGGGAGAGAGAGCAGAGAGAGAGCAAAGAGAGAGCAAAGAAGCAGAGAGAGGCAGAGAGAGAGAGAGAGAGAGAGAGAGAGAGAGAGAGAGAGAGAGAGAGAGGTGTGGGGCACTTGCTTTTAAAGGGGACTTGCGCATGTGTAACTGAGTCCTCTGGCCGCCAGGTAAAGCCAGGTAAAGCTGACTTAGGGATGGCCATGAGCCATGAGCGTCCCGCCCATCATTGGGGCGGGGGTCAGCTGGCTTCTAGTTCTAACAATGGCTATGTCCCATCACCAAGTGTGTCTCCCTCCCACTCTCCCTGATCTCAGTATTTTTCTCAACTCATCTTCCTTCTATTTTCCTGGGTATTTTGTTTGTTTGTCTGTTTGTTTTTATCAACCTGTAACTTCGATTAAGGTTATGTAGGGGAGCATGTGTAGATTGGTTATCTAACAGATTGTTACCTGCCCATGTATTTTTATCACCATCACCTCCAAGTACCCTGTTTTTTTCTCTCTACCACTACTCCTAATCCCAGTACCTAGGTAGAAATTATCCAATCCCCAGGTACTTTCTCTTCTATCTTAGGACTCTTGATTAACACATGTATTTCATTTGTTTCGTATAGTGGCATGTGCTAGGGAGTTAAAGTCATGGAAATCTTACTAATGTCTATACCACTAAAGTTAATTTCTTTCACCCTCTGAAAGCATTAACTACATATACATCCTTAGGGAAGGGTAAAATTTCACAAGTCCCTCTCCCTAGCAACTGTAACTTTCTACCAATTCTTAGGAATGGGAGAGAGGCTCATGAGCTTTCCACACTTGAATGATTAGGACCTAGTCTTTGGCAGGTAATAGCAGCTGCTGAGATTTCAGGCATGCAAAGGCTATGTCATATCCTAGAGACTAAAGTCATGTCCTAGAGACTAAAGTCCACACAAATCCACCCTTTCTTCTACCTCTTATATTCTCTCTTTACTTTCTTCCATGGTGTTCCCTGACCCATGGAGTAACTGCTACCAGAAACTCCTCTGGGCAGCTTGACAGTACACTAACTTATGGGCATAAGCATAAATACTTAGAAAAAGTTTGACTTTATACCCAAATGTTTGACTTTATACCCAAATCTGACATTTCAATGTGCTAAAATATACAAAAGTGAACACAGAACCCATCTACAGGAGCTTTGCTTGATTATTTGTTGTCATCACCAATGAATTAATAGAGTTTTGATCCCAGTCATAATGTTTATTGCTACCACATCTCCTCTTGATATTTGAACCTTCTTGCCACAATTGAGATGGACAGTGCTCAGGGATGCTGCTAAACCTGCTAAAATGTACAAATAGCTCCTCACTAAAAGAATTATCCTGGCCACACCAGACATAGTCCAGAGCTTCAGAAATTCTGCTGTGGAAGTAGGTACATCCACAGACATATTCCACCAATATTTAGATGTATGCAATATGAACTATGTGGGCTGAGGTGGCAAAGTGGGAAACATTTAAATCTCACAAATAACAACTAATGTAATATGTCTCTATCTTTTCCTTTGTTTCTTGAAACATTCCATTGTATTGCTTATGTTCAGTTTCTCTCATTCCAAGAGACAATGAACTTGGCATTGTGCAACTACAGGTTTTTTTTTTCCTAAAACTATGCCCATCAAACTGGGTAAAATTGATGACTTGGAACCAGACTTACTACTCTAGGAGGAGTTTCTGGTGGGAAAGGGCTAGTCCAGACACACTAAGAATGAGATAAGCTGAATGAAGATTCCCAGTTTACCAGAATGTACAAATAAAACAACAAAGCATATGGCAACTGCGCTTTCCATTTCCTTGTATCAACAGTTTCTCCAGTACTTGGAGCCATGAATTGTAGAAGATGGCTCAGCATTGGGGGCCTAAAGCTCTGGTAGAAGTGACTTAATAAACAGACTAGGTGAATTTGGTGCTTTCAAGAGCAACCCATGCCAGCCCACCTACCAAGCACTGGTACCCACACCCAGATTCAGTGTCATTTCCAGGTGGGTATGTATGCTGAGTATCCTTCGGGGAGGAAAATTCAGATGCAAGCACAGATTGAATTCTGAGTAACTTGGGTACAGAACTTCCAAATGTCTCCATTGACACCGGGATCATTTAAGTTGTATTCATTGTGTATTTGGTATTTTCATAGTTACTTTTTGGGAATGTTTAATATGTTCAAAGCAAATCATATACATTTTAATCCCTATAGGTATATACACTGAGAATAGTTAAATATCCTTAATTCATATACACTGAGAATACTTAAGTATCCTTAATTCATTTGAGCCACGGGTATTATTCTTCCATTCTGCATGCCTGCAAAACAAAATTGTTTAGGCCACCTTTTCAGAAACCTAGAACACCAGGTCCATCCCATAGCCCTCTGAGCATGCTACTGCAGCTGGAAGGCATCAGTCTGCCACTATTAACATTTGTCTTGGGAGTAGTCTTACCTTTCTACTTGACATATGTGACTGTTCTGATGGCCATACAGTGGGTGTTAGTGAGACAGATAACAGGGTAAGGGCACTGCTAGAGAGTGACAAGAATGGCCAGTTTCCAACTTCCATTTTCATGGGTCCCAGTTTTCCCTAAAAATACTAATTCTTCTTCAAAAAACAGACTGTTTCTCTTTGCATTTCATCCTCAGGACTCTATTTACTTAATGATTTAAGGTAGCATACAAAGTAATGGGATTCATAGTGACATATCCTTCCAATCACCTTGTCCCAACATCTGTCCTCATTTTACTAGTTCCCTTCTTTCTCCCCAGTTGTCCCTGTTACTCTCATGTCCCTGCATAGAATCACTCTTTTTACCACTTTAAGGATTCAGCTTCCTATCTTATGGTACCCTACATACAAAATTACACAAGAATATAAATTTAAATTTTGTTACTCATTGAAATTAAACTTGAACCATGTGTCTTTCTACATTTGGCTTGTTTGGTTGATCATGATCATTTATCAGCACCTCTTACTCCTCTCTGCATCCCCACATAGTGCTGAGGCAGAGATCTCTTGTGTCTTACCTTTCCACAAGGCCACCAGTTTCGCTCATCAGAGCCATAGCCATAGGAACCCACATTAACTCAATCACTCCTAGGAGAGCTACATTGGGCATTATGGCTCCTACATATGAATGGTAGGTGAAATGGGTATATGACACAACTCACCTCATAGCATCTGCCATGTAATATTAATGAAGTCTAGACCTGCCTGCAGCACACACATTGTCCACATGGTCCAGAGCCCTAGGTCTCATTTATACCATCTGTGTTCTTCAGATGTGAGCCTTAAATCTGTCATTCTCTGAATGCTTCTGCCTTTGATGCCATTTAGGCCTGACTTTGCACTTGGCTTCATGCTTCAGCCTCTAGTCCCACATCAACTGGGCTACCTTCCTTAGATTTCTGTTAAATAACTACTTCATTATCTCTTCATGTTCATATAAAGTCCCAAATGTCTGTCAGTGTATCTTATTTTTTTGTCTAGAGTGTCACCGTGACCCCTGGTCCTGTTGGGTATGTTAGTCAGTCATGAGGGAGGAACAGCCTCTCCCACATGCTGCATGTTTGGGGAAAAACATCCACCAACTGAACCCACTGAAACTATAAGCCCAAAGTAACCTTCCTTCCTTTATTTTTCTTAGGCATTTTTTTTTCAGCAATGGAGCAGTAACTACTAGTCCAGTGTAGCTCAGTGGTAGAGCACTTGCCTTGCATGTAGGAGGACCCGGGTTCAATCCCTAGAATCAGATATTACCACTTACTTCGAAAAAGGTAAGATTAAAGCACTGATCTACACTGAGCCTCGGGCTCTTACATAAATGAAGGTCATATGTGTTGTCAAGAAAATCCAGATTCTCCTACATCAGAGAATTTGAATTTTTTACCTGTGTGCAGACAGGGGAGGAAGTAAGCACTGACCAGATAATGAATACGATGGCTGTGACTACACACAGTTCTAGTGGAACATAGCAAGTGACAAGTGATCATAGTGATGATTTGTATATTTGTGTACAAATACAGAGAAATGTGTTAAAATAAGCAAATGAACTCTGCTCAGTAGTCCTGAGTAAGGGAAGGGCAGTGTGCTTCAGTGCAGAGGATGACTAATAGTACATGGTTCCTAAGAGAGAGACAGGGCAGACAAATAGCAGTATGAAATAGCAATATGCCTCACTGGATGGAATATTGATAGACTTCTTTTATTATACTTGCATTTATGTACTCTGTGTGTATGTGTGTGAGAGAGAGAGACAGAGAGAGAGAGTTCAGTTGTGAATGTCAAAAGACAATGTGGGGAAGTCAGTTCTCTCTGTCTACCATGTGGGTCTTTAGGATTGAACTCAGGTTGTCTGGCTTGGCAGTCCTTTACCACTGAGCCATCTAGCCTGTTTGAAACATTGGTATTCTACCAGAGTGTTTTTTACACAGTAAGAATAATACTAACAAAGTGCTTAGCATGGGGTATCCCCGGTGCTAACCAGATGCCATAAAGCAAAATCTATGCTTAAAGATGGCCTGTCTAAGGAAGAACAATTCTAATGGGACTTGACACAGTGATGATAATACATAGTGAATGCTTGGGACAAAGTTCTGACAGAGTGTTTGACACATCCTGCAAAATTGCTAAGAGAACGCTTGACAAATAATAGAAAACTGATGATTAACTCTTAGAACTACAATGAAATTTAATAAGTACGTATATACATATGTCTCTACATATAACTTATAGTTAGGCTTTCAGAGTTGAGGTTCTAACCCTGAATTCCTGCCACGTTCTTATCTTCCTGGGCTTATTTTGACTCTCTGTGGTTGAGACAAGAAAGAAAAGAAATGCTAGTGAATTCACACTGCCTCCTCACTGGTCTGTTTCCTCCTATCCTTCAAAGCTTGCATGTTTTCCTCCCACCAAACCTCAGAGCCTCTGCTCCACAGGAAAACCCTCTACTCAGAGCACAGTGACTTCCTCACCTTGTCTTTGAATTCCTAAGCCAAAGGAAGGTGTGGCCTTTACTGTGCCCTATACTTTGAAAGCTGAACTTGGATTTGGGAGCCCACAGCATCCTGGATAGGGAAGGTCTCCAAATTACCCAGCTTTGCAGTAAAGGAAGCTTAGTGTATTGCTTCACCCTCAGTGTTGCACACAAAAGGACTAGAAGTGGATGAATGATCCAATACCATATGAGAAAAGTGTGTATTCTGGGTTTGGGAGATGGGTCAAAGGACCACTTACAGATTCAGTCCTCATCATCATCATTATCGTTGTCGTCGTCGTCTTCTTCTTCTTCTTCGGGGTCACTTATCTCTTCATATATTATTCGATTCTTCCTTACCCGCAACCGATGGGTCCAGGCGTTCACCCGAACAGTATTGACTCCTGAAATAGAGAGGGATTAGTGCATGAGAGCTAGATAGAAAAGAAAAAAGGCTTGTTCCTCCCATGAGCCCATGGGCCTCCGCCATAGTCTGCTTTTTACATCTGCTGACTCCCAAAGACTGAGATGTTAGCCATACAACAGTACAGACCAAAGGCCACTTCAGGTTATGCCATCTAGTGTACTGTTTGGTTCAAGTCCTCCATCATCTGGTATAGATGTCCTATTTTATCCTTCACTAGAAGGAGGACCCTGGGGTCATCCTCTTTCATTGTATAGATTTAAAAAGTGACCCACAGAGTATGTAGAAGACTTGTCAGGTGTCACATGGCTTTCAGAAGGACAGGTAAAATTATGATTATGGAGACTCATTCTAACATCTGAACTGGTGCTGGGTGACCTCCTCACCCAGAAAGGCCTGGGATATTTCAGGGCCCAGAACATGCAGGGAAACCAGACTATTGTTTCTTCCATGATTTACTCTCATCCATTGCCACCCTACTGTCTGTCCACAAAACATGTGCTTTCTCTTGGGTGTGCAGGTGTCTTTGGGCCCTTCCTGAGCCTAGTGCACCAGAACTCATTTTGGGTTCTTTTCTTCACATGCTGCCCTCTTCAGCAAGTCTTAAACACCAAAGCACTTATTCAGGCTATCAGTACCATTTCTACATTGCCTTACAGGTTAAGTATTGTCTTGTTTGGTTGTTTTTTTTTTCTAAATTATATATGTTGTTACTTTGTGGCACCTACACTATTTTTATTGATATCAAGATGTGGCATTGGTCCCTAATCATAAGCTGCCTTTCATTCAACTTCCTGATTCATGCATGAGAGAGAGTCTGTGTATAACCAAATGAACGATGTTTCTGAGCTTGGAAACATGACTTACTGCCCTTTATTTTACATTTTTTCTATTTATGTATACATGTGTATGTCTGTATGTGTGACACATATGTGGATATGTCTGAAGAGGCAAGAGTACTTCATCAGATCATCTGAAGCTGCAGTGACAGATACTAGTGAGTCACTAATGAGCTGGGAACTGAACTTCAGTCCTCTGGATCTGCAGCAGATATCCTTAACCACTGAGCCATCTCTCCATACCCCCTTTCTTTCTTTCTTTCTTTCTTTCTTTCTTTCATTTGGTTTTGGTTTTGAGACAAAATCTCTTCATGTACCCTAGAAAAGTCTTGGTCTAATGACCCTACAGAGCTTTGCAATTATAGGCATGCCAAGCACACCCAAATGGAAAGTTTAAATGATATATAGTAAACTGAATACGTGCCCTTATAACCCCTTCTTTTCATTCAGTCCTTAACTGTGTCCTCACTGTCCACTAACTCTCAGCTCCCTTAACTCTCTACACTAGACTGGAACCTGCCAACTGTAGAAACTCCCATTTCATAGTCAGGTGTCTCTGAGGGTTTCTCTGGCTTGGGTCTGTGGGGCAGCCAGTTCCCAGGTGTAGATGTGTTTTGAGGCCAATCACACTGGGAGGAGTCCACAGCAAAAGGCCTGTCATTTTTAGCAGAGGAGTGCATGGTCCATTTACAGAGCAGCAGCCAGCTGGTGATTTCTGCTTGGAAAGTGCCAAGGTGAAAGAATGAACAGACTCTGGATTTCAGAAATGAAAGAAGACATGTGTTCATTTCAGTGATCTGGGCTATGGACTAGAGAGCTAGTGAAGTGCTGTTCATCTCAACCATTTAGCACAGTTGTGCTGAACCATATTATCAGTCCTCTAGTTATTAGAATGTTGTGACTGAAGAAATGTGGACCTGGTACTGTAAATCTGACAAAAACCTATGGTTGCACAGACCCCATGGTGAAAAGCCATTTCTGTGATTTTGCTAAAGGAATGTAGTAGAAACTGACCTCTAAATTCCTATCTCTCTGCCCATTGATAGCTCTCAGACATTATCAGAGAAGTGTTGTTTTACAGTGAGTAGTGGCTTATACAGAAACTCCCAACTGGTTAGACTGCAGAAAATAAGTGTCTATGGATTGCTCAGCTAAACACTGAACATATATGTCATGCACCTCCCTCCCACACTCAAGAACTGTTTCAGAAGGGGACAAAGATTGTAAGAAGCAGAAGATGGGGAGGAGCAGAGCATTATAGTGTTTTATGGACATGACAGGTTCGTTACACTCGTGAACTCACAAGAGCTGTCTTTGCCCACATAAGAACTGCACAGGATCAAGCCTGTCAGCATTCTAGCATGGAGTGAGTAGGGACTCATAAGCTCCCACCCCTTTGTGAGTAATGATAGATGGCTTTTGTGGGAAGAAGAGTCAGTTTCCTTTAAGGGTATGGCCCTTACTCTAGTAGATGAGTCGACATCCCACAATATGTACACAGCACATATTGGGTTTGGCTGATTAATTTTTTTCAAAAATAAAAACGAGACATGAATTTGAGGAGTGTGGAGAAGTGAGAAACACTCCTAGGAAAGATGTTTTTGTGCATTAGATGAACATGTGTGAATATGATCAAAATACATTTTATGAAATCCTCAAAGAGTTAAATAAATACCACATTGAAAAAGAATGAAGAAATTATGTTAAGCAACAGGAATTAAATTGCATCCCACCTGGCATAATAGAAGAAGCTGAAATAGAATCTCTGCCACCAAGTTTTGCACGTATATCATAAAGATCAACTGTTACTCTTGTCAGCTACAAAAGAGAATTAGAATAAGGCATTTTGGTAAACAGTAATCTACAGGTGGTATTTCAGCCACCTGATCAGGGGTATTCTAATTTGCTAGATAATATTTAATACAGGACCTTGCAAATAAATAAAAACACACACCAAACTAACAAGACCCGAAATCTATCATTTGAAACATGTGATACTTCACATTAAATTTTACACTTTAAGTATCAAATATATTTTATACACTTATCCACCACCAAAAAGAAAAGTATCCTCAACAATGTGGACATGAACTGAAGGACAAACATAGTGTGTTTGTACAGAAATAGGTGATACTCACCTTTATGCGTTTTATCTGTTTAGTGTAAAAATCTTCTTCAGAATCTTCATCTATGGAAAGTAACAAATCAGAAGGTTTTGTTTGTTAGCAAATATTTCAAAACTTCCGAATCCTGCCAGTTTAGGAAATACTGGAGTGAAGGGTGAGAGCCCACTCATGAAGGAGGAGCTGGTGGAGTGTGACTCCCTTTGACTGTACTCTGACATAGGCATTATCTATAGTATCACTTTAGAAGTCCTCCTTGTGACTGTGTAGGAAATGTTTCTCCAGTCTCATCACTGCTCATCCTATCCCAGTACATTTCCTTTACCACATATGAAATTGATTTCAGGAAACTTTGACCTGTCTGTACTTTCAGATGTGGGATAATGAAAAACTTAACAAATGAAATGATTTGAATATTCAAGCATGAGGAAGGATAAGTGATTCAGCTCCATGTTTTGAGAGGCTATCTAGTGTAATCTCGTTTGCACTCAAAAAACTTGGCATAAATTTCAGGCCTGGAGTTTGCAACCAAGCAAAGTGCTTGTGGGAGATTGTGCAATCTGGAGAGTCACTGTGTGTGTGTGTGTGTGTGTGTGTGTGTGTGTGTGTCTGTGTCTGTGTCTGTGTGTGTGTGATTTCTGTGACAGTGTCTGCATGTATGTGTATAGGGGGATTTGTCTCCCTATGTTTAGGATGTGATACAGAAGAGTGTGCATTCCAATTGAAGATGTTACACATTTGCCATTTACTCGTTATCCAAAATGATGTGCATTCTCTTGATTGTTTTAGACTTTCGTATGAAAGGGTCTTCTACATAATCCCATGAATGAGCTCTTTTCCACACAGCCCTAACCTGAAGACCTCACCAGGCATCTTGACTGAAAAGGCCATTCTTCACCAGCTCCTCCCTGACCACTCACCTTTATTATCCGGGCCATCAGCTTTAGCTTTAACTTCCACCGGGGATTCTTTGACATGTTCCTTGCAACGCATGAAAACTGGTTGGTTGACTGTAACCCCTAAGAGGAAGCAGAATGTTTGCTCTTTTTTTTTTTTATTTTTTTTTTAAATTTTTTGATTTCATTCTACATTCCAACCATAGTTCTCCCTCTCACTCCTCCTCCCACTCTCTCACTTCCTCCCACTCCCTCACCTCTCCTCTACCCCACCCCCCCCCAGGCCACTGACCTCATAAGTAAGGGCTCCCATGAGGAGTCAACAAAGTCTGGCACAGTAGGTTGGGGTAGGGCCAGGCCCCTCTCCCGTGCTTTAAGACTGAGCATGGCATCCCACCATAGGGAGTAACTCCAACAGGCTAAGTGCTTGTTCTTTAACAGACAGCACAGGAGGGGAAATACAGCTAGAATCTGGGATGCAGCACAGACCTTAAGGCCTGCAAGAACAAGAGCTTGCAGGCCCGAGTGCCTGTGTTCTATGCTCTCAACCCTGAACAAGATGGGAGAAAGCACACTCAGCAAGCACCTTGACATTTCTCCATGAAGAAAACTATGGTGCAGGAGAGGGGCCTGCTACATGCTGATGAGAAACTGTGGTATATAAAATAATGGGAAGACACCCATGCTTGTCCAAACCCAGAACTCCCTGTTACCTAGGCTCGTCATTCTGATGTAGTTTCTTTTCATATACGTGTAGGCACTTTTCTGCCACGTGGTCAGTTTTGCCCACTCTTCTTCAGAAAAATAAGTAGAAATATCCTGGAAGGGCTAGAAAAGAAAGAAATGTACAGTCTGGCAACTATTAAACTGGATATGTGTGCCATTCATCCCAGAATGCCCGCCATGTTGGGGGACCTCGGTGGACCATCTAGAAAATCAAGATTACTAATCTAGGAAATGTGAGGTTCAGGTGAGAGATGTGAATAACAGCTATTTCCCAATTATACTGGAAATGCTCAGTGTTGGTTATTCGTTCTCTCTGCTCCCCCTCCCCGCTTACAAGGGGTTGTGTCACCAAATGCATTTAGTACTAATTCACCAATTTGAAGTCCTCAGGGATGCTGTAGAAGGACATAACGAGCATGTATGTGTGGAGAAAGAAATCCTGAGACTTATGGAGGTCCTGTGGAGACTTTGGTCCTTGTCCTGAATGCCTCTAATTTCCACCCTCTGAGAAATCTTTCTACAGTGGCCCTTGGTCACTTAGCTGCTTCTGCCCACCCCCTGTGTGGTCACCTCACCTGACATTTCTTTTGTTCCCTAATAGCTTTCAGAGAGTTCTTTCCCCGGCAACTCTCTGTTTTCATGTTGGTGGGATCAGTGGAGTTTTGAAACCACACACTATCTGATTTTCTTTCAGCACAAAACAAAATGTCCTGTGAAAGAAGGAGGTGAGGATGGACAGTAACACTCAGTACATGAAATTTCCTTGTGCTCCTTTTCATCCTGAGATCACCTACCCCTGATTAGATCTATGGGAGAATTAGTGGTTAGGAGTTAGTTGGATTCTATGAGCTTGGATGAAGTTAGTTTCTGAGACTGGGTCAAGATTCTGTCCTTATTAGATGCCCTGGAGTGTTCATTGATTAGTGCCATGGAGTGGTCATTGATTAGTGCCATGGAGTGGTCATTGATTAGTGCCATGGAGTGGTCATTGATTAGTACCCTGGAGTGGTCATTGATTAGTGCCCTGGAGTGGTCATTGATTAGTGCCCTGGAGTGGTCATTGATTAGTTCCCTGGAGTGTTCATTGAGATTAAGAGAAAAGAAAAAGACAATAAATTGGCCAAGCACAGACACATTCTCACCCATAAGAAGAAAGTGAATCTGATTTCATAGAAGCTAAGAATGAAGCAGTTGTGACTGGGAGATGGGTGGTGGACAGTTAAGAAGAAGGTACAACAAGCCCAATACATGCAGAGACTAAGAATATCTGCTGGTAAAGTTAGTGAGGGGATTGCCACATGTCTAATGGTCTCCCCAGCTAATGATTTTCAGAGGTTCAGGAAAGAGATACATGGCTCTACTGTGCCAAAAAGAGGTGGATCTGGTAAGTAGAGTGTGAATCACTGGGCTAATTTAGTAATTATTGCTAAGATACAAGAGCTGGAATCTCCACAGTTACAGGACCAACTGTCAGGCAGACTGAATTTGGTGTCTCAAAGTACAGGACGGGTCCTTAAACTGAAGTCATCAAAAAAGATTCAGTGAGTGGACATTGAGGCATCTATGGGACCATGAAGATGGCATCTGTATCCAAGAGGAAGTTGGGAAGTAGCCCCTTCTAACAGACTATTTGGTGTTGCTAAGGATGGAGGAAATCTCAGGCATGTAGTTTGTGAAGCTAAGAGACTTCCCTTGGAAATAGTGGCTCATGAGTCCCTCACATGGTTATAGTTTCTAGGATCCTTAAGGAATTACCCAGTAAGGGTTTAGCTCAAAGCACAGTCCTAAGTATTGAAGAGAGCTGAAGACACAAGAAAGGCACAAGTACTTGGTTGATCTACACAGGCTCCTAACTTTTCTACCTGCTCAGGTTTAACTTATTAGGGTATCCCTCAGAAAGAACTTACCTTAGACACGAAGGGATGAGGAAATATTTCTCTAGAAAGAGACCAAAAGCCTTGATTCAGCTGTCCCTAGAAGAGCAGCCAACTGGAGCAGTCCATCTCTATGAAGGTCTCAGGAAAGTGAGTGGGGCAAGTGATGTAAGAATGGAATGTAGGGGTCCCAGGGTTCTAGGGCAGAAGTACATCACAAAGGGGGAAGACACCCACCTAACATGTCATCGTAGCTCTCCATGGCATTGGCTAGCTAGGGCTGCTGACCTGTTGAGATGTACACTTCTATGGCTATGTGCACTTTCCATATGTCTAGACTTTAATTCTACCCTCTACTGTCCAGTTGTTCATCTAAAGAAAAAGCTTACCATTTCAAATCCTCCACAGTCCTTCATCAGTCTAATCTGGGATCTCTGTAATAAATTAATTACATTGAAATTATGTATTAAGGAAACTATTAAAGTTGAAAATATTTCTATATGTGCTATCTCCCCAAAGATCCAAAAGCTTGTTTTCTAGGAATATTCTGATGAATAATAGTACACAGTGAGCATGTGAATTATTTATTGTGCTCTGTAAGTGCTTCTGTTAGGAAGGGTTCTCTAATAATATATGCCTCCATTGGCCCCCTCAAGCTCTCTAGACTTTCCATCCTGTCAGTAATGCCCTACTCAGAATGACTAAGACTCCTTCAGCCAAGGAAATGGTCTGTGCACCTTAGGACCACCACTAAAACTTTCACTGCATATTCTCTTTGTGTTTCTTCTGATTATTTTTCTAATTTTTTATTTAAATTAAACACAATCTTATTTTATATATCCCAGTTCCCTTTCCCTCCCATCCTCCCACTCCCCCACCCCCTTACCATCCATCCACTACTCAGAAAGGGTGAGGCCTCCCATAGGAAATCATCTAAGTCTGTCACATCATTGGGGGCAAAGTCTAGCCACTCCCCAGTATATTTGACGGAGTGTCCCTCCATAGTGAATGGGCTCCCAAAACTCATTAGTGCACTAGGGATAAATACTGATTCCACTGCCAGAAGCCTCATAGACTGCCCAGGCCTCCTAACTGACACCCATATTCAGGGGGCATGGGCTGGTTCAGTCCTATGCTGGTTCCCCAGTTGTCAGACTGGGGTCCATAACCTTCCATTTGTTCAGATCAGCTATTTCTGTGGGTTTCCCCAGCATGATCTTGACCCCTTTGCTCATCACTCCTCTCTCTCTACAACTGGATTCCAGGAGTTTGGCTCAGTGTTTAGCTGTGGATGTCTGCTTCTGTTTCCATCAGCTACTGGATGAGGGCTCTATGATGGTAGATAAATTAGTTATCAATCTCATTATCAGGGAAGGGCATTTGAGGTAGCCTCTCCACTATTGCTTAGATTGTTAGTTGGGGTCATCCTTGTGGATCTCTGGACATTTCCCTAGTGCCAGGTTTCTTGTCAGCCCCATAATGGCTCCCTCTATCAACGTATCTCTTCCCTTGCTGTCCTTCCCCCAACTCGACCTTCCTGATACCTCATGTTCTCCTCCCCCATCTCCTTCTCCCGTCCTCCCTGTCCTCCCTCCCCCCTCCCTGTGCTTCCAGTTTACTCAGGAGACCTTGTCCCTTTCCCCTTCTCTCCAGTACTTTCTAAATTAACCCAGTGACAGCACTGCAATTCACTCAGCTTAGCAAATCCACCAGAACCATACATCCCTTTTCTTAACCACTGAAAACCATCAGATAGATTTTTCTACCTGTGACAGTTATCTCACCCTCTTTATACCAGATCAAACCACACACACACACACACACACACACACACACACACACACACACACACACTCCACATGGAGCAGAAGTCTGTATCCAAGGGTTTTCTATCAGCTTGACATCATTGCCACACAGTATCTCAAAGGGAAAAATCACAAGGACACACCTAATGATGCATGTACATGGATTGATATTTAAGCATTTTCCAAGAAACATGTATAATTTCTTGTTTCAATAAAAGGTTAAGAGGATGAAGAGATCATTCGAGAGGAGCTGAGAGCACTGGCTCCTCTCCCAGTTTCCTGCATTCATGTAGAGTAGATCACAACTACCTGTAACTACATCTGAAGGATAGCCATTGCCCTCTTCTGGCCTCCACAGTGCCCAGAATACACATGCTGTACACACACACACACACACACACACACACAAATAAAATTCTAAAGTGAAAACTTAGCTGGACGTGGAGGCATATGCCTTTACCCCCAGCACAAGGAAGTAGAAGCTGGCAGATCTTTATGAGATCAAGAACAATCTGATCTACACTGAGAGTTCCAAACTAGTCCCGGCTCTATAGTGAGACCCTGTACGGTGGTTTGAATGAGAATGGTCCCTATAGACTCATATATTTGCATCCTTGGTTCCCAGCTGTTAGGACTGTTGAGGAAGGATTTGGAGGTGTGGCCTTGTTGGAAGAGGTGTGTCATTGGGGGAAGGCTCTGAAGTTTCAAAGCCCACACCTCTCCCAGTTGGCTTTCTCCCTAACCCCACTCTGGCTTGTGTTTGTGCCTCAAGATGTAAGCTCCCAGCTAGTGCTCCAACACCATGTCTACCTGCCTGCTGCCATGCTCCCCACCATGATTGTCAGGACTCACCTTCTGAAACGGTGACCCCCCCCAAACTCTTTCTTCTATAAGTTGTCTTGGTCATGGTGTCTTATTACAGCCATTTAAGAGTAAGACAGAAGCTCAACCAGGGAGTAGGATATTGCTGTGATGGGCCTTGACATGCTGTGCTTTGGTGGGATCTGAAAGACTTTTGGAGGCTGGACTAGGAAAGCTGCTGAATGCTCTAAGCAGGGCTTAAGAGACTAAGAGGAGATCAAGAGGTTTCAATACTAGCAATTAAGCTAGAGACCATTCTTGTGATAATTTTGGCAAAGAATATGGCTGGGGTTTTGCCCTTGTCCTAAGAATCTGCTTGATGCTAAATTAAAGAGTTTTGGTCCAATTTCATTAACAGGGGAGACTTCAGGACAGCCTAATATTGCTTCTGTTGTGTGGCAATTAGCAACCACTTTTATGCAAAACTACAGTGAAAAAGAGAAAGCATAGCAAAACAAAAAAGGTATAATTTGTGCTAAAATACATAGTGGGAGGCTTGATGCAGGATGTAACAAAGAAAGTGGTGTTCTCAGGGCAAAACAGCTAAGCTATCAACTAAAGGCATCAATAAATCAAAGCTCATGAATTGTAATTCAAGGTGGGCACCAGGTTCTATCCAGAGCAGGCAGCCAAACTTGGCAGCATCAACCAGAAGATACTGACTTCAGAGTCATGAAGAGTAAAGGGGTTGAGGAGTCTTTCTCCAGTTAAGGAATGTTATGAAACCAGGCATGTGGCAGCAGCCCCTGCATAAAGGCACTGAGAGACCATTGCATGAAGCTTTGAAAGTGAATTCTGGGTTGTGTTCAAGACCCCAAGGTGTTAGAGATTCCAAGATTCCAGAGCTGTGAGATATCCACCAAGGGTCACTGCAGACAGGGTGTAGAACCAGTCTGAGAGAGAGGTATGTTATAGTCGGCAGGCATCTAAGCCCTTTGACATCAGAGCTACATGATTTGGAGTTTGTCCTGAAGAATTTTGGTGTTGCATTGGTCCAGTAGTTCCTCTCTTTTGGAATTATAGTGTATTTTCTCTGCAACTGTATATTGGAAGTATAATTTTCTTTCTGATTTTCCAGGGGGTTGCAATTAAGAGATTACTATGAGTCTCAGAAGAGACTTTGGACTTTTAAACTATGTAGAGACTGTGAAAGTCTATGGAAACTTTTCAAAATGGAGTTAAGAAATTTTGCACTCTGATATGAGCACAAGCTTGTAAGTATCATGGAGTAGAATGTGGTGGGTTGAATGGGAACAGCCTCCATAGGCTAGTATGTTTGAATACTTGGTCCCCAGTTGGTGGAACTGTCTGGGAAGGATTTGCAGGTGTGGCCTTGTTGGATTAGGCATGGCCTTGTTGGAGAAGGTGTGGCTTTGTTGGAGGAGGTGTGTTTCTCAGGACAGGCTCTCAAGTTTCAAAATCCCAAGCCAGGCCCAGTGGCTCTCTCTTCCTATTGCCTTCAAATCTAGTGGCAAATCTCTCAAGGTATTTCTCCAATACCATTACTCCAGTGTGTTAATCCCAGCTGTTTGCATTCCTTATTCAGGATCTCATCACAAAGTCAAGAATGGCTTTGATCATGAAGCCAAGGCAGTTCTTTAACAAGTGATCCTTCTTTCTCTGCCTCCAGATTATCTGTTTTCAGGTCTGTGAAACCAGGCCTGCCTTCCTACATACTTTATTACATCATAACATCTTATAAACTACAGATACTCAAAATGTACTGTGAAATATTGCTGCTTGGGATTGAGAGAGATGGTTCAGCCACAAAGGTTCTTGCATAGCTAGCCTGACTATCTGAGTTGGATCCTTTGAAAATATATAAAGATGGAAGGAGAGAACCAACTACACAAATTTATTGTCTGACATTCACACAGTAGCACGTGCACACACATCAGGAACACATGTAGTAGTAGTACTAGTAGTAGTAAATGATTTTAAGACCCACTGGAACTTAGACCTCCTTTATAAATGGTACTTATCCTACCTATTTTTGATGAACTCCTCATTGCTAAGCCTCTAGTGACCAGTGTTTGATTTGTGCCTTCTTTTTCTATAAATTTATTCATTCCCTTATTTATTTACTTTATCTCTCAGTCACAGTTTCCCATCTCTCCTCCCAGGCCCTACTCCCACCCCAACCCCTCTGTTTCAACCCCCCAATCCAGTCCTCTTCCATTCTGTTTAGGAAAGGGCAGGTCTCTCTTGGGTATCAACAACACATGGCATATCAAGTTGCAGTCAGACTTAGCATCTCCCCATGTGTTAAGGCTGGGCAAGTAGTGTCCCAAAAGCCACTAAGAGTCAGGGACAGCCCCTGCTTCTGCCAATAGGAGGCCCACAAGAAGACCAAGCTATACAACTGTCACATATATACAGAGGGCCTACGTCAGTCCCACACAGATTTTTTGGTTGTCAGTTCAGTCTCTGTGAGCTCCTATGAGCCCAGATTAGTTGATTGTGTGAGTTTTCGTGTAATGTCCTTGACACTTCTGGCTCCTAACTTCTACAAATGAAACTTTTCTCCTTCCACATATGGATGAGAACATTGTGGTTTCTGCCCTCCTGTGGCTGCTGTGTCCAACAAACATGTGACCCCTCTCAGAACGTCTCCTCACACATTCATTGTGAAATATATCCTTTTCAGTCAATATGGCTGAGAAGGTTATAGGCAGCTCCTTTCTTCATCTCAGGACTGAGTGGGCAGGATTTCAATTGTAAGAATACCTAGAAGGGTGTGTCACATAAAATTCTGAAACAATCAGTCTCTCCTAATTTGTACCTTTTGAGGTCTATTTTTATAGATCTATTTTGTATCCTAATTAATATTATTATAGATGATGAGTAAATGGCAAACATGTACCACCTTCAGTTTGAGTATGTACTGTCCTGTATGACACCTTAAACATAGAGTCACATTCCACCCTATATATAAACACAGTCACATACACACATAAAGACACTCATATTTTCCATGTGTTACAGATCTCTCTCTCTCTCACACACACACACCTAGCTTATCTTATCAGGCAATATAAATCTCATAGGGTAAAACTGGACATGGTCAGTAGCCCAGAGCCTTGTACTGTTAAGGAATTAATTAATTCAGGACGCAGGAGACAAGATGTGTTCTCTAGCTCTTCTCTAACATAAAACCTCCAAGAGAGTCAGGGGCTCTTAACTGCTGGTATACAGGCTTTACATGGAAGGGGAAAGAGTTCATGACTGAGTTCAGTGGGAATTCATTAGCATTTTTTTTCTTTTTTCCAAAACAAGGTTTCTATGTATAGCCCTGCTCTCCTGGAACTCACTGTGTAGACCAGGCTGGCCTCGAACTGGGAGCTCTGCCTGTCTCTGCCTCCCGAGTGCTGGGGTTATAGTGTGCACCACCACCACCCAGCTCATTGGCATTTCTTTTTCTTCTCTCTCCTTGTCTCAACCCCAGGCAGGTGAAAGGAAACCGCTTGTGAAGAAAAAAACATTCAGGATCAGGGACTTTAAAACAAGCCAAGTCCTATAGTGACCCATTATTACTCTATACCAAGCATACTCTCAATCCTAATTCTGTTCTCCTAAGGTTTATTTTAATTTTCCTTTATGTGTGTGCATGTTGGTCTGTGTGTGTGTGTGTGTGTGTGTGTGTGTGTGTGTGTGTGTGTGTGTATTCTGTTTCTGTGCGTGGAGAGAGAGGAGGATGGAGAAAGAGTGGGAGGGAGGAGAGGGAGGGAGGGAGAGAGAGAGAGAGAGAGAGAGAGAGAGAGAGAGAGAGAGAACCTGCCTGTGAGGTCTGAGAGTTTAACAGAACCCATAAAAATGGACTTATGTATGTTTGTGTGCTTCCAGATGCATGCTCTGGGAACCCAACTCAAGTCATCAAGTCATCTGGAAAAGCAGCAAGTATTTTTCACTACTGAGGCATCTCTGCAACCATCAAAGCCTGGTTCTTTCAACATGCAAAACTGGTTAGTAATTCTCTTACCCCACTATATCCCCATTGCTCTCATTTTTTGCTACTCAGTATGTATTATTTTCATCATTTGTGGAACACTCTATTAACACTGCTCTAACTGAGTGATGATCATTGTGTTAGCGTTTTTCATGCTTTGTGTCAAACCCTCTGTTCCACTGGTCTGACTGTGTCAAGCACCCCATAAGCCTTGTCATTAGTTGGTGCTAGCACAAATAGCATTGCAAATGAGCCTAACTGAATAATGAATGAAATACTGCCAAAAAAGAGCACAGTAGAATCCTCAGATTATGAAGTTGAGTGAAATAATCCCAACAATGTCTGCATTCATGTGTTAGAGCCTTGGACCTCAACCAATGGTGTTTTCTGGAAGGCTGTGGAACATTTTGGACAGGGGACCCAGTTGTTAGACATGGTTCCATAGGGGTTAGGTTTAAGACTATACACTAAATCCTTTTCCTGATATGAGATTAGTGAGATATGCCACAAATTCCTTCAACCACAGAGCCCTAGCTTCCAGGCCTCCCCCACCATGGTAGACAGTGATCTCTTCAATGGTGAGTCTAAATGAATCCTTCCCACTTTAGTTGCTTCGTTTGATATTTGATCAAAAATGTAGTACATTAATACAGAAAGTTCTCATCAAGAAGTGGGGGCATAGCTGCGATAAACAGACCATCAGGTGTTTCACAACCAAAGACTTGAGGACCGGCTTTGAGATAAAGACTTAGGGTGGAACAGTCTTCTCCCAGTATATTTTTTCAAGGTATAGAGATGAAGCAATCAGCTCTGACAAAGGGAAGGGAGGGAGAGAGAGGACTATATTTTAGAGCATACCATTTTGTGTTGGAAGAAATGAAAGACTCCTATGTTATAAGGGGTGTACATCTATGTTAAAACACCCCTTTCCATGTTTGAAACTCTGGAGTCACCCTTCAGCACTGAGCAAAGAAATTACCAGTGGTCCCGAAACAATATTCCCAAATGGAGTCATTAGGGAATAATTATAACTTTGTACTATTAGAGCACACACAGCCATAGAAGGTAGAGTCAGAACTTCCTTACCCTCATGTTCATGTAAGATGGAGAGCCTGGTGTATGTGAGGCCTTCGCCAGAGCTCCAGTATTTGTCTCCCACAGGAAAAGAGGACTTGGGAACTCATTATGATGTCAGGAACAATGAGAATGCCTAGAGCACAACTTGGAGAGAGAGAAATGGATGTGCCCGGTATCTAGTTCCAGACTCCGGGTATATGCTGTGGAATCATTTCCCAAGTGTAGAGCCCTCAGACTGTGGAGAGAGAGGTGAGGAAAGAGGAAGAGGGAATTTGCCACCCAGACAAAAGATAAAGCTATGCGTGTGCAGAAGAGAGTTGGCTACGTAGCAAGACTGAGACAGGGTTGTGCAGGACCCACAGGAAAGTGACAGTTGATACAAGATGGACATTGCTACAGGGTTCCTGCTTCCTGGAAGAGTCTGCCAGACAGTCTGCTGGACACAGAGAAAAGTGACTGACAAACTGCCAATACAGGTGGACAGTTTCGTTTCCTTCTTTGCTGAGGAGTGTGCTAGACACACTATGGCCTATAGGCTTAAGATGGAAGATTACAGAAAAACTTCAGGTGACTGACTAGGCAGTGAGTTGTCTCTATCATTTCTAGAGTTTATATATTATCCTTCTGTGGTCTTTGAGGGAGTTGAAAACAAATAGTTATGGTTAAAGTTTTCCTTAGTTAGGATTAAAGATAAGTTACATAGACTTTACACACACAAAGATAGGATAGATGGTGGAACATTTTCTTCAAATCTTGTTAAATGTTAATGGACTAAATATTGTTAACTGTGATTCTTATTTGATAACTGTTTTGTTATATATTTTACTATGTTAAGGTTAAAACCCTTCTTTTTTATTTAGACAGAAAAGAGGAGATGATGGGAGATGTCAGTCTGGAAATACGTTTCTCATACTGGTTAGTGAATAAAGCACTGTTGGCCAATAGGAAAGCAAGATAGGTGGGACTAGGAGGATTCAAGGAGGTAGTAAGGAGGGGTCAGCATGTAGAGACTGGAGTGAGTGGATGCTGGCCCCACTCCCCGGTAAGATGAGACCACATGGAAATATTTAGATTAATAGAAATGTATTAATACTTAAGACAGAGCTACCCGATAAGAAACTAGTCCCTGGCCAACAGCATTATATCAAATACAGAGTCTAAGTGTGTTATTTGGGGCTGGCACCGCGGTGGGACCAGACCAGAGGAGGGGAAAAACCTACTCGTAACATATGGCGCCGCAATGTGGCTAATAAGAACTTCCACTTAAAACTTAACAAAACCTTAAAAAGGGGTTTTAGAAACCAAAAAGCAGACAAAAGCAAGGCTTCTTGATAACAGCATTTTTTTGGATTGGACTCTGTTTTGTGAGAGACAAGCAAATATTTGCGCAGCTCCTTTAAGGGAGATTTCCTGACTCAGCATAAACAGCAAAAAAAAAAAAAAAAAAAGCAAGGCTTTAAAAAAAAAAAAAAACTCTGCTAACAATTCATTGGTGTGTACAAGAGCTGGCAATGGCAGTGACCACATCTCCAAGCCGGCAACGTGCTGCTGGATGGCAGTGTAGACCAAGGCGGTGAGCACAGCTCTCAGTTCTGGTTGTAAAAGTACCTGCTGCCATCTTGGATAGATCGTGGCTAACACAGCTATGACTTTCATTTTAGCAATGTTATTGTTTGCCAGATAAAAGACTCATGGCCAAAAAAAAAAAAAAAAAAAAAAAAAAAAAAAAAAAAGATATTTACAGTAAAGACAGATTCAGATTAAAAAAAAAAAAAAAACCCTCTAAAGGTTTACATTTTGTTTTAAAATATACGTAGGCTTGGGAGAAAAACAAAATAAAATGGCTTTAAAAAAACATCGAGGAGCTGAGTGTGATGGCACACACCTTTAATCCCAGCACTCGGGAGACAGAGGCAAGCAGATCTCTGTAATTACAAAGTAAACCTGGTATGCACAGTAAATCCCAGGACAGATAAGAGTTACACAATAAAACCCTGTCTCAAAAAATATGGTGTAGACCACAGCTTTATATCTCTATGCAAATAGGGAAGTGACTCTGAAAATTTAAGTCATCTTTCTCCCTGGAACATAGAATTTGTGGTTGGATTACCCAACCCAGGAAGCAAGTTCAAAGAACTGCTGCAGACATTCTGAGTCATCACAGAAAATAGTATTGAGGAGAAAACTGGCTTTTGTGGCTAAGCCACATTGTTGTTCCCTTTAATGGTGTCCTCAGCAATTTACAAGGGTAGACTAGCTTAAGGACAGCACCAGAAGTCACAGGAAACCACCCCTTCAGGTATCAGCATTGAGCATAATCTGGTGACTTTGAACTAGTCCCCGAGGAACATAAAGCAATGCTTAACTTCTGGTCTCCAAATGGTGAGCACAGAATCCAAAGAGAGCAAGAATCTGGAAAAACTTGTGTAGATGTAAAGATACAGGGCAAGCTATGCCTACAACAGGGGAACTGATATTTGGAGAGGATAAGAAACGTGCAAAGTTGAATGTGTAACAAAACAGGAATGCCAAAGAAGAAAATCCTGTGAGTGTCCAGATTCCCTGCAGAACTCATTTATAGAGTCAGGTCTTCCTGGTTCTCTAGTCAACTTCCAGCTGCCATATTGTCTGCCCAGCCATCTAGCTCAAAGGCCATTCCATGGAGTTTAGTTTTGCCAAGCTTTGTAATCATCAAATCCATGGGGCTTCACATAAGCTGCAAAAATAGCACAGGCTTCAAGAGTTTCTTACAAATCCTACTAAAAGCTTGAGAAGCCCAAAGTAATGCTTTACCCCATTGCCACTTAACCTGGACATTCCACTTTGCAGCAACCCCTGACCCCATGTTCAGACATTTGCATAATCCCCTTGAAGGGGTTATGAAAAGATGGGTCCTGGGTCCTCACCATTGAAAAGGTCACACACAGGAACTGACTAGAACACCCTGCAATCTGTGGAAAAGAAGAGAGTACATCCCTACGAGTCAGGGCTGCTTAGCTACTTGCTGAAACTTTATACATATAGGTGTTTCTCAAAGAATCAAAAATAGGTTTCTTAGGCTGAATTTTGTTTTGTTTGCACACATTAGAAAACTTTAGACATCTTTGGTCTCTGACTGCCCACCTCAGAGACCCAACTCCCAAAATTAAAAAAACAATAGAGTCAGGAGACTATAGAACAGGTAAGAGGAATAGAGAGGAGAGGAAGAGAGGGGAGGGGAGGCTCAGACGAAAATGGGAGAAATGGTATTTAATGAGTGTTCAAAGGTACAGAGAGGAGGAAAGGAGAGAAAACGGGGAGCAGAAAGGTAAAGAAAGAATGGGGAAGAGAAGAATGGAAAGGGAGGGTAGAAGAGCTCAGAGAACAGGGTGGAGATGAAGAGTTAGGAAGAAAAGAGAAGAGATTTTCATGTTCTTCTCTCTGTAGCCCTAGTGGCTTCTTCCACATCTCCGTAAGAGGTTTTCAGGAAGCTATTTCACATAAGATGGGAAGTAGAGTATATACAGGTGAACAGAACAGTATTTTAGGTCCCGTCTAGAACAATTTAATATGTGTCCATCACAGTGCATAAATGAAGCTGCCCTTGTGTCCTTGGTTTGTAAATTAGTGTTTGCCTAAAGATTAGGCAAGTCATATCTTTGGATGAGAGATGAAATTGGTTGTGATGTAGGTGCACATCTGTAATCTCTGCATTTGAGGCACTACATCAGAAGTGTTGTGACATGCAAACAAACAAGGCTACTACTGTCTTAGTGGACTTTTTTTTTCTATTGCTGATATAAACACTAAAACCAAAGACAACTTTGGGAAGAAAGATTTTATCAGGCTTACAAGCCTGCATCACAGTCAACTGTTCAGGGGAGCCAGGACAGGAGCCTGGTGACTGGAACCAAAGTAGAAACCATGGAGAAACACTGCTAACCAGCTGCTCTCCATGATTTTCTCTGTCTTCCTTATTATACAACCCAGGACCACCTTCGCAGGGCTGTCACCACCAACAATGGACTGGCATCCCACATTAATAATGAATCAAGAAAATACCCTACAGAATTATATATAGGAAATCTGCTGGGGACATTTTCTCAATTGAGGTTCCTCTTCCCAGATAACTCTACTTCTATCAAGTGCACAAAAGCCTGCCTGTGATAACTGTAAACTGTCTCAAATAGGAAAGAGAGAAAGGTATCTGGGTAGTGATGGGACACAGACATTTAATTCTGGAACTTGGGAGGCAGAGGCAAGCACGTCTCTAAATTCAAGTCCAGCCTGGTCTACAGAGCAAGTTCCAGGACAGTCAAGGCTACCCAAAGAAACCCTGTGTCAGGAAAAAGAAAATAGAGAAGGTGAAAGACATATAAGAAGAGAATTGGAAAGGCAGATCAAAGTCCAAAACTGAACCCATAAGAGATTAAAAAGGGGATAAAATGAGGAGACTAAATTAAACGAACTCCATCACTATTGGGGGAATACACCACACAAGAATCAGAAACCCACTCATTTGCACAGGAATCCCATAAAATCATTAAACTGAAAGTCATGATATATACACAGAGGACCTAGTGCAGACCTATACAGGCTTTGTACATGCTGCTTCAGTCTCTGTGAGCTTTGATCATATTGATTTAGAGGGCCCCATTTTCTTGGTGTCCTCCATCCCCTCTGGCCCTTATATTATTTCCACCTCCTCACCCTCAGAGTTCCCTAAGCTCTGAGGGGAGGAATTTCATGTAGACATCTCATTTAGGATGAAATGTATCAAGGTCTCTAAATCTCTACTGTTGTCTGCCTGTGGGTCTCTGCATCTGTTCCCATCTGCTACATGAGGAAGCTTCTCTGATGATGGCTGAACAAGGCACTGATCTATAAGTATAGAAGAATGTCATTAGGAGTCATTTTATCATATTGGATTTCTCTCTCTCTCTCTCTCTCTCTCTCTCTCTCTCTCTCTCTCTCTCTCTCTCTCTCTCTAGACCAGTATTATTTGGTTTTACCCTAGATCCCTGGGCTATCTAGTCTCTGGTTCTTGGTCACCCAAGCAATATCAGGTATGGATTCCATTTTATGGAGTGGGCCTTAAGTCAAAGCAGATATTGGTTGGTTACTCCCACAAGCTTTGTGCCACCATTGCACTGGCACATTTTGCAGGCAGGACAGATTATAGATCAGAAGTTTTGTGGCTGGGTTGGTGTCTACTCTTCTCTCTTGAGAGGGAACATAGTACCTTCCTGTACCAAAGACACTACAATGTAGGGGTGAAGGATCTATGTAGGCAACAGCTTGACATCTCCATGTTCAATGAGTTAGTGGGTGTTTCTTCAGCAATGGAGTCCTGCTGCCAATTTGTATAGTCTTGGTAACAGACTGGGTTGTTGAGGAGCCCTTGGGGCTCCTTTGGCCAAAAACCTCAATTAGCTGTAACCCAATGCCAGTACCAGAAACTTCATTTGGTAACAAAAGATGGCCAGTTGGGATGCTGTCTCCCTCATTATGTGGTGAATATATGAATATATGTGTGTGTGTGTGTGTGTGTGTGTGTGTGTGTGTGTGTGTGTGTGTGTATGGAATTTTTTTCAGTAATAGGCTTCCATACTACCACTTAAATGTTCCTTAATTTTAGATGTCTCTTCCCTGTCCCTCACAACTTGATCTTTCCATTCTAGCCCCATAGATCTATCAATAATTATCTATTCTATTTCCCTCTCCTAAGGAGATGTATCTATGTGTTCCCTCTAGTCCTTTACAGTATATCACCTTCTGGGATTCTACGAATTGTAGTTTGGTTATCATTGACTTCACAGCTAATACCCACAAATTTCTCTTTGTGGATCTGGAATACCTCACTCAGAATGACTTTTCAATAGTTCCATAAAATTTCATGATGTCTTTTTTTTTTTTTTTTTTTTTTTTTTTTTTAGCTTTGGAGGCTGTCCTAGAACTCACTCCATAGATCAAGCTGGTCTTGAACTCACAGAGATCTGCCTGCCTCTGCCTCCAGAGTGCTGGGATTAAAGGTGTGTGCCACCAACGCCCGGCCTTCATGATGTCATTTTTAAGAGCTGAATAATTCTCCATTGTGTAAAATCTACCATATTTGTTTTATCCACTCTTCCATTGAGGGATACCTAGGTTATTTGAAAGATCTGACTAATTATGAATACAGCAACAATGAACATAGTTGGACATATGTCATTGTGGTGAGATGAAGCACCCTTTGGGTATATGCCCAAGGGTAATATAGCTGAATCTTGAGGTAGCTCAGTTCCCAGCTTTCTGAGGAACTACCATATTGATTTCCATAGTGGCTGTACACATTTACACTCCCATCAGCAGTGAATAAATGCTCCCCTTGCTCCACATCCTCTTCAGCATAAGCCGTCACTTGTATTGTTGATTTTAGCCATTCTGACAGGTGTTAAGATGGAATCTCAGAGTTGTTCTGATTTGTATTTCTCTGATGACTAAGGATGCAGAACATTTCTTTAGTGTATCTCAGCCATTTGAGACTCCTCTATTGAGAATCTTCTGTTTAGATCTGTATTCCAGTTTTTAAATTGGATTATTTGGTAGTTTGATGTCTAGTTTCTTGAATTCTTTATGTATTTTGGATATTAGTCCTCTATCAGATGTGGAGTTGATGAAAATACTTTCCCATTCTATAGGCTTCCACTTCTGGCCATGCAGAAGCTTTTCAGTTTCATGAGGTTGTAGTGAAATATCCACCCTGCCCACACCTGTTGCACTGACCACACCTATTTCGGTCACAGGTGCAGACATGATTGAGGTAGGCTAAGTCTGGGGTCCCAGACCCCAGCTCTATCTCTCTTTTGGTTCCAGTAGGGTCATAGAGAGCAGCCCAGGTGTGGATCCTTGGAGAAGGAACTTACAGGTCATTGGTTTTTTATGTGACTTCTCCCTAAATAAAATATAATAACCCATATTATAACCTCATCCTATGTGTCTTAATCTGTGTATCTATATGAGGTCCCATTTATTAATGGTTGATCTTAGTGCCTATGCTAACATTGTTCTGTTCAGAAAGTTGTCTCCTGTGCCAATGTGTTCAAGGCTATTCTCTACTTTTTCTGTCAGTGTATTTGGTTTTATGATGAGGTCTTTGATCAATTCGGAGTTGATTTTTGTACATGGTGATAAGCATGGATCTATTTTGATTCTTCTATGTACAGACATCCAGTTTGCAATTTGACCAGCACCATTTTTGTTGAAGATGCTGTCTTTTTTTCCAGTGTTTATTTCTGGTTTTTTATCAAAAATCAGTGTACAACCTTGTCTTGTTCCTTGTCTCAGTAGAATTTCTTTTGAGTTTAAACTGCCTTTATTATTTTATACCTTTATGATTTTCCTTATGTCCCTAATTTCTCCAGGACTTTTATCATGAAGGTGTACTGGATTTTGTCAAAGTCTTTTTCTGCATCTAATGTGGGGTTTTTTTGTTTGTTTGTTTTTGTTTTATTTCAGTTTGTTTATATGGTGGGTTACATAGACAGATTTGCATATGTTGAAATAACCCTGCATCTCTGGGATGAAGCCTACCTGATCATGGTGGATGATCTTTTTGATATATTCTTGATTCAATTTGCAAGTGTTTTTGCACCTGTGCTTATAAGAGAAATTGGTCTGTAATTCTTTCTCATTGTTGGAACTTTTTTTTTTGTTTTGTTTTCCAGACAGGGTTTCTCTGTAAAATAGTTCTGGCTGTTTTGAAACTCCCTTTGTAAACCAGACTGGCCTCAAACTCACAGAAATCCACCTACCTCTGCCTCCCAAGTGCTGGGATTAAAGGCATGCACCACCATGGCCAAGCTCATTGTGGGGTCTTTATGTGGTTTGGGTATCCGAGTAACTCTGGCCTTGTAAATTGAATTAGTCAATGTTCGTTCTGTTTGTATTTTGTGGA
This sequence comes from Phodopus roborovskii, assembly GCF_943737965.1. NCBI lineage: Eukaryota > Metazoa > Chordata > Mammalia > Rodentia > Cricetidae > Phodopus > Phodopus roborovskii. The sequence continues at coordinate 74,152 of NW_026125640.1, read as the reverse complement.
ATAATTTGAGAAGTATCTGCATTAACTCTCCTTTGAAAGTCTGATAGAATTCTGTGATGAAACCATCTGGCCCTAAGCTTTGCATGGGAGGTTTTAATGACTGCTTCTATTTCACTAGGAGTTACAGATCTGTTTAATTTGCTTATCTGATTTACCTTTAGTAAATTATCCATTTCTTTTATATTTTCCAATTTGGTGGAGTACAGGTTTTTAAGTGTGTTCTTATTATTCTGTGGATTTTCTCAGGGTCTGTTGTGTCCACCTTTCATTTATAACTTCGTTAATTTGGATATTTTCTCTCCACCTTTTAGTTAATTCAAATAAGGGTTTGTCCTATGATTTTCCAAAAGGAGCAACTCTGTTTCATTGAGTCTGTGTTGTTGTTTAGTTTTGTTTCCATTTGATTGAGTTCAGCCCTGGGTTTATTTCTTGCTGTCTAATCTTTTGGGCTGTGGTGTTCTTGCTTTCTTCTAAAGCTTTCAAGTGTGCTTTTTAAGTTACAGTATGAGATCTCTGCATTTTTTTTATGTAGGCATGTAGTACTTGCCTCTTAGAACAGCCTTCATACAAGTTTTTGTATGTTGTGTATTCATTTTCATTCAATTGTAGAGAGTCCTTAATTTCTAATTTCTGTTTTGATTCATGGGTAGTTTGAATGACAATGGCCCCAGTAGGCGGATAGATTTGATTAGTTGGTCACCAGGGAGTGGTGCTATTTGAGAAGGATTAGGAGGTGTGACCCTGTTGAAGAAAGTGTGTGAGGGGGTGAGCTTTGAGTTTTCAAATGCCCATATCAGGCCCAGTGTCTCTTTCTCTCTGCCTGTGGATCAGGATGTAATAGTATCAGCAACTGCCTCAGCACCATGCCCGTCTGCTTTCCACTATGCTGATAATGTACTAACCCTCTGAAACTGTAAGCAAGCCCCCAATTAAATGCTGTTTACTCTAAGTGTTTTCTTGGTCATGGTGTCTCTTCACAATAATAGAACAGTGAATAAGACAAAAAGACACAACCCCCAAAATTGTCCCTTCTGAGTAAACTTCTGAGTAAACTTCCCCCCATAATTAGGGGGGAAAAACTTTTAAAAAAAACTTTAATTTTTTTTTTAATTCTTTTCCAAAGCAAAGAGTACTTAGACCATGCAGTAAAACAGTATTTTTAGAACCTGGTGTCCAGCTCTCCTTCCCAGACAAGCCTTTGTTCCCAGCCAACACCTGTGTACACTATGCCCCCTGCTGGACACATCCTTCTCTGCATTCATTTCACAAAGCACAGAAAGAGGCACAAGAAATTCAGAGCACAAAGTCAGGGACAAAACTCTGCCCTCTGGGGGCTGAATGGAGCCAGGCAGAATTTCCAGAGGCGCCCCTGAGACAAACTGGACAAGAAGCAGAAACCCAGCTCCATGGAGCCAATTGGCACCTGCATCTCAACCCTCAGAAACACCATCATCTACTGGAACAGTGAGACTGGTCCCAAAGGATTAACACCCAGTGATCACACCCAGCATCCCTGTGAGAACCTTGCTGCCCTGAGTCTCCTGCAGTGTCTGCCTGCCATGGATGGCTCCCATAGCTGCCTCAGCCACCAAGACAAATTAACGAAGTGTTTGGAAAGGTGGGAGGAGAGACTGGAGGAAGGAAATGGGAGAAGGAGCGGGGAGAAAACGTAGAGAGCAGCCTGGGTGATGATATCCTCATGTTTCACTCCCTGAAACCCTGGGACTTTTTGCGACATCACTCGAGGAGAATTGCAACCCATTCCTAGCAGCTTGGGTTTTGTTTGATTCTAGAAGTGATCAAGTTGGATCGTTAAATCCTATTCTTACTTGGAAATGTGAAAAAACTTCCCCTTCATTTTAATTCAGTTTATTGCTCTGATGTCTTTGTTACTTACATTTTTTGACAAAAGACTCTCCTTTTACCAAATTTGAATCAGGGGTTTTCTGTGATCTCAATTCCCATGATTCCCCAAGCAGGGCCTCTTCAGTTTTGAACCCACATATATGTTGGATGGGGGTGGTAACCTGACTATAATCCCAAAGCCAGAACAAACACAAAGACCTTCCATGTCAAAGCAGCTAGCTAGACTGGCCAGTTCATCAATTTCCAGCTTCAGTTGAGAGACCCTGCCTCAGTATATTAGAAATCAAGCAAGGAATACACTAGGCATCAACATCTAGCCTCTACATAGACCTACATACATATGCAGTCACACATAAAATGCCTTGGTCACACACTTGCAAATCACATTATACACGAGCATACAGTACAAAAATATCAGGATGCTGGCAGAGCAGAAGATAACGTTAAGAAGTTTTAGATGGAATTTTTTCTTAGATACTGGTAATTGAGCAAGGGTAGTCCCAAGACCAAGGAAGTGTTGGGGAAATCCCACCCTCAGGAATAGGCAGTAGGTTCAGAAACTTAGGCTGTTGATTGAGGGTACTTATCTGGAGTCCATTTGATGATCTGTTTGAGGCAGATCCAGGTCAACTCCCTGGAACTGACAAGAATTTTTTTTTTTTTTAGTTTACAAAACAAATTAAGATTTAGACACATTAGCGTTCCCACTCTTTGTAATCTATGCCGAAATCCACATGGTAGAAAAGGCAGTGGACTCATGCATTTGAATCTTAGGAGACCCAAAATTGTTCTGGTTAAAAGCATGAACACTCTTTCCTCTATCCAAAAGATTGGGTATATATAGGTTACCAGATGTTGTTAGCACAATGAGAAGCACTTTTAAGTCTCTACTTAGAAGACAACCAAAGGGAATTTAAAATCTTGAGTTTGTGACTGATATGGAGGTGGTGATCTGCCAGAGCTAGATTAGTAATTTATCAGAATTCCATTGGTTAATGTTAAGACTATGTATTCTGGAGTCTTAATATAACAGTAGAATAAGAGAAAAAGAAATCTGAAACATGCTTCATGCTTTTATACACCTCAAGCCACTTTCTTCTTATCACCACTTAAGCTTTCCAACCTCAGACTTTTATAGCTTGCATTTATACACCTTAAGTCATTTTCTTAGACCCTGAAACATTTTCTTAGATCCTCACATCTTAAGTTTTCATATCTTCACATAAACTTTACACCTTAAAACACCTTCTCTATCTAATTCACCAGGAGACATGGGCAGTTGATTACCTAGGGCAGTCAGTGTAAAGTGAGTTCCTTTACATAAAGGAATAATAAAAAGTTACATTGAAACCTGTTCTGTGAGTTCACCTCTTTTCTTAGTGTGATAACAAGGTAAACTGTGTCTAGATCTAGTAATAGCTCTAGGAGAGTAAGGCTTGTAGCCAGGTTTTTACACACAAAGAGAACTTAACATCAGCCTTGGTTGCTGCTGTTAAGCTGACAAAGCTATTACTAGCCATGTTGTCTAAGAATACATTGTGCCTGAGTAAGCAGAAGTATAGACCAAGCAGCTTCTGAAACTACTAAAATGACAGAGACTTACTGGCTACCCAGAGAGCTACCCCAGGTTCCTCTGTGGTCACTGGGGTCAGAGGTCATAGGGAAGTATACCAGAGCAAGTTTAGGTATAAGATATTGGGGGACCCCTTTGTCTGTGGCAGTAGCAGTTGTTAACAACGTGGGATATTTGGAAATCAAGCTTGCCAATTTTAGGCACTGACTTGTATGGAGGCCAGGGTGAGGGTGAGGGTTAGGGTTAAGGTTAGCAAAATGTTGTAATAAAATCTGAGTCCATGGAGAAAGAGAGGGTCACAAAGTGGAACACCATGCGAGTGTCTTCTTATAAGTTACAAGGGAAAATTGAGAGTGAAAGCAAGCTGCAGGATTACCGGTGGAAACAAGAGACAGCACAGTGGGTCTGCAAGGTGAGAGAAAGCCAGGAAGGAGCTGAAGGAAAGTGAGGTGTCCACATGGGTCCAGGAGACCACAAGAGCCAGAGGCACATGGAGAATACAGTGGGCTAGAACTTAAGCGTACATCTTCCAGGATGCTGGAAGAGGGGAGGAAGCAAGGGAGATGTCCACATGGGTGTAGCAGGCTGCAGGAGGCAGAAAAGCACGCGTGTCCACATAGAAAATAATGATGCAGGAAGAAGACTCCAAAATTTGGTATTCGACTCACTCACAGACAAATGATCTGTACATACCTTACTGAGGGTTAGAGCAACAGATGGTGCAAAGGAGAGCTGGTGTTTGCTGAGCACGACGAAGCTGGCCTCTGAGTCCCACGTTGCAACAAACATGCAGACAGGACGTTTATGGCATTTAGAGGAGAACAGACAGAAATAAGCAGGCCTTGGAGCCAAGAGAGTGGAGAATTCTTTCTCAGTTCCCCAACCTCCTGATCCATAGTATACTAAGGCCAGATTTGATTTGAAAGGAGTGGTCAGAAGGTGTCCAAAAGATATCCCAATGGGAGTGAGGAGGTGTATGACACAGTTCCCAAGGATAAGACCGAGAGAAAAGTTCAGAACCTGAGAGCCTCAAGCATCCCTGGAACTCAGAGGAGAACTGAACAGAGCGGGCACAGGCTGTTTAGTACATCAACATTCAACAACAGGGACCAAGAGCCCAAAAGAGGCGCAGTCACCTGGTACCAGGACTTAAGAAAAGCCAGAAGATGAGGACTGCTCACATCCAGGGAGTTGGTCAGAGGCAGGGAGCCCTGCCAGAGACCCAATTGCCAGTGTTTAATGGAAGGCAAAACCATCAGAGAGCAGATGTGAGTAAGATTCTGGTGTGGCCATATTGAATGCCAGGAGAGTCTATTGAGCCTCAGCACCAAAAGGATTAAAAAAGGGGGGGGAAGGCAAAATGATACCTTTAGGCGGGCCCTGCCAAGGCATACCACTAAGCAAACATGCTGTGTGCAACAGAGTTAGTGTAAGAGGTTTATTGGGTGAGGGGAGAGCAAAAGAGTGAAAGGCCATGTATTAGAGAGGTAAGCAAGCAGTCAGACACAGAGACAAGGGGAAGAAGAGAGGAAAGAATAGACAAAGAGAGGAGTAAGAGGCAAAAGAGACATGAGAGCTAGCTGTGCTCTGATGGACACTTACTTTTAAGGGATGCACATGGCGCGTAGCTGATTGTGGAAAGGCACCTGGCGACATAATTGCTTTGGCGCAGAGGCAGGCTGCTGATGCAGTGGAAGCTAACAGGTAGGAGAACTGGCCCTGAGACCACAAGAGTGAGAGAGCTGATTCCTGTCCCCACCAATTACAACACGTGGGAGAGCAGGCCCTGAACCTCACCTGGGCAGCACAGTAGAGCTGACCCTGTTGGTGGAGGTGTGGGTGAGCCAGCCCCAAATGTTGTGAGCATGGGAGAGCGGTCCCCAGTAATTGTCTTGTAGCTGCATGGGTGGGGCAGAGATGCCTCCTCCACACCCCCAGTCATCAGTGTCTGAAGCGGGTGGGAGAGCTGGCCTTGAGACCATAAAAGTGGGAGAGCTGTCCCTGCCCCTCACCCGCTGCAGCACTTAGGAGAGTGGCCCCTATACCTCACAAATTTGAGCAAACTTGATTTTTATTGGGGTACACCCAAGAGCAACTACTCCTAAGTCAGGTTAAAGAGAGCAGTCCTGAATCCACCTCTTGGGCCCTTTTTAAGGCGCAGAACCATGAGTGGTTTTACAGAAGGGGGACAATTGGGACAAAACCTTTAAAAAATATGTCATGTGGTCACCCACCATGTGATTAGAGAGGGGTCAGGGTTAGGGTCTGGATATTCTCAAAAACAAATCAAGTCATGGGTCAAGGAAAGTCGGGTTCTAGGAAACAGCGAAGAACTCAACACTCACAATAAATAGAAACTTATTTTTAAAAAATACATCATAATGGCTCCTGCCTTCAAAATGGAGTCAAGCAGCTTTCTCACTGGCCCTGAAGGTGTAGGTGTGGGAGATCAGACTCCGAGGATATGAAAGTGAGAGAACTGGCCCCGCCCCTTGCTCATGGCTGCAAGGAGTGAACTAGCCAGAGCAATGCAGGAGAGCGCACCCTGGTGGTGAGGACAGGGAAGAGCTGGCAGGCAGACCAACACTGAAACTACCCAGACCCAGAACCAGGGTATAAATAAGTTCATCCACCCCAACATCCACCCCATCTGTGATCTGCTTGGGCATGGGGTGGGGAGGGTGTCAGTCCTGTGGACCCAGGGCTGCAGGGTCTCCATGACATCAGGCATCGACGGAATATCTAGGAAGAGTCCCAGTGAGGGCCTAATGTCAATGGTGCATCAGAAACCAGGGGCCTTGAACCAGACCTTTGGTTCATTCTGATAAGTGCCTGCGTGTAAAAATATGTGGATAAAGGGGTTTACTATGTGACTGTGTCACACTGTAACTTTGATGATGGGGTTTTTCGTTTCCTTTTTTTTTTTTTTTTTTTTTTTTTTCTGTTTTTCCTCTTAAATTTTATTTTGTTTTATTTTGGGTTGGGGAGGGAGATGGGTGAGATCAGGAGGCATGATGTGACAGACACAAAGGATAGATTTAAAAAAAAAACACCATGACCATGGTAACTCTTATAAACTTTTGGGACTTAAAAATTGTAAGCAACTCTTGGGGCTGGCTTACAGTTCAGAGGCTTAGTCCATTATCCTCACGGTGGGAAGCACGGCAGCACACAGGCAGACATGGTAGCTGAGAGTTCTATGTCTAGATGTGAGGGCATCAGACAGAGAGAGAGAGAGAGCCACGGGACCTGGTTTGGGCTTCTGAAACCCCAAATCCTACTCCTTGTGACAGTTTCCTTCAACAAGACCGCACCTACCCAACAATAGCACACTCACTCTAACAAGACTGTGTCTCCTAATCCTTTCTAACAGTGCTACTCCCTAAGTATTCAAATCTATGGGGAAGCCATTCCTATTCCAACCATCACATTCCATTCTTGGCCCCCATAGGCTTACACCCATATCATAATGCAGAAATGCACTCACTTCAACTTCAAAAGTCCACAAAATCTCTAACATAGTCCAAACTCTGTGAAAATAACCTTTTAAACCCCACTTGAAGCATTCAACTGCTTTACTAGTCCAAAGCCCCAAAGGCTTCCATATTCCTCCAAATAAAATCATAGCCAGGCCTTTCTCAGCAATACCCTGGTCCCTAGTGCCAGCTCGTGTCCTAGTCAGTCAGTGTTCTATTTCTGTGAAGAGACACTATGACAAACAAACTCATAGAAGAAAGTATTTAGGGCTCTTAAGAGATGGCTGCTCTTTCAGAAGTCCTGACTTCAATTCCCAACAACCACATGATGGTTCACAACCATCTATAATGGGATCTGATACTCTCTTCAGGTGTGCAGGTATACACAGAGCACTGTATACATAATAAATAAATAAATATTTTTAAAAAGAGAAAAAAGCAAGAATTTAACTGGGGGCTTGCCTAAAGATTTGGAGTTAGTGCATGATCATCATGGTGGGAATAATAGCAACACACATGGAGCTGCATCAGTAGCTAAGAGTTACATCCTGATCCATAGGCAAAGAGCAAGACTCTGGGCTTGGCGTGGACATCTGAAACCTCAAAGCACACCCCCAGTGACACACTTCCTCCAGCAAGTCCACACCTCCTAACCCTTCTAATCATTTCAAATAGTGCCACTCCTTGATGACTAAGCATTCTAGTACAGGGGCCTGTTGGGCCATTTTTATTAAAAACACAATTCCATTCATCAAAGGTATTGCCAAATGGCCACTGTGTAAAGGGCTACCCTACTATCTCCTCTGGGATAAAGCTTTAGTCTTTATGGCCCCAGAGACCCCTCAATGCCCATTCCCTCAAATTTTTCCAATCAATTAAATTTAGGGAGCTCCAGATTCATACACCCCACATTCCTCCAGCAGAGTGACAGCTGGTCCTATATTCTTGGAGATTCAAGATCTCTTTTCTCTGTTGCTTTCTGAATTAGCCCAGTAACAGCACTACGTTTCCCTTGGCTTAGAAAATCCAGCCTTCTTCAGCCTACCCAAGCCATATCCCTTCCTTAATCACTGAAATCATTTAGGGAGGCCATTCTACCTTTGGTAATCACACCGACTTTGCTTCAAGAACATGTCACCATAAAAAGTTATGTTGCAGGATATTGTATCATAGTGTTACCTAGTTCTGAGGCAGGGAGGGGCATCCTTTAAGATCAAGGTTTCTCTGGCAAATTAACATTGTAGCTTCAGGTGTATCCAGCCTCAAATTGAAAATTGAATTCTGAGCACTTTGGGGTGGATTACACCCTCCTGTGACTCCAGCTCCAGTAGATTCAACTCATTTTTTTGGCCTCCTTAGGCACCAGCAGACATGTACACACAGAGTCACATGTATGCATTTACAAAAAATAAAGTTTAATAGGGTATGGTGGTGCATGCCTTTAATATTAGTAGTCAGGAGGCAGAGGAGGTGGATCTCTGTGAGTTCAAGGCCAGCCTGGTCTACAGAGTTTGTTCCAGGACAGCCAGGACTACATAGAAAGATCTATCTAAAAAAAAAGATTAATACAAAAAATAAAAATAAAATAATAATAAAAAAAGACAGTCTAAAAAGTTTAATACAATTTTTACAAAAGGGTTACTGAGTAAAAAAGTACTTACTGACAAAACAAAAAACAAAAACAAAAAAACAGCGAGTAGAGTCTTGAACTAATGACTACAAAGGGACAAAAACCACCATAAATGTCTGAAGACCCCTTTCAAACAATTACAGAAAGCTGGCAGTATAAGGGGGATCGATTGTGGAAGTGACAGGGAATACTCAGAGGGAGAAGGGGAAAAAGGGAGGATGATGGCAGATGAAATATGACAAAATATGACTTATGAAAAGATTTTGAAGAAAAACAACCTTTTGGATTGATAACCATGCAAAAATAATTTAAAGAATACATTTATTTAAGGAATACATTTTTAGCTCTGGAGACAGAGGCAGGAGATGTCTATGATTTTGAGGCCAGCCTGGACTACATAGCAAGTTCCTTGCAAGCCAAGTTTGAAATAGAAAGGTCCTATCTCGAACCAATTTAAAAAAAAAAAAACCACACATTTTTTTTGGAAGTTCACCTTTTTTAATGTTGTACAAAAATGTATGAGTAGAACAAACAATTAATGAGCACTGTCACATGTTTACACCACTATCCAGTTCATATTAATTTACTCTTCAAATAAAAAAGAGGTGACAATTTAGGGAACAAGAGAAAACCAACAATTCTCTACAATTCTTCTACGTGTTAGCTGTGCTCACAGAGACGGCTTCATTTCTTCTGTGCATGGATTCAGTTGTATATAAAATTGAACCTGCTCAACAGCTGAGGAAGACTAGAAATGATGGGTCTGTATCCTGGTGCATTGTCATGCAATTCAAACAATGGTGCAGCTACCAGCTTATAATTTTTCCGGACTGCAAACAAGGCTTTTTCTTGAAGCTGAACCAAAAACAACTTATGTTCCTTCGGCTTTGTAATATGTGCGGGAATATATGAATACTGAGGAGGTTCAAAATTTGGTCTCCACCAGTTACCAATGCAGTCATCGATGACCCAGTCTTGTAGGACTCCAGCTTGACGACCCAGTATCTCTGTCATTAAGCGTTTTAGTCCTTCAACTTCATCTTCTCCTGGATTAAGTTCACCACCAGCTAATTTGAAGAAAGTTGTTCACAGCTGTAGCAGTAACACATGGGGTAGCCGGTGCTCATGTACAATCAGAACCCCTTCAACAGTATAATTGGTAAGTAGGGTACAGGTTAATGGCGCGCTTGGTCTGCTGGATGTACTTGTTGCTGAACTGGTTGACCCCCCACCACCGGAGCCAGCCCGTCTGCGAGCGATTAGGCGGCACTACAGACACGACAGAACAGCTCCGACACAGGTGACCAGCGGAGACGTCCGCAGGGTGGGCAGTGGTTATCTGTGTCCTGCTCAGCAGCAGCCGCCCGCCATTAACAGTGGAGAGCAAGAGCAAAAAAAAAAAAAAAAAAAAAAAACATTTTTAAAAGGAAAAAAAAAATCTTTACTTGATAAACTGAATGGAGTTTTTTAATATAAATTTTATTTAAATTAGAAACAATCTTATTTTACATATCAATCACAGTTCCCTCTCCTCCCTTCCTCCCATGGGCCCCCACCGACTGCCCCATCCCACCCTCCCAACCACTCCCCAGGGAGGGTGAGGCCTTCCATGGGTGATCATCAAAGTCTGTTAAGTCATTTGGGAGAAAGCCTAGGTCCTGCTCTATGCATCTAGGCTGAGAGAGTAGTCCTCCATGGGGAATGGGCTCCCAAAGTCCATTTGTACACTAGGGATAAATACTCATCCACTACCAGAGGCCCCATAGACTTCCCAGGCCTCCTAACTAACACCTACACTCAGAGTGCTTGATTCCGTCCAATGCTGGCTCCCTAGCTTTACGACTGGGGTCCATGAGCTCCCAGTTGTTCAGGTCAGCTGTTTCTGTGGGTTTCCCCAACATGGTCTTGACCCCCTTTACTCATCTCTCCTCCCACTCTACAACTGGATTCCAGGAGTCTAAATGGAGTTTTTACTTTTTTAAAACTTGATTGATTTTTTTTCTTGGCTTTCTGAGAAATGAATAGCTTCTGATGCACAAAAATGCAATATTCTCACATTGCTAAATTTCTAAAGCAGACATGTTTGTTTTCAGTTTGCTTAACTTTTTTTCTGAAACCAAGTGTCTTATATTTAGCCCAGGATATCTTTAAAATGCCCTCCCTCCAACCTGAGCATCCCAAGTGCCATGACAGGTTTGCCCCATCAAACTTGGCTCCTTAAAAAAGATTTCTTTTTATATCGTCCACAATTTATTTTACTACACAAGTAATAATACTGCATATTCTATTGGAATGCAGTGCAATGGTTCCTAATAGGTATATGTGTGTGCTCATCAAATGTGTGTAATTCATATTTCCCTGTCTTTAAATATTCATCATATCCACGTGTTTGAGGAAGCTTTCTGGTTTATCTCTTCCATTATTGTTTAATACTACTATACAATGAAGTTGGTGCCTTACACAAACTAGGCAAGTACTCTACTATTAACCTTCATCCGCCTCCTCTGCCTCCTGAGTGCTGGGATTAAAGGCATGAGCCACTATGCCCAGCACTATGAAACATTTTTAGAAACTTTATGCCCCAACCCAATTGTAATAAGAAGGTAAAAATGTCTCAAGGATAGGAGAACAGGTAAAACATGATTGGGAATCATTCTTCTATTCATTTCTTCATAGTGAGAGCTCCTCTGGAATAATTATCATGTCCACTTTTCTATACCATATTTTAGGAAAAATATTAAGTGAGGCATATATTAAAATGATAAATTTGTAGATGGGTAAATGGTTCAGCAGTTAAGACCACTTGATATACCCTAGTTTAGTCTCCAAATCCACATGGTTGCTCAGGACCACCTATAGCTCCAGTTCCAAGGGTCCTAATGCCTTCTTCTACACATGTGGTGCACTTAAACTCAGACAGGCTTACACATAAACACACAAATAAAACTAATATATCTTTTTTGAAAATGATAAATTTTTGTATCTTTAAAGGTAAGCCCTTTGCTCAAATAAAAATAATATCAAGACAAATTGCCTTCTATGTATTTATGCTTATGCTCATAAATCATAGCTGCTTTCAGGTTTGCTCAGAGAATCTTCTTATTGCAGCAGGCAATTACTGTAACGAACATTAACTTGGAGCACAAAGTATTGTGAATAAGGAAGGGGCTATTGAATGCTCACTCCTAAATAGGATATCATTTCACACCCACCATGGGTCCAGAAATTATGGATGAGGGAGCAGAAAAAAACATGAGATGGAGGAAAAGATGTATTCGTGTGGAGTAAATTCAGTTGTAATTACCTACATATGGATTGGCCCCTCAACATTTTGTTGAGGAGTGATTAGGAGTCTGTGAGCAACCCCTTCTACTCTCTGAAGAGTAACAGTTGCTAGGAGGTGGGACTTATGAGGCCCCACCCATCCCTAAGGACCTATAGTTGTACTCTGAAGCAAGGAGAGGTATTTACTTTAACAGCTATTCTCAACCTTCCTAATGCTTCCAACCTCTAATACAGTTCCTCATGTTGTGCTGACCCCCATACAATAAAATTATATTCATTGCTATTTCCTAACTTTTTCAACTGTTATGAATCATAATGTAAATATCTGATATGCAGAATGGACTTATGTGACCCCTGTGAAAAGGCCATTCGACTCCCACAAACAAAGGGATCAAAACCCACAGGTTGAAAACAACTGCTTTAGAGATATAAGCACTGGTAAGGGTCCATTCAACTAATGAGAGGCAGAAAGTGGATTTGGAGGGGAGAGGAGTTGAGGAGCAGCTGGGAGGAGTAGAGAGGGGAGGGAACTGTAATCTGGATATATTGTAAGAGGAAAGAATCTATTTTCAATAAAAGGGAGTGGGAGAAATGTACCTTTTACCTCTTGTATGGTCCCTTGTTCACCCTTTGAGATGTAACATTGGAACTTTTTTAAAAATTAGGTTTACCATATTTTATAGATGTGAATGTTGTGTGTGCATCTATCTATTTGTACTACATGCAGGCCTGCTGCCCTGGGAGGTGTCAGGTCCCCTAGAACTGGCATTATGGATGTTTGTGAACCACCGTGTGGGTTCTGGGAATCAAACCCAGGTCCTCTGCAAGAGGAACAACTGCTCAAAACCATCGAGCCATCTCTCCAGCCCCAAGGATTACTGAAATATCCCATGTTTTCTCTACCCCTGCTCTGGAAACTCAGGGCCTTTCCTACCCAGGGCTCAGTGGGCTTCCTAGGGCAGTTCTCAATAGGTAAGTGGTACAGAGGCCAGGTGATATGGTCAGGGTTGCCTTAACAGAGGGTTTGCTTAGGCTTCAGGCTCTAAAGTGGAGCACAAAGGGGTACGCAGGCTTTCCAGAAAGGAAAGAGAGCTGATAATGGAGTGTGCCACCGTGGCAATTCTCTGGAGCTCCCTTTTCTTCCCCCACCTTGACCTCATCTCAGCCCTAGATAGCAAAAGCTAGCCAGCACTAAGAAGAACGTAATGGGCATTCAGAAACAAGGGCACAACTCTGAAATCCTAAATAAAAGTGTGAGAAAAATGAGCATAGCCTTTCCCACAGTGAAGAGCTAAGCGACAGTGTTACTGTCTGCCACGCGTACTGTGCGAGAATGAGACACAACACCTGGGAAATGGGAAGGAATCAGGAAGAAGTGTGTGCATGGTGCAGGCAATGTTGTTTAAACACAAGGCCAGAAGGATCCACTGAGTGTAGATTCAGGTCAACAACAGTTGGAAATCCCTATGGGACACAAGGATGAGAGAAGTCTATCAACAGTCTTTCAAACGAAGAATTCTGGGCTAAAGTTGTGATGAAGACCAGGGATGGGACAGTCCTCTCACCAAGTGCCATTGCACACTAACGTGAAAGCTTCACTCTGGGGCTGATAAAGACATCTTTCGGTCCTGGGAGGGGGCGCGGGGCGCCGGTTTGCCTGCTTCCTTCTTTGCTACCTGCTCTGCTTCTTAATTTATTTCCCACTGGTCCCGCCCCCAAGCCCGAGACACCCGCGGTGAAGACTGTTCAGATTGGGGACTGCAGGCAGGACCAGGTGGTGTGGAAATGTAAATAACGCAAGTATTTTTGCCTGGGGCCTTGGTCAAGCAAAAGCTGAGAAGCCACGTCAAGATTCTCTAGGAGCCATTGTTCGACAATTACATAGTCAAGTGATGTAATAATGGTTCTAATGCTGGAACGGCCTCGGAACGGCCTCAGACTAGAACCGAGAGGAGCTCGGAGTGAGTGATTCCCCAGACGCTAAGACTAAAGATTTTGAAATGAACCCCAAATATCTCAAAGGTCGTGAATATTTCAACTTCTCTTCAGGATCATCTCATGCTGAGAACATACTCCAGCTATTTAGTGACTTCCGAGACAAGAAATTATTCACAGATGTCATCATATGTGTGGAAGGACAGGAATTTCCTTGTCATCGAGCAGTCCTTTCTGCCTGCAGCAGCTACTTCAGAGCCATGTTCTGTAATGACCACAGGGAGAGCAGAGAAATGCAGATTGAGATCAATGGCGTTTTTGCTGACGCTATGGAGTGTATTTTGCAGTATGTATATACTGGAAAGGTGAAGATCACAACAGACAATGTCCAAAACCTATTCGAAGCCTCCAGCCTCTTTCAGATTGATGTTCTCTGTGATGTGTGTGCCAATTTCTTAGAGGAGCAACTTGACCCTTGCAATTGCCTAGGAATCCAGCGCTTTGCCAACACCCACTCACTCAAAACACTCTCTGCAAAATGCCATACCTTTGCATTGCAGGCTTTTGAAGATGTGACCCAGCATGAAGAATTTCTTGAGCTTGACAAAAATGAACTTATTGATTATATCTGCAATGATGAACTTATTGTTACTAAAGAAGAGATGGTGTTTGAGGCTGTCATGCGCTGGGTCCATGGAGCTGTTGAACATCGAAAGCTGCTATTACATGACCTCCTCACCCACGTCAGGCTCCCTCTCTTAAATCCTAATTACTTTATTCACACAGTGGAGGTGAACCACCTGATCCAGAATTCCCCTGAGTGTCATCAGTTGCTGCATGAAGCAAGACGGTACCACATACTTGGCAATGAACTGATGTCCCCGAGAACTAGGCCACGCAGGTCAACTGGCTACTCAGAGGTGATCGTTGTGGTTGGAGGCTATGAAAGACCTGGAGGATTTAACCTTCCATATACTGAGTGTTATGATCCAGTGACAGGAGAATGGAAATCGTTGGCCAAGCTTCCAGAATTTACCAAATCAGAGTATGCCGTCTGTGCCCTGAAGAATGATATTCTTGTTTCAGGTGGGAGAATCAACAGCCGTGATGTTTGGATTTATTACTCGCAGCTAAATATCTGGATCAGAGTTGCTCCTCTAAATAAAGGCAGATGGCGCCACAAAATGGCAGTCCTTCTGGGTAAAGTGTATGTTGTCGGAGGCTACGATGGACAAAACAGACTTAACAGCGTAGAATGCTATGATTCATTTTCAAATCGTTGGACAGAAGTTGCACCACTTAAGGAAGCAGTGAGTTCTCCCGCCGTTACCAGCTGTATAGGAAAATTATTTGTAATTGGCGGAGGACCTGACGATAATACCTGTTCTAATAAGGTTCAGGTTTATGACCCAGAAATCAATAGTTGGCTGCTTTGTGCAGCTATACCAGTTGCCAAGAGGTGCATAGCAGCTGTCTCTCTGAACAACATGATCTACGTTGCTGGTGGTCTGACCAAGGCCGTGTATTGTTATGACCCAGTTGAAGACTATTGGATGCACGTACAAAATACATTCTCTCAACAGGACAATTGCAGTATGTCCATATGTAATGGAAAGATCTATATCCTGGGTGGAAGACGGGAAAATGGTGATGTTACAGATACTGTTCTCTGTTACGATCCTGAGACAAGTATTATCTCAAAGGTAGCTGTAATGCCCAGACCTGTATCCTATCATGGATGCGTAACTATTCATAGGTATGATGAGAAATGCTTTAAGTTCTAAACCCAGGTATCTCACACAAGAAATCACCAAAATGAAGAGAATTTTAAGAACTACCAATTAAAAACAACTCCTTTGTAACAAATGCAAAAGGAAATAAAGAAATAATTCTGATGACTTTCTGCCCATATCCATATTTTAAGCTGTAATAAATCCATTGCTTATCTGGGGGGTGAAAGATATTAAAATAATGGTGGTTAAAGTCAGGCATAGTAGTAGTGCACATCTTTAATGCCAGCATCCAAAAGACAAAGACAGGTAGATTTCTCTGAGTTTGAACCCAGCCTGGTCTACATAACAAGTTCTAGGTCAGCAAGGGTTACAAAATAAGACCTTATCTCTAAAAAAAATGGCCTATCAATATATTTTTGCATCTGTGAAAAACTATGTGGGGTAAGAAATGACACCCAGCTGTAAACTTCTTAGGGATTTGTGAACTGTCTTTTTGGAATATGTATTTCTTTTTTTGTCAGTTAGGTAGAGAAAATTTGCCTGACTTAAGCTTCATTTAGGTTGAATTGCCTGATATTAAGAACATTTAGAATTCATTGTGAGGGGAAGAAATGAGTTTTAAACATCTCTGTCACTGACTTTATCCATACTGGTTAATTTCATTGAAGGTTTAAGAGAGGGAAGAGGGATTAATTGAGCAAGGGTGTTCACCATCATTATAGGGAAACCCACAGAGACAGCTTGCCAGAGCTTGTGGGAGCTCGTGAACTCTGGATGAACAGCTAGAGAGATGGCATGGGACCCACATAGGTCCTCTGGATGTGGGTGACAGTTATGTAACTTGGTCTGTTTGTGGGGTCCCTAGCAGTGGGACCAGGACCTGTCCCTGATGCATGAGCTGGCTCTTTGAAACTTATTCCCTATTGTGAAAGGTCTTGTTCAGACTTAATGCAGCAGGGAGGAGGTTGGTCCTGCCTCAGCTTGATATGCCATGCTTTGTTGATCCCCATGGGATGCCTGCCCCCATCTAAATGGAGACAGAGGATGAGTGGATGGGGGCTATAGAAGGGAGGTTGGGGAAGGAACAGGAGGAGAGGATTGAGGGAAACTGTGGTTGGTATTGTAAATTGAAAAACAGATTTTAAAAATGTAGTGACAATTCTCCTATGACAAAATACCACATTTTATGACTTTATAGACTTTCTCTGATATTGAATACTTTTTGAAAGTTTATGTAGGAGATATAACACTACGGACATTTAAATGATACATTAGTCCCTGGAGAAAAAAATTAAATAACTATCAAAGAAAAAAGGTGAACCACTTTGGTTCTCAGGGTATTTAATGACTCATCTGTGATTCCACTAACAAAGTTTATCCCTTAAAACTAACAGAGCAAGACAAGCAATGTTGGCACATGCCTCCCAGCACTCGGGAGGCAAAGGCAAGTAGAGCCCAAAGTTCAAAGCCAGCCTCTTCTACAGAGTAAAGGATAGCCAGAGCAGTTACACAGAGAAACCATTTCTTGAAAAACCAAATAAAAAAAACTAACAGAGCAATTGAAATCCCTTTCATAGAGATAGGCAAGTAATGCATACCTGTATCCAGGCAGGTAGCACACACCTGTAGCCAGAATATGTATCTCAGGCAGATGGTACACGCCTATATCAGGGATCTGTATTCAAGGCAGGTAGTCCAAGATCTGTATCCCAGGCAGGTAATACACACCTGTATCCAGAATATATGTACCTCTGGTAGGGGAAACATACATATAACCAGGATCTGTACCCCAGGCAAGTAGTCCTGGAACTGTATCCCAGGCAGGTAGTACACACCTATATCCAGGATTTGTACCTCAGGCAGGGGGTACACACCTGTATCCAGGATCTGTATCCCAAGCAGGTAGTACACACATGTATCCAGGATCTGTTTCCGAGGGAGGCGTTACATACCTGTATCCAGTATCTGTACCTCAGGCAGGGGTACACACCTATAACCATGATTTGTATTCCAGCCAGAGAGTACACACCAGTATCCAGGATCTGTATATCAGCCAGGTAGTGCAGGATCTGTATCCCAGTCAGGTAGTACACAACTGTAACCAGGATCTGTATCCCAGGCAGATAGTACACACTTGCATCCAGGAACTGTATCCCAGGAAGGATCTATCCAAGATCTGTATTCAGGATCTGTAACCCAGGCAGGTAGTACACACATGTATCTAGGATCTGTATCCCAGGAAGGGAGTACACACCTGTAACCAAGGTCTGTATCCCAGGCATGTAATACCCACATGTAACCAGGGTCTGTATCCCAGGCAGGTAGTGCACATCTGCAACCATGATCTGTATTCCAGACAAGTAGTACACACCTGTTTCCAGGATCTGGAGGGTGAATCAGAAGAAACCAAATTGGGACTGAAGAGATACTTCAGTGTTTAAGAACACTTAACTGCTTACACCAGGCTTTTTCTTTTGGACCAACAACCATCTTTCAAATCATGACAAAGTGACTTATTATGGATGCTGGGGATACCTTTGGCTTGTTTCTTGTAAATTAACCTGTTTGTCTACTTTTGCCTTGGGACTTTTTACTCTTCTTTCCTTCTGTATATTTTTCCTTTTAGTACTTCTCTGTCTGGTGGCTTCTTAGCTTGTCCCTCTATTTCTCTTTATTCTCTACTTTCTTCTACTCTCATCCTCTCCATTGCCTAGATGTCTTCTGCTACTTATTCTCTCTGACTGCCAGCCCTGCCTATCCTTTCTCTGCCTAACTATTGGCCATTTTGCTGTTTATTAGACCAGTCAGGTGCCTTAGGCTGGCAAGGTGAAACAAAATGAAACACAGCTTTGCATAATTAAACACACATCTTTACGTCATTAAACAAATGCAGCATAAACAAATGTAATATCTTTGCCCAGTTAAAGTAATATTCCACAACAACTGATCTTTCAGAGAATCCTGGTTTGGCTGTGGCACCCAGATCAGATGATTCACGAAGGCCTGTAATTCCAGTTCCAGAGAATCCAGTACCCTCTGATTTCCCTGGGCACCTACCGGCATGCGGTGCACATAAATTCACACAGACACACAATGTACATAAAAGAGATAAATACTCTTTTTAAAACTGTGAGCCGGGTGCTGATGATGTGCACCTTTAATCCCAGTACTCAGGAGGCAGAGGCTGTGAATTTGAGGCCAGCCTGGTCTACAAAGCGACAAAGAAGAAACTCTGTCTTGAAAAGACTTTTAAAAATGTGTTTTGTAGGGCTGGAGAGATGGCTCAGCCGTTAAAGGCTAGGCTCACAACCAAAAACAAAAATGTGTTTTGTAATACTGTTATAAAAAAAACAAAAAACAAAAAAAAACAGGAACAGGTTTGCCCCCTGCTAAGCCCAGTAGAATTTGACTAGTTTGGAGTTTTGTTGGGTACCTCTTCTCTACCCTGATTCCTTAATGGCCTAAAGAAGACTCTGCTCTTCTCAGTGGGGCCACTTGTTTGTAAATCAAGTCTGAGCAACACTAGCCAGTAGCAGTTCCAGTCTTCTGAGAGAAATCTCTTATTGTGAGTTGGTGTATTGATCAATGTTTTCAAATTTCTATTCATTTTTTTCCTCTGGTATTTTTCACCTCCCTCTTATAAAGCTTACCAATTTTCAAAGGGAAATGTGAATTTTTCTTAGAGATATAAGTGGGCACAGCAGAAACTAGTCTGACTGTCTGAGGTAGCTTGCTATGTTTAACTTCCCAGTCATCGTTGTCTCTCCCACTACTCCTTGTCAGTGACTATACTGTCATCAGATTTCTGTTAAAAATTAAGATAATAATCAAAAGCCCAACACTGGCAAACGTTTTCTTCCTCGTCTTAGAATAATACACACATTTCTTAAGAGTCAGTACTTAATTGGAATCTAGAAAGAAAAAAAAAAAGGTCTTTCACCATAAACCATTTTGTGTGGGTAAATAATAAAGCCACCAATGTTAAGTAGAAGTGTAGATCAGCAGTAAAGCTGACATATCTGTCCTACTAAAAGCCCTGTTTCCAGTTCCTGCCTCAAGACAAAGTAAGCTAATAGCTCTGTGAAACAATTCCCGGTTGGAGTTATTACTGCAGCTCAAGCTCATAGGCGCCTTGGAAAGTGAACACAACAGTCTCTCATCCTTCCATAGGTGAGATCTGGTGATGCAAACCAACATGAATCATCTTACCAGGGAATTGGCCTGGGCATAGAAACTGGTTTTGGAGTTCAGTGTGACTCCAGGAATGCTAAGAGAACAGGAGAGGATGGTATAGTAAGGACAACTGAATGTACCTCTGGTTCAGTTCCAGCTCTCAGGGAATAGGACAATAGGCCATTTTCCAAGATGGGGTGTCATTGGAGAGGCGACTGAAGGTGAGAAAACCCAGAAATAAATAATGATGACAGGAAAAGAGACCTCTCCAGGGTGCACAGGAGAGACTGGGTCAAAAAGGAGGTGGATCCACGGAGAAGTGTGGGCTATCAATTTATTCTCCATGGAAACAGAGGAGAGTAGTGAAGATTTGCTTTTTTCTCTCTTCCTGGAAACACGTGGTTATGTTTGGATCTTCAATCACAAGAGATAAACACAGAGAAGGGGGACTCACAGATCCTTGTCAGGACCGGAAATATTATTACTAGGTTCCTTCCAAGAGATAGAGTACCCTGCACTATTCCTTCTCCTCCTCCTCCCCACTTACACTCCCCTCTTTTTCTCTTCTTTCTTTCTTTCTTTCTTTCTTTCTTTCTTTTTTTTTTTTTTTTTTTTTTTTTTTTTTTTTTGTCTCCTTCTGACTAATCAAAATTCTGTAGTGCAGAAAGAATTTGGTTTTGCCTAGGCCTCCTCTCCATCAAACCTTATGCCTAGTGCACATCAATGTTTTGTGCCTAAAATATAATGAAAACAAAAGTCTGCTGAGACTATTGATACCAACCTCTTCCTCTGCCTCTAGGAAGGTGGATTTTTCTGTGAGTTCAAAACAAACCTGTGTTCAGGGAGACCAGTTCAATCTTATTCAGGTTCCCAAGTTGTCAGACCGAGTCAGTGATCTCCCACTAGCTCAGGTCAGCTGATTCTGTGGGTTTCCCCATCGTGGTCTTGACTCCTTTGTTCATATTTACTCCTCTCTCACTTTGATTGTACTCCAGGAGCTTGGCCCAATGGTTAGTTGTGGGTTTCTGCATCTGCTTCCATCTGTTTCTGGGAGAGCTTCTCTGGGGTTGTGGATTGTAGGCTGGGTATCTTTTACTTTATGTCTGGTACTCTATGAGTGAGTACATATTATAGTTGTCTTTCTGATTTTGGGTTGCCCCACTCAAGATGTTTTTTTTCTATTCTGTCCGTTTGCTTGCGAATTTTAGGATGTCATTGTTTCTTACCTCTGAACAGTACTCCATTGTATAAATCACCACATTTTCTTTATCCACCCTTCAGTTGAGGGGCATCTGGGTTGTTTACAAGTTCTAGCTATTAGAAATAATGTTGCTATGAAGATAGTTGAGCAAATGTCCTTGTGGTGTGAATGTGCCTCCTTTGGGTATATGCCCAACAGTGGTATTGCAGGGTCTTGGGATAGGTTGTTTCTTAATTTTCTGAGAAATCACCATACTGATTTCCACAGTACCAGTACAAGTTTACACTCTCACCAGCAGTGGAGGATTGCTTTCTCCACATCCTCTCCAACATAAACAGTCATCAGTGTTTTTGATCATAGCCATTCTGATCAGTGTAATATGGTATCTCAGAGTGGTTTTGATTTACATTTCCCTGATGACTAAGGATGTTGAGCATTTCCTTAAGTGTCTTTCCACCATTCAAGGTTGTTCTGTTGAGAAATCTCTGTTTAGATCTATACCCCATTTTTTAATTGGATTACTTGGTATTTTGATGTCTAGTTTCTTGGGTCCTTTGTGTATTTTGGAGATCAGCCCTCTGTCAGATGTGGGGTTGGTGAAGATCTTTTCCCATTCTGTAGGGAGCCATTTTGTCTTGATGAGTGTGTTCTTTGCTTTACAGAAGCTTCAGTTTCAGGAGGTACCATTTTTTGATTGTTGCTCTCAGAGTCTGTGATACTGGTGTTCTATTTAGGAAATGGTCTACTGTGCCTGTGCATTCAAGAGTGTTTCCCATTTTCTCTTCTATGTGGTACAGTGTGAATTGATTTATAATGAGGCCTTTGGTCCATTTGGACTTGAGTTTTGTGCTTGGTGACAGCTATGGATCTATTTGCATTCTTCTACATGTCGACATCTAGTTACACCAGCACCATTTGTTGAAGATGCTTTCTGTTTTCAATTTTATATTTTTAGCTTCTTTGTCAAAAATTGGATGTTCATAGGTGTGTGTGTTGATATCAGGGTCTTCTATTCAGTTCCATTGAACTACCTATCTGTTTTTATGCCAATACCAAGCTGTTTTCTTACTATAGCTCCATAGTGCTTGAAGTCAGGGATGGTGATGCCCCCAGACGATCCTTTATTATACAGGATTGTTTTGGCTATCCTGGGTGTTTTGTTTTTCTATATGAAGTTGAGTATTGTTCTTTCCAGATCTGTGAAGAATTGTGCTGGGTTTTGATGGGGATTGCATTGAATCTGTAGATTACTTTTAGTAGGATTGCCATTTTTACTATGTTGATCCTACCTATCCAAGAGCATGGGAGATCTTCCAGTTTTCTGATAGCTGCTTTAATTTCTTTCTTTAAAGACTTAAAGTTCTTGTCATACAGGTATTTCACTTGTTTAGTTAGAGTTACCCAAGATGTTTTATATTATTTGTGGCTATTGTAAAGGGTGATGTTTCTCTGATTCCTTTTTTAATCCATTTATCATCTGTATATAGAAGAGCTACTGTTTTTTGTTTGTTTGTTTGTTTGTTTTAGTTAATCTTTTATCCTGCTATATTACTGAATGTGTTTATCAGCTATAGAAATGTCCTGGGAGAATATTTGGGGTCACTTATGTATACTGTCGTATCATGTGCAAATAGTGAAAGCTTAACTTCTTCCCTTCCAGTTTGTATCCCTTGATTTCCTTTTGTTATCTTGTTGCTCTACCTAGAACATTCAGTACTATAGTGAACAGCCTTATCATGTTCCTGACTTCAGTGGAATCGCCTTGAGTTTCTCTCCATTTAATTTGATGTTGACTGTTGGTATATTGCCTTTATTATATTTAGGTATGTTCCTTGTATCCCTATTCTGTCCAAGACCTTTATTTGGAAGGGGTATTGGATTTTGTCAAAAGCTTTTTCATCATCTAATGAGATGATCATGTGTTTTGTTTTTTTCTTTTAGTTTGCTTATATGGTGAATTACATTGATGGATTCTCGTATGTTGAACTATCCCTTCATCTATGGAATAGATCCTACTTGGTCATGGTGGATGATTTTTTTGATGTGTTCTTGGATTTGGTTTGCCAGTATTTTATTGAATATTTTTGCATCGGTGTTCATGCGGGAAATTGGTCTGTAATTCTCTTTCTTAGTTATGTCTTTGTGTTGTTTGGGTATCAGGGTAATTGTAGCCTTGTAAAAAGAGTTTGGTAATGTTCCTTTTGTTTCTATTGTGTGAAATAATTTGAGGAATATTGGTATTAGTTCTTCTTTGAACATCTGGTAGAATTCTGTGCTGAAACCATCTGGCCCTGGGCTTTGTTGTTGTTGTTGGGAGACTATTGATAACTGTTTCTATTTCCTTAGAGCTTATAGGTGTATTTAAGTTGTTTGTCTGTTCTTTATTTAATTTTGATATGTGGTACTTATCTAGAAAATTGTCCATCTCCTTAAAGTTTTCTAATTTTGGGGAGTACAGGTTTTCAAAGTATGACCTGATGATTGATTCTCTGTGTTTCCTCCTTAGTGTCTGCTGTTATGTCCCCCTTTTCATTTCTGATTTTATTAATTTGGATATTCACTCTCTGTATTTTGGTTAGTTCGGGTAAAGGTTTGTCTATTTTGTTGAATTTCTTGAATAATAAAGTCTTTGTCTCATTGATTCTTTGCATTGTTTTCTTTCTTTCTATTTTATTGATTTCAGTCCTCAATTTGACTAGTTCTTGCTGTCTACTCCTTCTGAGTGAGTTTGGTTTTTTGTTGGGGCCCTTTCAATTGTTCTGTTCATCCACTAGTGTGGGATTTTTCCAGCTTCTTTGTGTAGGCATTCAGTGCTATGAACTTTCCTGTCATCACTGCTTTCATTATGTCCTGTAAGTTTGGGTATGTTGTGAGGCCATTTTCATTACATTTTAGGAAGTCTTTTATTTCTTTCTTTATTTCCTTCTTGACCCAGTGGTGGTTCAGTTGATCATTGTTCAGTTTCCAGATGTTTGTGGGCTTTCTGAAATGAATGCTGCTGTTGAATTCTAACTTTAAGCTGTGGTTATCTGATAAGATACATGGGGTTATTCCATTTTTTTAATCTGTTGAGGTTTGTTTTGTTACCAAGTATATAGTCTATTTTTGAGAAAGTTCCATGAGGTGCTGAAAAAAAAAGTATATTCTTTTATGTTTGGGTGAAATGTTCTACAGATGTCTGTTAAGTCCATCTGAGTTATAACATCTGTTATTTCCTTTATTTCTCTGTTAAGCTTCTTTCTGGCAGACATGTTCAGTGGTGAGAGTGGTGTGTTGAAGTCTCCCACTATTAGTATGTGGGGCTTGATTTGTGGTTTAAGTTTTAGTAATGTTTCTTTTATAAATGAAGAAGCTGTTGTGTTTGGGGCATAGATGTTCATAACTGAGATTTCCTCTTGATGGATTTTTCCTGTGATGAATATGAAATGTCCTTCTTTATCTTTTTGGACTGATTTTAGTTTGAAGTCTATTTTGTTAGATATTAGGATAGCTATACCAGCTTGTTTCTTGAGTCCATTTGATTGTAAAAGGATTTCCCAACTTTTTACTCTGAGGTAATATCTGTCTTTGAAGTTGAAGTGTCTTTCTTGTATGCAGCAGAAGGATGACTTCTGTTTTTGTATCCAATCTATTCACCTGTGTCTTTTTATAGGTGAGTTGAGACCATTTATATTAATGGATATTAATGATCAGTGATTGCTAGTTCCTATTATTTTTGTTTTTGTTGGTGGTAATGGCATTGTGGGTTCAATTCACTTCTTTGCAATTTGCTGCTGTAAGCTCATCTATGCCCTGTGTTCTTGCGGATGTAGCTGACTTTCTTAGGTTGGGGTTTTCCTTCTAGTACTTTCTATAGGGCTGGGTTTGTGGATAGGTATTGTTTAAATTTGGTTTTATCATGGACTATCTTGTTTTCTCCATCTGGATTATTGAAAGCTTTTCTGAGTATGGTAGTCTGGGCTGGCATCCGTGGTCCATTAGTTTTGCATAACATCTGTCCAGGACCTTCTGGCTTTCAGCGTTTCCATGGAGAAGTCAGGTATAATTCTGATAGGTCTGACTTTATGTTACTTGGCCTTTTTCTTTCTTTATTCTGTATATTTGGTGTTTTGATTATTATGTACTAAGAAAACTTTTCTTTTTCTTTTAGTCCAGTCTATTTGGTGTTCTGTAAACTTCTTGTACTTTCATAGACATGTGTTTCTTTAGGTTGGGAAAATTTTTCTTCTATGATTTTGTTGAATAAATTTTCTGTGCCTTTGAGTTGAACTTCTCCTTCTATTCCATTATTCTTGGGTTTGGTGTTTTCACAGTGTCCCACATTTCCTGCATGTTCTGTGGTAAGGATTTGTTGGATTTAAATTTTTCTTTGACCAATGAATCTATTTCCTCTATTATATACTCAATGCCTGAAACTGTCTCTTTCATCTCTTGTAT
Source organism: Phodopus roborovskii (assembly GCF_943737965.1). Classification (NCBI taxonomy): domain Eukaryota; kingdom Metazoa; phylum Chordata; class Mammalia; order Rodentia; family Cricetidae; genus Phodopus; species Phodopus roborovskii. The sequence goes on along the minus strand of NW_026125640.1, from coordinate 48,843 downwards.
TCTGTGGTTTATGCTTGCATTTGTGGTTCCTGATTGTTTACCCAGATTTTCCATTTCCAGAATTCCCTCAGTTTGTGTTTTCTTTATTGCCTCTATTTCAGATTTCAAATCTTGAATCATTTCCTTCACTTGTTTGATTACTTTTTCTTGATATTCTTTAAAGGAATTGTCGATTTCTTCCAATTTATTGTCTTTTCCTCCGTTTCTTCAAGAGAATTTTTCGTTTCCTCTTTAAGGGCAGCAATCATCCTCATAAAGTTATGTGTAAGGTCATTTTCTTCTGCTTCATCTGCGTTGGGATGTTCAGGTCTTGCTATTGTAACTCCACTAGTTTCTAATGGTGCCATATTGCTCCTTATATTGTTGAGTGTGTTCTTACCTGGTTGTGTACACATGTCTTCCTCCATTCAGTACAGGTGGAGCTTGTGCTTCAGGAGTTCTCTCTTTCTCTAATTGCTATAGTTGGGGGAATTTGGCCCCATTGACCTGTCCTTCAGGTGCAAGCAGAGCAGAGCCTCTGGTGAATGCTCCTCCTGGTGGAAGTGAGCACAAAGCTCACCTCGTTGCCCCTGGAGGTACAGGTGGGGCTACAGCTCTGGTGGACACACCTCCCGTGGTTGCTCCTCTAGGTGTAGGTGGGGCTGTAGCAGCGCGGTATCTTGAACAGCGAGATGGCAGTGGATGTTGGCTGGGATATGGGTGCTCTTTCCCAGAGGAACTTCTCACAATAGCTTCTGGAAGCTACTGCTGGAAGCCGCTGCTGTCATGTCTCCTGGAAGTTGCTCCCCACTCCCAGGCTGGTGGCTCAGGCCTCCCTGTGATGCTGCTCCTGGCCCTGTGAATGAGGCCTCCCTCTGACACTGCTCCCAGGCCAATACCTCGACAAAATATACATCTCTTAAAAGACAAATTCTACATGTTCTCTCTCATAATATACAGAAGCTAGCTTCTAAATGTTAAATACAAGTAATTAAGTTGGAGTAAGTGTGAATAGAAGCCAGAAAATTAGAAAGAGGCTCATCCATGAGATGGGGTGTTTTGTCATTATTTCTTTAGTGCTGTATTTGTGTGACAATTACGTTGTACTAGATACTGTAATTAAAATTAAATGACGATTATAAATCATTTAAGAGATTAATACATTGATTAAATCAGAGGCTGTATCCTCTCTTTATCTCTGGAAATAGGAACAATTAGTAATCTGGTCATTTCTGGAACTGATCAAGTTGACAATCTAAATCAACCATAATATGCACCCTAGGTCCTCTTCATGAATATTCTTATTTCCAACAGAGACTGACTAAGTTTACCCAGACTACTGCCAAACTCCTGTCTTAGCCTTCTCAGTAGGATTTCGGATGTACTTGGGCCTCTGTACACAGTTCAACAGATTTTGTATTTTTGTTTGTTCTTTGTTTTGTTGGTTGAATATTTCAATTGTTTATTTTTGGATTTTTTGTATTTGATCCTACTACAGAGCCAATCATAGCTTGGACATCAAAACATGTGAGTCCTGACTCTTCCTACCACAGCCTCAGTATAAAATGGATTTTCAAAGCTGTGGATGGAGTTTTGTGTGCATAACACACACAAGGCATTGGGTTCTATATCTAACAAACACACACACACACATACATATGCATATGCATATATACTAATTGTGAAGCATTTGTTTTAGGGTCCCTAGCATTAACCTTAAACACTTCACAAAAACAAGGCCAATTTTCTTCATATTTGTAATGCATTCAGATATGTTCTAGTCTCTACTATAAGCTGTTCATTCTGATTCGTTTAAACAGAAAGTCCTGGCTGTGGTCGTGGTACATGAGAGATATCCCTGAGTTTGGTAGCTGTCTGAGCTACATAGTGAGTTCCAGGTCAGTATAGGATGCTTTGTGAGAACCCACCTCAAAAGTAAAAAAAAAAAAAAATGGAAGAAAGTTCTGTGCAGGACCCGTGGTTCTATTGAGCTGTTCATGTGTGCAACCTGCAGAATGAGCTCTTTTCTCCAAGGTCCCCATGTGAGTACTCTATCCATCTTCCTTTTATTCTTTGAGACAAGGTGTTTCCTGCTCACTGTTTCAGCTAGACTGGCTGGCCAGAAGCCTCTTAGCAGTACCTGTCTCCTGTCAGTTCCAAGGTTGCAAGACACCAGCTTCCATGCCCAGCTTTGATGTGGTTGCTGGAGCTCTCTAGTCGGGGTCTCTGAGCCTGCAATCAAGTACTTTATTAACAGAGTCATCTCTCAAGCCTCCACCCGGTAAAATATTTTTTAATGATAATAAAAGTCAAAACACTACTAAAAGTATAGTGAAAAGAAAAGGGAGATGTAAGGATTCAGGCACTACACTGGCCTGCCCCTGTCACCTGGCAGAATGCACTCAGGCAGTACCCTGGTCAGCCCAGGGTTCCATGATTGCATAGTCTGCACAGGTGAAAAGGACCCCTTTAAAAGGCCCCACCCACTTATGCTCTCTTTGCTCTCTTTCTGCTCTTCCTGGTCTTTCTGCTGTCTCCACTCTCCTCTCCTTCTGTTCCTGTCTCCCTCGTCTCTTCTGTCTTCTCTCTGTCTCTGTGTCTCTTTGCCTCTTTTCTCTTTCCTTCCCCCTCCCTGCCCTTTCTAATAAAACTTCTCACTCAAGCTCTGGAGTGTTTGTCCCTCTGCCTCAGTCACCCTCGCCTGGCATGGTCCCCCACACGGGACCCACCTCCAGCTTTATCCTAACATTGAAGCAAAAAGAACAACAGGAGACCCAAAGACAAGAAAAAATGAAGTATTATACCCACTAAGTATTGTGTTTTCAAAAACTGGAGTCAGGAAAGGACGTTGGGAGCACATTCCCCATGGAGGGATACTCCCCTAACCTAGAGGCAGGGGGGAGGGCCTACTCCAAATGACTTGACAGATTTTGTTGATCTCTCCTGGAAGGCATCACCCTCCCTATGGAGTGGGGGTGGGAGGGATAGGAGGGAGGGTCGGGGGGCATGGGAGGGATGGGTGGAGGGAGAGGGAACTGGGATCGGTATGTAAAATAAGAAAAAATAATAAACATATATAAAAAATAAAATATCAATGTAGTCAGAAAAAAAACTGGAATCAGACAGGGACATGCAGGTGAGGGTTGCCAGGTGAATGTATAGACTGTTATGATTTATTCTGTCTTATGATTTATTCTGTTGCTGAGCCAGTTCAGGACAAATAGCAGATGCCCACCAGAACTTCCCTCACTGTAGTATCTTCTCTTCTTGACACACCAGAGACCTCTGCTGGGCACACTCAGCTTTGCAGTCCGTGGGTTGAGGTGGCTAATGTTCTATCTCAGGGAGTCCCCAAGTGTGCCAGGAGTTGAGAAAACAAGCACAGTACAAAGATTTCTGCAAACAAACCTGTCCCCTTACTTGCAAATAGGACTGGATATTAATGACCCTGGGGGGAGCTGTGGACCGGAAGTAGCCTGCTAGAGCTCCAGAGCACTCAGTCTTTACAGCAGTGAGTCTCAATGCAGATCTGGTCAATCATTGACTTCATGCTGAAAGCTGTCAAACTCCAAAATTAGGGACTGGAGAGGTGGCTCAGTGGTTAGGACCACTGCCTGCTCTTCCAGAGGTCCTGAGTTCAATTTCCAGCAACCACGTGACAGCTCACAAACAGCTATAATGAGATCTGATGGCCTCTCCCTGGAATGCAGACATACATGCAGACAGAACCCTGTGTACTTAATAAATAAATAAAATTTAAAAAAAAACTCTGAAATTATTCTTACTGGATGAGGTTGGTTCTGAGCCACTAAGGGCAGGGCTCCTTTCAGTGCACACTTCGCTGCCTGAGCTAAGCCTCCAGGCCTTGGCGTGGGCAGCTCCTGCTCTCCACAACTGTCTCTCATAACTCTTTCATCCTGGATCTGTAGAGACTTGACAGATTGGTTTTAGACATTAGGTTCCCCATCAAGACAGTGCCCTAAAAAGGTCTCTACATCACAGGGAGTGACAGAATGGGATTCTTCTCCATTGCTGATCTGTTCCACAGAATCTCACCAACCTCAGCACTGGGACTTGAGTCTTGCAAGAGCTGTGAGCCTGTCCTATGGGTTAGTGCAGCCAGTGTCATCTGACTAAGGCTTGTCTATGGGATGAAACTTGATTTCCCCATCCCATCAGGGCAAGGCATGGTGAGGGCTGAGGGCAGCTGCTGTTTGCTGAGTTGTCCATCAGCTTCTCCACACTACCCATCTGTCCCATCACACCCTCTGTGAATTTCCACTTCTTTTCTCTGAATGGAGTCTCTTCTTTCTTATCCTCATTCCCTTTTACTGCATCACTCCTGGGGGCAGCCCTCCCATGCAGAAGGCCTTTTATGAACAATTTGTAGTGAGCTTTTTCTTGTTTGTTTGTTTGTTTGTTTGTTTGTTTTGAGACAGGGTTTTTGCTGTAGCTCTGACTGTCCTAGAACTCACTCTGTAGACGAGGCTGGCCTGGAACTCCAAGATCCTCCTACCTCATAAATGCTGGGATTAAAGATGTATGCTACCAGCCAGGTTCTGGTGGTGCGTGCCTTTAATCCCAGCATGCTGGAGGCAGAGGCAGGCATATCTCTGTGAGTTCAAGGCCAGTTTGGTCTACAGCATGAGTTCCAGGACAGCCAAAGCTATGACAAAGAGAAGCCCTGTCTCGAAGAAACAAAGCAGCAGCAGCAATAACAACCAAAAGATATGTGTCACCACCACTAAGCCTGTATTGATTTTTGTAAGTATGGAAAATCACCGATTTATTTCTTTATCTCTTTTCTGCATTTCCAACCCTTTAAGATGACTTCTTTATCCTTTATCCTCCTTTCTAACTGTCCTGGTCTTTTCCTCCCCCCACCACCATCGCCAAATTAAACTGTGTTTTCAGGTCAGATAGATACATAAATGGATAGATGATGGGTGGATGGATGGGTGGGTGGGTGGATGGATGGATGGATGGATGGATGGATGGATGGATGGATAGATAGATTCTATGGATATTTATGTTTTTCCCTCCCACTATCCTCTCTTATTCCTCCCTCCCTTTAGACCCCTTCCTACATCCACAATTCCTTTTTTATTTTCCTATCTTTTATGTATGTACATACATACATTTTTTTAAAAGTCTCATGTTGCCCTGGTTGGCCTCCAACTCTCTCTCTCTCTCTCTCTCTATATATATATATATATATATATATATATATATATATATGATCCTCCTGCCTCTACTTCCCAAGTACTGGGATATCCTACTACACCCAGTTTGTATTAAAAAAAAATAAACTAGATTACAAAGGAAAAAGAGGACATTCACTTGAAAGAGAGCAAGGAGGGGTATATGGGAGAGTTTGGGGGAGGGAATGAAAGGTAGAAATAATATAATTATAATCTCAAAAATAAAATAAAAAATAGAAAAAAAATCTAGAGCTTAGCCAGTTATGGTGGCACATTCCTTTAATCCCAGCATTTAGGAGTCAGGGGCAGGGAGATCTCTGAATTTGAAGTTAGTCTGGTCTATTTAGTGAGTTCTAAGCCAACCAGGGATACATATTGAGGTAATCTAAATTCCATGTATGTAACAAACATAAGAGCTCTGTCTAAGTCTCCCTTATTTCACTAAACATGATGATGTTTGTTTTAACATTGTTGAGCGGTTACACCATTGTATCCTTGTCAACAAAGTTGTTCTTGTTTTATAGGCAGGATCTTGCTTTATAACCCAATCTGACCTAAACCCATAATCCTCCTGCCTCAGATGCCCCAGTGATAGGTAGGGTTACAGTTATGTGCCCCTGGTACCTGGCTTAAAGAGAACTATTATTTTAGCTCTTCTTCCTTTTTGTGGTTCTGTGCATGGAAGCCAGGGTCTTCTAGTCCAGTTAAACATCATATTCTGAGCCCCACAAATATAGTGTCTGAGAAATCAGTATTAATTAGTTTGTTCTTTCTTTATAAAGTAGCTTGTTGTTTCCCTCAGAAATTTTTTTGCTTTGCTTTGCTTTGCTTTGCTTTGCTTTGCTTTGCTTTGCTTTGCTTTGCTTTGCTTTGCTTTTTGATACTATGAGTGGAACCCAGGCCTTCTCACATGCTGATCAGAACGTCTATCACTGTGTTAGTTTCCTTCATTTTTTATGCTCTTAAATGTCATTGGGTGTAGAAGTGTATTCTGTTCAGTATACCACAATCTTTTAAGGTCTGAATTTTTTTCTTTGTGAGAAATTCTTATTAATTTATTTATTCATTTAATTATTAAATACCTCTGATGAAAGTATTATTTGGTGAACTTAAACTTCCTATTTCTCACTATTCATTAAATTATCTTTCATTGATTCCATCTCCATTTATTCCTGATGAGTACTTTGTTGTTGTTGTTGTTTGAGCAGGGTTTCTCTGTGTAGCCCTAGCTTTCCTGGAACCCACTATGTAGACCAGGCTGGCCTCGAACTCACAGAGATCAGCCTGCCTCTGCCTAAAGTTTTGAGATTAAAGGTGTACACCACCACTGCCCAGCCCCTGATGACTATTAAAAGAATCCTTTAGGCTGACCTTCAGTTCAGTAATTGTTTTGTATGTGTATTATAGTGGTGATGGTAGTGGAAGGAAGATCTCACCATGTAACCCAGGCTAGCCTCAAACTCACAATCCTCCCTCAGTCTCCCAAATCCTAAGATTACAAATACATTCTACCATACCCAACTCAGCAGCTGCTTTTCAGCTGCATTCATTTTAACATCCAGCATACTCTATTGATTTCTTTACTTTAGCCAATTTTTCATACCCAGTATCTGCATACCCACTTCTGTACAGCTCACTGTTTATAAGATGGTAGGTAAAGGCTGAAAGTTGCTACTTTTTAGGGTAGTGAGTTTCTGAGGCTGAGCTCAGCCAATCCTCTCCCTTCATTTTGTCTATCGTGACTATTGTGACTTGCCCTGGAAGTTTCCAGGACTTCTCCATCAGCCACCCATCCCCAGTGTAGAAGGACCCAGGCATGAGTGAGATTTGTTGTACAAGAAAAGGTGGAAAGATGGGTTTGCAGGGATTGCACATGTGAGTCAGCCTTGATTTCCACGAGATTGTCCCACTCCACTTAGGCCTTAACACCTCCAACTCACATTGACCTGGCACTGGGCCAACCCTGTCAAGTTTCTTGCCACTGATATTTACAAGAGAGATAATGAGCCTTCCAGAAACACAAGGAAAGAAAATGATGTTATTAAGAAAATACCTCAAGGGGCTGGAGAGATAGTTCAAAGGTTAAGGACACTGACTGCTCTTCCAGTGATCCTGAGTTCAATTCCCACAACCACATGGCAACTTACAACCATCTATGAGATCTGGTGCATAATAAGTAAATAAATCTTAAAAAAAAATAAAGCAAGAAAGAAAGAAAATACCTCAGTTGATTCTCTACCCATGACCTCTGAATGTCTCGCTCTCCGATACTCCCCCAACCTGTGGGGATCTCAGGATACATATAAATGTAGGTCAAAGTACACACAAGGTCCTAGGTTCAATCCCTAGTACTGCCACAAACAGATTTGTTTCTTTCAGCTATTTGAAAATCCAAGAAAAGCCAACGATTGCTAGTCCCCATTTCTGTGTGGAACCACAAATGCCTTCACATTTTTTTTTCTGATATGATCTCATCCAATAGCCCAGGCTAGCCTCAGACTCACTAGGAAGCTAGCTCAAGCTAGCCTTGAATTTGTGCCCCTCATGCCTCAGCTTCCCTAGTGCTGGGATTACAAGATTATGCCACTGTCCCAGTTCCTATGTCTTTACATTTTAATAGTCAGTTTGCCATTGCAGTCATAATAGCTAAAATACATAGTAACACTTACTGGGTGATGCCTGCTGTTCTTAGTGCTTTAATGTATTAACTCATTTGATCATAACAATCAAATGAGTTCATCGCTGTAGTCCCAATTTACTTGAGTAGATTCAGACACAGAAATGGTCGTACAGTTAACAAGTTAAAAAGTCCAATTTTGAACTCCTGTAATGTGGCTCCAGAGTTTGTACATGATCTCTAACTCCCAAGAGTCTTAATATATTTCCCAAGCTGGCCTCAAACTCCTGGGCTAAACAATCCTCCTGCACCAGCCTTCAAAGTAACTGGGACTACTGGTGCAAGCCTCTACACTCAGTAATTCTCCTCCTCTTCCTTCTCCTCCTCCTCTCCTCCTATTTCTTCTCCTTCTCCTCTCCTCCTCCTATTTCTTCTACTTCTCCTTTTCCTCCTTATTCTTCTTCTTCCTCCTCCTCCTCTCTTGTCTCTCTTAGGCAGACAGACAGACAGGAACAGGGACAAAGAGAATTGAGGCACACAAAAAATCATGCTCATATTTGGCGGCTTTCTTTTTTCAGTTTGAAGATTCATGTCTCTTTTTCATCATTTCTCTATTTTATGTGTATCAGTGTTTTGTTTGCACATGTATGTGTGATGCCTGATAAGATCAGAAGAGGGTGTTGGATGCTGTGGAACTGGAGTTACAAATGACTGTGTGGGCACTGGGAATCAAACACAGTCTTCTGCAACACAAGTGCTCTTAACCACTGAGCCAACTCTCCAACCCCCAAAAAATCATACCAACTTCAAAAACTTCTAGATCATTATTTCTTCAAGTACTGCCTTCTCTCCTTTCTTTCTTTTTATACTTTATGTCTGAAAATCCCATTAGATGAATATTGAGATTTCTGGGATCTATTGTCCATTCCCTTTGGGTTCCTTTCCCTTTCGTTCTTTGTTTCTTAGTCTTTTTGTGCTATACTGAGATACTAATGAATTTTTTTATGTGTGCGGGTGTTTTGCCTGCATTTATGTCTATGCACAGAGAGGCCAGAAGAGGGCATCAGATCTCTTGGACCTGCAGTTACAGTTTGGACTACCCTGTGGGTCCTGGGAATTGAGCCCAGACCCTCAGCAAAAGCAGCCAGTAATCTTAACCACTGAGCCATTTGTCTCTCCAGGCCCTGACTGTATTTTTCATATTCAGTTGGATAGGTATGTTATGCCGATATAATACCTACTTACTAATACACAATTAGTTTGTTGTTATATACTAGGAAGTTACTTTCTTTTTTAAAAAGTTTCATGTAGCCCAGGCTGGCCTCAAACTCACTATGTAGCTGAGAAATATCTGATCCTCCAGCCTCCATGACTCACTGTTTGTATGCAGTGTTGAGGATCAAACCCAGACCTATTCATGCTGGGAAAACACCCTTACCAACTCAACTGTATCCTCAGAACAGATACTATTACATGTTTCTTCCCTTCCATCCAGATCTGCCTTTTAAGCAGTAGTTTATCATGTCTTTTGGCTTAGATGGCACTTTAATTTTCAGATCTTAAAATATGTCTGATTTGTTGTTTGTAACCTTTATGTCATGGCAAGAAGTACTTACACTAAATTATTACATTTTGCTAAATTTCTGGGTATGTTTTGTTTTATGAGACGTGTTCTCACTGCATAGCCCAGGTTAGACACATAGACTCACAATTATCCTGCCTCTGACTCCCCAAGATTGCAATTAAAAACATGCATGTCCATATTGAAGCTCCATGTCCTTTTTAATGTACCTTTGGCAATTAAGCCTCTAGTTTTTCTTAAATTTATTATTTTTATAGCGTCAGGTAAGGATTTCATTTTTGTAGGTGAAAAGGCACTTGTCAAGCAATCATTTATCATGAAATCCATCCTCTGCATACTATTTGGGAATGCAAGCTGAAGTTTCATATGTAGATTAGTGTGTTTCTTAACTTTCTACTTTGTTTCACTAACTGCTCTGTTTATATGCGTATTCCATTTCTTTTGCAGCTATAATGAATTATCACATATTCAGTGGCCTAAAGAATCAAAAATGTATTATCCTCCACTTATGTAGTTCACAAATCCAGCACAAATCTCACTGAACTAACCTAAAAGGTGTAGGGCTGTATTCCAAAGAAAACATTTCTTGCCTACCTTCTTTGGCTCATGGCTTTCATCTTGCATAGTCAAAGCCAACAACATAACATTTCTTTGGCTTTGTTTCTGTCGTCTTTCTTGGACTATTGTCTACATCCCACTTATAAAGACCACTATGTGACATTGGAACCATCAGGATGAGCCAACCTGATCTCACTATTTTAAGGTTTAGCTACCCTTAACTCCACATGCAACTTCAATTCTCTTCAACATTTTCATGGGTTCTGTGAATTAGGATGTGTTTACCTTTGAGGGACCTTTTTTTAACTTAACAAACCACTTGAGCCCCTTGACTATTATTTTAAGCCACATTTCAGTATTTGTTAGGGTAAATATGCCATATTCAGAAAGGGGCAGACCTCCCATGGATGTTAACAAAGCATGGCATATCAACTTCCCTTGGGAAATCCAGTATGGGAAATAGGTTCCAATGTGATCAGGAAGTAAAATAAATGAATAAATTTAATTAATAAAATATAATATTTAAAAATATGCATATTCTTCTTATTTTCAAAAAACTTCTGGACTGTAAACTAGGGGTGTCGCTTAGTTGTGTGCTTGCCTGCTATGCAAAAGGATCTGGGTCTGATGTCCAGCACTGAATAAGGAAATTCTTAGCAATGCTTTATTGTGTGTGCATAATACTAGGGACTGACTCAAAGCCTCGTCAGTACTAGCTAGAGGAACACTCTCCCAGTGAGCTGTAGCTCCAGACCTTTCTGTTTCTGAGAAGATGAAACTTTCTATTTCTGAAACAGATTCTCATTCACTCACCTCTTTGGCTTTAAACTCGCTCTGTGATGCAGGTAGGCCTTGGGCTTGTGTTCTACCCACCTCAGCCTTGCACACAGTTGGAATTGCATGCCTATGCTTCCAGGTCTGGCTTGGCTACTCTTTATATGTTAATTCTGCTATTGTTTAGTTTGTATTGGCAAGCTTAATTTTTTTCAAAAAAAAAATCTGTTCTTACTTTTTTGAACCTTGCTTTCCCATTGGCAAGCTTTAAAATTCAATGACATAAACAAAGAAAATCCCACCTGGATTCTGTTAACAACAGAAATTATACAAAACAAATGCCCAAGGGGTAGAAGTGAAGATCAATTGGTGTGCCTGATATACAGAAGCTACCCCCCCACACACACCAGACTCAGGTCAGATACTCATGTGGATCTTGTGGTTAGTGGCAGTAAGGATCAAAGAACAGTGAAACAAGGAGCGTGTCAATTGTGCATGATGGTCCATGCCTTTTAAACCCAGCACTTGAGTGGCTAAGGAATGAGTATGAAGAACTGAAGATCATCATTGCCTACATGGCAAGTCTGAGAGCAACTGATGCTGCATGAGACCCTGACTCAACTAGATAGTTAGATGGATAGCGGATGGATGGATGGATGGATGGACGGACAGACGGACGGACGAATGGATGGACAGACAGACAGACAGATAAAAAGAGTTAAAAAAGAGAGAGACTGGGTATGGTGGCATATATCTGTAGTCCTATCACTCAGGAGGCTAAAGCAGGAGGATCACTACAACTTCAAAGCTAGCTTGAGCTACAGGATAAAGCTGTTTAAAATACACAGAAGGGAAGGGGGGAGGAAGAGAGGGAGAGGTGTACATATTACCCAGCAGGGATGAGGGTTTCCCTGGAACACAAAGATGGGGTCCCCTTCTGATCTTCCCTGGCCTCTGTCTAACCTAGGACATGTGCAGTGTTGCCAGCTTGGTAGTGAGCAGTTGAATACTCAGGGTTAGGGGAGATATATGAACTGTCAACAAGCCCAGCTGGGGTGATCTTTTTACAAGCCGGAGGTGGGGGACACAGTTGCTTGCCTGCAAGGACAGCCATTCACTACACATTTGAACAACTTGGTGAAGATTATCTGAGAAAATGAAAACCGTGGGACTTTTCTCACTGTTGTGACAAAATCAACTTAAGGTGGGGTTTATCTGAGGGAGACACGGTTGTGCCTGAAGGCATCAGAAGGGCTGATGACATGGCCTCCACAGTCAGGAAGCAGGGAGAGGGACATAAGGTGTTAAACTTTCTCCTTTCCTTTCTGTTCAGTCCGGGGCCTCATCTCATGGGGAGAATGTCCTCTGCACTGAGTGGGTCTGCCTTCTAACCTATCTGGAAAATACCATCATGGACAAATGAAGAGGTGTGTCCCCTAGACGATTCCAAATCCCATCAAGTTGACAAGACCAACTGTGATGGCCTGAAAGAAAATGCCCCCCAAAGGGAGTGGCACTGTTAGGAGGTGTGGCCTTGGAGGAAGTGTGTCACTGTGGGAGCAGGCTTTAAGGTCTCTTTTGCTCAAGCTTCCCTCAGTGTGACTGTCAATCATCTTCCTGTTGCCTGCGAGATGTGGGACTCTCAGCTCCAGCACCACATCTGCCTGCATGCTGCCGTGCTCTTAATCATGATGATAATGGACTGAACCTCTGAAACTGTAAGTGACCCCCAATTAAATGATCTCCTTATAAGAGTTGCTGTGATCATGATGTCTCTTCACAGCAATAGAAACCTTAACTAAAACACCAACCATCACAAGGGGTACATACTATTTATCACAATTGGCCTGTGTATGCATAGAGATTATGGAGGAGGCTTGGGATGTAGCTTTCATAGAGTAGTCACCTAGCAGGTATCAAGCCTTTGGCTTTATTCATAGCACAATAAATAATTTAAAAATATAAATTATCTGGCAGGATAAATGTCACCTAGCATCTGAAAATTTCTTCCATGAATATGCAAATGTATCAGCAATACCATTTTCATCTATTAGATAACCAATAATATCACTCAAGATTATTGACAACGTTGTGGTGAAATCAGCACTTAGATGTTCATGCTAGCTCCTCCTTACTCCCCACTCTTGCTTGGACCTGCTGTGTCCATGCATGCCTCAGGGACTTTGCACTTGCTGTTCTCTCTGCATGGGAGATTCTTTGCCCAAACAATAATGAGACGTACTCTTTTTATCCTCGACCCCTCTTCAGTGAGGCCTCCCAGACCGGCTCCTCACACAGCAACTCCAAGCATCACATATATATTCGTTTACTTCAGTGTTCAAAATGATCCTTTATGGGGCTCCAGAGATGGCAGCAGTTAAGAGCTACTCTGGCAGAGGACCCAGGTTTGGTTCCCAGCATCCACATGGCAACTCACAACCAATCTGTAACTCCATTCCATGGGATCCAATAGCTTCTTCTGGCTCTACAGCCACCACGCACGAATATGGTGCATATAGATAGATGTAGGTAGCCATACACAAAAATAAATATAAATAAATCTTTTTTTAAGTCTAGTCATGGTGCAGTATGCTTTCAACCCCAACACTTGGAAGGCAGAGAGAAAGAGAGAGAGAGGCAAGTGGATCTCTGTAAGTTCCAGGCCACGCTCATCTACACAATAAGTTCCAGGTCAGCAAATACTACATAGTGAGACCCTGTCTAAAAAAACAAACAAAAAATGATGTTTTTCTTCCCTTCCCTTCCCTTCCACTGAGTCAGCATTTAGCTAATTTTTTTTCTGGAAAAGGCAGGTGAGTAAATAACGTAGGCATTGAAGACCATATGGTCTCCTAAGCAACTCCTTAATTCTGCACGAACAACCAGAGTAGTCCACAAACATATGTGCCAACCATATTACAGTAAAAGCGTACAGGCACTGAAATGTGATGTTCCTGCAATTTCCAAGTGTCACAAAAACAGTATTCAATTTTTAACATTTATTTATCCATTTGAGGTGTGTGCTTGTGCACTCATTATGTGCACACGTGCCATGGCACTCATGTGGAGATCAGAGGACAACTTATGGGAGTCAGTATACTCCTTCCAAATCAAACTCACTTTGTTAGTCTTGGTGTGGCAGGCTCATTTACCTGCTGAGCAATCTTGCCAGACCAGAAAATATTATTCTCCCTTTGATTTTTTTTCAATACTTTAAAAATTTGCAAAATGGTTTTAGTTCAAGGGCTACCCGGAAGTAGGAAGCAGACAAATTTAGGGCACTTTCCACTCTTGTACCGAAGCACTGTGATCTGTCTGACACTTAGAACAGTCAGTGCTATATCCCCAAGCTCACAATCACTGTTGAGTAAGTAAATGAACCAGTGATTAGGTTGAGTGGGAGTCACTGGAGGGATGGAGAAAAAGAGTGAAGAGATAAGAAAGAGCACAGTTCTACTCAGCCTCAGCTTACCTCTGCCTTCACTTGGGCAGGTTTCTTCCAATAAGTCTTTGAGAAATATCAGAAGGCTCAGACCAGGGTTGTCATTCAGCATCTTTATTCTTCCCTTTTAGCCCCAGGATAAATAACCCTGACAAACAGCTTCATCCAGGAAGTGAGGACTATGTTGGGTAAGAACCCTTCTAAGGACCTGGCCTCCCCTCCTCTCATGGGGTTGGCACTAGGAGTAAGGCAACCTAGGGGGAAGGACAGTGAACTACTCTACAGCCTCTACTGTCCACATCTCTAACAGCAATGTTACTAGAGACCAGCCACCTTCACATCCTATGCAGGAGGAACTCAGGAAAGTGACTTGGACTCCCTTGTATACATGCCTGTAAACATGGGGACTGAGTGAGGCAGGACAGGACAGGTCAGTGTCCAGACATGCGGCTCTGGCCTGTGGCCCAGTTGGCAAACATAAAGCCCAGACTGATGGCCATGAAGAGGACTCCCAGGATGCCAAAGCACAAAGCCTATGGACAAGAGGAAGAAAATGTGGAGTTGGCCAGGATCACCCACCCAGAGAATGCTCTTGAACCCCTTCCAGGCAAAGCCTCATCCATTCCTGGCCCACCTGTATTCTCCCTGTCCCTCAAAGCAAGCATCTCTTCCACCTTTTCAGAATCTTCTGATATTCCCTCCATCACTTCTTCAGAGTGCCCTGCCTCTCTCCCCATTGGTGCTCCCTCCATCTATCTGAGGAATGCTCTCTCTATAATAGGCCCCTCCCCATTTTGCAGTGATGGAGCCAGACCCTAGAGATTTACAAATGCTAGGAGAGCCTGCCACAACTGAACCATAAGCTCAGCCTACCAGTCCCTTCCAGAGAATTCTCTCTCTTCCCAAATGTTGCTTGTGTTCTATCTACTCTAGCCCTTCCTAAGACAATCATCTTCCTTCTCATGATCTGTCCATCTTCTTGGATGTTCCATCCCCTTCCAACCACAACTTGATAATTCTCCTTTCATTTCTAGCCATCTTGGAGCAAGTGGTCCCTCTTCAGAATGCTATTTCCCCAGCTCTCCTTCCTGAGATACTCACCTGGATCTTGGGCCAGGAAAATAAGGGTTCCACCTCAGAAGGAACAATGCGTAGGTAGAAGACACTGGGAAGGATGAAGATGAGGCTAGGGGCTGAGGTGGACCCTAAAAGAGAGAAAGGGACAGCAATCAACCTAAGTTTTGAAGATAAGACATTCGATAGGGCAAGGGACTGGGGTTAAGGATACTGACCAATAAACCCAAAGATATCTCGGATGGTTGGCACACAAATGACAAGGACATTGACCAAAATTAGCAGAACCAGGGCTATAGCCACATGCCGTGGCCAACTGAAGGCCTTGCTTGGAAAGAGCAGCTGCTGTAGGGCTCGTCGGATCTGCAGCCAAGGAAGGGCAGGACAGGGGTCAAGGCTCACATGCTTTCTTTCTACATGTGATCCCATCTCTGTCTCTACTCTCTCCAAGATTCTTGATTTCCTATCCCACTATCTATGCCTTAAGCCTGCCTGATCAGGGATCCGTGTTATTGGGATACAGACCCCAACAAGCCATGTCTTCCTCTGCCCTATGACTGTCTGTCGTTGTTTCCACCACTATTGAAATCCTGTCTCCTCCTTTGACCGTCTCCACCTCCATGTCTGACCATTTCCTATCCTTTCACCCCATCTGAAAGCCCCGCCTCTCTCACTATCTGACTATCTCTACCACCATGTCCCTCCTTTCTTTGTGTTTTTTGAGATAGGATCTCATATAGCCCAGGCTGGCCTCGAACTCAACATGTAGTTCAGAATGACCTTGAACTCCTAATCGTCCTGCCTCTACCTCCAGAGTGATAGGATTACAGACATGCACCACTATGTACTGTTTAATACAGTGCTGGGCTTCATGTTATGTTAGGAATCACTCTGTCAACTGAGCTACACCCGGTGCCAGGTCCCTTTTTGTCTAACCATCTGTTTTTGCCTTCTCTGTTCACAAGGCCCTTTCTTCTGTGTCTGTTTCTGCTTCCTCCACCTACCCATCTGCTCTTACATCCACCTTCTTTCCAAACATCCATGTTTCTTCCCTCTGTTCATCCATCCATATACCTTCACTCCCCAGGCCCCCCTTCCCCCACTCACAGGGAAAAGCACAACCGGCACAGTGAGGGTTACTGCAAGCAGTACAGCCAGACGCACACAAAGAATGAGCAGGTCCTCCTGGGTGTACATTTCCAGCATCTCTGCCTTCACCGTGCCTAGGTCATGGAGAGGGAACACAAGATGCAGAAACACTAGGCTCACTAGCCCAGAAACCATGACACACATACATGATGATAAACTCTACACACATGATGCTCAGTCTCCCTTTGGAAACTGATGGGCCCCAAGGTTCTGTAGGGAAAAAGCTCAAAGGCTTTTGCCCTAGCCCAAGCTTAGTCTCTACGCCCAACCATGGCCCCAGACACACTCACTGTAGAAGGTAAGGTATCCAAAGGTGGCTGTGAGTCCATACATGACGAACATAGCCCCGATGGACATGTTGGCCACAGCTTGCATCCTGCGCTGGGAGGGCCTAAAGTGTATAGGTCATAGAACTGTCATATCCCTAGCCTTGAACTTGTCCCAGGGTCCTTCCAGAGTCTCCCTTCCCCTGGGTCTGACAATGTTCAGCTGGTACACACTGACGTTCTATCACTGCCTCCCTTGTCTAACTAGCCAAGCTTCCCCTATCTGCCCATCTATATCTCTGCTGATATGACCATCTCTGCCTCTTCCTCCACATGACATCTATACTGCCCATTTCTCTCTGATCCTCCAAAAATCCCAATCCTACTCCCTTCTATTCACCTGTCTCTCTCTCCAGCCATCTGATCATCCTTGCTTCTTCGACCTCGTCTTTGCAGACCATCTCACCTCTTCCATCTACTCATCTTACCTCTGCCTCCCAACTCTGTCCATTCACATTTGTTCTGAGCATTTAAAGAGTGGACAACTTAAATCCAATCAGTAAATAGTAACTTCTCTGTGTCCCTGGGGTTTCATAAGCACGCAAAATCCCTCCCTTGTCACAGCCAGCCACCCTCAAGATACCATACCAGGGCTGCTATGGAGACTGCCAGACATTATGGCCACTGCTCCTTCTAGATGACCAGTCACAATGCCCCCTCTACTCTCTACTAACATGTGCCTCTCTACTCACCGGCATAGCTCTGTGTAGATGGGCAGCACCTCAGGGTGGCAGACAAAGGCAAAAGCCATGATAGGGACTGTGTAAGACATCTGGGGAATGGTTCATGAACATAAAATTAGAAGCCCTAGGGTAGTGGGGCTCCCCCTTCTCCCCATTCCCTCCAAAGTAGGGCACACGACACAGTCCCTGAAGCCCAGTACTCTGATAAAAATGAAATGTTGGGACAGGACACGAGGGCCCACTGTGGTAAAAGCTCCTACGTGCCTGCATGCCTACCTGTGAGTCAACTGTGAACAGCTTGGCCTCGCAGCTGCTGTTAAACCCCTGGACAGGAGGCTGTTTACCCTCCACTGCTGTGTCATTGTGGCTCACATCACAGCCAAGCTGAAACTTCTTATAGATGACCTGGGTATCCCAAGTAAGGAAGCTTTGCCTCAGTGTCTCAAACTCTAGCCCCACTCCGCCCCTGCGACTCCATGCCCTCTCTGACTTACCGAAACGAGGAAAAACATCATGCAGGTCAGAGAGAGGCTGCTTGTGTACCCCAAGTAGCCTACAGGGAGTAATAACAGAGCCTCAAAAATCAAAGAACCCAGTACACCAAACACTAAAGCATCCTTCCAATAAGCTTTCATTTCCACCTGAACCAGCCTCCTTTTATCGAAAACTCCTACTAATCTGTTAAAACCCCAATCAAAACAAGCCCTTCCCACCCTCTCAGCATTCCATAACTCTTGAAAATGTCTTTTTTTTTTCTTTTTCTTTTCTTTTTCAGGCTGGCAACATAGTTCCGTTGTATTGCACTTGCCTAGTCTGTGTGCAGCCCTGGGTTCAGTCTCCAGAACCAAAGTAAAAATAAAATAAAATGGGGCTTTTTCTACTTGGTTCCCATGCTCTAACCCTACCACCCAACGACCAACCCAGGAAGCCTCCTTACCCAGGTGTTTCATGAGAGCCAGAGGCAAGATGATTAACATGCTGACCAGGATGATGAGGAGGTTTCCCTTCAAGAACCAGTCCCTGGGTAGAGAAGAAGATCCCAGCACTTACATCAGATGGCTCACAAATGCCTCAATTTCACTTCCTGAATTTCAGTTCTGACTTTTACTTCTGGCCTCTGGGGCCATTGTATGTATGTGGTGCACATGCATACATGCAGACAAATACAGAAACTAAATAAATGTATTCTTGTTTTTCAAGACAGGGTTTCTTTGTGTAGAAGTAACTTTTTTTTTAAGTTGGGGCTGAGGAGATAACTCAGTTGGTAAAGGGCTTGCTATGCAAACGTGAAAACTGCATCTGGATCCACAGCATGCATCAAAATCCCTAAGTGCAGCCATGCACATCTGTAATCCCATCACTGTGGAGGTGGGCACAGGAGGATTCTGTGGGCTCCCTGGCACACTGGTATAGCCTAATTGGTGAGCTTCAGGTTCAGTGAGTGACTTTGTCTCAAAAAAAAAATAAGATAAAGAGAGATAGAAGAGACACCTGACACCAATTCTGACCTGTACACACATATCCACACACATGCACATACACAAGAACACAAACATACAACACATACACACTTTATTGAGTGTCTGCTGTGTTCTAGGCACTCACATATTTTAACAGAGTAAATCTGGGTTAAATACACAGTGGGACTTGATTATAATTGATATGACAGGGGGATATCTTTCACTGGTAAAGGTACTTGCCTAGCATGTACAAAGGGCCCAGGTTTGAACCCCCACAAGGTAGAGAAAAAAAGAAAACTTGGACATACCTAGTCATATCTGGATGGTCTCAGATTCAAACCGACCATTTCACAAGATACATGCAGGTAATAACAACCAAACTCTTAGTTAAAACTGTCAGACAGGCTCATAAAACTATCCAGGAGTTTAACTGACAAAACCATACATGCACACCAAATCCCACAGGAATAAGAGTGGAGTAAGAGCTAGCCCCTAAACATCCAAGTCTGTATGCCAAAATATACAGAGGCACTGGGCAAGTGATGCACACCTGAAATCCCAGCCCTTGAGACGCCAAGGCAAATTCCAGGCCAGCCTGGGCTACAGAACAAAACCCTGCCTAAAAAGGGTATGTAGAAAACCAGACATGGTGGCTCATGCCTTTAATCCCAGGCAGATCGCTGTGAGTTTAAGGCCAGCCTGGTCTACATGGTGAGTTCCAGGATAGCCAAGATTACATAGAGACCCTGTCTCAAAACAAAAACAAAAGGTACACAGAGGGAGTTAGGAAGGGGGTGTGGTTCAGTGACTGAGCATTTGCCTGGCACGAAGAGGCCTTGAGTTCTATCCACATTTTAAAAAATACAAATAGAAACAGAAAGATGTATGCAAATGAAGACAAGTACCACTATGTGCACAAATAAACACACCAGGAATCTCACTGTGTATGGATAGAAAATAACTGAGAGGCTGTGCCAGTAGTAAGAGTCTGGATTCTAACAGTCTGAACATACACATGGTGGCAATCACAATCAAGAGGACATCCACAGTCACAATGCCCTGAGAGCACACACACAGCCTGAGAGGATCTGCCACACAATAATGACCAAAGTAAACAGGGAGATGGAGTTGACAGAGCGCGCAGAGTTGACACGATACACAGACCACTAGAGTCAGCAATCACACATTTAGAGCTAGATAGAGCCCAACAGCCTGATGGACCCAGAATCAGCTAAACAGGGAAAATGAGAGTAGCCAAATGTCAAACACATATGGTTGGGATCAATTGCAGCATACAGGACCCAGCTGTCATCCATCACATGGCTGGCCAGAGAGAATTGGCCAGTACAACAGTCACTGAGTCAAATCCAGAGCCCACACCAACTGGATCTGTACAGCCACACACATAGGGTCAGCCTCAGCAACACACCAGGCATACAGAGATAGATGCTAGCCAGAATCAGCCAGGAGAAGTCTCAAAATTAGCACATGGTCTACCGCAGTCCTGTGGTGAGCTATAGTCACATGCAATATCGAATCATAATACACAGGAATCTTAGTCGGTCTCAGTTAACCTGCAGTAGTCTCAAAACAGAGCACCTGGGAGCCAGGTGGACACAGAGTTACAGATGAATGCTGGAACTCACAAGGAGAGCCCAGGTCAGCCAGGGAAGTGTTGTGTACTCACCCCTCCGGGTCCATGTGCAGGAAGGTGCCAATAACCAGAGGGAGTTCCGATTTGATGATGAACAGGTAACTGGACATAGCTGGTGCAGATGGAGAACATTTAGTTAAGAGTCCCCCTCCCCTAACCCACCCTGGGAAAAGCCCACCTCACTGCACCCTCTTCCCACTAGCTAACCCTCCCCAAGTTCTCACCCCCAACATTGTGCAGACAGATGATGACGGCCACCACGACTTTCCCAGCCGGCCCAAATGCCCTCTGTCCCAGCTGCTCATAGGCTCGAATGCCTGAGAAGGGGGAGGCAAGAAAGAGCAGACTGTGAGTTTAGGACAGCCAGGCTAGGTAGGAGAAGTGTAATTCAGCTGTGACTAATAGAGGCTAGAGTTGAGGGCTGGGCAGTTTAGGGTAGAATTTGTAAGTAGAATCCAGGAGGTGGTGTCTGAGGCTAGGGAGGCATTAAAGGCTGAAGGTGCGGTGTTGGGGTTTTGGAGATAGACTGAACTGAGAGCGTGGAGGGAGAGAATCCTGGGACTGTGAGAATCAGAGCTTTGAGGACTTCAGAGCTGGTTTCCAGATTAAGAGGACCCGAAGACTGGGGGATGGAAATTAGACTGTGTTAGATGGGGAAGGTCCGATGGCCAGACTAAGGATGGGTACTGGATATTGGGAGGTGATGATCTAGGAGCCCAGATAAAGACTGAGGCTTGGAGTTGGATATGGAATCTGTTATACAGAGAGTTGAGTGTGGGAACCTGGGTGCTGAGTTTGGGGTCTGAGGTCTCAGTGGTTATGTCCAGAGTCAGATTTCCGTTGCAATCAGGCATCTAGGAAGTAGATGTGGGTCTGGAGCTCAAGGTCTGAGTTGGGTTCTGGATTGGAATCTTGAGTCTGAGGTCCACAGAGGATGAGATGCAAATGGGAACCTAGGATGGGAGTCTCACCTACAACACTGGCACAGGTCAGCAGGAGGTGGATCGAGTAAGAGGACAAGAGGGCAATGCACAGCAGCAGGGCCCTGCAATAGGTGGCATAGTTGAGACATGGCCCAGGCCTCCCATTTAGCCCTCCACACCATTGACCATCCCCCCAAAGGCTACCTATAGACTCACAGAAAGAAGATGACTCCCGTGTGGGCCATGGCATAAGCCAGCCCCAGGATGCCACTCCCCATGATGGCGTTGCTGAGGTTGAACACTGACATTCCGAATGATGTCTTTCCCTCAAACTGTTGGCAAGGGGCAAATCCAGCACACATTGGGGAGAGGGAAAATAGGACAGGGGACAAGAGCTGGAGCCAGGAAAGGGCAAGAAGGTTAAGGCAACTGGGGAGGAGAGACATCCAGGAGGGGTGATGGGAAGCAAGAAGAAGCTGAAAGAGAAAGAGAGTTAATGGGAAGAAACCGGAAAAGGAGCTTAGAAAAGGAAAACTAGGAGAAAGTTTGGAGAGAGCAGCTGGAAGTGCAAGAGGGCTGCTGAGAAGTATCTGGAGATAAGAAACAGTAGAAGAGGGAGGACAGTTAGGGGGCACAAAGCATAAGGGAATATTTAGGGAGAACAGTCAGTAGGTAGGGGCAATAGTTTGGAAGGGAGAAACTAGGCAGCAGCGAGCGCTGGCGAGCGCGGAAGGACTTGGGGAAAGGGAGTATCTGGAGATGGCAGCGACTAAGGAGCTAATAGCTGGGCCAGGGAGATAGCTAGGCAGGGGAGCAGCTAGGGAGGAGAGGAGTTGGGATTAGATAGGGGAGGTGAGACTTGAACAGGTCCTGTGGGCTCACTTACATCCATGAACTGGACAGGTTTCCTCCCAGGAACAGTGCCATGGGTGTGCAGGAAGCCCTCACGTTCCTGACTGTAGCTGGATAGGGCAGGAAAACAGAAGCTCATAAAAAGGTAACCCTGACCTCTCCCCACAAGCCTGCCTCCTTGGAGCCCCCAACTCACCCCGCAGCAGCACCCGCAGAGAGGGCTCCGTTCATCTTTGGATCCTGCATTTCCATCCTGCAGGCAAAGAAACGGGGTAGGAGGGTCAGGAGAGGAGCAAAGGGACTAGAAAGTGAGGAAGGGGACAGGAGACCGACAGATGTAAAAGGACAGCAAGTGGCCAGAGAGACAAACCGGAACAGAGAGGAATGAAGGGCAGAGGAGAAAATGGAGAGTTGAGAAAGGAGAGAGAGGGAGAAAGAGAGATGAAGATCAGGGGAGGAGAAACGAAAACAGCCTCTCAGGGAGACCCAGAGAAAAGAAGGCAAAGAGAGATAAATAGAGGGAGGGAGAGACACAGAAAGATACAGAGAGACCCACCCCACAGCACATGAAATGGCCATTTGGAGTAGGAAATAGACTTTCCTCCCACACGGCAGACTCTGTCTCTCACGCTGTCCGCCTTTTTCTGTCTCTTTCTGTCCCTGATCTCCCGCCCCCACCTCCTGGCTGGCTCTTAGCAGGGACACGTGTCACCTGTCTGCCCCACCCCTCCTAGCGACGCCCTGCCCCCCCCCAGCTTAGAGACCCCAGCCCCAAAGCTGCAAACTGCTTTAATTCCAATTCTGAATATCTTCACCAGAGACCGGAGCAAATTGAAGTGCCCCTCTTCCTGGGACAGAACTGACCGGTATGCAGTATGCGAGTGTGGCTGGAGCGCTTTCAATCCTCAGGACTACAAAGAAAAAAAAAAAAAAACCTCTGACCCAGGGACTCCCGCTGAACTTCTCTTCTAGGTTCTAGGGTCTAGGGCCCCCTATCAATTCTTAAACTGTCCTCTCCTGGGAGAAATATTTTAGGAGACACTTCCAGACTTGAAACACTTTCTGGGCTTGGGGTGCCTCAAAAACCAGTAAGACTTTGAACATTACTTCTCCGATAATGAGCTGCCAGCAGGATCCAAGGCCCCCTCCAAGGTCCTCACATGTTTTGCAGGGTGAGAGAGAGTGTCTTTGCAATTTCCATCCTAACCTGGAAACTCTGTCTTTTTTTAATTCGCATCTATAAATTGTACAGAATAGTGGCTTTCATTATGACATTTCATATACGTATGAAATATGCTTTGATGGTCTTCATTCCCCTATTACCATATCCTGCTCTGCTTCCCACTGTTTTCCTTCCTCTACCTCCAAGCCCTCCTTCTGCTTTCATGTATTATCTCTACTGTTTATTCTTGTTACATGTATACATACATATATAACTACAACCTGCTGAGTCTCTTTAGTGTTGCTTGAATGTATATGATTTTAGGACTGAGCACTGGCATTGCATAACCAATTGGGGAGCTCATCCCTGAGGACGAGTGGCTGCCCCTCTTTCAGTAGTCATTAATTGACTATTGCAATTATGACTCCATCGACAAGTGGGGTCTTCAGAGATTGTCCCCATCTATAGGAACTGGTATCATTGTATAGGCAACCATACTGTTGAGATTGTATCGGTGTGGCTTCCTTGCTATCATCTCCCAGCTAGCACCCAGAGCCTCTTGTTCTTAGCCCCTTTCTGGCCTGTCTTCTATGACCTTCTCCAGGCCTTAGATGTAGAGGCTGTGTTGTGTGTGTATCAATTGGAAATGGTCACACCACGGTCAGTTTCTGGTTCTCTGCATTTTGGCCAGTTATGGCTTTCAACAATATTCTCCCTCTGCAACAAAAAGAGGCTTCTTTGACAAAGGGTGGGAGTTGGTTACACTTGCCTGGGGTTATAAGGATAAGTATTTAGAATGCAAATATAAATTAGACTGTTTTCAGAAATGGGAAGTAGTCATTCTCCTCTAGGTCCCATGACCTTACTAAGATAAGTTGGCTAGGTTTACAGTGCCAGGCTGGAATTCTCTCCTGTTGACAAGGCCTTAAGTGCCCCTGTCGCACCTTTGGATGTAGCTTGCTGTGCTGGTCATTGTGTTTCACACTCATCACAGATGAGTAGGACTACTCATTGTTTCCCTCCCAGGGCAGCTTGCACAGCACCTTCCAGTACTCCTCAGTGAGGAGACTTCCAGGTCAGTTCTGGTTCAATTCCTCCAAGTCCTGTGTCCAAAGTGTGTGGTGTCTTCAGCAGTAGGGATTTACCTTCAAATTCTGGGAGGCAGCCAAGGACAATGGTAATAAGCCTATATTGTTTTAGCGGTCTCTTGGGCTTTCCTGAGCAATGACTTCCAAGGAGGCTTCTCGTGTCTGGAACTGAGGACTTTGTTAGACAGACTATGTCTCTTATAAGGAGCATTATCACCCCTAATGGTGTAACTTCATTTAAATTTGTGTGTGTGTGCGCGTACGCACATATTTGTGTGCATTTTTATATGTATGTGTGCTATCGATCATACATATTTTTTCTGTTTTGTTTTTCAAGACAAGAGTTTCACTGTGTAGCACCTCTCTGTCCTAGGACTGACTCTGTAGACCAGGCTGGCCTCAAACTCAGAGACATTCGCCTGCCTTTACCTCCCAAGTGCTGGGATTAAAGGCGTGTGCCACCACTGCAAGTGTACCACATGTAATTTTAGGTAACTATAAAATAACAATTCCCTGTAGCTTTTTCAAACATATTTAGTTTCTATTTCTACTTAGAATTGCAATGAATAGTGAAGGATTGCAATGAACAGTAAGGTGAGTGAAAAAGCCCACAGAATGGGTGAGGATCTTTGCCAACTGTACGAGAGTACACAAGCCAGGCAGTGGTGGTGTATGCCTTTGATCCCAGCACTCAGGAGGCAGAGGCAGGTGGATCTCTGTGAGTTCGAGGCCAGCCTGGTCTACAGAGTGAGTTCCAGGACAGTCAGAGCTACACAGAGAAACCAAAGAAAAACAAAACCAAAAAAGAGTACACGAATACCTGAGTAAGATAGACATGACTAAGATACCGAGTCCTTTGCATATGCCAAGGAGTGGTATAGCTGGATCACATGATAGATTTCTTCTTAGCTCTTTGAGAATTCAAAGATTCTGATTTCCACCAATCCCACCAACATTGAATAAGGGAAATTCTCTCTCTCTCTCTCTCTCTCTCTCTCTCTCTCTCTCTCTCTCTCTCTCTCTCTCTGTGTGTGTGTGTGTGTGTGTGTGTGTGTGTGTGTGTGTGTGTGTTCTGCTCTTTCTTTCATTTTCTTCTTATTTTTTAACACAGGGTTTATCTGTGTAGCTTTGGAGCCTGTCCTGGAACTCACTTTGTACACCAGACTGGCCTCAAACTCACAGAGATCTGCCTGTCTCTACCTCCCAAGTGCCACCATGACTACCATCTTAGCCCATTTTTTTAATTGGGTCACTTGTTTTCTTGACTATCTGTTTTTTGAGTTCTCTATATATTCTGGTGTTTGGGGTTTTTTGTTTTGTTTTTATTTGTTTTGATTTGGTTTGGTTTTGGTTTTGGTTTTTTCAAGATATGGTTTCTCTGTGTAGCTTTGGAGTCTGCCCTGAAACTTGCTCTGTAGACCAAGCTGACCTCGAACTCACAGAGATCTGCCTGCCTCTGCCTCCCGAGTGCTGGGATTAAAGGTGTGCACTGCCACCACCCAGCCTCTCTATATATTCTGGATATCAATCCTCTATCAGCTGTATAGCTGGCATTCTTTTTAGTTTGATGAGGTCCCACTTGTCAATTGTTGGCATTAATTCCTTGGCAAATGGAGTCCTATTCAGAAAGTTCTCTCCTACACCTCTATCCTATAGCATACTGCCTGTTTTCTTCTAGCAGTTCCAGTGTTTCAGGTTTCACATTTAGGTCTTTGTTCCATTGGGAGTTAATTTTTCTTCGGAGTGATAGATATGGATCTAATTTCGTTCTTCTACATGAGGGTATCCAGTTTTGCAAGCACCATTTGTTGATGTTGTCTTTTCTCCAATGTGACTTTTTGGCATCTTTGTCAAATATCAGATGGCTGTGGTTAATGTACACTAATGTTTGGGTGTTCTAGTTTGTTCCTCTAGTCTCTGTGTTTTTGTGCCAATACCATGCTGTTTTATATGTTTTAATTTTCTTGCTGTTGCTGTGACAAATGCCACGACCAAAAGCAACTTAGAACTCTCAGGTCACATTCCATCATGAAGAGAAGTCAGGGCAAGAACTCAAGACAGAAATCTGGAGGTAGGAGCTGAAGCAGAGGCCATAGAGAAATGCTGCTTACTGGTTTGCTCCTCATGGATTGTTCAGCTTGTTCCTTTGTACAATCCAAAACCACCTGCTCTGTGATGGTACCACTCACAGTGAGATGGAGCCTCCCACACCAATCATTAATTGAGAAAATGCCCTCATAGTTTTGTCTATTAGCCAGTATTATGCAGGCACTTTCTCTTTCTAACTGACTCTACATTGTGTCAAGATGACAAAAAATAAATAAAATAAAATAAAATAACCAACTCACTATAGTGCCATGATACACTTTGAGAACTGAAAAGGCAATCCCTCCAGCTCTCCTTGTTCAGAAATGCTTTGACTATCTAGTGTCTTTGGGTTTGCATAAGAATTTTAGGTTTTTTGTTTTGTTTTGTTTTTCTATTTCTGTGAAGAATGTTGTGGGGGATTTAATTGGGGTTGCATTGAATCTGTAAGCCACTTTTGGTAAAATGAATATTTTCACAATGGTAATTCTAAGGCTGGAAAGTGGTGGCTCTCCTGTTTAATCCCGGCACTTGCAGCACTTGGGAGGAAGAGGCAGGCAGATCTCTGTGAGTTCAAGGCCAGCCTGATCTACAGAGTGAGTTCCAGGACAGCGTCAAAGAAACCCTGTCTCAAAAAGCAAAAACAAAAAGCAAACAAAACAAAACAAAAAACCACCACAATTGTAATTCTAGTAGTCTATGAGCATGGGAGGTCGTTACATTTTCTAGTGCCTTCCTCAATCTCTTTCTTCAGAAATTGAAAGTTTTCATTATAGATGTTTTTCACTTCTTTGGTTATGTTTATTCTTAGATATTTTTAGACTGTAATAAATTGGACTGGGCCTATGATCTTATCTATCAGCATATTTGTTATTGATGTATAGAAAGGCTACTACTAATTTTTAAGTTGATTTTATTTCCTGGAACTTTGCTGAAATTGTTAATAATATTTAGATGTTTTCTGGTGGAATTTTTGGAATCGCTTATGTATAAAATCATATCATCTGCAAATAAAGATAATTTGACTTCTTTTCCTATTTGCATCCCTTTGAGTCCCTTCTCTTGTCTTATTACTCCAGGTAGTTCTTCAAACATTATATTGAAAAGGAGTAGGGATAGTGAACAGCCCTGTCCTCTTCCTTAATGGGATTGCTTTAAGTTTTTCTCCATTTATGATGATGTTAGCTGTGGGTTTGTCATATGTAGCCTTATTGTGTTGAGGTATGTTCCCTCCAGTCCTGCTCTCTCTGGGGCTTATCATAAAGATATGTTGGGTTTTGCCAAAGTTTTTTTTTTTCTGCATCTGTTAAAATTATCATGTTTTGTTGTCGTTGTTTTGTTTAGTTTTGTTTTTTGTTTGGTTTGGTTTTCTTGTTTATTTGGTTTTTTGTCCTTAAGTCCATTTATATAGTTTACTATATTTTGTATTTTGAAGCACCCCTGCATCTCCAGGATAAAACCAACTTAATTATGGTGGATGATATTTTTGATATATACCTATATTGGGTTTGCAAGTATTTTATTGAGGATTTTTACTTCTATTTTCATCAGGGATATTAGCCTATGGGGTTTTTTTTCTTTCTTGTGTCTTTACCTGGTCGCATAGAAAGAATTTGAAACTGCTCCATTTTGTTTTTGTTTTTGTTGTTTTGGTTTCTGCTTTTTATTTGTTTGTTTTGTTTTGTTTTGTTTTCAAGTCAGGGTTTCTCTGTGTAACAGCCCTGGCTGTCCTGGAACTTACTCAGAGAGATTCACCTGCCTCTCCCTCCTGAGTACGGGGATGAAAGGTAAGCACTACCACAGCCTGGATTTTCTTTCTCTCTCTTCCTTCCTTCCTTCCTTCTTTCTTTCTTTTTTCTTCCTTCCTTCCTTCCTTTCTTAATAATTTAATAAGTATTGTTTGTAGATCTTCTTTGAAAATCTGGTAGATGTCTGGGCTCTGGTGGGGCACACCTTTAGTCCCAGCACTCAGGAGGCAGCCGCAAGGAGATCTCTGAGTTCACAGCCAGTCTCACACTCCACCCACAGTGTCAGGCCACCCATAGCTACATATTGAGACAAACAAGCCAAACAAATCAGCAAACAGTGGAGCTAGCATCTTCAGTTTCTCACCTGAGTAGGGTGCATATGGATAGGAACTCTCAAGTTTCTTTTAGAATCCAGTAGCTACATTATGTGAAATAACTGCCTCAAAAAACCAAAGGAATCAACAGTGGAGGGAATTAACTATAAAAAGAGATCTATAACAAACTCCTTGTACTTGCACCAGATGTAGTGGTCCATGCCTTTAATTCCAGCACTCAGGAGGCAGAGGCAGAAGGAAGAAGGATCTCTGTGAATTTGATGCCAGCCTGGTCTACAGAGTGAGTTCCGGGACATCCAGAACTGTTTCACAAAGAAACCCTGTCTCTGTCTAGAAAAAACAATTAGATAGATAGATAGATAGATAGATAGATAGATAGATGGATAGATAAGATAGTCTAAAATAATTTTGGCTTTGTTCTTGTAACATTTTAACTCTTTATACTTATGGTTGAAGTTTTAACAACACAGGTAACTAGGCCAGGTGGTGATGGTGTACGCCTTTAATCCCAGCACTCGGGAGGCAGAGGCAGGTAGGTCTCTGTGAGTTCGAGGCCAGCCTGATCTTCAAAGAGAGTTCCAAGACAGGCTCCAAACTTACAGAGACTCTCTGTCTCAAAAAACCAAAAGAACAAACTGCTCATTGCTGTCGACATTTTAACATAGATGTAGCATAGAAGTACTATATTTGATATGAAAATAATAAAATATAATATATTCTAAAAACACAAAGATAGCAGATGAAGGAGGTAGATATTCTAACTTAGAAGAATTCCAGTTTAGATACCCCCAAAATAAGATAAGAAAGCTTGGTAAACGAGGTTATACCAGAAGGAGCTGAAATTAGCTTTCCTTGATAATTTATCAGACTTAAAGTTAATCATTTTATCACTGAGGAACAACTCAGCAAAAATTTAAATAGCTTCGATTTAAGAAATATAACAGTAAAGTTCTTCCCCATAGCTAAATCTATAGGACTGAAGATCATAGTCACAATGAAATTTTGTATAATGGACCACATTTATATAGATTTAAGTTTTTGTCCCATGAAGTAAGATCTATGATCACTATGAAATTTATCCAATGGGAAAACATAGGAACAGTATTTGGAGAAATGTAATCACAGGTTTTTTTTTTTTTTAAATCTCATTTAGTAAAAGGATAAAACAAAAGTCTTGTTTTCTTTTCTTTCTTTCTTTTTTTTTTAAGCACCATATATGTGTTTGGTGCCCACAGGAATCAGAAGAGAGCATCAGGTACCACTAGAACTGGAGTTACAGATGATTGTGAACCACTATGTGGGAGCTGGCCATGAAACCTGGGTCCTCTGCAAGAGCAACAAGAACTCTCAACCATGGAGCCACAGTCCTAAGCTCCAGTGCTAAAATCTATAGCTTTGCAAGGCAGTTTTTGGAAACACTACTAAAAATTGATAAGCATTAGTAAGAACAGATTGATATTTAAGATAACCTTGTTGGAAACAGAGAATTGGGCTTCAAAATTATCTGGATATACAAGAATTTAGATCTTACAAGTTAAAATTTAGTTAGAACTATATTACAACCATCCTTTGTACATTTTAAATAGAAATATTTTCTTGGTTTTTTTTTTTTTTTTTGTTTTGTTTTGTTTTGTTTTGATTTTTTTGAGACAAGGGTTTCTCTGTATTGCTTTGGAGGCTGTCCTGGAACTTGTTCTATAGACCCGGCTGGCCTCAAACTCACAGAGATCTGTCTGCCTCTGCCTCCTAAATAAAGGTGTGTGCTATCACTGATCAGCTTTTTTTATTAAAGAAAGAAAGAAAGAAAGAAAGAAAGAAAGAAGGAAGAAAGAAAAGAGAATAAAAAGAAAAATTATGGGGGCTGGAGAGGTGCCTCAGCAGTTAAGAGCACTTCACTGCTCTTCCAGAGGGCCTGAGTTCAATTCCCAGCACCCACATGGTGGCTCACAACCATCTGTAATGGGATCTGGTGTCCTCTTCTGGTGTTCATGAAAACAGAGCACTCAACTCAAACATAAGATACATCAATAAAAAAATCTTTTTAAAAATATTTTACGTAAAAACATTTTCCTTTAATATTTTTATCAATTAGGTAAATCTCATTTCTAGTTCCAAGGATCCATTGCCCTCTTCTCAACTCCCTAGGCAATGTACACATGTAGTGCACAGACAAATATGCAAGCAATGTACCCATACATATAAAATCGATCTTATTTAAGACCAGAAAATATATACACTGTTTTCATATGTTTAACCATACAAAAAGAGCATACTAATCATTTTAAATATACTGAATAGGAAAACTCTATATGCAGTTTTAAAAAATTAAGTCACCTTAATATGCGCATATATATATATATATATATATATATATATATATATACACACACACACACACACACACATTCAAGCATACACGTCCATAAAAAAAACCACACACCTTTTAAAAAAGGTTTATTCATTTTATGTGTGTGCTTGGTAGCATGCATATACGTTCACCACGTGTATGCCTGGTGCTTGTGGAGGCCTGTGGAGGTCATCAGATCTTTAGAAGTAGAGTTACAGATAGTTGTGAGCCACCATGTGGAAGTTAGGAACGGAACCTGGATCCTTAGCAAGAGCAGCAATTCTTTAACAGCTGAGCCATCCATTTTTCCAGCCCTATATGCACACCTCTTTTGTAAGATTTTTTTTACATTCCAATCCTAGTTCCCACTCCCTCCTCTCCTCCCACTCCCCCTCCCCATCAGCTCCTTGGAGAGGGTAAGGCCTCCCCTAGGAAGTCAACTAAGTCTGCCCCATCACCTCATTGAGGCAGGATCAAGGCCCTTTCCCCCATGCCTAGGCTGAGCAAGGTATCTCTCCATAGAGAATGGGCTCTACAAAGTCAGTTCATGCACTAAAGTTAGATCTTGGTCCCACTGCCAATGGCCACATATACTGCCCAAGCAACGCCATTGTCACCTGTATTCAGGGGGCCTAGTTTGGTCCTATGCAGGTTCTTCATAAGATTTATTTTGGGGGGAACCAGGTAGTGGTGGCACATACCTTTAATCCCAGCACTCAGGAGGCAGAGGCAGCCAGATTTCTGCGAGTTCAAGGCCAGCCTGGTCTACAAAAAGAGTTCCAGGAATATTACACAGAGAAACCCTGTCTCAATAAACCAATAAACCAAGAATAAAGAAATAAATAAAAAGAAAAAATAGTTTTATGGTTTGGAACTGCGTGCGTGCGCGCGCGCGTGTGTGTGTGTGTGTGTGTGTGTGTGTGTGTGTGTGTGTGTGTAAATGAGTACATTATGATTGCTGGTGACCACTGAGGCCAAATATGTTGGGTTCCCTGAAGCTGCACTTAGTCGTTATAGATAGATGGCTGTAAGCCACCTGATGTGGATGCTGAGAAGTGAACTAAGGTCTTCTGGAAGAGCAATGGATGCTTTGAACCACCCAACTACCTCTTCCAGCCCCGCCTCCTATACATGCACATCTTTAAACCAGGGATATAGCACTCTATAATCTTAACAGGGGCCACTGGTTTTATGAAACATAAAGACAATTTATACACACGTACAAAAATAGATAACAAACATCTGTAGCACACACAAAAAATGATAGCACATTAGCTGGGCAGTGGTGGCACATGCCTTTAAGCCCAGCACTCGGGAGGCAGAGGCAGAGGCAAGAGGAGCTCTGGGAATTGGAGGTTAGCCTGGTCTACAAAGTGAGTTCCAGGACAGCCAGGGCTGTTACACAGAGAAACCCTGTCTCAGAAAAAAGAAAGAAAAGAAAAAGAAAGGAAGGAAGGAAGGAAGGAAGAAAACAACATATTAAAATAACATTTAATCACAGATGAGCAAAAACAGTGTGAAGCTTTTATATTTGGGCAGACTGTGGGCCTTTGGGAAACAGAGGTACAGCTGGGAGTTAGTTTGGGCAGTTTAACCCCCACCCCTTCTAGAATACCTTATCTATTGCAGCTTGGCTGAGAGATGTTTTGCAGGCTGGGGTGGGGCAGGAAGCTAGGGTATGGTCAGAAAGAGAAAGAAGTGAGACTGAATGCATCCCTGTAGGCTAGAGAATTCTGCAGATTGAAATAGTTTAGCTTTTTTTTTTTTTTTTTTTTTTTTTTTTTTAAATTAAGGTAGGGTCTTGTCGATGACCTGAGTCCTACCCTCTGAGATCACATGGTGGAAGGAGAGAACTGACACTTGCAAGTTATCTTCGGACCTCCACCCATATGGTGTGGCATGCAGCCCCCCCCCACCACAGCAAATCAATAAACAAAATGTAATGTAATAAAAAAAATTTTAAATAGAATTTTAAAATGCAACTCAGGAGGTCAGCAGTGAGGAGAACCTCCCTAGGGCAGCCAGGTGGGTAAAGCTAGATGTGTCATTTTAGAGAAGCTGAGAATTTGGTACTTGCTCTGACCTACAAGTCTAGCTAGAGCAACTGCATGTGTAGGCACGGTGGGTTTTCTCACTGAACCATCCCTGCAGGCAGATGTGGGCAAGATGCCCACATGCAGATGAATGGCCCATTCGAGTTTTAGACGAGACCGGGGGGGGGGGGAGTGGAAAGCAGACAGAAATGAGGAGATTTGGCAAAGAAGCTCTCAGAGGAGGGGTGAGTAGTGGGCATAAGCTGCCGAGTGTATCAGACTGGGGGGCAAGAGAGCACAAAGAGAGCCTGCCCGAGCCTTGTTATCTGATTAGCGCAGGACTTTGGTGAGGAAGCAGGTTTTTCTAGGAAGTTAGTTGCCACTTGGTCAGGTTTTCTGGAGAAGTAGATCCTTAGTAACGCTTTGGAAGTCAGCATACAACTGATAGAAGAAGATGTCACCTTTGTGGCAACAGAAAACACGCTCATCATAAATTAGGAGTGGGATCCGACCTAGGAGAGTTTTCAGAACCTGAAAGGCAGAGCAAGAGGAGTAGAGAGAAAGGCAGAAGCTAAGAAAGACAAAGGCTTGAGTGCAGGAGACTTCAGACACTATTCCATGGGATGTGGAAGTCAAAAGCGTGTTGCTCTCTGGCCAGTGGTAGCCATTGTCTGAGGGGTACGGTGGCCAGGCTAGATAATAGAAGAAAAAAAAAATTCAGGCCAAAATGTCTGTCCCAAGGCTGCAGGTAGAGGTGGAAAAAAAGGGGGGATCTTTCCTGATGGAAAATAAGGGGAAAGGAAGAGGTGTCCCTCAACCAATGGTTCTCTTCAGTAAGAGGACAGAGACATCTTTACTGAACTCTTCAAAGGAGACCAAGAGTTCGTCCTAGGGAAAACGCTATACAAAGCCCCAGGGGTTCTGAGAAGTCTTCCTGGCAGACAGTCAGAAGGAAGAGTTTCCAAAGAAGGGAAAGAAATCTCAAAACTCATCCAAGGTCCAGTCAGCTGGGGGCATGTGAGGATTGCAATGGGTAGATGGTCCCTAGAGAAAGGAAGGGTATGAGGGGTTGGAGAGGGACTCTATGGGAGAACACACACTCACTGACTCACCATATGGGCCACCAAATAAATGAAAGGTCAGTGAGCAGGAAAAACAGACAAGGGACAAGTGACTAAAAACACTGTGGACTTTTATCTGCGGGGACAAACATTCAGAGGGGTCTGTGTTAGGTTCAGAGTCCACTGTCCCCTTATTATCTGGGTTAGTAATAGAGGGGAAGCAGGGAGGAAAGAAGGTTAAAAGGTTTCCATTTGGACCTGCAGTTGACCATTGCTAGGGGTAACCAGTGAGTAGTCAGTTAAAGGATGTTAGGCGATCCGCAAACATCTGCCCTGGCTGCCGTTTCTAGGGGTCCATGGAGTGAGGCAGTCGAGAATATAGAAAAACAACTTAATTTGCTTCTAGAAACCAGATGACTGTAGCTACTGGAGTTCTCACAACTCAACCAAAGCGGACCTTTATAAAATTGCATGGCCCTGGCAAACATCCTGCATCCCTCTCCCCAGATGAGGGGGAGTGCCAAAGGATCTTCTCCCTAGCCAGGAGTACCCTTTGGGTGCTCCCACCACTTCTAAATTCAATTCCTATGAGGAAGGCACCAAAAGGACATCCTCCTTTCATTCAAAAATGTTCCTCTGGGAACCCCTGAAACACCCATCCATCCCCATGGTTCCTAGGCTTCCCCTCCTCCTTCACCTTGATGCTTCTCTCAAGTCCTGACACTGAAACAGCTCAGACTTGGACTCTGAGACCTCAGTGCCAGCTTAGCTCATACTGGGGTGACTCGACCCCTAGTGCCTGTCCCACAGCCATTTTTACCATCACACTACAGGCTGTTTTTTGGTTACTTGGTTGGTTGGCTTGGTGTTTCTACTGTCTTGTTTTGCTTGGAGGAGAGTAGAAAAGTGCTGATCTTAATTGAATTTCACTTATTTTGAACCCCCAGTGGAGACAAGGGGGTAGTATCCCAATGTGGGTGTATGTGTGTGTTGGGGTGCACAGAACAGATAGACTGAGTTATTGAAGGAGTGGAGCCACATCCAGAGACAAGGGCAGTCAGCAAAGGGGAACAGACTCAGACAGCAAAGGAGGAGCACAAATAGGAAGACAAGAGATATAGGACAAGGACAGAAAGGTGGTGGATCAAAAAGGCACAGGGAATGAGGAAGTGGCAAACATTTGGAAGGGCAGTTCACTGGAAGAAAATGCCATAGAGGCAAATTCAGACAGGTGGGTGGAAATGGACTCATACAGTAACCAGGAAGAATGCCAAAGGCAATCAGCGCCAGTAACAGGAAATAGGCTACTAGACAGGTATGTACAGCTAAACGAGTCCCGAAAAGGTTTGCCTCAGACACATCATCCCAAAGAGACAAAGAGACAGAGGTAATAGTGGGTTGGTAAGCCTCAGGACAGAAGCACAGTTAGATACAGTCAGGTCACTAGAGGCCAGTGTAAGGCAGCCTGGCCTGAAAAGGACCTTAGACACTCCGTCCCCAAGACAGAGGTAGGGAGAGCGTTTGTAGTTAAGGCGTATGGATAGTGTCCGCAAATTGGGTGTGTCTCGGTGTCTTGGAGGCCAGCCCAGGCATCGGGTGGGGCCTGTCCATGCCCTAATTGAAAAGTCTCACACAGTCTATCTCATTGTCTTAGAGGGAGGTCTATCTATTCACTTCCATCCAAGGATATGACAGGCATGTCTGTCCCAGACAAGGCATGAGATCCTTACAGGGAGTCAGGCATGAAATCCTAGCTTAACTAGACTAGGCTGCTTGAAGCCCAGGTGGACGAGAAGTCTCTATGTGGAACCTGGTCTGCCTGCCTACCCCCTACAGGCAGCATAGAATTCCCGGAAAGGCCAGAAGCTGGCTGAACCTTCAAAGGTAGCCTAGATGCCCCCACCCCCATCTACTTCCCCACAATGGCAAAGACTCTTGCACACTCGGGGATCACAGCTACACAACAGGCTCCTTCCCAGCTCCATCCAGGGACTCAGTGATGCAGGCACCAAATCTAGTCAACTGCACACAAAGACTCACAATCACCCACAAATTCGGGGTGAGAGACAGGGCTGCACATCGAGTACCTAGGCTTATGGGAAAGTCATACACTCGTGGTCATGCCGAATAATAGCGGTTCTATAGTGTCATCCACAGAATCAAAGCCTCACACAATACATCAACTTAGAGATAGTTGCCCATTGACTCACAGACACACCAAAGAGAAGCAACTGATTGATCCCACACAGACTTGCAGCTACTCACAAAGATGGGTGCACAGATGAGTGCACAGAGCACAATGCATCCCTACATCTTTTTGTTTTGTTTTGTTTTCCAGACAAGGTTTCTCTGCATTGCTTTGGAGCCTGCCTCTGCCTCCTGGGTGCTGGGATTAAAGGCATGCACCACCAACGCCCAGTGCATCCCTACATCTTTTCTACACTTAAGGTCAGATGGTGCCAGGGGACAGCTTCCTCATCCCAGCCACAAAATGATGCCTCTGTATCTGAGGACTCTTGTGGCCACAAGTAGCCACACACAGAGAGAAGCAGATGCTCACAAGCAAGCATGAAGGTACAGAGAAACTTGGTGATATGCACACCCACCTATATGCATGGAAGTCCATGGCCACACAGCCCAAGTACAAACTCAAAGATTCAAAAATCAAACATCCATGGGAAACACACAGAACATGCACTTATGCTGTTGCAAAGTGGAAATCAGAAATTATACCTAAATGTGCAAAGGAAGAAACAAGAAGCGGGATAGTATAAATCCAGTGGCTCCAGAAGAAACGCCCTTACTACACACACCTGTAGCCACTCCCCAAAGAAAGGCATGACCACAGCCTCAGAGAAAACATACATAAGAAATGCACCCACAAGTCTTGCAAAGAACACACATAAACACCTAAGCAACACACATCTCAGATGACCAGTACGAGTAGGCAGTAATATACATCGGTTGCCAGAAAAGAAGTATGTTAAATTGGGGAGGTGGTGTAGAAGGAAGACACAACCAGGCAGATAAATTATAAGGCCCATCCATATACAGCTTGTATTCTTGTGTTCATGGCACATAAGATATACCCATAATATTCACACACACACACACACACACACCCTTATGCCACATTTGGGTGGGCACTCCAGCAGCTGTCTCCTTCCCTTCTATTCAGGCCTACTCAGATTTCTGTTTCCTCTGACACCCTCCCCCACCTAGAGTCATTATACATCTGTACTTCAGGCTGGCCAGGGAAAAAGACACCTGTCAGCAGAAACTTTGGCCCATGTAACTAAATGGGGGAGGAGGGCTAGGCAAGTATTTACACTTCAAGAAAAATCTGGTATCCTGTCT
Organism: Phodopus roborovskii; assembly: GCF_943737965.1. NCBI lineage: Eukaryota > Metazoa > Chordata > Mammalia > Rodentia > Cricetidae > Phodopus > Phodopus roborovskii. Next base: position 11,353 of record NW_026125640.1, on the reverse strand, counting down.
AAAGGATTAATGTACTTTGGGGAAAAATACACAAAATACACACCCTCACCCACCCATGCACTTATCCATTTCTCAGCTACAATCTACTGTTCTGATCACTCATCTCCCTTGCCAGAACCTTCCTCAGCTCTTAAATGTTGCCCACTACAGAGCTACCAGGCACACAGCAAAGAGGCAAAAAATTCCAAACATCAGGTACGATATTATTGTTTTTTTTTTTATGTGTCTGTCAAAGGAGCCGGTGTGGGGCAATGAACCGTCAACTAACCTGTCAGCCCCATTTTTAGGCCCTCGAAGCTTGAAAGCACTGCACACATCAGGTGAACAACATATATTGTCACAAAGCAAAGCAAAGAGCAAGTGGGATCTGGCTGTGGAGAACAACCTGTTATAAGAGGAACAGATGTTCTAAAGTATTCCTGCAGCCTTGAATTTGTGCCAGGGAGCAGAACACTTTGTTAGTTCATCAGGGTAGTACTCCTACTCAAGGTCGTCTAAGGATTGGCTGCTTCAGTAAAGCAGGGCTTTGTGTGATATTTGGCATTCCTATTTCTACAAATAAAAGTCATTTTGGGAAGCAGGGTACGGCGACCCATGTCTGGTCACCGTGGAGGCTGAGACAAAAAGACCTTGAGTTATAGACATCTTGTGCTACATGACGAGACCATCTCAAAAAATAAATTAGAGAGCTGGGCACTGGTGGTGCACAACTTTAATCCCAGCGCTTGGGAGGCAGAGGCAGGTGGATCTCTGTGAGTTCGAGTCCAGCCTGGTCTACAGAGTGAGTTCCAGGACAGCCTCTAAAGCAATACAGAGAAACCCTGTCTCAAAAAACCAAAATGCTTGCATACCTACATACATGCATGCCTACATACATAATTAGAGGGAGAGAAAGATAATCAGTTCTTCAAAAAGAACCCTGGTATTCATTAAAATAGGTCAGAATCCAGGAGCAGAAGCAACATAGCAAAGCAACCCTTTGGCAAAAGCTTGCTCTGCTCAGCAATTCCTTAGCTCTGTGGCCATGAGAAATTCCTAATTTTTGCCTTGCCTTGGCTTCCTCGGGAGCAAGATAATGCCTAATTTAGGAAGTTATAGAGGAGATAAATTTCAGAAGTAAAATGCTTGTCACAATGCTCAGTCCATCTTAATTGATGCTTATATAGCTTTTAAATGAATGGACGGATGGTCTGTAAAGCAACACACACACACACACACACACACTTCTGCATTTAGGATTTTAATCTGTCCTTTAATGCAGGCACCCCACTGGGGAACTCTTTCCGATCCTTTCCTGTCCCTCAAAGTTGTCCATGTACCCACTGCTTCCCCAGCCCACCCCTGCCCTCAGCACAGTGATTGAAGCCCATCTAGGCCCAGGCTTCCTCTTCCCCCTCATAAATGCCCGCTCTGAGAAAAAAATTGCTCTGGCAGCTGTGCCCCTCCTTGACCTCTTCAGGAGGTGGTGGGGAGGACACCTTTACACTCAGTAGGGTGCTGGGTGGGAGCCTCTGGCTCCGGGAAGAGCCTGGGTGTAACTGGCTTGCCTGGCAGGAATGAGGATATTCTAAAGAGACACTTGTGTCCCTTTCTTTGGCTATTAGACTATTGAAACAATGCACCCCAAGAAATTGGAATTTCCCCAGGAATCTCATGCTGGGTGAAGAAAAAGGCTGAAATCTGGGGCCAGTCAGGGGGAAAACTTGTCTCGAGGAAAGAGGTTTTGGAACTTGTCAAGCTACCTTGCAAGAGAGACTGAAGCAAATTACTGATGGGTCTAACACATCCACAGAAGCACGCCTTGACTACGGCTGCACAGCTATGCATAAATCTGACCCCCTACTTAAACCTGAACCTCATGTCACGTCACCTAAGATAGACTTGGTGGAAGATAGTCACTGGATCTCTTTGTCCTCCTTTCCAATATGCCCAGATGGATTGATTCTCCTTTTCCTACTTTTCACTATTAATGTGCCTCTTTCATTGGCTTATTGAGGACCGGTCGCCCAGCCTGTCTTCTTAGGTGACACTAAGAACTCCAGTGGCATGAGGAATTCAGAGCCTGGCTCCTGCCCCCCAAACCATCAGCCCTGCTGGAGGAAGCAAGTTTCTTTGCTAAAAATTAAACATCCTCTTGTTGGCCCACAAGAAAACAGGACATAGGAAGCATCCAACAGGATGAACATGGGCCCCCGATGCCTGGCACTCCCTGCTCTCTTGTGGAGCAGCGGCCTGTTTGAGCCCTTCCTTTCTCACACTTGTTTACTGCAGCATGAGAGCCAGGTTCCCATAACCCCACAAGACTCTCTTGCACTCCACTGACAAAACTGTTGCTTTGCTTTTTTAATGTAATGTTTTTGTTTTTTTTCTTTGCTGGTGATGGAACTCAACAGAGAACCACAGTCCTAGAACCTCACACACACCAGGCAAGTGCTCTGCCACTGAGCTGCATCCCAAGCTGCCCCTCCTTCCTTGGCTCTCAGGTACCTTAAGTGGCTGCTGCTACACAACAGGTTATTGCTACCCAGAGTCTAAAAAAAAAAAATCTCCTTCAGAAATGTTTCTGTCTCTTCATAGGACCCCTCAAGAATGCAGAATGGGGTCTGAGACATGGTTCAGTGGATAAATACATGAGCCACACAATGAGATGACCCAAGATTGACCTCGAAAACCCATGTAAATGCTGTGTGCAATGGCATGCATCTGTTATCCTAGCACTCATACAGCCGGTCAGGAGAATAGCCCAGAAGTTAGCATGCCAACTTCCTGGGCTATATAAAACAGCAGCAGAAACAGTAAAAGAAGCTACCTCAACAAGAACCAATTCCCTAAAGTTGTCCTCTGACCTCCAGACAAACCCAACAGAAATATGTGCATGTACACGTGTGTGTGTGCATGCACGCGTACTCACACACAGATTTTTTTTCTGAGACAGGATCTTTCTTTGTAGCCTTGACTGGCCTGGAAAGCACTATGTAGACCAGGCTGGCCTCAAACCTCTAACTCACAGAGATCCTCTTGCCTCTGCCTTCCAAGTGTAGGGACTAAAGGTGTGCACCACCAGGCCTCACCTAAAAAAATATATTAATGCAGAAAGCCAGGCTGGGGATGCAACTCAAAGGTAGGCTGTTTACTTTATTTGCTCGCACCACCAACACCTATCATAGATTGGATTTTTAAAGATAATAGATATTTAAAATCTATCACTTCTTAATAATCTTACTGTATTTCAATCATTTTCTATGCCCGTTCTAAGCCATTTCCCCTATTGTACGGTCCAATTAATACATTAATGCTGCACCTGTGTTCACACTACACATGGGTGACTTAAAATCTGACCAGATGATAGATAATATGTAAACCATGGAAACTAGTAAATGCTACAAACAGAACCAACCCCCTACCCTGCCAAAAGCCAGTTAACCATTTACCAGCACACTACTGAAAGCACTTAGTGGCTAATACATGGCAAATATTGTTTCCATTATTGTATTTTTTTGCACAGTCATGACATATGAGCACAAACACGAACATATGCGCATACATATATTCTTTAAAATGTTATTCATCCGTACATTTATTTAGTCATTCATTTGGGGAAGGGAGACTTGCCACAGTGTGCATGTGGAGGTGTGGGTCTGGTGAATAGAGCTCAGGTGGTCAGATTTGGCAGCAAGTGCCTTTACCTGGTGTGCTGTGCCACAAATTCATAGGTAGGCTTTTTAGTGATGCTTGGTGGTTAAAATGTTTCCAAAACTATTAGGAAAATACAGAGTTAGGAAAGGGTGTACACCTTTCTAACTCTCCAATTAACAAAGTGAATTCTTCATCAGTGATGATCTCCACTTTTCAGATGGGGAAACTAAAATTCTGAGAGGGCAAAACTGAAAGCACCACAGTCAACCAGTGAAAGTACGATGCAAAATTGCACGCGGCAGCTTCCCGGTTAGCGTCCTTTTGCAAAGCACTTTTTTCCTCCGCATGGTCATGCTCCGCCCCCTTGCGTAATTTCCCTTCCCGCCAGACGTAAAGAGACTAGGCGTGGTCATGTCGCTGAATTTTGGGAAATGTAGTACATAGGCTCAGTGAATGCTAAGATGTAAAAGGGAAGCTCAGTAAGTTGTCTTGGCCTCCTTTTTCTTGCTTTTTTTGTGCAAGTGCGTGGAGCGGGGTGGGGATTTCCCATGCTAAAGTCTCTCTGTATAACTCAGATTGGCCGAGAATTCGCGATCTTGCTGCCTTGCCCTCCTGAGCGCAGTTATACGACCTTGGCCTTGAAACAAAGAACTAAGAGCCGGTTCACGTGCCTTGCAACATTATTGGCTAAGCAATATCAGTTGCATTCTGGGACTAGCAGTTCCTGTGACCCGGATACGTCGACAAAAGATGACGAGACTAACGTCATACGTCCTGCTCTGGTCCGGACCTCCGTAGAACTAAGTGTTTCACAATGCAAAGTTAGCCACGTTGTTACAACCTCTATGCTTGTGCGACAGGCCTTCGGGTCAACTAACACCAACTGGAGCCCTACCTTTTCTCAACGATTTGCACACTGGTGATCCAATCTCCCTCACTGTCCAAGAGCTGAGGTAGGTCCTGGGGCACCGAGGACAAACTGGGACCAAGACTGAAAGCATGCCTTCCCTGTCGGGATGGAAGGGGTTTATTCTTGGTGTTGCAACTGCATAGTTCAGTCAAGCCCTGGGAAGCTTGCTTAGAGCAAGAACTAGAATGCTGGGTGAACTCGAGCGGCTGCAACATGTAGCTACACAGCTGATCTGCTATCCGCTGGACCACCTGGAGGGGTATCTGGTGGTCCTAATACGGTGATGGTCTTTGAGGTCATGAAGATGGACTTGGGGCTGTTAACAGAAGATGATTCTTTAAGGTATTAGACATGTGGCACTATGTCCACTGGAAAGTTAGTGAAGGCTAATAACATTTTAGTTGAGTTTTTCTTGGAGACTGATAGAGTGTGCTCACTGGAGGGATGGTGAAGGAATTTCTAATGAGAGTATGACCTCCTGAGGGTTCTGAACATTCAGCAGTTTACATAATAATCGGTTATGGAGAGAATAATAGAGATGGGTAGGCAGAGTGATGAAAGGACTAGTAGGGGAAGCGATGAAAGAAGAAAAAGAAGGTGTGTGAGCCTTCTGGGAAATGTGTGTATTGATGAAAAGGATACTGAAGGCCACTAGTGTGATCTTTGAGAGGTTGGTTGGAGAGCTTAACTGATAAATTGACATGATAGAGACATAAAAGGTCATGATCCTCTAGGCATCAATGGAGATTAACGTGGTAGTAATTAATGGTTGAAGGCCTAATCTTTGAAGGGATTGATGGAGTGCAGAGTAGAGAGAGATTAGGCTGTGGGAAATGAAATAAGGTTGTATCAGGGTATTAGGTGTGAAAAGCATAGCATTAGTGAGGGGGAGTAGGGTTCTGTGAATCTGGAGCCACTGGAAATAACCAGAGAGATGGGCAGGTGTTAATAGAGATGCAATGGCCAGAGAAGATAGTTGAGAGAAATTGCTTGTGTAGAGTGCCAGTGAGAGGAGTTGGAGGTAAGCAGGGTCAGTAGTAAGTCATTAACTGTGGAAACTGTGGTGCCCACAGTGGTGGGGGCCTGTGTGATGAGAAAAGGAGCCTGAGACTGCATGATAAGGGACTCAGGGTCCTGTTGGGGCTTTAGTCTCTGTGTGTTGAATGAGCTATCATATGGGTCACACGAACTCAATTAGCTGTGCTTTATTTTCTCTGCCCTGTGTAGGTAGGTGGCATCCTACTACCTGCCCTGTTTACTCATATAGGATAGCATCCGCTCATTGCCTACCAGCAGAGTGAGATGGGACGAACATCAAAGGATAAACGGGATGTCTACTACCGCCTGGCCAAGGAGAATGGCTGGCGGGCCCGAAGCGCCTTCAAGCTACTTCAACTTGATGAGGAATTTCATCTCTTCCAAGGTGCCTAATCTGGTGACCAAGTGACCTGGTAGTGAAGACAAGGTTGCTCCTGCCAAACTCACTGTAGTGGGTGGGCTAACTTTGAGGATATTGGGGCAGGAAGACAGGGAAGAGGATGGGTCACAAATCTTAGAGGAGGTGGCACAAGAGCAGGGGAGAGAGATGAATCATGCAGGGTTCTCAGGTGAGCAAGGTCTATGCAGCTGACCAAGTCTGTCTTTACTGTGTGTGCACAGGTGTGAAGCGGGCAGTTGACCTATGCGCAGCCCCAGGCAGCTGGAGCCAGGTGCTGAGCCAGAAGGTTGGGTGAGTGGAGGTCTAGGAGGGGGAACTGCTGGGAGGAAGGGCTGAGAGTGAAGACTGTGCTGACATGGGCTCTGCTGTCCACAGGGGCCAGACATCTGGTCAGGTGGTAGCTGTGGATTTGCAGGCTATGGCTCCACTCCCAGGCGTGATACAGATACAGGGGGACATCACTCAGGTGAGCAAAACAGAGAGAAGGCTCTGTTTTGGGGGTTATAGAAAGTGGAAGAGAAACAAGGCAGCAAACAAACAAACAAAAAGCAACAAAAGTAGCCTAGTGGTGGCACACGCTTTTAATTCCAGCACTCGGGAGGCAGAAGCAGGCGGGTCTCTGTGACTTCAAGGCCCGCCTGGTCTATAGAGCTACTTCCAGGACAGACTCCAAAGCAATACAGAGAAACCCTGTCTCGAAAAACAAAAGGAGGGGGGTGGCTGTAAGGTGGCTTCAGCAGGTAAGGGTGCTTACTGACAAACCAGATGACTGAGTTCCATCCTGAAAGCTGTCCTCTGGCCTCCACGTACATACAGTTGCACATGTACCTAAACACACACATACTAAATTAATAAATAAATGCAGTTTTTAAAATATTTTAGGGGCTGGAGAGATGATTCAGCAGTCAAGAGCATTGGTTGTCCTTGCAAAGGACCTGGGTTCAATTCCGAGCACCCACATAGTGGCTCACAACTGACTGTAACTCCAGTTCCAGGGATTGTGAGGCCCATCTTCTGGCCTCCCCAGCACCAGGCATACATGTGGGGCACAGACATACGTACAGGCAAAACACCTATGTACATTTTAAAAAAGAAGAAGAAGAAAAGAAAGGGAGAGGAGAATAAAAGTATTTTGAATGAATTGATTACTATTTGTTATTATTTGTTGCGTGTATGTATGCGGGTGCTTGTGCACTATGGTCTGCATATAGAGGTCAGAGGAAAGCTTGGAGGTGTCAGTTCTTTCCTTCTGTTATGTGAGTTTGGGGGCTAGAACTCTGGGTCACCAGGCCTGCCAGCAAACACCTTCACCTGCTAAGCCATTTCACCAGCCCCATATCAAAAAGAAAGAGGAGGGGGATTGGAGATGTAGCTTAGCACTAGAACACTTGTTTAACACAAGCAGAGCCTACTGGGCTCTCTCCCCATATCAGAGCCAGGAGCTGAGAAAGGCAGGTAAACAGCAGACAAACAGCGACAGATTGTATGGCAGAGACACCAAAAGATGGGGAGGATGGGTCCCTAGAGATGGAACCTGGTCCCAGACAGGCAAAGCCTAAGAGCATTGAGGCTGTGGGAAGGTGGGATTTGAGGGTGAGGGCAGCAGAGGGGCACTGAGGCCACTCATCCCCCTTTCTCCATAGCTTTCCACTGCCAAGAAGATCATCCAGCACTTTGAGGGCTGCCCTGCCGACCTAGTAGTGTGTGATGGGGCTCCTGATGGTAAATGGGGGTGTGGGGTGACATTTATCTCCTAGCTCTGATTTTTTTTTCTCCCTCTTAGCCCTCTGCTTTCACTATTTCCTCCTTTCTGGCAATTTCTCTCTACCTCTGCTCCCTGCCCTCATTCTCCATCACCTTTCAAGTTTTTATTTATTTTTTTTAACTGTCTCATGGTGCTATAATAGAGGGACCTTCGTGTATGCTAGGCAAGTGTTCTGCTGCTAAGGTATACCTCCTGCCCTTCAGCTTTGTGCTTTTTGTCCACCCTTCTGTCTTTTCATATGACTGCTGGTTCAATCCTATGTTTTTGGTTTTGGTTGTTGTTGTTTTGCCAGCTATCTGTGTAGAACAATATCTGTTACGTTGGGAAAGTGTCCATAAATAAATTCCACTGACCTTGTGAAGTAAATGTTTTAGTGGCAATACGTAGAAAAGAAAACGATTGAGCTAGCAGCTCAGCGCGAGTAATTCCATCTCTGGGGAGAGTGAGGCAGGAAGATCACTAGAGTTCAAGCTCAGCCTGGACAACAAGAGAGGCCTTGACTCAAAAAAAACAAAAACTGGGGTGGGGAACTAGCTTAGTGGTTAAGAGTGCTTGGTAGAGGAGGTGTCGGTGGGAGGAAAAAAAAAAGCGCTTAGTACTCTTCCGAGGACCTGAGTTCATTTGTGAGCCATCCATGCCCGGTGGCTCACAGCTGCCTATAGCTTCAGCTCCAGGGCATCTGACACTCTCTCCTGGCCTCCATGAGCACACACATGTGACAAACACGGACACGCATAAACATACGCGTTTTTTTTTTTTAAGTTTTAAAAATATGCCAAACTAATAGAAATTTGTAAGGTTGAATGCAAAGATAATTAAATGAACTAAAAATGATAGTAGATACTATAGGGAAGTACTTGAAACAGGCCAAGGAAGTTAAAACTATGAGTTGGGATTTTAAATAAAGTAGACAAGAAAGGCTTCCCTGACTTGACAGCGAAGAGAGTTGATAGGGAACGTGCTAATGGGCCATCAGTTACAGCATTGCTCTTGGTACTAAGAACGTTGAAAAAAGCCCGAGGGTCATAGACCAGGGAAGCCTGCCTGGCTGGGATTGTGACTGTATCCCTGAGGCTGCTTGAACAACATGAGGGCCGAGGCGAAAGCAGGGACACCAGGAGGAGATGGTCCCTGCAGTAGTGGAAAGGAGTGAGTGAACACCAACAGTGGTGGCTCTAGTCACAGGCAAGTAGAAGCCACATTCTGAAACTAGAGCTGGCTGGATTTGCTTGGCTGGAATGTGAGGATGATGGAGACCAGAGTTGGCCACAGGAACTAAGGTTTTTGACACAAATAACTGGAAGGATCAAGATGATCTGAGAAACAGAGAGGAGCTGGTAGAGAAGCAAAGAGTAGTAGAAATTTGGCTTTGGACTTGTTGAGCCTATGGGGCTGGTCTATAAATCAAACTCAGAGGAGCCATCTGGGCTAGAGGTAGAAATGTGGGACAAATAGTTTCCAGAATTGAAATGACTTCCCAGCTGCTAGGGGTCAGGTTCAAATCCAGTTGGAAGGCAGTACTCTGTTTCCAGAACCTCAGCAGTAAGAGAGCCTGTAAATGTCTTATTTTTCTAATCTCTGGTACAAAAAGATAAATCAGAGGTGCCCTAATGCTATTCCTCTCCATACAGTCACTGGCCTCCATGATGTCGATGAGTACATGCAGGCCCAGCTTCTGCTAGCTGTGAGTAACCCTGGTGGCTGCCCCTGTCCTCCTTTAGCCCTCTCGGCTGCCTCTGCCTCAACAACCTCCACCGTACCCATCTGTCCTTCCCACAGGCCCTCAACATTGCTACACATGTCTTGAAGCTAGGGGGCTGCTTTGTAGCCAAGGTGAGCCTTGAAGGACCTGGGGGAGAGTTGGGAAAGGTCCGGGGGAGGGGCACTCTTACTTCTCCGAGTTGCCTTCCACACTCTACAGATATTCCGAGGCCGAGATGTAACACTGCTCTACAGCCAGCTGCGGGTCTTCTTCTCCAGTGTGCTCTGTGCCAAGCCCAAGAGCAGCCGGAATTCCAGCATTGGTCAGTGGCATGGAGACCTGACAGACAGGGGGTTGACTGGGCGTGTGTCCACATAAGGTTGAGGTGACAGGGAGCCACCCCTCACACCAGGTTCTTCCCACAGAGGCCTTTGCTGTTTGTCAGGGTTATGACCCTCCTGAGGGCTTCATTCCAGATCTGACCAGACCCCTGCTGGACCACTCATACGGTGAGAGCCAGAGCTGTTGACCCATGCGTGGGGAAAGTGTACCAACCACATGCATCTAATGTCTCTTTGAGGGCCCTCAGCCTCCCACCCTGATGTCTGTTGCACCCCCTCGTAGGGATATTTTGTACTAAAGGGAGCTTTAGGTGGTCCCCCAATGGTAGCCCTTGGTCCTGGTGGAGATTCTCTTGCTTCAGAGTCCTTAAGCATCCACCCAGGGAAGATCATGTCTGTCTTAGGAAAACCCTGTCACTGCCCTTGGGTGGAAACCTCACCTATGCTAAGCATGTTCCCTGTGCAGATTTGTAGCCTCACCCCTGCTTGGCAAAGGCAGATACCATTTGAGTGAGACAAGGTCCTGATAGACTGTGCTGGTAAAATGCTGGGTGGACAAAATACAGCGGAAAGCCAGAGCAGGGGCTGACATTTTAGAATCAGTGATCAGACAAGCCCCCTGTGAAGGCAGTCTGCCCTAGAGGACTAGTTGATGATAGACCAGTTGGAGGGGCTTAATGCTCCTGTATTCTGTGTTATTACTGGCCTTGCCCTCAGTCTTCACTCTGCTTCTTTCCAAGATTTAGATTTCAACCAGCTGCATGGTCCTGCTCGTTTTATTGTGCCCTTTGTGACCTGTGGGGACCTCAGCGCCTACGATTCAGATCGCAGTTATCCTCTGGACGTGAGTGTTCAGTCATCAGAGCATGGGGCAGGGAGACTGCCTTAGATGCTCAGAAACTCATCATCTGCCTGCCCCTTGTGTCCCACAGCTAGAAAATGGCTCCGAGTATAAATACACTCCGCCCACACAGCCCCCCATCTCACCCCCATACCAAGAGGCCTGCAGGTTGAAGAAGAATGGACAGCTGGCCAAGGAGCTCCTCCCCCAAGAATGCTCCATCAACAGAGTAGACAAGTTGCCCCAGCCTCTGAGTGTCCCTAACTGTCATACCCTGCTAGCTCCCAAGGTATGGATATTCACTTCAGAGCCCACCACAACTCCTTCCCCATATGCCTGTTTCTGTTCTGACTCACGTGATTCTTTCCTGCCGTGCAAACAACTATAAGAATCTATAGGTCAGCCCACTGACAAATGGAAAAATGTAGCCAAATGCCTGAGTCCCTTTTCTTTTTCTTTGGCAGGTGGAAGACACTGAAATCAAGTGCTCGCCTTAACACATGAGGTAAATTTCCCCTAAAGTTCAAATAAAGGGCATCTTTGGGGAAAAGCTGAATGGGGACTGCAAGCTGGCTCAGTGGTTAAGAGCAGGAGTGCTCTTGCAGAGGACTGGAGTTTGGTTCCCAGCACCATGTCTGGCAGCTCACTACTACCACCTGGGACCCCACCTCCATGGGATTGAACATATCTGATCTCCCTGGGCAACTAAATTTGCAAGCA